>NC_140470.1:1202190-2514690 GCF_051167445.1 Perissodus microlepis
TTATAGTGCGCCATTCTTCTGCGACCTTGATCGCAGTGTTTCACGCTTTAAAACCTGCTCGTCTAAATCTGCGTTATTTCCCACAGCATGGTGTTCGGGGCCATCACATGTGTGACGGGGCTGTTAGGCGTGGTCATCGGGGCTCTCACCACACGCCTGTGTCGCCAGAAGACAGAACGAGCCGACCCTCTGGTGTGCGCCGTCAGCATGCTGGGCTCGGCCATCTTCATCTGCCTCATCTTCGTGGTGGCCAAGAAGAGCATCATTGGAGCTTACGTAAGGCTCGTTCCCTGGAGCTGTCGCACAGACTGTGTTGTGCCTGCAGTGGATCAAGTTTAAGTAAAGCAAGAGCTGTGCCAGCTTTGGGGATGTTGAAAAAACATTCTTCATTTTCAAGGATGAGGCGATATTAGCGCGTCAGTTATGATTCGTTCTAGAAGCTGACAGTCAAATGAGACAGAGAAGCTGTCGGGGTGGGAGCAGAGCAGTGAATGGGTGTAGCTGGTCATACTGATCGTAATAACAGGTGAGCCTGATCGGGCCTCCACACTTACTAATCGTAGGCAAACAGCATGCAGCCGGTGGACCTAATTACCTTGTGAAGCAGGAAAGGCTGTTTTTGAAACAATGTCGGACTTATCAAGCACAGATTTCTCGCTCTTATCAGTGACAAAGGAATAGGAAGGGACTCTCAACAAATTGGCCTGCAGTGGCAGAAACGTGTCAAAACGTTCCCATGCGTGTAAGGAAACTTAACAAACAGGCTTCCATATCCTAAAAAATGTGACCTCGGCTTTCCCTGGAAAGTCCGGCTTCGTATTGGATTTTACAACTGTGAGCATTTTTTTTAAACCGAGTGACGATTCGAGTGACACGTTTGATCCTGGTATGAGGAACAAATCCCTCTGAGCTTCTGTCAGGAAGAAGAAATCAAACATGCACAGCTCCCCACTGTCGACGAGCAAGCAACCAAAAGCTGATTTATTTAAGCAACAATATGTTAAGTCACTGGCAGCTTATGATTTGAATAAAAACATAAGAGTAATTTATATGAATTAAGTGAGTAGCCCACAGGTAGCACACCAAACAAAGTAGGTCCCAGGTGACAGATAATTACTGATGCGAATAATGATTTCGATGTAATGAAGTAAGATGTATTTGAACTTCTTCCAGGTCAAAGGCGCACATTTATCAGGTGTCAGGCAGCAGCATGACTCAGCCAATTAGAGTCGAGGAGCAGAAGTTTCCATATTAATTACACCATTACAGATCTGTCCAACTCAATTTTATACAGTTGCTCTATTACAGAAACAGGCTTTAGCTTTGCTAATGGACTCAAGTGACGCCTGGTATCGCTCCGAGTGTCAGTCGCGGATGGTAACAGTGCAGGTTGCTCTGGCGAACGCTGTGTCTCGGGTCCAACAACAGAGGTTTGGGTTTTTTACCAGGCAACAAAGATAGCAGTCCTCACTACGAGGTCATAATTTCAAACACATGATGTCACTGCTTTTAGCCAGCTTCAGTCTACTGTACATTATTAAATCATCTTACAGTACAGCAGCGCGTGTAAGTGATCAGCTCAAGTTTCATGGCAAAGCGCTGACAGATGTGTCACATTATAAGGCGTGACACGGCTGCGGCGGGCGGCGCTGCTCTGTCGAGGCCGTCTGACCTCTCGCAGCTGTTGTCTCGTCAGCGCACGGCCGTGCGTCTCTCTTCTAAGAGGCGACGTGTCGGTCACGGTGTCCGGTTGGCAGCTTTCAGAGCGGACCTGTCTGCTGTCAGCCTCCCTCTGTGATCTCTCTGTACTGTAGGTCTGAAACAGCAGCACAAGTTTTATTCCCCGGCAGCAAACACACATCAGCCGGCTGTGAGGAGCCGTGTTGGACCCTCGGTGCTGTTCACCGGCAGCCCGTGTGTTCCTGTCTTATTTCAAGTTTTCTCCTCCACCCGTATAGTTGTGGTTTTCCACACTGAGCTTCAACAACAATTCCTATCATCCGGTGCTGCTCTTCAGCTCGTGGGCTACACGCTCGGCTTAGGCCTGCGTGTCCACAAATAATAACATGGTTTTTAAACCACCACAGCCAAAGCATTTCTCTGCTGTGTTCCCACACAGAGTTAACGATCTCTTTCTTTCTTTAGGTTTGTATCTTTATTGGAGAGACGCTGCTTTTCCTCAACTGGGCCATAACAGCAGACATCTTAATGGTAAGTATTGAGAAACCAGTACTTCTCCTCTGGGTCACTGGAAATTCCAGCGACAAACTTTACCAATGGGGTCGTCAGATTAGATGCAGGTTTGGAAATGTGCGAGCGGCGGACAGTTCGGGCGGGGCTGATAATTGCTGCCTCGACTGAGGCTGAGTCATTCCCCGCTGGTGAAAACAAACACAGGGGAGGTTTTTCTCTGATGTATGTTTTAGTATCTAAAAGTTCAAATCAGCCAAATGAAATTGGATTTCCGCTGAGCTGGGTGAGCGAGGCAGCGCCTGGATTTGGGTTTGTGGTGACTGTGTGGAGACGCACCACTGTGGACAACTTTTACTGAGACTGGCAGGTGTGCCTGGGCTGTCCTCGTGACTGCAGCAGTTATTTAAACTGTTTTCCAGTTACTTTGTGCAATCTGCTGCGTTTTTCAGCCTTTGTTTCTTTATGTTTTTGCAGTTTGTTGTTATACCCACGCGGAGAGCAACAGCTGTCGCGTTCCAGAGCTTCACCTCTCATCTCCTGGGTGATGCAGGAAGTCCGTACCTGATAGGCCTGGTAAGACCCTCCCAACACAACACTGTGTGATGATCTGGGTGTGAAGAGGGAATGTGTTTAAGGTTTAACCAGTGTTGTGAGTCTAGACAGTACTGCTGCAACACAAACGATGTTCAGCTCTCGCTTTAAGTAGGACAGCGCAAAGTGGAGCTTTTAGCTCACGTCTCAGGAGACCTGTGAACAGAGCTGTGATTTCACCGCTGCTCTTCAGGCTGTCAGTGGCTTTCTCTAGTAAACCTCGTGGCTCCCAGAAGGGGCCTCTGTTACTGTATTCAACTGGTCAGGACACAAAAATGGCTCTTACCGCCACGCTGGGCCTCTCAAGGTCACAAGCAGCCCCCTGCCCCACATCCCACCCTTCAAACTGCAAGTATACAACCAAAGAACAGCATTTAGGGGCCCGAGTGAAAGTGCTGCTTGCTATTCAGTCAAGTGTGAAACAGGATTCACCTCAGACTGTCGAGTGAAATTCTTCACATTTCAGCCTGAGATTAAACGATGTTAAATAGTAACTCACAGAGGCGCACGGTGTGTACACGAAGCGTGAACAACAGTGATGGCCATAGAGCGTGTCACAATCTATGCACACACTTGACTTTATCATAACCGCCTTTGTGTTGTATTGTTGTGCCCTGGCTCACAGCCGGGCTTAGCTACATTAACAAAAGCAGTGGAAGTGTTTGATTGGTGAATCAAACTGGCCTGACAGGCTCACGCAGACGCAGGTGTCTGCAGAGCTGCAGGGAGAAGACCGCAGTGCTTTCTTCCTTAAATGAAAATGTTGAAATAGTGTCTAAGCCAGTGTAACAAAAGAAGCAGAAGATGATTTACAACGACTGATCAAAGCCAGTCTTTAAAAAAATACACATCCTGTGGTGATTCAGGTTCAGGGGCTGGCACTGCATTGTGCCTGCACATTCAATAGATCAATTATATTGTACAGATGCCACAGAGAGATTTTCCTTTGATAACTGAATGACTCGTTCTCAATCACCTTGATTCTACTCATTTGAAGGCTCCATCGGTGCTCCAATAGTCTAACCACAGAAAGGATTTGTCTCTGCTTGAAATCATTGTGCTTTATGTTGGATAAATAAAACAGGTGGAGTCTCACTGGTATAATAAAACTTCTCAGTTTTTTTTCCTGAATTTTACCAAGTAAAACAGAAAATTAACCAGCAGATTAAATATTAATTGAAATAACAGATTATTTAGACAGGACCATAGCAGCACGGCTTTGTTGTCTACTTAAACATGCGGACAGCCGACATGAAACTGAGTAGGTGAGAAACAGCATGAGAAGAGGAGCTGGGGTGGAGGCGGGTTGCAAAGCTGCTTGCAGCCGCACAGAAGGTGTCCCGAGGTTAAAACAGCAGGAAGGAATTGGCGTTTATGAGCAGACATCTGGATATCTGAAAGAATATCAGCTGAGCTGTCATGTGATGTGTGCTGGCATTGAGGTCATCAACCTTATATCGCCTTATATGCCTTTTATATAGTCCGATATAAGATTATTACTTAGCGGTTGTTGCCCATGCCCCAAATGTCGGGAAACACACACAGCTCAGTATTTAAGGCACTAAAGCCTGCATCCAGGCTTCAGGGGTCACAGTTCACCTCTGGGTGACACAGCCAGCCGCCGGCGGTTTCTCAGACCTCCACAAACCCAGGACCGCAGCATAGACTGCTCCGAGTGCGTCAGCTCTGTTGTTGTGCAGTGGTTAGACACACGAGTGCCATGGCCCTGTCGCAGCACAGGCTGAGTGCAGGCAGATACGCAGTCGCCCGTGCACACTGTCACAAATACTGTGAATGAGCAAAGTGGAGAGTCACAAGAAAAACAGACCAGTGGTTATTGCTTAGCAACCACAGGAGAAAGTGAGCAAGTGAGTCGTCTCGGTTCACAATTAGGTTTTGACGTGTGACACGGAGATCATGCACAACAAACCACTGCGGTTTCCAGTACGCCTGCTCCACATGGCAGCGCCTGCAGATATCGGTGCCCGCATGCCGCACAGATACCACTTCCTGTCGTGTAAAAAAACAAAGATTCCTCTCTATCAGCGCGTACACCAAAACGAATCCCCCGAGAAGGACATGATGGACTCCACCTATACTGTAAAGTAGGACACAGCCAGAGGCAGAGTGGGTGGCAGGGGGATGCCGGTGACAATCTCTCAGCAATCTTCCAAGAAATGCTTCCTGGCTCAGTAATTAGACATGCGGCTGTTCTCCGCGTATTTTTAGTCAAGCTGCACTCTGCAAGTTGCAGACAATTGACTGTACCTGATGAAATGGCCTCTGCACCAGCCTCACACACACACACACACACACACACACACACACACACACACACACACACGGCTGCTGGACCTATGAGAGATTTGGTAATTTTCTGTAATGGCTCCTTATTAAGCATGCACGTGGCTGCACATAGGAGCACATACTGCGCGCGTGCAGTCCTCCTGTCAGCATTTCTCAAGCTCTCCCTGCAGAAGACCTGGCTTTTGCTGACATAACAAGAAATGCCTGTGCTTTAGTGACCTATTGTTGCCCACGGATTCGACAGCCCACAGTCTGCTGAAAGCTAGCAGCAGCAGCCTCCTCTCCGTCACGACTGTCAGAGCAGCGATCTCTGGGAGGCAGAGATGGTCACTTCACTCCCACCGCTCTCCAGCTGTTGTTTTTCTCGACACTGCGCACGACAGAGTGAATGCTGGTGTTGCTGAAGATGAAGATGAGCTATTAGCTGTGAAATCCTGCCTATTTTAGGACAAAAACAAGGCGTCTTACATCATGTGTCGGTTTTGCAGTGATGAAATATGCAGAACTCACGCTGTGAGGGCGTGAGCAGCTTGTAGTGTGTCAGAGCATTAGGAGATATATAAAGATAAGGTTTTGAATGAGTACAATCTTTCCTTTTGTTGTGTTTGTGGTCATGTGTCATTGTGTATGTGCGTCTGGCCTGATTGCAGATCTCGGACGCCCTTCAGCAGAAGTACACTACATCAGCACTGTGGCGGTTCCTGAGTTTGGGCTATGCCCTCATGCTTTGTCCCTTCATCATCGTCCTGGGGGGCATGTTTTTCCTGGCCACCGCGCTCTATTTCCTGGATGACAAAGATAAAGCCGAGGCCCAGTAAGTGACTCGGACTGTTTTTGAATAACTCATCATTATTTCATGTATTATTGAGTCATTCATTCTTTAAATATTTCATACTTACTCGACGTGTCCTCTGCCTTTCTGAGTAAGACCTCCACAAGTTCAAAACAAATCATCTTAGTTGCGAGAAGTTGAGGAGGTGTCAGCAATCCTTGTATTATTTATTGTCAGCAGAGTGCAGAAACATTGGGTTGAGATTTTTTATTTACGCTTGAGTTTGAGGCAAGCCAGGGACACGGCGCCCGAGCGATGCCAAGAGTGGTGCCAACCCGGAGGACCCAGAAAGGCCCCGAGCCAGCAGAAAGTCCCAGTCAGCTAAAAATGCTCCAGAGCTGTTGTAGCCATCACTTTGTTCTCACTAAGACTTTTACCAGCCTATCCTACTCATATGTTCATATTTTCCCTCCTTCAAACACACGAGCAGGTCATAGCCTTAAAAGGCAAAAACACACTCGTCCTTCTTCGGGCTTCTTATTTCCTCCTGACTACTTTTTTCCTGTTTTTTTTTTACTCCCCTGGTGCCAGCGTTCTAAGAAATGACTTCCTTCCTGCTGAAGATGACGGGCGTTTTTAGACAGGATGGCAGTCTGATGTCTGAAGTCTGTCTTCGCCCGATCGACTTAGTCACTCGTTGTTTCCAGTGTTTTCCAAACCCCGTTCGAGCTTTTTTTGTCCAGCTTGGTCAAAATAATCACCAGAGGAGTGTTTTAGTGTCGTTGCCATATTTGTAGTCCAAGCTTTCCTCTGTGAAATGTTAATATACGGTTTTAAAGAGCTCTTTTTAAAAACATACATCACTGCTGTGGCTACGAAGCCACGCTGCGCTTCTGGTGGGTTTACTCGAAGAAAAAAGAAAGTCACACTCTTGCCATTGTGCCAGTTATAGATACGAGGCTGTGGCCAAACATGCAACCGCATTATTGCAGATTGCATAGCAGATGGCAAATGTTCACTCAAACTATGTCCAACCACAAGCCCTTAACTTTCACGTGACACTGTTTAGGTCTAATGTTGCAGCATGTGCAGAGCTACACACTACACAGACTGGAGGGTCGTCATCGTGTCCTCATACAAATACTTCACATGGTGAATGGAAGTTAGCATTGAGGTCACTTGGATTCAACGCCAGTACAGCTTTAAGTCTCCCTGCATAAAAGACTAAAAGAAAAAATGTTTAATCAGTATGTAATAAATCCTTATGCTGCAGTAATACGTGTGAGTATACAGACGTTACACAGACACTGTGGTAGGAAGAACACCATCCACACCCACAGCGTGCTCCTGTGGAAAGCTGAAGCATAAATAAATGACTGTGAATCCACTCGATACAACAGCAAACGCAGCGTTCATACCTGCGCACTACACAACAGATTAGTGCTAAATATCCCATCAGACTGAAACAGCAGCAGCTCTTATGTAACAAACAGCGAACGGCACCTCGGGGACCGAGAAAGCTCACAACACGCACAACTTTGTCGAACGAGGGTTGTTCCACAACTCGGCTATTTATAGATCCCATTCACACTATAAAGCCCCAATTTATACACAGCGCTCTGCACCCCCCGTCCTCCTCCTCTGAGTGTGTCCTCAGACACTCTGAGCTATTTATAAAAAGCTGAACAAGTAACTCGGGAGAGTGCGGCTGTCTAATTTCTGCCTTAAACATTGCTTTATTATTTCTAGGTTGTTAGCTTTTTTTGGCTGCAGAGTTGCCATTAATAGCTCCAGTTCATTGCACACACACACACCCTTCTCGCACACATTTATCCCGTCCACATTTACACTCGCTGATGTGTGACAGCAGATCTGTCTCAGCCGCCATGACTGTGAGCTTTGATCAAGCGTAGGTTCCAGCAGGCAGGCGGTACGCTGCAGCTCGGTGAGAACAGGATGTGGACATGATGGAAGTTAGGATGAAAACGTGAAGAAAAACTGAGGATTCATAAACATACAGTGAATTGTGTGGTTTTTTAGCGAGATGCTAAAATGATTCTTCTTTCTTCAGGTGTAACCAGGCAACACAGCCCCCGTCTTCAGTCAAGGTATGACCAGGTAAATTGCCTTTTATCCTAAAGACACTTTCAGCAGTAGTAGTAGTGACAGTCTCAGCTCACTGACTTTTACAGAGCTCCCATCTCAGTACCTGGCAGCGCTTTTCATTGGGAGACACCTAAAAACAAGGATGAATGATACGTTAACCTGAGGCCACGCAGAGCTTTACAGCAGGTGATAAACACGAATCCATTCGGCGTCTACTCGGGCGTTCAGGCGTTCTTTGAATTGTGGTTATTCGACCAACTACTTGGCATCTTATCAGGACCTGAGGTGCCTTTCCTATTTCCTGCCTTTATCACTCTCTCACACATGGTGCAAAACCTCCCTAATTATTAACTCAGCAGAAAAGCACACAATAACTGGCAGCAAACCAGCAGACTCTGCACAATGGGGGGGGGGCACAAGAATAAACTTTGACTCCCTGATTAGGAAGACAAGAAAATCTGCCGTGACTTATTTGTAAAGGTTATCATGTACAGCTGAAAGGCCGGGCTTTTACTCTGTTCTTTGGAGCCCTGGCTGGGTTTAATTGACCTCTAAATATTTATCAAACTGGTTTATGTACACAAAACGGAAAAAAACTGCCAATTGATGCTTGTAATTTTGGGTTTTTTTCACTACCCGCCATTAATAATCTGTCTGTGTGAGCCAAGGTCCCGTCTGCTGGTGTAACCAGGATAGACAAACGAGAAAACAAAGGGGCGTTGGAGTTTTGACCGGATGGACAGAGTTCAGGTCAGGAAACAGTGTGATCATCGGCCAAAGTTGCAGCTGCCTGTAGTATTTGAGAGCAACGGTCGATTAGATGGAAAATTTGTCTGAGAGTGCGACTTCACACAGACGGTAGAAAGAATGATCTGCCTGAGAAAACCTGATTATCTGTATGCATGTAGGAAAAGTTGTCCTCTGCTCATCCTGCACATTTTACGAAATAAACATAGAAATTAAAATTCAAAGATTACAACCGACGAGACGCTACGCTGCTGGTGGCACCGCTCAGTTCAGGTTTGCTCGTATAACACCAAGTCAGAAAAGTGTAAAAGCCTCCTTTGACGACAACAGAAACTGTGCAAACAACAGTGTAAATATTCGCCTTGAGAATAAGAATGTTTTCAACAGTTAACACTGAAAGCTGCACCACCGTATGGCATAGCATCACTCACAGCAACCAAATGTTTACTGTGATGGATTACCTATTACAGGTGAGAGCTTGGCAAGTAGATTTGCATGGAGCACTGATGGATGGGAGGCAACGGCTGCCTTGAAGGCAGAAAATCAATCTCAAAATTTGCAGAATGCTTCAGAATATATTCTGCAGAAACATAGGGGCATAAAATTTGTATTTAATGGGCTGCAAAATATCGAAACACAGTGCTGTCCTGTACGTCCTGCAGTGTCATTCCCATTGGCAGGGTGAGATTAGCGTGCATAGCTAATGACAGGTGACACAAAGGCTCCGCCGCCGCCGCCGTGCATATTGTGTTTCAGTGCTCTCGGCCTGAGGGCCTCATCACTTCTCTGTCACACGCAGCAGCCAAAGCATTTCGTTCCTGCTGTCAAACGGTGCTAATTATAGAGAACAGTGATTACAGCTGCATGAGGTCAGAGTTGAGTCTGCCTGTGACATTTCTGCAGTACAACCACATCGTTCCAAGTAATTGATTATCAACAGATTTGATGCGGAGGGTAATCCAGTCAATGGCAGGTAGCATTTCCTCCCTTGGGTCTGATTCAAGATCAATACAGAAAACAGATTACCTGCTCAGCGATGACACGTGTTCACGCTCACTTTGACCGCTGTGTACAGCCGACAAATAGAAACAGGCCGTCAAATAGAAACAGGCCGACAAATAGAAACAGGCCGACAAATAGAAACAGGCCGAAAAAAGAAACAGGCCGTCAAATAGAAACAGGCCGTCAAATAGAAACAGGCCGACAAATAGAAACAGGCCGTCAAATAGAAACAGGCCGACAAACAGAAACAGGCCGTCAAACAGAAACAGGCCGACAAATAGAAACAGGCCGACAAATAGAAACAGGCCGTCAAATAGAAACAGGCCGACAAATAGAAACAGGCCGACAAATAGAAACAGGCCGAAAAAAGAAACAGGCCGTCAAATAGAAACAGGCCGTCAAATAGAAACAGGCCGTCAAACAGGAACAGGCCGTCAAATAGAAACAGGCCGACAAATAGAAACAGGCCGTCAAATAGAAACAGGCCGACAAACAGAAACAGGCCGTCAAATAGAAACAGGCCGACAAATAGAAACAGGCCGTCAAATAGAAACAGGCCGACAAATAGAAACAGGCCGAAAAACAGAAACAGGCCGTCAAACAGGAACAGGCCGACAAATAGAAACAGGCCGACAAACAGAAACAGGCCGTCAAATAGAAACAGGCCGTCAAACAGGAACAGGCCGTCAAACAGAAACAGGTCGTCAAATAGAAACAGGCCGACAAACAGAAACAGGCCGTCAAACAGGAACAGGCCGACAAATAGAAACAGGCCGTCAAATAGAAACAGGCCGACAAACAGGAACAGGCCGACAAACAGAAACAGGCCGACAAATAGAAACAGGCCGTCAAACAGGAACAGGCCGTCAAACAGGAACAGGCCGACAAATAGAAACAGGCCGTCAAACAGGAACAGGCCGTCAAACAGGAACAGGCCGACAAACAGGAACAGGCTGACAAATAGAAGCAGGCCGTCAAATAGGAACAGGCCGACAAACAGGAACAGGCTGACAAATAGAAGCAGGCCGTCAAATAGGAACAGGCCGTCAAACAGGAACAGGCCGTCAAACAGGAACAGGCCGTCAAATAGAAACAGGCCGTCAAATAGGAACAGGCCAACAAACAGGAACAGGCTGACAAATAGAAGCAGGCCGACAAATAGGAACAGGCCGTCAAACAGGAACAGGCCGACAAACAGGAACAGGCCGACAAACAGAAACAGGCCGACAAATAGAAACAGGCCGACAAACAGAAACAGGCCGACAAACAGAAACAGGCCGACAAATAGAAACAGGCCGTCAAACAGGAACAGGCCGTCAAACAGGAACAGGCCGACAAACAGGAACAGGCCGACAAATAGAAACAGGCCGACAAATAGAAACAGGCCGTCAAACAGGAACAGGCCGTCAAACAGGAACAGGCCGACAAACAGGAACAGGCCGACAAACAGGAACAGGCCAACAAATAGAAACAGGCCGTCAAACAGGAACAGGCCGTCAAACAGGAACAGGCCGTCAAACAGGAACAGGCCAACAAATAGAAACAGGCCGTCAAATAGGAACAGGCCGACAAACAGGAACAGGCTGACAAATAGAAGCAGGCCGTCAAATAGGAACAGGCCGACAAACAGGAACAGGCTGACAAATAGAAGCAGGCCGTCAAACAGGAACAGGCCGTCAAACAGGAACAGGCCGTCAAATAGAAACAGGCCGTCAAATAGGAACAGGCCGACAAACAGGAACAGGCCGACAAATAGAAGCAGGCCGTCAAATAGGAACAGGCCGTCAAACAGGAACAGGCGGACAAATAGAAGCAGGCCGTCAAATAGAAGCAGGCCGTCAAATAGAAACAGGCCGACAAATAGAAACAGGCCGACAAATAGGAAATTATGAAGCGCTGGAAAAGTTTAGGGAGAATATTTTAATTTGAAAAAGTGTCTGAATCCATCAAGAAGTGGAAGCTAGTGTGAGGAGAGAAAAGACACTTCTGCTGAATAAATGAGGATGAAGGGAGGCAGTAATCGCTTAAGCTGTTATACATCGCGAGCTATTAATCTCCGGCGGAGCAATCCCAGACGGAGATGAGATACACCGAGATCCAATTAACTTCATTTGCAAGAGGAACTGGCCTCTGCTGACCAGGTTCCCTCCACCCCGCCGCACAATACCTCGAGGACGTCCCCGAGCCGGGGGCCGTCAAAAGATCGGCGTGAGATCTGACGGCGGACCTTCACGCTCATTTATTCAGTAACTGCAATCCCGGAAATTTAAATCATGAGGCAAAACTCTGACTTAATCACTGCTGTCCAAACTTTAACTGTTACAACTGTTTATACAGCTGCAGGCACAAACTTTCCTTCTTCCCCCTCTTATCATTCAACAAAGGCTCAGAGTCCTCAGTCAGCAGAGCTCGCTGGGGTCACCGTGCAGCAACCGCAGACCGCACACACACACACATGCATATGCACACACACACACATGCATATGCACACACACACACATGCATATGCACACACACACACATGCATATGCACACACACGGGAAGTATAGAGGCAGGCTGTGGTGGGACTCGTATAGCTTTTATTGCATTGCTCCTGTTTCATGACATTGTGAATGCCGTGTTTTCTTTATTGTATCTTTGGCCTTCAGTCTGGTTTCGTCGCTCCTCCACCACATCTGCAGCCGACATGTTTTTGCTTCCAAAAACTGCTGCATGTTGGTTTGATTAGTCTTTGTTTGCTTGCCAAATCACTCGGTCCTCCACTTTGCTGCAGAAGCCAGCACAGTAATTGTAAAGCTGCGAGGAGGCAGGCCAGTCCCACAAATATCAAAGCATTCACAACTCTAATTATCTCTCCATCACACTAGCGTTTGGGTATTTTAATTTCAAGTCTGTCTCATAAACAATTCAGAGTTTACAGCAACAACTGGAACTAATAACGGAGAAAAATGCTTCATCCCAGAGAGGACTGGATCTGCATATGCAAACCAAAAATCCCTTAATCCTCTTGTTTATGCTAATTACCCCGGCTGCTCTCAGTGTGTGTGTCTACATGTGCACTATATACACCTGTGTGTGTTTCACTGAGAGACGCTCAGAAACTCACTCTGCTGAGCTCTCTCGCAATAATCCCATTGTAGCAGCAGCATTAGCACGTGCACTGGAGCGTCCAGGGCAACGTAAATGACCACAACAAACAACGGGACACTCTGCCATCCCTCACTCATCCAATCTGAAGGGATCACAAGTGTGGCACCGTGAAAGCTTAAAGGTCTAATCTCCAGCTGGTGTGAAGTCCCCCCTCTGGTGCCACGCCTTCTCCATTAGCTTTGTTTGTGTTTGTATCAGCAGCTAGAAGTTAGATTGGCTTGTCACACCGGCCTCTTCGTTCAATCACTTCATCATTTAATCGCCTCGTGTTATGACCGTGTTTTACCCTCAACAAACCCTTCCCTCATTAATCTTTGCGTATGCCGATGGCATGTTTGCCATAGAAACCGAGGCACCATCAACATCGAATATACGGCTCCATCTGGAGAAGCAGCGGTTGCTGTGGCTTATAGCTTGCAGACTGGGGAGGATCTGCGTTAGACAAAGCGTAAAGCGCTGGCATATTTAGGTCATAGGCTGGTCCTGGTGTGAAGGGTCGTACCAGATGGCCCGGGAGCTTTCGACCTCAGCGTTAATTACAGGAGAATTCCCCGTGGTGCGGCCAGGCTCTAACTGCACCTTTTTCTCTCTTCCTCTCAGGTGACGAGCAAATGAGGAGCTACCTGAATGCACAACCAAACCTGACAAAGGATGACTAGACGGCGATAAAAGAAAGGCTTCTTTATGCTCCCAGTCATCCTCCCCCAAGATCATCATCATCATCCTCCTCCTCCTCTTGGCTCCTGCTGCTCTCTGTTTTTTTACAGTCTCGCTGAGGTGACTCGGAACTGGAAAGAGGGAGCGTCTTGCCCCTCCTTCTAAACCACAGCCCGGTGAGAAGGTGCTCAACCCACCCTCCACTTGGATCGTGTCCTCCTCGCCTCTGTGAGGATCCTCTGAACTTTTGAAGGATAAGGTGCAGGCCAAGTCCGCCGTAAGCCCTCCTGATGCTAAACTACTGAATGCTGACCACGAACCTGCCCTGTCTGTCTGCCTGTCTGTCTCTTATCGGCTGTCGATCTGCAACAAGTGCCATAGCATCATTACATTCCTTCGGATTTGCACTGACCGCCAACAGCCCTCGTGAATTCATCACTAGCTATGTTTACATGCATTCGACTAAGCCACGCATGCTCTGCTGAAGCTAAAGCAGCTGCAGGAAAACGCAGCAGCGGTGCAGGCGTTGTTTATCTCTTTAAACAAGTGACTGATGTCGCATTACTCATCACAGTCTCACCGCAGTAACAGCAAATTCAGTGTTTACACCATAAATCCAGTATTTTCACAGTGAAAGTTTTGCCATGCATGTAAACAAGCTAGAGCCAAAAATGTGTTGCTTTGGGAAAGGTCAGTGAACGAGCCTTAAAGTCGGAGCTTTCACACCTGCAGATGTTTCTTTGAGCCCCGTCTGCGTTTCCACTTGGATGAGAACTCGTTATGTTCGGATTGTTTGTCTGTCGTCTTCTGTTTATGTCGGATTTGAAGCTGGAGGTTACTGCCTATGATTGTTTCCTAACCGTGATGATGCAGTCTGGGCAATTTAAAGTGGACACTGGATATGTATAGTTTATATAATTTATATTTATAATTTATTCTATTCATGCTTTTTCCAAAAGTCAATGTCATGCTAGTCTTTTGACTGTGTGTTTATGTACACGAGAAGCAATACTAAGAACATTTAGAAGAAACCAACCTTTTTGTTTCACACTGCCTTATCAGTGAGCTCTGTTTCCCTTTAAAGAGGTCGCTCTCTGATGGTTGGTTTTGAATTTCTGGACACACCACCCACCCACACAGGGACCGAGTCGCTCTTAACGGTGGATCGCAGTCCAATCATCAGCGGTTACAATAACAGGCATTGTGAAAAGAGGCCCTTCCCCTCCAATTGCAGATATCCCGTTGCATGATTAGAAGAAAGGATCTTTGGAAAGAGCTGGAGATGCAGCCATCAGTTTATTAGCGAGGGGAATCAAAATCCCAGACAGGAACAGGAAACGCGAGCTCGTATCGTTGCAAACTGATGAATGAGGAATCCCCCTAAAGAGCTTTATTTCTGCCTGCCGTTTCCATGGGTACACATCTCTCGCAAAGAAAGCAAAACAACAATTGTCAGTGAGGGAAGCTATAGCATGTAGCTTGTACATAACACAAGCTATGGTGAAGGGTGAAAGTGATTATTGTGAAACCTCAGAGCCACTAATGGAATCCCAGCTTTTAAGGGGGAAAGATGCACTTTGCAGACCTGGAAGGAACCACAGAAGGCAGAGGATGCACTGACCTTAGCTGAGGAACAAAAGGAGACTCCGAGGTTGTTCTTGTAGCATTGATGTGTGAGCATGACTCACTGGCTGTGTGGGGGTGCTGTGTGGGCTGTGTCCTTGCTGCCAGATCATTAGCTTTAGCTTCTTCCTCCAACTGCGTGGAGCTCTCTGAATGTGATTCTGTCCCACCCGATGTGTTTACACCACCTTCATCTTCTTAACGAACTAAGCTTCTTACCTTCCATTTATTGATCTTCTTTTCCTTTGTAATGTTATCAGAGGACTTTTTGAATACCTACAGTAGAGATATATATATATATAAAGCTATATCATGCAGCGATTTTAATATATTGTAAATGATGGCTTGGATGCAATGTATTTATTTGTTTGTTACATATTGAAGAATATTCTATAAAGGGAAATTTAAGGCTGCAGTATAATAGACTGAGCCATGTGTCACTGGGTTGGAAACCTTTTCCTGTCATACTGAAACAACACACGCCCCTTTTGCATTAGCTGGATTACGATTGGACATCTCCCACGTGTAGACACAGAAATAAATGCAATGGGTTGTTTTTAAGACACATTAGTCTCATTGTAAGGATGCAATTTATATTAAGCTCATTTATGTGTTTTTATTTTTAGATTCAAAACCATTTTTGCACATTTAATGATCAGGGATTTGTTTGAGCCACAGCCTCGCACCATCGACGGCCCGGCCTCTCGCCGCTGGCGCGTCGTCATCTGTCATCAGTAGGAACTTCCGCTCTGATCAGACGAGCCACGGACCGAGTTTCACGTTGCCAAAATTCAGTTGATTTAGCACCAGTCCGTCCTTTTATCTGTCGTAAATGTATGTTAACAATCACTGAAGTGATGTCTCGAGGAAATGCTTCTTGTCATACAAGAGTCTGTATAAATAAACTCATGTTGAGCAGAAGAGAGAAAAAAACAAAAAACAGAAGTTATTTTTATTTTTAGAGGACGTCAGTACACGTGTCCGAGAAGTTAAAGGGTATTCTTTCAGAACTGGAATGTGATGCTCCCGTGGGTGGATTGATGGAAAAATGTACAGGTCTGTAAATCAAATAAACCTATTCACACACACGTCTCTGCGTCTCTGTGTGTCTGTAACGCCACGGCCAAGCGAGTGTGTTCACGGCGTTTGCTTCGTCTCGCTGTGTGAATCTGAGGACAGCTCGCACTGCAGCAGCGCCTCGACTGATATTTAGAGGCTGCGCGTAAACTAGAGCAAGAACTAGAGCATGAATCTGTGTGTGTTTAAATAGTGCTTTAATGTTCAGTGCAAAGATGAGTTCTGGCTGGAGTTGCAGATATTAATCTGTAACGCAGTTTGTTTGTAACTTTAATGCAAGGATTCAAATATTTTAGGAGGAAAAATCTTTATTAAAAAGTGCCCGACAAGTGAGTGTTTAGTTATTAAGGCTTCAGTTTTGTGCTGCTTGGCAAAATGTTAATCGATAGTGTTGGTATCACAGAAATGGAGGAAACCCTGTGAGACTCGCTGTCAATCTGTTTAACCTGCAGAATGCGCGCTGACGTGTCTGTGTGTTTGCTCATCACTTGCTCATTTCCATGTGTGTCGTATTTGTGGGGAGAGGCTGCTGGAGCACAGACACCAGACTTTAACTGCATTCTGCTGCAATAAATCAACCTGACAGACGGACCCGGGGCTTACAGTTGTACACAAACTCAATGCCAAAGAAATTGTGAGGAATGTAAATTTAAAGAAAAGTGTGCAATGATTTGAAAATCTCTCAAACCCGGATTTTATCCCCAGTAGATCCCACAAACCACGTCAAAGGTTTGAATTGAGAAAATCAACATTTTAAGAAAGAAGATCATTTTGAATTTGAAAGTTGGTCCGGGGAGATGTTTACTGCTGCGTAGCTGTGTGAGGAGACCAGCTGCAGGGCTTCAAGGACAGTAATGCTGATTCCTCCACGGTGATGTGGGATTAAAGATGCTCAACCAGGTCTCCTCTCTGGGTTAGCAGGCAGGTCAGCACCACGCTGTTGTGTTAGATGCAAATTTCAGTTTAACGTTGTCTTGCTGAAATATGCAAAACCATCCTTCAAAAATAAAGCGTGTAGATGGGAGCACATGTTGCTCTAAAACCTGCCTGTACCTTTGAACTGTGTTTGCAGACAGTGACTTCCAGAAGTGCTTCTGAGCCCATGCAGTGATTTGCAGGACCGAATCATGACTGTTTTACAGAATCACGTTCAGCCTAATCGGCAGACTGATGAACCTCTGCCCATCGTCACTTCTGAGAAACTCTTTTGGTTTCCTGCTTTTGTTCCTCCTTCCCAAGTTGCTAACATCAAAATCAGCTGTTACGTTACAGAAAAGGGTTCATTCTCTCAGATCAGACGTTTAACACGTTTGCTACTCTCATTAAAGTCTTCAAGTCATCACATTCTGTTTTTATTCACATTTCGCTTCTAAAATCAAAACTATTGTATGAGCATAGTCCTTTGATTCTTGTTGCTGCTTTTAAAATGGTTTGTGAACCATCTCTGCTTGTAAATGAATCCACTTACTGTGCTATAGACCCATCATTAGCCCGCCTGCTACATCATTCAGCAGCAGCAGTATTTTGTAAACCTTATAATAAAATGTCACCTGCCTTTGTTCAACTCCGCTGCAGGATGAGTCAGATCGAAGGCATTTAAACGATTTTATTTTGAAATAAACCTACATCCTATCTAGTTCCACACGCCTCATCTTTGCAGCGGCTTACAAAGACTTGATTTTCATCACAGCGAGAGAAGGCAGGAGCTGATCCATGAATGAACCACTGTATTGTTCAGGTGCAGTGAGGCAGGGCCCTGTAAGACTGTTTCCAAAGTAATTTTGCACCCCCGAGATTGGTTTACAGACACGCTGACACATCACAGGTCTCCATCCGTGCTGTGGATTCTGTAGAAAAGAGATATACATATATTTAACTTCCCGGGAAGTGAGGACACCTTCACCAAAAGGTCATCTCTGCACAGATGCTTATTAGAAAGGGCAGCTTCCTCACATGACTGCTAATGGCGCCAGTGGACTGGTCTATGACAAGGCTGTACAAGCACAAGGAGTAAGTGCACGCTGCTTTTGTGACAACAGAAGACTTGAGACGTTGTCTGGGAGGCCTTTAATTAGGCTAAACCACAGTTTGAGCAGGACCTCACTATCTGATTTGACATCAGGAGTCCGAGCGAGCTCCAAGTGGAGATTTAGTGTTTAGTTGGCGAACGACCCAAAGAAACCAACACCCTTTCCCACAGTCAGACAAATATGTACCCCAAAGTCCGATGTTCCAATCTCAAAGTCAACACACCTAGTCATGTACAGCAGGCAGGAAACACAGGGGCGTAGACAGGAAAAGGGGAACCATTCTAGCAGCGCTGGAATTTCCATCTGCACTTTGCCCACTTACACTCACAGAGGACGACACACGGGGGACGTTTAGGCTCACAAACAGCCTCCAAACTGCCAGCACATCCATTTCATACAAATACAGAAAGATCATCAGAATAAGTTCACTGCTGTAGAAATACATAAAAAGCATGTTTGTCATTCTGTTTGTTTCTTTGCTGGTTTTCTGTGAAGCACAAACCTCACAGAGCTTTGATCTCCAAACTTTAAATTAGTCTTTGCAGTCGAACGCTGTAAGAAACATCATATTATTTTAGAGTATTGATGAATGCCAACAAGTTGAAAACACAAAGAGCTTTCAATAAAGACCTGAAATAGTTTCTGTAAATGAAATCTAAGACACGGCGGCACGGCGGCACCACGGCGGCGTGGGTTCTCCCCGGGTCCTCCGCCTTCCTCCCACAAAGACACCAGTTCGTGGCTTTAGGTTCATTGGAAACTCTAAATTGCCCACAGGTTTGAATGTGAGCGTGAATGGTTGTCTGTGTCTGTGTGACACCCCTGTGACAGACTGGCGCCCTGTCCAGGCTGGACCCCGCCTCTCGCCCTCAGACAGCTGCGATAGGCTCCGGCCCCCCGCGACCCTGACAAGGATAAGTGGAAGAGAACGGATGGATGGAAAAAGCAGAATCTTGGCAGTCACTCGAATCAGGACACGATAGGTTTGCTGTGGGGACAATCACTATCATATTTGATTCATCTTAGACTCTGAATGTTGAATATGACGACTCATTCTGCAAGATGTGGCCTTTCTGACATCGAATGCCAAAAATGTCCTTTCTTAACTGGAATAAGGAACAGCCGACAAAAATAACAGATGTTACTACATGTGAAGCAAAGTGTGTGTTTTCCACAAAAAGGTCGACTGCATAGAGCAGTCAGATCTGATGATTAAGACTAAAATAAAGCTTAGAACAAAAAAAGGAAAGAAAGCAGATCTTTCATCTGAAATGGAGTCGAGAGTTTTTATCAGAATACGTAAACCACAGCTGTTTACAGTCTATCACCTCTGTGAATCTCTCACTTCCCTCTGCCGACCACCCGCCGTCCTGACCCGGCTCACGCTGCGGAGGCACAGTCACCTTCATCCAAACACGATGACATCGTCATTTTTAAAGTCATCCTGGATGTATCTGCGAGGCTGTCAAAGACAACATGTTTGCTTTTGAGCACTTAATTCGACTCTGCTCATCAGTTCACATATTACATATTCCTCATTTTACATTTCTGTGTGTCGCAGATGCTTTTTCTAACAACATTACAGAACAGGAGGAGCTGAGAGTACAAAAGGATTAAAAACTACAAATAACTCTGTGATGTTTGAGCAACTGAGGGGAAACAGGCAAAAACAGCTGACTGCTTCATCACAAGTTCACTTAAGGCAGAGAGCTGTTCACGTTTTCATCCGCTGTCGTTGTAAAGGCTCCGTGTGACTAACAGAAGAAGAAATAAATGCAGTGTATTTATATGACAGTCATATCCAATATCATCATGCTTTTCTGCTAATATGACACAGGACACAGAGATGGAGGGTTTTTAAACTCTTTGTGCCAGAAATACACCGACTGCTCTGTAAATGACACGTCAGTGTTGTCATTTTGAAACCCTAAACTCCATTTGCTTTAGTTTCTGACACTTTGATCCAGTTTGCTGAACAAAGGCAGTGATGAGCTTAATATTCCCTCCACAACTTTAAAAGGAGTAAACGAGCAGTGTTTTACAGGAGCATTGTTACAGCCCTGTTTAAATGAGATAACACACAACCAGGTTTGTTAATCTATTAACAAATATGTGTTTGTTTAATAATTATGTAAGGATTTCCATTCTGCACTGTGCTTGCAGTGGGAAGCTGTTATTGTGCGGTGTGATGAATGATTCATTTGGTGTTTGGTCGACTTTGTTTCCTTTGAGACTGAGAACATTTCTGATCACGTTAAAGGAGCAGATGCTTCTCTCAGGTCCTCATCATCAGGTCTTCCTGTTCTTTCAAATTATGACTCTCAGATACTGTTTACCTGCAGAAGAAGAGCCCTCCATTTCTTCTGTATCCTCTCTGTAGTTTCCTACATTTTTATGAATACACTGCACACGATGCTTAAATGCCCGACTCTCAGCTTGCACCAACAAGAATCACACTGTTGGTGCAAAAACACTGTTTTCATTCCTGCCAAACTATCTTTGACATTCTTCACAGAAAGAAACAGGAACAAATGATGTGTTTTTGCAACAGGCTGCCCAAAGCCCCATTTTTAAATTGGCTAAAATAAGCTGTATGAACATGTTATTAGTTCAATTCAATTTTATTTGAAAGGCGCTTTATTATTAGAATTCATCCCGTCTCCAACAAATCCCATAAAAGTCCAACCAACAGCCTGGAGTTAATCCTGGCTCTGTGTCTGAGGTTGTGTTTAAGGATGTTTTGACCTGACCTGCAGAACTATCACCTACTACTGGCTGACGTGTAGCTGCTACCTACAGACCCACACAGTCACATTTTATAAGATATTTTTGAACAGATGTGCAAGAATCGATCTTTGAGGTAAAGCATACAGCAAAATTAAATGATCGAAGTTAAACATGGAAGTGTGGTTTATTGTTTAACACACAACACGTGTGAAATTATTATTTGCTAACTTTTAAGACCTGCACATTGGTTGCCTGGCTTGAGCGATGCTCTTCCTCTCCTCTACTTTGGACTTCATGGATGTTTTTAGCCCCGTGGAGCCGGCTGACCTTCAGCTGTCAGAGTCTGCATTAATGCATATCTCTGCATGTGTTATTATGCGATTGAAGAAGCTGACACATGTTCGAGGGAAAACACGAGGTGCCCTCCTGCCCTCATGGAATGAATAAGAGATGTCGGTGGGCTCAGCAATGTCAGTGAAGGAGTAAATGATTCAGGAACACGTGTCAAGAACATGGCAGGAAGAGGCCATGCTTGCTGTCTTTGGAGCAGACGTCATTACCCCACAGCCAGCTATGATGATCACTCCTCGCTTCCCACCGGGCCTTGAGACTGTAACTTCATTTCAAACTGTGTCAGTGACGTCCCCGCAGGGATGAGGGATTAATTTGATTTGCATGCTTACTAACAAGGATGAAATGCAAATTGACAATGAAACAGTGTTACTGCAGTGTGCTTGTTAAGCACCACAGTGGGTTCAGCGTCACGGGTGAAGCAAGTGTGAGTTATGAATACCAGAGTTTTCTGAATTAAACATGAGCTTATGCTTGGCCTGCAAAGACTGGATGATGGTGCTATTTTTAATCCCACGATTCCATATTTAGAGCTGATGTTTCCACTGCAGCATGAACTGAGGCTATTTATGCACACGCCCATATGTGTGGGTAGCATCCGCATTCATCACTCCCACACAAGAAGCAGAGGTGTGGAAGCAGCTTTGTGAATGATTTGTGTGTGGAGAAGTGAGAAAGTGACGACCACAGTGTGAAGAAAGGCAAATTACATGGAGTATCTGCACACACACAAACAGTCACCTCTTCCTGGTTGCACACAGGTGCATGCAAACAAGATGACAGAGTAAATCGCTCACACCTGCAGTACCACACCTCTTCTACTTTAAATGAGGTCAGACACCAAATTAGAGGATATCTGCTGCTTTGTGTAGTCAAATGAAACATGTTTGATGTAAGGAACATATTACACATATAGCTGATGTGCACATCCCTGGGTTAAGTGCTCCAACTGGGCTGGATCAGCCATGCTGCAGTAAACCTACAATACCCACAGACCCATTTGTCAAGCTGGTCGACCCTTTAGGAACAGCAGCCGCTGGTCTGGCTCTTGACTGAATGGCTGCTCTGAATGTTTGTACAGATATCAGATGAAAATAAACGAATCCTGATGATGACCTTCTGACTTTCCCTTTAACCCTCTCAGGCTCAAATTAGACTTTTTGTTGCTAATGCACAACCAAGTCCTGCAGTGGTACTTCTGAGTAAAAAAAACTCATAAAATATGTATGTGGGGTAATCAGGTTGTTAGTTTTTAACTGTTGCAAATCTGCAACGCCATTATAGATGCACAGCTGACCCCAGCTTCCTGTCTTTGCTGTGGGCTCACACTTTCCTCGGCTCTTACTCGGCCAGAGAATAAAGAGCTGAGACATGTTAACCACAAAGAAATGGATGTCCCTGAGCAAAGACTCAAATGGAGCCAATACATAATTCAGAGTGGTTAGTGACCGACCAGGCGTTGCGTGCAGGCCGACAGCGATGGGAAGCTGACTGCACATCGCCACACAAGCTTTGTGGATTTGAAACTGCTTTATGACGTGAATTCAGAAGTTAACGTGGATGTACAAATGTGGTGCCCACTGTTCAGCAGCTGTTTCAGTGGGACAGTTGTTTAGAAGATAATTATTCACATGAAATAATCCCTCAGTTGACTTGGACACAAATAAAAACTTAACCCTGTTTTTATGGCATCACCACATCCATACAGCGTGCTGCACTTCCACTGACCTCCATCTTTGATTTTACCACAGGAACAGCTTCTCTGCCTGTTCACATATGGCGCTAAGAGATTTCGTTTTTTCTCGGAGACTTCAGGAAATAGACGTGAATGCTATGCCTACACAGACGCCACATTCCAAATTCCTCAAATGCTATTTAAAGGACATGAATGACATCACACGAGGAAATGTGGCAGGACAGAAAAATAAGGAGGACAGGAAATATTGCTTCGTGCTAAACTTGCTGAACTTTACTGAGACCTCAGTGAGATCTCGCTGCTTATGTCGACATAAACACACGTCTGAGAAGTGCTTAAGTGAAGCATATTAGATAGCAGTAAGTGCAACTGATAAAGAAAAGGGGACATGACGAGTGTGACGTACTGATAAGTTTGCTTTGAGAAGAGGACACCATCACACATGCTGTCAGTCAGTGTTGCAGTAAAACACCTGAGTGAGCCTCATTTGTAGCTGTAAGCAATCAGACCAATCCACACAGTCCAAAAGCACAAAATCCTCCATTTCTTTGTTGTGTTGTTGCCTCTACAACTTGTCACCATGAACTGATGACAAAAATCATTCACTACTTTAGAGCAAAACAGTCTCATTATGGTCACATACAGGTCGAGCAGCGAATCAGTTTGCTGACCCTTTCCTGACAATATCGCTGATCAATACGTCCGTTCTGGTTTTGATATGGATACATTCACCTAATGAGATTCATGTGGAGAGGCTTGTTAGGCTACGAGAATGTCAAATGACCTTTGACACAGTCAATAGTGCAGGATAGTGCTTGCCTGGCTGTCACTTTGGCCGTGTTTTCAAAGCGCTTCAATGATTACAGAACAGCACTGAATGCTGATTACAAATAAAGAGGAGATAAAGTCAGTGGAAGGGTAGGGATCTGTGGAGAGGACATTTGCAGAATACTAGGAGGAGAAAAAGGGCATCTAAATCTGTGAAACAGGCAAAATGCCACATGTTAGCATGCTGTGCAGCCTCGTAGCCTGTGGACAGCGGTGTGGAGACAAAGAGTGGGAGCCAAAACCTGCTCCCACCCAGAGGGGCCGAGCCGAGTGTGATCTGTAAACAGTGATCTGCATTCGCACTGACGCTGAAGAAAAATGTCCTGAGGTCAAGTGTATTCAAATCCATATTAAACGCACTGAGACGGTTCTTAATTCTGCTCAGAGGAAGAGGATTCAGTTTACGTGGCTCTCCATTCTGATAACGAAGGACACGATAAAGACGTCACCATATCGCTTCTGTAAATGCTAACAGTGAGGCTGGCTCCTTGGGAAGTTTGTCTCGGCCCAAATCCAGTCGGAGAATCACCGGATGTGGTAGTAGGCGGCAGCACAACAGAAGCCTCGTGGGACTGAGGGGATTTATGGGATGTAGGCAGCAGGGTAAGAACTCTCTGCCACAGACACCAACTAAACATTAAATATGCATGAGAGCAGGCAGTCTGCACTGCTCTCTGATCATATGTAGGTAAAATAGATTAATATGCTCTCATTGGTTTGAAACAGTCAGGTGATATTCCCATTTCAGCTGAAGGTTGCTGGTGATGCTATTGGTAGATACTGGCCTACCGCAGACATTTGAATGTGGCTGTCCAATATATGTTAACACTGAATTTAGAAGAAGATTCACTGGTTTCAATGAATCCATGTAGAAATGGAGTGATTCGATTCAATGTCATTTAGACAGCACCAAATCACAACAGTCGCCTCAAGGTGCTTTATATTGTGCAGTAGATCCTACAATTATACATACAGAGAAAAACCCAACAATCATATGACCCCCTATGAGCAAGCACTTTGGTGACAGTGGGAAGGAAAAACTCCCTTTTAACAGGAAGAAACCTGTTAAAAAATACATATTAAATGTGACATATACGACTATGGGACCAAAAATCCAGTGTGATCTATTCAATGTGACAGTTTTTATAATACGTTTGATATGCCCACATACCTAACAGCACTTTAACTACTTATTTATTGTCACATTGTCAACAATTTATGACTTAGATAAAATACACTCACTTTGAAAACATGATTTGATTGAACCCTGTGTCAGATTTCTGGTTAAATACTCAGGCTAAACCCAAATATGACATGACAAGGATGACGAGACTCGCAGGGTCTAAACATCTGAATACAGGAAAATCTAGAGCGCGTTAGTGTGAGTGTCAAAGCCTGCTATACACCTACAGACTCAAGCAGGACATTTACAGGACGACACGCATCAAACACGCTGAAGTGATTCAACAGGAAGATATTTTTAGGCTGTATGCAGTGCTGTTCAATTTGCTCATTAAAATGCACACTAAGGGCTCGCAGTCATCCCAGCGGTTTGCACAGTGCATTGTTTCTCAGGACCAGTCATGGGCTTACAGTAAAGATCTTTGAGCTCCCCCTTGTGGTAGCAACTGTAACTATTTTATTAGTGATAAACGTTATGAGTGATTTTGTTTTACATTTTACATCCAAACGTTTTTTTCTTCAGCCGGGGTAATAAACTGATCACTGATCAATCCTGACCAGACTCTGCACCACCGCCTGGTCAGGCAGACACACCATTCTCATGTTTATGTGAGTCTGCACCCTCCAAAAGCTAACTTTGAAACATGTGAAAAACTGTTTCGTAGCTTTCAAGTTTAAAGGACAAGAAAGAAAGAATCTCAATATGCTTAGAAAAGCTTGTTTACTTATTTTTATAAAATTAAACCATGTAAAGGTCAACAACATAAAACAAACACTTAAGGAATGGATATTCTGACAAGGCCTCAGAGATGAACAGAACTGGGCTCATTTCAAAATTCGATTGAATTTCAGTCCAAAAGATTTGAATTTAAACAGTTTGGAGATCAAGGACAATTCTGTGGTTTCACTCAATTTAAAGTCCATCTCCAGTCTAATTCAGTTAATTCAAGAGGCTAAACTCAAATGTGGGAAGAAGTCCGGTTGTGAATCGACACCAACACTAGATGACGGCGAACAGCATAAAAAAAACTTCACAGAGGAGGAAAAGAAAGCATCGTCTTCATTACGAGGTGTCCATAGCAGCTGTTTCTGAAACATAAGAACACACATCTGTTCATCATGTAATGTCAAACCTGCATATTTACACAGAAAGAAAACCGAGCGTCTTCTTTTCCAGCACGACTGCAGCACTGAGTTGGGAATAACGCAGTTTCACATTGTAGCGTTTTTCTCCTCAGATCACTTTTAGTATTCTAAACCTAAAATTTACACTAATTACTCCCACAAGGGGTAAAAACCAGCGTTTAACTGAAGCTTGTGTGAACGCACCATATGGAGCTGCTGATACAGAGAACGAACAGCAAACTCACGTGTTTCATTAAAGAGGAAGGAATCCTGATACTCCTTCATGTACTGAGAGGATCTGGCCTCATCCAGGAACAGAGAGTAAACTCTTTTAATGTCTTCTACCTGAACCTCTGTGCCCTGCAAAGCAAAAAACAAACACAAACGGCACCAACAGAGTCAACGTGACAAAACTAAAGAAACACCACACTCAAGAAACAATGGATGTGATACACGTGCAGCTGCTGAATCGTTCACATCGAGCTTACCTTGCGTTTACGACACACCAGTCCTGCGGTGCTGATCAGCTGGATCGCGTAGCGCAGTGACGTTTCCATGCCGATACGAGTGAGGACTGTGTGAGCCTCCTCGCTCAGCTCCACATCCTCCTCCTCACACCTGAAACGGAAACCTCAGCTTTACATTTCATCTGCGGCAGAAGATGGAAGCGTCTGCTGAGCCGATTATGAACACGCGTTTTTACCGGATCTTCAGGATCTGCTTCGTCTCTTTTTCGGTGTAAGGGGAGGTGGCGATGATGAGCAGCCGATCGAGGAGATCGATGGGGATGCCGTGAGGGCTCTGATAGTTTGTTCCACGGATTCTGCAGGGAAATGAGTGAGTAGCACATTACTAATGAAACACCCAAATTATTCAGTATTACCTTTACTGAAGCGGAAGGCTGACTAAAAGCAGTATGGTTTGGAAAAACAGTACCGAGTGATGCCTCTGTTGGTGGCCATAATGAGAACTGGGGAGAGGTCACTCTCCAGGGCACGGTTCAAGAAGGAAAAGCACTCCATGTCCAGCATATGCACCTCATCAATAAATAACACCTACAACCAAAAAGAGAAACGTTTAACAGAAACTCATGAAAAGCAAATAGAAGCATATATAAAACACTCACCCCTGGAATGATCTCCGCCTTTCCTTCTTCCCTCCACTCACACACTTTGGCATTAATCTGCTCGCGGACTTCAGACTTGATCTCTCCGGTGTCTCCAGAGAAAAGAGCCAGGAAGCCTTGTGTGCGACTGTTAATGACATCGATCTCGTGGAGCGACACTGTGTGGACCACCTCTTTTCTCTTCTGCAGCTCTCCCTCAGGACACTGTACAAACTGTGTCTAAAAAGATGGTAACGAAATTGATTTTAAAATACTGCAGTCATCCAACAGCACGATCTGAGCGCTGTGACAACAGACCTGAGCTCCCATGGCATCGTAGTCTCTGGCTCTGGTGAAAGAGCGCCCCAACTTGGAGATCTTTCCAGTGGCTTTATCGATGGTGATAACATCTCTGAGAGAAAAGCAACAGAAAAGCTCAGAAGACACGAGAGTCCTGTGCAAGTCTGCGTGATGCTGTAAAACTTCATATAACATTCATATCACATAACAGGTCCTGTAACAAGATCACCTACTGAACTTACCCCGCTTGCACCTTCTCTTTACTCAAACTGTCAATCATCTTGTTGCCCAAGTCGTAGATCGTCTCCATCTCCGTAGTCTTTAGCGTCAACTTGCCCACCTTTGCACCCTGATCCAAGGCACAAACTTCTCAGTAAGTTATATGAAGTATGATAATAATAATAATAATGGATTGCATTTATATAGCGCTTTTCAAGACCCTCAAAGTGCTGTACACTTCCACTATTCATTCAGTCTCACATTCACACACTGGTGGAGGCAGCTACAGTTGTAGCCACAGCTGCCCTGGGGCAGACTGACAGAAGCGATTACCAATGGTGTGACCTGGGGTTGTGCGATTGGACGAATATATCGACGACAGGCTCAGCCCATCAGCGATCGTTTTCACAAGGACGATTTATTTATTTATTTGCCCATGAGTAAATTTGCTAATAATGATGTAGCTGCAGAAGTTGGTGATAGCCTAGCATACTCAGCTGCATGGTGGACACGTGCATGCTCATGCAAGTTAGCCGTGTTTGAGTACTTTGCTCGCACTATACGTCTGCACAAGCCGCACACCGCTTTGGTTACATCCTCAGGTTTACCTCTTTCATGTGGTTTAAAAATCCCAAACTGGCGACTTCATATTTTTTCAGTGCTGTCAGCGTTAACGCGCCGTCATCACGACTAACGCGATTAACAAGTAACCCATCAGGAGCGCAGACTGAGTCGAAATCCCTAAAATGTCTCTGTCAACGCGTTTCGGGCAGTTTGTCGTGTCGTGATGATTAACACGTTAACGCCACAGCCCTAATTTTGGGGGGAAATTAGTTCGTCCATGTTTGGACTTCCTCTGTGTTGTAATCAGTCTGTGCATGACTACATTGCTCCGCCCATCAAAAAGTCTGCGCAGGTGCAAATATATCACCCATTGTCGATTACTGGACTGACAATTGTAGGCTGGAAAATGTTTACATATCGCCCAACCCTGGTGTGACCAATAAAATACTTCCCAAAGAACCACATAAAAAGACTGGGTTCACTATATTATGAGTGGAAGCTGCTTACCGTTCCTGTGGCTGGTCTGTCAATCTGGATCTCGACCACCTCTCCTTCAATGATCTCCGTCTCCTCTCTGTTAAAAAACAAAAACAGTTAATAGCAGTTCTTTTCGTATAAGAAGATTTACCAAACTCTATTACAGCATTTGCTCACTCACTTGATCCTTACTCCGATGGCTTTTCTAAAAGCTTGGCTAAGTGCCTCAGTCTTGCTCATCTCCAGGGAGAAGATCTCACTACCAGCCAGTGCTGTAAAGGGTGT
Source organism: Perissodus microlepis (assembly GCF_051167445.1). Classification (NCBI taxonomy): domain Eukaryota; kingdom Metazoa; phylum Chordata; class Actinopteri; order Cichliformes; family Cichlidae; genus Perissodus; species Perissodus microlepis. The sequence goes on from NC_140470.1 coordinate 1,231,306, forward strand.
ATCAGGGCCAAGAGACTGGGCGATGCCTGCATTGGAAAACCCCCCAAAATCAAAAACAAAGTCTCAGCTGAACCCACACTCTGCCAATCAAGCTGGGAGCAACAAAAATGTACCCTAAGCCAATTCCATCAATCCAAGAAACCAATATCTCTTCTAGCTGGGGCTAATATTATGTTCTGGAGGCTTCCAGTGGAGATCTTACCCATAGCAATTGCAGTTTTTCCTGTGCCAGGCTGGCCAGCAATCAGTACTGCCCTGCCAGCAATGTGGCCATCTTTGATCATCTCCAAGATGACTCCTGCGGCTCGACGGGAGGCCAGCTGGCCAACCATCCCCTGAGACACCTGGAATTGAACATAGACATGTAAAAGGCACATCTCCTCTACACAGACACAGAATATTTAAGTCACAAATCCATTACATGCCCCTTAAGAAAAAAAGGCATTTAAAGACTTAACGCTACCTGTCTTGGTTCCAAAGCATCATCCAAACCAAGGCCACGAATGTGAGAATGTGCACCTAAACACAAGGTGAAAACAGATAAAATAATGTGAGTCACAGGAAGCAAAAAAACTCTCAAAAATCAGGTACCATGTGCACCTATCACCGCACTATCACACAGTAACCAATCATCATGTGTTTCCGGGTCTCAGTCATACCAATTCTCTCGATTCGTGTGATGTCACGAACCTCTGGAACCTTTGTAGTTGCCATCTGTATTAAAAGCAGACAAATCATTCATTAATCACTATAGAGTGATCCTGCCCGGTTTCCTACCACTACTTTTACATTTAAAAACAGGCATTTCGCAGTATTAGACCTTCAGAGTATCCCACTCTATGTCAGAATGTCAAACAGATAAAAAAAAAATTAGCTCCAGCAAGAGGTTCAACTATTTCTACTGACGTTTTAACGACATACCACCCAGTCACTATTAAATAAATTTTCAAAAACAAAACACTTTGGTGATACGAGTACCACAACATTAAGTAGTTAGATTGTCAAACAATTAACACTTTAAAGAGCCCGTCCTGGTCAGTTGGTTGTCATAGTGACAGAGTTGAGCGCATGCCACAACAGAGTAAGAACAGTGTTAGCGTTACGTTAGCCTAGTTTCTAAGGCTTTTTATTCTTCATATTTTTACTTTTTCATATAAGCAACGGAAAGCTCGGGTATCGCCATAACACAGATTTAATAACGTGGTACACGAAATCCACAAATCTCGTTTGGCGCCAAGTAAACAGAGCAAGGATAGTGACAAGTAATGCTAACGCCAGCTAATGTTATGTTAGCAAATTAGCTAGCTCCATTCAAAGCTTTCTTCTTTGAGTAACTCCTGCTTAGCAAGACGAAGACGTGATGTTCGACAGAACATGAAAGGATGATCTTACAGGACACATCGTGTAACACCACGGTGCGAAAGCCTGGAGTTAACACTGTTTATATTGCTCGCATGAACACTCACCTGTGCAGCCACACTTGCGAAAATGTGAGAATGCGGCGCTTCTTTCTAATGGTGCGCAGATTAAAAGCGTCCGTACAGAAACCGCTTCTTTTCCTTTTTTTTTCCTGCTAGGGGATGTTTGGGTTGACTGCCCTCTATGGACTCGATGGTAAAATGACAGCACGAGCTTGTGATTTACAGGGAGTGGCAGGAAACCTTACCGGTGTCCTGGATTATATTATGGACATTTGAATCCGTGTAGCCGTTTCAGTCCAGAGTGTTTAAACTGCGTGCTAGGCTCCCTTTAACTCCCTTTTCACGTTTTACGTTTTCTTCTTGCAACAAAATTGCCCGTCCGTGGAAACCTTTAATATTTCCTGGTGTAATGTGCTGGGTTACGGAACTGAGATGTTGTAGAAATGTCAATGTCATACTGTACGTAAGCTGGACCAGCCAAGGAAGCACTTTGCTCTGTTTTAGTTACTGTTTGTACACGCTAACAGCGGAAGCTTTCACTTCAGTCACCAGCCACGATAAAAAAAAAAAGCTGCTCAAAGTTAGTACTGCAGACGTTTGTCCACCAGAGGCTGCAAGACCCCCGAGTTATATTAAAGGTTTAAGAATTTCGAAGTTGAAGCCAAAGTTTTTGCAGAGTGGTGTTGATGATGCAGTAGGCCGGATAAACGTTTGCTACCACCAACCTCAACTTTCTACATTCATCTTATTGTGTAAAAGCCTCTTTCATTTTTTAAACTGAGAAATATTATAATCCAAACTATGGAGATGAGTTTGAGATTTTTATCGTCGTCTTTGTCTCAAGCTCAGCTTCATATTTTCAAAAAGTAATTTTAAAAGCTTACAAATCAAGACTGCAGTATTATTGAACAATGGGAAAGCCTGCCTGCTGATTATAATCTTAAGGTTTCTGGAGGGGTTTTCATATCCTCTCCACTAGACCTTTCAAGCTTCACCTCAAGGCCCAGGCTTAAGATTCCACAAACTGAAGTCGCTTTATTTAAACATCACAGCAGAGCGACTGCTGCACGGTAAAAGGTAAATTTCGGTGCTCCTGAGTTGCTACACTAACTCAGAACAATTTTTATTTCATTTTAAACTTCGATAACAAAACCAAAATAAATAAATAAATAAAAGAATAAATAAATAAATGAATAATAAATGTAAACAAAACCCCCAAAACTAACTCAGAACTTTTTAATGAAGAACTTGACTATACATTAGGACTCAGTCATACTTCCATTCAGCTGAACGAGTCTTAAGCGTCACAGAAACCTCTCAGTTACACCTCGCCTGTTCCTGTAGAGTTCCTTAATGACCTCTCAGCTGCTTTTCAAAACACTGTGCTTTAAGCACACACAAACACACCATCTCCTCCCAGTCCTCACTCAAAGCTGGGTCTATTTTACATTTGCTTATTAAATAATTGCACTGTGAGTGATGTTGCTAATGGCAGGAAATGTCTGCCTTTTAAAGATCTTACAGATCTGGCTTAGAGCTGATTAGCTTGAAGAGTGAGTTAGGAAGCTCGTCATCGTAGAAGAAATGAGAGGAAAAAATCCACATCACAGCTCATGCTTGTTACCAAAAGTTTATTTGATAAAAAAAGCATAATATCACAAATGGTCATCACATTGTACAAGGTTCATTATTTTGAATTATAGTGTAAATATGCATATACTATATTATTTCTGAATTAGCAAATGCTCATTGACTTTCTACAACTGATTTTACACTGAACACATGTTGATTTGCTGAATATTTGCTCATCGAGCATCGTTTCCCCCATCAGCACATATTGGATAGCAAACAAAACAACGATCTAATATCAGAAAAAAACGGGGGGAAACAAAAGCATATTTTCTCACAACAGCAGTACTTTGCGTCATTCCACACCCACTGATCTTTGGATGTGTGTTACTTAATCACAGCTGGATAATGGTAATGGCTGACTCATACCAAACCCAGAAGCCTGGATAGACAGGTTCACTAAAGGAGGCATTAAAGCGGTGGATTAGAGACATGGTTTCCCCAACAGCGTAGAATGAGAGAGTACCCCCGGCGTGATCCAGGAAAACGCCGATGCGGGAGGAGTAGGGCGCGCTGACCTCTTGCTGGTCCTTGTTGTGGCGGGCTGAGTAACTGGAATCAGAGCAGAAAAGGCTCCATGACTTGCGGTTGTAGCCGATGCGGCAGCTGTCACTGTAGCCCGATCTCTTGATGCCTTTGTAGGCGATGCCGATGGAAGCCCCCTCCCCACTCCAGTCTACCTCCCAGTAGTAGGTGCCTCCAGAGAGGGGCTCCTTACACAAGACCTGTGGCAGGGAGTCGAACCTGGCAGGGCTGTCAGGGTAGGACTGGGGGTCTCTCTTGAGGGCAGCTTTTCTGTTCCCTCGTGACAAGTAAAGCTGTCTGTAGGCTGTGTTTTGGTCCAGAGTGAGCTGGCAAGCATCTAAAGATGGGCGGAAGATAAGTTCATTGTTTACTCAACAATGCTTAAGTTAAATCAGTCTGGGATAAACGTAAATGAGGAAAGCAAATAGAGCCAAAGCATCTGTCCTACAGCAGCTGAAGCACCCCACTCCAAAGCAGCAGCAGAACGCCATCGACATCTCAGTTAAACTTCTACTCACTGCGGTAGAAGTTTAAACAACTTCTGCAAAACACACTTTGAAGGAAAAGCAAGAGACCCTCTGGCTGAATAGTCACCTGACTGCTGTGTACCTCCACCTCTGCAGGTCACAGCTGGTGGGACACCCGACGCCCTCGGCTAGATCTGCCCGGCCTATGATCTGGAATGCCAAAGGTATCAAACACTGTTTGTGAGTTTGACCACAAACAGAATTCCAGCAAAGACCTTTTTCAGCTGTGACGTGAGTCAGTGACTATGCAGTTTCTCCCAGCGCTAAAGTTTAGAGGCCCCAAAGATTTCTGTTGAAAGCTGGATTAACCTCCTGAGACCGTGTCCTCATATGGGAACATTACATTTAGACTTACACTTCATCTTACAAAATAAATATTTTACACTCTGTTAATAATGACCATAAAACTATATTGTGTTATGCTGCGAAACAAACCCACTGTCTCTATATCGAGGACATACTTTTTAATATATTTATATATTTAAAAAACCTTTCTGTTCAAAGGCGATGCTTCTTTTTTAACTTATTGGCTTCGAGAAAATTTGGAGAAATGAAAAATGCATCCCAAACAAGAGCTCGGGTTGCAGGAGGTTAAAATGCAGCTTAAGTAAAAATGACATAGCTGTGCAATATTTGCAGTGAATCAGTCCCAACCTCTGTCAGCACTGTAGGACTAACAGTAGCTTCTAAGAGCAGATTTTGTGGTCAGCCACAGGGTCTGACAGAGAACCTCGTCAGCATCTAATATGCGTCATGCAGTGAACTGAGCAGAGAGAACAGTGAACTGTGTGGCTCAGAGCAGAGACTCACATCTCAGGAAGTCCTCCCTGTACTGAGGCTCCTTGACTGGCACAGACTTGTGCATGGGAGCTTCGTCACCTGTGAGAGGAAACACACAGAAAATGAGACAGAGTTGTGTGTCAGCAGTTTTTTAATGTGCTGCACCTGAACAGCTAATATGTGTGCAGGAGGTCACACTGGCACACTATCAGTGATCAGGCAAACACCTTCTAAAGCAATCTAACAGGAGAATGGAAAGAACTGAGGAAACAGGGCCAGATGATGAAAAGCCTGAGCATTACGACTCAACAACACATCTCCTGGCTTTAGACTAAGTCTGACTCTGTGCTAATGTTGTTCCGCCCTCATTCATTGTTGTGTGTATGAGCAAGTTGTGAAATGATGCTCTTGAAAGACTGACTCACTTTTTATTGATTGATATTGTTTCTTTTTGGAATCCTCCAGCTCACAGAAGGTCATTTTGTTAACTGCAAATACAGAAAAAACGTTCAGTCATCGTGTTTTCTTCATATGTTTGAAATAACACAGTGAGATTAAAGCAACATCAGACGGCAGTAGTCAGATTCCCTGCGGCATCTGTTCTGTGAACATCGAGACGTCAGTCCTCACGCTCACCTGTCTTGGCTACCTTAACCAGTTCGTCATTGCTGGATTCATTCAGTTGCTGTTTCAGCTCAGAGACTGCTTTGGTCACCGGGCCGAAGGAGAAGTACGGGTTGACGCTCACCGACGGCAGCTCCTCGGCCTCTGTTTGTGCTATCAGCATGTGGTAACTCTAATAACAATATAAAAGTAAAATAACACTGATTCTGTTATATGAGATTATATTTTTATCTTCATGAGCATGCCTTCCTGAGCCGCTGGCGGCTGCCAGTTACCTGGATGAAGTGGATGTGGTCCTCGGTGCGAGACAGCTGGGTGATCTCGTTGTCTCTCGCCTTCAGGTCAGCGATCTCATGATTCAGACGCTCCAGATGGCTCTCTGCGTTGTTGAGTGCTGCCCGCTTGTTGGAGGATATCAGCTTTGCCATCTCTTGCTGCATCCTCTCAATGGAGCGCATCATGTCGCCAAACATCTTCTCACATTCCTGAAGTGCCCTCTGGGCTGAGTTCTGCACAGGAGACATTGGAGTGTGTCGTAAGGTGAACTGGTGTCACACTGGTTTTTACGATGACACACTTAGAAGAAGGAATGCTGTCGGTGCTGTTAGCTGATGTGAGCTTCCGCTCAGCCTGTAGTGGTCAGAGTGCTCGTATCTGTCTGATGGATGATAATGACGGTGATTGTGACACAAACCTTGAGAGAGTCCACCGCGTGTTTTAGTTCCTCCATCTGTTTCAGGCGATCGTGAATCCTCTCCTGGATCTCAGCCTGGGTGGCACCCAGCCGTTGCTATAAGACAGTTGAAACATTGATGATTATTATGACAAGAGTTTTACGTAGAAGTAACTCAAATATATTAAATCGTCTAAAAAAATTAGCTTAAATGTTTGGCTTTTAAGTTCAGGAGTCCAGGTTCACTGGACGCCAACACCTTTATCTTTGTTTGCATGAATGGGCGTCTATTGTTCGCTGCTCTTTCATTCTTTGCTCCCACCCTTTAACTGCTGTAGTGCACCGTGTTACAGCTTTAATACGGAATATTTGACCTTTATTTGTCGCACGTTTTAGCGTTATTATTGAACCAAAGGAGGACCGGTACGAGGGTGTTGCCTACCTGTTCCTCAGATCTCTCCTGCTCAGCTGACACCATGTCGTGGCCCTTGTGTTCTTTCACTGTGCACAGCACGCAGATACACATCTGGTCGGTGCGACAGAACAGCTCCAGACCCTTCTGATGCTGCGGGCAGATCTGCCTGTCCAGGTGGCCGATTTCATCCACCAGCTTGTGCCTCTTAAAGGTGGCTGACTCGTAGTGGGGCTTCAGGTGCTTCTCGCAGTAGTGCGCCAGACACATCAGGCAGGACTTGATGGCTTTGTGCTTCTTCCCAACGCAGATGTCACAACCTACATCCTGGGGTCCAGCGACGTTGTAGTCGGGGGACGGAGGTGGAGGCGGAAAGGACTCCGAGTTGCGTTGGAGCGTGGAGTGCCTTGAGCCTCCGACGCGCCTCGGAGTTGGCCTCTTGCTGTAGGAAACCCTGCACTCCGGGCAGTTGAACGAGCCGGTGTGTTCAGCATGATCCCAGTATGTCTTCAGGCAGATGGAGCAGAATACGTGGCCACATGGGATGGACACAGGGTCCCTGAGATATTCCTTACAAAGGTAGCAGGTGTCTTGGTCAAAAGACATGGAGACAGTTTGCTTCTTTTCCCTCTAACGCCGAGAAGATGACGTGAAGTCAGAGCCTCACTTGTGTCAGCACTGTGGCAAAGTGACTGCACAGGTAGTGCGGGTGCAACTTATATAGAGTAAACAGAGAGGGAGGATAAACAGGTTAAGCCGAAACCAGTAAAACAAGGGCGGAGAAAGAAAAGGACACAATGAGTAGATCCATGTGTTACAGAATGCTGAGAAAATGAATGATATGTGCGATCTGAAAATATTTGATCCAAAGAGTTGTAGTTTCCATTTATTACATTTTGACACTGTAAAAAAAAACAAAAGGTCCAAACTAAGATAGGAAATTTTGAGCAGCAACGATGTGTAATCAAAGGATACCAAGTGATATTTACAGGAACTAAAGCATTATTTGTTTTTTAACAGAAGTGAAAGAAAAACCATAAAACAGGTGTTACACATTTCAGGGAATAAGATGTGTAATAATAAAATAAATAAAATGGCATCAAATGTAAACGAGTGAGTAAAACCTTCTGCGAGTCAGATTCAGTCTGTTGGATTTGCTAAAGTGCTGCGAAGTTGACTTCACCTGTGACCAGTTAATTATTAACCGTGTTTACTTTGCATTGCCACTGATTTCCTCTGACAGGATGCCACAGTTCTCATGAGCTGAGCTTCTGTTACATATACATGAACTCAACTGTAAACGTTTCCACCAATAAGAAGCTAAAGTATTTAATCATGTATCATCTTCTGCACACACACAAAATCCTTTCCTCTGTATATTTTACTTCATGGCGAACACGCCTCCCGGCCAAGATGGAGTTTCAGTGTCAGATAGGAATGCAACTACACTTGATAGCCGAGATAACAGAAGGGCCAAGAAAGCCTGCTTAAAAGATTCCTTTGTGTGAGAGCCAGCAGGGTCTAAACAGAGCATTACAGGGTCGGCTGTGAACAACAGTAACTGCAGCTGACATGTATGACCAAACGTAGCATTTAACCAAAGCTGCACTGGCTGTGGTCACACTCCTCACTGGAACTGATTCAAAACTTTGTGAACTGATATTGGAAAAAGCATCACAAATATCTTTATGTAATCTCTGGTTTGTAAAAGTTACTTATTTTATTGGCATTCAAAGGATTTCCATCACTGTTCTCTGCAGTTAACGTAACTTATTTAAAGTCAGTGTTAGTTTAGGGTAAAGTTAAATAGATACTTTTCACAGGATTTCTTTAAGTTTCATTTCTTATTTTATGCTGAATCATTTTAGGACAGTCTGTAACTTGTGTTCTGTAACACTGCTCATCTGTTTGTAATCTGATTACATGCCAGTGACATGCAACACACCCTTTTAAACTGACGATAGAACTGCTAGTGATGCAATAAAAAGCATGTCTGTCCTGATGGCAGAGATTCTGTTTTCTGATTTCGTTTCCATAAAACAAAATAAAATTCTTTGTTTTATTTTTTGGAGGAGAAAAACTGTCTGGAGCTACGAGACGATATTTCACTTTGTCATCTGTGCATAGTTTTGTTTTTTCATACGCCCGTTATCCAGTTCCAGCAAACACAGTGATCGGAGCAAAAAGGTCAAATAAGCATCTGTCAGAGTTTATTCCTTCCATGTGACTCGACCTCTCCCTACAGGGGTGTAGAAACAGAGAGCGCTGAGATCTTAGCTTCTTTTAAAGTTCTCTGACTTTGTGATTCAGTTTTTTCCACGTTGCTCAAAAAGAGGGCTCTCGAGCATCATAACACAAAGTTCAGCTGTGAGGATGTCAGCGTGCCCGGTCAGGGAGCATAAACCATTGTGAATCTGTTGCACGTCCTTTGGCAGGTTCACTGAAGAGGCAACAACAAGACACCAACGAGGCTTTGCTGCTGGTGGCCACAGACCATCGCTCTCTCCTTATCCCCCGACTCCAGCGTTACGTTCTGCTGATGTTCTTGTCGTGGCTCGCTGCTGGCTGCAGGTTTCCCCGACCTTACAAACAGCTCAGCTGCATCACGACCTAAAATAGCGCCTAACAATGATCGTTAGTGTGCATGTGTAAGGATTTGATACCGTTCCCTTCTTTTTTCAGGACTCACTTTCGACCAAACCAAAACTTTATATCATAACAATAACAAAGGATGCGCACATTGTCTTTTTTAACTCTACATCCTTATCATTACTACAACAAATGAAAAAACACGGGAATGCAGTTCTGAGCCGCAGAACGAGCTGTTAGACACTTTGAACGCTGTTCTACGTTTTGGATCATCCCTATCTGAGTTATGCATCCTGTCAAGCAACATTTCTTCTGAATCTTGCAACAGTCTTTTTCACTGAAATCTTGTGTATGCACTGACGACCGATGCCTGCATTTTCACTTTTCTTTAAATCTTTCTTCCTTTTAAGCTCTCATTTCACTCGTTTCCTTTGATCAAACAGCGAGCGCTCTCCTGCGCTCACCTTGAAGAAACCATGCTCACTGCACTTTAATAAAGGGTGACCTTTCCCCTTGAACTTGGACTATATATGGCTGTGGATGACTGCGGAGTTTCGGTCTGCTTTGTTGGAGAAAACAGCCTGATAACAAGCCTGCCACTCTTTAAAGTGGGCGTCTGCTCAAATCTTAATAAAACTGACTGTAAACTCTGTTATGCTTCAGATTGGCTTCCTCGGAGCACGGGATACATTTGACCAAACTTGTGCTGTTAAGCTTTCACTCTTCTAGCAAGCTTTAAAACTTTGATTCAAAGATTTTTCCCCTTTGGCAGTCGTGCTGTCCAAAAACAGGTGGTTAATCTGTAAGCACAATGCTCCCTTTACTCTGGAGGAAGGAAGGAAAACTGGCTTATCAGAAACCTGACCAAATACGGAGAGGTGAAACTACCTCATGTATGAAGTAATGCAAGCTATGAATTGAAGGTGGAGCAAATGTACCTTTTAGAAGCTTAAGATTACTTTGCCATGTGATTGCAGATCAGGCAAACATACGTTGCACAATTTTATTTGAAGCTAATTTCAAACAGTGTTCAAAGAGTGTTTGTATTTCTTTTTTTAACATGTGTACTTTCAATGTAATTTCAAGCAGGAAACATGCCTGTGAGTTGGACACTAGTGTAAGTAGGAGTAGATTAGGCCTAATTGAAATGCTAATGAGAGGCTGGTGATGTCAGCAGACACTTCACGCTGTGGAGAGAGTCGGGTTACCTCAGGAGTTCTTCCCCTGCTTTGTTCTAAACAGTAATGCGTGCAGGAATCATGAGGGGGACATTTTGCATTGCCACGTAACTCGAGTGAAATATGTACACAACTATGCGAGACATCTACTGCAACAACACCTGCACACGACAGGAATGCGTCTGTTTGAGTATTTGCACCCATGCGTTTATGTTTGACACATGAATGTTTTCTTACCACTGAAAAACAGAAACCAGCCGCATATCTGCAGATACAAACGGCCACGTACGAGTGAACAGACGAGTCGGGCCAGTTACAGAACAAATATTACAACTTTTAAATGAGTGTTTCTCTGACGAAAGATGTGAGCAGGGACGTTTGAGGTCATTCTCAAACCCTGTGTGTGTTTGTTTATTGGGTGGTCCCTGAAATTCCTTCAGTACCTTAGGCTGCATGTATGTTTGTCGGACTATAACCGGTTTAAGACAATGGCGATTCTGTGGGACAACAATAGGTGGAAATGCAGCTGCCAAGAAGTGTGTGCGCAGCTCACCCGCAGATGAGCCACATGAGAAATCCGAGTGAAAGAAGAGGAAGCTGCAGGGAAATGGAAACATTTTCTTGCACATTTATTGTCACGACTTTGGTGTTTTACATTTCATTCATTCTCTCTTTATTTCTGCTCTCTCTCTGCTCTCCTGTCTGCCCGCCTTCTCTCCTTTGCTCTTTTTTCCTCTCCCTCCTTGTTCAACCTGCTTATCTGAACTGGGCAGGGCCCGATGTACTCACAGGACGGGGGAGGGGCCTTGCCTGCTTTCAATCAATAACCTTTTGGAATTTAGAAATACAAGTAGGTCCTGTCTCTGGCAGGCTGTACCACACTCTCGAGGGCGGGCTTACAGGCACACTCGACGAAATCCCTATCTCCTCTTGGCATTCTCCCTGACTGTTTCTCCAGGGCTGACTGTTTGGAGTCCACCACAATGGCTGATCACACCTCTCCAGACTACTTCAGCTGCTCTCTGTGTCAGAACCTACTGAGGGACCCTGTGGCTATCCCCTGCGGCCACAGCTTCTGTATGGACTGCATCAGTGGCTACTGGAATGAAGCTGACTACACAGGGATTTACATTTGTCCCCAGTGTAAGATCACATTCACCCAGAGGCCTGTACTGAGGCCCAACGCCACTCTGAGCATGGTGGCAGAGAAGATCAAGAAGAGCGGTCTGAACCTCAACCTCAGCACGCCCCAGGGGAGCGTCTTTGCCGGATCAAACGACGTGCCCTGTGACTTCTGCATCGGGAAGAAATTAAAGGCTGTCAAGTCCTGCCTCAACTGCCTGGCATCCTACTGCGAAAAGCACTTGAAGCCACACTATGAATCAACCACGTTCAAGAGGCACAAGCTTGTGGACGAGTTAGGGAACTTGGACAGGAAGATCTGCCCACAGCACCAGAAGTCCCTGGAGCTCTTCTGTCGCACAGATCAAATGTGCATCTGTGCCATCTGCACAGTCAGCGAGCACAGGGGCCATGACATCGTGTCTGCTGAGGCAGAGAGGGGCGAGAAGCAGGTAAGAATAACTCTCAGTGTCTGTTGATGCCTCCTTTTAACAGACAAAGACCAAGTGAGCCGTCGCCTGAGAGAGACTGCAAGCTGAATGTTTTCTTTGATAGGTTAGGAGCACATCCTCTCTGGAATAACTTGAGCTAAAGCAAACAGGCTGTTTTTCTCAATTCCTTCCCCTGAACTGCGACTGGTGATTGTACTTTGACCCATTTCACCAAGGCTATCAGCAACCCTGGCGAGCGTTCACAGCCGCCAAAACAAATCCAGCCCTGTGATTAGCTGGACACTGGCCGGAGGCGTGTCTTACAGGCGTCGTGAAAGCGGCTTTCCAGAAAATGCGGTGATCCAGCTGTGGGATAAACACACAGAAAGTGCAGCCTTCTTTCTGCTGCGCTGGTTCCCACCTGTGGGAGTGAGTGTGCAGCGGTGCAGGAATGTCAGGGAGTGCAGGCACTCTACACCTACATTCAATCTCTGTGAGCAATGTGCATTCAAATGACTCACTTTGCCTGTAACACAATGTGGGATAGACATGAATGTCAATAGATACTGTAATGTAGCAGCTGTGTGAGTAATCAGGGAGTGTTTTTACAGCTAATGCAGGCTAAAGGAGTTCTGTGCCGCCATGAACGCATATTTTATCCCACTGTTGGCTTTACATCGCGGGGAGTCTGGTTTCTCTCATCTAAAGATTTACAACCTGAGTCCAACACATCTCACTCCATCTCCCGCTCTGTCTCCCCTCCCCCTCTCCTGTTGATTCCCCCTCCCTAGATTCCCCACATTCCTCAAGCTTATCTTGAAGAATGGGTTGGTGGGCTCGAGTAAAAGCTGAATTAGAAGCTTTCTATTCTGCATGTCAGCGCTGCGTGCACCTTGAAACGTCTCTTTAAAAGTCAGACGCTGGTAGATTCACATTCCTGACATGGCCAGAATTCCTCCAAAGATTTTCCCCCTCTCCCTCTGAGATAAAAGCGGGATGTATTAAGAAGATCTTTGAGAGGGGCTTATTAAGGACGCCACAGGGCCACACCAGATACTCCGTGATGAGAAAGAATGTTTGCAGGCTTTACATTTGGTATAACTTTTTTAAAAACACACAACATTCAGCTGCATTTTACATGATAGTAATCTTAAAGCCAGTTTAGCTACCAGCATGAGCACAAATGGTTGGGAAATTATTAAAACGCATATCTCTGTAATACTCCTTAATTCTGCAGAAACTTTTGGGAGTCTCCCAAGCTGAGATTAAACAAAAATGCCAGGAGAGGGTGAAGGAGCTGGAGGAGCTCAAGACTGCAGTGGATTCCCTCAAGGTAAGGCCTCAACAACCGGATCAGTTTCTACACAAAGCAAGATCAGTCTCCCAAGATTGTTTAGATCAGGCTGTAAAGCGATGACATCCTGCTTGCTTTGCCCAGAACTCAGCCCACAGAGCCATGGTGGAGAGCCAGAAGATGTTTGAGGATATGATACGCTCCATTGAGAGGATGAGGTCAGAGGTGAGCAAGCTGATTGGAATCAATGAGAAGGCTGCTTTCAGCCAATCCGAGGCTTTGATCGAGCGTCTGGAACAAGAGATTGATGAGCTGAAGAAAAAAGAGTCTGGCCTCAAGCAGCTGTACAGCACTGAGGACCACATCCACTTCCTGCAGGTAACACGCAGCCTTAAAGAAACCGTGTCAACAGCTGACATTAAGGTTAGCTGTCATATCAGGCTAATAGGATACTTATTAATAAGTGATTAACGATGACACCGTGAAGAAATATTGAGCCCTTTTTAAAAAATTGGGCAGATCAATACATTTCCATAATATAACACTCACAGTACTGAGAACCCAGGCACCCACGTGTCACCGTCCATGTGACACTACCTCAAATTTCTCATTGGCTCTCATGTTTGCACTAGAACTTCAACTACCTCTGCACCCCCACTGATGACGGCTTCATACCCAGAGTGACCGTGAACCCCGACTTCTCCTTCGCGGCTGTCAGGAAAGCTGTGGCTGAGATTAAGGAGCGCCTCGAGGAGTTTGGCAGAGAGGAGCTGCTCAGGATTTCCAAGTCAGGTGTGAGCAGCACAAACGTAATGTTGAACACAAAGAGTAAAACTTCCAGGTTTCTAATCATGTATATCTTCTACTTTACAGTGAATGAGGTCCCGGTTTACACTACAGAGAGTCGAACGTTGGACAGAAGGAACAGAGGTGAGGCTCCTACAGCAGTTTATAACCGCATGAGGTTAATTATTATCCAAAACCACTAAAAACCACTCCAAAACCACACCAGCCAAAGAATTACAGGCATTTGTGTGGGCGCATGAAGTTCACCTTGAGCTAACAAAGAGATATTTCATGTGCAGGCAAAGAAATGACAGTGGACAACACTCCCCCAGAGCCAAAGACCAGAGCTGATTTTCTGAAATGTAAGTTGTTCTGAACATAACTTGTACTCAAGTATTCATCTTTTTACTTTTGTCAGTTTGACAGTTTGTATTTTACTGCAGCGTGCTGCTTTACTTGTACTCCGTGACATCTCAGGAAAATGCGTTTCACTCATTGACTTTTTTATGGCACAGAAGTCTCTTGCTGGAGGTTAATATCCTCAATCATTTCTCTCGTATTAGTTATAGTATAAGGCAGCACTTCAAAGCAACAAAGAACATTTGACTTCTATGAAAAGGTCAAATGCAGCAGTACAGCGCTGTGTATCAACGTGCAGGTTATGAAACAATAAATCTGTAACTGACAAACACTTTGTAAAAAACTGCATTTTTACTGGATTTAAGTCTGTTTCAGGAATTCTATGACTGGTATTTTTTAAATTCATGTATAGCATAGATATTTCAGAGGTGCACCTCACATCCATTTGAGGATCACTGCTCTGTTCTGCAGTAAAACAGCTACATTAGGCTCAACTTTTAAAAACTCGACATTGAATCCAATTCAAAACCGTGTAAACAATGTTGTCTTTCCTTCTTCAGACTTCTGCCAACTGAAATTAGATCATAACACGGCCTACAAGGAGCTTTGCATCTCTGAGAACAGCAGGAAAGTTATCCGCACCAGGGAGCTGCAGTCCTACGGAGACAACTCAGAGAGGTTTGATAGCTTTGCCCAGGTGCTGTGCCGAGAAGCTCTATCTGGAGGCCGCTACTACTGGGAGATCGAGTGGAGCGGGGAGTTCTCCATCGGAGTGGCTTATAAGAGCATCAGTCGAAAGGGCAAAGGTTCGCTCTGTCTGCTGGGCTATAACGACAAATCCTGGAGTCTGCTTTGTTCTGACTCCGGTTACTCAGCGTGGCACAACCGCGTGGACAAGCCTGCCAATGGTCCTCACTCCCCGCGGATAGGCGTGTACCTGGATCACACTGCAGGGGTGTTGGCATTTTACAGCATAGGCAACACCATGACCCTCCTGCACAGGTTTGAGACTAAATTTGTCGAGCCTCTCTATCCGGGCTTTGGAGTCGGAACGTCAGTCAGGATCTGCAACGTCAAGTGAACGCTGACATTTGAGCTCTGTTTTAAAAAGATTTCTGCGAATATACACCAGTGCTTTTGGAATATCTATTTTTGCAACCATTATAAAACTGTCTCACAGCTTATTTTTTAAGGTTTATGATGCTTCTTCCAAATGTGTAAACACTTTTTTTGAACACCACATGTATTAAGCTTTGAATGTAGCTGTCAAATCATATTCTCATGGCAGTTTAACAAATATATATATATGTATTATTGAAATACACAATTCCTGCATAGTCACACAAGAAAAGAGAAGTGTTATCCTGTTTGGCGTCTGATGATATCTGCTGGATAATATGATAACATACTTTTAAACATTTTAGCTGATAATTTGCATCTATAGATTTACCCAAAGTTAACAATGTCAGTTTTGTGATGTCATTACGTTGTTCACTATTGTTATTGAATAATTCTTTTTTAAAATTGCACTCCTACAGCAGGTATGAGTACTATGAAGGTGCATTGTTATAATTTCACTACTGTTCCAAGAATGCTGTCATTTCATTTGGTCGTGTTGTGATATTATCTAAAGGTCGTCACATGAGTTTTTCCACTTGAACTAACCCTTATTTAATTTTGTGTATGTTTACTTAGATAATGGACAGCCAGAGTGTAATTGCTATCAAAGAGAGAATTGTTTTGTAACAACATTGATGCATTTAAATAAAGAACTCATAAATGAACAGAGCTTTGTCTTGTGAGCCGTGTGCAGAACTGGACCAAATGAGACAGGATCACCAAATGTAAATACATTACTGGATTAGAAATGGTGTGTGTCTCATGTTGAATACTAGCAGTATGTTCCACATCATCCTTTGAAATCTCAAACTACACAGAGGGAGCTGTGCAGTATTGACACACAGCTCCCTCTGCTGGTTGAATGTAAGAACTAAACCATAAGAGAAAAAAAAAGGCCTCAGCCTATCAGTGACACTATTCTGCTCAGAACTGATGTTAAAAATCCACCATATCATCAGAAAATACAATACAGCCCAGTTTAAACGCAGTCCTTTAAAGTGCAGCAGCACAGCTCGTCTCCCATTTGGAACATGATCCAGTCCACTTGGATACTGAACCGTGAGCTGCCCCTGATGCATCCATCAGAGCGAGTGTCTGCATGAATGTTTGATTGGCAGTGGAAAGCTCATCGATTGTTCACATTTAGCAGATAAGTACTTTAATTTTGCAGCACTTAACTACAGCAGGATAGTTATAGTACAACACATGATTTCATGTTGGTAGTTTTTGCACAATCCTACTGACAGCAACAGTAACGATGATTACACACGTTCAACTCAGCTTTGAGCAGAGGAATAACATTTTGTAGTAAACCTGCAGATTCATTCAATATTAAGGTTAAATTAATGAGTCGAAAACAGATTTTTTAACACAACAGCTTTACTGGTTCCCATATTTCATGGAGTAGGTTGAGCATACAATGCTCAAAAGAAAAAAAAAATGCTTTAAAGTCCAAAATTTAGACATTGTAGCCCACGATGCCTCCTTTGCCGATGCACTCTCCAATGTAGAACCACATCAGCACCTCGGTGGCCACCAGCCCGTTCCTTAAAGCATCCTGTGAGGAAGCAAGGACACAGGTTTGATTTGCATTAGAAGTAACATCAAAAGTACAGGATTAGAATTCACACACAACCTGAAATTCAAAAACATTTTATTTGCTGCTCTGCATAATTACAGGTTTAAGATGTACTTCACAGATTAATTCATAATTTGATCCATTTCTGTCAGTAATTACTAATATGATGAAGGAACTCGCTAATGAAATACTGAATTAACATTTCCTGTACGACACACAGTGATCAATAATATAGCATCACATCCCAGGTGCTTTTTCTTATCATTTTAAAAACAGATGAAGGCGTTTCTAAACACACCACTTCTCTTTAGAAAACATTAATTATTACTATTTGCACACAATAGCAGCCTTATTACCATTTTCCTCCTGAAAAAGGGAACTTTTCATTTAGCCATAGCACAAACTACTGCTGTGCAATGAATGAACTCTGTAACACTCAGCTTTAAAATCAACACATGCCAGGTTCTCACAGCATTACAGAGCAACTTACAAGTATTATCAACAAGTTCAAAAGCCTGTCACAGGTAGGAAGCAAAAGATTTCCAGGACTCTGGAAGGAAAATTAGTAAGAAGAGTCTCAAGACCACAGAACGACTGCCAGGACATAAGTTAATGATGTAGCCAAGTCTGGAATTGTAGTGCAATCACTGAAACCCTGCACGGGAGCGCACTTTGAGGCTGCAGACCAAAACACCACTTCTGCAGAAGAGACACTTCAAGCCACACTGAAGAATACTAAAGACAACCTGGGGAAGATTATGCATACTGCACCATGTCTTTTGGTCAGATGAGACGATACTATGGTTACAGACAAGCTGCTGATGTTTGGAGAAAGACAGCAGAGGTGTACAACCCAAGAACACCGTCCCCACAGTGAAGCATGGTGGTGGGAGTATTATGCTGTGGGGATGGAAATCTTATCATTGTGGAGGGAATCATGAAGAAAGACAGATATGTTAAGATTTTGAAAGAGAAGTAGTCAGCAGCAAAACTTTACGTCTCTGCTGCTTCTTCTTCCAACAGGACTACGACCCAAAACACACGTTGCTCCTGGTGAAGGATTTTCCCCTGAAGACCAAAGTGAACATTACTGACTGGCCTAACGTGAATGCTACTGAAAATCTGGGGGCTGAACTGAAATCCATTACATCTGGAGAAGCTTGAGAGATTTGCCAAAGAAGAATTGGCTGGATTTGCTCAGGAGACGTGTGAGAGATAAAACAACAACAAACGACTAAAGGCTGTGTTAAAAACTTTCAAGTTTGTCCTCATCCATGTACACACGCACACTAAATTCAGTGCATTACTGTGTGTACAACCACAGCTTTTATAATAATCCTGAGTGTTCACACTGAGAAATATTTTCTTAAGACAACAACAATTCGCCCACACAGTCTCAGAGGTTTTCTTTACTATCAGAAGCTAGAAATGTGTCCTTATTTTATAATGTCCTACAGCTACTGCTTTGTTAATGAATCCAGGAGATGACAGACCTGATGTAAAGTCAGCACAAGAGGCTTTGGTTGGAATTAATAATGTGACATCTGCCTGTGGTTAAGATGCACGACCACGGCCGCAGGTTTAATTAAAAAAAGACGTGGACGTGTTTTTGTTTTCACATAAACATGTAAAAGCAACAACATAAAAATGACCTGTGTCTTAGATTAATACGCGTACCTTCACTGTGGTTTGACCGAGACGTCCCGTCTGGAACCCCTTGATGAGGTTTGTGGCCCCCTCGATGGCTTTAGGGATTTCAGCGGGGGAAGGTGGGACAAGTTCAACACGCGCATAGTACCAAAAGTTTGCCAGGCGAGGTTTGGAGTAGGTGACAGCGGCTGAAAGAAAGAGAGAAAATTAAATGCTGCAGAGCTTCTGAGATGTTAGCAGGTAGCGTTAGCCATCAGCTACGCGGATTGTGTTTGCTGAGAGCAAACCAAATAAACCGATGTACCTGCTTATCCAAAACAACAAAAACACAGCATATCAACGTCAAAGGCCTTCTACGTCTGAAAGCGTCAGTTAACGTTACACCTGCTTCATTCAACTGACGCCCGGGTCGCAGTGTAGCTGACAGCGTCGGCCTACTGAAGTCTTCTCACCGAGGAGAAAACTGCCTACCTCAGCCTCCACTAATGGACCCGTCCAAATAACAGACTAGCTTACCGTTAACCAGGGTGGGTACTTTAGCAACCAACTTCTGCACTGCCTGTGCCATTTTGAGGCGTTTGTGATGTTAACTATTCCCCGTCTCTGCTAGCCGACTGAATGTGACCTCCGAGAGAAGGACCCTCGACTGCAGTTGACCACACAACTGCCTGAAGAGAAACTGCCAGGAGTCTTCTTCTTTATATTGTTTATTGGCGGTTGGCAAACAGCAAAATGGTGCATTACCGCCACCAACTGGTGAGGAGTGTGGACTGAAATGAAGAAAAAAAATCAAATCCTCCCGAACAAATGAGTCTGACTTAAAAACCAAAATATGACCTTATAACTTTCACTACTCGAATTCTTACGAAATAAATCAACCAGTTTGACTTTCAAGCTTTTTGATCAGCTGTCTTCTTTCAGCATCATATTTCTGACAATGCATTAAAACATGTTCTATTGTTTCCTGTTCTCTACTGCAGTCACACTCCCTGTACGGTATTTCTCTATAAAAAGCAACGTGTTATTCAGACCAATGTGTCCAAATCTAAGTTGAGATATAACCTTCGCCTCTCTCCTGTTCCTTCCTGTGCTTCTCATTTCTCCTGTTTTCCTTTGGATTTTGTAAAACCTTTGCCAGTATACACTGATAAACTGGTTTATCAGTGTATACTGATAAACCATCACTGGTCCTTTTCCTTACTTTGATATTAAATTCAGAAACAGTAAATGCTATCCCGCTTTGGTTGGCTGTATTCTTTGATTGTAGATTTTGACATAACTGTAATACTGATTAATATATGGCTGGCTACGGTCTTCCTTCTTCTTGCCAGCTTTTATTCGCGGTTGGCAAATAATGAAATGTTGCATTACCTCCACCAGCTGGCATGGAGTGTTGCATGCCCTGGTCCAGGTCTGCCAGGAGATCCTCCAGGACATCCAACCATCGTCTTTTTAGGAGCCCTGGCATTGTCACCCATGCATACAAACAGGTGGGGCCATATAAAGTACTGAGTAGGCCTACTGGTGACAATGTACATCTCACAACCATGAACTGCTGCAGGACTGCAGGGGAGGCAGACAGACAGAATGCATTAACCCACCTACTAACACACACACACATGCAATGAGAGCAGCTAACACTCATAAACATGGCCATATCACTCATCACTGTTAAAAATGAAAAACTTTACAAAAACACTTGCTACCAAATGCTGAGTTCATCCACTGCTGACATAGACCTGCCACATTAGGACAACAGGTTGATTTTTTTAGTAGACTCTGTGTAGACTGTTAAACCCACAGCAGCAGATGGTTAACCACATGATTTTATAGCAGCCTGTTCACCCAGACCTGACCTACAGGACGCACCGCTCGCCAACTCTAACCTGAAGGTCTTTGTGGACAATTCGACATCACGCAACCTGGACACCATTTAAAATGAAGTAGGCCATGTAGCGATCACAGAACACAGGCAAACACATGGGGTGATACATGATTTTAGACACATTATGGAAACAATAGTTTTTAACGGATTCAGGGAAATCCATTGCACATCACAAACTTGTGGCTGAATGTCTTATTACTGCCATAAACTACAGCTGTTTGTAACTGTGGAGCTTATTTTATTACAGTGTGGATGCAGTGGCAACGCCAGGAGTTAAACACAATATGGAACCAGACCACAGGATTAACATGACAACCACACGAACTTCATCTCTTAGCACAGAGCTGATATTGCCCAAAAGAAAACGTACCTAACTTTTTTCTTTTCTTCATTCTCCTAATTATGGTAAATTGACACATGGGAAGGACCATGTTTCAAAAGAAGGGATGGGACAACAAATACAGCTTACACAAGAAAAGGGATTCCAGATTTACTCTAAAATTCTGGGGCAATTTTTCTATGATTTGTGTAACTAACAATCCACATACGGGTGTCAAAGCTCTACAGGTTGTACATCTATGCCCAGATAAGCCTTTTGATCATCTCAAATAAAGTTTATTGGACTCACACCGTGTGAAGGTAAAAATATTGCTTGGTGATTGTTGACATGCGACAGCACAGAGCCCAGCCTCGGCTCCGGATGCTGCCAACTCTGATATCCTCTCCTCACACCGCAGCTCTCACAGGGCTCCTCACAAACCCAAAGCATCTTGAGCAGCGAGGACAAACTTGACTTCATGTGTAGTTAGGTGTGTGATTGCAAAACTTCCAGTGGCAGAAATGTGTCGATTGCCTGCAGCTTCATACATATTCAGATGCAGATATTTGTTTCTAGACGACATTTTTAAAAAGTCGTTACTTATGGCCCTTGAACAGAAAGTAATCCAAGTTTGAAGTCAGTTAAGTTGTTGCTTAAAATGTCTTTTGAATCTTAAGAAGAAGGAAGAGAACAGGCTGCATTTCCCTGCTGTCATGCCTTCTTTCATTTTAGTAAACAGTCGCACACACAAGTCTAAAGAATCACGTCTGTGAGGCACCAGTGAACAACCAAAGGCTCTGGGTTGGAGTGATTTTGATGGAAACATGTTCTGCAGCTAATAAAAGACAAAGTGGCTGAGCTGATGGTTGATACAGTGTTATCAGTCGTGTGATGAAATATTTAAATGATAGTCTTTTGCTGCAACCACCAGTTCCTTAGCAGTGTAACGCACGCGCACACACACACACACACACACACACACACACACACACACACACACACACGGCAGATTGTTTAATCCTTGCAGCTGAGCTGTATTTACTAAAAATCTGAGCGTTAACAAGCTCGTGTCGCTCAGCCTTTAATGGAGTTCTAAAACTCCACAGGTGCAGGTTCAGGTGAGCACAGAGCCTGATGCATCAGCAGAAACTTGAGGACGCGGCGCGCCAAGCCCAGAAGCCATCGGCACATCACCATGACGATGAGGATCTTGACGGCATGTTGAACAGGAAAGAAAAGAAGATCTATGGCTGCTATGCTCAGGCGAACAAAGCACCGTGGCACAAAAACACAAAGTATTTAACATTATATGTTTTATTTATGACTATTTTATTTCAGCAGGTAAATCATTCTAAGAAGCGTTTCAGTGCAGCTCCATGAGAGTCTACAGCAGCAGTTTGGCTTTTGCTGTTTGTATTTGTATGTTTTGTTGTGTAGAGAAACGTGCTACTTACTTACTTAGTTACTAACGTGCATCAGTGACAGAAGAAAACTACTGAGGACAGGTTTACAGTTTAATATTGAATGTGTTTAATACACACATCAGTTTGTCATTCATTCTATTCAAACACACTTTGTGCCATTAACTGTAAAGCACTTGTGATCATATTTTTGCACATCTACATCAAATTGGAGACTTTGTTGGCTTGTTCTTTACGTACTGCTTCTGTCTTTGGCTGCCACCATGCTTCCTCTCCCTCTGCCTTCCTCCAGGTTACACTGCTGCCTCAGTGGAGCTGGAGGCCCCAGTTTCTTCTTCTTCAACATCATCAACACTGCACACGGAAGAAGTTATCCATTGTGTGCTGTCCAGCACAAGAGTGATATAACAATAATAATAATGATGCATATTTGCAGATGATTTTTTCCTGCATTTCTCTAATTCAAACAAACAATATTAATGAATATATGCATTTGATGGCAAAGATCTATCCCTTCAATGAAGTTGGCAGAACCCAGACCAGATGAGTGGACCAAACCTCCATCTTCAACTGGTGCTGTAATGAGGTCCAAAGCTTTGTGCAAAGTGTATCGTTTGGCAGATCTGGGTTTTTGTGCAATCATCAGGTGATGCTTCAGTGAATTTCTTCTCTCATCTTTTGTTTTTCCTCCTTTCTCTTCTTCGTCTTCCTTTCTTTGAGTGTGTTTGCTTTGAGGTTTTTCACTTTTCCTTCAGAGCGTTTGTTTCCTGACTTTGTTCCTGCTGCTTTTAGTGGATGCAAGCTCCTCTGTAGAAAGAAACACAATGCATATTATATTCCAACAAACAGTGAATCACTCTGAAACAAGTTATTAGGACCATAAGTGACATCACTGTAAGGCAGTGGTTCTCAAACTTTTCACAATGAGTACCACCTCATGAAATATATGGCTCTTAAAGTACCACCCTTATGACTGACATTAAAGTACAGCAGTATAGGCCTATTTAACAACACATGCAGTTTACACAGGCAATTTTATTTCTTATATGAATGTTATTTATTTTAACTGTCATAAACAGGATGTGACAAGTGATAATAATAACAACTATACTGCATAAAAACATTCACAGCAGGTGGGATATCCAATCTTTAAGTGATGACCTAATGAACCCTGCTTCAGTCCAAACTACTCTGCGATTAATAAGGCTGTTGTGTTTTAATGTTCAATGTTTTACTGCTTTGTATTTTGTTCTATTTAATCTGAACAAGCCCCTAAAACAGTCAGTGATCAATGTCGGCCTCTCTCGGTTTTTATCATCACTGTTCATTTTAAAACTCAGTTTTTAAACCCTTACAATGTAACTCCAGCCCAGCCCATGCAGCAGTATATTAATGAATACTGCTGCATGGCTGTGTCCCAAAACGTTGGCTGCATCCTTCGGAGGCCGCATTTGAAGGCCGATTACGTCACAGCCAGGCGACGAAGACTGTCCCAATTCGTCAACTCGTTCAAATGCGGCCAACAAATGCGTCCTTCATTTCCCTGAATTTGAAGGATGGGTCGGGTGTGTCCTTCGTGGCCCATCATATCCCAGAATTCATAGCGCGGCCCAGCCAATTTCAGTTTCCAACAATGGCGGCTGCTACTAAGTTTTAAAATTACTCTTATTATTCTTTCTGGGTCACAAAATAAACTTTTAACATATTTTCAGGCGAGAAAGTAGCTGTGTAAACTTCAAATATCTGCTTGGTTTATCAAGACATCGCATATTTGCAAAAGTGCTCCGACGTTTTAACGACAAAGGCTAGACCGTCCCATTTCACAGCCTCACACTTCCGGTCTTCGAAGGACCCGGCCCACGTAGACCGCGAAGGCTGGGTCCTCCGAAGGATGCAGCCGACGTTTTGGGACATGTTATGCTAACGTAGCTGTTTTGCTAGTGATCACGTAGCACATCATTATATACCAGCTAGCCCAACTTCAGTAACCCTACAAACGTCGCTACTGTTTAGTTTTCTGTCTTCATTTATGTTGGAAGTGTCTGGAAGCCCATTTCTGCCACTGAAAAAAGCATATTTGTCGAAATTACGAGAAAAGTAACTCGAAATTTAGACTTATTCACTCGAAATTTTGAGAAAGGTAACTCAAAATTTCGAGTTAGCACTGCTAATCAGTAGTCTATGTGAATGACATCATCATACTTGTTACCTGGAAGGATATGGCGCAGAGAAATGCGCACTCAAAACCGGATCGCAACAAATTGGCGTTTTCAAGAGTACGTTTGCTGACAGTAACGCTATGTGATTCAGCTAATAACAGAAGGGTTTCATAATTTGTGAAGCCACGCTGAAAATACTGTAGCATTTATACCTTTTTTCCTTTTTTTTAAATAACTGTTTCTTTAGATATCCTGTTCATTCTCAATCTTCTATATGTTCAAATGCAGCCTGCTCTGGTACTATTTCAAGTAAAAAAAACAAACCCCAAAAAACTCTTAATAAAGATTGCCATATTTGTTGTACATGATATATTTGTGCAAGCTGAGGGCTTCCGCTTCCGGGTAACAAGGAAATTACGTCATTAACGCAGATTACCGATTAGCAGCGTTCACTTGAAATTTCAAGTTACTCTAAATTTTAAGTGAAAAACTCAAAATTTCGAGTTACTTTCCTCGTAATTTCGACAAATGTGCTTTTTTCAGTGGCGGAAACAGGCTTCCATAGCAGTGGCAGCATTTTTGCTGTGGCGGTTAAGCTGCCGGATTTTTGGCTTCACGACCCTCCTTCGCGGTTCGTGCACGTCGAAGCTCAGCTTGCTCTTCGTGGCGTTTCAGTCGACGACACAAAGTACCATCATGTGTTGGCCATGTTGGATCCGCTGTCCACCCGCCGTGTGATGACCCTCCTCCGGGATCCCCCCACCAACATAGGCGCTGCTGCTGCGGCTCCCTCTCCGATGCAGAGCGGGCCGAGAAACTCCTCTGTCTCCCGGGCCTGGGTGATGGTGCCGCTCTCGAGCTCATGGAGAGCACGCTGTCCTTGCTAGGAACGGACGGCGGATTCCGCTTCACTCACCTCTTCCTCCGACAGTTGCCGACTCTAGTGCGACCTGGCCTCGCCAACTCCCAGCTGCTGGCTTGAACGATTACCGCTCATTCGCAGAAGAAGCAGATCGCATACCCGACTCACCGACGGCATCTCCCGGGGGCCTCCGACAAATCGATGGTGGCTGGGATCGCGGCACGGCGGGAAAGGGCCGTGGCTTTACCATCAGCGTGACAGCGCCGCCCCGCCTTTGCAGTGTTAAGGCCCAGGGAAACGAGCCCGCCAGCGCTTGTAGCGACCGTGACCGTTGGCGATAAGGAAAGGCTGCTCTTCATAGAGGACTTGCGCTCCGGGAGACGTTTCCAGAAGAGTCTCGGGAACTCTCGTGTCGTCTTTGCATACCTGCACAACTGTATATTATTTAATCCAAAAAAAGATAAATGGAGATTTCAGCATAGCACCAGAGAGCCCGAGTACCACTAGCATACCACAGTGTGAGAAAGACTGCTTTAAGGTATAATGATCAGTCGTGGCAGCATACCTGCAGCTGGTTGCATTTTCCATTTCCTTGTTAAGGTGGTCCTGCAGGAGGTCTGTGTCACCTTAAATGTGAGCCGTCCTTCTTCTAAGGCACCTTTGAAAAGCTCGTCCATTTGTATGACCTCTTCTTGGAGCCTGCTGACTTCCTTCCTGAGCATATCTTCCAGTTTCTTCCTTTTCTTTCACTGTCTTCATCTCCCCATCAATATTACAAAGAACCCCCAACAATCAGATGAGCCCTATGAGCAAGGATTTGATGACAGTAGGAAGGAAAACCTCACTTTAAACAGGAAGTAACCTCCACAGAACCAGGCTCAGGGAGGCAGCTGTCTGCCACGACCGGTCAGGGTTGAGGGGAGGAAGACAGACAAACCATATGAATGCTGATAGGAAGGCCCCAACCCCGCCTCCCTAATGTGGGAGGCAACCAATAGGACCACTCCCTCCATAACTGCGACCAGTAAGAGCACGATCATCACCACCTAACAAGGTACCAGTGGTGTGAAACACACACTTGTTGTATTCCACTTGTATGCACAATCATAGTGGGTCACAGGCTGAACAGATATCCACAGGTGGTACGTGGCAGTCAGGTGAACAGGTCGCTGGAGGCAGGAAACGAAGTCAGTGCGTCAGAGGGGGGAAAGCCGAGATTCAGTTTGTTAGGATGGGGGACAGTGGGTTTGGAGGATGGGTGCAACACTGAGTGTCCAGGAGCAAAATTCAGTGTTTGGATTATTTCTTTTGGGTCCCCCATCTTCCTCTTCATCATCCTCCTCCTCCCTTGGTCTCCTCTTTGAACCTCCCAGTACTGGGCTGGGGGGCAATGTGTTATTGCCCCCCAGCCCTGACTCCATCATGTCTCCATCATCATCACTGTCATTGTTATCAGTGTCACTGTCGCTGTCACTCTCAGCCTCCTCATCATCCCAGAACCACCTCATTTCTTCAGCTATGGGATCTTCTGCTTGCTGGGCCGCGTTTATTTCCATTTCTCCTGCTGGGATCTCTGCTCTGTTATTGACCCAGGGTCCTTCTACTTCCTGAGGTGGATTTATTTCTATGCCTGCTGCTGGAACATCAGCCTCTTCCTCATCATTCTGAAGATTGTCCTCATCATCATCATCATGTTGTTGCAGTTGATGAATAACTTGGCCCAGAACACGGAGGTTTTCTTCAGTTAAGAGGCTGCGCAACAGACCGAATTGAAACCAGCAGACCATCGAGTGAATCTCTTCAAAATCTGGACGCTGTTGCAGTTCAAAAACCAGTTCATCGACTGGTACCCCTACAACAACAAACAGAAATATATTATTGTTATCATTCATATGATGAGAAAACTGTCCACAAATTCCAATTTATGCAAAATAACTACATAGGGAACTACAAACATACGCCCACTACACTTATTACAGTGTGATTGCTCCTTCAAATAAAAAAGGCTTCAGTCGATGAGCAGCAACGTGTAAACGTCCTCATGTCAGTTTTCCTCAGCCCTCACTCACTGTTGTAATGCACTATTAAACTAAATTATTAGGATTTTGTTACAATTAAGTGCAAAGTCTAAATCATTTTTATAAAGAGACGTGTATTCCCAGTGCACCAGGAAATACACAGTACCACACGGATGTTTTCAGGGCTCAGAGCAGCCTCTGGGCTTGTGTGACTGAGGCCTTAAAACTTCAGAAACTTTCATGTGTAGAAACAAACTGTCAGATAATCCACGAGAAAAACTGCAAAGAGAGACCACACTCTTGTCACACCCCTGAAAACAGGGGGAAAGAATCACAGAGTGATATTTAGTTGTCTCTGTCATGCAGCAGTTTAATGCAAAGAGGAGAACGCGTGAAAGCCCCCTGGTGGAGGGTGGAGTCACTACCAGTCGATCCCAGAGAAGGCTTACTAGCCGATGAGTAATGTACAGATCGCGGGTCTCTTGAATAAGATGACAACCATTAATGTAACGTGAAAAATAATAACAATTTTCTTATCGCATTTACATCGTTTTTATGCTTATGGCACCTAATATGAATTAGTATTAACTGTATGCACCTTTGCTTTGTTGTGAACCCCATGAATAACAGCTGTATGGAGCTTTTTGATACTGCCTATGGGGAATAACAGTAGCCTTCCAACCTATCACGCTCTTACTTTGAATCGGGTTGTCTCTTCGTCCGTCTCCTCTGTCCATTCTTCTGGGATGAAAACAGTCTGGAGGAAACTAAAGCAGCACAGCTCTCAAACTTTAGCTGACTGGTTTCAAACTTTTAAAATGTCCAGAGTGATGACAAAGTCCTTAAAAATGCTGTGAAGTCTTTCAGCTCTTTAAAAACGCGGAGAAAATGTAGACTAATCGCTACTGAATGCTGCGAGGAACGCTGCCAACTGTTTACTGATATTTCTCCACCAACTATCCAAATATAATGATGATGGTGATGATGATGAACGTCACAGGTTAACTTGGTAGTTTTCTGGCTCTTCAGTGACGTCATCGACTGAAGCTGCTCTGCTGGTGAAAAAACGTCACTTTGAAACTTTTACAGGTGAAGCATTTTTCACAAATCTTTGAAGGTGTAGTGACAGAAAGAGGCCACAGATGGCGCCATTCTTCACGTAGTGGATACCGTTTGTTGGCTGTTTGGTTTCTGTTCACACCCCTCCACGAGTGTTTTGCATCAAGTTTCAAGCATTCCTCAGGCTCATGATTTATGTTTCCTTTCTGGCCAAATTAAATTAAGGAAACTCGGGCGAGTCTTTCATCAGTAATGAGCTATTTTAAACACTTTGCTTCATAAAAGCGCATTTTTGTTGCTTTGTTTGCTGAACTGTTTCATGGGCTAAAAAACTTGCTGACTCTGTTCTTTAAATAAAATCTGTACTTTATGTTTTCCATTTGGCTTCCTGGATTGACGAATTTCAAAATAAAAGCATTGAACAGTGTGAGTGTCAAAATGTGTCGTCTAAGTGTAGAAATATTTCTGTTGTAGGAAAACAGGATAAAATGACTGTTTGGGGCTTGAGCTTAAACTAAAAATGAACTTGTAGAAGTCAGAAGAAGATACAAGCTTGAGTGCAAAACTTCATGATGGGGGTATTTAGGCCCAACATCTTGGATGTTTTCTACAGAATATCTTTTAATTTTTCTTTTGGGAATAAACTAAAACCCAACACCACCTTGGTCACACACTGGCTGAGTTGCAGTGCGTGACCAGGAGTTGCCAGGCTGTTGTGGCTGTGTATGGTTCTTCCACATGTTACTGAGGCCCCTATTTGTTAAAAGAATAAACTGTTTAATTGCAGATATTCTTCAGAATTCAGTAAATGACACCCAACAAGTGTCAGTAGCAGAATAAGCTGTCTGGCATTGGCAGAGAACATTCGACGAGTTTTTCATGGCCACAGCCCACATACTCAACTCTGCTGCTCAACCCACATTTTCCTTACAAATGTGACACCATTGAAGGGGAAATAAACAGGCTTTCCAGCAGTAAGACCTTTATTGCCAAGAAGCATAGTTACAACAAAGAAAAGACTGAACAAACTGCCTCAATTTTTGTGCTCAGTTTATGTTTGCAAAAATGAGACAAAGTCACTCATTTTTGTGATAAGAGGATGATGCAAAGGCGAAGCAAGCATTAGTTATCGCTGCAACTCTACAGACGGAGGAAGCCCGTGTTGCACAGGCTAGGACAGGTACCAGTGAGGTTAGACGAGATTGCACGCTTCTGATACTCAGTAATATCTGGTGAAACATGTGGGAGAGATCTTCTTCCACCTCTGGAGAGACTGTTTTTACTTCCTGCTTTGAGCTAGGCAAGGACTAAAATGACTTTCCCAGCATTATTTTTCCAAATAACAGGTGAGGTTGGACGTGCTGTAATCATATGAGATTCTCAAAAGCTTTTTCTTGTAGCACCACATAATTTTAATGTGATTTTTATTTAACCATGGGACATAAGTTAAACATTAACGTTAAACATTAAATTATACTGTGTGTACAGAAATAAATGTTGAAAGGATAGTCTATCATTAGAATCAACTTTTTAAATTTTTTTTTGGTCTTTGAAAAACATGATAAACATCCATTAGATAAGACAATGTACCAGTGGAACACAGGAGCTGTTGTTCCCTTTGTATGTACAGAACGGACGTATTCCAGTGAAAGCCATTCATGACTAAGAACGATACTATGCAGCATTTATAATTCTTTACATTTCTGACTCAATATAACAACAAATTTCAGGGTATTTAGACAAGAAGATGTTTTTAATGTAAATCAAGCTTTTCCCATCATAGCAGATTATATAGGAGCACCAGGTCAGGAAAGACTGATAAAAGGTTATGAGCTGTCTCGCTGCAGAGAAAGCAGAGATCTGCCAAGAAAGG
The DNA here is from genome assembly GCF_051167445.1 of Perissodus microlepis. Taxonomy (NCBI): domain Eukaryota; kingdom Metazoa; phylum Chordata; class Actinopteri; order Cichliformes; family Cichlidae; genus Perissodus; species Perissodus microlepis. The sequence goes on from NC_140470.1 coordinate 1,261,601, forward strand.
CAGCTAGGACTGAATGCTGCTCTGCCTCTGTAGTAAGGTACAGACGTAGGCTTTAAGTGACGACGAGCCACTGATGGTGTGACAGATTAATAAGCATGCATAAAGTGGAGCTGTCAGGGAGAGGCTAACACTGGCTTTTGGAACAGTCCAACTCAATTTTTTAATAGTATTTTTTAATCCTGGTGACAACATCCCGAGACATGCAGACGCAGATTAGACTCTAAACTTTCCTCTTTGATGGATGGATCACTTGGATAAGAATTATAGCCCAAGACTGTTGCTCAGTGCATCATGGGACGATGCTCAGTGCACTGAGTGTTTCTTCTCCGCTTCAGTCTCACTCACAGTGTGTTTGGACATCACTGCTGATTGTCATCAACGCTTGTCGTGTGTGTTTTGTCCTGTTTTTCTCTGCTCTCGTTTTGTTTCTTATTTCCTCTCTCCCCTCACCCCCAGCCGGAGCCTGGTTGCTCCTCTCTGAGCCTGGTTCTTACAGAAGGTTTCTCCTGTTAAAAGGGACCAGCTGTTATATATTAGTTTCACTAATCATTTTGTCCTGTTTAAAGAAAAACATAGAACATATTGTTTCTTTGTATGGTTAATCCTGTTTTCTTGAAGCACATATACACATATGTATATATGAATAACTGCATTAGTCATATCAGCCGCCTCATATGGAAACATTCCTTTTTGATTTTTTTTCACCTTGTAGCTCATTTTGCCCAATAAAATGTTCATATTTTGTTAAACAATGATTACTGTTTTGTTTTGCTGCAAAACAAAGTCTCCAGGATTTTATTTTCTTTAAAAAAAACAAACTACATCATCAAACGTTAGGAGGATGAGTGAGCTGGAAGGAGGAAAGCTGGAAATCTAGACTAAAGAATTTTTGTAGATGTACAAAGTTGGGAATTATAGTCTCAAAGGAGACAATCACTGGAAACTTCATTATTATTTTCATTTTCTTTGTTTTGTGTCTTTGTGCAATTCATTACAGGCACTAAAAAAGCATCCTCTGCACTCCAAGTGCGTTCTCACTGATGTAAATTACATTTTCAGATAAACGTTGTTTTAGAAAAAATACAATAAAATGTGCATATCACTGTAGTTTGAATTGTGTTTCTACTTTTATGTGTATTGTACATGTGGGACTGTTCTGGAGAATTCACCTGTTATGAAAAGCCACACAACAAAAGTGATTTCTTCTCCTCATTGTCACGGTTCTGGGTCAGTTTCTTATATTTTGGTATATTTCTGTATTATGATTTATGTTTTGGTTCTTTAGTTGTGCTATTTTGATTATTATTCTAGATTTAGATCAGTGTCAGTCTGCGTCCTTGTAAATAGTTTCTTGTTTCCTGTTTTACTTTGAAGGTTCGTGTCTGGTGTCAGAGTGTTTAGGTTTACCTGCCTCGTCAGTCCAATCCCTCCCAGCCGTGTCTCTCTCCTGTTTCCCATTCCCTGATTACTCCCTGTGTATATAAGCCCTGTGTTTCCTTTGTTCTCTGTCGTATTGTTAATGTCTGCTCACCCTCGGTCTCGCTGTGTGTTCTGTTTGCCTGCCTGATAGTTTATTTGTTTTCCCAGTTCAGTTAGTTTTTTTGTTCTTCTTATTTTCCTGTAATAAACCGAGTTTCTTAAGTTCACCTCTGCCTCCACGAGTCCTGCGTTTGGGTCCAATCCTGCCTGCAACACTCAGTGTTATTAATAAAGCCTGAACATCATTATTTTTTTTTATTGGAGTGTTGATGAAATTGATTTAATTGCACAATATTTGCTACATCTTTTTGTTTTTTTAATTTTTGCTCAACAATGTTTTGTGTAATTCATTTTGCTTTTTCAGGGGAAAAGATCACAAGTCCCAAAAACTATTAAACGTATCAAATATGATACACATGCCTTTAAAGGGTTCTGTCATCTGAGAGAGTTCTAGTACTTGCATCTGGTCTGTTTTCAGGCTTTCAAAAATCTTTCTTGTGATGGGAGAATTTGATCAGTCAGGTGTTTAAAGTAGCATTAAACACAAAAAACAGTTTAAGCAGTGGACGTGGGGGGAAAGAGCTTCAAGTCCACCATGATATGGGAGGGGGGAGGGCCATTTGTTGTTGTTTAACCAGAGAGTCATTTAAGCCGTGAAGCATTTTGTTTCTAGTTTGATTGCATCCTATCTAAGTGAAGTTGTGTGTTGAAAATGTTGGCAAGGATTAAAATCTGGAATTCTTGAGTGGGAGCATCGTGCTGGGAAATGTCTTTGAGATTTATATCTGTTCCGCTCACAAAGCTGATATCTCGTTATCTTCTTCCTCCTGCTGAGATACAAATACAAACACAAAGTTAAAAACTGTGCTTGCTGATGAATTCAGTTTAGTTGTTTTGCCACCTCTGTGCGAGTGACATCTTTGCTGGGTGTTTCAGTCTTTTCCATCTTGGTGTAGTGTGTCGTATGTGTGACTAGCAATGCAGGAATATGCCCACCTTCTTCCACAAGCATAGTCACATCTTCCAGAGGTTTTCCTTCCACACTTTGTCCATTGACTTCCATCACTATGTCACCCACAAGCAGTGCAGCACTCTGCCCAGGACCCCCAGAAGCAACCTACGAGGCCGAGTAAAAAAGAGTTTACAAGATTTGACACAAAACTGAAGCTTATGACTTTTCTGTGTGTGTGTTTATGCAAAAAAACACTAAAACCTGACTGATGAAAGTCCCAGGACTCTGTGGGTCACAGCCTAATTTAAAGCCAAATCCCAAAGGGCCTTTCTGGAGAGAGCAGAGTCTAAGATTACTTGAGACATGCGTTTCCTTTGGTGGTGAGTTCTCCTCTACAGAAGTCAGCACACTACTCTCCTTTCCTTCATCAGCTGCATCATCCTCACAGAAAAGAAGCGGAGACAGACCCAGCTGCAGGAGGGAAAACAGGAAAGACGTAACAATATCCCAGTATCAGGTGTGGCCTCCAAATGGGTGCACCACCCTCGATGTACACTTGAATCAACTGGAAAAGCAGTGCATGTATGTGGTAAGTGATGGCCACCTGCGTATAAAACTCCAGCCCCTTGGGAGTGATGGTGGTGAGATGGACCTCTCGTCCGCTCAGCTTCACTCTGTCCACAACCTCCTCGTGCTTCAGTGACTCCACTGACTCGTCGTTGACCTCCAGCAGCAGCTCTCCATCCCTCACACCCGCCCTCTCTGCAGGACTGCCTCTGGTCGTTTCACGCAGGACGTGATCTGTTGGTTAATATGTACCCAGTTTATTTAACAGCAAAACAGTGAAAATGATTCAGTTTTCAGCAATTTTTCATCATCTCACATGTGCGTCCTGATGGCACTTTCTCCAGCCGTAGAAGAAAACCAAAGCTCTCAGACACAGAGGTCAGGTGGAGTGTTCGGGCTCTATAAGGTAGCTGATGAGGGGTAGCCATGGTGGGCAGGACGGGGAGCCGCCTTTGCGTGTACTTCTTTTCACTCTCGCTGTCGATCACTAAGATGGTGATGTGATCACCACATTTCTTCATCTACAATAAAATATATGGAGATATTATTGTTAGACCAAAGATAACCTGATGTATTATCTGTTGCATCACTCCGAGGCAAAAATCTATGAAAACAGTTACAAAAAGTCCACAAACCATTTTGCTGAGTGCGGAGTGTGTGAGATCAGACACCATCGCTCCATCTATCCACACCAGCCGATCTCCCTGACACACCGCTGCCTTTTCAGCTGCACCTCCTGCCACTGGGTTCACTACAAAGCGACCTTTCTCTCCTACGGAGCCGAAACAGGAGCAGCATCTGAATAACACTGCACAGACTTCGACCCGGACATCTGATCTCAAATCTTAGGCTTCTTGTGATTACAGGGAGACGTTTTACCTTCCAAAGGAGTAACGGTGATGCCCAGACCTGAGACAGGATCCCTGGTGATGTGACAAAGCCTGGGTGGTTTGCAGCTCTCATCCATGTGGGCCAGACGTTGCAGGTCCTGACCTCGGGACACAGCCCGTTCATAATCCTCTCCATCCAGCACTAATAAACACAACTGGTGTCCGCTTACCTTTATCTTCCTAGCCACCTGATTTATACATTTGGAAACGTGACAGATCCAGTTAGACAGCTTTGTGTTGCTTCTCTGGTTTCTATTTAACTATGAAGGAAGCTTGTCTTACCTCAGGGTGAGGAACATCATCAATATAGCAGTTGTTAACTTCTAGCAGTCTGTCTCCATCTCGAAGGCCGCTACGCTCTGCGACCCCACCTGATACCACATGTCTAATTATGTGTCCCTGATGGCCCCTCTCCACACGCAGATGGAAGCCGTAGAACTCGCCATCCTCGCGTTTAAGGATACACGAGCGTGGGATGGGCGTCCACACAGAGTCTGAACCAGAAGAGACACAAGAGAGCTGTCATAAAGCAAGCAGGCTTTGCCCAATGGCTACTACACAGGCAAGCGGGGTACCTGCATCATCTGTGATGACCATCGCTGGGTTGTCCATTCCCTCTTTAGGATTAAATGTAAATTTCCTTAAAAGAGAGACACGTACTTTAATTACAACTTCATAGTAGGTTTTAATGGAAATTATTAAAGTAATTCTCGCTGTGTGTGCAATACAGTGTGTGCAGTAATGCACTGTAATCACGGTGTTGCTTCTAGTTTTGTGTCTTTCTACATTTAATGCAGTAAAGTTTATGCAAAGTGCACTTTAATTGCACTTTACATATTTAATAATTGGTCTGATCTTGTATCGAGAGTTTTAAAGATTACACGGTTCCAAAAGTCAGCATGCTAAGCCATTCAGACGGTGGTAGATTCACTGACAGTTATACATCTGTAAAGTTGGTAACCCCGTGCATCTAGAGGTCACGTAACACACTGGTGTTGTGTTAGTTTTGATACACATTGCACATCACGACATACATGAACATAAAGAAAACAAAAATGTTGAACCATAATCTTCTTGCCGCGTTCACATTTAGTTCTTTCTTTTTTCCCCCGCCTGTCCCGTTTGGCTCTTTTGCATCAGAATTTTTGTCTAAAGGCAAAGAAAGATGCCCAACGGATTTACTTTACCAAATGGACCATCCCAGCCTCGCTGTATTGGTCTATTTGATTCACCTTTGCTTTTACTGTTTATTTTATTTTATTTTCACTTGCTACACACGGGACAGACGTGACTGGGGGAAAGAAAAGGGAGAAAGAAAAACAGCGGGGAAGAGGGACGGGGATAAAGGGCAAAAAACAAAAAACAACTAAACAAACAGACAAAAAATGCATCTATCAATCACCTGGATCACCTGTTGAGAAAGAAAAAAGAGAAAACAAGCAACAAAAGAGCAATACAATAAACAACATCACGATGATGTGAATATAACAGTAAATACTAAATATTAAACATTGTGCAGCACGTAAGATCGACAGCGCACAGTGTGCTTTGAGGTAGGAGCCAAAAAGGGTGTAGTTTGTGTGTGTGAGCACCCGTGTGTGCACCTGTGAGCATGGACGCGCTTGTATTTAAAAGGTTCCTTCATGTAATGATCTGCTAGAGGGTGTGGGGGGGGCCACAGCCCCGTCCTCCAGGGCATGAAGCAGGTATGGAGGAGATCAAGACTCCAGACATCCAGAGGCCCTCAGAACACAAGAGACCAAGGAAGACCAACAGAGGGGCAGCTGCGCCACTATCCCAGAAAGAGCTGGGGAGAGTCCCAGATGAGGGGTCGCTCAGCAGCCGCGGAGCAGAAGCCAGGGGGTGGCCAACTCCTCCTCCCAGCCTCCCTCCCTCCCTGGAGCCAGCTCCCACGCTGACCCCAGTAGGCACCCCCATACTCTGTAACCCGCCAGGGAAAGGGGGCCCAGGCCCATCCGGACCAGGGCCCTGTTCAGCAGCGCCGCCCGGCCCCACAGAGCCTGGGACGGCCCACCCAACCCCACCACAGAGAAAACTGCACCCACCCCGTCATCCACTCATCTTCCAGACTATACAAGACAATAGACGCCCAGGTTGAGATCTTCCTCCACCTCCTATATCTCCCCCTCCTGCAGAGTGAGTTCCTGGAGAGAGGAGAGCTCCTGCAAGATGTAACAGCCTCCCCCACCAGTTGAAGAGCCCACCAGGTGGCTCGATGCACTGGCGGCACCCCGCGCCAGGGCTGAGCCCCCATAAACCCACCTGCCCACAACCCTGGCGACACACCAACCAGGACCCAAGCCCCCAAGGCCCAGCCAGGGCCCCAGCCCAGAGACGGAGCGCCCCCAGAACCTCACGCCCGTCCCGGACCCACCCAGGGGCAGCCAGGCTACCAGGTCAATAACCCACGTCCGTCAGCACAGACCCTCCCCTAGCCCTGCTGCACGCAGCCACGAGGAAACCATCACCTAAGAGCCAACAGAGCCCTTAATAGGCCATGACCGCTACCCCGGGTTGAGCCCTCCAAGGGAGATGCTCCTGGGGAACCCCCCGACGCCCTAAGCCTGTCCCTACCCCCACACCAATCACAACAACGAAGGTGGGACCAAACTATGACCCCCCACTAGGTGATGGAGCTGATCAAAGGAGCCCAGAGCAATTGATCTGATGTGGTGGCAGAGGCTGTATCAAGACTAATGTAATCTAATAGATAATTTCTATATTGGTTAGAATTAAGATTATTTTTATTTTTCCAGTTCATGAGGACTGTTTTCTTGGCTATGCATAGGGCAGTGAAAACCATATGGGCTATATTCTTATCTGTAGTGACATTATCTAAGCTGCCCAGCAAACACACTAAAGGGGAGGCTGGAATGTTACATTTCAGACACTTTGATAAGTCTTCACATATCTCGCGCCAAAACTTCTGAACTGGTGGACAGAACCAAAGAGCCTGGATGTAATTGTCCGGTGAGTTGGTTTGGCAGTGTGAGCAGTTGTTGGTAGACGTAAAGCCCATCTTGAACATCCGATGACCTGTATAGTGCACTCATTTAGTTCACTTTTATTCCTCATACTGAATTGTTAAATTTATCTTGTGTTTTATTTTCCCTCTTTTACTGGTGCTGGCATCAAGTGAGCCTGGGATGGGCCCTAGAATATTACAGGAAGTGCTGATTGGTGCATGCCACATTTTGCTAAATGATTAGTCAAAAATACAAAAGTAATCTTCTCTGATTCTTGAGTTATATGCTTTGTTATTTTGTATTTGTTTACTGTTAAGTTAAAGAAGCGATTAAAAGGTTGCTTATGTTTTTTGCTATTAGACCATTTGATGTCTTATGTTTCCCCTTGTGTGTCTCGAGGCTGTCGGGTCAGTTTTGGTTATTGTTGGTTTGTTCAGATTGAGTTTGCATCTGTTTGTTTTATATTTACCTAAAACTAAACTAAAAACTAAATTTGGAACTTGGAAAATGGAATAAAATAATAATAATAAAAAAATAAAGTAACCTTTACTTTAGTTAGTTTTTATTGTAATACCTGCGCTGATGATTTATTTCCTCATTAGAATAATAAACACTGAAACGAATGAAAACTAAACTAAAACTAAACATTTTCAAAAACTTTAAAAACTAATCTGAAAGAAGAAAATCCATCCTGGACACTAAGTAAAGTTCAAAATGAATTTAAAAAATAAAATAATAATTAGAAAATACAAAAGTAAATACAAACTGTAGTTTGATGTGTCACTTTTGTTGCCATTATAACTTCAGCTTAGTTGTTTTTAAAGGTGCACAATTATAACTTGGTTTTTTTAAAAAGATTCTTGGTTTGTTTTGAGGGATCTGAAACGGCGCCGTGTCGATCTCTCACACAGTCAAACACAATCCTGTCAAATTGTATCGTTACTCAGAAATAGTGCTGAGAGGATGTATGTGTGGTCATGTTCATGCTGACCATCATATTTTATTAGCCGTTACAGTGAAATTGGAATGACCACTGAAATAAGTCAAACGCATTAATGCAAGAAATGAAATGAAATGCAGACTTACGCTCTCAAACCACCGTCAGCCACCAAACCTGCAGAAATTGCAGTGAATATCAAAGTAATGTATGACATTATGACATTTAAACAGTACATTTATTTCATATATATATCTATATCTATATCTATATATATATAGATATAGATATATATATATATCTATATATATATCTATATCTATATATATAGATATATATATATATATATATATGTATATATATGTATATATATATACACACACACAATATGTAAGATTACCCATTTTTGAATTTTTATTGAGCTTATTCTTTATCAGTTGCTATTGGCACATTAAAGCATACTGATATTAAAAACACAAAATAGCATTATTAATTTGAACATGCAGCTCTGTGAAAGTCTGCAATGTTCTGTCTGCCAGACGTTGAGGCATCAGCTCAGCAATCAGAGCTGGATGTGACTGATGACTATCAGTAGAGGGTTCATAAAACAGCCCTGCGACAGACTGGCGACCTGTCCAGGGTGTACCCCGCCTCTCGCCCTATGACGGCTGGGATAGGCTCCAGCGCCCCCCGCGACCCTGAAAAGGATAAGCGGAAGCGAATGGATGGATGGATGGATGGTTCATAAAACAGGGACTGACTTTGTTTGATTATCTTTAGTCTTTGTCCTCTAAAAGCTGAAGGAATTCAAAAACCTGAAAGCTGAAAACGTCCAAAAGTGCGTGACATCACGCTGTATGAATGAGTGTTGTTTTATAGATGTAATCTGAAAGAAAAACTGATATTCAGTAAGATTTTATAAGAGACTCATTTGTTGTCTCTCTTTCTTCTGCTGCTTTCTCCTTATCAAGGGGGTGGTGGAGGAATGCGGATGGCACAACACAGAAGAGCCTCCTCGTCAGGCCAGGACTCTGCAGTCTATTTACACCTACAGGCCAGTGGACACTCTTTCAATGATGAGGATGTAACATCCTGGACAGGGAGGAACGCTGGTTTGAGGGCGGAGTCAAGGGAAAGACCATCTCTGAATGGAGGAGGGGGCCTAAGGTCATCTGTCACCATCTTACAATGCTGTGATTGCAGCCATTCCCCAACTCTCTGTGAATGGGACTCATGGTTATTGATCAGTGGCTGTTGATCAATGTTCATGAGAATTTGCATATTAATGATCAAGGAACTGACCTCACAGCCCATTGTTCCTTCAGTGGTGCTGGTTACATTGTGCAAATGTGCTGTTTATAAGGTTGGAAACCTGCAGTCAGCTGGGACTGAAGAAGTCACCTGGATGAGTGACGACATGTTTCTCTCACTGAAAGCATCCAGATGATCAGAATCCACTTGTACAGCAGTACCCACTAAGGTACCACCCCCTTGGACAGCATTCTTCTGAACTCCACTTTACAGATACGTTAAACTTGTAACAATTTTTTTTTACCGCAATTTACCAGAAAACTGTATTTATCTGGCATTCAAGCTTTAACTCTGCACCTCACCACGCACAGGAAGAACAGACCACTGTGTGCCACCTTGTCACTGAAATACAAGACCGATACAGAATGAAGCAAATGAATGAGAACGAAAGGCTGTCTTAAATACTTTTCCATCCATTTTCTCTTATCCAGTTTAGACAGCCAGGAGCACGGCCCAGCTGATGTTGGGCAAGAGGCAGGCTTCATCGTCACCAGGGTTGTTCCAGGGCTAATTTAACTAAACAATAAATAAATGAATAAATAAAAATGGCTATTTTATCCAAATTCTTTTTGGTTTCAACCACTTTAAATTTCAAAAGAAACAGCGTAAACTTTAGCAGTGCCTTTCCTACGTAAGAACAAACACTCTGTGGACTAAATTGGAGCTCAGTGTTTGTGCTGATGTTGGAGCTCCGCTGTATCGAGCCAGCTGAGCGGTGGAGACTTTTATGGGTTTTATGAGCCTCAACATTCGGCGACCCCATGAACTCTCTAAAACGACCCACCGGTGTTTGTAAAGAGCTTAGATGCTTGAGTTTACACACCTGTGGCATTAGGACCCTTTTCCATATAGTGCATGTATAGCCTTAAGGCCCGAGACATAGTTATTGATGTTCTATAATTATCGGACTTTTCTCATATTACAGTTTTCTGACAGAAAACTGGCAGGAAAGAACGTTTTATTTTTAAGAGTAACTGCTGTTGTTAAGGAGCAAGAACACACTCAGCTAACGTGCTCCACAATAATAACTTGAAAAGTCAGAGACTTGTTTGCAAAGTGTCAAGCTGACACTAGTGTCACCCTCTAATCTACAACACTCCTTATCTGTGGTCGAATATGCCAGCTATGTGGAGTCCTTGTTTCTCTGTCACAGTGTAAAGTGAATACAAACATTAAAAAGAAATGGCATGCTTAAGCCATTTACTCCCAGAGAAATCCAGATTTCAGAGCAAACCTACGCAGCTCTCGTGAACATATGGGCACAACAGCGTATACTACAGGTACTTGAGTGCAGCTAATGGGTCGCGTTCCCCTTGTGTGGACGCGTTGATCCTGCAGACACTCAAAGACAAAGTCCTGGAGCTCAGCTCAGTCCGGGGAAAACTAGAACGAGCTATTTGAAGTATGAATGATAAACTGTGATTAATCTTTCCTACTTTTTTACTAGAAGTATCCAGTTTTGAAACATTTTAAATCTATAATTCATTAACTTTAACTATTTAATCAATTCGACACTGTTCAACTGCAACTTTCTGTTAAAATAAATCCCAAATGCTTTACAGTAGAAAACAAACAAATGTGATATACGTTTTGATATAAGGAAACAGAAAAATAAAGCGCACATAAGGTTAAAATATCCAGAACAAAAGGACAACATAGATTCGACTGATTAAAAAACAAAGACAACGCTCGAAGTTTGAATGTTTTACCTCTGCTTGATTTCATGGTGTGTTTCTTTCCCATCATGTGCCACAGTTTGGCCACAGTGGGAGTACTCTGTCCAAATATTTATTTTGATTCCATGGAGAGACTCCTCCCGCGCTCCTCCCCTTGAGATACACTGCGGTAAATGTTTAATCTGTGTGTGATAATTTCAGCTTACACCCTCTTCCTGTAGGTAATGTCTGTGCTGCAAAGTTCTGTGGACTGAAAGTACGAAGACTTCCTGTTCTGTCTCAACAAATGACTTTTAGTTAAAACGGGTTTTAATTAAAACTAATGTGTGCCCGCTTACAAGAGCGATAGGCTGTCAAAGCCTGAGCTACAGAAACTGTGCAATAAAATTTCAAGAATGGGTTTAAAGTTGAACTGACTGGAAATAAAGACAAAAGGAAGATGGAAGAGATGGTAAGCAATCAGAAGTCAGTCATCTATTCAGCTGAAAACTTTAATGATCACATATGACCTGGCAGTAAAAATGTTAGACAGGCAACCCGAGCCTGAAATGTCTGCTCAATAACTGATACTAGCACCCCTGATCATCGATCAATGGAAGTGAAAAGTTTCTAGTTTCAAGATCCACAGTCTAAAAACAAGTTAATATATCTTACTGGGATGTTACCCTTTAGTTCAATTTGTCTTGTCTTAAGTGTGATAAGATTATTTTGACTAGAAACAAGACAAATATACTTGCTAAGATTTTGAGTTTTTGCAGTGCATAACAGCAGGGTGTAAGATGCTAGCAGCAGGGCATACATGGAACGCCATAACCAAGTGGCCGGCGTAGTGTACAGGAACATCTGTGCCAAGTGTGTCCTGGAAGCCCCGAGGTCAAAATGGGAGACGCCCCCACGAGTGGTGGAGAAGGACTGAGCTAAGATCCTGTGGGATCCAGACACAGACGGACAAAACAGTGATTGCTAACCAACCGGATATACAGTGGCTTGCAAAAGTATTCGGCCCCCTTGAACTTTCCCACATTTTGTCACATTACAGCCACAAACATGAATCAATGTTATTGGACTTCCAGGTGAAAGACCAACACAAAGTGGTGCACACGTGAGAAGTGGAACGAAAATCAGACATGATTCCAAACATGTTTTACAAATAAATAACTGCAAAGTGGGGTGTGCGTAATTATTCAGCCCCCTGAGTCAATACTTTGTAGAACCAGCTTTTGCTGTAGTTCCAGCTGCCAGTCTTTTAGGGTCTGTCTCTACCAGCTTTGCACATCTACAGACTGAAATCTTTGCCCATTCTTCTTTGCAGAACAGCTCCAGCTCAGTCAGATTAGATGGGCAGCCTTTGTGAACAGCAGTTTTCAGATCTTGCCACAGATTCTGGATTGGATTTAGATCTGGACTTTGACTGGGCCGTTCTAACACATGGATATGTTTTGTTTTAAACCACTCCATTGTTGCCCTGGCTTTATGTTTAGGGTCGTCGTCCTGCTGGAAGCTGAACCTCCGCCCCAGTCTCAAGTCTTTTGCAGACTCCAAGAGGTTTTCTTCCAAGATTGCCCTGTGTTTGGCTCCATCCATCTTCCCATCAACTCTGACCAGCTTCCCTGTCCCTGCTGAAGAGAAGCCCCCCCAGAGCATGATGCTGCCACCACCATATTTGACAGTGGGGATGGTGTGTTCAGAGTGATGTGCAGTCTTAGTTTTCTGCCACACACAGCGTTTTGCATTGTGGCCAAAAAGTTCCATTTTGGTCTCATCTGACCAGAGCAGCTTCTTCCACATGTTTGCTGTGTCCCCACATGGCTTGTGGCAAACTGCAAACGGGACTTCTTATGGTTTTCTGTTAACAATGGCTTTCTTCTTGCCACTCTTCCATAAAGGCCAACTTTGTGCAGTGCACGACTAATAGCTGTCCTATGGACAGATTCCCCCACCTGAGCTGTAGATCTCTGCAGCTCGTCCAGAGTCACCATGGGCCTCTTGGCTGCATTTCTGATCAGCGCTCTCCTTGTTCGGCCTGTGAGTTTAGGTGGACGGCCTTGTCTTGGTAGGTTTACAGTTGTGCCATACTCCTTCCATTTCTGAATGATGGCTTGAACAGTGCTCCGTGGATGTTCAAGGCTTGGGAAATCTTTTTGTAGCCTAAGCCTGCTTTAAATGTCTCAATAACTTTATCCCTGACCTGTCTGCTGTGTTCTTTGGACTTCATGGTGTTGTTGCTCCCAATATTCTCTTAGACAACCTCTGAGGCCGTCACAGAGCAGCTGTATTTGTACTGACATTAGATTACACACAGCTGCACTCTGTTTAGTCATTAGCACTCATCAGGCAACGTCTATGTGCAACTGACTGCACTCAGACCAAAGGGGGCTGAATAATTACACACACCCCACTTTGCAGTTATTTATTTGTAAAACATGTTTGGAATCATGTCTGATTTTCGTTCCACTTCTCACGTGTGCACCACTTTGTGTTGGTCTTTCACCTGGAATTCCAATAACATTGATTCATGTTCGTGGCTGTAATGTGACAAAATGTGGGAAAGTTCAAGGGGGCCCAATACGTTTGCAAGCCACTGTAGTGGTGGTAGACAAACAGAAGGAGACGGCCGTAGTGATAGATGTGCCGATACTGAATGACAGCAACATCAGGAAGAAGGAACACGAGAGAGATGTTAGGTTACTTTTCATACGTTGTTCAGAGACATGCACTCTATGTGGAACATTTAAAGAGTCAAAGTTTCTTCTTTGTAAAAGAAATACAGCTGGTAAGGGAGTGAAAAGCCTTTTTTCCACAACAAAAAGCAAAGCCAAAGTAGCCACAGGGTGCGTGATCTGGGAGAGACTCTGTTACGTCCCCCCCACCATGGTGGAGGCAAAGGTAGGAAGGAGACAGCAACACTGGACAACCACAATCAATGAAGGAGGAAGACAACAGAACAGTTAAGAATCAGGCAGGATTTATTGGTTGCTTGCCTTGATAGTCAAACTTAACAAAAGAAAGGAGGTGGGGGAGGAGGACTGGGCGGTTGATCCAAATCAAAGAAATTAATAAAACAAAAAGAGGTCGACAGCTTCCAGGGCCTAACTGAAACAAAAAATGCAAAACAAAAGGCCTACCTAGCTACTCGACAAAAGGTCAGTGAAAACATACAAGAGTGGCATCAACCGCATAACCTAGTGTGACTAACAGAGTAAAACCTGCAACCAGTGTATAGGGTACCCCAGCTTACCTGTCCAGCCTCCCACCACACACAATACAAAGAAGCCTGTTCACAAATGTTTGTCATAAAGCAGAAGCCAGCAGCCACCAGCTGGCCAGGGAGCTGCTCATTTGTAGTGATCCTCGGAGAGTGATTGGGCACCTGTGCCCAGACCAGCCAATAGACACATGCCAATCAACTTTGAACTGGCCAATAGGTGGAGGCTTGACACCTGAAAGAAAAAAAGAACACCAAAAACAAAGCCACATCTCTTGGCACGTAACAGACTCTCACAAGGATGATAAGTTATTTCATTTTTAGCAGAGAGTATGTTGCAATTCAGGATAAATAAGACACACCAGGACAGAGCAAAACTACCAGTAACAACTTTAAACATGGAAAATATTATAATGCTGCAAGCGATGTATTATATGCATGAATCTGGGACCTGACTGGTGATGCCATTTCATATACACGCTAACCCAGCGGTCCCCAACCTATTTTGCGCCACGGACCGCTTTATGCCCGACAATATTTCCACGGACCGGCCTTTAAGGTGTCGCGGATGAATACAACAAAATAAAACTAGTACCGGTACCGAAAAAAAGATTTATTCATAACACACGTGAAAAGACCCAGGAAAACAGAGTTAACGATAAAAACGATAACAAAATAACGCTGAAAACCGATAAAAACCCTGAAAACCATACATTTCAGACCTGAGCCTCAACTCTCGCAGCCCGGTACCAAGCGACTCACGGACCGGTACCGGTCCGAGGCCCGGGGGTTGGGGACCACTGCACTAACCCACTGAGCTAACCAGGAACCCAGAGAATGGAAGTATTTCTTCGGACTTTTCTGCTGTTTAAATAATTTTCCATTTCCAGTCCTTCTCACTGCCTTTTTATTGAGTACTTTAGCATTTTGATTGTTCAGAGATCATATGCTTATGCTTAAATATGCGCCTCGTTTCAGTATGAGAACAGGGGCAAAACTCTTCCATCATTTTACATTCACAGAGGTCTAATTAGAGCCTCGTTCCACTAGGTGGCATCAAAATCCAAATAACTGCCTCGAGTGAAACCAGTCCTTTAAGGTTTTATTGAAATACAGAAAAACATGTTATTGTAATTCAATTATCTCAAAAATAGTCAATAAAAGGCTCATTATTTTTCACCTTTCACCTCATGCAAAAATGTTGTGACAATGCTGGTGCTGATTTAGACTGTCATCTGTGGCTTGTGACACACTATACTGCTGCCTGTTTGAAAGGAGCAAAGGCCCTCACACAGTCAATTAGTAACTTCCCCTTGAACTGTTGTTCAAAGGTTAGGCTACAATGTACATGTGACTGAGGTGCATGAGCAGAAATGTAAAGGGTCAAGATGGTCAAGCATTATTTAGCGTGAGTGTGTGTGTGTGTGGAATAAACTAGAAACTGCTAAATTATAAACACAAAAACACAGCGTGGCATGTGTCCCTTAACCACTGGCTGTTTTAGTGACACAGGCAGATGAAGGAAAAGAGGAAAGGGGAAAGAAACAGAAGAGGAGCTTTTCAATGTCAGTTCCGGATCCCAGTGTCAGTCCCTCTCAGTCATTCCTGATGGGATCCTCCCAGCCACAGGAAGACATGGAGCTCCCATCTGTGGCTAAATGCTTGCCAAAGCACTGGGGTGTACTAGCGGTCAAGAAATGGGTAAAGGAGACAGTCACCTTTTTGTAAGTTGCTTCCAGTTACACATATCCCTGAGTCCAAGCATGGCTGCTCCTTTCACTGAGCTACATGGAAGACGCTTCTGTTATAAGACAATCAGAATGAAAGACCAGGGCAAGGGTGGCATAACTACCAGTGCTGCCCCTCATTTTGCATGAAATCTGCAGCTATACTTTCAGTGTCAGCAGGCCAGTGTGACGTGCTGATAGTCCCAAAGCCACTCTTTCATCGTAACACACATGGTGTCTCTGTCTTGGGTTTCCTCGCCCTGTGAATCCATGGCAACAGCAGCCTGAATGGTCTATTCAGGACACTCTCTACTACGCTGTCCCCTGAAACTATAGATAAGTAAACAAACGCCATAGTTGGTCTGTTCCAGATACAGGCACACATTATAAGTAGATGAGTTCTTTTTATAAGACTTGGACAAACAAAATTCATCAGTTCATTTCCAGAAAAACCTAAATTAAAAAATCTCGTTGTCCTCTGCATCTCAGCAGCCTCCACTGAGCTTGCTTCATATGTGCTTCATGTGAGTCAAGAGTGACAGTCAGGCTGGTTTTCACACTGTGTGCATTCGTGCAGATGTGTTTATGTTTGTGGCCAAAAACCTTCATCCCAACAGCAGCCAGACTGTACAATATGCACAGAGGATAAATCAGTGTTGAAACAGCTAAAAAAATAAATATGGGTCAAAATGCCCTTGATGCAGTATAAAATGAAGTCTTTGTGACATTTCTGTGTATTTTTTGTGTATTTTTCTGTGTATTTTAGCACATTTTTGGCAGTTTTACTTTTTCCTCATTCATTTATTGTTTTCTACTGTATGTCTAATACAGTGTGTCTAACAACTGTGAGATTAATAAAGTCTATATCCATCTATGTTGTAGTAAAGAACAAATGTGATCAGATAAGATAAAAGTAAAGGAGCTTAGATGGGTGGGATCTAACCAATGAAGGGTGTCGATACATAAGAACATATAAGAAGAGTTGGCCATTCTGACTCAGTTATCTTTATTTTATTAGATATCCATTAGTCAGGGCAGCACGGTGGCACGGTGGTTAGACCTTCTTGCCGCACAGCAAGAAGGTCAATTCCACCATCAGGCCGGGTCTTTCTGTGTGGAGTTTGCATGTTCTCCCTGTGTTTGCGTGGGTTCCTTCCGGGTACTCCGGCTTCCTCCCACCGTCCAAAGACATGCAGTTTGTGCGGATAAGTTAATTGATTAATCCAAATTGCCCATTGGTGTGAATGTGAGCTCGAATGGTTGCCTGTGTCTGTTAGCCCTCTGACAGACTGGCGACCTGTCCAGGGTGTACCCTGCCTCTCGCCCAGCACCCCCTGCGACCCTGAAAAGGTGAAGCGGATGGATGATAGATATCCGTTAGTCATGCTATGAATCATCATCTTTCGTATAAACACTGAATCCTGTTTGTTTGTTTTTTAATGTGCAGAACTGGCTTAGTCTCTGTTGTTGTTCAGTTCCCATCTGCAGGGAAGAACAACAATAATCTGATCAGATGTTCACCACCTCAAATTTAATCCCCTTATAACCAGAGATGGGCAGTACCGCGTTACTTGTAACGCGTTACTGTAATCCGATTACTTTTTAAAGTAACGAGTAAAGTAAGGGATTACTATTGCAAAAACGGTAATTAGATTACCGTTACTTTCCCGTAGGAACGCTGCGTTACTGCGTTACTAAAACCGTGATTTTTTGCGAGAATGTCTCATGACAGTGACGTAAGCAAGTGCGACGTTCGTGACAACAGCTGTGTGCAGATCAACAATGGATCATATATCGAGTGCGGAGAGAGTATGAGCGTGCAGCGTTTAAAGCGTGGAAGTACTGACCTTACTTTGAGTTTGATTCCATAAAAAGTGACAAAAACATTAGTGTCCGTTGTGCGTGGGAAGAAAACTTCTTTTCACAGCGAAAAAAACCCCTAAACTTCCAAGCAAGCACCGAGTAGCTACGGCATAATTGGAAATTCACAGAGAAACTCGCGGATTCTTCCACTGACCGCTGCGGCTCACCTGCACCAGGGTAAACCTCCGCCTGCTTTACAGGTGAAAATAGAGCAACAGGACCGCTGAGTCTTTGACTTTATTTATTTTCTGCTGTGTTTTACTTGCATCTATTTGAAAGAGTGAGTGTAAACACAAAAAAATATTTTATTTTATGTGCTGGAATGTGCAGAAAATAGGTTTAAATGTTAAACTAATTTCTTCCAGTCAGAGAATGTTGCATATAATTAAATTTTTGCTTGATGCATAAAGTTAAAAGATTAAAACTAATAAAACAAGTTTTAAAAAGAGACTTTTCCATTTTATTACATTTTGTATGATGGATTATGCAAAAAAAGTAGAATTGGGCTGAAAGATCTATCGCTTTATCACCTATTCAGGTTGTAAATCGTGTTTTTAAAAACGAACTAAGTAACTAAGTAATTAGTTACTTTTGAAAATAAGTAATCAGTAAAGTAACGGGGTTACTTTTTTGAGGAAGTAATCAGTAATTAGTTACTGATTACTTTTTTCAAGTAACTTGACCAACACTGCTTATAACACACTTTATGCACAGTAATCTTGGAGGATGGTACCACAGCTAGGCATCTTGACACATGATTGACTAATACATGCAGATCTAGTCGTTTTCTTGCGATGTCTGTTTCCTCAGAAGCTATAATTGCTGGCTCGACAGAATAAAATTTCTGCTGAAAGGTCAGCTCACTTAAGAGATGGCTTTCCCATAATTCAGTTTTATGTTGAGCAATAAGGTTACATCCTCTGCCAACAGAAATTGTGGATGCAAAAAAGGGAAATGAATACTCACTAAAATGCATGCACACTCCACCCAACATGTATTGCATGCATCTGAACAAAACAGAAAATTTCTGCTATTAGACTTTCTAACCATAATATTTCACACATTATAATTCTTTTGACTGCCAAATTATAGAAAATAGATTCTAGTCGTCATGTGAATTCATAGGTATAGATTTCAGGGAGAACACAAGGGGACACAGCCTTACAAATATGTAGGACACACAAAGTTAATAAATAAATAAATAAATAAATAAATAAAAAGCTGTAAAACTACTGAGGAATGTGTTGACGTGTTAAGTATACTTTTACAATTAAAGACATTTTCTTGATAAATTAATGCAGGGGCGATTTCAAAAATTCACCAGAACAAGTCCCCCCAAACCCCAAGGCTGAAATTAAACAACACAAACACAATGGCCTGTATAAATAGGCACTGTAGTGAAAACTTAGTCCTTTAATGTGAACCATGCTGTGTACACTGCGTACTGACCAGTAAGTTCTTGTTAAGGATCAAGAAAATATATATTATGATAAGGAAAGAATCTCCTCTGAGCATTTAAAGTGTAATTTAAAGTAATTTAGCGCTGTCCCGAAATTAGAATAAAGTTGAATTACTCGTTTGAGTACCGAGTTATCGGATTGGCTGAGAGGAACAAGTGTACAGCTACTATACACCGCGTAGGAATGACGTTAATTTAGAAAGACGAATGATGTGGCAAAAATCAAAGGGCGAACAGAAAGAAGTAGTCCCACTTTTACGTTTGTTCTCATATATTTTTATGCTGAAGTTCATTGTCTTATTTTGATATTTTAAAGAACAATTAAAATGTTATAAATGTTTCAAACAAACGGCAACATACTAAGCACAGTTCACTTTTTAAAAGTCGAAATACGTATCCATCCGCCTTATTGAGTGCACTTCCATTTCCGGGATGTTTTCTCTGCTGACCAACCTCCACCGCCATTGCAGGTCCAGGGAGTCGGTGTAGTGACAGTCGTTAGCCGGGGAAGACCGCAAGTAAACAGTTAAGGGAAGGAATAAAAAACAAATAAAGTACAGTCACACCGACAGCGCGTTTTAAATAAGGCGTAGAATTCGCTTACAATTGGACTTTAGACTAGAGACTTCCTGGCTGTCCGGCTAGGATCTGAGAGAAGCAGCCGTAGTTTGTTAGCATTAGACGAGACCGGAGGAGAGTGAGAGAGGAACCGCCATGGCTCAGATCCTGCCTATTCGCTTTCAGGAGCACCTGCAGGTATGTGAATCAATGAATGGTTAAATTGTTTGATCAAGTTCATCTTTCGGTCGCAATAACTGCCAGACTGGCTGTCGCTTCAGAGACTCTAAACACAAGTTTGAGATTGCTAGCAAGCTAAGTTAGCGTTTGGTGCTACGCTAACTAGCTTGACAGGGTGGATGACGTTTGTCTTGGCTAGTAGCATCAAGCATTCTTGCTAACACTTTGCTTACCCACCCTTGTTCGCTTCTTTAAGTCTGAAATACAGAAATACAGCATATAAATAATGCTAATAGGTCGTAGTGATGAACGGAAATATGTGTTTACCATTTCTCATAAGTATTTGCCCCATTCACAGCAAAAGTGTTCATTTTCTCGGAGTGGCTATTGCTGTCGTTGGTATTAATCGTCACTATCAGTGCCTTGTAATCGTCTGATTCAGAAATGAAATAGTTATCCTTATTGTCGCCTGTTGCGACACCGCTCAATCGATTTCTTCAAATCACCATACGGCGCAAAAAAATTATTAAAACTTCTACACCCGCCTTATTTGTCTGCGCCCTGATTATATGTACCGTCGTGTTAATTTGAAAGTGATTATTTGACCTTAAGGGGATATCACGTTGGCTGGTTGTACAAATGATCATGTGGTATGTTAGATAGCAATCCAGCGCCCGTGCTGAATGACTTTGCCAAAGTTAACTGTGACTCAAGAATTTACGGAGCCTCCTTTTCTATTCAGTACTCTTTCTTTTTATCTCCGAGGCACACCTTGATCGCAACGGAGCTGCTATTAAAGATTTTTATACTATTAGTAAGTTCTTCCTTTTTGTGCACCCCCACGTATTACCTGGATTGTACGTACTTCATGCTTTAAATGGCCACACCTTTACTATAATGCCAATAAAACTGCTTTCGGGTCAGGTGGAGGAAACAGGAAGCCTATGGGTCAGTCTAAAGTGCTCCTGACTTTCAAGATGTAATGAATAAAACATAGACTTTTCGTGTCTAAATCAAGCTTCAAATGGGAACTCTGATCCACCCAAGTCTGTATTTGGTCTTTATTAAACAATTATCTCTGTTATCCAATGACTAAAGGCTTTGGGTGTCACATGAGAGTAATAATTTGGTGTCAAGAAAGACATTTTAAGCTTTGATCAGTAGAACTGAGTTGTAAAAAGGGGGTCAGACGTTATGTTCATTGGCTTTGGGGGTTATTGTAACATTAAGTCATTTGCTCAGTCACAGGTTAGCTGAGTGGATATTTGAACACCAGGTTCCTGATGTTACTTTTTCTTGCTGTTCAGACTCTGATCCTAATTGCATGTCTTAAGAGATTTAGCAATGTAGTAGTATGGTACTGCTGTTCTTGTTCATAGCAGGTAAATGCTATGGGTTAGTCAGACTGTAATTTGTGTCTGATAAATCTGTCAAACCAAAGATGATTAACATTTTCAGTACAGCGCAGCATTCCCTGTTACTACATTCTTAATTCATAAAGAAGTTAATTCATGTCACAGACATTGATGAGTTAATATGTAGGCCTATCACATGGGGTTGTATGGAGGCTGAGCTTCACAAAGCTATGCAAAGACCTTTTGTGCCTAGAGTTACAATGAAATTATTATTGAATGATTTTTGACTTGCTTATTAAGTCCTTTTGGTTGTAGAAGCAAACAGAGCAATACAAAATTGGCAAATTGCATTGTGACTTAACTAGTATTTTATCTTTAGTGAGGGGAAAAAGCGCTGTCATCCCCTAACAGTGCATCTTTCTCTTTCAAATGTGTTGAACATTTAATTCATTGAACTCACAAGTTTCACAGTCAGCTGCAAGGTGAATGTATTTTTTGTGCTTGTTCTTCGGTCCATCTTTAAAAACTGACGCCATAGCTTTTAATTAATGTACTGTACTGTAATTCTCAGACTCATCAGGTTATGTTATGTGACAAACACAAAGGGATCTTCAGCACATATCACTAATGCGTGACCTGCATATGCTGTTTCATTCATCATGCATATGGAGTTTCTGAACAAATGCATATTAGAATCACTGCAAGAATTTCTTTTACTTTTGACTTGGTCAAACTCTTTAGCTGTCCGTTTAATTATACTCATGAAGTAATCGTTTTTTTCTAATTATACCAGCTAATGGTTACCACTATTATGAGTGTGTTTAAGCTTGGATTATCTGTGAGAAACATCTTATATCTTTCTTAGTCCAATTACTGAAAAACCAGATGAAGCTGAACTCGTTTGATCAAATGAGTAACTGTCAGTGCCTGGATGCAAAGCCTGTCGTTTCACCTTATGGTTGATGTTCTTTTTGATTTGTTCATATGGAGCAGAAATATTTACATAGTGCTGCTAGCCGTGTTTTATTTCTTAAGCTAGTTGGCAGGAATCCATCCAATATAAGATTGTGGCCCAATGGTGATATTTTATAAACAGTACTATTGTGATCACTAGCCAGTGCCAAAACCATTTATACTTTTATTTTATGGACAAATAAAACATAAATTGTGCCATGGATACAAGAATGTTAAAAAAAAAATCAGTTTCTCTATCATTACATAACATATGAATCATCATCACATCTCATTTTCCAATAGGCTAATCTAAGTCCACAAAGCTGCCTACCAGTGTTCAGCTTATATTGTTGCATTCCTTTTAGGTACTAGTTAGTAGTAAATCACCGTATAGGCACTGTTTGAGTCTACACCACTGTGTGCTTAGCTGTGATTAACAATGGATTCAGAGCCTGTTAGATAGACTTGAAATTACCTCAGGTATCTCTTTTTTTGTTTGTTTAATGTCTTAGGCTGAAAAATTGGATGTATCATAAAACATTCTTTGTGCAAATATGCATATCTCAGTTATGGACCATTATAGCTCCTTCACATCTAGCTCTACTGCTTTATTTATACTTTAGACTCAAATGTCCACGGTGAGACCGTCCTGATGTCAGGTCATGGTTTATGCTTTTGTTTTTCACCCGTGAATTCTCAACCAAGCGAGTTCAAATACGGACAGACTTTAAGATTTGCTTTAGTGTTAAGTCAAAGTCAAACCCAATTTCAATCACTCACACAGTTTTGCATCATGATGTATGCAGGGATATTGTTTTCAATGCCATGTTCAAGGTTTTTTTTAAAGCCTAAAAGTGATTGTGGATCACCCTTCAAGGCTGCTGGGTGTCACCAGTGTTGGGTGATAGCTTAATTATTTTGCTCATTATTCATATTCTGACCAAACTGACATAAATGTCACGAACAAACTGGATGTTTGCTGATGTTGTGCTTAAATGGATATTTAAAGGTATGCTGGTTAATCAATTAGTCAGCACAAAGCTTGAATAAAAGCTTTAGATTAATCAGTAACTAAAAATTATGCTTGAAACCACATAAATTTGGTTCTATACTTTTGAATCTGAACTTTTATAGATGTAAAACATGTCAAAATAGGATTGTTGCATTAATCATGTCGATTTTACTGGATCTGAATTGGAGAGCTGAGGCACTGAGCTAGCAATACATGTTAAACTTGGTAGTCTCAGTCTTTGCAGTTTCCTCCCTCCCTTGGTCTCCCCCACACTATCCATCTGTGTGTCATCCGGTCTACTTGCACATCTTGCATTTTTATATATCATCCATTTATATAGTGTAGTGTTGACTCCAGTCAAACAGACATGATAGCATAAGTGACAGTGTCACATCTTTCCCTCACGTGGTATAACCTTCAGTTTGCCATTCAGAAAAAGAGATAATTGTCATTTAGGTTTTAGTGGTGTGATTGTTCTGACAGAAACCAGTCTCAAAGTAAGCATGGGAGTGTAATCTTCAAAAATGGCTCCAGTTTGCGTAATGGCAACATGGTATCATTCTCTGTTGATGAAGACTTCCATTTTGCATTTAGTAAGCAGGGTTTGACAAGGCAGGCTTCCTATCCAGTGCCCAAAGATAATCTGATGATATGTAGGGAAAACCATAGATTGTGTGTTGAGTAAATACAATATTTCACATGCATAAGTCCATAATTGCATGTTACTCTTATCTACTTTTGGTGTACACAGGTTTTTTTGTCTTGAATGTACACAGTAATTTGTTACATTTGCAAAAGATGTCTTCATTTATCTCCCTTGGTTAAGATTTTGAATTGTAATTGTAAAACACTGCATTAAAATACACTATGACAGAAAATGTATACATTTCCGTAATTGGGCTTTATTGCATGACAGCAGGCCCACAATATAGTGAAAATTTCAAAAAGTTTCTCTTACTTGTACTAGTCTAATTCGAATACTAATTATAGCTCAGAGTGTCATTATATTACTGGACTTGGCTGTCTTTTACAGTTGTACTAGCTTCTTTTCCTTTGAAATAGAGTTTGATATTCACAAAAAATAGTCATTTAGATAAATTTTGCCCTACATAGGAAGACCTTGAGTTAAATATGCAAATTTACGCAAGGTGCAAGAAAGAAGAGGATGTGATTATTAGTGGTGATCTTTCAAATAAGTGTTGTGGTTAGCTTTAAATTAGGTGTTTGTAGTCTGAGAAAGGATTTAGTTCCCTGAAAACCTGACAGCTTTGTATCTATAGTTAAATGCACTCACAGTAGTATTTAATAGCAAATTGATTTAGTTCAAAGCAAATACTTGTACATCCCGTCTGTTTGCCTGTTGAGGAGGGGCAGGTTGTTTGATGCTTTTTACAAAGGTTTGCATGTCACACTTTGACCTGTGCTAGTAAATGACCACCTGATACCTCGTGACAGGCTGGCAAGGATACAGATTTGCTGAACACTTGACATTCTGCAGCAGCCTCTAAATGTAAGATAAAGCTCTCATTTAGGGAAAGAAGGAAACTGTAGTCTCACAACCACCTCAGCAAGAAATGACCTGAACTGGAGACAGATGATGTTCAGAACCCCTTCCATCTTTTTTCCTTTCTAATACTATAATTGTAAAGGCAGCACTTTTTATGCCTCACCCATGATCCCATGTCCCCCTCCAGTGGCCCATGATAGCAGAGAAGGCAGGATTCGGCAGGCCTGTTGTTTCAGTCCTGGTAGACAATGACTCCCTGGCTTCCTGTTGTGGAGTATTGCAAACAAGTCCTGCTAGCCTCAGCACATTACATAGCACATCCTTCCCTACCCTGCCTTGAACTTTACATGTGCAAAGTTTATTTTCTGCTGAACAAGATGCTGCTTTCCTTTAAGGGAAGAGCATACAGGTTAAATCTACTGACAGGACTGACAGGTTGTTGGAGAATAGTTCAAATCGTTCTGTGGATTTATTGTCATTGTAAGATTATGCAGCAGCCATGTGCTCAGTTGTTGGGCCTTTACTAAATGTGTTTGACTTGACTTTCTTGGAGTCGATTAAAGTCCATTCTTACTAGGGTTATATATTTGTTTATAGAGCAGTTGCTTAAAATTTGACCTATTTTGGAACAGTACATGCTTGATATATTATTGCATTGGTTGCAAACAGGGTTTGGGGCTTCTTGTGGTAAAGAAAAATGTAAAGATTTTCAAAATATTTTTAAGCCTGTTAAATATTTTTTGTTAAGCAGAGTATTGACAGCATATCCAAAAATGGATGAAAGAAATTGAAACATTATTAAGATTATATAGTGTTTCCAACTTTTGGCCAGAATGGCCTCTCCCTCTCCAAGGGACTAAGTGAATAAGTACCATCATATGGGGTGTTAATTATATTTTTATCTAGTTAGTTCTCATTCCCAGGATATGACTTGCTTAGACTTGAGTTATCTGTCCTTCTCTGAAGTTCAGTTGTTGTCACTGTGATTAAAACTGATAATTTCCTGTACTGTGATCTCAGTTCCTGTTGCAACCTCACATTGAAGGTATTGGAGTCAGTCCATTTATGACATAAATCGAGGTCATGAGTGTCTATAAACCTTGGCTAATGTGCTTTTTCCCCCCCAGTAGATAAAAATGCAATCTGCATCTGCTTTGACTTTTTTTTGTCTCAAAGTTTCAAATTGGGATCTTTTTATTAGGCTTTTTGTTCTGAATGTCACGTTTGTCCCTTGTGCTGTTGAGAAATACATAATTATGCTAACTTGACTAATTGGTGTATAACTGCAGTAAATTGTCAATAAAGCATGTGGATGGGCACTTTCTGCCACTGATAAGATTACAGGGCACTAGTGGTGCAACGGATGAAAAATCTCACGGTTCGGATCGGATCACGGTGTTAAGTCACGGATCGGATCAATTTTCGGATCAGCGAAAAAAGACAAAAATTGAACATTTACTTATTGAAGTATTTTTTGCCTGTTAAAAACATTCAACTCAAGACTCATTCCACGCAATTATTAAAAAACAAATTATGGTACAATATAGGGCAGTATAGGGCTTTGTATCTACCACTCAATTCAATTCAATTTTATTTATAAAGCACCAAATCACAACAGCAGTCACCTCAAGGCGCTTTATATTGTAAGGTAGACCCTACAATAATACATACCGCTCATTATATCGCACTCTGCTGTGATATAATGAGCTGTCACGGTCACGTAGCTTTCCGTTGTCCCGGAGGTCCACCCATTTGTAGTAGTTAGGGCAACAGAAGATGCCTGGGACATTTCAGCCATAACTTAAATCTTTTCCTGCTCATACATGCTTGGAACGATCTTGCCACTAAAGTGGACGCGAAATGGGATATCATAGCGTGGCTCAAGCACGTTCATCATAGTTTAAACCCCTTGTTTTGCACAAAGGAATACGGCCTCCCGTCTGCAGCTAAACACCCCAATAGCTTTTGTAATAGCTTTAGCCCGGTCGGATTGGGCAGCAAAGGGCTGCTTAAATACCGCAAACTCCTCTGCTCCTCCACTTGGATCGCTAGCGCTGACCATAACTATCGCTTGACAGACCCACCACGCCACCATACACATACTTTTTTTTCTTCTTTTTCGAATCTTCGGATCACATGCGTGCCGAACCGTGGAGTGGGATCGGTTCGGATTACGGATCAACCGTGATCCGTTGCACCACTACAGGGCACATGGCCAGGTATCTTCCTTAGCTTATATAGCATAGCAATTTTCATCAGTAAAGGAAAAAATGATTGATCATGGAAAAAATAACTAGAACATTATAATCTGTCATTGAAAAAAAAATAAGGCTGGGCTTTATTAAGCTACTTCGTAGCTTAGCAAAGTCCTACTAAAACATTTTTTGACAGATTTTTGAGCGTCGTGTACCACATAAAATTGGTTCGAGGTCAGTAAACACAGCCAGAATTCATAGATAAGGCGCACCAGATTATAAGGCGCTCTGCCGATTTTTGAGAAAATTAAAGGATTTTAAGTGTGCCTTATAGTGTGGAAAATACGGTAGTCTCTGCTACATCAGCATTTACGTGTTCTAGGTGATCGATTCTGTAATTATCTTTCTTAAATGTGGTTTTTTTTTTTTTTCTTTTTCTTCATTAAAAAGTGTTTTACCAGGTACTTTGCCTACCCTTCATAGTTGTATGCATTCTTTATTCTCTTTGTCAACACTTTCTAAATACAGATTGGTTTGATTTTCACTCTTGCTTCATGCAAGTCTCTCGGAGGCTCTTCCTTTGTTATCCTATCATTGATCAACTGTGGAGGGCAATACAAACAAATTTTTAATTTCGATTATGATTTTGGCGTATCAGAATTAAAAGAACATGATCATACAATATTAAAAATGCATGCTCATCATATTGGCATATCATATTCAAAGAGTACTGTCTGTTTGCAGAGCAACAGAACTAATCTAACTAACCTTTACCCTGAAAACACACGACAGTCTGCGGTATAGTTAATGCGTAAAGACCAAAAAAAACAACGTTTTATGTGAATCGTTCAAATTGTCAACTTGGATATCAGTAAAAATGAGCTTGTGCAGTGTGTCAGTGCAGCACAGTGACATAATTGTGTAGCTCTAGTTGGTTGGTTGATGTGTTAACAGCTATGCAGAGCAGTGCTAGACTGAATGGTTAAATGATTTTCCACATTGTTTGTAGCTCCTTTGGGCTGACCTGCTTTCAGCCAAATTCCTGCTCAGTGATGTTGCAGCAGTGTTAACCCACAGTAGTGTTTTACTCTAAGGTTTCCATAGCAAAACAGTCTCCCAAACCAAACTGTGGTGTGGTCAATCAGTCTGTTTGCTTTTCTTTATTCCATGCAAGAGGGGTAGCATTCATTGTGATAAGGCCATGCTGGTCTTTCCTGTTTTAGAAATGCTTTTCATGTGTGAATGAAAGGGCTTCCTGCTGATCCAAGAATAGATGAGAGGGAAGCGAAACGCATAAACCTGTTTAGAAATATTGTGTAATAATAGCTTCTTCTTGTGTTTTAAAATGTAGAAATACATCTGTTTGAATTAAAGAGCACTCATTTGAAAGCAAACTAGTAGTTCATTTACACAGCAGCTGCATGGGATGTTGCCATAACTGAATAGTGAGTTCTTGGTTATGCTGAACATCTATTTAAATTAATTTAAGCTATGTAGTATCTCTTGCTGTGTTTTCATGAAACAAACTGTTGCTAGATATTAGTGAAAGCTGATGTGTTCAGGGTCAGAAGGATTCTCCACATAGGCCGTTTCCCTTTGTCCGGTGTTTGAATAAATGTTGTCTTAGTAAACAAGGCTTCCATACTGGAAAATGGCAACGATAAGAGGCATGGAAGCTGCAGTGACGTTACTGTATGATGTCACCTCTCCACTGTTCAAAAAAAAATGTTCAGATCAGTTTTCAGTTCTTTCCTCATAGCTTGTAGTAAGACTTGTTCTGTACAGTTGTTTGCACTGTCATTGAGAGGGAACCAGGTTACACACTGAGTGTGGTTGGGGCAGGGTTGTGGAGAGGGTGTGTCCTGTCATTGATAAAAGGTCTCTTTCGTTGAGCAGTTTTCAGAATTGTGAGTGTGTTTGCTGATTAGAATTGAACTGGGCAAAATTTTTAGAAGGGGGTCACATTTTTATCTCTAGAGTCTTAAAAATGAACATTTGCCAAAAAAGATGGGAGTGCTCCAATATGCTTAAAAAAAAAAAAACCCTCCAACATAAAACATTTCAGCACTACAAGTGAAAGTGTAAAATTTTATGGCTGGTTAATTTAAGCAGGCAGTAATAGTTTGTGCACCTTTAACACACAGATTAAGATTTATTAAGCGTTATTATAAGTATAGTAACAGCTGTCTACTAAAAAGACACAAAAGATATTTATGTCATTTGCACCCACGGATTTATTTTGAATAAAATGAGAAAGCATTGTAACATTTCTGAGGCCATTTTTCCTGAAAGCAAAGCATTATACAACCATTACCAGCTTTATTCACATTACTGCAATAGGATATATGTTTATTTTTTGTAAATGATTGCTGTGCATGATATAGCAGTTATGTCTGATCAAAGATGCAAATACTTGGCCATAAATAAAAATGTATATACACGGTAACGGTCTTGGGTTTAAACACAAAACCGTGTTCTAAATAGTTGTGATTATTCAGCAGTTGTACAACTGTGGTATATTACTCATTGACAGCCAAAAATTGGAGGAAGTTGCAACAGCAAAACATGGTGCATGGGATGGTTTTTGTAGTTTCATTTCCTTTTAATTTACGTTATACCAGTGTTGGCTGTATGTGGTTGATAATTGCCTTTTTCTTATTTTTCATGTTCAGTATTATTCGTATAGTTAAGCAATGAAAACTGCTTGTTCTTGATACTCTCGCTCAGAGCTGGCTTTGCCCATTGCTCCTCTGACTGTCCTCAGCAAGCACTGCTGTGTCAGGGTTTGTGTAAGGCAGGCAGGATACCCTGTTTCCAGCCTTTGTCAGTAAGCAGATCTGCAGAACTTGCTGGTGTTACATGCGGCAAATTGTTTCACACACAGCCTGAGGCTTTATTTTTACGCAGGTTAATTTTTTAAGGTCCTGTCTCTTTTCATGGAACACCTACAAGTAATTGAAGCTAAAGCTAAGGCGTGCTCTAATGTACTTGAGTTTCCCTCAGGGATTCAAATTGGTGTTAATTTAGGTAAAAGTTGGACAAAATAAAGCACCAGTGGCTGTCTATATGACGTGACAGAATCCTCTTCATGCACTGATATTGGTATATATTGTGTTGGCAAACCAGCTCCTGTGAAACATAATAATTTCTGAGAAGTCAGACTTTGAATAGTTACTGTTAGTCAGACTAAAGAGACACTTGAGTGTTATGTAATGATGTTGCAGTTTCCTCTTTGGCCCATACTTTGAGAACTTGGCTGTGCATTAGCTCTCCACCCAGGCCAGGCAATAACTGTTACATCCAGTACAAAACTACATGTGTCCAAAGAACTGCTGCCTAGCTCCAGTATGGTAAACTCATCCGCTCTCTGTGGTAGTGCACAGTAGCTGAGTTTAAAGTCCCAACATTCTTAGTGGACCCTGTTGTTTGGTCAACTCCTGGCATTAATTTGACTATAGATTTGTCAAAGGCTTAGGTTGAAATTGTGACAGGAACAATGTGACGTATTGTTTCCCGAGATGATCTTCATATTTACCTAACGAACCTTTTGCTGCCCAGTTCTGTTCAGGCTCACATGGTTCTGCTTTTTTCCGCTTGTTTCTTTTAGCTCCAAAACTTAGGGATCAATCCGGCCAACATAGGCTTCAGCACCCTAACCATGGAGTCTGATAAGTTCATCTGTGTGCGTGAGAAGGTGGGTGAGCAGACTCAGGTGGTGATCATCGACTTGGCCGACCCCAACACACCTATCCGCAGGCCCATCTCAGCTGACAGCGCCATCATGAATCCAGCCAGCAAGGTCATTGCACTTAAAGGTATGGCAGTTTATTTACATTTCAAAGGCTGCATGTCTCTGAGTGCAGTGCATTACCAGAGAGAGGAAAATGTGTTAAATCCTGTGTGTTAAATATCAGGGTTTAACACAAACGTTAACTAACCACTTGTAAGGGACTTACAGCATTTCATTAGGACATGTTTTTCTTCTATATAGCAACATGTTATCCATTTAAAATTTTAAGAATATTATGAATTATTTTCATTTATTTATGTCCATACACATCCAGCTACTTTAGTTTTCCATTGTGGATTAGTTTTTAATGGCCAACATGTATGTTTTTGTTTTTTTTCTTCCTCCAAACATTTGTCCTGTAAATACTCAGAATGGGATATTTTTTATTCTTTTTGTCCAGCATCCATGATTGCTTTGACTTTTTTGTTGTTTTTGTTTTTGTCTTCTCTTATTTTTTTTTCCTTTACTGCTTTCTTATGTGTTTGCAGACGGTGAGTTGAAATTTAACTACTTCATTGTGGAAGTAAAATCCTGTTTAAAGCAACATTTATAAGCTGAATGTCCATTTGAAGCATAGAGACTACTGTAGAGTTTGTTTGCTCTTAGAACCTCAGCACTAATGGGCTAGGTTTAAGTATTCTTTACACATATCTTTAACCAAGTTTTAGTGCATTCTTGAAATTCCTTTCCACATCTCAGCCAATATTCTGTAAACAGGATTTAGCTTTCACAGTCTTACAGCTTGCTGGCATTTCATCATTTTTGTTTTATGTACAAGTGATTTAGAACCTGTTGCAAGTGTGATAATACTGTGGGTAAAATGATTTCATTTTAATTTGCATTTCTTGGTTTCCGTTTGAAATCCATGTCCTCTTCCATCTGTGTTATGTTGTAATTAACTTTCTTCATTTGTCTCAAAGCTATGCTTAATAATTTTTATTAATTGTTCACTGTAATAAGAACTAAATATTACAGTTTGTTACAAGACCAGAGAGCACAGGAATTTATCTTGTAATCTGTGCGAGAAGTCTAATGCCACCTGTCATCAGCACTGACTTTACTTCACATGGTCCTAATGGGACTTTACTCTGTCACGTGTAGTGCCCGATGAGGATTGAATTGGGTCAAAACATAGAATGAATAGTAATCTGTAAGGCTTGCTTGTCAGGGTGTGGAAATGATAAAATGACACTTATATGTGATTGCTATTAAGAATGATGAAACGTTTACTGTGGTAGCTTATCCAAGAGCTCAGAAACCTTGAGTATCCTCACGTGTTTAGCCCATGAGCTTTTACTTATGCACCTTTTTAAAGATTTTATGAGCAAAGCAATTTTGTTTTGTTTTTTTTGGGGGGCGGCAAAGCTTTGTCCCTGTTTTCTCAGTGATATTATGTCACGACTTGGTCATTTCACACACATGCTGCAGCCCTGGTTTTGTTCAGGTTCATGCCTGATGGAGCTGCTTGTAAGAATGTGAGTGTCTCACTCACTCAGCTTAGACAGCTGCCTGCGCCCATATCATGAAACAGGTACTTGTTTGGTGATTGCACAATGAGCATGTGGGTGTTTTGGGTCCTGCCTCTTGCTCACTCAGGTCCAGGCAATAGTCTTGTCTAAATCAAGTGAATTTCCAGTAGGGATAACATGTATGACTCAGATTTTCTCCTGTTGTGCAGTAAGCACATGTTGACACCTGTGGACAATGTGTCAACATGAGTCCCTCCACATTGTCCACTATTCATGTGTGGAAAAAAACATACTGTATCAGTGATTTATTTATTGAGGGAAATGGTGTCCGTTTTTTTTAAGGCAGTTCATAAAAATGCTTTAAAAAAAAAAAAGTACCTTATCACAGCAAACAGGAGCTATATATGTACAGGAACAGGAAGCACAACAGTATATAGAGAGCAGCAGATGCAAACTGTTGCCTTGTATTTTTGCAGTGTAAGGTCAGTGTAGCTCTTTCTTGTTCAGTCCCATAGTGAAGATGCTTAGTTGACCTCGTCTTGTGACACAGTTTGAGCATTAACTCCTCCATGTAACCTAAGGTTGACCACAAAACACACACGTACACACACACCGCCAGACGCTAATCATGATTGAATTTCAAATATTGCATGCTCTTTGAAATTTGGCTGCTACTGCTGCAAGTGGTCCATTTACCAATCTGCTTATTGTACTTTGGCTTAGTAATGGCAAAATAATCTTCACGGTTTGGCTGATGCATTGGTCTTCGCTTTTCTGACACAAGGTAAAAAGTGAAGAAGTCACACTGCTTCTTAGTAAAGCTTTAGCTTCTCAAATTAACCCTAACTAATAATACAGAAAATGCAGGTGAGTGAACTTTCTTCTAATTGTTTCAAATATGTTTGAAACATTCCAAATATTTATTATTTTTAGCACACTATTTAATATTCAAAACACCGTACTCACTAGTCTGTGTTCTCTAATCTAGAATGACTTGTACTAAGAAAGAGGTAGGCATGTATTGACCCATTCGGTGACAGTCGGCACCTCTAATCCTTCATTAATTTTGTCACACGTGGAAAATGACTTTTCTCAATAATTGTATTCATGTTGATAATTCTTCATGCAGTCAGTGGCAGTAAGCAGAAGTGTTTTTATTGGCTTCCTACATTGATGCACCATTTGGTTTATAATATGAATTTGTAGGCGCTTAAGTTCACGTTGAGCCTATCGCACCTTTTGTATTCTGGCAATAAATTCACTTTCTCCTTTTTTTTCTCACTGCACTTCATATGACAAAAATTGCAAAATGCAGCTTGTTTTTCATCTTATCAGTTGTGGCCTTGTTGCTTGATGACCTCTGTGCCATCAAAACAACATTTCAAATTTCCTGTCTCTTTAAAAAAGGAAAATGGTGTGCTTCTTTTCCTATGGGAGGTTTTTGTGTGCGTCTCTCTGTGTGCACAGACTCGCTCTTATCATGAGCTGTAACGTTCTCCTGTGGCCTGGTTCCTGCCCTGTTTCTCCCCCTTGTAGCTGCCAAAACTCTTCAGATCTTTAACATTGAGATGAAGAGCAAGATGAAGGCGCACACCATGACCGACGATGTTACCTTTTGGAAGTGGATCTCTCTTAACACAGTTGCACTTGTGACTGACAATGCCGTCTACCATTGGAGCATGGAGGGTGACTCACAGCCTGTGAAAGTCTTTGACCGGCACTCTAGCCTGGCAGGCTGCCAGATCATCAACTACCGCACTGATGCCAAGCAGAAGTGGCTCCTGCTCATCGGCATCTCAGCTCAGGTAGTTTGTTCTGCATGTGTTCTGGTTTAACAAAAAACAAAGCCAAGGTTCGTAATCTATGGTCGAAGCATGTCAGTCACAAGGAATATGCATTCATAATTACCTTATGCATGTTTATATCTATCATTCTGGTGGGGGGGTTGTTTTTTCTTTCAGCAAAATCGAGTGGTGGGAGCCATGCAGCTGTACTCTGTTGAGAGAAAAGTTTCTCAGCCCATTGAAGGCCATGCTGCCAGCTTCGCCCAGTTTAAGATAGAAGGGAATGCAGAAGAGTCAACTCTGTTCTGCTTTGCTGTCAGAGGCCAGGCTGGAGGGAAGGTGACTGGTTTTTACAAACATAATTGTGAAAAGTGATTTCTCTCGTATGGTTTTGTTACAAATGTTTTGTCCTCATCATAGTTGCACATCATTGAAGTGGGAACCCCACCAACTGGTAACCAGCCATTTCCTAAGAAAGCAGTGGATGTCTTCTTCCCTCCAGAAGCCCAGAATGACTTCCCTGTAGCCATGCAGGTATGTTTGTGTAACTGAGCAGCTGGCTTTAACAGACTGAAATCAGTAGCATGAAAGGTAGTACTAGGTTGGCAAAACTGTAGTTTATCAGTGTTTTAAAAGACCAGTTTGGCTGATGATGTGTGGTGATGTTTTTGTTTTTTTAATTGTTCATAATTTCTCTTTTACTGACAAGGAAATCACTGTTAGAATAACTTTCTTTATAGAGCGCCAAATCACAATAACAGTTGTCTCCGTTAACCACCAGACCATTTGTCCACCAAATAGTGATGTACAACAAACATCAGCCACTATGGTTGCTAAATGTCATCTTATTTGCTGGTAGGCCCATATTTTTCATCATGGCTGGTCATCCGTGTATATTACACACATGAAATCCACACTTTCAAAAGCAAGTCTCTTTGATTTCTGTAGACATCCCTGACCTCTCACTGAACTCAGAAATACATTTTGAGTAGGTACTGCTTTGGTGATGTTTCAGATAGCAATGCACAGCTTTATGTAACATCACTAAATTGGTTTTCGACAGATAAGCTCCAAGCACAATGTGGTTTTCCTCATTACCAAATATGGCTACATCCATCTCTATGACTTGGAGACTGGCACCTGCATCTACATGAACCGCATCAGTGGAGAGACCATCTTTGTCACCGCTCCACATGAGGCCACCTCAGGCATCATTGGGGTCAACAGGAAGGGGCAGGTAAGAATGTCATGATGTGCTAATTCTAACTGCTCATGGAAATTAAAGTGATGCCTGGAGTTGCTGTCTTGTTCATGTCGAAACGGAACGTGAAACCGTATATTTTCCACTCATTTTCCGAAAAATCTGTATATAATATATCATAATATCTTAATTTATAGTTCAGTTTTACTATTTAAATCTTGTTTCATCTCTAGTCCTAGTAATATCCAGCAAATATGACGCTGGGCAACAACAAACATCAGCTGACAGCAGCATCTCTTTGTTTGTCTGTTGTCATCAGGCAGGTTCACTTTGCCAGGAGTCATTATAAATAATCCAAGGTGTAGTGTTTCACATACAGAAAGCAGCGACTGTTGTGTCTTACTGCTTTTCTGAAGCAGAACCAGAGAAGAGAACTGGATACAGCTAGCTGATGAATAATGATCCAGCCAGGCCACACACCACATGAATAATTGAGCGCAGAGAGGAAAGCTGATCTCAGACTGTGACAGATCTCACAGTCTGCCAGAGCATTGCCTGTGTGTGTGTGTGTGTGTGTGTGTGTGTGTGTGTGTGTGTGTGTGTGTGTGTGTGTGTCAGTCACACGCACACAGAGACAGTGATCTGAGAGAATAGGCCACTGTCTGCGCCACTTACTGATTCTGGTTAACTGGGTTGGTTACCAGCAAAATTAGTAATTGGATACTGAGTAATAAATTACTCCAGTGCTATATACTTCCATCAAGTAGCCAGGTGAAAGGAAAATTGGTCTCAACTAGACTAGCAGCATAATGTTTACCGGGGGCGGGGCGGTTAAATCAACATAACCATATTTTTATGGAAATGTCGGGGAGTAGAAAAACAGCACATCATTATTACCTCGTAAACATTTCAGGTGGGAAAACGGTGACATTACGTTATCATACAGTGCTAAGATGTTGAGCTCATGAATGTAAAATCAGTGAGTGCATGAGGAGTGCTCTATCCTGGCCTGTCAGTGACATGCATTGATTATAGGTGTAGCACTGAACTGCTGCACAGAAACCCGACAGGGGTGGGGGAGGTAACATGGAGAATTTAAATGACAGAGTACGGGTGGAAAAAGGCCCATGTCCCATCAGCGTGTGATGCAGAGTGGGAAGCACATCCTGGTGCTCTCTGTCAGTGTAGATCCTCCCGGTAGTGTCTGCCTGAAATGAGTTTTGCTATTTGTTCTTGGTGGATCTGTCTCAACTAGGTTTATCCTAGCATTTAGGAACAAAATGTTAGGCCACCCTGGGGTTAGTGTGCAGGCTGGTCTCCCTCATGATAGTAATTATCTGACTTTAATATCAGCCTCTACAAGCGTACTCTCCTCTGGACACATGTAGTGCGCACTGAGCAGAACACAGGATGAACACTAGGAAACCTTTTGTTAAACTCCTTTTCTTTCTTTTTTGTTTATTTTCATGTATTTACATTTCCACATTACTCCCATTTAGTCCAGTAACATTATAGTAAATAATCCTGCTTGAGTAGTTGCCAGACTTCACACACAAGCCCTGTGTTACACTGAGCCACTAAAATAACATTTGCATTCAGCACCCATATACCAGTGCTAGACGGAGTTTAATTTCATTGCACATACTTAAATTGAACATCTTGACTACTGCTTTATTTATTTTTGGTTACCTGAGAAAAGTGTATTGAATCATGCCTCTGTGGTCATAATGTATCTAAGATGAGTTCAAGTACAAAAGACTGTTTTCCCAATCAACGTTTCATTGTGTATTTGACCAAATCTGTGAATCTGTTCCACATGCCTGACATAAACTTCACAGATTGACTTGGACTTTAAAAATGTCTTTTCCTGTGGCACAGGTTCTGTCTGTCTGTGTGGAAGAGGAAAACATCATTCCCTACATCACCAACGTGCTGCAGAATCCAGATCTGGCTCTCCGCTTAGCTGTCCGCAACAACCTCACGGGAGCCGAAGAGCTGTTTGCACGCAAGTTCAACAACCTGTTTGCTGCTGGCAACTACTCCGAGGCCGCCAAGGTTGCTGCTAATGCACCAAAGGTACATTAGTGACTTTCATGGTCTTTTACTGCCCGTTTTGTCTTTTATCATTGCTGTATGGCTTTTCTCATGCTGACATTTCTTCACTCAGGGCATCCTGCGCACTCCAGATACCATCCGTCGTTTCCAGAGTGTTCCCACTCAGCCTGGCCAAACCTCCCCCTTGCTGCAGTACTTTGGTATTCTGTTAGACCAGGGTCAGCTCAATAAGTTTGAGTCCCTGGAGCTTTGCAGGCCTGTCCTCCAGCAGGGGCGAAAGCAGCTTTTGGAAAAGTGGTTGAAGGAAGACAAGGTACTGTACATCCATCTAAGCGCCAGCTCGCAGGAAGTCGCTCTTCCTGAGTTGCCTGTTATGTTTACACAACTTGCCTGTTATCTTGGATCAAGCAGGGTCATGTGATATGCAAGGAATTTAGGAAGTCCCCTTCAGAAACTTTGAATCTACAAATTCTCCATGGTTAAGAAAAAAGTGAATTATGCATTTGAGTTGATTTTCATTCACTTAATATTTGCTATATTTTCTATATCAGTGGAGAACCAATCCCAACAGTCTTAGAGAAGTCCATCAAGAGTCCATCAAAGTGTTAATACTATAATCTAGATCAGATCTCTAATCCCTAAACCTAACCAAGGAAGGTAAAAAGAAACTAAAATCCGGCAGAACAGCTTGTGATAAAAGACCGAAACAGCCTGTGAGGCACACAACAATGTGTCCCGCTGGTAAAGTTTCTGCCTTTCCTCAGCCATCCCTCAAGACTTTATTTGAAGCAGTGCATTGTCAGGGATTGTAACATCTAGTCCTTTTACTGAAACGGTGTTAAGATTTTTTTATTGTCATACATTTATTATTTGCATTTAAACAATGTTTTTTTTGGTTGTGGTTGTTGTTGTTGTTTTTTTCCATATTTGTCTCTCTTAAACGTCTGATGCTTCTTGTGTATTCCAGTTGGAGTGTTCTGAAGAACTGGGTGACTTGGTGAAGGCGGTGGATCCTACCTTGGCTCTCAGTGTGTACCTGAGGGCCAACGTTCCCAACAAGGTCATTCAGTGCTTTGCAGAGACTGGTCAGTTTCCTAAGATTGTCCTGTACGCCAAAAAGGTATGTCTAAGATTGCATTTGGCCATTACTTTTAATTATCTGTACTCTGGATTTTATTTATTTTTTAATCTAGTTTAATGAAATTGGTTCTGACCATTAAGTGGAGTGGAGAGAGCTTGTTGGTTATTGTAGCATTTTCTTTCTTTGTTCCAGGTCGGCTACACACCAGACTGGATCTTTCTGCTCAGGAATGTGATGCGGATCAATCCAGAACAGGGCCTGCAGTTCGCACAGATGCTAGTCCAAGATGAAGAGCCACTGGCTGACATTACACAGGTAGGATATGAAGGATATGTAGTGATGCAGCTTGTTTTTATTTTTGATACAGTAGTTCAACAGAGTTATTATTTTATTTTGAAATTGTGTTATGTGACCTTGAGGTCACTTAATTATCACTTTCTCTGTGATTAACCAGTCAGCCTGAAATTGTCCCAGAATGTAAACAAATAGAATTTTTAAGTGCAGAATGAGTTTACAGTGACAACAGTCACAATGCAGACTTTATTTGCAGTAGGCATGGTTGCAAACCGTATATGTGTGAAGTTAGAGAAGCATGCGCTTTCTTAAGTGAGTGAATGAATAAAACACGCTTCATGTTGTTTTCATGTTTATTTGTCAAGTACTTGGTAACAAATAAACAACTGACCAATACAAAGGACAACAGTCGTTGTTGTGCTCTGGAGCCTCCGTGATCTCAGTGTAGGGGCACATTAAGCAGTTCTCTGGCTGCCGCAGGTTCCGGTCAGTGTTTCTCTAGCTAGCAACAGAGCAACAAGGACTGCTGTCACCAGCTGCAGTTCAAGAAGGTGGAGTTAGCTGTATTTGGCCACAGAACCAGAGCCTCTCTGGGATGGCCTGAGAAAGACATTGAGGACCACTACAACAACAACCCGGCCACACAGCAAGGAGTGCAGGACAAGAAGGGTAGCTGGGTAGCATTAGCCGAACTTTCAAAATAAAGGCACGGGTGGTTCAGTAGTAAATTGAAAAGGATGTCATCATTCTGTTAGGCAGAAATGACAACCAAAAAAAATACTATTTGGTGTTTATTATTGTGTCATATACTTATGCCTGCCTACTTCAGTGTGGAAAACACTGAATAAGTTTATTGAGCATAAGTATTAGAGATGGCACGATACCACTTTTTTATGTCCGATACCGAAATCATAAATTTGGATATCTGCCGATACCGATATGACTCTGATATAGTGCTCTGATATAGTGCTCTGATATAGGCCAAATGCAATCTTAGACATACCTTTTTGGCGTACAGGACAATAGATAGATAGATAGATAGATAGATATGATATATAGAGATATTAGTATTTTATAATCAATAAAACTGTTTTTTTTTTTTAAATATCTTGTTCATACTCAAGTTTAAAAAAAAAAAAAAAAAAAAAAAAAAACCCACTAAAGCTATTCTGTTAAACCTGTATGCAAAAAATACACTGCATCCAAAATATTTCATAGTTCAGCAATACTGAGCTAATAGGGTTGCAAAACTCCCAGCAAAAATAATAGGAAACCACCCCCCACCCTCCGCCTCGTGATACTTAATCGACGTAATCAACCATAATTTAATGCACGTGTTAAAAAATAAAAAGCACAGAAATCAATTATTTTTCTACAATAATTAAATAGATTCAACATCTTTCTTCAACAGAACTGCAGACTGCACAGATGGTACTTTCCCAAAGGAAAAAGTACTATAGCTTACTAGGGTATGTTAGACTTAACAGTTACTATATACAGTAATGGACTTCTACACATTTACATCAGATTAAAACTTTGGTTGTAAGATTCAGATAATTATTTATTAAAAACTAGGGCTGCTCAATTAATCGAATTTTAATCTCGATTACGATCTGGGCTTTCAACGATCATTAAAAATGACCGAGCCGATTATTAGCCCCTCCCTCGTGCTTTACTCTCGCGCTGCTCCGTGTGGCAAATCGAGCGCACCTCTCTGCATTTCGAACACGTGTCACAACAATTAAGAGCAGCGGTCCCCAGCCTTTTTTGCGCCACGGACCGGTTTATGCCCGACAATATTTTCACGGACCAGCCTTTAAGGTGTCGCGGATAAATACAACAAAATAAAACTAGTACCGGTACCGAAAAAAAGATTTATTCATAACACACGTGAAAAGACCCAGG
This sequence comes from Perissodus microlepis, assembly GCF_051167445.1. Taxonomy (NCBI): domain Eukaryota; kingdom Metazoa; phylum Chordata; class Actinopteri; order Cichliformes; family Cichlidae; genus Perissodus; species Perissodus microlepis. The sequence goes on from NC_140470.1 coordinate 1,301,994, forward strand.
AAAACAGAGTTAACGATAAAAACGATAACAAAATAACGCTGAAAACCAATAAAAACCCTGAAAACTATACATTTCACACCTGAGCCTCAACTCTCGTGGCCTGGTACCAAACGACTCACGGACCGGTACCGGTCCGAGGCCCGGGGGTTGGGGACCGCTGATTAAGAGGACCCGAGGGAAGCTCGGAAAGCTAAGCAGACGTTATTTGGAGAGGAGAGTGACTGCTGTTGGTTGAAAAGAGAGGTAAAAAAACTTCAGTGGTGTGGAAACATTATGGGTTGGTGGAGTCAGACGTGGATCAAGTAGACACAGTGTGTAAACTTTGCTACAGTGTAGCTGCACCACAGAGCAACACTGCAAAGTTCACTAAACATAGATGTTTACATTTTTCATTTATTTTTTATATTGCAAACATTTGCACTGTTATCAGTATTTGCACTATTTTATATTATTTTTTGACAATCTTTAAAGTCATTATTCAACACATTGTTATTGTTAAATAAATATCGTCAAGTAATCGAGATCTCAATTTCAGTGAAAATAATCGTGATTATCATTTTTGACATAATCGAGCAGCCCTATTAAAAACTAGACATTTTAAATGAGAATAAGAAAGAAAAGTATGTCTTTGTGCCCCCTTTTCCCTGTTAATGCCCTATCGGCCCCCCTGGCTAAACTTTGCTAGATCCGCCCCTGCACAGTTACGTCGGCTACGTAGAAAAAGATCCTGGTGTAGAAAGTAATATTAAATACATTCTAACAACAGCTTATCAAGCTTCAATGTGCTGCTGCTGTTTATCTGCTGGTTTCCTCTTTCTGGTGCAAAGTGGGCCAAAAACAAACAAGAGAGACGGACTCACGACAGAAAAGCCGATCAGCTGATCATTGATCAGTTTCATGATTGAAGGAGAGAGAGAGAGAGAGAGGCAGTCGCTCCATATATCGGTTGTTAAGCTCAACGCTGGAATGCTTTACAAACATTCAGAGATGAACTTACACACTTGTTTTACTTCTCTCTGGGAAAACTTCCTCAGAGATGAAATGCTGGTTTGGTAGCGAGGCTCCAAATGCTCAACCAGACCACCGACAGGTCTTGCACGCCACAACCGCTCTATCACGTGACGTGTACTGCGCCGACGTGCTACGGTTATGAGCTGAGTTACGCCATGTCGCAAGTTTTGTGAGGTGCTTTTGTGATATTTAATGGATCGGATTACATTTTTTATTTCTCTCCGATATCCGATCCAGTAATTTAGGTCAGTATCGGACTGATACGTAATATCGATCGGTCCATCCCTAATAAGTATATAATATACTAGTTTATAATGGTGGAAAACACTGAACAAGTTTATTGAGCACATGTTTATGTTTCTAAATCTTGCCTTTCACATGGTATAAAGGAAATTCACCTCTTCCTTTACTTCCTGCCTGTGCATAACCTCCGTGCTGCAAGTGTCAACCGCTGACACAGCTCGTGTTCCTAAAGTGCAACAGAGCAGGTGATAGGAACACAAATCATTGCATCACAGGCAGGCTTTTTTTTTTTTTTTTTAAACAGTTACTGTATTCAGACAACTTTCACTTGTCATTGCAACTTGTCTAAAAGCTTCAGAGAACTGTGTGGGCTGCATTCCTCACATTTAATCCTTTAAGTGGTGCCGAACATTAGACTGCTGACAAGAATGTTGGGTTTATATCAAAGGTAAAAGCTACAGTAAATAAGTGCTACCATATTTGAAACAAACAGGCCTTTTTTGTTGTTTTTTTTAATACTTCTCAGCTGTACACATGTAGTCTAATTTTTGGTTTATTTCTTACCTGTGGTTCTGTTTTTGTCCAGATTGTGGATGTGTTTATGGAGTACAACCTGATTCAGCAGTGCACATCATTCCTTCTGGATGCCCTGAAAAACAACAGACCCTCAGAAGGACCTCTCCAGACTCGCCTGCTGGAGATGAACCTCATGCATGCACCACAGGTAGACCAATATGCACGCACTTGAATAAATGAAATGAATCCATTTGTTAAGCATGAATCACTGTTTTCTAATGATTCGTCTCATGGTGTAGGTCGCTGATGCAATCCTGGGCAACCAGATGTTCACCAACTATGATCGTGCCCACATTGCCCAGCTGTGTGAGAAAGCTGGACTCCTGCAGAGAGCACTAGAGCACTACACTGACCTGTATGACATCAAGCGTGCTGTGGTGCACACACACCTGCTCAACCCAGAGGTAGGCTTCACTTACCTACACAGTCAAAGTGTTTTCCCATCTGGCAAATGTGTCATTGCTTGTTGTAGATTGTACAGCCTCTGAATTAACATTTTTTCCCCACACAACCTCCAGTGGTTGGTGAACTACTTTGGCTCATTGTCAGTGGAAGATTCTCTGGAGTGCCTCAGGGCCATGCTCTCAGCTAACATCCGCCAGAACCTGCAGATCTGCGTCCAGGTGGCGTCCAAGTACCATGAACAGCTCACCACACAGGCTCTCACTGAACTCTTTGAGTCCTTCAAGAGCTTTGAAGGTGAGACATAAAAATTCATACTTAACATTCTTTATTATATCAGTAATCCATAATCCAGCCAATACAAATAGCTCACTTGTACCTACTGCTCTACATGGTTTTTAGGGTTTTCCATTAGATGGTAGTACCTGCTACCAGGTACTTCTTTAATACCTACTTGACCGGGGTTCCAAGCAATCTGAATGTGTGACGTCAGCAGACTACATGCCACTGCTTGGCTAGTCAGTGGCATTACACAATGAGTCATGAAAGCATCTCCTTCACCAACATCAAAATTGCCATTTTTGAAACCCAGTAATAAGGGACAAGCATTTTAGATGGTACTCGATTATCAGGGAAAACGAGACGAGTCGATCTGAGTAGGTACTAATAGAAAAGGGCTGTAATGAAACTGATGGAAAACCCAGTTCAGTTAATGAGGAAGTATTGAAAAGTCATTGAAATAGTCATGTTTTATAGAACTGCGTCAGTTTGACTGAAATATTTCTGTAACAAGACTAGCTGCTGGAAAAGCATTTGGCTCGTCTGTTTCGTTACTGTTGCTATCACCTCCTAACCCTGTACTTGGATAGATGTTGCTCAGCTATCAGTCAGATATGTAGGCCAGAACAGAGGCAGGGCGATCGATAAATAGTGCAGGATGCTCTGGAGGTGAACTAGTGCAGCTCATCTGTAGTGACTGGAGTGATAGAGCATAAAGGTGCGGTAAACTAATTGGGGAAGAACAATATTTTAATGTCGGGAATGTCCCTATCCACATGGATCCCATTTGAAGCTTAATGTTAACTGTGTGTTCCCCTCAGGTTTGTTCTATTTCCTGGGCTCTATTGTAAACTTCAGTCAGGATCCTGAAGTTCACTTCAAATACATCCAAGCTGCCTGCAAGACGGGCCAGATCAAAGAGGTGGAAAGGATCTGCAGAGAGAGCAACTGCTACGATCCTGAGCGTGTCAAGAACTTCCTCAAGGTAGTGACAGGGATGACTGGAGCGATCAAACACTGACACAAGCAGCTTTTATGACTTGGACTCTTTTTTTGTTATTCTTTTGCCCTCGCCCGTTATATCTCAGTTTCTCAGTTGGTTCCTACTGGTGCTTGTTTGTAAACTGTAACGCTGTCAGAACTTTATCAGTCGTTTTATGAATTTAATGTTGGGTTGATCAAACGTTTAAACTCTCCTGAAATCTCTATTTTATAATCAGACGTTGCTTACAGTGCTTAGCCTGTCTTTATATTTTATAGAAAAGCCAAGCTGCACACATTGACAGTTTACCTGTATTTGTTGCAAATTGTTCAACCAGCAGTCCTGATGGCAGTCAATTATCTTTTGTCCTTTTCCTCTTTTGTCTTTGGAATGGCAGGACATGTATCAGGTAAATCTATTCCTCCCCACAGTGCAGGATTCATTCCCTGCTTTTCTTTCACCCCTTTCCCATTATTTTCAGACACATGATTGAAACTGGGATTTGTATGGAGGCGTATATGTTTATACACCACAGTCCATACACCTACTGGGGTGTATCTATGTATAGCCAGTGATCTATTAACTTTACATAGTCGTAGTCATTCATTGGCTCTTGTGTGTGCAGGTAACGGTGACCGTGTTAGGCTCCTTTACTTCACATTTAAACACAGAAAGTGTCGGTTTGTGTTGTGTGTAATCTTGTAAGGAGCTTTTTTTCCAGTGCAGCATGTTGTTGGATAGTCGTGTCAAGATGCACAATCCCAGTTTTGTTTTTTAAATCCTGTGGATGGCAGCAGTGTTTCAGTACTGCTTAGTGAGAACTGGCATCTCTGCTTATTAGTATGAAGGAAGTTTATTGTTCTTTAGTGCGAAACACACAGGTTGTTTTCAATAATTTGACCATCCCTTTAGCCTCCCTAGGTAACAAAGCCAAGACGCTTGATTTTGTTTCTATGTGGTTTTTTAACTGATTAAGTCCTGATACTTTTAAATAACAGACAGTTTCATTTTTTAGTGATTATAATTATAGAGGGCAGAAACCAAACCAATCTAAACATTCGACTGTGTACAGATTCACTGACTACACTCTCTTCCCCATTACTCTGTGATGCACAGGAAGCCAAACTAACTGACCAGCTCCCACTCATCATCGTCTGTGACCGTTTCGACTTTGTCCACGACCTGGTCCTCTACCTGTACCGCAACAACCTGCAGAAATACATTGAGATCTATGTTCAGAAGGTAAGAGTCAACACAGAGACATTTAGTTTTCAGAGCACAGTTCATTCACAGATCAAGGAGAGATTTATTGTGAAACCTTTGCTTAGGTAAATCCGAGCCGTCTGCCTGTGGTGGTTGGTGGCCTCTTAGATGTGGACTGCTCTGAGGATGTCATCAAGAGTCTGATCCTGGTTGTCAGAGGACAGTTTTCCACGGATGAACTGGTCGCTGAGGTGGAAAAGAGGAACAGGTGCTGCACACATTCAACTTATGTTATTTTCTAAAACATAATTAATTTTTACCTGACACTTATTCTTCAGTGTAATTCAGGGAGCTGTATGGACGTTAACAAGTGAATATCAGGAGGGAAACTGTGATGCAGATGTGTTTACGGCTTCTTTTGGAGCTGGCTTTTGTCAAAAAACTTTTTTAATCATTTGAAATAAAAAATTATATATATATATATATATATATATATATATATATAAAAAAAAAGCTATACTATACGCTTCTTCTGGGCTATATTCTCAGCAGCATATTAAACATATCAGGTCCCCATGAGGAGAATCCTGTGCTAACGGCTGTCTAAATGACTCGGGTAAAGTTTGTAGCATGCGTGCTTGTTGTTTTTGTCTGCTTCCACTTGTCTTTGCACGAGGATGATGTCGGAGTAAATGTGCAGTCATATTCGTTGTGTTCCCACTAGTGCTGTCAGCGTTAATCTGAAATGACGTTAACGCCACAACACGGCAAATCTCCGTTAACGAGCTGCCGCGGATCGCCCCGTGCGTGGGGCTGGACGGCCAACACGTTAACGAGCTAACTAACGCACTAGTTCCCATCAATTGAGCACTGCGTGGCACATCCGACATACTGTTTTACTTTAGTCCATGACGCGCTTACCTTCAGGGTCATACTTCACATGAAAACCAAAATAGTTCCAAAGGCCAGATCTGAATGAGGGTGGGGGAGGTTCAATTTGCCATGTTGCAACGAGCTTAGCTTCTGTCTTGCTAGCTTGCGCTGCGCTCAGCGGATCTGCGCTCGACAGTGCAGCCTAGGCGGAGTAGTCGAACGCAGATCCACTGAGCGCTCAACACAGACAGCATCGTCAGAAGAAAAGTTGATCAAATAAATTACAAATTTTGTATTGTTCGATACATATGTGTACTGAACCGAAAGCACTGTATCGAACGGTTCAATATTGATACGAATATCGTTGCACCCCTAATATACATATATATTATTTATATTTGTATAATTGTATTACTCATCATTTACAGCTTACTGAAACTAGATTTGACCCAAGCGTCAAAGCTGTATACGTAGCCAGGGATAGTTCTGACATCTGCTGTCCTTACAGGCTGAAGCTGCTCCTGCCCTGGCTCGAGTCTCGTATCCATGAAGGCTGTGAAGAGCCAGCAACCCACAATGCTCTGGCCAAGATCTACATTGACAGCAACAACAACCCTGAACGCTTCCTGAGGGAAAACCCTTACTATGACAGCCGTGTGGTGGGAAAGTACTGTGAGAAGAGAGACCCCCATTTGGCATGTGTAGCTTATGAGAGAGGACAGTGTGACCAGGAGCTGATCAATGTGAGCAAGATGATTTGATGCCACAAGTCCAAGTTTCAGCCTATCCAGTTCTGTTGTTGTGAACTTAACTGTAGCACAAAGCACTGTAATTCTTTCTTCCGTCAGGTCTGCAATGAGAACTCCCTCTTCAAAAGCTTGTCTCGCTACCTTGTACGACGCAGAGACCCTGAGCTGTGGGCCAGCGTGCTGCTGGAGACCAATCCCTACAGGCGACCACTTATTGATCAGGTACGCACACAAGTTTTGTGGGTTTTTAATCCCCCTGCCCGCCAGCACTGCTTCTCTAAGCTTACTTACTTTGTGCTGTCAGGTGGTGCAGACAGCACTGTCAGAAACCCAGGACCCAGAGGAGGTTTCGGTCACAGTCAAGGCTTTCATGACTGCTGACTTGCCCAACGAGCTCATTGAGCTGCTGGAGAAGATTGTGTTGGATAACTCCGTCTTCAGTGAACACAGGTATTTACCAGTGCTGTACTGTTCATCCCGAGTTATTTTAAAACTGCACAGAAATCCTGAGATCATCTTTTTCTTTCTCCCACAGAAATCTGCAGAACCTGTTGATCTTGACGGCCATCAAGGCTGACCGTACTCGAGTGATGGAATATATCAGCAGGCTAGATAACTATGATGCCCCTGACATTGCAAACATCGCCATCAGCAATGAGCTCTTTGAGGAGGCCTTTGCCATCTTTAAAAAGTTTGATGTCAACACCTCTGCTGTGCAGGTCTGTTCTTATTTTCTCGACACTTGGACAAATAATCGTATTACCTGAAGAAGGTTTGATAATACTGCCTGTCTGCCTCCTGCCCCACAGGTGCTGATAGAGCATATTGGCAACTTGGACCGAGCCTATGAGTTTGCAGAGCGCTGCAATGAGCCCGCTGTGTGGAGCCAGCTGGCCAAGGCTCAGCTGCAGAAGGGCCTTGTTAAGGAAGCCATTGATTCCTACATCAAGGCTGATGACCCCTCTGCATACATGGAGGTGGTGCAGGCTGCTGATACGAGTGGTACGGAGAATGATCTCACTAAATTAGAGCAGGTTTCAGTGAAGGCTGTTAGTTGTGTGCTAGTGCCACTTTAATTGAAAGCAATTAATTAATCAATCAATCAATTACATCGATTGTGTTATCGGGTCTTAGATGGCAGCCTGTGCAGTAGCTTTGCTTGTGCAGCAGATATCGAAGGTGCACAGAATCTGACAGTGTTGCAAGTGTAAAGGGGGAAAAAGGATTACTGTGAAAACAGAGCAACAGCCTCATTAATGTAAATGTGTTGCAGGTAACTGGGAGGACTTGGTCAAATTCCTGCAGATGGCTCGTAAGAAGGCCCGCGAATCCTACGTAGAGACCGAGCTGATCTTTGCTTTGGCCAAAACCAATCGCCTTGCTGAACTTGAGGAGTTCATCAATGGGCCCAATAATGCTCACATCCAACAGGTTCAGCTCACTCTCACGCAGCTTTGACTCTGACGAGCCGACGGGTCATCGATGAAATAATGTGTTTATTGTACTTTTTATTTGTTTTAGGTTGGTGACCGCTGCTATGATGAGAAAATGTATGAGGCCGCTAAACTGTTGTACAACAACGTTTCCAACTTTGGTCGTCTGGCTTCAACCCTGGTGCACCTCGGAGAGTACCAGGCTGCTGTGGACGGCGCCCGTAAGGCCAACAGCACCCGCACCTGGAAAGAGGTGTGCTTCGCCTGTGTGGATGGACAGGAGTTCAGACTGGCTCAGATGTGTGGTCTCCATATCGTAGTGCACGCCGATGAGCTGGAGGAGCTGATTAACTACTACCAAGTAAGAGATCGATGAGAAGCATTATTGTCCTTAAAAGAAATTCAGAAGTTTGAAATCTGGCATAATGATTTTGAGGTGTGCAGCTCTCGTAGTTTAGCCCAAAAATGAGCAAACATTTGACGGCCTCCCATCGCTGTTGTTCTCTCTCAGGACCGTGGTTACTTTGAGGAGTTGATTACCATGCTGGAAGCCGCCCTGGGCCTGGAGCGCGCTCACATGGGGATGTTCACAGAGCTGGCCATTCTCTATTCCAAGTTCAAGCCCCAGAAGATGAGGGAGCATCTGGAGCTCTTCTGGTCAAGAGTTAACATCCCAAAGGTCCTGAGAGCAGCAGAGCAGGCTCACCTGTGGGCCGAACTTGTCTTCCTGTATGACAAATACGAGGAGTACGACAACGCCATCATCACCATGATGAACCACCCGACAGATGCCTGGAAGGAGGGCCAGTTCAAAGACATCATCACCAAGGTACCGTTTAATTGGATATCACAATAACGACTTGTTTTTTTCTTCCCAACAAGGATGCACAACGTTGACCGTTTGTGTCTCACATTAATGTAGCAGTAAAATCTTGGATGGTCTGGTACGAGTCAAGCTAATTACAATTTTCCAGCAGTCTGCAAAAAACCGAAGACAATACATTTATCTCCTAATGCAGTGATTTGCAGTGATTTGCTTTAGAAGCATGAAATCATTTCTTTCCTTCTGTGTGTGCTGTAGGTGGCCAACGTGGAGCTGTATTACAAAGCCATCCAGTTCTATCTGGAGTTCAAACCATTGTTACTGAACGATTTGCTTATAGTGCTTTCCCCCAGACTGGACCACTCACGTGCCGTCAACTTCTTCACCAAGGTACATGTTGTTCCATGTCATAATGATTCAGATGCATCAGGCTGCTTTCCTCTGTGGTTCAAACTGGGCTGAGCACTGAGCGCACTTGTATGTTAACAGGTGAAACAGCTGCCTCTGGTCAAACCGTACCTACGGTCAGTACAGAACCACAACAACAAATCAGTCAACGAAGCACTTAACAACCTCTTCATCACAGAGGAGGACTATCAGGTGAGTAACTGTGGATTTAGTTCAATGTTCTGTTATTTCAAAAATACCCACCTCACTCTTTCATTTTCTGCGTACTCCTGCTAGGCACTGAGAACATCAATAGATGCCTACGATAACTTTGACAACATCTCACTGGCCCAGCGCTTGGAGAAGCACGAGCTGATTGAGTTCAGGAGAATCGCTGCCTACCTGTTTAAGGGCAACAACCGCTGGAAACAGAGCGTGGAGCTCTGCAAGAAGGACAAGCTTTATAAGGTGCCCCTTCCATTTGAGTGCTCAGGTTAAGGTAAGCAGGTGTGTTGCACTGTTCCTGACCCTCTGTGTGCTGCCTCTCGCTCTGCAGGATGCCATGCAGTATGCTTCAGAATCCAAAGACACAGAGCTGGCAGAGGAGCTGCTGTCCTGGTTCCTGCAGGAGAACAAGAAGGAGTGTTTTGCCGCCTGCCTGTTCACTTGCTACGATCTGCTACGACCTGACGTGGTGCTGGAGACCTCCTGGAGGCACAACATCATGGACTTTTCTATGCCGTACTTCATTCAGGTCATGAGGGAGTACCTCAGCAAGGTGAGTCGGCTCTTCTCAGGTTTCCTGTTAGATGGTCACTCAAAAGATCTGAGGACACGTTGGCACACGAGGAATCCTCAGCGAAATAAAACTTGCACAATTTTGTCTGAATACTTTGCATCTCCAGCCGCGTCTGCCAGTTTGTTTTTTTTAAATGTTCATCTTCTGTGCTGCTCCTCTTCTCTTTCAGGTTGATGCAGTTAAGGAACAGGTGAAAGTTTAAAGCTCTGTGTTTGATCAGCATTCAGTTTAGGAGATTGCAGCCTGGAGTGTGCATGGTTTTAGCTGTAATGCTCTTTGCGCACTCACTCAAAAACTGATCAGTCGGTCAAACTGGTTTTGTAATTGTTGGGCAACTATTCATATAAGATGTAATACAAAATGCTTAAACTTGGTATAACCGTAGCATGTAAGTATGTAAGTTTTATTATTCAGTATGTTGTTCAGTGGCGTCGACGCAGTGATTTGAAGCATTCCTGTGAAGTTGGGCGCATCAACAATTATATCTAAAGTGCATTTACCTCCAGCTGTGTAACACTGTTGGATTTTTGTGTTGCATTCTGATGCTTGGGACTTGTTGCATGTGTGTTAACCAAAAACAAAGTCTTGCTCATACATACCTGCAGGCTGTTGGTTTGCCCGGCTTCATGCACAAGGCTTTGAACGATAGGAAGCACCTGAAGTAACCTGGCTCCGCCTCTAAATAAGCTGCGTCTTACTGCTGCAGCAGTGTGACACATACAGCATGGGACACTCAGCAGCTTTGTCTCACTGCATTTATTTAAAGGGCTGCTGTTTGTTACACTGCATGGACAAACTGAATGTGCACACAGGGTGTGGAAGTAAACTGCTGAGCAAGCCTTTATTACTGTATTTTAGAAACAACATGCATCCAGCTGCTGCTGCTTTCCCCTTTGGACCTTAGAAGTCCATTCTGCATATTGCTGCTAGCAGTTATCTGACTCACTGCTCAAAAAGGTTCCTCCTGCTCTCACTTGTATTCATGTATATTGCTGGTTGACAGGAACAGACTTATTTCCTGCCTCTGTCAGGCAGAAGCAGGGAAAAATTGGACCATCATAGCAACCCTAGTCTCAGCATTTATGCCCAAAAAAGATGTTAAAACAACAACTGCTGTTTTCGACTGCAGAAGCCGTTACTGATCATTCACGTTTCATTAGTTGACTATTAAGAAATAAAGGAGAGGAATTTTGCTACTAAACGTAACTGAGGATGTCATAAATGGTTGTATTTTTAAAATCATGCAAAATATGGCACTTTATTAACGTTTTTATTGCAGTTGGAAGTTCTCAGTTGCCTCTGTGGGTTCATGTAATCCCACATTGACACGTATCGTTGAGCTCAGGGCTCTGAGGGGTCGCACCATCTGCTGCAGGAGTCTGTTATTGTTGCTTAAGAGATCGTGTGTTTACCCCTACTTTTTTTCCTAACCTTGAACCATGTAAGTTTCATTTTTAAGGGTTTCAGCGTTTTGCTAAATGTATTCATGTATTCTGTTTGCAGGTAGATAAACTTGAAACCTCAGAGTCTCTAAGGAAAGAGGAGGAGCAGGCAACAGAGACGCAACCCATCGTCTACGGTAACATCAACGTCCACTTATCGTGATCAGTATCCAGGAGAACGTTTGCTTTCTCGTCTTTCACTTTGTGGTTCCAGGGTCTTCTGTAGTCACTCAGTTTAATCACCGTGAATTCGTTAAGTCATGAAAGGTCCTGAAAACCTGGCTTTAACTTCTTATTATACTTCTGATGACATAAAAACAAAACCAGCTTCCAGTCTAAGCTTTTAAATCAGAACGAGAAAACAAAAACAAATGCGCATGTGTGAAATGTTTCCTCTGTGTGTCGGCTCGCAGGAACACCCCAGCTGATGCTGACAGCAGGCCCAAGCGTCCCTGTGGCCCCTCAGCAAGCGTATGGCTACGGCTACCAGGCGCCCGCAGGATACGGTCAACCAGCAGCTCAGCCAGGCTTCGGCTATGGCATGTAAAGACCCCAGCTCCTTATCTCCACTTACAGGGTGGAGCTTCCATCCATCCATCCATCCCCCACAGTCCTTCACCACACCATTACCCTCTCGCTCTGCCTTCAACAGGGAGAGGAGAACAGCAACAAACTCGTCTTCATCTTTCTTTTGTTTTTTAAACGTTTCTTTACCCCCCTTAAACTGCCATGAAGGACTCAGTTTTATTTCTGTTGTCAAACGAAAGGTTTGAATCACAAAGATTTAATTTCCTCACATTCCGTATTGACTACATTAATTTTTCTTATGTTTATTTTATTTGAATGGGAAATGGTTTATGTACAATGGGAGGGTTGGTTTGTGGGAAGAGCTGGTCTTCTCCAAAAAAAAAAAAAAAAGAAAACCACACAAACACACAAAGGTCTGTTGTGAAGCATCTGGTTTGCACTCTGTAGTGAGAAGAAATTAATGTAGAACCTCTTCCTTTTGATGTGCGTGAGCAGCTTCTTCTTTCAGACTGTAAAATGCATTTAATTATTGTATATTCAGACACATGGCCGCTGCTTCCGTCCCCACAATCCTGAAACACTACGTTGTCCCATTAATGCCCCAAACTCAAACTTCAGGGCTGGTTTGATGAAGAAAATCCCAGAAGAGTATTTTACGTACAATTTACAGGAAAGTTTGGTTCTTTCCAGCAAAGCCTATGCAGAAAAACATTTACTTCCAGATGACATGTCTATGTGTTTTACACACGGCTTTAATGTGGGACGATTCCACCTTAGGAGGGGCTGCAGGCCTGTTTGTGCTCGACTAACAACCCCCCCCCCTCCCTTTATGCTGTGGTTTGTTTCTGCAGGAGAGATTTTTCAAACTTTATTCTCCTGTTTGATTAGATTGAATGTTATTAAGTTGAACTCCTCTAAATCAGAAACAATATCACAACCCTTGTGGGATTGTGAAGGTTTTTTTTTTTTTAAGGCTTGTGTGTGTATACAGGAAATCAATCATTAACTCCTTTGAACTTATATTCTTATCTCAATTACCTTAGATTTAAATTGTGCACTTAAGATACTTGATTGTGCATAATCAGGATCATAATGAATGAAACAGCGGTTTTGTTTTCCACTTAAAAAATAAAATAAAGGCTTCTTGTTTGTCAAGAAAAGTGTGACCGTGTCTTGCATGTGCTGTAACAAACTCTCACAGTTCTGATGGGGGTGATAACAGAGTGACATATACATTTATTTATTTTTGTCTCTACTACAACAGTAACGATCAGTGATTGCTAAATCTGAAGTCCCAAACTTGATGCAGGTGCAGTACTAAACCTTTGTTGAAGAGAGGAAATGTGTAGGAACAAAGTTGGCGCACGTTACTGGACGACCCTGAATGTTCTGTTTGTTTTGAGACATTTCGTTTTCTGTGGCTGGCTAACAGGCGCTTGTGTGCGTGCTCGGTTTGTACTGCTATAAATGTTCAATATGCCACCCAGCTGCGAATATATTGTGTCATGTTTTGCCTCTAGGGGGTGCTATAGTAAAATAAAGCTCTATACAAGTCATTACAGCTATTATGCACTAAAACCGGCACTGCTTAAAAAATACTAAGGGGCCGCTTAAATTACAAATCAGCTCCCGATTAATAACATTCAATTTGAAATTCTATGCTGTCATCAGATGCACAAATAGCTGATGTTCCATAGGTTTTAATTGGATTCATGTCAGAGGAACGCTCTGGCCGCAAGGCCGAGCTTTGTCCATGTCAGCAGGATCCCGCTGCACCATCTAAAGGTCTGACAGGCAGTCTGAGAGGTACATGCCTGTAGCTAACAGCAGTCAGGGTACCGCTGGACAGCAAGTCTGGTCTGTTGGGCCATCCAAGGATAAACTTCTCCAGACCATCAATGACCTTCTGCCAAATGGGTCATGCTGGATATTATTGCTGCTGGCATAACCGTTCACCATGAAATCTCCAGACTTTGTCTGTTACAGGTGCTCAGTGTGAACCTGCAGTCATCTGTAAAGTGGAGGACCTGTTATCAGGTGAACGCCAGATGCACCGGGCTGTGAGGTCATCCCACGCTATGTCAGGATGTCACGCAATGAGTGTGTCGAGCAGTTCAGTCAGAAACATGCACAAGTAGGCTGCTGAAGGGGATTTTGTGGAGCTCTGCATTTAACTGACCTTGATGTAGTGCGATGATAAAGTGTCACCTTCGTTTTTTACAGTGTAGAAACATTGCTTATGATTAAAACAATGACGTGAACGTCTTTTCCCGACCCGGAAAACACGAGGTCAAGCAAAGAATCGCGGTGCTCAGACGATATGACTGCACTCACGTTAGACTACCTAATAATGTGGCAGCAGATGTTACTGTGTTTCATAAAAGTGGGCAGGCAGACGCAAAACGTTATCAGGGCTGGGATTTTTAAATACGTAGCACAACAGTGAAACATTGGTTGTATTTAAACACATGGCTCTGATCTGTAGCCTTAAATTCAGTTACATGAATGTATCCAATTGTCTTTATTTATTTGGCACTTTTCTAAACTCACATTTCAAGTGTTTCACACTGAAACGGCTTCATACGAAGCAGATTTTAATACAGCAGCGTGACATCATCTCCTTTCCAGTCAGTGCATCTTTCTTTACCTTCTAGAGAATTTGACCAGCTCATATGATGACTGACGTGTAGACAAAAGCTTTTCTCATTTTAAACATGTTAAAAATAAGGTGGTGATTTGCTGAACTGCTGTTCTGTAAAACCTCCACCTCTGCTTTGTAACTGTGGCTTTTATCAGCAGCACCCCATCAATTAGTTTTCTACTTACACATGTAAAAAATCATTTGCGACCACACAAATGAAAAAAACCCAAAACATTATTTTATAGGAAAAAATAAATGCCATTGAGTCTCAGCACAATTGTGATGTTACATTCATTTAAGCTGCTCTGCTGCTTCAGTGCAACATCACAGTATGAGTGCCTACAAATCATTCTCATTAGCAGTACATAATTTGGACAAAGGTTATTAAATAATCATATTTCTGAGCGTCCCGTTGATGTGAAGAACTGCTCTGTCACTGAGCTGTCACAGTAAAAGTACAAATGTGTCATTACTGAACTAAGCCCTGTAATAAAACTCCTGGTAGCTCAGCTGAAAGCTGGATCTCTAGTAGAGCTTCAAGTCTCCAGTGACACTGTCGATCAGATCGGCCAGGCCCGGGCCAATGCCCAGCACGGTGCGTGAGCCCGGTGCGATCTGTGTCCTTCCTGCATCCTGGATCAAGCTAACGGGAAGTCCCACTTCCTTGGCGCGGCCTAGCAGATCAATCAGGGTGTCCTCGTCAGGCGCCTTCACCACCACTTTGGGCTGGCCACAGTATTCCCACTGTCTGAGCAGCTCAGGGTTCCTGCGTTGGACCTGCTTGTAAGCCGACACAGCAGCATGGGAACACTGGGCAGCAACTTTCCCCTTGCCCATCTTTAGGTCATTCCTGACCACCAGAATCATTTTGAACTCGCCTCCTTCTCCCATCACACTTGCTTCTCCAGAGCCATTCCCTTTCAACAGACTTTTGGATGTTGCGCCAAAGCGGGCCCCAAGGCGCCAACCAAGAAGGAGCCCACAGCCGAGGCCAGCTGCTACACCCAAGACCAACGGGCCATACGACAAGTCCATACTTTAAACCTGGAAAAATCAGAAACAGGTTAGGGCTACACACACACACACAGAGGACTGCCCCAGAGGAGGTCTCTGAATAAATAAGTCTTCCCATCTTAACATAAAAAATGTCCATGTTCAAATTTCCATTTTGCGCTGTAATTCGGGAACTTTGCTTCAAAGAGGTTCGAAGGCGGGTTTTTCTAACTGGTTAACGTGCTGTTCACGTGCTACGCTCGCTGACTTTGAGCCGAGCTGCTGAGCCTCCTGGTTACAAACACGTTTGAAAAGCAGGCCTTCAGAATGACACGAACAGACGCACACGGTAGAAGAAAGGAGGAAACAGCAGGACCACACCGGTCACATTTCATACCTACTGCTCGGCAAGAAGAAGCGTCTTCTGCCTCACTTCCCGTCGCTTGGTGATGACGTCACACAACAGCTGTTTCGTTTTTGTTAACGATGCTCCGAATTTGCATGAAATGTACCAGCTTTATCCATCTTAATCTCTTTTAAACTATACACTGTACCTATTCAATCTCTTTGTTATATTTCATTCATTAGTAATTTTTATTAAAATTATTTTAACTACCGTAACCAAACATTTCCCCAGGTATTTCTTATCTAGTCTGAAGTGAACTTGTGCTTTTTCTTTAATCAATAACCGAAAAAATTACGATAACCAATTAAAAAAAAAAACATACTGCGTACATGTTCTTCAGAAACACATCTGCTGACGTCGTTAAGCCAACAGGAAGCGGTTTCGTTTGCACAGGTTTTTTGTTTGTTTTGTTTTTTTAATTTATTGAGCAATTGAAAATACAAACGCTCAAAGAGGATAACAGTGATAACAATACAAATGACAACGAACAGAACAAAAGTACAAGAAATATAGAATTAGAGGAATTATGAATAATAGAAAAAAATACAATTTAAAAACAAAACAGAAAAGATTCATATGGCAGACGTTTACATTTTGCGTAAAGGAGAGCAATGAAAAGATAAGATAAGATAAGTCAAAATTTAGAATAGCAGGAGACGGGAAATACCCTGATAAATATTTTTGGCATATTTGCTCTTAGTCTTTTTAAGCAAAGAAAAAAAGTAACTTTAAATCATTAATAAAACAAAGAAGGCTTCGAGTTCCTCGATTTAGCACAATGGATATGATATTTACCCAACAGTATGATGATGTTAATAATGTCTGAGACACCCAAAGCTAGATGATCCATATAAGAAATAATATGACATAGTTCAGATGGTTCAGGATTCAAAGTGTTTATTGTCATGTGTACAGAAGAAATAGCATTTCTCTGTGCAATGAAATTCTTCCTCTGCTGTCCAAACACAAATGCCAAGTTAGGTTGAAGGAACAAGATAAATAAAAATAAAAATAATGAAAGATAAATAAATAAGTACAAAAATAAGTAAGTGAAGACAAGTGAGGTATGCAGATGTCGATGGATGTACAAAGGAGCTTAATGTGCAGAATGAACTTAGGTGGTGGCAAAAATCCAATTTGTTATGTCATCACCAAAAACATTGTGTGATAGTTTGCACAGGTCTTTGATTCAATGACGCCACATAAATGAGGGAGGAAGCACACTATGAAACTCACCCATCTGAAGGGTGAATCACAGATAATACTTTGTAAATAACTGATATTTTATTAAAGACTGAAATCCCCAAATGTTCTCATGTGTTCCTCAGAAATAACATCTTATTTCAGCTAAACTGAAGCAGATATAAATGCTTCAGTCTAAAGCCTCGTTAGTTATTAGCCTCGTTAGTTCAAATCAGTGTTGTGAAAGCTAGCATATTAATGGAACAAATACATGACAATATAAATATGGAAGAGTGTCCTAAAATGGTTTGAATGGTGGAGAGTTAGGATGTTATTAAGGAGAGAGGGTCTTCTTCTTTTTATAGTTGCTCCCATTATGGGCCACCATAGTAGATCCTTTGCCTCTATCTCACCCTATCCCTCCAACCGTCTTCTGTTACACCAACCCTCTGCATGTCCTCCTCTACCTCATCCATGAGCTTTCTCTGTGGTCTTCCTCTTTCTGCCTGCCTGGCAGCTCCATCTTCAACATCCTTTGCATCAAATAAATTTCCTTCCTGTTGTCGCCAAGTGGAATCCAGTGGTTTTCAGTGTTTGGAGTAACACTCGAGGGTCATCTTATTGTTGGGTTTTTTTGTTTTCTGTGTTCGCCGTATCATCGTAGGGTCTTTACATTACAATATAAATCGCCTGGAGGAAACAGTTTTGTGATGTGGTGCCATAAAATAAAACTGAATTGAATTGAACACGGCAGCACGGTGGCACGGTGGTTAGCACTGTTGCTGCACAGCAAGAAGGTCCTGAGTTCAATTCCACCATCAGGCTGGATCTTTCTGTGTGGAGTTTGCATGTTGTCTGTGTGGGTTCCCTCCGGGTACTCCGGCTTCCTCCCACCATCCAAAGACATGCAGCTTGTGGGGATAGGTTAATTGGATGATCCAAATTGCCACTAGGAGTGAATGTGTGAGTGAATGGTTGTCTGTCCCTGTGTGTTAGCCCTGCGACAGACAGGTCGCCAGTCTGTCCCTGCGACAGACCGGCGCCTCTCGCCCTATGACAGCTGGGATAGGCTCCAGCGCCTCCCGCGACCCTGAGAAGCAGAAGCCAATGGATGGATGAATTGAAGTGAAAATCAAGCTGATTAACAAAATGAAACAAAAAAATTACAGACATTACTCAAAGTATGAAAGTGCCATTTAAAAATCATTCAAACATCATGTAATAGAGAAAACACAGCCGGGGAGCCTCCTTGATCAGGATCTCAGTGCTGCGTGTCTCAACAGGCTCAGGTTCAACATACTTTTACCAAATAAATACATGAAACCTTCAAAGTCTAAGTTTTCCAATTATTTACTCTTTTATTTAACTTGAAAGCAACGACACAGCGCTGCACGAAGAGAGCCACAGATGAGAGAGCCCCGTTACTGGCTGATGTTAATGCTACTGCGTTAGGTGGAGCGTAGACTCATATGAATTCCAGTTAGTTGTTAACAAACAGGATGGACGCCGTGTGCTGTACAGTCAGATTCCCGCAGGTCGGAGGCGGAGTGACGCAGACAGAGGCCACCAAAACGAGCACACCGAGGAGGAAGCCTCCTAACTTTACTCCTTCCCACACGACCTTGACACAGTTACACCACCAACTAAGCACAAACACATAATACTCAAATCAGCAAAGCACAAGGGACCTGTTTTAGTGTGATGTGCGGTTAAGTACCTCATCTTTGTCTTTTCATTTTGTGCCCAAATGTTGTGATGTTGTATCTTATTTGTGGCATCTGTGCAAAGACAAAGGCACAAAATCAGCAGCTTGTGGCAATACGTGTTATGGTTGCTCAGGAATGTACAGTGTCTCGTTATGAAATAGTCCCAGTCATGACCCACAGATATGAGATGTTAATTCATTACCGTTAAAATGTGAGTTTTATTGCAAAACTAAGGACTGTAAACCCCTCTGTTTGCAAACAGTCATCAAAGTGGACTCACTCAACCGCAGGGAAGCACTTCCCAAAGAGTGGAAGGCGAGGAAGAGCTAGCGGTGAAGCTGCTTTTAAATATATTTTCCATAAAGATGCTAAACAATGATGCTGTGCTATGTTTACCATAGTTTGTGTTTCTCCTGGACTCCTCTTGGAATTGCAGTGCAGCTCTGTGAAAGTGAAGAACGGACAGATGGGAGAAAATTCAGTGTAATATAGAAACTGAGATTTGCTCATCAAAGACTGGAGCGTGCTGCGAGTAGTTTCAGTTCATGTCAGTTGCTGGTTAAAGGTGTCACTGAGTAACGGAGACTTTTTTTAACCAGCATAAATGACCACATTGCTTGCAGAGGTTCATTTTCCTGTCTGGTATCCAGCTGCTTCTATAACTCTCGTTGCTCCTTTCTTAGATCCTGCAGACAAAAGATGAAACGTTTGAGCTCAGTCGGCAAACTTTATTCATATTTAAGTCTCTGACTGACTTTCCAATCAACTCGTCTCTGACAGCAAAGAGACTCGTAGCAGACGTGACATCCGAAAGATGATGAAGCTGTTCATACCTTCAGTGTTTCTTCATCCTTACTATGTAAGACTATCTCCTCCAGTTTGTGGTACAGGACACAGAAAATCTTTGCTACAGCTATCAATGTGCTATTTGGTCAAATAAGCAATTTGAAACAAAATTACCTTCAGTTTCTGCATAGCTGACCTCATTTTCTGACCTTTCCCCCTGAGATAATACAGCTGAAAGAGAAGCAGAGCAGAGCATGACTGTTTCTGATTTAGCTGGAAATTCTTTCAGCTTTTACACGACTCCAGCCATTAGAGGCAAAATGTGGTGTTAAATCGTTACAACAAGTATAGCTGGAGACCCAGACGTCACCTCAGCAGGCAGATGTTCATTTTTGTGTCTCAGCTGCCGATTCTCTGCCTCCAATCAGGACATGAAATCAACACCAGTGATTTGCTTTTGACATCAATGAAATCTGCGACGTTTAACAGTGGCCAGCTGGTCACAGGGTCGAGACCAGGCCTGAACTCTAAGGTGAAACAGCGTTTGTCCCGATGTCTTTTGGCTGAAGTCAAAATGCCTCTCACCATTTCTCTTATTAATGTTTTTTCATATTCCTCCTTCCAGAGTTTTCTCTTTGTTTCCATCTGTTGCTGTAACCTGGATACACAGTCAATCATCAACGATGTCATCATAGCGGTGCCATAACTTATTTTGAAATGTTCCACAGAGGAGTGACGTGCACAGCGTTATTCCAGTTTGTGAGACTACAGCCCATGAATAGTGTGTATATAAAAGTCCCTTCTTTGCCATTAAGTCTAGTTTAGCTGCTAAGGTTTAATATAACAAGCTCTTTTTTCTGCCTTCAGGGCCGTTATCTTCTCTCCAGGTAACTACACACATGCCGGGACATGAGCTGTTATACCAACAGGTGCCATATACTGTCAAAGAAGTGCAAATATTTTAGCCCTGTTTTAGCACTCACATGCTTTCCTGCTTCTCTCCATCACTCCTGAAGAGCTCCTGCATCATCCTGCTGAATCTCCAGGTATCAGCTTTTTTAAACATGCTGGAGGTTTAACAGGTTAAAATGTAGTTTAACAAACAAACATGTCTCTGCTTTCCCACGGAGAGCTAATCAAACCGGTACATTCCACTTTCTAAGTGACATTAACTGCCGCACAGGGAATACAGACATCGTGCAAAACATAATCCTGGGACTTTCCCAACCGTGACCCCAATAAGCCCAGTGAGGTTTTTAAACTTCAAGGTAACACTGCCCCCTATTGAACAAAACAGCTATTTTCTGTTACAAGCAGCTGTACATGATCTGACAGTAATCAGATTACATCCCGTCCACTTGCCCACATCACTGAAATCAGACTGCAAGCTGAGACGTGACAGCGTTGTGTTATGAAGGATTGTGTAACTATAAGCCTTTCATCTAGCTCGTTTGATGAGTACTAAGGAGCACGGTATTACAGGTTGATATTTTGCTTGTATTTCCCATCAGACCTTTTTAAAACAGACAATATTTCATCTCGAAGATTGTGATTTAAACACAAAGACAAATAAAGAACACGAATATGTTCCATATTAGAAAACAAAGATCGGAGGTCTACGTGTACAAATAAAATCTCCAAATACATTTCTGTGGAAAAACTTTTCATTTGAAACTATTATAATGTTTTCGTGCTTTTTTAAAATATGAACTAAACGACCTCTGACATGAATTGTTAAGAAATATACTCTAAAACACTTCTTCAGTAAAGACTCAGAGAAGAGAAACACACAGAACTTCTTGCTAGCAAGGGCAGCCTCCAGCACTGAGGCTCGCGCTGAGAAACTGCCCCGGTCTTTATTTATACTTCAGTGGGTGCTTGTGTGTGTGTGTGTGTGTGTGTGTGTGTGTGTGTGTGGTCCTGCTGATCAAAGGGTCATATAGCATGACAGCACAAAAGGAACATCCTTGGTCAGGAAGAGGGTAGTCTCCCCCTCACCCTAGATGGTTCACCCTAGATAACACAGTGAGGAAGTCCAGCAGTTCATCTAAACAAAAGGCACTTAGACTAAAACAGACATAGCTACGTTAACACAATAAAACAATAAAACAAGGTACGACCTCTTCCCATGCTCCCAGGATGTAGGTGTGCATTCCAGTGTGGAATACACACCAAGCCTTTGCAGCCTGCTAAAGATCACACATCCTATCACTACACAATTGATTATACACCTCTAAGCATATATGGTTAAATATTTCCTAATACAAATAACTACATGCAGTATTCTACCATATGCAAACTTATATCACTGAAAGATTATACTGACTAATAAGTACAATTTTCCACTGACATGAATATAACTGATTTCAGAGCTACCACGTCCAGGCAGATGCTGAGCAGAGGGTGTACTTTGTCATTTTAAGATCACATGTCGTGCGGTCAGGTGGTAAATGACACCTGCTCCGGACTCTTCCCATCATTCCGCCTTCTTAACAAGATCCCAGGAGACAGTAAACCTGGACTGTGTTCGAGCCCTCGCAGAAACACCTTCCACCTGTGGGAGAAGAGTGAGCCGCTGGACAACTTCTTTTAACTCTGGCAAATGAGATGAGACAGGAACTCAAACACGCCAGCAGACAGCTGAGGGCTCTACTTATGACCTGAAAACTGCAATGTCCTTAGTTTTGGAGTTGTTTTTTCTAATTTGACACGATGCCGTTCATGCATCCTCAATGCGAAACCTGCAGAGGACTGAGACGTGTTAGAAGTGCGCTCCAGGAAAGTGATCCACTTATTTATAGAGTCTTAATTAGACTGCCTCTCTGGAGGTTTGACCAGGAAAAAGATGAAATCTCTCCCTCTTTCTGTGTTTGTGTGTCTTTCTTCTGTGAGCCCCCTCCCCAAAGAAACCCAGCATCACTGCTCTATCCCTCACTGGCCCCCTTCATCACCACACCCTGCACTCGAGTTATGATGCAATTCGTGGGGAAGCGTGCTCTTGCCCTACATTGCTACTGGGGCTCCACCGCAGGGTGTTTTTTACAAGCTCAGAGCTCATTGCAGACGAGACTCCAGCTGAACGGTGAGTTTCCTCTCTGTGCATCATGCATTTCTACAACAGACTTTGGTGTCATATTTAAGGCCTTTGTTTTTGTTTTGCACTCAGTTCATATCCCGTCTCCAGTGTGCAGCTCTCATTTGTGTTTAACAAAAGTGTGAATCGATTACGCCGTATTGGATTTCTCATCTGGAAGTGTGTGCGCTCTGTCTTGAATTTCTCATTGTCTCACTCGCAGTTACTCAACAGGTCTGAGTTGTTTTGGTAGAAGCGATTGCGCAATCAGGCGCTGGAGCAGCGCTGTGCTATGAGCCTCACATAAGCAGAAGTGTCGTTATGAAACTGTTTACTGGGTGCTGGCTGTGACGCACAGTTTGCAGTTTAACTCCTGAACAAAATAGCTGTTCTGCAGAATAAAGCACACATTTGTGGCAGCAAAAGTTCATGTTTTGCACAAACAGACCGGTTTGGCTCAGATTTCTATTGTCGGGATTGTTCACAGGATATGATGAATAGCATGGTTCTTGGACAAAGCTTTGTTTTCTCATGTGCAAACGAGCAAATGATTTGTTGCAGCATTGAGTGAGCGCTTCTAATGAGCACATGTCCTGAAGGTTTGACATCTGCCACTGAGTCTATGTGCAGTTCTTTATGTATAAGAAGAACATCGTTTTTTGGTGTGCAACATCTCAGTAGCACAAATTAGCCTGCAAACTATTCACAGCTGCCAGTGTGAGCCGTTTCAGCGATCAGGAAGCGTGTTTCCATTGAAACATGCTGAACATACATTTGTGTTCAGATCCTTGAACCTTCAGCAAGCACTGAGTGGAAGTCTCACAAACTATGTACTTCACATTCATCTGGGATGCATGTGCTGTGCAGTTTTATTTTTGCAGATTTTAAACAGCCAGAGGTGCACAGCTAGGGCACAGAAAGAGGGATTAAGCTCTGAGAGTATGTGTGTGTCTGCAAGAGGAACCGGCAATTCCAGCAGATGGTGAGCTGCACACCTCAGTGTCAGAGTCCCCATCTTGATGCTCACTGATTCCTGAGAGACACGAGGCTCTGTAGTGACACACTTACATGCTTGCAGGCACGAGCACGGAGGTGCGTGGATCTCCTGTGAACAAACGAAGGGAGGAAGCATAAAGCACAACACCGTCTTACACCGTTAAATCTATTATTTAAACATATTGAAGATAGGGAACAGTTTTTTGATTACTGGGAGAAACTTCTCAAAAGTTGTCTGCACAGAAAAATGAACAAGATTTGCATGCGCTCCCAGTATCAGCGCTAATTAAGGTACTTATTAGGTCATGCACAGGCCTGACTGGGTTACTGGCGCTCTGCAGGATGCAGGAGTAGCAAAAACAGCAGCTGTTTACCCCGTGTGCAAGTGTGTATGGAGACATGCTTGAGAGTGGAAAATGTTCTCCGTGTTATTGAAAGCGACTCTGTGTTTGTTTGGGACCAGTAGCGCTTTCAGATCTGGCGAGCAGATTAGCATGCGTGACGCTGCGCTCAAGGCCCGTCTCTTGTCTCAGCAGGACGCCTTCCAGATGAATGAGATGGCAAAGTGTGGGGCCGAAGGTGAACTACTTCAGAGGCGACTGGGTGTAAAGGAGCAGCAAAATGGGGAGCTGGGAGGTAAAGTCTAAAAATGCTTAATGATACTATAAGTGAACCAGTATATAAATGGTTCTCCTGTGCGCCCACATTTGTTTGTGTGTGTTCTTGAACGATAGAAGCCTCGGGGCTCCCTGCGGATGGCGGGAGACAGACGGACTCGGATGAGCGCGAAGCCCTCGTGTTATGGAAGAAACCTCTGCTCACGCTTCACTACTTCACTCTGGAACTGCTGATCACCCTGAAAGGCTGGACGTGGAGGTGAGAAACAGGGGAGCCTCTCCCCAAATGACTGCACTGTCTCTGATCTGTTTCTGCCTGTGGCATCATGAGCGAGTGCTCTCAGTCAATAAGAGCTTTAACATTAATGATCATGTTAAAACAGGCAATGTGGTAACATTAGACTTTTGGTGAATTAGTAAGATACAATGCACAAGCCGTTTCAGTATAGCTTCTTTGCATCTGCTCAGCTGTTAATGACGAATAAAAGGAAAAACTTGAAACATTTATGTCCTGTGAGTTTGTTTCACTGGGAAATCAGCATATAGATTTGTCCTATTTAAGCAGTAGTTTTTTCAGTATTATTTATAGTGACAGTTGCTGCTTTCATTGCACGAAAAGAGGAAGAGGCAGCACTATGCAGTCCTCACTTACACAAGAAGGATATAAACACCACCAGATCAGATGTACCGTTGATTGTCTCAGTACTGTTAACCGTTGTTTTATCTTCAG
This sequence comes from Perissodus microlepis, assembly GCF_051167445.1. NCBI lineage: Eukaryota > Metazoa > Chordata > Actinopteri > Cichliformes > Cichlidae > Perissodus > Perissodus microlepis. The sequence continues at coordinate 1,326,854 of NC_140470.1, forward strand.
TCTCCACCACAGTGCAACAAAAACACCACAGGATCTGTTTACATATATATATTTTCACTTTGCACTCCTCTTCCTTTCTACCAAGAAAGTCTTTCCGCCACACACACTGGCATGATCCCACCAACAAAGCAACAACATCAGCTCAGACTCCGTCAGAATTTGTCTTGACAGCATGTTCCCTGTGGTGGAAAACGTGTCTTTGTACACCTAATAACAAAGAATCCAGAAGAAGGTCAGAGTGTACTCTCAGTGGGGCCTTTGCGGTTAAGCGTGTCAGGACAACGTGTTTATTTTCTAAAACTACAAGAGGATGTGGTGAGCCGCAAGCACCACGAGCAGCGCTGTGACTGAGAGAAGCTGCTACTCCCCAGCACACATGCAAACACATTAGGGCTTTAGTGCACTCGCATGCAGAGAGGTTTATCCTGGATGTTGTTAAAAGCGGTTTGTAATTACAACATGTGGGAGTCCTCAAGGCAACAGACTGTCCTGTCTTGTGGCTATGCACTTGTTGTTCTTAATATGTAGGTAGCTTGTGAAACAATGGAGGATTAGGATAGGGGAGGGCATGTGGTGAGAAATCGTTACGGTCAAATGAATGGAAATTCTGGTTGTAATAAAAACACATTTGCAGTGTTTTTTTCTATTCTTGGATGTGTGTGATTTCAAAGACAGGGGATATCCTCGATACTGTCATGGCACACACATAAGCCCCACCCACCTACGGTTTAAACCTCAAGGCAAATTAAATCATGCAAAGATACTCTAACACAGCCCAAGAGTAAAACCTGGACTAAATCCTAATCTCATCATTAGATGTCACCAAATTGCAGATCACTGAATTCTGTTTTTTACCAGGTGTAAGACAAACGATCACTGTTCATCTGCAGTAAGTGCAGGCTGTCAGTTCACTGTTTACCTCAACGGTCAGTATGTTTATTTACTGTGAAGGAGGCTTTAAACTTTGTCAAATGAATCCAGTGCCGGTGTCAGTCAACCTTACTTCTGACTGATGTGATCTGGAGTTGAGGTGTTGCAGCTATTCTGAGCTTTTCAGTAAATGCTGCTGTTAGCTTCACGTTAGCTGCTGTTAGCTTCACGTTAGCGGCTGTTAGTCTCAATTAGCTGCTCTTTGAAGTGGGTGTAACACAGTTGGACTTGGACATTAACTGGCCTAATGTTAGCTTGTGACCAGCTGTTGTTTAGCCAGCTCACTGTCAGAGCTTTGAGTTAAAGAGATGAGGCTGGAGGTGAGTCGGAAAATGAGGGAGAAGAAAAACATAAGAAAAGGAGATGTGAAAATATACATGCACAAATGTTAAATGGCTATAAATGTAGCCGGTCTTTAGTAACATACGTAAAACAGCGACATCCATCTCCGACCACTGTATTGAAGTTGGAGAGGTATGGCTTCCACAAACAGGCAGCTGCTCCTAGGTATTTTTAATGGATTAATTCTGAGTTTATTAGAATGCTTCCAGTTCTATTCTATTCTATTTCTATTAGCTAACCTCTAATTAGCTACAAGAGCCAGTTTTCCATGTCAGTGCTAATGTGGTGTGCTCCAGTACCTGAAATAAGTGAGTGAAGCCGACAGCACATGGGGGCAACTGTTTGCTCTGACTTTCTCACCGGGGGCTAATTTCATGCTACTCTAACTTTTCCTTTAATCAACCCTAATTATTTGCACCTGGGACCAGCGCGCATGCGCTTCAGTTCACTCCGACAGTGTCTCCGTGTCAGCTTGGACAGTAAATATGTGAAAGAAACGGTTTTAACAAACGCACAGACTGACTGTAATGCATCAGCTGGCCAACCTTTTCTACAGATGTACACGTCCTGAGTCACTGGGCAAACAAACAAGGTTAGCTTAGCATCAACCATAAATCTGATGATAGCATAGTTAGCTTCTGTCGTTTTGTTTTTTTCATAAAACGTTTAATTCTAACATTCAAAATAAACACGTGAGCATTATCTTTTTGCGGTGAGTGTACGTGAACGTCTGTACAATAACTTATTTTTCAAAATCTATAAATGTCTTTGCTACTGTCGCGAGAGTTTCTGCTTTGGATTCATTCTGCTCTGTATAAAGTTGCTCGAATACTTCCTCCCGTCCACACATGTTAACGAGGTGACAGTAACGGCACTTATGGCCGACCACGTGCTTTTATAGGCTGCATATTACTCGGATGTGTTCACCATCTGGAAGCACGGCCTCGTATGGGTGAAGACCTGCGGTGATTTGATTAGCTTCCAACAGATGTCTCTCTTGTCCACAGTTGAAATCCTTCTCTTTCACTAACACTTCCTTGTTGACGATCCCTCTGGCGTCAAACTTTCCCTACTAAACATTGTCTTTCTGCTTTGTTTTCCACCAACTTCCGTCTCAAGTTTGTCTACCTTCACTCGCTGCTTCTTCATCCAGGCTCTGGCAGCAGAGACAGACTGTGTTTGGCCTGCTGACCCTGCTGATCCTCCTCTCCATTGCCTATCGTATTGAAGGAGCACACACCAAGGTGACCAAAACTCTGCACATATTGCATTTCTTGGCGTATACTAAATATTCATATGCAAAGAGGTTATTAATGTAGTTGGTCCTGTGGCAGTCACTTTTTTGATGATTATATTTCCTCACCTTTAGCCCACCGCAGCACTGAATGCAATATGTATATTTGCTGCAGGGTTGTCCTGCCCGTGCAGTCACATCAGCTGTAGCGAGTGCCTGAAATCTGTGGTTTCATCTGACAGTATGTTGTTGTCTGACAGCTGATATTTGCATAAACGTGCTTAGTTGTATCTGCCAGTTTCTTATAAATATGCTTCTAAATGTCCAAATGCAGCATGCCGTGCTGTACAATCCCCCAGAGACGGTTCACATTTTTGCTGTTTTTAACGCCCCCTGGAATACGGAGGAAAGAAAATCAGCGTTATTTACAGTCATGGAGTTGTGTAACCACTTCTCAGTAACTACACGTAACAATCTCCCTTGGCTGGCACCCCGCTTCCCCGAATCCGGCCAGTAAAGCCAGAGAGCTATGTGCTGCTGTTGTGTTCCTGGGTTTCCTGGGAAATGGAGTCACTGGTCAGAGCCCCCACCCCACCTTCTCCCCTCTTCCCGTAATCTACACACTCCATGCTTCCCCCTGAAAACAACCTGCCTGGGCTTCCAGGAGGAGGTGTAAACAGCAGCGATAGATGGAGTGATAGTGGGGGATGAACAGAGAAGGAGAGATCTTGGCTTTCTTCTGTTTGCTTGTTGTGTAAGAGCTGGCTGCCACCAGGAAAGAATAATGGTGCTCTGTGCTGAACACTCCTACCCTACAGCTCTGTCCTTTAAACTCAACAACCTCAGGTTTCTCCCTCACTCTCCTTCCTCTCCCTCTTTCTTTCTCCCAGCCTTTAGAGGACCCTCTGTTTCACACACTTTTGCTCTCACCTCCTCTCACTCTGTCCCTTCCTTGCTCACACTGTGCACACCCCCTCCCTCCCCTTCCCCTTTTCTTGTTTTCTTCACACTCTGTGCATGTGTCTCTGCCATGTGGTTGACCGTCCCTCTCTCTGGCCTCTGCAGTATGTGTGCTACATGGAGAAGAAGACGCTGTGGTGTGCCTACTGGGTCGGTCTGGGCATCCTCTCCTCTGTGGGTCTTGGCACTGGCTTGCACACTTTCCTCCTTTATCTGGTAAGACGGCATTTTGTGTGAGTGTTCAGTCTTTCACGCTGCAGTTATTCACTTGTCTATGCATGCCTGTGACAGGGCTCAGAGCCGATGGATGATGGTGGTGCTGTGACGCAGGTATTAAAAAAAGCTGGGTTTGATGCTGCTGTCAAGTAGTTGCTTTTATTAAGAGCACTGATAAAGAGATTTTGGAGGCTCCACGTGCACTTGCATGCACATGCATGCGTGAGTGTGCTAATGTGTGTTTGCGTGCGTCTGCGTTTCACAGTGAATAGGTGCTTTGGTAGCCACGCTGTTTTGACAGGCAGTCCAGGAACAATCGCACTCAGTGACCCCTCTGACTGAGTGCACATGAGGATAAAAACACTCTCCCTCCCCCGATCTGAGCTCTTTCTCTTTCCTTTCTCCCCACTTTCCTGCTCCCTACCGTGCCACTCACTCTCACTTTCTCTGTCACTCCCTCTTCTTACTTTCTTTTTTGTGCCTCTCCTCGCCGCACACTCCCCGTTTTCTCTTCATCTCTCTTTTTAATCTAGTGCCAGGCGTGTTGGCTTTTGCGTCTCTAGCGCTGACGAGAGCAGGGTCCCCAAACATCTGCTTGTTTGACTACTCTCAGCCCATCTGTCATCAGGGAGTCCACCGTCACACTCTTGTGCCCTGACCCAGTGGAGCTGAACTGGAAACTTTGAAGTGCGTGTCCTCCATGCTGCTGTTTTTAAAAGCCAACTCTGGTGCTCTGAAATGTAATTTGAGAGGCGTTCCTTTGGTTTCTTTTAGTCCAATAGCGGTCCGGCTCACTTTCTTTGCCAGTAAGATGTCACCATCTAGTGAGCGTGGTCGTTACTGCAGGCGGTGGTGTCACCGGGTTCATGACAGAACTTGATGATCCTTGCTGGAGCGGCTCGTGTGCATTTTTATAGAGATTTGACTCATACTGTTGCTCGAGAGCTGATACTGTGATTTTTAACCAAAGAATTTCATGACTTAAAAAAAAAAGTACAGAATTTCCAATAAAAATAGTTTGAACAGAATTACTTTTAAGCATTTAGTGTTTCACTGTAGGAAGGAAGTGCTCCTTACTGACAAACCTGCAATTTGTGATATGACTCCAACACTGACAGAAAACATCGTGATCAGGCAAGAATATTCAAACCAACACAAACAGGGATTTGCCAACAGATTACTTATTTCACGTCGCATTTGTGTCATTGGCTCCTGTCCAAATTTTAATTGGTGTTGGCCAATCCAAAAGGTACAAAAGTGGCCTTGGAGAATTATAATTATGCGTCTTCTTTTGTGTAGAAGCGCTGCTAAATGAGCTGCGTCGATTACTCTGTGATTTTCTAGATTTCTGGGTCCTGAAAAAACATTTTTGACAAGTGGTAAGTGAGCACCGGAGAAAGCTAGCAGGCTTCTTGTTCTGTTTTTAGGAACTGGGTCAGTGATAGTAAGTGGGTCAAGTGCAAAGCACTCGCTAAGATGCCTCCATAAACTTTTAAGTCCAACACATGCTGCGTGACCTTTCTGGGCCTAGTTTCCATTGTGTTCATAAACTGGAATGACAATTTGAAAAGGCAGAACTGGAGTTCATCTGAGCTCTCAGTGTTGATCACTACCAATCAACATTTGGGAAAGACGCCACCGCTTGTAACGGAGGTGCTTCCTGTGACTGTGACGAGGATATTGATGGATATTAAACGTAACCTTATTTAAAGAAAAACAATGACAAATATGTATTCAGCTTGTAAAAAGTGTGATGTTTACTCGAGTGGTTCTCTGACACATTTAAATTGTTGTTTAAAAAGACGAAATCAAGGATGATGCCACTTAAGGAATTTTAGACATTTTTAGATCTTTTCTGTCCTTTTATGGATTAAAATGATTCAGTAATTAAATCGTTGTTAGATGCAGATGATAAAAGTAATTGTATGCCAGCAGCTCTGCCTGAGAGCTGAGATTATTTTAGTTCAAATTTAAATCTAAACATTGAAATTCAAAATTTTTTACAAACAATACTTTCCTGCTGTTTCAAAACAGCGCTGGGGGAAATACGGTACGACTTTGTTTTTATTAAGTGTCAGTAGGTGGTGCAAGCGGCCTTAACATGTCTATAATGCAGGAAAAATCACATTCAGAATAGAGTTGTAATTTTGTATCCAGTTTTGGGGTTTTAAAAAAACATATTGTAAAACATTGTAGCTTCCTCACATATTCACATGAACGATGAAAAGTGTAATGTTAATGTAAAAAATGGTCTCTATAAAGAATAAACTGGACACTGATCCATTTATTTACTTAACAAATGTTTAACAGTGTCGTGTATATATGAGCAGCCAGCAGTTAAAAATCACAGGACTGTAAAAAGTGCATCATTTACTATCTTTATGTGAATTTGTAGAAAAATGGGACTCCTTCAAAGTTTAAACACCACCGAGGTCCCTTTCAGCACTGCTTTCATGTGACCTCACATGACACTGTGGTTTCTATAACTTTTCTATTTTATAAGTATTTCTCCTGCAGTAACTGCTACATTTTTTCCCATCAGCCACAGTGTTTACTCTGATGTAGGAAGTCGAAGAGGCGAGCTTTCGGTTGATGTGCCGGGCCTACACTGCTAATAGATTAGCTGGAAATAAATGACACCACATCATATATTATTAGGCTGCTTCCTTCGAAATTGGCGGGAAGCAGTCAACATTGTGAAAACAGCACGGAGGCTCCAGCAGGGGGGGGTACTGAGCCTGTATAGGCAAACCAACCCAGTCAATGAAACCAGAACAGAAGTGGCAGCTCCTCTGTTCTCTGACATGGCCAATTGCTACCCCGTGTCTCCGCTCTGTGTTTGCATCCTGCTGAGACTGTGGGAGATCATTGTGCGTGGTTCAGCACTGGTTAATGGAGAAAGATAAAAAGCTGCAACTCAGCCGTAGAAAAGGGGGAAAAGGCACACTTGGCACATCATCAAGTGTACTTTATCCAGCTGCTCTGAGAAAGGAGGTCGTGGGTGGGTGCTCACAATGCAGACTATGAAAGCGGCCGCAAAGGCGTTACAAAAGTGTGTGTACACTTTAAGTCCTGCACCTGTGCACACGTCCACCGAAACGACTGTGACGAGCGGGACCAGCTCACTTTTTAAAGTTACGAGTGACGAGTCTTGTCACCGCTGTGTGAGTTCTCACTGAGACGGGGTTCACGTAGAAAGCTGGGGAACGTCGTAAATACTTTAGAAGAGAGCTCATCTGAGTCATCCACCATTAAATTACTTTCAGTAATGACTGTTGCCATTAAGTCATTATGGGCAGCATGAAAATGATTGCGCTCGATGTTAAGTCAACAGAAACAATGAATTAAAGTCATTATAATCAAAGCACATTTCTGTTTACATAATAACAACTCGGGTCGTCTTTTTTTTGCAGCTTCTGTCTTTACTTTGTGACTGAGAGGTGCAAACACGTGCACTCATTTGAGCAGTTACGAGGAGAAATGAGTCAACAACAAAAAATACATGTTTGTATACGACTTATCATTTGTTTTTCAAACAATGTGAATAAATAAAACCAGCGGATCGTCTAAATAAATGAACATTGTGTAGTTTTCTATATTGAGATTCTTCTAGGATTGCTAAATTATAGGTTGCACAGGAGGTTTGTGCAGAATATACAGAGTTTCCCCAGCAACCCTCCTAAAATTAAGTTTTGTCTGTGGGCAATTACCAGGAGCACAGCTTTAATTAGTGCCAACTATCACTAAGCGCTGAGCAGGTCTGCGAGCGTGGCTTCCACACACTGGCCCCGAGTTGTCGTCGCTGCCACTGTTGCACAGTTTTATGGATCAGCTGCTGTTGTATAGTTAAGTGCTGTCTGCTAATTCGGGCTAATAAAGCCATGTCAGTGTACTGAGCTAATAACTGGGTCGTGTGTTCCTGAGATACCGTAGCGCCCACTCTCCTGGCCACTGTGGGGCTGGTGCAGTGATGTGAGTCCTGCTGTCATCCCAGAAGCAAACAATAGGAAACCTTCACCTTCACCTAGACAGAAACCTGGGTGCTTTGTTTGAGCTGTGATTCACGCTGCTCGGCAGTCGGACCTGGTCTAAATTTTCCACTACTTGTTTTTTTTCCCCCTGTGTGTGTGTGTGTGTGTGTGTGTGTGTGTGTGTGTGTGTGTGTGTGTGTGTGTGTCACCAGTGAAGCTGTTTGAGAATTGATTAGCTGAGGGAGCTCCTGGGAAAGCTGTAAAGGTAACCTTCTAATTCATGGGGTTTAATTTGTATGTAGAAGTTGCCATGAAAGAAGTTACTTGGCTTCACCCACGCATGTTCAAACATGACCGGCACATTATTTCTCTGTTTGCCAAAGAGACGACCGATACGTTGCATACTCATGAACCAGAACATGGGTGACACATCAGGATCGAGTTCAGTTTCTTGAAAAGGTGCTGTTGACTCACTGCTGCTCTGAAGTAATGGATCTTTCCCTTTAATTGCAACGCCTCTTAAATTCAGTTTAAAGCCATTCATTTTTAACTACTCGATAGTGTGTCAGAACTTTTATCGCATGGCTCTGATGCTCTCGCTGATGAAGAGGCAGAATTACTACGTAACACTGCAGCTGTTACAGAAATGACTGAAACTGGAATATAACTGCAAACAAGACTTTTACTTCCTGTGGGGAAAAAATGGGAAAAACTTTGTGAAAAGTACGCAGCACAATTGCTTTCATTCATGACTTTTAAGTAATTCGTTTCCTTCATTAGTTTGGAGACATAAATATGCCCAAACATCTTGTGACTTACTCATCTTCACCAAAGTTTTTCAAAAATGAATACCAGAGAGATGTGTGCGTGTGTGTGCGCGTGTGTGCGCGTGTGTGTGCGTGTGTGTGGTATTTCTAATGGCTTCTCCGTCTTAACTGTCTCACCTCAGCTATCTAAAGCATGCGTCTCTCTGTGTCTTAGAGGCCCCAGGAGTCCTGGTAATACTAAGTACAACAACTATTCGTTCTGAAGCGCACACACGCACCCACACACAGTCGCACCCACACACAGCCGCGCGCACACACACACACACACACACACACACACACACACACACACACACACACACACACAGCCACAGGAAGCAAATCCTGGGCCAAAGTGGGCTTAGTGTGTAGCCAGTCTGGAATGGCACCAACAAACCCCAGAACAAGCCAAACCTGACCAGACCAAACCAGAGCTCTGCTGGCAGACTGGTTGTTGAGCTTTTTTTCAAGCATAGTTTTGTTATGAAATTCTTTCATAAAGGTCACTCGGTGCTTTTCATTCGTGCACCCTCAGGTGGATCTGTTGGGCCGGCGCTCACTCGTACTCCATGTTCTGCAGATAAGGACTCTCTCTGGGTACCAGGAGTCTGTCTTCCTGCGTTAGTGATATTTGTACATCGTGCTTTCTTTATAAATGAGAACGAAAGATGCATTTTAGCTGGTGTTGGTATGGAGAGTAACCTTCAGTAATAGTAATAAATCACACAGCAATAGTTCATTCATGTAGCTGTAAAAAGCTTGATAATATATTAAGTAATCCAAAGTGTTCAGAATAGTTACTCTCATTGAGTAACGTAACAGAATACGTTACAAAATACATTTTGGGGCATGTAATCTGTAATCTGTAGTGGGATACATTTTAAAGTAACCTTCCCAACACTGGATAATATAAACAAATAATTACAATTTCTCCACTATCAATGATACTTGTGATATGGGCCAATTAAAATCTTTCCAAATTAAAATGCTGTCATTGGACTCTAAACTTTCGGTCAGATTTAATATTTAATTGAATCAATTTTAATGTGATTTAATTTCAAGTGCAAAAGCAAAAATGCACCAAACTCGACTCGTTTTTCATTCTGAACATTTGTTTTGCTGCTCAGACGTTAGAAGAAAAAACTCATTCATCCGTAATCGATTTAAAACAACAAATATGGATCCTGGTAAAAATATTTAATTCAGCGTATTAACTATAAATTTAGTCTAAAATCATTTGAATTGATTGAAGCTGATTCTGTTTAAACTTTATTTCAGTGAACATTTAATGTCAGAGTGTTTCTCAACACAGAGTCCTGTGGTTGGATGTGTGTGTGTACTCCCCCCCCCTCCCTGCTCCATCACTGGCCTCTCTCCCGAGCTCTCTTGCCTCCCTCAGAGATCCCGACCACGGCTTCCTCAAAACGAACTAACCTCTAATGTTTGTCCTGCGCTGCCTCCAGCAGTCTCCACTGTAAGAAGTGGTGAGCAGGTTATGCTGGCCGGACCATGTCTAATGTTCTTAAATGGCCCTTAACAACCACAGTGACCTGTTAATAACTGGACTATCGTGCGGTCGTGGTCACTGAAAAGTGCTCAGTTTATGGTCACCCATTAATGTCTTGTTTGGGCCACGAAAGCGTCTGCATTTGCCACTATCGACCAACAAGGAGTCCGCTCTGTGACTGGAACAGTGATTTGACATTTGATTTGTGAGAAGAAAAGAAGAATCTGATACACTGCGATTTTTATTAGTGAACAATTTTAAAATTAGGACAAAAATACCAAAAATGGAGGAGAAGGAGAATAATGTGTGTTTATATATGATCTGCAAATGTGCTTGTCTTGTGTTCACTGTGACACATAATGAAACTTATAATAATGAATCGTTCATTTATGAATGAATAAAATGTAGAATCCACTGCATTCTCACATGAAGTCATCATGGTTAGGCTCTTTGCATACATTCTTCTATGTATATATCTGTGAACCACAGACTACATATAACAGATATCAGCCATTGTTTATGGGATGCTACACTTTGCTGCCTACATTTTGTTTTTCTAACTCCAGAAATATTTAGGTTTAACGTAGCAGGAGGCAAACTGAATGACTGACCACACCTGTGCAGCTTGGTTTCCAGGCAGGCTCAGAGTTTGATGCTCTTAATTCCACAAAAAAATGACACGAAGCTGAGTTACAGTTACAGAACTCGTGTCTGTGTCATCATTCTCTGTCGGTTTATGTTATTTGTACAGTTATATTATTGTAATGACAATAAAAACTTTCAATTCAATTAAAACAAACAAAGGGCTCCTAAAAATATCCAAGTCTCCACTTAGAATGATGTTTGTGTCTTTGTTACCAGCATCAGGGGTAAAAAGGGTCTGTGGCTCATACTGACTTTAGATTTTAAAAATCCCACACCGATATATTTTGTTTCATTTGACATTTGCTCTATGTTTGGACCGTGCACTCCCACTCCCTCTATATTTATGATATGGTCACCACGCATTCAGACACCCCCCCCCCCCCAGATCCAAAGCGAGTCCACAGTCTCATACCCAGGAGTGGGGATCCCAGGCACTGGTTTCTGCACGTCACCACAGGAATGCCAGCAATGCTCCAGTATGGATCCCATTGTGTCAGAAAGGAGCTTTGTCAGAACCGATGTGTAATATGGTGGCTGCAAACATCTTCAGCATTGGGCAGATATCAAAACAAACATGGAGGTAGAAGAGTGACTTGGCTAGAAATATTTATTTGTTTGGTGTTATCATTGTTAACCTCCTGAGACCTGAACTCTTTCGTGGCATTTTTACTTTCTCTTTGCTGTTTGGGCTGATTGGGGCCTGATTCGTGTAAAAACAAAGAATTACCTGATTTATTTTTTTAACTTGATTTCTGTTTCTGAGAAAAACGAGATCCACATACATTCACTTTAACTTTTGATAGCACAGTGGCAGGATAACGTCCTCGTAAGTGGATATCAGGCCCATGTAGAGCAAAATTTAGTATTTTGGTCTGAACAACCCAAAATGTGATGTCCACATATGTGGACGCCAGGTCCTAGGAGGTTAATAGTGATCGGCACAGAAGAACACTTTCTTGGGAAAATTCCCGTGTATTTACTACTATTGGCATATTTGTTCATATTTGTTCATATGTGTCATATGTGTCATCGAGTCAGAGGCCAAATGAGACGGCGAGCAGCTCCCTGACAGTCGTGGGTTGGGCCGTAGATTAATATTGAATCACCTGGACAACATGAGAGGACTGGACTTTTGTGTAAGCTGAGAAGCGGTGACACAGCAACGGCTGAGAGCGAGAGACTGCTCGCAGTCACTCCGTTGGCAGGCTCTCTGTGTGTGTTTGGTAAACAAACGTTACCCAAGATAGAGCAGGGAGGTGTGAACAAGAGGAATTTTTTCTTTCCTGTCCACAAAAATATTTTGCTTGATGACTTTGTCTGCACACATAAGTTGTGTTAAGTATCTGAGGGCAGAATGATCCCACTGGAGAGTCGGTGAGGCAGGAAATGAGCCAGGGGAGGATCCAGCCTGACTGGGTCAGTGCTGGGAGTTTCTAGGCTTCTCTTTCTGGGTCACTAAAGATTTTCCTCATTTGTCTTCTGCTTTGGTAACCAGTGCATGAGCATCCATTTTCCCTCCAGGTCCTGGGAGGCTGATATTAAGTGTTAGTGTGACTAACATTTTGTTTCAGGAGGTAATCTGTGTCATCTAAGAGGGCACAGTTCCTAGAGAAGACATGGCAGCTTCCTGTTGCCTCACACACACCGCTCTCCTGCCCTCCCACGTTCCACTCTGTCCTGTCCTGCCTTGTCCCATGCAGCTCCGGAAGTTCCACCCCCACCCTGGGCTTGCCAGATTGCTTTTGTGCTGCATTGCGTGATGCCAAACTGCCCCTGTGCGTCACTGGGAGCACCCTTCCTACACACACGCATGTTGTAAATACATGCTGCTTTGTCACACCGTCCTACTCGTGGGCTTGTCTTTATTTGTATTACAGAGACGGTTGGGTAGTAACTGGTAATGCAAAAGTTTTGCTTTATAGCACATGTGCATATATTAGTGGGAATATTTTTTTTTAAGTTCACTTAGTGACCTACAAAGTAACTGACTGCATTTTTAAAGTTAGCCGTCCTCTCATGTTTGTAGAAAACTGGATCAATGATCTTATCGTCCTGTACAGAATAACCACCAAACATTTGTTTCCGTGTCATTTTCAGATAGCAAACGTTAAAAACCGGATTTCTTTCACACTTTTTGTCTTCAGCCAGCAGAGCCTCGGCAGAACAGCACGTCAAAGTCAAATGAATCATTTTCATTAAGAGCTCTTTGCCTTAAATTGCTTCTGTTTAAATTAAATGTCATCATGACAGAAATGTGGTGAATGTTTGTTTTGATATTACTGACTTTAAGTCTCAGTCTCCACAGGAGCATTATGGGGGGGCAGGAGAATTATGGGGGGGCAGGAGCATTATGGGTGCTGGGGGCAGGAGCATGCACGTCTCTATACTCCTGGAAGCCTCACTGAGGCAGAAATGGAAACCAGGCAGGTCTTTAGCATCGCTCCTGTCGGGCAGCAGCATCACAAACTGAGCACATCCAGAACGTGGGACGATTTTCTTTTTCGCTGCTCTTTCCTTCATTATTATTACTTAATTATTGTAATTGCGCGTGTACAGGTATGGCTACACGTTACTGGATGTATTGATCTGCTTGTCAGTGGGAAACGCTGGTCACCAGCTTAGAAACTGTTGTATTAATGAAACACACCAGAGCTGCTCTCTTTTTGTTTCTTTGAATATCACAAAGCAAACCCCGTAAAAGTTACTGGAACAAAAAAATAAAAAAGTAAAGTGTTTTTTAAATGTTGTTTATTTCATCCAGTGAGCTGTTTGTTTTATTTTGTTTTTTTCCCCCAAAGCAATACTTTGATCTTATTGGCGTTTTTTCATTTTTGTGTTTTTCTGGATCCAAAGTTGAACCCGTGCACCACCAAACTCCTATTGTGGGCCACATACAGCCCACTTTAATCTTTAGTGGGCAGACCAGTGAAAATCATCTTTCTTTCACTGTACACACGTTTATTTGCACATTTAATACCGAAGATATTTTAATATTAGAAAAAGACGTGCAAACGTGTGCTATTTCTGTGCACGGCAGAGAAATACTGCTGTAGTTCATACACTGTAAGAAATGTGTGAAACTGCAGACATGTTTACATATTGATTGTCATAATAATTATGAAACAAAGTTTTTATTAAAAATAATTCACCCAGTAAAAAAACATTTTTCTGCCTTTTAATTGTTCATCTATTATCTACTTCCTGTGGTTTGGTATGAATCAGTTCTTTGTTTATCGGAAAAGCTGTAAAAATGATGAAAATACAGTTAGAAGAGCAAAATGACTCGATTGGGCGAGTCAGGCTGACCTGGCGTTTCACGCCCTCGGGGTTTTTTACACGTCACCCTGAACTGTTCCCAAAATCGTTCATCTTTTTTTGCGCTGCCAAACTTGGTGGGTGAGTAAGTACAGAGATGTCGAGTGTGTGCACACCAAACGGTTTCTCAGCTTTGGTTTCCACCTTTGATCGTTTCCATGTGGGGCCCTCCACTCTGGTGCTGACACTTTTAGTTTGAAAGGGCAACTCAAACGTGATCATAGCTGCTTTTCAACATTTCCTGCTGGCATTTTTAATTCACACAGCAAGGAAAGAAGGAAGAGTCACTCGTCATGCTAATTTGCAGTCAAACGTTCCCCATCTTTATAAAATACAGGAGCGATACTGGCCCACGGATAACTGCCTTTCTGTTCCTCAGTATTTGACTCAATCAGTGTCTATGCTAATAACAAAGGGGTCTTCCTCTCTGACTCATATCCTTCCAACAGGTAGACTTACTCCCACTCTTTTTTCCCTTTTCACTTTATCTTCCTTTCTTCTCCACCTCTATCTCTGTCTTTCTCTTTTTCCAGGGACCACACATAGCATCGGTGACCCTGGCGGCCTACGAGTGCGGCTCTGTGGATTTCCCCGAGCCACCGTATCCAGAACAAATAGTTTGTCCCCAACAGGAAGCACCAGCATCAGATTCTGGTGCTGAGCAGGTGGGTGTGGAAGCTGTGGGGTCAGAGACGCTCCAGGGAAAAGTCTCACTGTGGACCATCCTCTCTAAAGTCCGTCTGGAAGCTTGTATGTGGGTGAGTGTGTGTTACACGTGTAGCTGTGGACATTATAGATGAGAACATTTTTAAAAACCTGCAGAGTTCGGCTCCTGTCATCGTTTCGGTCGCAGTTTGCAGCAACCTTTCATATTAGCCACAGCTCGTAGCAGTGTTCAGTGTTTGTGATGCTTACAGGTGGATATCTCATGTCTGCTAAATGTCAGTTTCTCATGAACTAAGAAAAAACCATCTTTGTGGATGTATTCTGTGGGTGTCGTTACGCAGAATCGCACCAAAATCTGAATGCTTTTAAAGATTAAGGACAGCACGCTCAAAACTGTATCCTAATACAGACTATTTAAACTCTTTGGCGCCATTCTGACCATATCAAAGGTTATGCTAATTTATGCTAATTAACTTGCTTTTTTTTACCTTTCACACTCAAAGCAGAAACGACACAAAGGTGCATTAAAACTGGGTGCAAATGTATTCATTGATAAGTCGTCTGCTTGGAAAACCCCTGCTCCTTCCTGTGAATTTCCCCTAACCAGCATCAATGGTTTCACACCTCTAACCAGCCCTGTGGCTGCAAAGACCAACATCTCTTTTTTTCAATCTATGAGGTTTTTTTCAGACGTACATCAGAAACATTTTTATCTCTTTATATGAAAACAGCTGCTTTCAAACACTTGGAAGTCTCGTATTAGCAGGTGTCCACTTACAGAGCGCGTGGGTCTGCTTGAGTTTTTCTAAAATCACTGATGATAACTTGCACACAAAAACACAACAGTCACGCTCGATTATGTGCGCTTTTGTTTACGTTTTCTCAGTGACGTGTGGACCTGCTGAACATTCGGAGAATGGAGAACTTGGCGTCTGACACATTAGATGACTTTGATCATTGTCCATTTCCCTTTTCCTCTTAATGTGGAAGGTTCAGAGATGAGGGGGAAATGCATGTTATCAGTTACGAGGCTTTACTGGAACTGGGCTCCCTGCTCAGACCGGCGTTCATTATGTAACTTTATTTTATATAATTATGCATTTACGGTCCTTTGACTTGATCTTTATTTAATACGTTTTCACTTTAAACGTCCCTTCCAACCTTCCACTTTGTGTTACCATATATGTGTCTACACACCGATCCAGCATGTAAAAAAAAAAAAAGAAAAGGTGTGCATGTTTTATTAATTGGCGCAGCACGGTCGTTTCTCTGCTTTCAAAATGGCGTCGCATTTTGCTCCCAGTCGAGCTGCAGCATCGTGTTACGAGCAGCGATATCCAAGTGTGTGTTGGCGGGGGGGGGGTGCTATCCAATCCCCTCGGATTCATAACCACCCACTACCAACCAACCACTGCCCCTTTGTAACCTCAGCCTGGCACGACCTCGGCCGAGGCTTGTCGGCGATTCAGTTGGAAACACCTGTCGCACCCACGGCTTCAAAGCGCCCACGTCAACATTTCCCCTCCTTCTCCCACCTTGCGGATACGTCGCTGATGAGACGCGTGTGATTCCCCTCCTACCTTCTGTCCTCTTTGTTGTCTCTTCTTCTCTGTGCTCGGTGGACAGAGAAGCTCAGAGGTGCGCTTTAAGAGCGGCGCCGTGCAGGTAGACGCGTTTCGCTGCCCCCCACACAAACCCACACGGCCACAATGCTCACACAGAGAGGCAGAGCTGCTGAATGGAGCAGCTGCCAGGGAGATTAAGACACATCTCCATTATGAGGAAAAAAACTGGCACATTTCATCAAAGACTCCAGTGTTAACAAGAGAACAGGGTGTCCAGATTAAAGATTGAGTTTGCCAGGTTTGGGGATAGCACCGCCTCTTGAGAATGATTGTTTGGGCTTGTTGTTGCTGCCATGGTTGCTAACTACCTACTAATCATCTTCTGGCTCCAGCCATCCAGCAACATACAAGTAATGTGCCTGCGATTAGTCAGTTGTATCCTTCTGGGGGAGAAGTTGTTTTGTGTTCCAACGAGACAACTGAAGTGCAAAAGGATTTTTTCTTCTTTTCGTTGCTGTCGGTGCATCGAAGGGTGTCGGGATGTGGTAAATCTCGAAATCACCCATTTGTCATCTGTAACTGAAACTTAAACTAACTGTATCTTCTTGTCCCCGGCTTTGTGCATACTTTTCCTTTGTGCCTGGAAACATTAAAGTAATGAGCTGTGAGCAACTCCAAAAACGCAGCATTTCTTGGCGGCTGTTTTCATTGTGTTAATTAAGTCTGTAACCCTCACCCGCTCTCTCCCCCCTCCGAACTCCTACCCTGTTCTCATGTTTTGGTGGATGAACTTGGTGAACCGACTGAAGTGCTGAGGATTTATTTCCCCCCCAAATCACTTCCGCTTTCTTCCTGTTAAGCCCCCTACAATCACACAATCGTATGGCTACAAGCTCATTGTCGCTGTCGGACATGGATGTTCTGGTTGCTTGGACGAGCTCCCTCTCCCCCAAATTTGTTAGCACATCTTAAATTTTCTTGAAAAGGTTGCAGGTTGGAGAGGAGGAGCCGGGAGTTTCACACACCCTGGACCCGTGTTTAACGTATCCATGATCGTTTAATAATCTGCCGGATTTATTTCTTGTAAATCTTTTCCGTTTTATTCCCATTAAGCGCACTGATCTCAAATCCCCGACGTCAAGCATCGCAAGCTGCTTTGCATAGTGGATATTGATATTTCATGTCTATTAACCGTCTGAAGGCAAGAAAAACATGGAATGATTTAGCGTAACAAAAAGTCATTTCACAGCCAGATGTCTTGAGGCATAATTAATATTTAAAGCTGTGGCATCACTTAACCGCAGATCTTGAATACAGTATAAGTGTTTTTAATAACTGCGCTCTACATC
This sequence comes from Perissodus microlepis, assembly GCF_051167445.1. NCBI lineage: Eukaryota > Metazoa > Chordata > Actinopteri > Cichliformes > Cichlidae > Perissodus > Perissodus microlepis. Next base: position 1,344,360 of record NC_140470.1, read on the forward strand.
TGAGATATCTGTCCAGAAGCTCTGTCGATTGCAGATTTAATGGCTTGACATAACAGAAGTGTGTGTTATATATGAAATCACATGATGAGCAGTATAAACATGAATGAAACGTGTGTGAACAGGGTGTGGGCACAGCCATCGGAGAGCTGCCTCCGTACTTCATGGCGCGAGCGGCTCGGCTGTCTGGCACTGAACCCGATGATGAGGATTACCAGGAGTTTGAGGAAATGCTGGACCAGGCAGAGGCCACGCAGGTGACACGCTACTCATCTCAAACTCATCATCTTCATCATCATCATTCTCTGTAATCAAACTTCCCCTCTCCTACCACCTTCTTTCCTGCATCGCACATCTTTTCGGTATAAAACTTCTTTTTTCTGTCGTTTCCTCTCCGGTCGTTTGCCTTCATCACTCCATCACATTTTTTTTGCTCTATACCAAAAGTCACATCTGATGTGGCAAATTTGCTTTTGTAACCTGCGTGTTTGTGTTTGAACCTCCCCTCGGTGTCTCAAGACTGCAGCGCTTTCACAACGCTGTGACTAAGGGAACAGCAATGATGCACTAGAGTAAAATGTTCCCGCGATATCCGGGCCCTCGTTGAGTAATTTCCTGTTTGGGTTTTTTGGGTTCTCATGTCTAACATCTCTGCAAATGTTTCAACAATGCCTAACAACTCTGTCTAAATATTTATTTTTCCAGCCTCTTGCGATTATGAATAGAGGGAGAGGAATGAACAGAAACATGCATGTGGATTTCCAAAGGCTTGTCATGTGTCTGTCCATCGTCAGTCAAAGGCTGCGGAAGGTCAGGTGGATAAAACGACCAGCTGCTGCAGCGAGCTGCTGCAGCGAGCTGCAGCCGACTCACGTATTTTCTCATTTTTCAAGTAAACTCTGTTTTGAGCTGCGAGCAATAACTTAATTTTTTAATGAGGGTGTCTCAGATATTAAAGGACTGCTACGTGTTCAGTGTCCGTTTCATCTTTTGAAGCATGCGTGTAGGATCTGTGACTTGTTCAGCCACAGTTGCATTCTGGGTAATTAAATAATTGTAAACATGGCCGACATACGGACCTCTGGCCATAACTGACAAAATGCTTTTTAGCACTTTTTGTATGTGTAGCATAAAAATTGAGAAACAATTGGTGCTTATCTTTTTCCACATTTTAATGAATTATTTTTCATCTATATTTACAAAAATATATTTTGAAATGTCACCATATTTTTTTCTGTAAGGTACAGAATAATTGTTTTAGCATATTAAAATAAAATTTTAAAATTTTATTTTTTTAAATTTTAATTTCTCTTTGATATTTGGGCTGATTGGGACCTGATGAATGGAAAAACATGAATGGAAAAAAAATGAATGTAACCTCATTTTTGTTTCTAAGAAAAATCAGAGCCACATCTGAGGATATTCATTTAAAATTTCGATAGAACAGTAGCAGTATAATGTCCTTGTAAGTGGACATCAGGCCCTGGATGCACTGGAGTAAAATGTTCCCGCGATATCCGGGCCCTCGTTGAGTAATTTCCAGTTTGAGTTTGGGTTTTTTGGGTTCTCATGTCTAACATCTCTGCAAATGTTTCAACAATGCCTAACAACTCTGTCTAAATATTTATTTTTCCACCCTCTTGCGATTATGAATAGAGGGAGAGGAATGAACAGAAACATGCATGTGGATTTCCAAAGGCTTGTCATGTGTCTGTCCATCGTCAGTCAAAGGCTGCGGAAGGTCAGGTGGATAAAACGTCCAAAATTGAGTATTTTGGTCTAAATAACCCAAAATGTGACGTCCACATATGTGGACGCCAGGTCCTATAGGAGGTTAAAAATTGTTATTTCCACCTTATTGAATTTAAATCGGGGCCAATTTGTTGTAGTTAAACACAAGTTGTTGTTTTTTTTTAAATGAGCAATTTAAAAATGTAATATTTTTTCTTTTATATCAATTTAATAAGTAATAAGTTGCAGCTTTCAGCACTATTGTAACACAGAGGAGTTACGCAGGTTTGAACTTTGATCTTTCTTTTTCTTCTCATTCTACCCGATCAGCTTAAACCACGTTGTAACTGTTACGCCTTCAGTTGGCTGAAGTAGTAATCGGTGATTAGTTGTCACAAATGAACTTTGAAGTCAATAATTACAACATATTTAAAGATGAAGACGTGCGGTTCCTGAGACGAGCCGCTGTTTCCATTATCAGCAACTTCACCAAATGTGGACGAGGGCTGCGCTGACACAGACATCAAACTTCGTAAAGCTCTGAATATTTACAGATATGTCCATGTGCTTTCTTTTCATGAGCTTTATCATTCAGATTTGTGGTTTTTATGAACTCAGTGTTAAATCCTACATGTGCTTTTCCTTAGGCATAAATATATTTAGACTGGAGTCATTTAGCATATAAATCAATGTTTACACCAAAGCTTGTTTCAGTGGAACAACAGCGCAGCAGCACGCTTTGATCGAATGCTGAATTTTGCCGTTGAAACAGAGAAAAGCAAAACAGCAACTTCAAAATATTTTGATATTAAAATGAAATCTGTTTCAGTCATGAAAGCATTCAGTCTGCATGTGGACGCACTCGTTAGCTTAATGTGAGCTCAGGAGTTTCCTTTTGAACCACGTCAGGCTGGACTTGAAAAGGAAAACAAAACGTTGGCAGGGGTGCACGAGGTGGGCGCACGTTCACGTCGATTCTGGATTTACAATTATTATGTGTGACGATGTGGACTGCGCGTGGTTTTTGTTCACACGCGCATGCAGCCCTGATGAAGCGGCGCCTCCAACTTTAAAAGAAGAATCAAATAAAAGGCAGCTGTGTAAAGAGTCGAGTTTCTGGAGCGTCTAAGATCTCCTGCTTGTTTTTAGATAAACGAACCAGACGCAGGAGCGGCGTGCTGCCTTCCTATGCTGCTGTTCTCCTCACTTTGCATCTCTCTCCCCCCTCCTCTCTTTCTCTCTCTCTCGCTCTGTTCTGTGATATGTGGTAACTGTGTGTTTGTGTATATATGTAATGTGCACTTGTGTACTTTGATAGCATCTGGAGGCAGGTTGCTTGCACCAGCACAGACCTGCTGCATACGGAAACGTTTTTTTCTCTCACCGGGGCTTTTACTGTTGCTCGGATGTTCTTGGGATTCCCTCTTTGGCTCACGGACATCCCACAACACGTCTCTTTTTTCTTTTTTCCTCGTCCACTATTTAGCCTTTTATTAACTGACGTCGTTTTATTGTGGACGTTAGCGTTCGTCTGCTGTGGAATAGCTTTTTTTAAATGATATATTAACAGCTGAGCATTAACGGCAGCGGTGGAAACAGACTCCACTGCGACTGGAATGGACAAACTATCACTGGATTGTTTATGAGACAGGAAGTGGTTAAATTTTTCGTGAAGGAAGTGACCCCCTCTAACCCTTACCCCGTTCCACATACGTACCCCCCCACCCGCCTCCCAAAAACCCCAAACACACACAATAGCACACACTCCCCCCTGTGGCAGCGGAGTCGGACTAAGATGCTTTGTACCCTCCATCAGTAAGAGAGGTTTCTTAGGTGCCAGCATTTTGACTTAAACCCGCTGGTATTTCTCCCACCCTGCACGTGCCAACTTCCTGCCACAAGTGCACGTGATGCGCAGCAACAAAGCACTCTGGGTTTTTCCTCATTCATTCAACAGAACTATTCAAGAATAATGAAGTCATGCCTTTTCTAACGGCTCCAGACGCTGATGTCATGAACATCAGTTTTTTCCCTGCTTAAATCAAGCTCCGTGTGAGTGAGAGCACCAGAGAGGAATCCTCAGCACTGACACGGACCATAGCAGAACATCCTGCTGGGGTTGGATCTCTTATAACTTCATTAGAAATGACTTCCTGTTGAAGGTTTTTTTTTCCTTCGTCTGGCATTGAAAGCGTTAACAGGCTGCGAATTCTTGATTGCCAACTCCCAGGATCCTATCTCCTGTAACTCAAATCAGGGCCATCTGCGCTGGGCGTATGCCTGCCTTCCCCCCTGGCCTACTGCACTCAAAGGCTCTCTGTGCTGTGGTTTGCCCAGCCTTGTCACGTGACTTCTCTGAAAGTCCCCCCTCCCTCCTCCCCCCTCTTTATTTCCAGTAAACTGTTTGAAAGGAGGGGGGTGAGTCAGAGTAAAACCAGCTTCCCTTTAACCACAGCTTGTTAAAGAATTTGTCAACGTGGACTCAGGGTGTGTGTGTGTGTGTTTGTGCGCGTGTGTGTGTGTGTGTTGTGCCATTGGACAGATTTGAATTTGTACCTCTTGGTTTTTTTGAAAGGCGACTATAGCTTCGATTGCGTCAAGAGTCCTTAATCACTTCACTTCCTCTGCCAGACAGAGCGGGCGCAGGCTTGTCAGGAGTTAATGAGATGAACTTTAGCCGTCTTCATGTCGGGGGGCTCGCGAGCGCTCTGGAGATGTCTTCTATGTAGAAGAAAAAAATGTGCATGGGTGTTGACTTGTGTATAGGCTATGCATAGATTTTTCCTTGTGTGACACTTTGATTTTCCACATGGAGCAGATTGCTGGGTCACTGCCTGCTTTTTGTCCATCTGAACTCTGCCCCTCAAAAGTCAAAACAAAGTGATCGCTTTGTCGACTTTTCCACAATGAAAAGTCCGCAGGACGTCAGACCATGTTCAATAAAACAATGGAACGATCCGGTTTTTGCAGTATATTATTATTCTTATATAATGCTGTTTCCTTTCGATATCTAATTCAAAAAAGTAAACAGCTGTACTCAGTTAAAGCTGGTTTGAATCTGAGTCCTTATGTTTGAGGAGTTTCTTTTTATTTGGCCACCTGCTTGAATTAATATTGATCTTGTAACCAGCAAATCATCCACAATATATTCACTGGTCAAATCATCTTAAGGCTGTAAAATGGAAATGTTCATAAAACATTACAGACCGAAACCTGTGAAAAGAGGCGTCTGACTCGCCTATAATTTGGTTCTTAAACGAGGGCTTGACTGGTCCGATCATCTCGAGTAACAAATCAAATGTGGTTTTGTGTCCTTGTGTGGTGACTGAAGGTTGCTGAGTAAAGATTTGTGCTGAGCAGCCAAAGCTGGAACCAAAGCTCCATCCTTTCATGACGCTGCACCCTGACACCATCTTAGCAGATGTCACCGCTGCTAAGCCCAGCCTGGCAGGTCGGAGGACGCTGTATGTGTTGTTAATAAGCTGCCAACAACAAAGACGGGCGCTTCCCTGGTCCAGAAACAGAGTTGTGTCCGTAGTTGTGCTACAGTAAATCAGTGTCACGAGTTAACACACAGACACATTTCACAGCCTCTCCTCACCTCCTAAGGGACCCTCTGTTCACACTGATATATACTCTGTTAGTGCACACGCCAAAAGCTCACCCAGCACCTAATGTAAACAATGCGTGCGTCAAGATATGGTGAATGAACGGGACTCGAGGCTGCGTGTGTGCGGCGCCCAGCGGCACTGTAGGATGCATTAACAGCCACAGATGTCAGGTATCCAGACACGGTCGTCAGCAGTTCAGCTATAAACCAGCCGTACACATTCCTTCCTTCCCTGTCTCCCACCAGCTGAGCATTTCTTTCTCTCACACTCTCACACTCACACACACACACACACACACACACACAGGCTAGAATTAAAACTCCGGGGTTCATGATTGGACATCAGCAGAGGCAGAAATTCAAACTGTGAACCAATCAGATTGTGTGTCCGTTCGCTCCCCCCTCCACCACCTTATTAGGCGACCTCCCATGTCTCTCAAATTTCCCGTCTGTTGGGTTGCACCCAGTAAAGAATGTCATCAGCACTGTACTGGTTTTGTTGACCATATTAGGTATGATCATCTATTGCAGGCCCCCCACCACTCAATTTTGAAGCTGCCGTGTTTCACAAACTGAGGCCTTGCTTTCAAAAAATAAACCCAATTTTTAGCCTTTTCATCTGATAAAATTCCTCTTTTCAGTTAAATTTGGTTGATTTTTGTTTTGTTTTTTTTTCAGGTGAGGAAAAAATGCTTTTGCTAAAAGAAAATAAAGTTCACAAACATTTAACACAGATCGAATGAATATTTTACTGTGAAATATGCATTTAATAACCTGAGGAAGGTTCTAAATGTGTCATTTGTTTTGTTCAGGAAATATTTGTCTTTACAGGAATTAGTGGTTTGAAACCAAAATAATTTTGTGTCCATACGAGCAGGTCGAGGGCTCGCTCACTGTAAAGAAGTGTTTTTAATTTTTTGCATGAAAATATTCCCACAGATATCAAAGGAGTTTAATCTAAAAATCACAAAGACAACCTCTGTGACACACACACACATTTATAACCCTAACACACACAGCAGCCTGATATTTCAAACTAATCTGTCTTATTTCAGAGAAATACTCTTAGAAAAAATATCTATTTAGATCCATATCAGTCTCAGCCAGTAATTGACATAATTAATATATGTAGAGCCTGTAAGTGTTACATGTTTACATTCCCTGTCTATGACAACAATTACATTAATTTCTAAACAAATATTATTTTGGTGCAACGACTTTGAGAAGCTGAGAAAATGTGGAAATAATAAAGACAGAAAGCAGACTTTATTTTCTAAAACCAAAAGATGAAAATATTAAAAATCAACTTGAAAGCAGTAATTTTACCAGCTGTTATATTGCTGTTTGTTTGGCTCTCAGTCGCAATTTCTTTTGAAAATGTAAATTTTCGCAGACGTGGATGTTGTAGAAATGCTGATTGTAGAAACGTTTGCCTACATATTATTGTGCCGTCCCTGCATCTGAGGTTTCCTTTTAAATTCACACAGTTTTCCCAGAAGTAGTTCAAGTAAAATCCAAACAGAGCTTCTCTTCCCAGAAAACACATATTGAGGTCAAATCTGTCTCATTGCTGTGAAAAGAGGCTTTTGTGGAGATGTCAGTGGGGCCGAGTGAGACCAGCAGAAACGAAGAATTAGTCACTGGAATAACACGTCTGTTGTCGTCTTCTCACATTTTCACAAAGGAATTAATAAGTTGTGCTGTAGGTAAAGAGCAAGCACGCCAAACCAGTTTATTCTTCCTCTGCAGAGTCTACAGACGACTTTTGTAATTAAATGAATTTTCATATGATAAAAATCCATATTTACAGCAGCCAAAGCTCATCTAAATCTTTAAACCCACCTTTTCCCAGTCAAGCTTTTAAATAAGCAATACGACAAAATTCTCCCCACCTTTGTAGAGTTTTTACATTTATTTTGATTAAAGTGTATGAGTGAGAATTATGCTCATGGAAATATTAAATATAAAACCATCCTAAGTGCAGTTTTTAGAAGGCTCGGTGATTTTTGAGTGTTTGGAAACTAAAAACTGTGATTTGAGAGGTAAAGACAGCTCGGAGCATTAAGTCTGCACTACTAAAAATCCCAATTTTGGAGGATTTGCTGTGTTTCTGTAGAAACACATTTGCAGCAGGTAGAAAATGTTCCTGTTGCAGCTGCAGCTTGTTTGAATTCGTGTAGAAATCAGCAGAGACGAGAAAAATCAGGAATTATCTCATTTTTCGTTTCGCTGGACGCTGTTTTTGTTTTTAGATTAAAAAAAGGCAGAAGGTTGATCTCTGCTTCACCAACACTGGATTATAAAGAGGAGAAATGACTAAAGTAAGGCTCTGATTTCAAGATCTAAATGCATCCGTTTTTTAAATGTGACATTTGAGCAGTTGTTAAAAAGCTCTTTGGATGCAGCGCTGCAGCCGTTTGTTTCTCACAACTGTGAAATTTGTTCTGCTTCAAAAACAAATTCCCTGAAACAGAAACTTCAGCTTCTTCTCATTTCAAACAAATGAATTTTACCAGCAAGTAAAAGGAAAATGAAGAAAGCAGCAGTGATCAGGATGATTATCACTGAATCTGAATGAAGTATTTTAAAGACATTGTGAGATCTGATTTTTAAAATCAACGCTGATAATTAGGAAATTATTTAATTTGACTGTTTTACCTTTGAGTTAAAAGAAACTGGCCTGTAGATCTGACATCAGCCTTCAGTTTATTAACAGTGTGTAAATGAACAAATCTGCGGAGGTGATTTTCACATTTTTCTCTCTCTTTTTTTAGGACTTCTCCTCCCGGGCAAAAGTCGGCGTACAGAAACTGATCCAGAAAGTGGGGTTCTTTGGGATTTTAGCCTGCGCCTCTGTAAGTCCCACACAAGCTTATTTCGATTCTTTCTGTAATAAAATGCCATGAAATAATCCTTCTTATTCTGCAGACGCCCACACTAAACGCACATGGATGCATTTCTTGACTTTGATCGTGCTTCTGATTTTCCCTCAGATTCCCAATCCCCTGTTCGACCTGGCAGGAATAACATGCGGACACTTTTTGGTCCCCTTCTGGACTTTTTTTGGTGCAACACTGATCGGAAAGGCGCTCATCAAAATGCACATTCAGGTAAGCGACATTAAACAAGCCCCCGTGGATCTCTGTGGCTCATAGAAATAGAATAATAGAAGAGAGCTGTGTGAATGCGCAGCGTCACATCTGTGTGTTTGTCGATTCTGTGCTGAAACAAAGCATTGCAGAGTTTGAGATGTAAGTGCATCTTTAATGGGGACAAATGCATGAGATCGTCAGTCGCACTGATGCAGTGACTGCTCTGGAGTCGGCTCCGGAGTGAGGAGGCCATTTTGTGCAGCCAAGCAGGGGGGGAGTCAACCATTTTGTGAGTGCAGCTGCAGCAGCACAGAGCCCTGTACTGTGTGTAGATGGTCCAAAACTATAGGGGGAAAGCAGCTTCATCCTGCGTTGTTGAATAAGGAGCTGTAGGTAGGAGACTTCCCAAATACTTGTTCTAATCCTGGAAAATCCTCAATTTGCGTCCAGGAATTTGTGGTATGTCTGCGATCACCGTCGGGGGATCGGCTTGTTTTCTAACCAAACGCAGGAATTTGCTCACTGTGACACAGACGGGTTAAAAACACGGGAAGCATTTCCACAGCAGCTGTGTGACTCGGCGAGCACCAGCAGATAAACATCTGCGGGGGGTAAAGGAGGACGTGGAGGTGGTGGCTGCACATGCACGGCAGGAACAATCACACACAAAGTGCTAGATTACACCCGGGGCTCCCAGGGGCCCCCCGCTGACAGAGGTGTGGCCCTCTGTGTCACGTAAAGAAGACCCCCCCCCTCTGCAGGCCCCCCCGGAGCTGCTCGCTTTAATTGTTCTGAAAGTTTGTTTCTCATGCAAATGATCTGAGTTTAACATCTTTGTGCAGAAAACAAGAAGTGTTACGAGACGGCCGAGCAGGTGACAAAGGGGGATTTTAAGGCTGTGTGTGTGTGTGTGTGTGTGTGTGTGTGTGTGTGTGTGTGTGTGTGTGTGTGTGTGTGTGTGTGTGTGTGTGTGTGTGTGTGTGTGTGTGTGCGCGCTTCAAAATGATCTGGGGTTGTACCTGTGCTCAGGTGTGTTCTCTTCATTCGCCGTCTTATTTCTGCTTCCTGCTTTCAGAGCTCACTGAGCTTCAGGTGTGAGAGGTTATCGTCGGTGGCTTTGGGACGCAGCGGAGGATCCTGTGTTTGTGATGGTCACATGGCAAATATTAAAATATTCTGAAAACAGTTGTCAGAACATGCATGTACGTGTAAACATGGCTGCTTCCCATCAGTCCAATGATGAGCTGCTTTTCCCATGTTTGTGTGCCTATAAGGTTAATTTGCACTGGGACGGGCAGAGTTCAGGCGTGTGAGAGCAGACGTTACTCAGCTTTCCTGTGTGTGTGTGTGTGTGTGTGTGTGTGCTCATCAATGCTTTGTGTGGGAGAGCAGATCAACTGTCAGCTGTGGGGGCACAAACGCCTCATTTCAGGTTAAATAATTACTGTAACTGTCACAAACTCCAAATCTTACCAAGTCTATTTGTCTCATTTCTAGTCAAAAAAATCTGCCAATGAAACAAGTGATCCAAGCTGCAGCGTGGAAAAAAACACGAGTGGATATATCTGAGTGAAACGTTACTCTGTAGCTGAGAAATGAGACAGATTTACTTGGTAAGATTTGGAGTTTTTGCTCTGTTTGTTTTGTGTGAGATACAAAGTGTCAGTTTTTATATAGTTCTGTATTTATTTTTGTAACATGTAATATTTTGACTGCGAGCCTGTCATTTGTTCAGCTTCTCCTCCTGTGATGCTCACAGGCTGAACATCGAGTTTAAGTGCAGCCTGGCACAGCTGATCAGCTGATCACGCTTTTAAACAATTGTATTCACCTATCAAATGATTGCACTTTGTGTGTTTCCCATGGTTTTGTCAGCACATTTATATTTTCCAAATGGTGTTGGAGGTGAATAGTGCGATTTAAAGTATTGTGTTGGTCAGCACACTTTACATCACTGCAAATTGTGACTGTATTTTTTAAATTGTTCTTATTTAAATTGACGGCGCTGCTCTTGTCCCGTCATTACACGATATAGAAAACGCTGGTGTATCTCTCTTCCCTATAATTTTCAGTATATATTTAGTGTCTTCTGCAAACTCAGGATCTAGAATTTGAAAGACGTTTCTGTGGGTTTGTTTGTAATGACGGCTCGGCTGCTGTAGTCTTCCTCATGGCGATGGTGAAGGCAGGCGAGAGGTTCGTGGATCAAACAAACACATGCTCTTTTAGAAGAACACACTAACAGACAATAACTGAAGGACCTTGAAAAATTAGTGGTCAATTATTGTCTGCATGCCCCTCCCACCACCACCAAAGCTGGAATGATCGGCAGTCGCCTGTTTGTCGCTTCTGTACTGGTGACTAAGCAGGAACCGGACAGCAGCTGGATCCAGGCCCCTCTGAAGCCATGACACATCTGATTCTTCATGTCTCTGCCAGTGTGTACGTCACACACTGGCTGTTCTAACGGCAGCCGAGGTGATTCGCTGACGTGTGTCACGGTCTCTGATTTCTTGCCCTTTGTTTCTGCTTTCACACCAAACCTTTTTGGTTGTGTGACACACAGTGATTGGGGAAACTGAGTAGTGTGAGTGTTTGTGTGAGGAAGGAGGTATTAAAGGATTCAAACTATAATGTTTTACTGCTTTTCCCGCTATTGCTGAGCTCACGGTTCAACGACTAACGTGTTCTTCCTCCGTGTGCTTCTTTGTCATACAGAAACTGTTTGTGATCATCACCTTCAGTAAGCACATAGTGGAGCAGATGGTCTCCCTAATCGGGTGAGTAACCCTCACCGGGTGTGTGTGTGTTCGTGTGTGTGTGTGCGCCTGTTTGGTCACCAAAAGTACCCTGAGCAGCACCTACCACGCACCAAAGAGTGAATGCAGGACGTGATGAATGGGGGACTTTTTGGGTGGCGATGGGGCGTTTAGGCCCCACTGTGTCAAACGGGCCTCCTGCTCTCGGAGGTCCTGACAGACGCTGTGTACAGTGGCTCTGAGGGACTTCAGCAGATGTTTACTCTGTCTGAGATTCGTTGTGCAGACCTCGAAACAAGGTTTTTGTCACAGTTAGCTCGCTCCTCGCTCCTCGCCCCTCGCTCCTTGCTCCTGGCTCCTGGCTCCTTGCTCTGCTCTGATAGTCTGTGTGCTGATTAAGGGCTTGGATTTTTCCACTGGATGATGACTATGAGCATGAACATGTCTTGACTATGGCAGAAACCTCTTCCCTGGTTTATCACATGTTTTTTGTTTTGCTTGCTGTTTTGTTTCCCGTGTGTCTGCGTAAGTGATCATAGAGAGCTGCTGCTGGTACGAGGAGGCCTGTCATGTGCGAGCTGACGGTGCCAGGGGTTGATTAACCTGGAAGCCTGTGTGGAGGAAATGCTGAGTTTCTGGAGAAGGTTGGAGAGACAGGTTTTATCTGTGTAGTGGACATCCTGTAAAAATGAACCACACAGTAAATACGGGCTTCTTGAAATTAAGGCCACGATGAAGCTGAAAGATACTTGGAGTTGGGAGTGGGTGCTGACGGGGGCCGTGATGGGTGTCCTTGTAGCGATACGGGGGCCTGCAGCTGGAAAGCGACACACCTGCTAGTGGGAGTGGCATTTATATTACACGCACTCGTAGGTGCACTTACATACATGCTGAAAGGAGGAGGTCAGATTGCATCAGCTCTCTTCCTCACTGTTATTGTCACTTTGCACATTTACTGTGTGTCTGCTGTGAGTTTGGACGTCTGCAGTCAAAGTGTTAAAAAGCAGTTTTTCTTTTGTCACTGTTTTTAGTTTTTATACAGACTAATTAAATTCTGTTGTGAAGGCACAAAAGCAATGCTTGTGTGTGTGTGTGTGTGTGTGTGTGTGTGTGTGTGTGTGTGTGTGTGTGTGTAATTTGTAGCGTGAATTGTGAAAGACATGTGCCCACTAGCAGTCACTGTTCATTGAACTGCAGACTGAAGGCAACAGATCATTGGTTACTGGCCGGTTTCAGTCTGACTCGCTTCTTCTCTAAAGGAAGTTTCACTCATTACAACTTGTCAACCGTCGGCTTCCTTCCTCACCGAGCCCTTTCTATCCTCACCTCTGATTCTCGATGCTGCTCTCGCTCTCAGTCACACATCACCTTATGAATGGGTGACAGCGTTTCCAATTTAACCCTTTCTGCACCAGCGCTCTGCCACGTTAACTGTGGAGGTGCTTTCACATAAATGTGCACCTTTCCACGCACCAAATCTGCAGTTGCCCCCACCTGCTGTGCGCTTGCACGGTGTGCACACACTCACACAAACTCAACCATTTATCCTCTGGATGCCCTTTTTCTCAAAACAAAACAAAAAAGTCACACTACTCCATGTGTCACGTTCTGTGTCTGGTGGTCGGCAGACAGACCTGAGCTCATACATAAAACTATTTACTTACATATTTACTTTTTTACACCAGATTGTATATTTGGACATTTTATATATTATTTGCACTGGGTTGGAGATGCTCTGTATCTCATTGTACAACTGTATAGTGACAATAATAGCATTTTATTCTATTCTATTCTCCAAAATTTGTGTTGGAATTGCTCTGAACGCTGATTTCTTACATTTCTTTTCTGTTCATGTAAACAGTGAAATTCTGACTTTACATGATCAGACTTCAAATGTTGATTGACAGCCACGTCTCCAAAATGCTTTTAGTGAAACGCACTCTGGACGTGGGGTTCGCCGTCGTTCGCGTCGTGATTTTGGATTCTTAATATGTGTCTTTGTTTTGGTTTGACTCCAGTGCCAGCCTTAGTGGGTGAACGAACGTTGGACTTTGGCTCTAGTGATTTCATCCTCACATGACATAATACAATACAAGTCATTTCCTGCTCTAGGTGCGCTCGCTGGCACGCGCACACAGACGACGCAGAAATCAGTGGCTGCAGCACCTCAAGCCTTTTTGTACACATCACTTATTTTATTTTTACACCTGGTAAATAGATTTTATTACCACGTATCAGTGTTTTTGTTTGACCTCTTTTTTTGGATTTATACTGAAGTTGATAAAGGTTCAATTCCAGTATTTAGCTTTCTGACAGAGTGGAACATTTTTCAGTGCCGGTGAATCCGAGCATGGCTGTTATTAAAATAACAATGAACCGGGTGAATTCCCTGAAACATTTACTGCAGTGCGAAAAAGCCTCTAGTTTCACAATAGTCAAAATGTGCATTTTTGGTGATAAGAACAAAAGTGTGTGTGTGTGTGTGTGTGTGTGTGTGTGTGTGTGTGTGTGTGTACCTCTTTTTGTTTGTAAAATGTGTTTGAAGACGGGAGTTTTGGCGTGCTCTCTGCTGACCGTCATAATCGAGTTTTGAATGAGCTTCTTTTTAAAGATGTTTTAGTTTTCGGTCGTCTGCGATCAGTTTAAAACGGGGAAGTCGTTTTTCTGTGAATGACAAATGGAAAGTGTTGAAATTCATTGACTGAAATTCAGTTTCATAAGAGGTTTGGATCATGAGGCTCTAAAACTGTCAACAGGAATTTTTATTACCTCTCAACCAAAAAATGACCAACTTCAGTTTTTCCTTCGTTTATCTACCAGCTAGAAATAAAATGTGCCTTTATTTATCTATTTATCTATTTATCTATCTATTTATTTATCTATTTATCTATCTATTTATTTATCTATTTATTTATTTATCTATTTATTTATTTATCTATCTATTTATTTATCTATTTATCTATTTATCTATTTATTTATTTATCTATTTATTTATTTATCTATCTATTTATTTTTAAGAATGTGCACAAAATATAAATGATTAAAATGCCATTACACGTTTGCTTTTCTGCTGTTCCTTTTGAGTATTTAGGTTTGTTGGAAAAATAATTTTTCATTTCAACTATTCAGTGAATTTCTTTCTTTTTCAGCCGTTTCTCTGGTTGCTGTTTGGTGCACGTCAGACAGGTCAAACCTGGTCTATTACTCCTTCATTATTGTTGAAACAGTTTTCTGGCAGATAGTTTTCACTCTTATCCTGCTGAGCCGAGCATTCAAGGCTACATCCACAGGTTTCTGTCAGTAGCAGCAGGGTAATGATGAAGATAGTTTTGCTTTGAAGTGCAACAAAGTCAGAATAAAACCCTCCTCAGATGCCTTCAGGGCTGATAAAAGAAACAGATAACCAGGTCAGACAGGCTGAGGGTCTGATCAGACTTGTTAGGTTTCTTTCGTCCTGTGACTAATGTTCAGATGTCTGCTCTGCACGATGAGCCGTGTGGACAGTCGTTTAGGTCAGGAGGAAATTCTGCAGACTCACGTTAAGTAAGGCTTTCTGTACATAGTGCTCCTGTTCTTAATTAAAAGGCTCATTTTTCATATCCTTGCACATTTTTTGCAGATTTTCTGATGTCAAAATTTTCCTAATTCAAGAGTTTTTTGTTTGTTTTTTTTAAACTTGCTAGAAGTGACTTTCTAACAGAGTGGGAAACACCCTGATTCTAGGCTTCGTGTAACACCTGGGCTCTGTATCTGTTCCTCCCTTTTCTCCGCTCTCTTATCTCAGCAGCAGCTCAAAATCACCCACCACATGTGGCAGTGGAACAGGGAGCTTTCCTGTGTTTGAATCCAAGTTTTCCATCCTCTCGTTGATCTTTTGTAAGTGTTCGGGTGAACAGTTTACTCTGATTCGTGCCATTTCTTCATCAACCATTTGTAACCGGTAACTGGACAGGACATAACAGACGCTTTCTCTAATTGGAAGACAAACTGCAGCGATCCAGTTGTGTTTATGCTTGTCACAGGTCCCTGTGGTGGAACTGGATGAACTTTCTCTAAACGCCAGATGAGAAATTTGTTTCATATTATCTCATCTTCTGACATCACACCCTGTTCTTCACTAAGTCAGCAGTAGGTTGTTTTGTATGGAGCTTGACAATTCCTTCATAGCCATGGATGAAGGGAAGGGTAGTCTTTGTCAGACTCTGAGAGAAAACCATTGACATGCAGAGAGGAGTCGAGACCTGAATAGGTTGTGCTGTAGAAACCGGTGTGCTGAGGCCACGGGGAACCCCAGCACGTCTTCATAAGAATGCACCTATTTCCATGCGAGTCCATCTCTAAGACATGAGTCAATTACCAGCACAATGGGCCTCCAGATGGCTGTTTCTGCTGCATAAGGCATTAGGAGATCCCAGCATGCAGCCCTGCTCGGGAGGAGGAGACACGGGCCAGAGCAGGCCGGTGGGTGATAGTGTGAAGCACTCGTTGAATCATAGAGGAGCATTTCAAGTTAGGCTTTGCATTTACATGCAGTGTTGTGCTACGATTGTAATGTATTAGGTACTCTTGGTGGAATAACAATGAGTCGGTAAACTCAGCTGGATTAGGTCTCAGGTTATTTTCAGCATTTACTTTTTGTTTTGTGACAAGAAAAATCCTTCTAAGCAAACACGACCAACGCCGCGTATTTGAAAATGGCAAAGTGATGGAAGTGACTCAGTCGCTTGTGAGGAACCGTTTAGATTCAATTTGCTTTGTTCTGTTTCCTCTTGAGTGCAGGGTCAGCGCAGCTTCCCGTGGACGTTAACTGTAAAACAACCAAGCTGTGGCTGCTGGAGAAGTTACTGAGAACCATGCAAATCAAACTATTCTGGGTGTTCACAGAAGGGCAGTTATTTATGCACACGTACTCAACTTCTGGTGTTTAAGGTCTGTTACCGCTTGTTTCCACTGAATTTCACTTGCGTTGAACACTCGCGCCTAGTTCATATAGAAACTAGGTTTGTGTGGTTTCGTACTGAATGCCGGGGTGTCTGGCGTGAAGGTAGCTATGGTGCACTCGCAGGCAGGAAGGGATTGAATGATCTGGCACCGCATTAGTCTGATTGAAGCAGAAGGTATCCAATTGTGGCAGTGAGATTTCTTGCAATTTTAAAAAGAAGAGCGCATTGAACTGCATGTTTTGCTGTGATGTTTTGTACCTTGAACGTTTTTGAAAATGGTGAACTGTCATCTCACCTCACTGCACCTATAAATAGCCCTTATTGAGCATATGAGCAAAGTCTTCCTGTTAACCCAAAGTGCAGGAAGGGAGTATTTTCAATACTATTAGTCACTGGCTCTGTTGGTCACCTGAGAACTGTACTGACAAAGATGGCATTGATCAGTCTTTCCACTGCCAGGCCTGTTCACCCAAACGCATTCATGATGCGATCAGCCGGGGCGAGACAGCGAGACTGAGCAGTGGCGTGGTGGCAACTGTCCTTTTATACGCCATCGTTAAATGTAATGTGTGGCTCAGCAGAGTGTACTTTTTTTTTTTTTATCTTCACTTCTGATTACCCAGATTTCTGCCTGACAGGAAAACAGCGGCAGGAGCAGAGAAGTCCAAAGGTCTTAGTACAGCCATGTAAAGTAATAATCTGTCGCTCAAGACTGTAGATCCTGCAGGCCTGTTTCTGCCATTAATGGCACACTGAGATACTCCAAAGATCTGAATGGAAATATAGCATTGCTGAGTAAGTGTGTGTGTGTGTGTGTGTGTGTGTGTGTGTGTGTGTAAAATAGAATGACGCAAAGAAAGGGAGAGGTCATATGTGCTGCAGGTATGAGCCTCTGAGGCATCATGTGTGTGTGCCAGGACGTCCTGCTCCGTTCGACTGATTCTTTTGATGCCGAGTCGTTCACCGCACATGCTCCACACTCATCAAATCATTCCTACTATTACTAATGTATTCATCAGGGTGGCAAATGGCCCGCATGTTGTTTTAGGAAACAGTACGCCATTGATTCACTTTTAGAGCGGCTCATTTATCAGGGGAACACAACGTGACCTTCAGCTCTTAATCAGCATCATCCACTGTGAAGTGTATTGTTTTGTAAATCCCGCAAACATTTTAATGTGTGCTGTAATTTCACCAGTTGTCATGAGGATGTGTCTGTGTTCTGTGAAAGGAGTCATCCCAGACAGGACCTGAGTCAGAGGCCAGCTGAGCAGACGTCCGGGCCCCTCTTACTCCCAGCCGCTCATCCGTCACACCTCAGTCAAAACAGACACATCATCTCACATCAGCCTAAGTAATGGGAGGGGAGGACAGACTGTGAAGAGGGTTGTTTCTGATAGTTCTATCTGAACGATCACCGCTGTGGAAAATAGCTTTATTGTCCAGGTTTGGGTTTTTTAAGGCCTCAGACTGAAAACCAGGGAAACGACTCATTTTAAATGTGACAAGACAAATAAATATCTACAATCAAATTTCAAGTATACCAAAAATGCACTTGTACAGTGTCATTTTTGCAAATCTGAGGACTAAATTAGTCACATTCAACATTAATGTAGTGTGTGTGTGTGTTTGTTCAAGAATAGAAAAGCGTGGCAAATGTTCATAAGAGCTTCGCTTTCCATTTCTCTTTCCGTCTCTGACCACAACCTCGAGGGCGCATCGTCAGAAAATAATGATCTGGATGCTTTCAGTGCTTTTTCCTGTTTTGCTGGTGATGTCTTTTGTCTTGTACAAACATCATTGGCTCCTTAACTAACACGTCTAGGATGGTTCATAGAGGGGATCGGGCATTTGCGGTTGTGGCGCCGAAAATGTGGAGCGATCTACCTCTCCACGTTAGAATAAAACCCAACTGTCCCATCTTAAAACACATTTTTCCCTTTCTATACTGTATGAGAGTTACCAACTTTTTATTTGAATTTATTTTCTTACCTGTTTGATGTTGCTAATGTTATTGTTTAGTTCTCTGTTGCTCTCTGTTGTTATTAAATGTGCTTTATAAATAAATGAAATGAAACATTGTTACAAAAACACTCCATCTTCTCAAAGTCAACTTTTTGGGATTTCCTTACCTGGATGACAACAATACATCTCATTTGCTAAAACTTTCACTCTCGCAACGTATAGTTTTGAAGCGGAAGCTATATAGCATCCTGTGGCTTTTAGCAGGTAGCTACTAACCTGTGTGGTTACAAACTACTAGCATTTCACATATATGACACACCACAGAGGCACTGTATAGTTCCCCAGTGTACTGTACACACATGTACCTTGTTACTGAGCGACTGACGTGCTGCTTTGACTGATGCTTGATTGTCTCATAAATATGTGACCTTGGAGAGTTTCTGTTCTTCACATAAACCTAGCGTGGGTTGACAGATTCATTTCCCCACTCTGGTATTTTTGAGGGTCTTCTTAAACAGAGTTTCCCATTTGTAACTCACTTGTAAGAGCTAGGTGTCGTCTCATAGGAAATAATGTCATTATAGATCCCGCTACACAACCGTCCCCACAAACCTGACATCACAGGTTAGATGGAGACACCTACATCTCTCATCTTCTCATTCATCTGCTGCTGTAGCCTGAACAGTTTGACTTGTCTGGATGCGTCTCAGTCAAGTGTGACTCACTGAATAACCCCGTGGTCCAGGCCTGGTTACCCGGTGCCCCAGCAACTCCATACATCCCCAACACCAAGAGAGTTTGTGTAGGCACGCTGACCTAAACCTGGGGTGTGTGGGTGGTCACAGGGACTACAGCAGTGTTTCATGTGGGAGGAATAATAGAAAGCTATAACTGGTCCCCCTAATTTCCTGGCAGCTCTGCGGAGAGGAGAACACGAGTCTATGCTTCTGTATATGTAGGTGTATGTATGTGTGCTGGCTGACACAGATGGCTGCAGAGCAGGGATGTGATAAACACCCTGGGCAGGGGGATCTCCGTCCAGGAGTGGGCTCCATGCTTTAGTGGTGAAGTCATTGGGAAAAAGCCCGGTCGAACTGGAGGAGGAATAGACACGCACCCACAGGCACACACAGATTACCTTACAACATTTGCACGTGAATCAAAATTTTCCCGACTATAAAATGAATCGCACTCCTCCCCTAATTCCATTATTCCGTTATTCCAACACTTAATAAAGTTCAGTTGGAACAGTAGCAATTTACTGAGGCGTGTAAGCCACGAAAGCCGATTTAAAGAGAAATTTGCAGTGTCAGTGTTTCGAAGAGAGATGAAGAGGTCAGAGTGCCTCAGGTTAGCGCACCACCTATCCACGCTGTGCTTCTCGCAGCGTTGGCGCTGTTATGTTAGGTGTGAACTGTGGCCCTGTGCAGCATTGGGTAACACCAGCGATTGCCTAAGCCAGTTGTTGTGATGGTGTTGTAACCCGTTGGACCTGGCCAGGGTTTGGCTGTCATGTGAGCCCTTGTTCTCTATCTTCCTCTTCCTGGATGTCGGGCACGTGTGTGCCTGCTCATTGTGTGTGTGTTTGGAATTTAATTAGCATTAAGGACACAAATTGTACATTTTAAGAGGATCTGTGTTCAAGTGCCTTTGGAGGTGGCGGCCTATGGAAGGGGCATACATGTCAAAGGTCACCTGTGACTCACTGCCAGTGGAATTTGGGTGTATGGGGAGGGGGGGTTGTTTCTCTTTCTTTTGTCTGTTTTTGTCTCTTTTCCCTTTGCAGCATTAGAACATATTGCTCTTTGAACAGAAGGAGTAAATGATAGTTTATTAAAGACAATTTTAAAAAAGGCTGAGATTGGGCTGCTAAAATTAACCCAGCAGAATGAATCGGCTGCAGGAAGCTTGAGAGATGTGGGGGTTTCCTTGTTTTCTCAGAGCCTCTTCCCCCCCATCCTTTCTTTCCTGATTATTGATCAGGTTGCACCTTGTTCACAGTTAAAGAACAGACACGTCGCAGGTTGTTACAGGGTTAGTGCAACTGAAAGTGATGACAAGTTGAGCACACGTGAGGGTTTTTTTTAAATTTGCATATTTGATGGAACGAATAATTTCACAATGTTCACGTAATCCAGCAAACAAGTTTTCTTTGTGCGTCACCCACATTTCTTCGTTTTTCCAGGTGTGAGGATTAAATAAAGATTTTCTTGATGCACTTCAGAGACAGAAAATGTTATTCTGTTTTCTTTTACTCTCCATTATTTTTCTAACATTTAGCATTAATATAATTTTTACCTGCTTCAGCAGAATTATAAAAATGTTCTTTTTAAGTCATTGAATTTTTAAATAATTGAAACAGATGAAGAAGTGTGTGTGGACGGTGATGGCAGTGACTTTTCCCCCAGAATGAAATTGGTACCTCGACTGGTATTTGATGTTCTAACCTAAAACTGAGTTTGTAAAGGGCAGCAATGTTGGATTTTACCAAACACTCTGATTGTCAGTGTTTTGCCTTTTGTCCATGTGTTTATTTTACACAGATGCACAGTGTGACCGCACTCACAAGTATTTGGAAAAATGGAAAAAGTGATTTGGTTTAGTGGTTTTGTACGAGGATGGCAGTGCCCTGGTTTCTGCTGTATCTCTGGACGAGCTCTTCACGTTCAGAAATAGTGATCAGCTTGTGCACAGCTTGATTAAAAGCATTCTTGAAATAAAGGCAGCAAAGTAATAGTTTTGTTTAAACTCGTATCATATAAAAGAGCTCCAAACATTTAAGTCTTGAACTCTGATCGCATACAGGACATTTCCAAATGTGGATTTTCTTTCAGCTGATTGATAAAAATATTTACAGTGGGGCTTTCATGCATTCCTCCTGCTGCGCCTCTTATTGTCAAAAGTTCACAACACAGATGATAATAAATGAATTTAATTCTTTTACATATTTAGTATTGACTGCTGTATTATAATAATTTATGAAAGGATGTATTTACTCAGTTGACTAAATGGAAACTGTTTGATGGTGATTATTAATAATCACTCTGCCTTCATTTGTGCTGGTGTATGAACAGCAGCTACTGTGTGAATATATCCACATAACACACAAAACAAACTTTAAATTTAAAGCCCAAATTAGTGAAAGCCTTTTTTTTTCTTTTTCTTTTGAAGGGAAACAATTTAATTCTAATTGTTGTTGATGGTGTTCATGCATGGAGCCTTCTATGATTGAAAAGGCACCTACATTTTAGGACTTAACAATAATACACAATTTTTCTTTAGAAGAATGAAGTAACAAAAGTGCCGTCTTCTGTTTCATTTTTGTTTTGTTCGTTTTATAAATGTGTCACTGCTGTTTGATGTCTCTGAATGTGAACACACAGATGATTTTCATGTGAAATACACAAAACTTTTGCTCCAGTTTTTATCATTACATGATGACAAGCTGATGGACAAATCTGTCATTTTATTGTTCATATGTTAAAGCTGATTATTTGAATAAAATACGACAACTTGAAGGGGATTTTTGGCATTTTATAGTTTAATGAGCTGAATTATTGCTGACATGCAGTTTTACTAATATTTTTACTAAATAAAGGTGACCAGAAAATTTAGACATGGCCAACAGTTTTTTAATGAGCATTTTCGACTCGATATAATAAATTGACAGGAGCTTTTAATGTAAAACTGAGACTGTGCGTAAAAAAGTGTATTAGGTAGTTTGTTTTTTTTAAATTACATAATTTGCTCATTGTTCGAGGCCTCAGTGCTTCTGAGTTTTCTTTTACTCTTCACTGCTCGCACAGAATTTCAGCAAAGCTGCTGTTAAAGTTTGGTCAGGCTCATTCTTTGCCACATTTAATCCTTTTGCTGTTTTTCGCCACTTTAACTCTGAAACATCTCTAAATGCAACTTTCACAACTTTGGCTAACATGTATATAATTCATGCACAGGTGACACAAATCTTTCATTTATTTTAGGTATCAGAAAGTCTAAGTTAATCTTCTACACTTGTTCCACACACTCACACACACTCACAGGTAAATTACAAACACACTTACAGTAGGAATTCTTAAATCCAACAATTTCTCAGCACCTTGTGTCGGAAAGTGAAAATATATTCCCCAAAAAACACAAAGTCACTTGATATTTAATGGGAAGACCAAGAGAGCGTCCTCACTCTGGCATTAAATTCTTGTTTTAGACTGCTAGCTTTGAGCTTCTTTGTTGGTGGATTTGCCCTGGCTCATGACTCAGTGTTGCTCATCGTGTAGGAGATGATTCGCCCGCCATTTCTGAAAACTGTTTCTTTCCTTCTTTGTTCTTGCGTGTTTACTTTTATTTGCTTTTAACTCCTGTGTTTTCTAGTTGTTGTGCTCAGATTCAGCGTCTCATCCAGGTTTTATATTTTAAATAAGTTTGGTAAGATTCTGTGTGTGTGTGTGCGTGTGTGTGTGTGTGTGTGTGTGTGTGTGTGTGAGAGTGAGAATGTAAGAGGAATTTTGTGACATGGGGGATGGGAATAGCAGAGGCTTTGTTTCCCTCCAAAAAGATTTTTGATAGTGTGTGTCCTTTGCATTTTCTATTGTGTAATTTAAAGCGTGATCCATCTGTTAGACTTCCTGTCTTCTTTGTGACCATTCACGTGTAGGATATCCATTACCCGTTATAAAGTTAATCATTAGTAAAAGGCTTCCTCGTTGTTAACTCAATCATTTAACACAATCTTTTCTCTTTTTTTTCTCACCCTCAGATAGCAGATAGGTGTGTGTAGATTGTGTGCGTTTGTACGTGCGTGGAGGTAGGGAGGGACGGAAATGACAAGCCTCCTTCAGAGAAAGTTATCAGCTATAAACTCGACCGTATGTGACATGACTGCCCACGCAAACCTGTCTGAAAGTCTTTGATGGGTCTCTGAGCTTTGAAGATGCCTTCCCAGTACGAACAAAAGACACAGAAGTGGAGCAGAGGGAATGCTTTGAAACAAAAGCTCAGAGGATGTAGCTGACGGTGTATAGCTACAAAACAGAAGAAGTAAAGGTCTTTAGTATGTATTTGTTCAGTGATTAATCACTAACTCCAGCCAAGGGATGGGCCACTGATTTGCTATTCTAGGGCATTCTCTGCAGTCTCTCACGTCTTTTTTTTTCTTTTTGTGTGTGTGTGTGTGTGTGTGTGTGTGTGTGTGTGTGCGACAGAGAGAGAGAGGGAAGGGGGTTCAGTAGTATCTTGTAGTTGGTGGCTAAACCTTGTAAAGGGTTTTCCTAATATGGGCCGTCTTACTGGAGTTCCCTCCCCCTGTGGGCCATCCCCCAGGTCTCAGCCAGTGATGACACAGCGTGGGTACGACTCACTTCCTCATTAATTGGCTGAAACCAGTTCTTACAGGAACCGCCTGTGATAAATGTGAGAGTTCTGAGAAGTCATTCATTTCTCCTCGCTGCAGCGGCAGAGGAGGCACTGCAGGGGAGTTGAACGAGTTCACCGATGTGTGTGTGTGAGCGAGAGGGAGGGGAAGTGGAGTGTGTGTGTGAGAGGAGAGACAGCGGAGTGGGAGAATGTGGGTGACTACTGCTGCCGCAGCTGCCGACTGAGAGCCGGCCAACTTTACTTCAGCTGTTTTAATCTGGGTTTTTTTTTCCTTTTGTTTTGATTTTTAAAATTTTCAGTTTGTTTCCGAGTGCTGCTGTTTTTGGGTTTTTTTTTATTTTATTTTTACAGCTGTGCTAGTCTGTTTTTCTCTGTGTGTGTGGGGATGAGCAATGAAGGGATCGCACTCGCTGCTCTCCGTCTTTCTCTCTTCTCGGAGAGAGGAAGCAGGCGAGGCCGACACTGTACAGGAGACAGGACAGCGTGCCTCCCTTTGTTGCTGCCCTTGGGCTGGTGAGTAACAATGATGTGATGTGATTTGTGCCCCGCAACCCCACCCCCTCCCTGTTCTTTCCCCAATGCATCCCCCCTCCACCCTCTACCTCTGTCTTTCTCTCTCTACACCCCCCTCCCCCCACTCTTTTTCCTCCTCCTCCACCACCAACACCACCAACCCCCACACCCCTGTTGGTGGAAACAGAGCTGTTCCACTGCTGGGTGCGGCACTGCAGAAGCCCTTCAGGGAGTACTTGGAGGCCCAGAAGGCCAAGCTGCACCATCTCACTGGAGAGGGGATCCCAGCTGTAAGTACAAGGGGCCTCAGTGCCCAGCTTCTGTTCATTCATGTTTGCAGCCTAACAAAAAGTGGAACGCACCCCACTTTCTCCAACCTTTTTTGTTCCCTTTCCCTCCACTTTGTTATCCCGTTCTTATGCCTAACCCATTTTCTATAATGGGCGCACCTGTTTTACTTGACTTTTTATTCATTTAAAAAATCATTATTTCATAATCCAAAGTTGTGTGTGCATTATAATCTGTAGAAATGACACGGGCCTGTTTAGGGCTAGAATGACAAAGTAGCTTAGGGCGGGCTGGGCGGGCTTGAGTTCAGGGAGGAGAAAGAGGGGGGAGAGGGGCCAGTGTGGGGTCTGGCTTCACTTGCTGTATTGAAGTGTACTACTGTAGCACTGCTGACTCATGCTCGATCTTACCAATTGGGAGAGTGCGTCCGAGCGTGGTCACTCCCCTATGTGTCACACACAAACACTTGCACTCAGTGCCCCGCCTGAACCCGGCACTGACTGTGGAGCGGGGCGCCCACCCCCTCCGCTAGTGACAATCCATCAAAACCCCCATCTGGGGAAAAAGAGCCAGTTGTAGCTTATTTGTCTTTGAAAACTTTGTTCCTCCGGCTCTTTATTTCCCACTTTTCTCCCGTTCTGTGTGATTCAAGTGATTGAGTGAAAATATTTTTTCCTTTGAATTCTAGGAAGGAGAAGAAAAGGATCGACTTTGAGTTGCACAAGGACAGATTAAGGCATTTCTAGAACAATGTTCCTTTTTTCTTGTAACTTGAGCCTTCAGCAGTTACAGGGTAGAAACGAGGCAATTTAGCTTGGTGGAGGCAGGCTGCAGGCTGGGGTCAGCGGGGGCGTTAAGAGGGAGGACGGTGGGGGCTGCCGCGTGTTTTATTACCCCTGATCTCTATCTGTCCTGCACATGGAGCTGGATCCCCACCTAGCCTACAGCATCAGGAGCAGAAGGGAGAGCAGTGTGTGGGGCAAAGAGGGGCTTGTTCTGGAGCTTACTGACAGAGCTCCTCTCTCTTCTGTTCTCTCTGTGGTTCCTGGCAGGAGGAGAGCTGGCTGTCGTGGCTCTTTGAGAAGGTTGTGGTCATCATGGTATGCTTCTTTGTCTGCTCCATTGTCAACTCCATGGCTCAGAGCTACGCCAAGCGCAAACGGCAGGAGAAGTATTCGGAGAGCAAGGCGGAGTGAAGGCCGTCTCCAGATCAAATCGGTCCATCACCTCCAGGCTGCTACCACTCCTTTCCTCCTATCTGCTCTTCCTCCTGGCTGATCCCCCGCTGTGTATTTAGGGAAATATGAGCCCCATCTGGTTTCTCTCTTGTGGTATTAGCGACTTGGACTTCTATTTGCTTGTTTTCAAAAGCTTTGCATTTGGTAGTGATTTCTGTGATAGTTCTCTGTAAGGTAGGTGTTTGCTGGGCTGCATGTGAGCGCGTGGAAACTGCATTAATGTTGGTGCTTTTAGGAGCTCCACGTGATAATTCTCCCCAGTAGGCCTTAAGCTGCACTGTTTATTCCACTGGTGTTTATTCCACTGGTGTTTATTCCACTGGATTCGTCTAATCTGAATAAGCTAGCATCGTTGGAATCGTGTCTTATAAAACCAGCACAGAGTTTGTTGTTTTTTTTATTTGGTTAAGAAACAATGACTTATTGTGCATCTCTGCCAGCCTCGTAGGAATCCTGTATTTATGCTGGACTGTCGCTCGGTGTCAGGCAATGGTAACTCTTCTTATTTCTAAATATTGTTGAGCTCCAAGTTAATTGTAGTAGAGATGTTAATAGATGGTTCCAGTTGTAAATGGTGCTTTAGACAACTACTTCTTTTGTGTGTACAGTAAAGCGCTCTGTAGTACTTTTGGAGAGAAATGATAAATCAGCCATGAATCACCCGCTGGTCCCTTTGTCTGCCCTTATTGTTCTGCTTCCAGGAAGAGAGCGCATGACTCAGCCCGGGGCTACTTTACCAGATGCAGCCGTATATTGAATCAGATCTACAACTGTGCGCGTGTGTGAGACTGAGAGCAAGACGGAGATAGTAGGTCGTGTTGGCATGGCTGCCACATTTGTTGCTCTCCTTTTTTGTTTTTTTTCTTATCTTTTATGGATTAAAGCAGACTGCGCTCCACTAACAGCCTGGGAGTCTGCCTGGGAGTCGGAGCGATAGCCGGCGATCCCTCACACTTAGAGACGATCTCTGTTATGATGTCAGATGTTCTTCTTTGTCTTCTTTTTTTAAAGCCCTCTTCTCCCGCACGAGGACGCCAGGCTCGTGTTTGATATTACGCGAGCAACTCTTAAAGCAAAAGCGCTTCTATCCCATTTTTCTCTTTCTTTCTTTTTTTGCTCCCTGGATAACGACAGTTGGCTCTCGGTGTCCGCGGTATCTTCCTTTTTTCAGTAATTGCCAGTGAAATGTGCTATTTCTTCTCTGTACCGCTGTTGTGCTACGCTGGACTGAGCGCAGCGGGTGCTAGAGCAGGCACAAGCAGCGGGGGAAAAAAAACCCTCAAGTGCACAGTGAAAAGCGTCTGTGCCGTTACCTCAGCTGAACCCTCGAATGAACTCGTTGCACTGCGCGAGTCACGGAGCCAGGAGACGAATCACTCGAGTAGATTCGAAACAGAGGGGCACTGTTGAGCGAGCTGAACCCTGCGCTCTGCACCGGCTCCAGTCAGAACATTCACATCTCCTCCTTTCTCCTGTCGTGGTAAGTAGGATTAGGGCTCTTTCTCTTTTCCTTTTTTTTCTCCCCCCCTTTCATTGTTGTCGTTCTGTACATGCATACGTCTCAGGCATGTCCGTCACACTCTCGGCCTGTCAGATAGCTTATCAGACTGGTGTTGGCTGTTAAGATTGCAAGGCGACAACAGTCTGTAGGCTGTCTGACATTTCGGGCTCTTTCATCTGACCAGCATCCTGTTTTGTCCTCCTTCTGTTATTGTCATTGTTTCAGTTAGCATCAGTTCCCATTTAGAGGTGTGTGCCACGATGTCACTTCCCTTTATCCCAACCGCTCGTGAAACGTCGGCGATACGGGTCTGTTATTTATTTCCTCCGTGCTGACGTCTGTGAGGGTTTTTCTGTCGGTCTGTGTGAGGAACTGTGAATTCACATGTTTGCAAATGCACACGTAATGATGTCAGCGATGTACTTCTATGTGCACGTCTGTGTGAGTGTGAGAGTTGGCTCTTTCCTCTTGAATTTCCAGAGAATCCAGACAGCGTACACCTTATTGCAACACATCATATTGTGACACTCGGTGCTAGGTATGGTACATGCAGTGCTTACCCAGCTTTCCTTCCCTTTCACACTTCCCTGTTCTGTTTTACTGAGAACTTTCTTCTATTGCTCAATATGTACTTTTTTCTTTTGTACCGAGCTGCATTTTATTGGAACAGCTCTTTGAGGGGGTGTTTTTTTTTGTTTTGCTTTTTCCAACAGCCACACATCGGTAATTACACAAAGCTGAAAATCATTGCTTGACCAGTGAATGCTTGTGCTGCACAGACACATTTTATTTTAGGTTTGTCTTTTTCGAGAATAGAGCAAAAGCTGCAAACGTACTCCCGGTGAAGCAAAATCACGCTGGAATGGCTCGCTGGCTTAAAAAGTGCTTTTCTTGGCACATTCAGGACGTCCTGTTCCATAAGGGAGCCCCTTTTGGCAAATACAGTGTGTGTCTGTGTGTGTGCGTGCGCATGTTTGTCTAGAAATTCTGTTTATATTTCTACGTGTAAGTGCCTGTAGTTCTTGTTTAATATGTCTGTACCTGCTATTTTTAAAGGTGTACACACTGTTTTTTTTATTCTACTTTTTCTAAATAAAGTCTATTAAAAGGAGGATTTGTATTCTGTTCATTATTCGATAAGTCTCGACTACGCAGGTTGGCGTTTACCTTCAGGCCTCCGAAGAATCTCACGTGTCAGCCAAGAAACTGGGACTGGGAGGATACAGAGTCCATCACAACTCCGATTTCCACGTCTGATGTTTCAGATCCAAACTGTTATCACATTACTGATTTGCCCTCTACACTGACATCATCTCCATTTCAGATTCCAAGCTAAGCTTTTGCTGAGTTTGGGCTCTCGTCACAAATGAAGTCTACTTAATCTGAACAGCCTCTCCACGAAGTAGTAAAATAATACTGCATCAGTTTTAAATTATTATTAACACTCTCATAACCCTATACTGCATACTAAATACATTATACCCTGTGCTTTGGAGCAGACAGCTGCAGTATTTTAAAGCGATAAATACTATAATATTTATGAAATGTCACATGACTTCTGTGTGGTTATGAAAAAATAAGAACCCAGTGTTGGTGGGTGTGTTTGAACACAGCGTGATCTTGTGTCCTGAGGTCAGGCGTGTGACCTGTGCCGAGTCCTGTCCCGTTCCCAGAGCAGCCACACCCAGAGCACCATGAAGATGACTATTTCCACCCACCCCACCCTTCCCCTGGGCTCTGGCTGAAAACTAACATGCAAATCCTGCCTGTCTAAACAGGTTGGGGGACTGATAGTTAAGCAGTGACACTGCTTTTGTCCTCTCGCTGGTCTCCCCATATGCTGTATAAACTATATTACAGTTAAATCTGGTGGCGCTGCTTCTTTCTAGCACCCTCCTGCCTGCCTATGGCTCGCCACCCCCTCACTGTCTCTCGCTCTCCAGTTTGTGCCCCTCCTTTCAGCACGCTAAACACCCAGGGATGCTGAAATATCACTGACTTCATCCAACACCCGCCCACCCGCAAGCCCACTCTGCATTTGGTTATCCACTTAGTTCCTTTCACATTCTGTCTCATTACATTATGCTGACAATGTGGATTTCTTTTCTTTCTTTCTTTCTTTTTCTAATTCAGAATCACATTAAGGTCCTTCGTTTTTGTCAGCAGCGGTCACGGGATCGTGTCAGACCACAGTGGAGTGAGCAGGCGGACCAAATGGTACAAAGATGCCTTGCAAAGAAAAGTCACCCCGTTAAAACATGGAAAAGCCGAACGAGCTCCAAACCCTATCGTCTAGAGAACTGCCCTCTGAGAAGGATTTAGTGACATAATGCCCTGTTTAGGACGACAGCTGTGCTACAATATGCCGTTTATATACAGAATGTGATGTCAAACTTAAACCTGGAGAAGATGTGCCCTTCCTGTCAGGAATTAGGAGACATCCTGTGTTCGATAGTTAACTGTTTTAATTTAATACTTTTAATAATTGAGATGATTTTTCTTTTTTTATGGACATAAATGATTATTCAGTGCAGAGTATTTTACATCTCACAGATAAGCATGTTGATGTTTGGCAATATTAGATTACAAAAATATAAATGTTACTATGCGGAGCGTAAATAATAAACAGGTTCGGTGTTGGATATATGAAGTTTTAAACTAAATAAATAAATATTAGCATACATATTAATACAGCTACATTTAAACAAAACGCACCTGGTGTCATGTACGTATACAGGACTCATTTGCAGACCTTGTGCCTGCTTACACACATATAAATGCAAATATAGAAACAAAAGACACACACAGCAACCACCCAAACTTTTTCATTTTCCAACTTGTTGCATTCAGAAGCCTCGGTGGTCTGACTGCACCAGCATATTCATTTCGAGGACTGACCAGTTCAACACCGTCTCCTTAACCCTGCCGTACACGTTTCCACGCGTTTCTAAAGGCCTTTGTTGTGCTTTGGTATGTATGCCAGGATCAAACGGGCTTATCAGCAGCTTCAGACTCCTCATAATTCACTCAGAGGAGAGATATGGGCCTCGATTGGTCGAGGCGGAGCGTCTAGCTGAAGTATCAACACTTGCTTGGCTGGCCCCTGGTGTTAATGATTTACAATTACCTAAATAAAATGGCTCAAACAATTACCACGTGATGATGTATTGTTTCTCAGATGGAACAAAACACATCTCCGTGCCCCGAGCTGACCCTAAATCATGTGTGGGTATTTTAACAGAGCATAATTTGGCAGAAGCGTCTGCTTTTCCTGCCCACACAGTGCCAACGGAGCAGACAGCCTAATGGCTGACGCCAGGTGGCCATGTCGGGGCACCGTGACGAAACACACATCCTCTGCTCTTCCGCCTGCCTTTTCCTCAAGCCTTTCAAACTTCAGGACTGACTTCAAGTCAGTGCAACGTTTTAAAAGGATCTGAACTTTTATATTGATCGGTGAATTTCATTGCGCGCGCTCTCTACTTATATGCAAGTAAAAAGTAAAGAATAAACTTTGTTTTTATTATACTGTTAAAGGATCTTCAGAGCAATTTGTCACTGATCAGGTTTTGTGTACCACTGTGCCAAGGCTGCTCTCGCAAATGTGCCTGCTGTGGTAACAGGACAGAGAGGACTCGTACTAAACCTGCATGAATGGCTCGTCACGTTTTTCACAGTTTGTCCTACCTTCATGTCCCAGGAATTCTGCCAAGGAAACTGCGTCATTCAGGTGTGGCATACATACAAAGCGGACGTGAGCGCCGTGTTAAGATTAGGAAACACAATAAGGCAGAGCATGCCTGAGAGTAGAATGGGCGTAAAATCGCCGAAATGTACCACATAGCCCAGCACACGCTGTCCGAAACTGCACACCCCCTTTGATGTGAGTATCACTGAGTCAACCTTTGGAATGCCTGAAATCTGACGGCACGGACTCTCCTCCGCACGGGGTTTGATCTCAGGCCGAGGGCTGCTTAAGCTCAGCTTTACGCGTACGTGCAGGTGTCTGTCATGACATGATGCCATCTAAGGAATATTACAGGAATGCCTCACAGTGCCTTCCGAGCATACCATTCATGCTGTCCTTTTTTGATTTCAAATTAGGCAACGCTAGAAAAGAACCAGAAAAACCGCCAGTAGCTGATTTTGAAGAAAGTGCTGTAGGGTGAGGCGACACGTTCACTTACTGGGGTTTATCAGAACCACCTTTACTGGTGGCGCTACAGAGGAGGTCAACAGTCCTGGATGTTAGCAGGATTACCTCCTCACTATGGCACTGCTGTCAGGGCCTGTGTGCGGGCTGCTGTGTGCATTACACGGCAGAAAGCCTGCCTGCTGTGAAAGACTGTGTTCTGTCAGAGGCTTTTGTTCAAATCTAAAGATTGGTTTAACATGTTACACACTAGCTACTGTTAGCAATTTAAAAAGGAGCTTCTGTTGATGTGTCAGGAGCCAAAAACAAAAACATGTACATATGTGTGACACCACAGCCCCGGTGCCTAGATTTTGACATTAAAATCATGATATTACTCTCTAAAAACTTCAACTCTCATCTTTTGTGCCATTCTGCTCAGAGCTAATTTTAGTCTTGCCCTCATTCTCTGTATGTGGCCTCTTTACGCATGCGATGTGGTTATATGAATCGTGCCCGTGCTGCAATCAGCCACACACAGCAAACTAAACCGGACACACACATGCCAGACTCCACCACTCCAATGTGCTGTGTGCCCACATTCATGTAGATCTCTCAGCGATATTCCACTAAAATAGCTTTCCGTGGCCTGTCTGCCAGTCTCACCTCCAGATGCTTTCCTCTTGGTTTCCTTCGTAGTTTCAACACTGAGCCCCGCAGTATTTATCACTATAACTCCCCTTTATCTCTGAACAAGGACCATGGAGTTTAACTTTAGGCGGTCTAGTTAATAAATTTGACAGGAAGTTCTCAATTATTTGCTTATGCCAGTGTTTGACTGTAGTCTATCTTGTAATACAATCAGTATCTTGGGGGAAATTACATTTCTTCAAGGAAATTAAACATTTATTGTCCGACTACTTTTTGCATGTTCCACCAAATATTTGGTCTGTGGGAGCCCATTGTTAGGAAAAACACTTCTGATTACAAAATCCCAAATTTTTGGTTGGATTTTATTTTTTTGGGAGGGTAGAAATAATCTTGCATAAAGCCTCCATATTTGCAATAAAAACCTATTTGTTTATAATAAAAATGCTAATATTTCAAATTAGCCATCTCTAAATTGCTTTTTTGTTTGTTTTCATCCTGATGAATCACAAAGTCAGAATAACATTTAAATATTGTTTATCTTGATTTTAATTTCAAGGAAGGAACAAAAAAGCCCCTTTTTGATTGCAGTTATCAGCAGGTACTATACAGTTATAGGGGAATGCCTGCCATTATAATAAGAAGTCTTTAAAGGGCAACTGTGTTAGTTAAATTAGTATTGCACTGGTGTTTTTGGCTTCTATGACTCTGACTTTCATCAGCCACGGCGCTAACCTGACGCAAACACTGCTTGAACCCACACTAGTGACTGGTGGCCCTTTGCTTTGCTACAGGTGCGCAGATGCATAGATAGCTGACTTTTCAACGTTCACTTTGCAGTCTGTACTTTCTTTTGGAAAATAAACTTCCCCACCCTCTTTTGTGCGTCAGTGTGTCGGTTTTGCTGTCACCTTTTCACACAGCTTAGTCACAATATGAAAAATTGGCGTCAATGACAGGGCTACTGCCTGGTTACAGGGGAACACCTGCCATTTAAACGAGAATCATAAAAATTACACCGTTTTCTCGTGTTACAGCCGTTTATTGTTCACATAAAACACATTCAGACTGGAGTAGAGCCCCCGCCCCCCTCGAGTTTCTCAGTAAACCACAGGTGTATGCATTCAGCAAAAAAAGAAAAATGAAGACGCTGACAGCTTTAACCTTCAGTTTTTAAATTAATGGCCTTCCATATTGACAAAGTCTAAACACGAGAGCACAACCCAGTCAGTTGATATGCTAAGTGATTTTGAACAAACACAATCCCGACCTCAAGTCATCACGCAGACCCACAACAGAGCGCCGTGACTTTCTACCAGTGTCTCTTCTGTTCTTTTGTAAACATAAACAAAGCTAAACAATAGAGAGAACACACACACAGAAATCCTATT
Source organism: Perissodus microlepis (assembly GCF_051167445.1). NCBI lineage: Eukaryota > Metazoa > Chordata > Actinopteri > Cichliformes > Cichlidae > Perissodus > Perissodus microlepis. The sequence goes on from NC_140470.1 coordinate 1,377,538, forward strand.
TTGTTACCCGGTGCAGCTGGTTTTGATCACTGGGTAAAGCAAAACAAACTATCAGATGGATTTGAGGCAGCGCTCAGAGTAACGCTACCCTGCGAGGGGCATTTCCTCAACCCCGCAAACCGCTCCGGCAAATAAAAGAAGGCTGACCTTGTGGCTCCTAAAGTGAAAGACATGCTGGGAATTTCGTCTGTAATCATTGTCACTTTTCCTGTACTATGCAGGAGGTCACGCATAGTTGAAGCGTTCAAAGACGCACTGTCTTGCAAGAGGGAGCACATTTATGCTAACTGCTTTCACTTTGTCTGAGCAAAAGTGACCGACTGATATAAAGTGTATATTTTTAGCCCTTTATCAGGGAAATAGGTTGAAAATCCACTTTTACAATCCACTGTTTAATTTGCGATAAGTGATCCTAATAGTTTTGCTGTCACAGCAGATGCATGTGGGTTGATTAACTTTCAGTCTTCCCTTTCTTATTGTGCAGAAAGCCGTAAGTGCACCGTTTGAAACTGGAGCTGCTTTTTCCTGTCTTCACCTCATATTTAACACTGGGAAAGTAATTATGAGCCAATACAGGATACAGAACATACATTAAAGAGGCAGATGTTTTCCTCTACCCTGTAGTGCTAATTATTCTATTAGACTGTTGTGGTGTGGGTTTCCCAGTTGTAGAGCTACTGGTTGTAGAACTGCCTTCTCTTGACTAAACTAAAAGCAAATGGCGCTTTCCTTACGCTGTTCAAATCACCCGAAACTCAGCAGCAGTGTCTCTTTCTGCTAATAAAAATGAACTTTTTCTGAGCCCTTTTAGGCAGGAACTGTTTTTTTTAACCAAACTACACCTGTCAACCACATTACCACAAAGGAGGAAGTGTGCATCTACCTGCGACGGTGTAACAGAGTGCAAACTCTGGTATTGTTCCTCTCAGCTGGCTGAAGGCACCTGTTGGTTGGCCAGTGTAAAAAGGAGAAAGAAAATAGTTCCCACATAATACTTCTCACAAAGTTTGGGTTTTTCTTTTCCTATTCATGTGATTCTGTCATATCCCAGAAAAGGAAGACATCTCTACAGCTGATATCTCCCAAACCAGGTTGTTCACACCAAAGTATTTTTCATAGATAGCCAGGGTGAAAACACAACAGATGAACTGTCTCTTTAAGAGTGAATCTGTGCGGTCCTCAGTAAATCTGATCATTATGGATTTATTGAGTGAGCTTTAGTTTTGATACCTCGCTGACACTGAAACAGGTGAAGATAAACACACCATATATTTATGCATTTTACTGTATATTTACTGTGACAGATCAGACAGGGCTGAATAAACCGCTACGTACTGTTAGCCTTTGCTTCCAAAAATGTTGTCGACATTAAATTTCTTTTTTTTAACCGCTTCCCCGACACACACACACACACACACACACACACACACACACACACACACACAATCCTTTCAAGGACAACATGATGATGACTCACGATGAAGATATGGAAGAGTGTGACACTTCTCAACAAAAGGACAAAAAGCAGAAGTGTAGTAGGCTTCTAAATACAATGTGAGGAAATAGCAACAAGTTCTCATTCCGCTTCTTTCTACAGGTACCGCAGACATCACAGGGTAGCATGCAAGCTTCTCTCAATATAGCGTCGACAGCATGGCCATAAACGGCCTCAGGCACAGATGCTCGTGTGCTACCTCTGTGTGAGCTAAAACACCACAGGGTTTCCTGTCTGTGTACTCACAACAGGAAGGTACACTTACCTGTACTGCTTTGATATCTCTGTATCAGTGTAGACAAATTCTAGAGGACATCCTGAAGCTCTAAGCCAAAGGCGGCACAGTATGTTTCCTCATCAGTACGATACAAAGAAATTCAAATATATATTAGCATTTGGTGCATTTTGTAATGGTTTTGGATTAGACGAAAGCGTGGCAATACAGAATGAATAAACAGGCATTTTTCAGGATGAATGAATGAGGAGAGAAGAAAAAAGGATTGCCTTTTTCTTGCTGCCACCTACTGGCAAGAAAAAAGGGGGGATTGTATACAAACCCTGATGTGAAATACCTGAAGAAGTCGCAAAGAGCAGAAAATGAGCGTCTTATACTTTGGAGCCTTTATAACAGCAGATATTTTGACTCAGACGAGCAATGATGACTCATGTAAAAAACAAGTGTGTCAGGCCGACAGAATGATACTGAATCGTCTGGATGGAAGTCATCATCATCATCATCATCATTATTATTATTCACACCCCTGCCCAAAAACCTGTGCAGGCTAAACACGCGGTGCTGAGCAAGTTTATTAAACCACAGCCCAATGGATGCTTCATGCCCCAGCTGTCCTCAATTAAGAATATTTAACAAAATGATTTTTTAAAAATATTTCTGTATTGGTTAATCCAGGAGTTTGTGCAAACTCATTAATCTAAATGATATTTTTATGTTACCTGTGAACGTTTAAATTTACTGTTATACACAAAAGCTGGTTTTAAATTGGAAAGCATTATATACATGTATATATATATGTGTGTGTGTGTGTGTGTGTGTGTGACTCATTCACACCTCCAGCCCTTTTTCCTGTGTCCGTCTATTTAAGTGCTTTCTGTCTAACATTCACATGCATTCATACTCTGATGGGTGCATTGGAGGGCAGCTTGGGGTCAGTTGGCAGACTGGAGCTGGGAGCACACAGGGATCGACCCATACACCGTCGGTGACCTGCTCTACCCCCTGAGCTATGTCACCAGCTGAGCTACACCACCTGGTGGTCAACCACCACTAGTTTTAGTGGTTGAATTTTATGTTTGGTCAATTTCTGATTTCTCAGAGAAGTCCAGTGTCACTGGACTGCATGACTCGTTTACATGATCAGATTATGATGAATATGACTGTCTGTACTGCAAGCTTGGAAAGCAGCAAAAGGAAGCTCTGCTAAGTCGAGGACTGAAAATTCTTACAATCTGCTGTTGTGAGTAGGCTAAAATAAAAAAGGAGCTTACATTATACATCTGACCTTTGTTTGATGAATATGTAAAGTTAGTGTTAGATTATGACATGGAGCACTACTGTGTCACATGACACAATTTCTGATTTTTTTTCTGACCCAAGTCTAAAACTATCATCTATTTTAGAAAAAAAAAACACAGGAAATGAAATACATTCTCTCATAAACATGTACTATAAATACGTTTTTATGCAAATCTTTAAATACAATTCAAATGTAATTTGCACAGACTGGGAAATAAATCATCCACCTATATTTATTCGTTCATTTATTTATTTTTCTTATTAGTGTGTGTTTGTTTGTTTATGTTGGCACATCTGACCACTTTCCCTCTTTCAGTTACTGGATTTATTTTCCTGATCTGTCGTTACTGGGACTCTTTCCTGATGTTTTCGTCCAGCCTGAGCAGAGTAGTGCCGCCGGCCGACGCTAGAGGCTCTTTTTGTTGCTGCTGTTCGATTCCTGTGTTGTTTTGGTTGGTGAGCCCATGCTTTCTGCTGTAGCCGGTTGTAACGGTGATGGCTCTCACATGAGGTGACGGAGCGGGCCTGTGTTTTGTCATTTAACGCCAAGTAAGGTGTCGCGGCCATGGCCGCGGTTTTTGACATCGATTTGGATCAACCGGATGAGAATGTCTCTGACGAAGAATTTGAGGATGGGGTGAGTTGATGCTAACGCTAAGGCTAATGTCCCTGCTGTTAGCCAGTTAGCTAGAACTAAGCAGCTCCGAGGCCTAAGTTGCTAACACCGGTGCCCATGTATCCATTATCGGACACATCATCTTACACTCTTTTCCCGCGTATTAATGTGCTTTCACATACAACGTTAGCTACGATGATATTAAACATACCAGTTACATTTTCTGGATTTTACTTAAAGTTTTGGACGTTGGATGGCTTAAGTTAAGGTGGCCAGCCCTCAAGTACAAGTAAGGTTATTCTTCAGTTGAAAGTGTACAAGCAGAGAAGATATCAACGCCAGAGGGTAAAGAAATCAAAAAGAAGGTAAAATGTCAGATTAGAAATATAGCATAACGAAAGCTAAACAATAGCAATTGACGGTGTAGTAGCTAGGGCGTAAGGGGTTGTCCGATAATGGAGCTATGAGCGGCAACGCTATTAATCGGTATTTTTAGAGGGATGCTCTTATTGCCGTGTAACTAGCTACATTAGCTGCACATGAATGCTATATCTGCGGTTTGTTAGCTACTTTAATTTAATCAGTAGTGTATCCCTTTCTGACCGTTTTTTAGAAAATAATAATAATACAAATAAATTATGCTCCAGCCGACCAACAACAGGCTGAAATGCTACCGGTGCTAGCATCACTGCAGGTAAGAGGATCACACTTTTGCTAGCCTTCCCACCGCGGTGTAATGTCGAGTCTGCTGTCGTCGCTGCGTTCCTGGTTATCAGTTTCGTTTAAAACTGATAGTGTTAGACATACAGCACGTCCCTGCTTAACTGTATTGGTTAGCCGTGAGGCTGTCCTAACTTTGAGTGAACTAGGCTAATAAAAATATATCGCTAGAAAATGAAAAAGTCTGTAATGTACCTCCGATTGATTCCTCCCTAGTAAAGAACAGTTCTCCCTCGCATTCCTGTGTGCCTAAATGTTGTGTCCCGGTGTCCCCTTTTGTTTCCAGGGGCAGCTCAGTGAGTACATGGAGCAGTGCAGTAGCTTTGATTTGTGAGTATAAGCGATGTTGTGATTCACTGTGTTTCGAAAAAGGGAACAAACCATTTTTTCTTAATTGGATGCGTGGGAGTCAACATTTCAGGATCTGGGAATAACCTAAATCCCGTCATAGCTGTTTTTAAATTGGTAAAAGAACTAACCAATTTTAAGCGAACTTGATTGTACTTCTGAGCCATAAGAAATTTGCAACTAAACTTAATGGAAAACTAACATAAGTTATGTAGTGCCAGACCATAACAACCCTCTGTAGCAGGGTTGTTTTGTTTTCTAATGCTGGGTCGCCCATTAAAGTGAACTGAAACCTGGTAGCTTTGAGAGCCATTCATGTATCCAGGTGGAGACCTGTGGTGCTGTGTGAAGCAGCATTTAGCAGGTAAAACAATCAATGTAATCTGTGATAATCCTGTTTGGCTTCTTTGTTCTCACTTGGAAATATCTGAGGGATCTTTGTGTGGAAGTGCTTTAGCAGTGGGCACTGATCTCACTCAGCCAGTCCCCCCACCCCAAACAAAATACATAAAAATAAATAAATAAAATAAAACTAGCATCAGAAAAAGTCCAGCCATTACCCAATGTTGTCATGGTGCTCAAGTGTTTGTGGCACTCATCCATACTTCTCCTGTATGGCCTGGAAAATGCTAACAGTGTTGTGCAAAATATTCTGAACCTGTGTTTCATCTTTACTTTCTTATCTTCTTTATTTATTTTTTTGCTTTGTTTTGCCAGTAACATGGATGACTGTGAGAAGTTTGAAATTTCAGAGAACAGCGTGAACAAGGGAACAGAGCAGATCAGGCCCGAATGCTTTGAGCTGCTGAAAGTTTTGGGAAAAGGTGGCTATGGAAAGGTGAGGACTCAAGACTCTCAAATCGGCATTTCTCTCTGACACATGTTTTCCCTCCTTTTATTGACCCCTCTTGACTTGAAAGTTAGGGTTTGAAAAGGCTTAACTTAGATGTTCATATTCGCATGCATTTGATGCAGCGTTAATTTAAAAACAAAAAAACCCTTTGTTTTTAAAATCGTGTATATTTCTTAGCCTGGGACCTGGTGTCAGATTACCAGTATGTGTGGGAGGCATTGCAGATGTCTTGAAATTCCAGTGGGTGGAATGGGAAATTTGGCAATAGTTTACAGTGTCATTTTTGTTTATCAACAGCCCTCCAATTCCCACAAATATCTAGCAATATTTTTCCTGTGGTAGGAAGAAAGAAATCCTGTTTCACCTTTACTGTAAGCTCTTGAAGCAAAGAAGTAGAAGCCTTTCCTTGCATAGACATAAAGCATCAAAGTAATCCGTCTGCAGCTCCTTGTATCTAATCTTAGGACAAATGGAGATTTTAAAGATGAGTGCACATTGTAGGTTCTGCCTTATTTTTGTGGATGTAGAGCTCTGGAACTTCCCTGATGTTTCGTTGCTAAACTTGACAATGACGGAGCACATTAGTTATTTTGGAAACATTTTTCACGTAGCAAGCAGATGCATGACTTGCTCTGTCTGAAGTGGTTTTGCCTGAGATGTCAACAAAGTCATTTTCCGTAACTTGGGACTTACTTAGAATTATGAGATAACACAGTTGTATTAAGAAAAAAGAAGAAGAAAAATGTAGCACATTGGCAGCTGTTTTGATATCATCGTCATGTTGCATAATTTGGCAAAAGTTTCTCTGTATTTTTAACTGAGGGTCAGAACTCAAGCCTTTCCTTATAAGAACAGATGATTTTAGTCTTATTTTTTAAGAGTAAAGACAATGATTTTGAAATTCATACCTGAGCGATTGAATTTGTGTCTCGAATGTATAATTTTTCCAATTCAAAATATCTGGACCCCACAGCCAAAGGATAAGTGACGGTACATTCATCGTAGTTTTTGAAAAGGTGGTATTAAAAAGTCTTAAATAAGCTACAAAAGTCACATGCTTAAGCAATAATGTTAGCTATAAAATCATCTTATATCTCTCTGGAAGCTGTCAGCCGAAGTTCAAGATATTCAAACTAACATATAGATACAGTCAGTAAGACCCAGAGGCAAGCATTGGCATTACGTTCACCTGCTCTCACTGCGCAGAGTGAGAGCAGCGTTTCATTATGGGCGTTATGATCTTAGTTCCATGCCAGAGTGCGAGGGAGTGCTGCACATATTTGATGTAATATTAAAAAAAATATGTGTTGTATCACTGCTGCTTGTCTTTCAGGAAATGCATTTCTTTCTTTGTGCGCTTTAGTCTTAGATAAAATTTGATGTACCTTGTAGCACCCCTCCTTAAATGTCTTTATACAAATGTAAATTATTTTTGCAGGTGTTCCAGGTTCGGAAGGTATCGGGTGCCACCTCTGGGAAGATATTTGCTATGAAAGTTTTAAAGAAGGTGAGTAAATCTGCTTGCATGTACTCGAGTCAGGTTCATTCGTAGAAACTGGCCCGTGTCTGAATACACAATCAGTCTGGTGTTGCAGAGTTGATGTCCGAGTTCTCCGTATCAATAGCTATGAGCCGGAGCAGGTGATCTGAATATGATATCCTCTTACGCTGAGCTATGAAGCCAGAAACTAAGGACAAACCAACCTAAAATAATGGCACCAGGCGTTTTTCTCATGACACCTCAGAGCTGCTGCTTCTGTTCAGCTTGCCTTCTCTCTGCTGTCAACACAGAGCTCATGTCTGGCTCTCCTTGAAAAACCAGCTCATATTCCCTGAAGCCTGAGGTTTCGCTTAATGAATGTTTATTAGCTTAATGAGACTTAGCTGTAGCTACCATCTTGGCGTCCCGGTACCCGCTCTGCCTCTGCAGCTGATGTTTTAAAGGTTTCGTGCCAGCTAATGGGGTAAGATTTATTGCCCAAATAGTTTCACACCCTTGCACTGTGCTTTTCTGTCCTTTGCCAGGCCATGATTGTGCGTAACGCAAAGGACACCGCCCACACCAAAGCCGAGAGGAACATTTTGGAGGAGGTTAAACATCCGTTCATTGTTGACCTGATCTATGCCTTCCAGACGGGGGGAAAGTTGTACCTCATCCTCGAGTATCTGAGCGGTGAGAAGGAATTCCCAGTCATTCTATCAGTGCAGCTCCTCATTCCCAGTGTGAATACATTTGAACGATGAGTTTTCGTATGTGGTAACTAGGCGGGGAGCTGTTCATGCAGCTGGAAAGAGAGGGAATCTTCATGGAGGACACAGCATGGTGAGTTGGTCTGTTTCTGGTTAAACCTCGATCGTCTTCTTTTTTTGGTTGAGTTCAGTTTACTGTGCTCACAGTAAGCGCAGCTGCAAGCTTTCATTATCACGAACAAAGCCAGTGTCCAATGAAAACAAGGACAAATGTAAATATCATCCCTAAAAATCCTTACGTACCACGTGTGACGTATAAAAACAAATACATCTGACATGTTATGCACACACCGTACGCAAACATGAGTAGGTGGAAGTTGGCACTTATTAACATCCACTTTCACCAAAAACAGAGATGACTGTCTGAGTGACACCACTGAGAGGAACATTATCTACATTCATACAATTTGTTGTTTTTGACCAGACGTGTGAAGTTGTGTGTTTTGTTTGTTCCACACACTAACTCCTGTGACTGTAATGCTGTGATGTTTCACATTAGTCCTTCCTACCAGCTTGCTGAACAGATTGATTTGCTGCTTTATACGGTATTTGCATCTTTACATTAACTTGCATGTTTGCATATTTCATGATCAGCACCATGCATTTAGGATGTTAAACCACAGAAGAGGCATCTTAACACCCAGTGATGTGACTTTATGATTCACATTCGGTCAAAAACAGGTTCTCCAAAATATTTCTAGGAATAAAACAAAGAGACAAACAGTAGCTGCTTGTGTTCTGATTGGAGCAGACGGACGTATTTAAACTGTAGCCCCAAAAAGCATCACGAGGAAAAACAATCACATCGAGGAAATTGGCACACGGGGGAGTTTAAAGTTTGAGGAACTGACTTACGTGAAGGGAGTAGGTGATTGTAGGTGACTGTTTCTCAGACACTGAGCTGGAACAGTAGGACTGTTCAGCTGGAGCAGGGACTGAATGCTTGCAGTATGTGTCCTTTTGTCTTATAAACACAGTCTGTAGATGGAGACTCCATGAACCAAAGTGCTGAACAAATAAGGGTTAGTAGTATTCCTAGAATAATGAAAGAGACACTGAGTGCAGAAAGGCACAGGAGTGTAAACATTACATCATAACGTGGGCAAAAAATGTGCGTAAACATAGAAGAGTAATGAGGAAAAATGAATAGAAATGTCAATGCATTCGACTAAATATGGGACCTGCGTTGTGTTTTTCTTTTTCTGTTGACAGTTTCTACCTGGCCGAGATCTCAATGGCGCTGGGTCACCTGCACCAAAAAGGGATCATCTACAGGGACTTAAAACCTGAGAACATCATGCTCAATAACAACGGTACTGAAACACTAGGAGCTGCTTACTAAACGTCCGACTAGGGGTGGGCGATATAAACGATATACGATAGAAACGATATAAATTTGGCCAACGATAGAGATTTTGACTATACCGCTCTATCGCAATAGCGCATGTTGATGATGTCATCAAGCTGCGCCTGTTTTGGTCGAAAGCATCGCAGCGGCTACAACCATTATCATCTGCAAATTATGGCGGGCGACAGTCATAGCAAAGAGGTGAAGCACTTTTGAAATATGGGGAAAGCCAAAAACTGCGCTTCCTCCACTTCCGTAACATTGATTCATTAATGTTGAATTCTCTGCAGCTGCTCTATTCCCATGTAGTTGCAGTATATTAATAACTAACCTCGTGTTGTGGATGAATGATCTCAGTTGTTCTCTTGACTGAAGTTTGGCCCGTGTATAGCATCCTGCTATGCGATTGCATTTGTCCCTGACCACCAGAATCCCTCACGTTAACTTTTATCGAGTGGAAGAAAAGTTGGCGTTCATCCTCCAGCTTCACTGTGCTAATGTTATGCTAACATAGCTGTGTCGCTAGCAATCACGTAGCACATCATTATATACCAGCTAGCCCAACTTCAGTAACCCTACAAACATCACTGCTGTTTAGTTTTCTGTCTTCATTTATGTTGGAAGTGGTACATTTGAATTAGTTAAAAAAAATCTCTGTCAGAACATGGTATGAAATATTTAGGTGGAAACTAGCGAGCTAACTTCCTGCTAACATCTAACTCCGTTAAATTGAATAAATTCTGTTTTCATGGATGCCTGGATGTTAAACTTAATTGTTACACCTGGTAAAGCAGCAACGCTGATGATTTTATTAAAGATGAAAGAATTTAGACAGTTTTTAACTCTGTGTTCGTTTGACTTTGGGACCTGAAGCGGACGGAGTTTTGGACCCAGATTACTCCGCGAAGCTCCTCACTACGGCAGCCGTAATGCTCTGACAATCCATCAAGCAGTGCCGCTTACCAAAAACATTTTTTAACAGATTCCTGCAGCCAAAATCGGTTCGAGGTCAGTAAGCACAACCAGAATTCGTACATAAGGCACACTGTCGCTTTTTGAGAAAATTAAAGGATTTTAAGTGTGCCTTATAGTGTGGAAAATACGTTATGCAGAAGAAAAGAATATATCACGGTATATATATCGTTACCGCACATGCTTCAAATTATATCGCAATATGAATTTTAGGCCATATCGCCCAGCCCTACGTCCGACCTAGATACATGTCCTTCACCAACTGAGATTTTCTTGCAAATATCTTCTGCTTGTTTTGCATTCAACTATTAAAACACAACTTTGAACCTTCTAACGTGTCCTCATCCACCTTCTAGGACACGTGAAGCTGACGGATTTCGGCCTATGCAAAGAGTCCATCCATGATGGAACAGTCACCCACACCTTCTGCGGCACTATCGAGTACATGTATGGCAAACAGTCTGATGATTTACATCCACATCAGCACATTCATGCCTCTTGTTTGACACGCCTTCTCCTCTGCCTTTTCTTCTTCAGGGCTCCAGAGATCCTGATGAGGAGTGGACATAATCGTGCTGTGGACTGGTGGAGTCTGGGAGCGCTCATGTACGACATGCTGACAGGAGCAGTAAGTACAAACCAGTCAACGTCTTAATGCCGTAGCTAATGCAAGTAACCGGAACCGTTACTCACAGCGTCCTTATCGTGCTGCTCAGCTAATGTTTCCAACCTGCTGCTGTTCCTCAGCCTCCGTTCACCGGTGAAAACCGAAAGAAGACCATAGACAAAATCTTAAAATGTAAACTCAGCCTTCCACCTTACCTCACGCAAGAAGCCAGGGACCTTCTGAAAAAGGTGAGCTGTTAAAGCCTTGCTCCTCCCCACACGCTTCACACGCCATGTTGTGTCTCGTTAAAAAGCACTGATCTGCTGTCAAAAATACGAATATTTTTGTTTTTTCTAGTTGCTGAAAAGAAATGCCTCGTTGCGACTCGGGGGCGGTCCAGGAGATGCAGCTGAAGTCCAGGTAGGCATCGCTTTTCAGATGGAGCTTGAAAAATATGTTTTAAAAAACCACACAGACACAAAACAGCTGTCATGTTTCCTAGGCCCATACGTTCTTCCGCCTTATAAATTGGGACGAACTCCTTGCTCGCAAAGTAGAGCCTCCATTTAAACCATTTCTGGTGAGTTTGTCTTCCACACAGAGATGTCCTGTGTAATGTGGCCATGAAGGTCATTAACTAACCTGATTATTATTGTATTTTTTTTACAGCAATCAGCTGATGATGTCAGCCAGTTTGATTCCAAGTTCACCAGTCAGACTCCAGTGGACAGCCCCGATGACTCCATGCTCAGTGAAAGTGCCAATCAAGTCTTCCTGGTGTGTAACTGGTGCCTTTTACTCTGTGAAAGGACTAATCGTTGGTGATAAGTCACTCATGTGATAGGAGTCAAAGGACAAACAACTGCTTTGCTTTTAATGTGACCACTTGCTGAAGAAAACCTGACCGCAGTGCAAGTACACTCACCGGCCACTTCATTAGTTACACCTTGCAAGTGTTAGTGAACCTTCAGAACCGACTTACTTCTCTGTGGTAACTCACCAAGGTGCCGGCCCACATTGACAGGATAGCATCACACAGCTGCTGCGTCCGTGATGCGACTCTCGTTTCAACACGTCCCAAAGTGCTCGGTTGGGTCGAGTCTGGCCAGCCTTCTCCGGCATTAGCAGAGAATGGCTGCTTACTGGATTATTTTCTGTTTTGGACCACTCTGTAAACTCAGGAGATGATGGTGTGGGAAAATCCCAGCAGATCAGCAGTTTCTCAGATATACTCGGACCAGCCCATCTGGCACCGGCAACCACATTCAGAGTCGCTTAAATCACCTTTCTGCCCCATTCTGAACCTCACGCGTCATCTTGACCATGTGTATGAGTTTAGGGTGAATGAGCGAGTTGCTGCTCTGCCATTGGCTGATTAGTTATGTGCACTAATTAGCAGCTGGGACAGGTATACCTGACAGAGTGGTGGGTGAGCGTATAATAATGTTGCAGGGTAAGATCTATGAAAGACGACTCATAACCTGCGTGTCAGTGTTTTGTAGAGTTTCATTCGGTCATCGTTTGTGGTCAGATGATGTAAGGTAGGAAAACGCTAAATATCTGGTGCAAAGCTGATGTTGCTAAATTTACGCAGAGTTTTTAATAGAAAACAGTGCACTGACTGTTTCTGCGTTGTCTGAAAACATGCAAACAGCAGCTAGTTCTGGACATACTGGGTTTTTTTGTGTTTTGTTTTTGTTCCCCTTTTCGACAAGTGGGTCTTATGAGAACCAGTTAATGCGTCCCATCTGGTTTAATCCTGTTGGTTTTCCTGGAAGCTTCACTCACTTTTCCACCGCATTGCATGATATGGTTTACTCAGCATTTCATTGCTCATCATCAGCTGTGGGTTGTTTTTGGAAAGATGGTCTTTGAAGTGGGCTGAGATCTCTTTCTGTTTTTGTCCTCCACCCCTTCCCCAGGGTTTCACATATGTAGCCCCATCTGTGCTTGAAAACGTCAAAGAGAAGTTCTCCTTTGAGCCAAAGGTCCGCTCACCGCGAAAGTTCCCGGGAAGCCCGAGAACACCTGTGAGGTAACGGCATGTTGTTTTTCTCTGCAGATCTGTTCAATTTCACTGGTCATTTAAAAAATTTCCCAAAACAAGTCTTCATCCTGATGACTCACTTCTTGCTGACCTTGTGAATAGCTTAAATTTGCTTGGCTAACAGTAAGGCATTTAAAGTCATTAAAACTTCAATGAATTGAATAAAAACATGGATAGGGAAGGTGAGGGAAGTTTTGGAGTTTTGGGGGTAATTGTACGCATCCTTTCATGTCTAAGGTTTCATGAATAAGAACATTAAATAAAAAAACAACCTTAAAATGATTTATATACAAGCGCAGATGAACAACAACACAAAATAATTTGAAGCCAGAATGCAGAATCAGTGGACGGTACTCCCTCACTGCTCCCATTAAAACAGTAATTAGCCAGATGCTGCTGATCAAATGCAGTTGACTGATCATCAGTTGAGCACCACCATAAAGGCAGATGTTTTGGCAGTTTGCTGGTCTTGAGCATTAATGTGTGTGTGTTAACACAGTGCCAAGGAGGAACAGTTGCTGCTGCCCATGAGTTTTGAGAGGGTCACAAGACCATTTCCAAATAATTTCAAGTCAATCGTTCTACTGTGGGAAAGATTATTCCCAAGTAGGAAATGTTCAGCACAACTGTCCTTGTACCCAGGAAAGCCACGTCAGTCCGTGCACTACCTAAGAGCCACATCTCAGACTCGACAGGGAAAGTTCATAATAGTACAATTAGAAAAAGGCGAAGGTTGCAAGGACAAGGCTCTTTTCTCTAAAGAAGAACACGGCAGCACGGCTTAGATTGCAAAGTCGTATCTGTACACGCCACAAAACCTCTGGAACAATGTTCCAAAATGAAGATGTCTGGCAACAACCAGAGAATAACGCCATAAACCACCGGCCGAGCATGGTGGTAGAGGGATAACGATTTGGGCTCGTTTTGCAGCAACTATGGAACTCCTGTGTACCAAAGTATCCTTGAGCCAAATATGCAGCTTTCTATCTGACAGCTAAAGCTTGGCCTAAATGGGTCCTTTCATAGGACACATCAGGGAACCTACATCCAAATGTCTCAAAAAGAAAACACTAAATGTGGTTTAATGACCCGGTCAAAGTCCAGACCTCTGACTGAAGAGAGCTGGAAGTCTTACTGAACTGAAGCAACGTTGTTGTGTCGTGTTGTTTATTCTCAGGTTGTATTTAAATAAATAAACAAGTTGCTTTTTTTCTTCGTAAGTCCTGGTATGTGATGGTGTGCTTTGGTGTACTTTTTCACGACTGTAGCTGTGTGGTGCACATAACAGTCTTTGAGCCTAATCAAAGTATGTCATATCTTCTTCCTCAGTCCGGTGAAGTTTGCAGGGGGGGGCAACTGGCACCGGGGACCTTTGATGACTGGCAGCCCGTCTCTGCTTTCACCCAGCAGCTCGATGGACCAACCCATGGAGGTTTCAGCAGTGGAGCAAATGGACACGAGCGGCAGCGGCTTCACCGAGGCTTCTGCGCCGCTTCCCATCAGGCACCCTTCGGGCATCAGTGTAGGGCCCTACAAGAAGCAGGCGTACCCCATGAACTCCAAGCGGCCCGAACACCTACGAATGAACCTATGACGCTCGGCTCGCCTACGAACGCCGGCCCTCTTTGAGTGTCCCTTCCTTTTCCTTTTGTCCTTTCAAAGAGACTTGTAGGATTTTTTTCTTTTTTACTTTGACTGACGCTGTCAACGCCGATCACCAGCTCTTCCAGCAGCGCCTTCCCCTCCTTAACCGCCTGAAACCTCCTGACTTAGCCTGGGCCTTTTTTTTTTTTGTAACTCACCACAGCTAATCAGCAGTTTATAAATTAGCAGAGCGGTGTGAGAGAGGTGCTCTTCGACAAACTCTGTTCGAACGTGTGCTGAAAAATGCCAGCTGACGAGTGGGCTCAGGTGATTGAGATGTACTCAACTGGCATTATTGTATGATTTACTGGTGCTCTTTTATCTTCGAGTCTAGGGTAACGTTACTTGTAGTGTTTACGGCGAGTCTACTCCATCACAGTGAGAAAAGGATCTCTAATAAGGAGCGTTTGTTTCTTCCTCATCGTGACATTTTATCTGAACAGTCACTGTGAAATTTCGGATCGCGCTGTCAGTCAGTAGATTTATTGGATCATAGTTTCACAGGGTTAGGTCCTTTATATTTGAAGGACAGAGTCAGATCGCCTTTGTCACTAGAGCTTAGAGCAGGTGTAGGTGAGCGCGCCTGAAGGAAAGCAGCTATAAAAAGACAAGTGAAATTTCAGCCAAGTGCATCACTTCCACCACAGTCGATACCAAATGCTGGCACTGCTTTGTCTGACTGGAAGGCTTCCTGTGGGATGCCGATCCAGAAACACTGTTTGTTTTCTTTGTGTTGAATGTAAACAGACTCCAAAAGCCTTTGTGTGTCACTTAAATCTCCTGCTCTTATTTTTTAACTCATGCAGTCTCATTGCCACTGGCATGGTTGGAAACCAACAAGCATGTTGACCCAAAATACTCTGAGCCAGATTGGTATCACTGCCTTTTTTACTGACATTGGCTGCATTCATGTCTAAGGTACTGTGAGTGTGCTTTTTGTGCATTGTAACATGGCTTTAAGCGTAAGGGCGTATTAACACACACCTGTATGAATAGACCATCTATTAAGAGTGGGATGTTTGTGCGACGTAAAGCTGCTAGATGAGCCTTTGGAGTCAAGCCATTGAACCCTGTCATCCTAAAAATGACCAAAGGTCGGATTCAGATTCCCATAATGCTAATGAAAGCTAAATGAGTGACTTCTGTTGTTGTTTTTGAAATTGTTCCCTGCAATCCACAAATGCTGACTGTAACGTTTGGCCAAAACGAGCTGAAGCTTTGGGGATTTTTCTGGTAATCATAAAAATGAAAACGCAGGAAGTTTGCGCCTTTTTCTACAAATGAACTGTGTAGAAACTTCTTTTGGTTCATGTTTTAGGTTTTACTGACTGAGCTGATGTATTTGGATCATTCCTGTAAAGCAGCTGTGTTTAACAGCCGTCACTCCACTCGCTTACTTTGTTTATATTTATTTCAAGTGCCATTGTGGTTCCACTTCGTTGTCTACACTATGCAAACTATGTATTTATTATGTAGTATTATTCACATAGGGCAGCAGAATGTGTAAAAATTTGACTTCTGTTGCAATTATAATCGTGTACAGTGTAATTTTATTTCCATAGAAAGTCTTACAAGAACCTCAGATGCAGCTTTTTTTTTATGTTTCAAAGGCCCGAACGTCTTACAGTATTTATTTCGAGGCATAGTTTCACTTTGAAACCTTTTTTTTTTCTTCATTTTAGACTTTCCTTGCCAAAAACTTGAAGTGTAGTTTTTTTTTTGCAGTGGAAAAAGAGATGATGTTATGATGCAAAAACCAATGGGAATGGCACTGTGCCTTTGCTGACAGAGTACATCATGTATGTACAGTTTGCTGTATATTGTAGTTGTGTGAGTGCGTGTGCGCGTGTAAGGCTGGGATTGATTACCAACGCTGACGTCCTGTCATGCCTTTCTAGGATGTGTATATCTTTGTGATCGTGGTCTGAGTGGGAGGTTTGGTGTGACTGTCGTGTCTGAGACACGGTGACGTAAAAGTGGTGCATTTTGCTTCTGTTCAGGTATGTTTAAGGAGCATTTTACACACAGATGTTTGAACCATACTTTATCAAGCTTACTTGATAACATGTCTCGAGTTGAAAAGGATATTTTAGTCACTGGTGACATTTCTGTTGTGTCGATCCTTCACCTGAACTGTATCATGTACATAATGAAGTTGAAATAAAACATAAATGAACAGAGCCTGTCTGAGTCCTGCTGGTGCAACAGAGAACGTTTCAGCGTATCTCAGTGATAACGTCCAAGTTTTTTCCCATAAACTGGAAGCTGTTCACCAGGGAACCGTTCCCAGTTTGCTCCACAAATCAAGCCAAGAACGCTTAACTTAAATGTAGATCTTTAATCAGAGTTTATGGATCAGAGCGGATAAAAATAACAGTGAAATGATTTTTGTACATAAAATAGATGTTTCTCCCAGTCTTTGGTTTTTACAAAAACGGGGCAACGTCAGCCCTGTAAAAAAATAATTTGTGTAAATCAGTATCACAATCATCTGCAGTCCCCCAAAAAGCTGAAAGCAAGAAGTTTACTGTGTGCACATTAATGAGTAATTACACCTATGAGTTGTTCCAGAAGGTCAGCTCTGCAGCCTGATTTCAAACTGAATGATACAACTAAAGCAGATGCTTTTATTTGGCGCATTCGTTTAGATGAATCGGAATAGTTGCGATCACAAATTAGGTAACACTAGACAAGACGGGGATCAGGTGCTGTGTGGAAAATGCTGTGTGTAATTCTCTTATGCTCCTATATTCACAAAACATTTAAAAAAAACGTGGAAGTAATGAAATTTTCATTCTCGAGGAAAGTTTCAAAGACTAAAGGTGAAGAAAAGCAACACAAAGCGAAACGACTTAAATCGAGAAAATAATTTCTGTGAGAATAAGAAATTCTTTGCTGGAGATTTAACAAGAGAAGCCAGAAACGTGCCTATGGTTGTGTACCCTCACTGGCCCCGGCCAGCAAGGAGCCCAGCCTTTAACTGACTAATGAAACAGTGTGTACGACGTTATCTGTCAGTGGGGCTTGACAGCCATGAAAAGTCACATATTACATACAAAATAATACCAGTATCCCACACCTGAACCATTAATAAATCTGCAGGTGTGGAGACGTGGCTCCATCTCTCCACTTGTAGACCTTCTCTGTGATGACTGTGCGGCAGAGGGGGCAGCTCTTCTCCCGGTTGAACCACAGAGCGATGCATTCGTCACAGAATATGTGCTGCACAGCGGAGAAGTGAAAGCACATCAACACATTTTACACTCAAAAGTGCCTGAAAAGGGCTACTGAACTTCTTCAAGTTTGTTTTAGCTCCTTCGTCACTCTTTACACCAGCTTTGTCCTGATTGGCTGCCCCTTGCAGACATTTTCCAACAGCAGGTGGGGCGCACTTCTATGCTCAAGACTTCATAAATAGGCGGTTGTAGCTGTTGTAAAGTAAATAAATAAAGCCGATATGAAGGTACCCTAAATTTGCATTCCTCTAGACCAGGGGTAGGCAACTCCAGGCCTCGAGTGCCAGTGTCCTGCAGGGTTTAGAGCTCACTCTGGGTCAACACACCTGAATCACATGATTAGTTCATTACCAGACCTCTGGAGAACTTCATGACATGTTGAGAAGGAAATTTAGCCATTTGAATCAGCTGCGTTGGATCAAGGACACATCTAAAACCTGCAGGACACCGGCCCTCGAGGCCTGGAGTTGCCCACCCCTGGTCTAGAGGAAAATGCTCCCTTTCTTTTTTACCTCACTCGATGCTACTCTGGTGAGTTTATGCTCTCAGTCAGTCCCTTCAAATTTTATTGAATGATGAAAGTTTATTTTGTCAGGTGAAGATTAAAGTTAAACACTGAAACACCATGATGGATGCTCTTCACAGCAGTGAAATGGTGGAAATGGTTGCGTTTATCTTTTATATCAGGGGTGGGGAACTCCAGGCCTCGAGTGCCGGTGTCCTGCAGGTTTTAGACGTGTCCGTGATCCAACACAGCTGATTTAAATGGCTAAACGACCTCCTCAACATGTCTTGAAGTTCTCCAGAGGTCTGGTAATGAACTAATCATTTGATTCAGGTGTGTTGAGCCAGGGTGAGATCAAAACCTGCAGGACACAGTTCCCCACCCCTGGTTTATATACAGTCTATGTCACAGTCAGAGCTGTGTGCCTGATATAAAATCTAACAGGGAACATTTGTACACACTCTGACCTCACCATTTAAAAGTGTTTTACAGAAGCATCAAACACTGTAGCAGCAAATACAGGACTGTACTCAAGTCCTGAGCCACCCCTCATTACTTGATTTTCTATGAACAAGTAAACTTTTTATAGATTCAGCTAAAGAAATGGGAACAAATGTTTTGAGACAGGCTGCCAGCAACAAAGTCCCAACAGAAACCATTTCAGCTGGTTCACTGTCGGGGTGTCTGTCATGTGAAGACTTAACACTGATTCACTGGCCCTTGAGTTGGGTGCCTTCTTATGCTTGAATGAGAGTTCAGCCTTAAATTGCTTAATAAACAAAAGAAATTAAAAAAAAAAAAAGCATTCCTCTGAAAATGATCAGGTACAAGAACAGGACTGAAGATGAGTAAAAAGCAGCCAATGTCCAAAGAAAAGTCTGGCTCCTTTGGAGCAAATCATAAAGAAATAAGAGGGGACTCAACACTTTTGTGGCAGCGTACAGCAGGCCCTGGAAGTGTGCACGTGTCGTTTTACCTGACAGAGAAGTGCACGTGGCTCCCTGTACTCTCCCTGGCAGATGGGGCAGACATCTCCAGCCTCGTTACACTGACTCCTCGTGGCTGCTGTGCCTGTGCACTGAGAAATAACATGGAAACACACTTCAATACGGACACTTCAGCACAATCTGCATTTACCTTTAATTCACAATTTAAATATAAAGCTGTTTAACACTGACCTCGACTCGTAGGAACAGTCTCCCAGTTTTCATTAAAGACGTCCACTGACCATACAATCCTAAAAGCTAAAAGGGAGAGAAAACAAAAGTTTTCGATGTAATTGTCAACAGGAAACAGAACCCTTTTAGCATTTATACTACAAAAAATATATAAGCTGTAGGATCCCACCTTTAGTATGAGGTAGAGCAAAGCCAACAGGACCCCGAGTGTAAGTCCAGGGGTGCCTTCTGTCTCCTGGTAGGTGACTAGGTAGCGGAACCACAGTGGAACAGGCGCTATAGCCTGGTGGACTTGACCCAGCTCCTCACTCAACATGAGCCACCGGCCCTGGAGAAATAAACTTAAGCTACTGAACCAGCCCTGCCAACAGGGCTTTGGTTTTGTTCATTAAGTCAACAATGTCGAGAATAAATCCACAAATCAAACCTGAGTTCGATAGGACACCAGTGAAGAGGGCAGCAGCAAAATAAGGCACTTGATTCCCATGCAGAGGAACTTTATTACAAAGTTGGTGATGCCGACTGCCCAGAGTGTCTCCCAGAAACCCAGCGGCTCAATGGTTGGACTGAGCAGGATGAGGCTATGAGGAAGGGTGACAGTCGGGTTAAACGGCATAATGCTCTTCAACAAATCTGATCACACTCCACTTTTAGGTCGGACACTATATTTCTAGTGATACGTGAGGTGACACAATGGATCGTGCCTTACCAATGATAAAGTGTCTCTGTGAGAAAGGTGTAGTAAAGCAGTAAGGTGGAGGAGATCAGGAAGAGCAGCAGCCATATGCACTGCAGCTTTGAGTGACGATCCTGCACACAGACAACGTGTCGTATTAGGGACTTAATTAATATTCATAAACGCATCACAAATCAACAGTTTTTCAGCTGCTGACTCACCTGAAGAAAGACTTGAGTTTGAATGTTTTTATTCACATACAGAAAGGTTGTGAAGAGGCCAATCCCAACTGCTAAACCTGGTAAAGGAAGAGAGACACGATGACATGCGTTCTTGTGCTCACAGCTGTGGTGACACTGTTTTCTTCACTCCTGCTTACCCAGAGCATGTTGGATCACCAGCTTAGCGCACAGTATGACCAGGAAAGGAAGACTCTTTTGGAGCCAGCGGAAGAGACAGCGTAGCTCAGAAAGAGAGGCACTGGGTTCTCCAGAGTCCAGATCAGAGTCGGGCGGGTCAAGCTCGGGCTCTGAACTGGAAGGAGGCGCCCGATTATGTGCGTGTGAATGCGAGTGGCTGTGGGAGTTGATCCTGCATCTCCTGGATGACGCACCTCCACTGGACTCTCCGGGGCCACCGGTCATGGGTACTCGTACCTCACTGCTCTCAGGGCTGGAGGCAGCAGCACCACTGACAGGTGCCCTGGTGAAAAGCTCTGGTTGCAGAGTTAGGGATAAACCATTTCCCGCATGACCTCCCCGCTCAGTTGAATTAGGCTGCATTACAGTAGGAGACTCCCTCAGTTTCAGTACTCTTCTGGAATCAGTCCTAAGACACAAGAGCCTCGGTCAGAGTGTGTCCCGCTGCAGCTACGATCACGGCCATATTTACGTGTCAACTGACAGAGACAACCGACGTAAAGACGTTAATAAAGTGTTAAGAAGTAATGAATGGTTTAGCACTGTTTATGCTAAAACAGCAGAGACTCCTCTCTGACAGTATTGTGGTACTTTGGGGCACGAATGCGACTGGAGATCTGCTTTTTTAGGTTGGCTAAAGTTCACAAAAGTGAATTACTCTGACATTATTTCCACGTAACTCATTTCATTATACCAACGTAACTACCGTTAGGTAACCCCCCCCCAGACATTTTCAAGTAATAGTAATAAAAAAAGGTCCAAAGCAGCTTAGTGACAAAGACCGCTAACAGGTAGACTGAGCGTTTCCTACACACAGCTAGCCGTTAGCATTAGCAGCTAGCATGTTTTTTCTTAGGCCCCGTTTAAGCGTCAGCTCACCTGTCATTCTGTACCCGGAGTTTCATGGTAGGCTCTGGGTCTCCATGTAGAACAAAAGCCGACCCGCCAAACGAAACAAAAACAAAAAAAACAAAAATAAGATGTTAGCTTTTAGGCTAAGCCATAAGCTGCTTGTACAGACATGACGTTGTTTTTACGACTGCACACGTCACGACGTTTTTTTCTAGTTCAGGCGTTTTTTTTGTTTGTTTTTGTTTTGGTAAAATGACGCAACACCTCCACCTAGTGGGATATCCCAGAACTGCAGTCACATGACAGGCATAAAACCTTTAGAGAAAACACACATATGTGTCGTTATGTAGGCGGCTCAGTTTCCAGAGCAGGTTTTAGTTGCTCACAGAGATGGTGAATAAAACGTTTGCAGCTGAACCAGAGGATTTAGCCCCTGATGTGTCTTTGAGACACTGCATTCCTCTCAGCTCCAGTGTTGCTGCTGATTCTGCTGCTGTAGCCTTGGTATCTCTTCATTGGACATAATCGGATGTCTTTAAAAGCACTTTGCATTTTGTTATTAGAGCCTGAGTGGTTGCAGTACTCTTTTCCTGATCTCAGCTGCATCACTGCTCTGATCACGGATTTTTATCACAGTCACAAGTAGAAAGTCGACCAATATAGAGGTTTATCATTTCATCTTGGCTCATGATCTGGATTTCAGATCACAAAGCAGATTCCAAGCACAACATCCGAGGTCTCTCTCCGGAAGAATTCAATCCTAGGAACAGCTAAGATAATGTGCAGAACACTCCCAGAAAACTCCCAGGCATCTGGTAGTGTCCCCAAACTTGAAAAACACACATACCCCTCAGGGGGTGAGAGAGAGATTTTTATAGATATGCAGTAGAATGAAAAGCAATTTTTCCAGGATTATGGAGCAAATGCAAAAATGTGAGATGAGTGCAACACAAAAAGATTACACCAAACAATAAATAGACTGAACATAAACTGTGAATTGTATTTTATTCCCCCAAGAATGTCCCATACAGTTAGGTCCATATGTTTAGATACAATTTGTCTCTGTATGTCATTACAGTGGATTTTAAACAGTAAATATGTGACTAAAATGCAGGCATTAAACTTTAATTCAGTGAGTTTAACAAAAGTATTGCCTAAACTGTTTCAGAACCACTGTCATTTTTATACAGTATTTCATTTTCAGGGGCTGAAAGGTAATGGAACTATTGACTGACGAGTCGTTTCATGAGCAGATAAAAAAATCTGGAGTTGGACCTAGCTGTTCACTGCGGCTCTAAGTAAGAGAGATGACAAAATCAACAATCTGGTACATCCTTAAAAAGAATGAATGCACTGGCTATCTCAGGAACACCAAAACACCCGAAAGACCGTGTAGGAAAAAAGACACCTTCATGAAATACAGAAGGTTTGTGATCCACAGTCAAGAACAGCAAGGCCTGAGATTAGACTGTCAGCAAACAGCAATGTTGTAGAACCAGTTCTACAGCTGCCAGTAAAACCAGGTCACTGGTGTGGAGATACAGAAATTCTTTTAGTGCTGCCATATAACCTGCATCATTATAATTGCATTAATAACATTCTTTACAGCATTATTCCATTTAATAATATTTCTCACAGTATTGATATTGCATTAAAGTTGTTTATTGAAGATGTTCATTTAAGGATCCTTTTATTGTGTTAACTTATCCCATATGGAAAAGATATATAGAAATCTTATAAAGTTTGTATCTGTCTTGTGTGAAACTTGTATGAAAAGCAGATAAGAGTGAAAACAGATATAAGATCCCTTGAAAAATTATATAATGAAACTTGTATGTTTTGGATACTTACTAAAACAATGTATGAAAGTAATGAGAAAGTGGCCACTTTCATGAGTAAATCATATAAGTTTTTACTATTTCTTTTCCATATGGGATTACAGGTACGGCCAGGAGTATTTCATACACATTGCATATTTGTGCTTATCTCGAGTTGATGTTCGGTTCATTAAAGGTTTTAAGCGTCACTGGCGTGACTGTCCAGGTGATCCATGGTGTGGGAAACTAGAACATAGAAGGATGATTGCATACATGCTTACAATACATATAATACATATAATCTAGGAATAGGCCTGAGCAGAGGCCCAAATGTATTCAGCTTCTTGTTGCAACCTGTTGTGTTTTGTTCTACTTGGTAACAGATGACCGGAGTCGACAACCAGCCCTCAGAGACCCTGAAGGCTTGAAGTTATTGCCTTGTTTGGAAGGTGTTATAGAAATGAGAAGTTCTATGTCTGTTTATAGCCATCTAAGATGTACCATTTACTGTAACTGACGTCTTTAACCTATTTTTACGCCATGGGGGGGCGTGTACCTCACTGCTTTACGTTGAGTGATGATGGGATTGCTGATAGAAACAGCAGGATGAATTCTGAAGTGTACACTGTGTACGCTGCTCAGATAAATGCTGATTAGCCCTTTAAACCCTAACCCGTCACCAGTGACAGTTAGCATTTATAGCAAGGGTGGGCAACTCCAGGCCTCGAGGGCCGGTGTCCTGCAGGTTTTAGATCTCACCCTGGGTCAACACACCTGAATCAAATGATTAGTTCATTACCAGGCCTCTGGAGAACTTCAAGACATATTCAGGAGGTAATTTAGCCGTTTAAATCAGCTGTGTTGGATCAAGGACACATCTAAAACCCGCAGGACTGGCTCTTAAATCTTAACTCACGCATCAGTGCAGCCACAACATCTGGCTTCCTTTGCCACCTCTACCTTCATCTAATAGTCAAAATAAAATCACTTTGATCTATTCTCCTGTCCTTCTAGCTGTCTGCACCTGTTTGTAGTTCCTGTAACATATGAAGATGAACCCAGGTGCAGTGTAGAACTCATAAAGACACAGGGGGAAAAAAGTGTGCATGTAAATCAGTTTAATGTAAGATGCCCACTGTGAACAAGGCCAGCCTCTTTGTCTCGTTCTGCCCAGAGGTTCTCATCAACAAAAACAAGGATCTTCTATGCTCCGATATGTAACTGCCCAGTTGCAGTTATACGATATCTGTATGTAGCATATCCTGATACACAGTGTCTTTCAGATATTGGAAAGTACATTAATGAAAAAGGGGGATTTAGAAAGGAAGCACGTGAACTCAACAGTCGCTGTGTAACCTACCTGTAAATAGTATATGAGTCTTGGATAGTTATACCCAAGCCACATGTGACTTGAATGTGTGTGCATACGTGCATGCATGCACCAATACATGTCTGCATTTTTAACAGCTTTTCTGTAAGCTGGTTCATCAGAGCTCTACAGGGCTGTGCTGCGGCTGCACCAACAGCATGAAGACCTACAGCATGATAATACAGGATAGCTTCTGTATAGCTCAGTTTGTAGAGTGGTCGCCCCGTGATCGGAAGGTTGGGGGTTTGAATCCACCGAGCCGCTACCCTGAGGTACCCTTGAGCAAGGTACTGTCTCTACACACACACTGCTCCCTGGGTGCTGGATTGGTAGCTGCCCACTGCTTCACTGAGTGAATGGCTTAAATGCAGAGGACAAAATATGCCATATAAGGGCTTTGGAAATAAATAAATAAAAAACATGAACATGTGCTGAAACAGATTGTGATACTGTTAATAATGGTGTGTTTTTTTTATTTTTGGCTCAAATAAGTGTAATAGAACAGACACAAAGTTTCAAACTTTCAAAGTTTTATTTTCATATGGACAATACAGAAACACTTTTCCCTGTACAATGAAATTCTCGGTGTATGTGTACACAAAAGTCCACATTTTTCACCCCCGTTTCAAAATCCTCTGCATTTACACTTTGTGTAATCTGTTTGGGTTTTATTTTGCCAGGGTTTAAAGTTTTTGAACCTTTGGATCTCTAATTTGATATTCTAATGATGACTTTAATTCCTTGTGTCTCATCTGTTTGTCTGATGATATTCTTGTTTCTCTGTTACTTTGAAAGGTGGCTTTCTCTCATGTCCAGTGTCGGTTTTACTTCCTTCTCTGTGGTTATTGTGATCGTCTTCACCTGTGTGGGGCTCAGAAGGACACAAAGAAAAAATGTGTATGTAAATCAGTTTAGGCACAATGACCAATGGTTCTCATTAAGCTGATATTGATTGATATTTGACATAATGTGTTTTAAACAGAGCAACCAAATGCATACATCTGAAACTTGAACACTGAAATATTCATCAGGAAAGACCTGTTGTGGCAACCAAGACATCCACACTCGATCCCGGGGAAAATAAAGGCCCTGAAAAGAAATCATTTAACCAATTCAATTTTATTTGATTTTAAAGCACCGAAGCACAAAATCAGTCATCTCATGCTGCTTTGTGTTGTAAGATAAACCTGCCCTGCAATAACACAGAGAACACCCCAACAGTCAGATGACCTGCTTTGTGCAAGCACTTGGTGACAGTGGGAAGGAAAAACTCCTTTTCAGCAGGAAGAAACCTCCAGCAGAACCAGTCTCAGGGAGGGGCAGCAGCACCCGCGACCAGTTGGGGTGAGGGAAGGACGACACGACAAAAAACACACTGTGGAATTAAAAACAGCGTGGTGTGTCGGCACAGAGGAAGTGTGAAAAGGGTATTGTAGGATCTACCTTACAATATGAAGCGCCTGGAGGCGACTGTTGTTGTGATTTGGCGCTTTATAAATCAAATTGAATTGAATCGAAAGTGACTGAAACCCGCCCACTGAATGAACAATGGCTTATGAGGTCAGTTGTCATGACCTTTGACCCTGCATCCAGATGAACAGAATGAACTTTTTGGGAAGATCTGGTGTTGTAACCTTCAGGTAGGCACATTCACATTTGGACAATAAAAAAAAATCTATACTAAATATTCAAGTTACAATTGTACAGTGAATACTGACTAGTCTTGATTAGTAGCTTTAACTTGACCCTTCAAATAGCAAATGACAACTGAAAGCAGGCCTGACAAACAGGAAAGGTAAGTAAGTAAAATGTTATTTATATAGCACATTTCTAGATAAAAAGATCACAAAGTGCTTCAGAAAGTATAAAACAAAAACAGACAAAAGTTAACAAAATGCAATTCTAAAAATATGTGTTTTTAGTTGTTTTTTTAAAAGTCACCACTGAGTCCACAGATCTTAAGTTCTGAGGAAGAGAGTCCACAGTGGCAAAAGCTGTGTCTCCCTTGGTTTTCAGCCTTGTATACTGAATAACAAGTAGGCCCTGATCACATGACCTCAGGGACTTCCTAGGGACATAGGGCTGTAAAAGTTCAATGATGTACGCTGGTGCTTGTCCTTGAAGAGCTTTAAAGGTCAGCATCTTAAAATGGACTCTGAATTCAATGGGGAGCCAGTGCAGCTGTATAAGCAACGGTGTTACATGAGAGTACTTCGATGTTTTAGTCAGAAGCCTTGCTGCAGCATTTTGGACAATCTGCAGACGCTCCAGGGAGTTTTTGTATAGACATGTAAACAGTGAATTACAGTAGTTCAATCGTGATGAAATGAATGCATGAATAACAATCTCCAGTTCAGTATGAGATGCTGCAGGGCTCAATTTAGAGATGTTTCTTAAATGATAGAAGCAGGACCTTTGGTGATGTCCATGAGGTACCTACAAGTATTGACCTCAAAGGATTCTCAAGTATTAAAAAAGAAGCATTTTATTTCTGATTTCATTTGTCTGCTTTGAGCTCCTGAAAACAGAGGACCGTATAAACAGTTGGGTTTGTTGCTTGATTCAGGTTATAGTTTGTCACCAAACTGTGTTTCAGTTTCAGTAACATTCTTTCTTTTAATAACATCACAATTAGTAAATGTGATATCTGTTGTGGTAGCCAGCAGAATCCCTCCTTCAGCAAAATGTTGACAATTGTCCAAATATTTAGAGATTTCACCGTGCTAAAACAGATACTGTTAACCATGGTGTGTGTGTGTGTGTGTGTGTGCAGAAATGCTGGTTTGCAGTCAGCAGAGCCATCCTAAATATCATTACCTGTAGCCGTGCACGACTCATTTTGACTGTGCTGTTGCTAATAGTTTTGTTGTTTTGTGGCTTATGCAACAACTCTTTGTTGAAATTAAGGAATATGAGCTTAATCGCAAACAGTTGTGTAAAAATTATTTTGCCCTGGAAGGACATCAGAGACCTGATCTGAGCCCATTCTGCTGCGGTTTGAATAACCACTGTGTGGTTGGGATAACTGTGTGCCAGGTTTTATCAGCCTAACATCAGTGGCTATTCTCTCTGGTGCTCTGATGCTGGCTTGGAGCTGATCTCAGCCATTAAATTATAAAGCCCAGTTAAAAGTACTCCCAGGAAAGAACAGGAAAGAGGCAAAATGAAAGCAGAGAAGCAGAGCTTTTAGTGTCTGAAATGACTCAATTCCAAAAACACTGTATAGTAACCTTCTTATCATGCCACATCTGTCAAACTCCCCAATGTACATCTGGCTTTTGAGGGGAAATAATAGGTTGATAAAGCAATTCCCTTCCTACAGTGAGAGAACTTTAATATATATGCTGTTAATCTTGTTCTTCTGCCTGGTGCTTCGGGGCCACTGGGCAGCCATTAGTTTATTCACAGCTGTGGCCGCCCGCCTGCTTCTGTTCACCTGCAGCTTAAGGCAACAGATATGATCTACAGTTTGATGAATTAGGAAAACCAAAGCCAACGAGGAAAGTGCTGCTGAAGTTCTCATAGTGGATTTTATTGCACTTACATCCCTTCGGTTCCTTAGCCTGTGATTTCACTTCAGATATCAGGATTAAAGGCCAGGACCGTAAAAGTACAACACATGCACCTATTTCGATTGAGCAGTGATTCAAGGAGTGATCAGACACCTAAACAGCAGGAGGAACACGTTCTGCTTTTACTAGCATCAGCAAAGTCCTTGCATAAAGATCTACCATTAAATTTAGCAGCTGTCCTCTTCAAGGTTGGCTCCTCGTGAAGTGTTTATGTGTGTTTAGTTATTTAGCTAGTTAGCATATTGTATATTGCAAAGCTGGGAGAAGCTTTGTTGGAATCCTTGTTTGCTGTGACACAGAGGGTCATTTTGCTTCTTTATGCCCTAAATAAATAAAAAAATATAGCAAATATTATAATGGGTCAGAGAATAAAATTGCCTTTGGTGTAGCTGCTAGTAATTCAGAGTAATCTGAAAGGGGACATTAAGGACCAAGAAGATGCTGTGAGGGACTCCTGCTGGGTTAGGGCCTGATCGCTAATAATGTTTATAGATATTTGTGTTATGAAAATGCAGATCCTTTGTGCGTAAGGAATAGCAAACCTCCAGGTTCTGTTTGTTGTCTGGGTGCTATTGGCCCATTAGCATTTTGTTAGCTTCTTAACATGCCCCTGCATTCAAACAGTGATTGATGGACAGAATAAACTATCTGTTCTTCGTATTTCCTTAGCCCGAGGAAGTCATGCGTCTTCAGTAATGTGTGGTACAAATGTGTAAGCTTTTATATTTCTGTGTTAATGTGACCATAAACCTGAAGAGGAAGTAGTCTATGTAAAGATGAAGGTTACACTTGTACTCTATGAATATTTGTTAAAATAACCTTGATTCACTTGAGATTTAAAATCTCTCTTTTTTAATGGGTATTGGATAGTAAGTCTTACATTATAAAGCTGTTTGTTAATAACAACACTACATACTGAGCTGACGGAGGTTCCTGCACCTGAGCCCTGCACAGATAGCACCGCTTTTGACTCTTTTCCTGTTAAAGAGCTTTTGTCTCCTCTAAAGTCTGCCTTGGCGTTGCCTTGACACTGTACAAGCATGAAGTCAGCCATTGTGGTAAAAGGAGGTTAATGTAGTGCGGCTGTGAGAGCTGTTCCCCAGCTCTGTCGTGCTCTCTGTAATTGTGTTATTGCACTATGGAATTGTCAGCGGACTTGTACTGCCCCAGTCAAGACATCTGAGCCAAGTCTATGGAGGGAGGTTAACTTGACATATAAATTGCTATCTGCCAAGATGAATGGGGCTCGCCAGAGAGCAGATGAGGAGAGCAGTGACCTGACATTGCTTCTGACAGACTCCGTATATCCCCAGTCATCTTTCTCCCCTCTTTTCTCTGTACACGGTGCTGCTGCTGCTTCCTCTGATGTCTTACTGCAGCTGCCAGAGATTCTGTGGTAGTGCAGTCCTCCCATGCATGCTATTTATGCATGTGTGCATGCACAGCAGCATACCTGCACACCTTGAAGTGACTGTGGCTTTTATATTACGAAATAACAGTTTTTTCGCACAAGTCACATGCAAAACATTAAAATTAATGGAATCTGGTCAAACTAAATTTACTTTATTCAGTTTATACCAAGCATAATTTCCTTAATGATTAATTATTTTCAACAAATAAACCTTTAATTTTACATGTTTCTGTTTTTCATAATTATTGCTTCATTTTATGAGGGCAAAGGATCATTTTGTAGAGTGAAAAGCACCAAATATATTTACTGTGAGATATCTTGATGATATCTGTTCCCTTTAGCAAAGATGAGCTTAGTTATGACTCTGGTCGAGTTGTGTTATACTTGTTGCCTGCATGCATCAATAATATTGAACATTACTCCACTGTAATACTGAAAACATCGTGGAGTAATGGGCTGATTAATGGCTTGATGGTTAAATGCTGAGGTTGAGACTCACACTCCTGAATTTGTGGCATTTGGGACACAAAAATGTTGATTTTATTGTCTGTAAAGAAAAAAAGATCAATAAATAAATAATATATAAATAATACTTTGACAGTAAACATATAGCAACTTCCATCCAGCTGGGATATTATTATCAGGTTTTTAGGACTAAATGACAGCGGGATGCTATTATTATTATTATTATTATTATTATTATTATTATTATTATTATAATCATCGAGGAAGCTCTGCTAAAATCCTGTCATGTTGTTGTGGCCAACTGTTTCCCACCTGTTTGTTTTTTGGTGTTTTAAACGATTCTAAAGATAAAAATGTGGAGCTTAGAGGTGAATAGAGTTTACCCTTAAACTACTGGTAATTTCTTTTATAAAAAAAGTAGTTGCTACATGTATCCACACACCTTACATATACTACATTTTAATAAAACGTGACTGACCAAATTGTATTTACTACTTATTCTAGTAGGAGCTTGGGCGTCTGGACTTCTTTAAGTTGCTTGACGACGATTCATCTCATCCGAGAAGTTTCTTCAGTTCGAGGGTCTGAGTACTGAGTGGTGCATTCCTTTACCCAGAGATCTCCTAAAGAGTTGTAATCATTTACGTCCTTCCATGTAGACATAAAAGTGAATATTATATTAAATGCAGAGCATTCAAAGACACTGGAGGACAGACCTACCCTCCTACCTTACAACAGCTTCTGTTTGTTTCGTTACTGTTTTCTTTAATGTCCAGCAGGTGGCGCTGTATGATAAGTGATGAAAGGAAGCCTGGGCCCAGCGCTGATGTGTGACTGTTTTTGCAACACAATGCAAGACGAGGCAAAGACACACAGTAGATACTATGAGAGCATGTGTGTTTATGAATCCCATACATTTCTGACTGCTTGTTGAAACTCAACATTAACTACAGTAATGCCATTTGGTCAATATGAGCATGTGTCTGATGCAAGGACAGCAGATTCTTATTATGATGAGCTGTCTTGAACAAGCATCACAACACTTGGAGCGATTTACTGGTTTGCGGAGCACCTGGAGTGAGTCCTGTGCTCCCAGTACATCTCCAGCCCACGCTGGCAGCCACTAAGGTTAAAGAGTCATTCCACATTGACCTCTGCGTCACTGCTTCTTCAGAACATCCACCTGTCCTCCACCTCCTCCTCTTTAGGTCTGGTAGGCACTGGCACAGCTTTGTCCCTGTGCCCGTGGCACAGCTGCACACTTTCTGTTCTGTACCTCTTTCATCTTAATAGATGAGCTTCTGCCCAGCGACTACAGGAAAATAAAAAAATAAATAAAACACCCTTATCGGCCGCGACACGGCTCCTCAATTGTCAATCTGATCGATGTGTGCAGCTCGGATCTAGGCCACTGCATTAGTTGCAGAGGCTCCTGGCCGCTCGCCGCGGATGCACATCACTGCTCACATCTTGTTGCTGTTGTGTTGTAATTGTTTTGTTATTGCGGCTCAGACTGGCTATAGCACGCTGTCCATTTAAATGTTCGAATAGCACCAGACAGCCTAATGCTCACGACCTGGTACATTTCTTCAATGTCATCGTGGAACATCCGCCTACAAAGTATTTAGCTGTACTTATTGAAATGGTTTATTAAGCTTTCGTAAACACCCTGTCTAACATCTATCTAACATTTATCAGCTATTTATAAGCTGTCAGAGTTAAGAAAGTGACCTGAAGCAGGCATCACAATGAGCTCAACGCAGACTAAAGCTGCTGCAGTCCTTTAAGCGGCACCATGATGTTTTCTATCAATGGCATGTAATGTCTCAGCAGAGGTCCTCCTCCTCCTCCTTTCTCTGTTTTCTCGGGGGCAACAGCCTGAGCCGCCATGCCAATCCCAATAAATCCTCAGCTGAGAGTGGCGGCAGCAGCAGCAGCAGCAGCAGCAGCAGCAGCAGCAGCAGGCCTGCATTCTTCAGGAGCTAGCACTTCCCCTAATCTGCCCTGGAGTGTTGGAGCAACAGTTGGCCTGCCTGGCAGGGATAGAGGGAAAGGGATAGAAGAGGAGAGTGGAGGAGAGGAGGGGGCTCCCTGGTGACAAGAGCGTGATGTGTTTGTGAAAACACTGGGAATGTTGGAATTGGATATGTTCAGACTCTCCCCTAAGTGGGCCTGGAGAGATTCAGAGGCTTATTTTTGGCAGATGTGTTCATTTGCTGTCCTAAACACAGAGACAAACAGAGCGCATTAGCCTACCTGCCACACTTTCCTTTTTTTTCATGATGCGTGACACTTTGACCCCACGCTGGTGTGTGTTTGTGTTGGAGAAAGCAGAAGAAGGAAAGAGATGACGGGAAAAAAGGAGAGGCATTGGACTACAAAATGCCTTGCAGATGTGTGCAGCAATGGAGCCGCTTGTGTCAGCCAGGAGACTTTGTTGGCAACGGGAAGATCGTAACTCTGTGCCGTGAACGAGTTTGAAAGGTTTCGTATAAAACACGCAATTCGTGAAACGTATTTGCACGTCTTTAAGCGCATCCTTGCTGAGAAGGCGATCAACAGACTGATTGTGCGACAGACCTGGTCGATGCAAGGTTTGGATAGCTGACACAGCCCGTGCAGCCTTGATAGAGGAGAACAGGCCCCCGTGAATGAATTCCTCTCTGCTGGTCTCTAGTTTCAATTGATTGCTTTAATTTGGCCTATAATGAGTGGGAGGCCTCCCGTCTGCAATTAATGCATGAGTATATGTGTGTGAGTGTGTGAGTGTGTATACTTGTAGGTTGTGTTTAATTACTGCAGTGGATGGATGCTGTGTGGCCCAGCAGGATCCTGCAGGAATGGAAAGATCCACAACTGTGTTGGCATCCACTGACACCTCAGCCCACATTGCATCGGTGCCAGGTCTTAATGCCTTCCAGTCTGACGGAGGAAGCCAGGTTTTTTCATTAGTGCCACGAATCCCTGTGTTTGACCTTGTCAACTGAGCTCTGAAAAATCCAGGGACAAAGATTTTTCAGAGGAACTCAGGGATAAGGTGTGTGCTCACGAAAATTCTACATGACCGACTGAAAACAAGCAATTTTGGTTTAGCAGGCAACGATCGATAAAGAGTTTTTCCACAAGACTCGTTCACCCGTTCATTTATGGGTGAATGAAGTGCGTTAAATCTTGAAACTCAGGATTTAGTATCTGTGCTTGCCTGTGTTTGTCGTAATGCAAGCTTTTCTTTCCTATGGTTTGGTGGAGTGCACGTGAGTGCACGTGAGTGCATGTGAGTGCATGTGTTTCAGAAACTGTCGTCCGGGATCTAGAAAGAAACTAAGAGCGCCACCTCCCGCACTATGTTGTAAAAACGCCGTGGGTCTGTTTATGTGGACTTTTATTTTATTCCAGCTGTAGAGTCTGTGCTCTACATTTGCTCGTCTCTGTTTTACATCCAAGCGTCTCGTTCAGAGACATGCGAACAGACGCGTGCAGAGCAGAGGAGACAAATTTGAGGTGAAGACAAGTGTTCTTCAGAGTAAGACCTCTCAACGCCAAGTTTTATCATCCGTGTTTTTGAAATACAAGTCGGGAGGAAGCAGCATGTGGATCAACCTCAGCGTGTCATAGCCAATCACTGCATTTCACAGCAAGGGCTAATATTTGTGGCTGGGTTTGTTCTGTTGGCTCTGTACTGTACACAGCTTCTCTGGTTATAAATGAAAAGGAAGAGAAAGGACGATGAAATGGATCCCACACAACCCATTTAATACTTGCACTCTGCTACATTTTAACTGGAAATGTGCTTTGTAGGTCACAGTTTTTAATCTGAAAGCTCCGTTGAGTTTATTTTTATATTCGGATGGTTGTGTCATTGTCCCAATAATTAAGAACCTCTCTTTATGACACAACAGTGGGCACATGATAACATTATAGAGATTAAAGCAAAAACAAATAAACACCCTTGTCACCCTCCCTCTGCCTCTCATTTGTCTCCCCATCTCTGTGTTTATGTTTTAATACAATCATGCTTGCTCATCAGCAGAGGAGGCCAGACATCTCTTCTTTCTGGGCAACAGCAGTGGCGGCGGCTCCCCTGGGGCACAGCGGGGGCGGCGGTGGGCTTGGTTTGTTGTGTGCCGCCGCTGTCAGTCTGTAGTGAATGCAAATGAGACTGCTCCCTCTGATAAACTCTCTGTGTACTCCCAGATGCTAACTCGAACTCTCACTATCACCCTCTCCCTCCCCATTTCTTGTCCCGTCTATCTCAAGGTCCTCGGGCTGCGCACGGCGTCCTCCACCTTTGTTTAAATCACGATAACAAGATGCACTTAGCACTCAACTGTCACACACGCGCATCCAGTTCACGGTGGCTCTGTTACACTACAGGCATGCTGATTGCTAAAAGATCATTTTGAAAGTTTCTGGTTTTTGTTGCAGGTGACTCTTTAAAGCAGGGATCCCAGTATGCAGTGCACCTTTTGTTCTTATCACTATTGATTATTAGATACAAGGGGTGCTTCTGGTTCAAGGGCTGGAGGGTCCGCTTATAGATAACAGGAGTAAGACCATTACCACCACACCACGCCTCTTTACCTTCAACTGAGTCTTTGATTGGATCTGAATTTGAATTGAAATGCTCCGATTAGCTGAGAGAGAGAGTCTCAAGCACCAATATCCTGTCGTTGTATGTGGAAAACACATTCAGTTTATTTATGCTTCATTAATAACAGAGTGTAATTATTTGTCAAAATCTCCAGTAGGACTAACCTCAACCTCAGCTTAATTATGTTTGATTTGTTTCATGCTAATTTGAAGTATGAAGCAAACTTCTTAATGGTGTTTCGTGTTTGATTGTGCTCAAGCTCCTGATGGATGCCATTTGTTTTTTCCCCAAGTCATTAAGCAAATAATCTTCTGTTGATTGCCCCACGCTAATTACACTCGCCAATGCTGGAGGCTTCCGCGCAGTATTGAACAAAACAGCTGCACAGGTACGTCTGAAGAGGCTTTAGCTGAGCTGTCTGCCTCTCCATATTTTTGGCATTGTTCATAAAGGTGACTTATTGTTTCCAGCAAAAGCGGGAATCATACAGCATCTTTTATTCACGGCTCCTCAGCACTGGTGACACGACTGACCTTGCATCCTAATGTATAAGCTGATCCCAGCAGACCAGCGTGTCTGGAAAGATTTCAAAAAGAAACAGACGCAACAGTATTATCAACTATTTATGTGCCGCACAGACCCCCAAATACAACGTGAGACAAGAAAACAGCGTTGGAGATGAAAAAACGTTGTTTTCCCTCAGCTGCTGGTTATTGAAAGCATAAAATGTGAAAAAGTACAGAAGCAGCGTTTTCACTGAGGCTACGCACATTTCTCTGAATATGTTAAATGTGGATGAATTTGAACATGTACAGTATGTCTGTGTGTCACTCTAAACGTCTGTCAGCTCTTAACTCTGAAAGCCGAGTGATTTGAACCCTTCAGTAAAGGAAAAGATCCGCTGTGCTTCCCAAGAAGTTGAGTCAGCTTTAAAATCTGATCCTGTCCTTGTACTGAGTGTGTTCCTCCACACTGTTCTCACAGGCCTGCAAAATGATAGTATTAAGAGTGACCTCCAGTCATACCTGCAGCTGCTTCTGGAGACCTTTCGCATTTGCAAATGAAACGGAGACGGAATAAAAAGAACGGTTGTGAAGCAGCATTCAGGTCAGTGAAGTTGTAAACTCAGTGCTAGAAATAACTAGAGTGTTGTAGAGCTGAGGAGTGCATGATAACAGTGGTGTCAAAATACAGGGTTTTCAATGCACACACAGCAGCTACTTTATTAGGTACACCTGCCCAGCTGCTTGTTAACACACATCGCACAGCATCGTCTCAGTACGTGGTCAAGACAACCTCCTGAACATCAACCCGAGCATCAGAAGGGGGAACGGCGATTTAAAGGACTTTGAACGTGGCATGGTTGTCAGTGCCTGACAGGCTGATCTGAGTATTTCAGCAACTGCTGAAATTCCCCACACAACCATCTCTGGGGTTCACAGAGATCTGAGTGGGTAAAATGCCTCGTTGATGCCAGACAGCAGAGCAGCACGTCCTCAGTGCTTTGACTTGGTCCAATGACCGTTTTGCTGACCTGTATCCATCGTTTGATAGCTGCTCACTCACCGTGCTGTCGTCTCTCCATCGCTCCACTCATTTGCTCAGATTGAATAGTTAATTTGATATCATGCTAGGTTTCCAGTGGTTTTCCGGTGTACTGAAAATAATGAGTTCTTTGTGCTCAAGTTACACACCTCAGAGTGAAATCCTTCAAAGAGAGAATCGGTGACATCGAGGGAAATAATTTAGCTCGCGGTGAAATCATTTTCAGTCAGAATCAGCTGTGACGTGTCTCCTGTGTCGTCATAGCGACATCACAGCACCTTTACATCGGGTCTATGGGATTAACCTGAAATATTCAAACACATTAACACCCAGTGGTTGCCTTTTTACGTCACGTATTTATGAAACTTTCTAAAAAATGTTTGCATTGAATTCTGATTGATACATATTTCATATATAACACTGGACCATTACTGTAGTGGCAACAAACATATACTGTTTACCCAGAAAGGATTTCAGGATTAAGGGCAACAAAATGTAACTTGAAAGTGAACCCCCCCCCCCAATGAAAACAGGTCACTAACACATTTTTAGTCCATATGAGCACTTTGTGTTTGTGTGTGTATAATATGTTTACAAAATTCTGGATCATGGATGCCTTATGTGGACTCTGGATCCATCTTTCTGTGTAAAACACTCAGCATCTTTTTGTGTGTCTGTGGTTATTTCAGCACACTTACTGGCAGCCAATTATCTTCTTTCATACAGTTCACACTAAAGGCAGACATATCAAACATTATACATGCACCACACATCATACATCTGTCCACTGCTCTATGGCTATAGTGTTACTTCTGTAAGAATGCTTGTTATTGCCCTTGGCCTCAGCTGTGGCGGTAGATATCAGAGATAACAGCTTTCTCTCTCTCCTCCACAGTCCTCGGGGACAAACACAGACTGATGAGCCTGGCCCTGGAGAACAGTGGCTACCAGGATAGTTAACATTCCTGTTAGTGTAGCTTACCTCTGTTTCAGATAAGCACTACTTAGTGTATTTATATTGTAAGATGAATCACATGCACTGGAATGGATTTGGAATGCATCCCAAAGACTGAGGATAATGCCTCCATGCAGATTAACTTGTTGTGCAAAATGATGCAGGCATCTACAGTACTCCTGCACTGCTTTATAAATAGTCTGAGGTTGTGCATATGTTTGCAAATGAGCCCGCACAGCAAAAATTGAGCAAATTAAGTGTGTGTGTGGTATGTGTGTATTCCAGTGAACTTGTGCCTGCACGTTTGTCTGTGCACCTGTGTGTGTGTATATGTATGCATGTGTGTGGATGATTTTTCTTGCCCGGCTGGGTTTGTATAACTGAATGTTGTTTCCTCTGAGACCTGGCCCATCCAGCGCCTCCAGCTATGGGCTTTAACCCAAGTTGCTGTGAGCTGTGTGACCCACCACATCAAATGCAGCACGCACACACACACACACACACACACACACACGTATCTCTGAACACACATCCTCAGCTTTAATTTATGCAATCAGCACTCTCGATTTACATACATTACCGTGGATCATACATGTTGAGGCTTCTTGCAAGGTCACTGCTGCAAAGCTCCCCTGTGTGAACGGATGATACCATGTATGATAGCTGCAACAGTATATCACCGGTTTATCTCAGGAGCTGTAACGAGATTTGACACTGCACTGCGCTATATGCTACTATCCCTGCGCTGTCCCCGCTGCCTGCTGTAAACGCTCAAGACACGTGACATGCATAGACCTCATTATCATATAATTGCAGGGCACAGCAGCGAGGATGTCTCTTTTTGCACAAGAGCCCTTAATGCTAAACAATAGGCCCTCTGTTTCCTCTGTGGACGTATGTAATGGCATGTGTGCTGGTGAGTGCTCGTGAGAGTGGGCTGGACCCAGTGATGTCTCTCTCATCTACCTCTCTCCTTTCCTTATCCCTCCCTCTCTCTGAAGTGGTTAATATGCATGTTCGTGGACAGGGAACCATGTTCCTTTGGCTTCTGTCTTCCACTCTCAGCACGGCTCCCTGCAGGATTGGACATAGTGATAGCAGCAGGTCCAGCCCCACTTTCCTCTTTGTATCAGCCCACTGGAAAAGCTATGGATAATTCACCTCTCCTCACTCCCCTGTCTCTAACTGAGATGGATGCAGATGAGCCTTTCTGTACCTCTCGGTGTGTATGTGCATGCGTGTGCAGGAGGCGGTGCGCCTTAAGCAAGAAATGGACTGGTCTGTGTCTTTAGACTGGGCCCTGGTGAGGCAGGCGGAGAGTATAATCTGATTTAAAGCATGTCAAGGATTGTGAATAATTTCCTCATTACCCCCACCCCTCCCGTCATTTTCAGGGCATATTTAATTTAACAAGAAGAGGGCGGTTTGCACTCATGTGGTTTTGTGTGTGTGTGTGTGTGTGTGTGTGTGTGTATTTGTGCGTGTGCCACATCTGCTGAAGATTCCCTCATATCTTCCTGCTCAAGGAGGAAAGAATCAGTCGCTCTCTCTCTCCGTCTCTCACTTTGCCTCCCTGTCCGACCCCATGAGAGCTACAGCTGTCACAGTGTCACTTTTCCCATCCATAATTGAGGACTGTGCACTGCACAAAGCCCATGAAACCATGTCAACCACTTCCAGTTGCTCCTGTTAAATAATCAGGCAGAACCAAAAGTGCCAGGGGGAAATATGCACATGCAGCTGCCAGTATCGCTGACTTATGTAATCAGTTCTCAACTTACTCCTTTCCCCCAATCCACCCCCCCCAAACCAAGATTGTTCGCTCACCTCTGAGGCAAATCCTGTTCTAGAGTCGTCCAGTACAAGATTGCTAAAAGTGCCTTTAATGAGCTGAACACCAGCATTCATTGGTTCTTGGGGGTTGAAGGTGGGCGTGGCTTACTCTGAGCACTGTTTTATGTAATGTGTTTCCTCGATTTACCCTCTACATGTCTACACTTTCTTTTCCTTTGCATCCAACTCAGCCGTGCGTCACACCCAAGCAGCTCTCCTGCTTACATAACTGTCTGCTGCCTTACCTGCCTTTGTTGTCACCCTGCTGTGGTAAGCTATTGTTTTTTCCAGCCATTGCCGACTATTTGTATCTGGTTAAACTCTGGATTTGGATCCTCCTCCTTCTGTTTTGTTCTACACCACATGACCATGACAGAGTCTAGGTTGAGCTTGACAACAGCCTAAGAGACACTAAGAGAAATGTTTTGTGTAAGAAACATGTGAAAAACTGAGGCTACATGCTGCTAATTAAATGCGCTCAGCCACAGATCATCAGAATTCCTGTATCAAAGCATAAATTCTCGCATTTTGCGCATTTTGTGTCTGCACTGCCTTGTGTGTCTGCACTGCCTTGTGTGTCTGCACTGCCTTGTGCTGCACCGCCTTGTGTCTGCACTCCTTGTGTGTCTGCACTGTCTTGTGTGTCTGCTGTGCCTGTGTGTCTGCACTGCCTTGTGTCTGCACTGCCTTGTGTCTGCACCGTCTTGTGTGTCTGCACTGCCTTGTGTCTGCACCGTCTTGTGTGTCTGCACCGCCTTGTGTCTGCTCCGCCTTGTGTCTGCACTGTCTTGTGTGTCTGCACCGCCTTGTGTCTGCACTGCCTGTGTGTCTGCACCGCCTTGTGTCTGCTCCGCCTTGTGTCTGCACTGTCTTGTGTCTGCACCGCCTTGTGTCTGCACTGCCTTGTGTCTGCTCCGCCTTGTGTCTGCACTGCCTGTGTGTCTGCTCCGCCTTGTGTCTGCACTGTCTTGTGTCTGCACTGCCTTGTGTCTGCTCCGCCTTGTGTCTGCTCCGCCTTGTGTCTGCACTGTCTTGTGTGTCTGCACCGCCTTGTGTCTGCACTGCCTGTGTGTCTGCACCGCCTTGTGTCTGCTCCGCCTTGTGTCTGCACTGTCTTGTGTGTCTGCACCGCCTTGTGTCTGCACTGCCTGTGTGTCTGCACCGCCTTGTGTCTGCTCCGCCTTGTGTCTGCACCGCCTTGTGTCTGCACTCCTTGTGTGTCTGCACTGCCTTGTGTCTGCACTGCCTTGTGTCTGCTCCGCCTTGTGTCTGCACTGTCTTGTGTGTCTGCACCGCCTTGTGTCTGCTCCGCCTTGTGTCTGCACTGCCTTGTGTCTGCACTGCCTTGTGTCTGCACTGTCTTGTGTGTCTGCACTGCCTTGTGCTGCACCGCCTTGTGTCTGCACCGCCTTGTGTCTGCACTCCTTGTGTGTCTGCACTGCCTTGTGTCTGCACTGCCTTGTGTCTGCACTGTCTTGTGTGTCTGCACTGCCTTGTGTCTGCACCGCCTTGTGTCTGCACCGTCTTGTGTGTCTGCACTGCCTGTGTGTCTGCACTCCTTGTGTGTCTGCACTGCCTTGTGTCTGCACTGCCTTGTGTCTGCACTGTCTTGTGTCTGCACTCCTTGTGTGTCTGCACTGCCTTGTGTCTGCACTGCCTTGTGTCTGCACTGTCTTGTGTGTCTGCACTGCCTTGTGTCTGCACCGCCTTGTGTCTGCACCGTCTTGTGTGTCTGCACTGCCTGTGTGTCTGCACTCCTTGTGTGTCTGCACTGCCTTGTGCTGCACCGCCTTGTGTCTGCACCGCCTTGTGTCTGCACTCCTTGTGTGTCTGCACTGCCTTGTGTCTGCACTGCCTTGTGTCTGCACTGTCTTGTGTGTCTGCACTGCCTTGTGCTGCACCGCCTTGTGTCTGCACCGCCTTGTGTCTGCACTCCTTGTGTGTCTGCACTGCCTTGTGTCTGCACTGCCTTGTGTCTGCACTGTCTTGTGTGTCTGCACTGCCTTGTGTCTGCACCGCCTTGTGTCTGCACCGTCTTGTGTGTCTGCACTGCCTGTGTGTCTGCACCGTCTTGTGTGTCTGCACTGCCTGTGTGTCTGCACCGCCTTGTGTCTGCACCGTCTTGTGTGTCTGCACTGCCTGTGTGTCTGCACTGCCTTGTGTCTGCACCGTCTTGTGTGTCTGCACTGCCTTGTGTCTGCACTGCCTTGTGTCTGCACCGTCTTGTGTGTCTGCACTGCCTGTGTGTCTGCACCGCCTTGTGTCTGCACCGTCTTGTGTGTCTGCACTGCCTGTGTGTCTGCACCGCCTTGTGTCTGCACCGTCTTGTGTGTCTGCACTGCCTTGTGTCTGCACCGTCTTGTGTGTCTGCACCGCCTTGTGTCTGCACCGTCTTGTGTGTCTGCACTGCCTTGTGTCTGCACCGTCTTGTGTGTC
This sequence comes from Perissodus microlepis, assembly GCF_051167445.1. Taxonomy (NCBI): domain Eukaryota; kingdom Metazoa; phylum Chordata; class Actinopteri; order Cichliformes; family Cichlidae; genus Perissodus; species Perissodus microlepis. The sequence goes on from NC_140470.1 coordinate 1,418,832, forward strand.
TGCACTGCCTTGTGTCTGCACTGTCTTGTGTGTCTGCTGTGCCTGTGTGTCTGCACTGCCTTGTGTCTGCACTGCCTTGTGTCTGCACCGTCTTGTGTCTGCACTGCCTGTGTGTCTGCACCGCCTTGTGTCTGCACCGCCTTGTGTGTCTGCACTGCCTGTGTGTCTGCACCGCCTTGTGTCTGCACCGTCTTGTGTGTCTGCACTGCCTGTGTGTCTGCACTGTCTTGTGTCTGCACCGCCTTGTGTGTCTGCACTGCCTGTGTGTCTGCACTGCCTTGTGTGTCTGCACTGCCTTGTGTCTGCACCGTCTTGTGTGTCTGCACTGCCTGTGTGTCTGCACTGTCTTGTGTCTGCACCGTCTTGTGTGTCTGCACTGCCTGTGTGTCTGCACTGCCTTGTGTCTGCACCGTCTTGTGTGTCTGCACTGCCTGTGTGTCTGCACCGCCTTGTGTCTGCACCGTCTTGTGTGTCTGCACTGCCTTGTGCTGCACCGCCTTGTGTCTGCACTGCCTTGTGTCTGCACCGCCTTGTGTCTGCACTGCCTGTGTGTCTGCACCGCCTTGTGTCTGCACCGTCTTGTGTGTCTGCACTGCCTTGTGTCTGCACCGTCTTGTGTGTCTGCACTGCCTGTGTGTCTGCACTGTCTTGTGTCTGCACCGTCTTGTGTGTCTGCACTGCCTGTGTGTCTGCACCGCCTTGTGTCTGCACCATCTTGTGTGTCTGCACTGCCTTGTGCTGCACCGCCTTGTGTCTGCACTGCCTTGTGTCTGCACCGCCTTGTGTCTGCACTGCCTGTGTGTCTGCACCGCCTTGTGTCTGCACCACCTTGTGTCTGTATCGGTCTGTTCTATCAGGTGTTGCACTGTTTTGTTTTCTTTTGTTTTATGCTCTTTGTCTTGGATGGTCTTGGAGGAACGCTGTGCTCTACCACTGCACATGGCTGAAAAGACAATAAAGCCACTTGACTTGAAAATGGCTAAAAAAAAGGTGCTGCTGGTTAAGTCAGTTTATTGCAAACCATTTAAGACTTTCTTGGGCCAAACAACCAATACTGTCCTCCCTTAAGCCATATAACCAGCACTGCTAAATATGAGCAAGGGATGGAATCTGTGTTCAACATCAAATGTCTTCACTGTGACAGCACGAACAGAAAGTGGGAGTAGATAAGATTGGGATTAGATTGAATTTTCCTTCAGACTAGAGCACCAACATAGGCGCTTGTCATGTTTCTAATGAACCCTGTGATAATTAGATCACTTTCATTAGTGGCACACATGGACATGGGCTTTTTCCATTTCTTTTTTGTCTCTGTGTCCTCTCTCCCTGTCTGCATCCCTTTTGATTTCTGTGTTCCTATTTTCTCCACCCTCTTCTCTCACCTGACCCCTCCTCTCTTTCTGTTCTCTGATGGCAGGTTTTTCCCGGCAGCTCCCAGTGTCAGGAATCAAAGCAGGCGCAAAGATCTCAGGAAGGTATACGGCATGCTGTGAAACAGGCGCCAAGCTTCCACTTCCCTAACCACTACCCATTCCTGGATTCTAGTTTAATTGAGCATCACCACCTTTACTGTGGAACTCCAGTGACTCACACAGCTCATAGGATACAGCATCCATTAACACCCACCCCGATGATTATTAGACACACACTTTACTCTCACAGTGAGGTATGTTATTGAAGTGCATGTGGAGACAGGAAGGTGTGTGTGTGTGTGTGTGTTAGTGATGGGAGGGGGTTGGCTAAGATACAGTGCAGTGTAGTTTGACATGAAAGCGAAATCCCCAACCACTTCAAAACTACAGAGAACAGCTTACATTTAGAAAATAGGCAGTGCTACAGGACAGGAATTAAAATGATACCATAGCCCGCATGCAGAAATTACCCTGTAAGAGTGTGTCTGCATTGTGTGATCAAAAGAGTCATCTGGAACTGTACACCTTCTACAGCAATATAGTAAGCCTTTGTAATAAAAGATCTGTAATTACGGTGTAGTGAAGAGTCGTGGTAACCTCCCACTCTCCAGGCTTTGACAGCTGGGCAACACGGATTTCTTTATATAACATAGCGCTCTGATTCAAGCTCTATATGGGCTGAGAGATATAGTGTGCACGCCCCAATCAAGAATTACAATCGGTGGGCTGAACACTGGAAAAGCATGGCGTGGGGATGCCTCTCCATTGTGCCTGAGAAAACCAGTAGTCAGCCACTGGAATATTGACTATAATTGATATAATTTTCAAAAAAGTCTAAAAAAATAGATTACCATGCATGACCGGTGTCTTTGGCTGCTGCTTTACCCCTGCTGAAATATTTGTCTTTTCAAACAGGTTTAATTTAAACCATAAACTCTATATAAAACTTAAAGGAAGCCCATGATGGCTGTGATTGGTTAGTGAAGTCCTGCTATGAAGCACCAAGCTGAGTTTTTCCACATTTTTTTGATATCTTAGTGTTTTGAAATTGGATATAACAAGGAAGCAGTGGCTCTAACTGGGAAACCAAGAAACACTGTAGGGACACATAGTGTGGCCACTCTACATTATACCCTGCTTTAGCCTTTTTTGATCAGTGAAGACTATAATTTACAAAATGATCCTCATGTTGAATACAAGAGACTTCAAACAGGAGCTTGAGACTTGAGGTCTTAGATCAAGAGAGCCAAAGGCCGTTTTCCTGTAGACTTCCATGGACCCACAGATCTTTTCACAGCCAGAAGCATCAAATTCATCTGCTTGTTTAACTTTTTATTAACACATTCATGTGCATCACATCTTTATGCTTAGTTGTTAAAGCCTTAAAATGTAACGACAGTCCAGGCTCACGGTTTTCCAGACACCAAATGAATGCTTCATAAACGAATCACTCTGAGGCTAACTAAGATTTGAACAGGTACATCAAGATGAGGATCAGACATTTTTTTAATAGTGAGTAATCCAAACCATGCAGCAGCATTTTAATGACAAACCTCATGTTGTGGAGGGTCATCTCAGGTGGTTCCCCGACTGAAGTTTCGCCTGTTTTCAGCATCTTTTTCCTCCTGTATGATAGCATTTGTCTGTGCCACATCGAGGACCCTCACATGAACTTTCATTAAGGGGAAAAATGTTAATGTTCATCCTCAATCATCGCTCTGCTTAGATTATCCTAATCACAGGTCTGTACATGGCTGCCAGGTAGCACATCATTATGTTCCCGCCAGCCTAAATAACCCTACAAATATTGTCTATTTGTTCTGTCTTCATTTATGAAGTGACAGCAGAGCTGTACACTTCAGTTTTTTGGGGGGGAACTCTCTCAGTCGAACATGGTAAATCACCTTTCGATAGAAACTAGCAAGCTAACTTCCTGCTGACTTCAGACTCCATTAAAGTTCATCACGGTTGCCTGGATGTTAAACTTTATTGTAACACCTGGAAGAGCAGCTACACATTTTATTGAAGATGAAAGAAACTGTGTCATTTTAAACTCAGTGTTAGAGTTTGGAATCCCAGAAATTGCTAATGAAGTCAGACTTGAGGTGGCTAGCACTAGCACATGGCTTCAGTTACAGCTCTGTATACTTGTTACATACAATATACAGGAAGATCCATAACATTTAATTTAATTTTAGTTCAGTTTAGTTTGGTAGTATCTCCAGTAACAACAACATTGCCATCGCAGCAGCTGAACATTCTGGGGTCCACAAAACCTTTACGTTGTTTGCCCAGCTGCCAGAAGCTTGCTTAGTTCACATTCTTGTTCTGATTTACCTTATTTTTATTCTGTAGTTTGCAAACATTTGTTATCCCGGATTTGTTTGTTTTGCACTTTTACAGATTACGTAATATAACATCTTAGTTTAAATCAACGCTGACAAGTTTAAGTTAACCTTTTATTTATTCCAACTGTTTACTTGGTTTAAACTCACCTGACTTACCTTTGTTCCAGGAACAAAAAGAAGAAGGACCAGGTCAGTGTAGCTGAGTGCTCTTGACATTCATTTTTGTTGGTTTAAGTTCAGTTATGTTTATTTGTACCAAGTTAGCTTTGGAGTTATTGAGGGGGTTTTGTTTTTACATTTTGTAAATATTTTTGGTCACGATGATGGCAAATAAATCACTTGCTACACTGGACAGCATCTGTCTCCTGCCTTTCTTCAGCCACTTTGGTCAAGCTATCTCACAACCATAATAACTTGCAACCCCAATGACCTCTCTGCATTGAATCATATCTGTTATTAACCTCTGTCTCTCTTCCACAGCATGTCTTCATCCTGTCTTCCTTCTCTCACCCCAACCGGTCACAGCAGATGGCCCCGCCCCTCCCTGAGCCTGGTTCTGCCGGAGGTTTCTTCCTGTTAAAAGGGAGTTTTTCCTTCCCACTGTCGCCAAAGTGCTTGCTCATAGGGGGTCATATGATTGTTGGGTTTTTCTCTGTATCCATGAAGCGCCTTGAGGCGACTTTTGTTGTGATTTGGCGCTATATAAATAAAATTGAATTGAATTGAATTGAATTGAAAAAGGTTGGGACACTGTAAAATGTAAATAAAACACAGAATAAAATGATTTGAAATCCATATTCACTCATATCCATATTCTATTTACAGCAGAGGGTATGAAACATACCAAATGTTTAAAAAGAGAAAATGTACCATTTTAGGAAAAATATCAGCTCATTTTGAGATGAGATGAGATATTCAACATCTTTACACTGAGAAACATTATTCTGACATTATTCCGCAACGTGTAGACAGTTTTTGGCAGATTGGTGAATCTGAGAAAGATGCTCTTTTTATGCCCATACATGTTACTGACCTGTTGCCAGTTAGCTGTTTCTTTTTAATATCACTATACACTCATGCAGGCAAGATAGGCTCTTCCCAGTACAACAATAAAAAAAGAATAATAAATAGTATTTTAGTGACTTCATGTATAAGTTAGAAAATGCTCAATAAACTTAAAATGATTAATCATCAAATTAACGTTAGTATTTGTATGAACTAGGAAAAAAAGAATTAATCTAAAGTGAAAATTAAACCTGCTTTGGGTCAGTGGCAGATTTTGTTTCACAAAATAAATCGAATACTACCTGTCATGCTTCACAAGCTTAGTATTTGTCAGTAACATGGCTGCCTTTGTTTATCAGACTCACCTGGAAGTTTCTGTCACAGCCCCACGAGGGGGGATTTTTTCAGAGCAACTGAAGGCGGTGCTTTCATGCACCTTTTCTGTGAGTCATTATTCGTGCACCACAGCAGCTCCTCAAAACTGAATCAGCAGACTGTTTGCTGTATGAAGCTTCTTCTCTCAACCACAGGCTGCAGTAGAGAACATCTATCTGAGCTTTCCTGATGCTTTAATAACAACTTTGACCTCACTGCTTCTTTTGACATTACTAAAAGGTGCTGCTGTCCTTGTGCAGTGAATTCCTCTATGATCTACTTCAGCATGTAACCTGAATGATGATGAGCTCCTGGGTCACACTGCCTCGCTGCCAAGCTAGTGCTTTTTCGTTGTTTGTGTTGACACATGCGGGACTGGAAAAGGTCAACGTCTTCTCCCGTAGAGAGAAACAAGCGAACCTCTGGATCATAACTCCTGCATATCTATGAGCTATAGAGAGCGGCAGCGAGTCGCTTCTGTGGATTTATTGACTAGCTTACGAGTCTAAATGGGGTGTCGTAATTGTGTGGAGATGAAGGAATCCAAGCCAGCTGTAATATGTTAATGCGGTGGGAGAGAGGCAGAAGAAAAGACTGTTGAGTAGTATTTGTGTTTTCCTGCAGCATTGTATGAAAGCAGTGAGCTTCAGGGTTTTGACTCTGTGCGTGTACTAACGAGAACCTTCCACAGCTTTGATTGCCTCTGAGCACAGCTTTGTCTGTGTGACTGATTAGCAGACTCCACAAGCACTACGTCGTTGGACTGACTGCGTTTGAGGTTATTTAAAGAATCTTAATTCTTTCATTTTTTGCATTTCTGGAGTCACGTTTGTTCGACTCTGCAGGACAGAGGGAGCTTTCTATTAAGCTGATGAATCTGTACAGAACAGGGCCCCTTTAAAGCAGCAGGCTCCACTGAGTCAGGCTCTCTTTGTGAATGCTGCCGTACCTTCCCCGCTCAGACCTCAGAATTTTTGTTCTTTCAGCAATGGCTCGAAGGCAGCAGCTGTCTTCAAGCCTGCCAGTCTTCATTACCGGCTGAAATGGAGTAAATTGATTGGAAAGATTTTGTTATTTTTCTCCGAGTGAAAGAGCTTACTCCCTTGGAACTGATCTCAGTCTGTTCATACGTGTTTGAATGAAGTATATATTGTGTAATTGTGCATGCACATGTGCAGAGAGTGGATAAAGTAATAAGACCAATTGAGAATAAAGGCCAATGCAATAAAGCAGCTCTGAGATAAAACCAGTTGGTACACCGTTTAGCTTTAGGCATAGAGAAAGCAATAGTAAAAAAGCCACATGTTTGTTGGTGAAAGAATATAAAAACCTCCATGGGGGTTCATATCAGAAGAAAATACGTGAATCTGGACTTTTTGTGCAGACACCAACCAGTATGGCCTTGTTTGAATAACCCTGGTAGCCCTGTGAGGACATATTTGTGGAGATGCTTGTGCACCCTCCTCCAAAGACATTTTTTTAACTTGATAAAGGAGGAACATATGCACACAGAGTCTGTGCAAACCTGCCAGTCCTCTTACAATACAAAACCTGTTGCTATAGTAAAAATCTGAAAAAATGCATAAAGTCTATGAGAACACCATGTTTTGTTGATCCTCTATAGACGCACATTACAGGTTAAAGCCCTGGAAATGTCAGAGTCGTCACCAAAGCAGCATCACATTGGCCCGTCTCTGTGTGGAGTCTGGTGTGCTCTGCACTGCAGGGTGGATTGAATGTAGCATTGATTAAGAGAAGCAGACTGCGTGGTGCGTCACATGCTGCGCTCGGAGACAAATATGTGCACACAGCATGAACAAATATTCTCCTTCACCGAACATTGCTTCACAACCAAGCGATTGCCGTGTTCAGCGTGTGGGACTGCATGGAGCCGATGCTGTGGTGCTTCCGTCTGCGTCGTGTTGCAGATCGCTGTAGATCAGGAGGCTGCGGAGCTCATACGTAAGCGTCATTTAGAGGTCAAACTGCACATCAGGAGTGGTGCCGCGGGGGCCTTGCATGGCACGATTATAATCTGACTCAAGTGTTTATTCAGACCGTGGGGATAATACGTGAATATCACATAACAACGTCCAGCGCTTGCTTTTTTACAGCTTATTCTGTGCTCGTGCAGCACTCTTGGGTGAACATTTCTCATCCTAACAAGGCAGTTTATGGGGGATTATTTTGCCTCACACGGGGATGCTTTCTAGCCGCGATGTGTGTCAGGATTGTTCTTAATGACTTCCTTGTGTTTTCAATGGCCCGCCAGTCAGTGTGTCCTTGACTTTGTCAGCTGCTTAGTTGCCTGGAGCACATAAAAAGAATGGGATCGCTGGTGTGTGTGCCTGTGCGTGTGTGAGTCTGTCATGTGAGGTCTTAACAACAAATACAGAGGGCAGCCTATAGGAAGTGTGTATGCATGCATAGTGTACACACAGGTCTGTTTTTGTGTGCAGCAAGCCTGTCCTCCACCACAGCACGGGCCCCGGCTCTGTTCTTCAGACATCTTGTGCATCTCTGGTGAGTAATCAGGTAATTGATCATAGAGACAGGTAATTATTCCTGTGCCAAGCTCACTGGCAAATGAAAAGTCTGACAAAAAAAAGCATCCGTCTCTCCCAGCGCCACCTGCAGGAAGAGGACAAGGGAAGAGTAAAAATGGGAGTCTGGGAGGATAGATGGCCAAACGAAAAGGCTTTAAATCACAAGGAAGGGCTTTTTTCCCCTTTCTTTTTTAAGGCCTTTTAGTTTTGGTGTATTAGAGAGGTGTGTGTTCCAGATGTTCCTGACCCACAACCCAAGATACAGTGTCAAACATGGAGATTAAAGAGGTGAATTCCAATGTGACTCAGAAGGGATTCCTTTTAGGTCAGTTGAAAATACATTTTCTTTCCAACAAGTTCCCGTGGTCACGCTTTACAAGTTTGAATGGAAGCCTGAAATCGCAGTGGCAGCAATCCATTCACCACTGTGATTGGAACATTTATGTATTGTAAGTTCCTCGGGCCTGCACGCTGTGGGTTATAAAAGGTGAGCTGCTGTTGGCATGACAAAGTGCTTAGAGGCAGAATTTGATGTCCCCGCTCCCTACATCTGTGATCTAGATTGCTTGCTTCATTGGTGTCATTTAGGTTTGTTCTGGAGCAGTGAGTAAACCAATCTTCTTACATACACCCCTGTCTGCAGTTTGTCTTGATTTATGAACAGGGAATAACCCAACCGAACTTGAGGCTCATTTGTCAGCTGTCATTAAGATGTACTGGTAAGGTGTTTTCCTGTTACAAATACCCCCTCCTCAGTCACTTTGCTGCTGCTGCTGCCCGTGGGCCGTGCTGTGGAGGAAGAAGAACAGAAGAGTCTTGCTGGCTCTCCAGCTGCGCGTTGCTCACAAAGAAGAGAAGGCTATTATGTCCAGTTTTTCTGCCGTAATTGCATTACCGTCTACACCAGAAGATCTTGCTCCCTGCACGGCAATCACTCATTGTTATTTTTCATCTCTGCGAGTGAGCATGCAGTGGGTTCCCTGCGCCAAATCCTTGCTTCACTCCTTGCTTCCACCCCTCTAGTGCTCACAGAAGTGGTTGCGCTCTTGTGGGCTGAAACTCCCACCGGAGACAGACACCGATTTGGCTCCAGGATGAATCTCGATGTACGCGGATTTAAAATGCCAAGTCTAGCATGAAACTCTAGGGCCATGGGAGACTAATCAGTTGTTGAAATGTAAATAAATCAATAAATCAATAAAGGCACATGTCTGACGTCTGACCGCTACTAAGAGCTTAGTTGCAAAACAGAAAAGTTCCTGAATTTTTTTGTTATGAATCTCTTTGGTTGAAGGTTGGAGAGACGTGGAGGAAGAAACATTGCCACCAGTGAAGGGAAGGAAGCACGGATGAGGCTGACTGAGCCGGCGAGCCTGAGAGAGACACATTTGCTGGTCTGTCATTAAATATGCATTTCCTTTAGTGAAAGTCCATCTAAACACACTCCCTGAAGTGACATTTAGCTGCAATCCTCCAAGCTGCTAGACACTAGACACATGCAGACGGAGAAGAAGAGATGGGAGTGCATGTTTCACAGGAATAAGCAGCAGAGGCTTTGAAAAAGCCGTCCAGAGGGGAAAACCGGAGCAGACAATCCCAATAACGGATGTGTTAATGTTAAATATTCAAAAAGTAAAAAATGATTGAAAACCCGAAATATGAATGAGAGCATTGTTAACCATACACAGTCGGCTTTTCCATGAAAGCAAAACTGAAAGTACTGTTTCAGTAAGTGAAGCACAGGTGACTGCTAAGACTGTGCACACCCACAAAGCTAGCTGTCATTAAAACACGAGTCTAATTATAGTGTTCAAATTAAACCCGTGCTCAAAAGTCAGTGTATTAGAGGCTCTTAGTGGGTCCATTTACCCTCTGAGGTCCAGTCAGAATATGTAATTTAGTTTTTTAATAAAGTGCTCTCCCATGTCTTGGCAAACAGACGTTCTTTGATGTATTTTGACAGCAGTATTTCTGAGGCCATAGAAACTCAAACCTCTTTCAGGAGTCATCATTTTCAAGAACCACGTACACGAAGCACACCATAGAAAATGCAGAGAGAGAAAAATCTCCGCCAGCATCACTCTCAGAAGCCTGAGGGAAGAAACTAGAAGAGATGCTGTTTTGAGAAACAAGCACGACTCTGTTATCCTTGTTCTGCTGCTCTCTCAAACTATGCACGAAGCAGCAACAGGTTGAAATCAGATTTTTGGGGAATTACAAAATACAAATGTTTGTTTTCTTTTGTTCATAAAATAAATATATTTCATTTTGGGGGAACATTGATTTGCCAAGATGTGCTAGATCGGTCAGCTAGACCCAGAAGGGTTCATAAAAAAAAGAAAAGACGTTTAAACATGCTACATACCACATGATTAACCCCGATCGGTCCTTACTGACTGCGCCCCGTTTGGCAAATAATCTTCACTTTCAGGTCCTCGTGAGGAGAGCGGTGGAAGAAGACTGTAAACCCTAAGAAGACTGAGGAATCAATCCCAGTCACTGACACATCTAATCTCTGTCTTATCTCATGTGAAGAGTGTCAGTGCTGCTGCTTAAGGCTAAAGCTAGCACAAAGAGAGCAGACGGGTTTTTGTCAGCACAATGAGACTCAGCATTGAGTAGTGGAAAAGCACCGGGTGCCACTCAGTGCCAATAACAACAAATTACTAACACAACAGTTAGAGGACTTTGCTGGATTTCACACTGGAGAACAGCACAGATGATTCACTATTCATTTCTTAAACTCATAGTAGCAAAAGGGAATGTCCTCCTAATATTTCAGTCGTGTCTCTTGGGTATTTCAGCATTAATGAGAAGTGCACAACTATGAAAACCAGGTTTCGACACATTCCTTCATCGAACCAGTAAACGTAAAATGTTGCTTTTCTTTAAGTGACTTTAATAAACAGCTGCAGGGTATCTGAGCGTGGTTTAATGTCTTCACAGGTTTCAGTGAGATCATACATAGGCTCCCTCTCTCAGCTGATTGGTGGAGGTTTGCGCCCTTCTTGTTTTTAATCATTGATGCGTGCTCAAAGTGAACCCACGGAGTTTTTCTCTTACCAGAATCATCATATTTTTTTTCTTAACTGCTTATACAGTTTAAGCTGTGGGGCAACTGGAGGCTTTCCCAGCTGTCACAGGGCAAGAGGCGGGGTTCACCCGGCAGCTGGCCTATCAGAGGGCTAACAGAAAGAGAGAAGGACACAGTGATTAACATTACATCTACAGCCAATTTAACCCACGCAGACGCAGGGAGACAAACTGCCAAGCTTTCCTCATCACAGCAATGCCAGCGTCTACTGAACTATGAATTAAATGCAAAAATAATGAGATTATTATTATTATTAGGAATCATTTGACATAAAAGAATCTTTCCCACTGCACTATATTTGGGTACAGGTTTGTCTGTTTTGGATGATATATTACAGCTGTTTGTATGTTGTTTCTGTTGTACAGAAATCGTACATAGATAATAAAACAATAATAGATTTTTCTGCTTTTCTGGCTGTTTGACTTCAATTGAACTGACAAAATCTTACTTTAAAACTTTCATATCTGTGCAGAGCATTACAAGCTGTGTAGTTGGCCAACCTGGTGAAACTTTGACCGACTAAATGTTTGTTATTAACAGTTTAGGGGCCACTGCAGTGTCATTTCAAATGATTGTTCTTAACCTACAAAATTGCAAGTGCAAGCTGATTTTGTGCTGCATTGATTTTGAGTGTAACCCATTTAAAAGTGATTACATGCAAAATAATTGAATAATGTCCACTTGACCTAAAAGAAAGAAAGAAAGAAAGAAAGAAAGAAAAGCCTTCGTAGAGCTCCAGGAACACATGTTGTAAAATATTTAAAGCTCTCGGCTCTCACTTCTGATTCTGCTTACAGCCACACACTCCTGTAGTGTTCCTCACTTTTCCCTGTCTTAATTTAATGCCTGGATATATGGGAATGGTCTGTGCACTTGTCTGGTCTGTTTAGTACATGATGTGTTGTATATGTTTGATCTAATTATGCATTTTTTTTTCTTCTTCCTTTTCTGAAGAATTTGGCGAAATACAGCAACTTATAATAAATCTGCCAGTATCTCAAAAAGGGGCCACAGAGGTTTTTAAATGTGGTCTCATGGTCGGGTCCTGTCTGTCTCTCAGAGGGAGCTCAGGCAGTGGCCGTCCACCGAGCTGCTTGCTTCCCTTCTGTGACTGACGGCTGAGAGAAACATAAAAAATTATTTTACAAATGCACAGAGCACCCATCTTTTGTCTGATCCCACAAGCTTTTCAAATATATGTAATAACAGTGTAATTAGATGATACTTAAAGCAGGTCTTTGGTGCTTTAATGTGGCACATTGTCTCCCAAAACATATCTACCTGTAATTGTGCAGTTACAACAATATTTAGATGTGTTTGTTTACTATGTACCGGTGTGAAGGATCCTGAAATTTCAGATTAGCTGAACTGACTGTAACTTACTACAAGAACAAATTACAAACATGAATCAAAACTAAAAGCAAGAACCGTGCACAGAAATCAGCTCTGAAAGAAAATGAAACCAAGGCAGAAAACAAAACTCAAAGATTAGTACACAAAGCCCCAACAACCGCACAACCATGACACAATGCAACCATGTTTTCTTTGTTTAATTTGTTTTGTTTTCTCCGCTGGCTGACATTAAAACTAATTTCAGCAGAGGACACTCTTGTTTTTCGAGCCCCGTGCCAAATAAATACCTAACAGGGGATGGTCTGAGTGACACGCTGCATGGATACTCTTTTATCTAAAGCATAAGATGAAGAAGCTCTTTTGTTTCTTGCAGTGCTTTGATAAAAACATGCAGGATATGACTTACAATCAAAGTTCCTGGGGAAACCCTTCTGTGCATCGTCCTCTTTTCTGTCATTCCACAAAGGAAGGTAAAGGTCCTGTGATGTATTTGAACTCACACCTCCTATTCATGTGTCACTGGAGCCAGCTCACCAGGTCACACAGCACCTTGGATCCAAGAAAAAAGGCCAAAGTGAAGGTGTGTACCTTGTGCACATGCGCAGTGGTTATTAGCTGTCTTTAGAACATCAATGCACAGTCCCTGCGGCTGTTTCTAATTAATAAGGACACAAAGTGAATACAGCAACCTTATCATCTGCCATCTATTACATGGAAACTGCAGTAAATATGCTGCTGTTGACTGCTCCAGCTTTGAGGGAAGTTAACTTGCAAAGTTGGAGCAACAGAGCAGTTTTGCGTGGCAGTGGCAGTGGTTCAGTCAAAGCTGCAGTCATGATAATGAATTGAACTCAACCAGCTGCGCCCTTTCCAAGTTTTGTAAGTGGTATCATGAAAGCATTCAAACATGTAAGGGCATATCTGATTTGCAAAGCAAATACCCTTAGTCAAACAGCCACTTTCAGTTGTTCGTAAGTAGAGTGTATTAAAAAGCATTTATGTCACTTACAATTATGTATACAGACTTTTTTTTTTTACAGCTACACGCTGCAGATAAACTGACAGAAAGCTAAGTTATGCATGCATGATTTGACATGCAAACCCTTAGAGAGTGTCATTACTGTAAACATGATGGAATTTTCACAACTGATTTATCCGTGCATTGAAACAATACGTTAAACTATGTTGCCAGTAAAACAGAAACATGAAAAGATGATTCCAAGCTGAGATTCAGAGCTTCTGCTGAGAAACTTCCTCTGAGTGCAGGACGTGGTGCAAGCTGATCGCACACATTATGCCGAGCATATTGCCCCTCAGAACAAGACAGTCTACACAGTAAATGTAAGACGCAGATGCAAACATGCATAATGTATGAGCGCGCAAGTGTTCACTTGCAATGTGAGTGCACCATGTTGAAAGTATTTATGACATATTGCGACGTGAATAATGTTCCTAGACGCACATATGTGTGCACATATTTGCATCCACATGCACATACATCTTTGCACACACACACACAAACGCACATGCGCACACACACACACACACACACACACACACAGACATAGCTGTCTCTTGGCAGCTAACAACTCACTTAGGTTTCACTGAGGAAGCAAAAACACATATAGTATTATTAGCGTGTTAAAATGGGGCTCACAATAAGCTGTTGGTTTTTTGTTACTATTGTTATGCTGTTGTTAACAACTACAACAGGTTTAGTGTACTCCATCTATTGATTACTGAACAGCAGAGACTGTTTACAGAGACCATGGGTTCTGCTTTTGGTAAACTTATTGATCAGTAACTAGTATGTTCAAATAAACCAGGCTCCTGAACATCTATAAAATGTTGCCGACTGTATCATGCTGGCTAGGTTGTGTACTGTTGCATGTTACACAGGAGATGCACGCATGAGTGGAATTGTTTGAAACGTACTTGTGTGAATGCCACAGTTGTCTGTAAAAAGTCCTAAATATTTGTTTTTAAAAATAACAGCCCCTCTGTTGGTCTTCCTTGGTCTCTTGTGTTCTGGGGGCCTCTGGATGTCTGGAGTCTTGATCTCCTCCATACCTGCTTCATGCCCTGGAGGACGGGGCAGTGGCTCCCCACACCCTCTAGCAGATCATTACATGAAGGAACCTTTTAAAAAAACAAGCGCGTCCATGCTCACAGGTGTACACACGGGTGATCACACCCACAAACTACACCCTTTTTGGCTCCTACCTCAAAGCACACTGTGTTCTGTTGATCTTATGTGCTGCACAATAATGTTTAATATTTAGTATTTACTGTCATATTCCCATATATCATCGTGATGTTGTTTATTCTATTACTCTTGTTCTCTTCTGCTTGTTTTCTTTTTTCTTTCTCAACAGGTGATCCAGGTGATCGATAGATGCATTTTTTTTTCTTTTTCTTTTTTTTTCCTGCCCATTCTGTTGGTTTTTGGTTTTTGCCCTTGTCCCTCTTCTCAGCTGTTTCTCTTTCCCTCTTTCTTTCTCCCCTTCTTTCCCCCAGTCAAGTCTGTCCCGTATTCAGCAAGTGAAAATAAAATAAACAATAAAAGGTGAATCAAATGGACCATTACGGCAAGGCTGGGATGGTCAATTTGGTAAAGTAAATCTGTTGGGCATCTTTCTTTGCCTTTAGACAATAATTCTGATGGCAAAAGAGCCAAACGGGACAGGCAAAAAAAAACAAACAAACAAACAAAAAAAAAACAAACAGTAATTGTAGCTATAATTTTGTGCATGACAAAACCTTGGTTGTGTCATTTCCTGTCAAATCTGGAGTGGAACGTCAGTCTTTCAGAATTATTGTATTTATAATTTCTTCCTTTATTTATGACCATATGGATTCCAAAGCTTCTCAGTTGTTTTTAAACATCATGTTTACTGATATATTGTTGCCTTTCTTAAACGTCCTTTCAGTGAAACTGCTGGTGGAAGGTTTCTTTGTATCCCAATTTTTAATTGTTAAGTCTGGAAATCTGTTACATTATAACAAATTAGACGCCAAAAATGACAACTTTGAAAGTATTCATAAATGTGTTACTAGTGTAAATGACAGGCATTCTTACATGTTTATACTGGATTTGATCCCATTTGTTTTATAATCTACTTGTGAGGTGACTTGATCATGTCAGACGTTGACATTTATGAGCTGGAAAATGAATTGAGACTTGAAACGTGCACATCAAGTGATTCGAACAAGTACAGGTTGCTTTTTTTTTTTTTTTAGAAATGGAGGACGGTGATACTCATCGATCACAGCACCACTGTAATTTAACCATTTCTGCCAGTGTTGCATTTTTCCAGCACAATCAACTAACGTAATGAGCTCAGTGCGGGAAGGTGAGGGGTGGTGAGGGTGGGGGTGTCGATGTGCTTTTGGTGTTGGGGCTGATAGGGTGATCGGATCCTATCACGAGGACTCGAAAGCCTGCTGGGTGGTAAACGGGCCTCTATATCAATCAGCTGACTAGAAGGGGGAAACACATGGGCTCTGGAGCCTCCTCCATCCCACACACAGTGTCCAATTAAACAATTATGGAATGAGGCTGCTCTAATTGGAAACATGGCCGGTCCTGCCGCACAAGAGCCTCCACTGCATCGACGGTCCTTCAGACACCCTACTCCACGCCTCTCAGCATGCCCTTGAGTTGAACTCTCCGCTCTGTCTTGCTGTCACCCTCGTGTTCCTGTTCTTTCTTTCTGTCTGCTTCTGTTTTCAGTTTTAATTGCAGTAGTCCATATGGACGCTGGGAAAACTGCAGTGTCTGCAAGCCTGTATGGACTGTATTTCCTGTGGCTGCTGTGTCCTTTATTTAACACATAACCTTCCATAATCTGAGACTAGGAGTTCAGGATTGCACTGCAGCCGGATCTGGGTGCAATCATTTGCATGTGTCCTTCTGAAGGTTTTTGTTGCTTGTTTATAGGAGTGGCTTTTGTAAACTGGAATAATCACGACACGTAGCGTGAATGCTTCTTCCCTGGATGCGGCCCGTCTCTCAGTGTCACTGTGGAGAAAAATGACAAAGTGCCGTGTCACAGAAGAATGCTGGGCATGTTGTAGCCAGTCGCACAGGTCAGCCTCCTGACAGCGGGCCAGTTTTATGGCTTTGCTGACTGCTGCTTTTAATGGTGTAATTGTGACAATGATCTCATTCTCTCCCTCTCTCCGCCTGATCTCGAGGAGCTCTGTGTTTCCCAGTGGCTGGCAGTCAGGAGGGAGAGGTGGGGGTTCACATTTCATTAGCTTTCAATTCATATTGAATTTATTAATCCCATGCTGGTTCTGCAGGCTCGAAGGCTGCTTAAAGGGGGGGTATCTTCGATATAGACACCTTTTCCTCCATCTGCTTGCAATGTGTGCACAAAACTGTATGAAAGAGGGGTGGGGGGGGGGGTAAAAGGAGCCAAGGAAGGCGGGAATGGAGAGGCAGAATAACAACGACAGCCTCACAACAAGGACCCGTGAAAAGACTGCAGCGGCAAAAAGTGTGTCAGATCATTTACCAGCAGGGATGCACGACTTCGCCTTTTTAAAGGCAGCAGCCCTGCAGAAAGGCTCTTGTCTAGTCAGCACTGCAACAAAGGCACAGCCACGGCTTTATTTGTGTGCCTGGAATGTTCCTGTGTGCTCAGGGGCAGCACCCAACAACTAACCCTCGGCTCCATCAAGGGAGGGAGCGCGGCGCTAACCTCAGCTAGACCTCACCCCAGATAGAGAAGCCAAGCATTGTTGCAGCAACCGAGCTGACAAGCACTTCACACTATTTAGCTCCAGAAGTGACTCAACAAAGGGCAGCTCTCTGCCTAACTGTCTCTGAGTAACGCTGTTTGACGTCGCGCTGTTTCTGAAGAGACTCTGTGTTGTATCACACGGTCCTGTTACAAAGCACAGTATAGAGCTGGAAGTGAGCAGGTGTCAGCTGACAAAAAACAAGTTTATCCATCTCTTGTGCAAACAGTCTAAAAGCATACACTTTTCTCAGCTAAAACACTTGTAGTTCACGATCAGCTCTTCATGATCCCCTCACTCAGCAAGCCTTTACACACTACTGCCCGGATAGAGGCTTTGAGGGCACGGAGCCAACTGCTCTGGGTCCTCAGCAATCTGCAGCCCTTTCAAGCTAATAACAAGAAGTCTGTCTCGTGTTATCATTAAAAAAAAGCAAAAAAAAAACCCCTTTCAATTGGCTTTGCTTTATGTTCTTCTGTTAGTGGGAGGGGCTGCTGGGAAGTTCCCATTCAAGCTCAGGACAAGTTTAAGTCGAGCTGTGTAGCAGCAGGATAGTGGAGTAAAGCAGTTTGGTAACATGAAACGCAATTTGTTTGTCTGTCATTCCAGAGCTTGCTGATTTGGGTGAAAATCTTCCTTGAACACCTATCAGTCAGCTCGTGCGTTACATGCTGTACTTTCTCGTTCCACGCGTACCTGATCTGCAGGCCTCGAGCTCTCTCCGCCAACCATTAGTCTCACGTATTTCGTTTCATTCTTTCACTTTCCTTATGGGATCTTTCACCCCACTGAAAAGGTGCACGGCTTATTCTGCATCATGACTGCATCTTTGCAAAGATCTAAAAGAGCAAACGCACAGTGAACCCCTTTATAAAGCCTGCACACTGCACACTCTGTTCACCATTGACAGAAACTTGTTCAACAAAACTAATTTTAATAATGAATTCTAAATACGTCTGGACACAAACCAAACAAGGGCCAATTAAATGCTGCAGTGCATGATGAGTCCTCCACCTCACAGGTCAGGTTTTGTGTCTTTATTTTCATTGCCTGCATCATTATGTTTTATGTTGCGGTTCGTGTTAGATTTATCCCCCTGTCTGTGATTCAGCCTCATCAACACACAGTTGTAGTGTTTTAGTTTACATGCATTTACTTGCCTGTTTCCTCCTTATATGGCTAATTCTTTCAGATGAATGAAGCAACACATGCAAATGTTTTAAGCCACCTCGATTTTATGTTCTCCCTCAGTGTGGATTATGAAGAGGGTGATTACCGTCTCAGAATATTAAATTTCACACACAACCTCGGCACGCCTGACGTTTTTCTTCTTCTGTGTCAATAACTTTGCAGTCGATGCCATATGTCATCATTTGAGTGAATGAACAGAGTAAGTGGCTATTCTCACTATTTTCGAAAGTGTTTCTCAATCTAGTGGCTAATTATGAGCACTCGGGGAAGGAGCCAAGGAAGGAAGGAAGCAGGGGGAGCAAAGACAACATATATCTCCATGTGCATTAACATGGCGGCTGGGAGGGGGGTGGCTTTATTTGAACGTGGCACAGTTGTTGACCCTCTTCATAACTAACCTCTGCTGAGGCTAAGAGTGGGATATTACCACTTAGCCTCCGTAAACACAAGTTACACTGTTGAACTCTGGACCTCGGAGTCGTGCTCTTAACTGCCGGGTGCCTCGGCCGTGTCTGCCCGTGAAGGGGAAAACCTCTTCCTGCCTGGGTGGTCACTTTCATTGATTTACAGAAAGCTTTTCAAATATTTCACATGACTGTTATGATCTTTCAGTAGCAGCATTGTTTGTCTTGTTTCTTGTCTCATGCCTAAGGCCACAGGACATACTCGAGAACAAGAGCAAACACACACACACAAAGCAGAAAGCATACCAAAGGCTTGTGTTACATTTCTGCACTCAGTTTTCTCATCTTCAGTGTTTCATGATTTATCGTTTCAGCATGTTTAATGATAATCAAGGCTATTTTTCCATCCAGTACTGTAATGTTTTTACTGTCTTATCTGACTGCAGGCCCTCATTAAATCCAGCCAATGTTTTTCTTCTGGCTAAATTTAACAGATTTTATGTTCACTTTTTCACGCAGGATTTAGAGACACAGGGGAACTTTCACAAATGCTCCTACAGCAGACTGGCAGGGACCACAGAGCATGTCAAATCAAATGTCAAAGAAGCAGTCGGCCAAATTCAAACTATCCTAAACTCTCCTTTCCCCAATATGCTTTTGCGCTGCTGGGATAGAATATATGTGACAGAAAAGTCTCTGTGGGGCTCAGATAAGAGGGAGCTGGAGATAAGTGAGAGAAAACTATCGGCAGATATGATCGCAATCTGTTACCCACATTAGTTTCTCTGGTATGACAACTGTGCTCATCGACTTCACTATTAGATGTTTTTTTCCCCCCATTTCTGTTAAACAGTCTTATACAGATGATATCATGCCACAATTGTTTTTCGTATCAAGGACTGATGATAACGCGTGGGAAGCTCTGGAAGTGAGATTAACATCCATTCCTATGGGGAGATTTAAGGTTTAAAAAGCTACGCAGTCCTTTAGGATCAGATGAAAGACAAAGCTGATTTTGCAGAGCTTTGGGGAGTGCACAGAGCGAGCTAAAACTCTTGTTATATATATTGCATCTGTAATGCATTTAAGGGCTTGAACAATTAACATAGCTTTGCTAAATGCTGGATTTTTAAAAATAACAAACAGCTCTCTGTCTAAACAGTGAACAAATATAATTTTGGTTCAGGCACAAATCAAACAGACGTGAGCAAAGTGAGAAAGATGGAAACAGAAGAAATGATCAAAGAGAATGTCACTTGCTTCAAGTGTGTACAGTTTTCATGTTCTGCAGGTGATCTTAGTGAAAATTTCTCCTCATAAGGTCTTGGAACAAATCAATTTCTTCACGTTCTCTTCAGGCTACCGCACTGTGACTCCATCAGTGTTTCAGCAGCAGCCAGCTGCTTCTGGTCTCAGGATCATCACCGCTTTTCTGTTTCCCTGTTCTCACTGTAAGTCTTGTGAACAGCAGATGCCACTTATACTTATCCTGGGCACACAGGAAATGAACTGCTGCAGGCAGTTTTCAGGTCTGAATTATGTAAGCGCATTATTGCAGGCTTATACAAAAGTCCACAAATGCTGTAATAATGTCATAAACATAGGAATTTTGGAAAAACAGAGACATGTTCTTATGTTGGGATCAAAGGAAACAATACGTGATATGATGAGATATATGATTATTCCAAAATGTGCACTTAGGAACTGCAATTCCTTGTGGATGAATCCCTGTATAACAGAAACAAAAGGGGCTGGCTACCCAACCATCGGCCATTCATTTCTTTACAGAAATTATGACTAAAGACAGCTTACACTGTAATCTAATTAGGAACAGCCAACTGCAAAAAACGCAGTATTAGTATTCCATGAACCTACACTGCTTAGGAGGAGTAGACGACTTAAGGATTAAAAAGGAAACAAACATTACTCTGGCTGAGTTTTTTTAAGGTGACCAGTAATATGGGTTTGAATACATTTATTAAAAATTGATTGTTAAAAAAAATTATGTAGAGATGCAGATGACAACTACCATATACATAGTGATGCAGAAACAAAGGCTCTCTAAAAACAGATAACCTTAAGCTTGATGCACACTACAATACACAGAAGACAGGGACAAATGAGTTAACTGGGTTTATTTTGCATACTGTTTGCAGCACTAATTGAAATCCTTTTAATTTGGCCCAGCACCAACTTGGATCCTGGCTGGGTGAGATCAGAGGTGCAGGATTTAGAAGTCTACCTAGATGTCAATCTATTACTCTGTACTTCAGACAATTTAAAGTGGAAGTTCTTTAAAGCTTTTCTTACAGAGAAGAATTTGAAAAGAACATACAGTAATTACCCTGGTCTGTGTACTGTAGTTTGTGGTACTCAAATGCAACTCTTACTCTTATTTGGAAGGTAAATATTTAACAGCCACACTGTGGTTCAGTATTTTGGCACTGGTGCATGTCTCAGATATCACCCCCTGAACCCTATCAGGGCTCCCTGTCAGATGGTGTGATGAGTAGAGATGTGGCCTTTTTATAGTGAGCGATGTATTTGCTTGGATCTTACGGGTTCTCTTATTTCAAATCTGATGAAACACCCTACAGTGTAACTTTACTCTCTCTTTGATTTGGAATTTGTATAAACAAACAGCATCCTTAACGACACACTTTAGGAAGACTGTGTGGAACATCCTCTGCTATATTGCAACGGCATCAACAGCGATTTTTATTTCATTTATTCATGAATTGAACTTTTGCTTCTTACATTTCTTTCACGTGTTGCATTCCTGCAGTGCAGCGCCTTATAAATATGAGATTTGACTGCTTTCATTTCGTCGCTTGAGCTACACAATGTTTAACTACTGCTTTGAATAAAGTAAAAAAAAGAATTCGCATCAATTCTTTTTGGTCGTGCATTTCAATTGCAAGTGCAACATCACATGCGCTAGGTGGTGCACTGTGTAAGTGAGCAAGTTTATAGGGTTTGATCATTAGTAACAAAATCTGTTGCTCAGTAGCGCCACTTGCGCTGGCCCAGCGGCAATACCTATCAGTCTTGTGTTATTACAGCCCTCATGACCACGACAGTGTCAAATCAACGGCACTAAAAGCGAAAGTCGTTGTTGTGACTTTCAAAGTAAGACGTCCATGAGCGGTAAAAAAAAATTGCAGGCTCTCTTTTGACATTTTGCATGTAAAAAACAAACAAATGCATTATTTTGGTGAATAAATAGAAATCCCACATGCAATAATTATAGTGTTCAATATCTTTTTCATAACCACGTGTTTATGATATTACTGCAATTGTGAAGAGGAATAATTGCATGCTTTTATTTTTCCGGAAGTGCACCTTACTGTCTGACGCGTGTCTGCACGTGGACGGCTAACTTGCCAAAGATTTGACCACGAATGAGCCAATAGGCTGTGGAAGGCAGAGTTGTCCCTGTGGCCGCCATTAAAGAAAGGAATCCATGAATTCAAATGGAAACCAACAGGAACCGAGGCTGAAATAATGATCGAAATAATCGTTAAAATATAGGCCGGTGCCAGAATTCGAGAGGTTGCTACAGGATGTGTTTCGATTTTAGGCTAAATTTTGCGATGGAGGAGTGAGACAGGACGTTTTTATTTTTTTAAGCGGAGACCGTTTTAGGGCTAAGGGGGAGGGGGAGAGTTGCTTCTTTGCTCTCCTTTTCTTTTTGTTTTATGAACATTTTTCGCTTCCTTGAACGCGGTTTTACTGTGTGCTTTTGACATGTCGACTTAAAGACCACGCTGTCTTTTTTATCCGCTTTTATCCCCGGTGGGAGGAAACTGTAATCGGAAGGTTGTTGAATTAACTATCCTCCAGCCAAATGTTAGAAAAAATATTTCTCGCTGATTAAGCCTGTACATCTTAGAAAACACCGATCCGCAAATTGTTTTTATTTTAATTTCCCGGGAAGTGAAATGATGGAGAGTTGGATTTCGCAGTGAAGAAGGATGAGTTCTTGTTTTGTACCAAACGGGGCCAGCTTGGAGGATTGCCATTCCAATCTATTCTGTCTGGTAAGAGATTTAAAACTAAAGGAAAGCAGCCATTTTTAACTAGCTGAACGGGGGCTAAGCTAACGCTAGCCACAGAGGCATCAGTTGATAGCAGCTTAGCTAGGCTTACGGCCCTGTCGAAGCTGACATCGTTTTAGGACAACAAGGTGTCCCACTTTGCTAATATTACCGCGTACGCTTGTTTTTTTAGTAAGTTTGGCCCCAGGTGTGACCGCTTGCCTATTATAATCTTCTTTCCATTACATTTCCGTTTCCCAGTTCACAAACAACACACTTGAGGTTAACGCCAGTGGCTTGCAAAGCTTCATTTACTTTATGTCATAAGACACACGCACACATACAGAGCAGCATATAGTCATGTTAGCACGGAAATAAATGTTGTGCATTTTACTGCCAGAGGCAGGACCGTGCTGCCCAGAGTGGAGTTGTAGCACTTTCTCTCCTTTCGCCTCAACACCTTGTTTATTATTAACTTGCTGCCTCGTTCTCGTTGCATTTCCACTGTGTTTTATCGAGTGTTGACCCGTAAACCAAACATTTCATGGACTTCAGTTTGTGGCGTTTAGTCAGAGTCTGACGCTGTGGTGCCTTTGAATACTATTTTCTTTCCCGTGTGTGTGTTTGTGTTTGTGTGGCACTGACAACTCCTGGATGAAAGAATGTCGCTGCCCAACTTGCAGAGCCTGTCGATAGAAACACGCCCCTTAATAAGTCTTGTCTCGAAAGCTCTTTCCTTTTAACAGGCATGTTACTGATATTACCGCCGCAGTTGTCTGTTTGCAACCACTTATGTATTATGTCATCATCTTGTTTATTGGTGGATTTAATCTCCTTGGACCTCATTTTCTAGTATTCACACCAACTAGGGCACAGGCCCCAGGCTGATTATATAATCTGTGGCATTCATCCCTGGGCACTACATCACACGGGGAAGCTACACACCTCAGCTACACCTAACTTTCTACACTTACCACCACCACCATCAGCATCTTGCCAGTTGTGGCTAGTTGGCATCACCCTAAATAGTTGTGGTTATGCTTCTAGCCGCTCAAAGCTCCCCAGTATTCTTTTAAATCCTGTGCACTAAGAGCCAATCGTGTGGTCTACAGTCTTAGCCACAGCAGCAAATGTAAAGGTGCTGCTTGAGCAGAGCGTCTCTGGGATAATCAGGAACACGGTCTGAATGTGTTTGTTGTTGCAGTTAATTGGCTTGTCAGCAGGCTTAACTCCAGTTTCACTTGTAGGTTAGCCGAGGAGCACAATGTGCCCGTCTCCAACCGCAGGAAATTGTTAATGTGATTGTCAAGTGCTGAAATGCACCCTTTAGAAAAAGGAGACTTCTCTTATAGATTAAATGACATAGAAACCACTCTGTGGTGCAGTGGCAAGGCTGCAAAGTGCATAGATTGTGACTCAGTTTGTTAATGTTATTATTAGAGTTATTATATTATTATTACATGAAAACGTCAAACAAGAAGTGAGACTACAAGTGCATCACAAGTAATTCTGACACAGAATCTAGCATAATAACAGTTGAGTGAAATATTACACTGTTCTTATCACAAATTGACACAGCTGTCCGCCCCCTAAAGGTAACGTTTCGCTGCAGAAAATCCCCACTCTCTCAGTACTACTCTGTTGGGTCGATTGTGTGTGCTGAACTCATAATTACAATGTTTACGACAGCACTTGAAGGCAGCGTTGGCTACAGTATACAGGCGAGATAGAGGCTGGTAGTTGTGGTGCTGTGCCTGTCTGGCTGACATTTTCCGGCACACTGAGACTAAGCATAACACCACTGCTGTTATGACTCACTTACTGAACAGACTCCACTTTGTGGTTTTATGGTGAAAGAATGCGAAGACTTTGTGGTAGTCTCTCCCCCCCGTTCATTTTTCCGTGGATACTCTCCTCTGGAGTATGATACTACTTGTTGCATGCTTTTTTTTTTTTCTTTTTTCTTCTTGGCATTTTTAAAGTGGGCTTACTTGGAATAACTCAGAGTGTAAGGTAAATTTATCTGTTCCTCCACTATGAAACACAATTGCGGCTGCCTTGTTGTGAAATTTATAGTTGGACCTGCGATACATTTATGAGCTGGAGAAGGCTGTAAACTCTAAAGAACCACTTGGCAGAGATCTTCCTTTCAGCGATGTGCATCAGTTGAAACTGATTGAATTTTTGCATTCTTCTGAACTCGAAATGCAAACTCACACTTGGTAGTTTCAGGTTTGTTTCCTGACAGAGTTAACGGTGGGAGAGGGGCAACAGGCAGGAAGAGGGACTTGCTATAAAAGGAGCATATGTGGTATGATTAGTGAAGCTTCACCTGTTGCTTGTCTCTTATCTTGAAAGGCATCTGCTCGAACACAGTGTTCCCATACCAAGACCCAGAACTCTTAAGTTGCTGGAGGGAAGGTGAGCAGCTGGCAGAAGCAGGGGTCATAACCTTCCCTGAGCACGCATCACCTCAGGCAAACTTCCTGCCTGTATCCACTGGCTTTTTGGCCTTAGCTTCCCTCGTAATGCAGCAGTGTGATTTTTCTGGTTTGGCATATGACAGACAAAACTTCTCGTGACCCACATCGCTTACGCTGCTGGGACATCTGTATAAGCTGCTGCTCACATACCTGAGCATTTACTAAGACACAGACGGGTGCCTGAAATGTTCAAGGCACACTCGTGCACACAGCCGGGACAGCATGAATGTTGGAAGGAAATACAGATATCCTTGGCATCCCCTGTTCTTTTTTTTTTTTTTCTCTTGCGCACACACACAAGCTGCAACTAATTTATTTTGAAAGCACAGACAGAACAATTGCAGAAGGCACATTTATCCTTGATAGAGCAGTCTGCCTGTTGGATATTGTTGATGGGAGGCAAAGTACTGATGTGTCCGGCCTTCAGTCTCTTGCCTCTTGAAGCTCAGGAGAATCTAAGGACAAAGGGAAATATGTGGTTTGATTTAGTACACTGTCACATGTGTTTTGTGTCAGGTTAAAGACTGTTATGACAGCTAAAACAAAGCAGGGAAACAAACTGTAAGCAGGCTGACTGAATTTGAACTACATGAGTTGCAAATGTAATTTAACACCAGTGTAATTCCTAACTGATGTAGCCAACTGTGCATCTGTGCACCCTGAGAGATTACTTGTTTAAGAAACAGGTTGTATAAAAGCCTTTCACATGTTGTTTAAAGGTTGCGCGCAACTCAAACGACAGAACGTCGCTGGCCAGCAGTGCTGCCGAGAACTTTATCACATGCACACAGAGACGATTTGATCATCTATAAATGCAAAGATGGACCTTTAGCATTTGATGTTGTAGTGTTTGAAGAATTATAATTTACATCAACACATTTTCATTCGTCTTCATTGAGTCCATCCGTTATGAATCAGCAGTAGAAATATTTGGCTTACTTCCCGTCTAAACAAAGCAGATTTTGCTTGACATCTTGCAGGAGGAGACTGGTTTTTATTACTAAGTGGCTTGAGACATCTTCTTATCCGATTCTTCCCAGTAAGCTTAGCGGGTACAGATGTGTCGATAAAATAGAGCTGCTTTTTGTGGTCTTTGCTTGGCAATCCTATTGTCAGTGGAATAGACCAGAGGAACTCCCCCTCTGCACGTCTCGTCGGTACAGTATTTACCCGAGTAGCTCGGTCGATGTTACGTTAGGGTTCAAGTCAAAATTTTTCGTTTATTTCTTTTGTGTAAGAAAATGTGTCCACGGACAGATATGAAGCCATAGCAGAAATGTTAAACATTTGCTAAGGGTTCACTTAACGCGTTGCATAAGTTGTCCTATACTGTGCACAAGCTTCATAAAACTCAGTCTCCTGTATTCAAGCAGCCACCGTAGTTTTTGACTAACAGCATTTCACTGTTGAACCGATTCACCATATTTTCACCTTCTAGATAAGGATGAGGCTGTGGTAACATTGACAGCCCTGTTAAGTTGTTGCATTGTGTAACAGGGATCATTTATTGCAAAGTAAATAAAAGAACAGAGGAGGCTGTAGCAGTTTGATAAAGTTTCTGTTAATCATAAAGTCGCATATCAAGGTTTGGAAGTGTCAGATTTAAAAAACAAAAACATGCACTAAGGCAGGCAGTTACTTTTTCACTGAAACGATTTGTGTGTGTGGTGTTTTTAAGTTTTATTATTCTAAGTTGTAATTTGATTGCAAACTGCACATTAACTGCAGTACAAGAAAGTGTGTAACAAACAGCTGATGGCTGCAACTGCAGAGTAAGATGAAAATGTTCTGTTTCATTCATTCAGGCAGAAGCATTACTCAGTGTTTTAGCAGTGACTTTGGCATTAGTAGGTAAATCTCAGAGCCACACTGGATGTGGAGAGTTAACCAACTGTTTAATCTTCTCAGCTGATCAGTTTTTATGCATTTAAGTGCAACACGGTATAGTTAAGCCTCTTTTTTAAGGAACTTGTCAGAAATACAATTTCACTTAATTGACTAAATATTAATGATCTTTATTGTTTTATTATAGATTACAACCGCTTAATTGCCTGTGAATGTAATACTTATGTGAAAGAACAGAGTAGGAAGTGATTAGATAGAAGAGCCCTGTAGCCACTATGTAAATTCAGGGAAGGCTTTTTATTGCTTGCTTACTTAAGATAACTCAGCAATAGCAAAATGTCAAGGTAATGCTTATTCCAGTTGTATTTTCAGTGTTTCTCCATAGAAGGCTCGACAGTTATCTAAAAAAATATCACAGGAAATATTTCAGATGGTGCAAGTATCTGGAAAAGATAATTATACAAACTGTATTGGCATTAATTCATTATTGCCAACATCCCGAGAAACTTGTCTGAGTAACGGCTGATGTACTGCGACCGACTTGCAGACTGTGTGCAGCACATAATCACTTCTAAATGTGTGAAACCAATATGGATGAGTGTGAGAGGCCTGTAATAAAATCTGTAGTGCACTCAAGACCAAAACCTTTTATATGGTGAAATGCACAATGCCATGGGGGACAGGCCATGGTCAGTAAGCTGATGAGGGCTGTTCACTTGCTAATTGCCTATCTGTACTGCCTATGATCTGGTTTCACAGTTAACCGTTGTCTTCGCCCTCCCTTTGCATTGTGTGCACAGATGTTTCCGAGCGAGGTGCAGGTGTAAAGAAGCGCTTCTCGCACTCCAGCAGGAAGGAGCAGCCTAACTGCTGCAGCTCTGTTACACGCAGTTGTACACAGACCCATTTCTGCTGTTTAAATCTTGGAGTTTGTCCTCAGCATGTGCAGCTGCTTTGAATTCCCCAGGAGTCTGCTTGTGCATCAGAGACCATGGTGTTTTGATCATACAC
Source organism: Perissodus microlepis (assembly GCF_051167445.1). Taxonomy (NCBI): domain Eukaryota; kingdom Metazoa; phylum Chordata; class Actinopteri; order Cichliformes; family Cichlidae; genus Perissodus; species Perissodus microlepis. The sequence continues at coordinate 1,446,682 of NC_140470.1, forward strand.
ATGACTGTAAAGCAACCTTGGGCTTTTTTGTGTTTGACTCTCGGTTTAGTGGTCGAGCTTGTCTGTATTTGAACAAGCAGCCAGGCTGTTTGTTGCATGCTGTATCATATAGCGAGCCTTTACAGGATTCATACTTAAACTGATGTTTTTTTAATTATTCTTTTCTGCTTGTGGGTGGAAATATTCATGGTGTCTTGATCTCCTAACTTCTTGTTGTGATCCAACTCGGCCCCAGCTGACACAACACAATGCCTCCCTGTCCCAGCTAACGCCATAACGCTAACGCCACTGCTTGACCACAACCGCTGGTAATCACTTGCTCTGGCTCAGCGCCTTTGCACTTGAATTAGGACGTCCCTTGAACTGTAATGGCTTAATTGGTTGAATATACAGACAGACAGCTTGCCAACTCAGCCAGAACGAAATGAAACTAAATGGTGGGAAGATGAACAGTCTGTGTTGTCAAAGATTACTTAAAATGATGTGCCCCTAAGGCATTGTGTGTGTGTATGTATTTTTATGGTAGTTAGCACGTGTGCATGTGTTTAGGTAGACATGGGTAGTCAGTCAGCGCTTGGGTGATAAGCTGCAGTGCCAGCCAGCAGCAGAGCGTAATGTTCCTGTTTTAACACTTAATAACCCCACCAGTGATTTACTGCCTATGAGGCTTTTTCCTGTGTGTTTTGTTCTCTTTATAAAAGCCAGACAGTGTTTATAGAAAGCCCCCCCCCCCCACACACACACACAGTACTCACCAATAATGAGGATTAAGCTGGTGAGACCACATTTACCAGCATTAGTTTTTTCCTATGAGTGTTTCCAACATGTCTTTCATGATCGCAGCTGAAACATTAAGTACAAGATCTTTTACAGAAACAGTCGAATGTCCCACTTTGTTTGCGGCTGTTTCTCATTTGCGTCTGTAGCGAAATGTTTTCTCCTTCCCAGTCTTGACAGCATGGGGTGTTGTCAGGATAGTTAGGGGGTGAAAACCCCCATAAAAGAGGATTAATACTTACTCTTAACACTCTGCTCACCACATGTTTCCTCAGAGGTGCTGAGTGGGTCCCAAAGCAGCGACTCTGCACACTAACAGTTTCTCTCTCCCCCCCCTCTCTCCTGTCTTGCAGGCTGACTTGACAGGGATCAAATGGAAGAGGTTTGTGTGGCAGGGTCCCACCTCTGCACCAATCCTCTTCCCGGTGACGGAGGAGGACCCCATCCTATGCAGCTTCAGTCGCTGCCTGAAGGCTGATATACTAAGCGTGTGGAGGAGATGCCAGCAGCAGGGTCGGAGGGAGCTTTGGCTCTTCTGGTGGGGTGACGACCCAAACTTTGCTGATCTCATCCACAATGAGCTTGCAGGTGGGAACTCTTTTGCATACACAGAAGTGCCATTAATTTGAATAAATAAGCAATGCATGTTACATTTACTGTTTAGGTGCATTGCATTTCTGCAGCTTCCTCTCTCTATGAAGGTCGGAGTCAGTTATAGGATAATAGCCAGATTAGTAACAGAGTTCAGAGGAACAGGGCTGTTTGATAAAGAGATGCCCCTTACAGTTTAAGAGCAGTTCATTTACACTACTGCAGAAAGATGAACAGATAGTGTGGCAAGTTGTTTGGTTTTTTCTTTTAGATGATGATTGAGTACAAGTGGAATGTTCTTTTATTTTGTAAGAGAAATGACTCTGACAAAAACGCTATTGTAGGAATATGAAATTCTACTTCTGCTGCCTCTGTCAGACTGAGCCAAGGTTGCATAGCTAAATGAGTAATGGCTGTAAAAGATAGCAGAAAGTGTCGAGGACTCGCAGCTTGTGTAACAGAAGCACTTGAACATGCATCCCCCTATCAAGAAACGTTATTGGTTGTACAATGAAAAATGATACAGATGTCACCGCTTGATTGTCAGGTAGGCACAGGGGAGGTACGCTGAAATTGCGAGCCTCAGGCAAGTGTCGCTATCTGTGTAATCCAACACCTCCGTAGTGCCCCCACCCTTTGCCCTTCTCTGACTGATAACCCAGCCAGCCAGCCAGACTGGTAGTGCCAACATCTGCAGGGCTAACTCCCTCTCCCTGGAGACACTGGGCATCATGCTGTGTTATTATTACTTGTGTGTTTAAAACAGGGTTAACGTGTCTGAGTGGTCCTAGGCTGCGGCTAAGGAATCAGCAGCTTGCCTTTTGGCTCGAACAAGCAAGTTGGAAGTCACATGTCACCGTCTTGCACAGGGTTAACAAAAAAGGAAGAAGGTATAAGAAGCAGAGCAGGGGCAGCCATGCAGAAATGAGGCACATGCACCCCGACCCCTGACCCTGCTCTGCTTCTTATTTAACTTTTTTTTTTTAGTAATAGTACAATTACTGGTGGAAGATGGGAAAATGCCATCTTTATGCATGCTCTCAGATTGCAGTTTGGAGTCTGAGCTAAATACAGCCTGCCTGTGACCCTCCCCTTATTATGGGACATTGTGCCTGAAGTAGCCTCAAAATGGGAGCTGAAGGCTGCAATGGGCAGCACATTTAACTCTTAACAGGTCCTGGTAGTAACCCAAAGTGTTTGGCTCAGGTCCTCTGATGTAGGCTGCTGGGGTCACTGCTGTGTTCTTATACTGGCTTTGGGCAGATTAAACATATTTAGTGTTTCAGGAGATGGATATTAGGTAATCAGATATTGTCTAGAAAACCTGGACTGGTATTTTTCCTTCCAGATATTTTAACACCAAAACGATGACTCATGTTTTTGCAGTACTCTTGGCAGCTCTTCTTTTAGGTGTGGTGTTATTTGAATTTGTAATTAACCTCCATTGTGCCTTTTCCTCTTGGGACTGATCTTGACACGGACAGTCATAGAGGTGTTTTGCACCTTCCTTGTCTTTGCGTCTTTTCGTGGGCCTGTGACAGCTCTGTACCATTAATGCCAGCGCTGAGCGTGTGAGCACTCGCAGCAGTATTCTCTTGAACAACAACTGTTGCCACTCAGACAAAACCGCCTCATTGCCACTGGTATAAGTGGAAACCAGAGGCAAATGCTGCGTTCCGTTTGAAGTCGGAAATCGGAATCTCCGAGTTTTCGGTCAGAATTTACAACTGGAACACCCGATCAAGTCGTACTTGCTAATGGGAAAGTCAGAGAAGCCGCATGAACCCTCACCAAGATGGCAGCAGTGCATGTAAACATTAGTGAAATTGTAAAATCTGTAGCATTACTGCTGTTTATGTCTGACTGGTTAATTAAGACACACAGAGCACTAACCAGCCTCTCTCCATCAACGTGCTGCAGGAGTGTTGTACTGCCAGCATGAGTGGCTTCACCCTTCTGAGGAGCAATGTCAGTTTTCCTTGCTTTCCCGACTTTTACTATGGGAATGCACTTAAACTGAGAATGATGTCACTTCGAGGCAAATGGGTTGCTTCAAATGAAACACTTTGTCAGAAGTTTTCTTTGGGGTTGCAAATTCAACAAGTCAACCCCAAATTTCTAAAGCCACATCTTTCCAAACTGTTGCAGCATCTTGTTGCAGCGTTTTATAACCCACCTGTATATCTCTGCGTTCCTGTACTGACGTATCATAAAGAACCGACAGGATTGTACGCTCCCGTCTTCAGCCCAGCGCACGGTTATATAAATTGCTTGAAAATTGCTGCGCAGGAAAACTTCTCAGTTCCCAGATTACAGGTTTTATTCATTTCAGCTCGCAACAGAAAGTCAATTGAATGTTAATAAAGTAGAAAATGATCATCCTGAACACCAGGACACCAGCTCGAGCTGAGTGCGGGTCTCTGGGCGGGTGTCCCAGAGGAAGCAGGGTGATGAATGAACACTTGCTTGTGTTTATGGACTCTTCTGGGTACCCTCCCTGTTGAGGTGCGAATTGACAGATAACTCCAACCTGTGCATTCAACTGGAATGTCACAACTGTTGTCGCCTTTTAAGCGCCACACTCTCTCTGTTGTCGTTCTCTTTTCTTTGGTTCCTGGCATCTTGGGAATTTGAAAAAGCTTTATTTTCTTTTTGGTTTTTTTCCCAGCCTCTATTTTTTTAGTCTTTAGTGCAATGTTGGCGGTAAACATGAAAATCCGCTCGTCCTTTCATTTCAGCAGCTGAAATGGCGCTTGCTCATTCCCCCACACCCTCCTTTCCACCCTCATTAGATTAGCAGCCTGTGAAAGTCTTTTAATTTTGAGCAAGTGCCATTTCTGTATACCAGTGTGCCAGTAATCCCTTCTCTCCAGGGAGATGAGGGGAGAAGGAGTGAGCCAGAGAGATGGGAGTAGTGAAGGGCGGAAAACTTAAGGGATCTTTTAACGTCAGACTCTTAATCACCATTGAAGGAATGTAAGGGGAACAAACCACCAAGCCCCTTTTCCACACTGTTGGACAACCCGCGTTGCTTGCACTTACACAACGAGAAAACTAATTCTAATCTTCCCCTGGCCATGCACAGAAATGATTCCCAACAAGTGAATGCCATTGCTGAATTAAACGCCGCCCCCCCCGCCCCAACTGGGTTAGTATAGGCATGTATTCTTATGCAAATGCAGTGCTCTCTTCATCGTAGTCTCCCCCTCAAAAGCTGGTGGAGTCTCCTGACCAGGGGCAACCAGAGCGAAAGATAAATGCCTGCCTTTTCCTCCTCTCAAAGACCCACTGATCTTTCTTCTTCTTCTTTTTCTTCTTCTTTTTCCTGTTTTGCATAGAAATTAGGGAGTGGATGTCTGTCTGTGAGGGTAATTGCTCCATTGCACATTTGTCCTCAGTCTCCTCGAGCTCGCTCAGGTCCTTTTTCTCTGCAAACGAAGTCCCACCGAGGCTTCTGCTGCCAGCAGCCTGACACCACGTTTCTCTGGGGTGATTCCAAGTTCAGTGTTCCCCCAGCTGAACGTGACCGTAGAGTTGGTGGAGCTGCACTCACATATCAGATTTTACATTTTTACATTTCCATGTTACGTTTAAGCTGAAAAAAAATAGAGACAAAAATTCTGAAGATTATTATTTTTTTTTTTAAAGAATAACTGAATAGTTAAGTTTAACTTCAGTGTTGCTGTATTATAATAGCTAATGTCTGCCTCCGAGTCGACAGATTTCAAATTGAAATGATCTGTTTCTGCTGTCCAGAACGGATTATCAGCGGCCCCTCTCTGCTTCGGTCATTGGTGGCCCCACATCTATTCATTACTGGGTGCTGGGTTAGATCCTTGAAGAGAGGAAAGACGATGGGGGAGGGGAGGCGGGGAGGTTGCGTTTACAATGCCCACCTCCTCCGTCAGCTTGATGATGAACACACTGAGACGTGTTCAGCGATGGAGGGAAGAAAAGTGCAATTTAGCAGCACTCTGTGGGCTTGTTTTTGCACTGATCATCTAACAGTTGTTTAGATTTTTTTGCTGTTATGCTGTAATGTGTTTCTAGCTTTGCCAAACTTTCGGAGGATTTTCTTTTGTTGTTGTTGTCTGATGACTTTTGTCTGTGTTTGAATCAAGGATGAAATCAAAACAAGCCTGCTTTGCACCTCAGGGCAGAATCTCCAGTTCCAAAGGGCATATTTCAGTAGTCGGTGAGGGTCTGTTAGCTGAAAGTTTCACTTTCTTACAGGTCGGCCTAGCCCCACCACCCCCCCACCCCCCCTCTCTGTGAAGATCTCTCGACTGCGTATTTATTGAACTGCCCTCAGATCTGTGACAGGTGCTCTGTTTGAAGCACTTCCCGCAGAATACAGATGCATGTTGACAATATTCACAAAATTCAAATATTAAGACTTGTTTGAATCACACTCCCTCATTATTTAAGTACCATTGATTCTTTAAACTCCCCATTGCGAGTTTAAAGGTTGCCTCTGCTGTTCATTTTTTGTAAGCCACATAGCGAGCGGCATTAATTAGGGTCATTTTTTTTTTACAAAGGTAAATGTGGGATGTTTCATACATGACATATCACCATAAGACTTTGTAATGTAAAATGATTTTCTTTGAGATTAAATTACAAAATGAGTCCAAACAGATGCTGTTGGTTACTGACTTGTGATTGGTTTAAAGCAGGGCTTACCCTTTTGAAATTGCTCTGTGAGCTGATTTATTCTGTGTGTAGCATGCTGATGCATTGCATGTGGTAGCCTATAAGTGGCTTTTTGCAATCTGAATTAGACAGATGTGTTTATAAAAGCAACACTTTTATTAGATTCAGTAAATTTCCGTTACATTAAGCTCAGTCCCTCATCATTTTTTCCTTGCAGTTGCCTGGTTTGAAAGACGTGGTTGAGACTTGCGTCTGTCTAGGATCATATGCGTACGTAGCAGTCATAGTCCTAGCACAACAATGACGAGCCATCCGTTATGTGAACGTCTGACTCTACGGACTAAGATTGTAACGGCATATTTTGTCACTTGGACAGTGACAGAGGTGATGACACGCAACACGACTTGTGATGCAGATTCAGTCCCACGATGATGTAAGGCCAGTTGTAAATGCTGTAGCCCAGTGGATGCCCCAGGCAAGGATTCAGAAAGGAGAAACGCCACTCACTCTTTTAGAATTTCCAAAAATTATTGAGGCGGACAGCCCGTGAAAGTCAGACTGGATTTTGAAATCTCCATGCTTTAGCTGTAAACATGAACAAAGAGTCCACTGAAGCTTTGAAGTGGAGAGTGGTTGGCGTACAATTTAGAAAGGAAACATTGTTTCTTTTTCCTTTTTTTGGATTGTGTGATTGAAAGTTAATGTCCTGCAGATACTGTAAAAGTTGCATTTTGTATCTAATGATGCTATAAAAGGATGTTTAATGGAAATACTTCTTGATTGCTACCAAATACTTCTGCCCACACATGCGGTAGATTTGTTGAGCTATACGCTGGGGATGTATAGTGGAGATTATTAGTTACACTTGGTTAACCCTAATTTGGGCTTTTTGGTCCCCTCTTCCTTTAAAGGTGGTTCTACACTCGAGTGTGTAATGCAGAGATTGATGAATAGATAAACCCAGAGCAGGTCTTATGGAGAAAAAAGTGGAAGAGGCCGACGGCTTTTTGTGCTTGGGGATCAATTTTCCAGGGCTAATCTCCTGCCTGTGAACCACCCTCCGCTTTCCTCTTTTCCTCCTGCTCCATCTCCCTCGGCCGCTCTCTCTGATGGATCTCCTTTGGCTGGCACGGCACAGGGACTCGGCCATGCATGCAGCTCTGGCCCATGGGTGCACTCTTCCCTCTCTTCTCTCTCAATCCCTCTTTTCCCTCTCTGTTCAAGAAATATTCATTAATTAGTAATGGAGACTTTACAGAGCACTGCTGGTTCTCTCTTTCCTTGCAGATAAGGATGAATAGAGGGAGAAAGTGGAAAGAGAGGAGAGAACCTTTTGGCCAGACTTGGTTAGAATACCCCTGAGCACAGTTGATCACAAGCCATTAATCTTGCTGTTTAATGACTGACTGCTGCCCTAATTGCTTATATACACAGTTGAACATATGTGTGGGTGGGAGAGGGGCCTGTAAAATATATAAATAAATACCTTTGAGATTGTCTAATGTGCAGCACATTTTGGTGCTTTTTGGTTTACCGCTACTTCACCGGTTACTCTCGTTGCATCATAGTAAGGAGAAAAATGGGCCAGGCCTCACTCTTTTTCTTTTTTTTTCCACCCTGCAGTTATAATTGGTAGGTTAAATAGAAGCGCGCTCTCTATAGGGACAGAGGATGAACTTAAAACTTTTCACTATGTTTAAATTGTATCAGTTACATGAGACTGATCTCAGTTAATGTCAGGTGCAATTTAACAGCAAAGAATGTGAAATGTTCATATTTAACCTTTAAAGCTGGCCGAACGTTTCAGCCTTCAGTTTGCTTCAACTCACAATGCCCTTCTCTGTTTTTGTAAACACAGAGGACACGCCTCATCATCTGTGATGGCCGAGTTTCTGCTTGTCATTAATTTATATTTCCTCTGCAACAGTTAAAGCTCTTTCCAAAAGCCTTGACAGTCTCTGGCAGGTTACACTGAGCTGAACTAACATTTTTAGTGCTTTTTATATCTGAGAGACTCGATATAAATGGATTGCTAGCATAGCAATTAAGACAAAAAAACAAAACAGACTTTTAATCTCCTACGTCAGCCTAAGAGCGACGGAGAATCTTCAAGTGTGTAGATGTTAATGGGCCTCGGACAGTTTGGCTCGTGGGGCAGAAACTTTGCACCGAGTGGTTCGGCCCTTGTGTTCCAGCTTTTTTTCAGTCAGCTTGTGTTTCTTTTCTATAGATGTGAGTGCCTGATACTGATGAGCTGCTGTGCTTCTGCCTAAGAGCTTTTATAAAGGTCAACTCATCTGGGTCTGCTGCACAGGAGGCAGAGACATGAACGTGTCCTAACCATCAGCTGAGCCCATAAATCTTTGTCTAAATGAGGCCACTCATCTTTCACCCCCATGTGCTGACCACCGCCCACCACGCACCACATGTGCGCTCGTTGATCTGCCAGGAAGCTGGAATTTTGGACAAGTGCACATTTATCATGGTTTGGGAAATATTTAGAATATTTTTATTTATTTTCAGAGTCATTTCCAGTCAAAGATGCCAAACATTTTTCAGATGGGAGGATTTGATACTTTGTGTCCTCTAAAGTGAAGCTGATGTGTTTGAGACTATTGGGCTGATGTGAAAACGAGCAAATCGGTTAAATAAATGTAAAGGAATATTTTTATAAATAGTGATTTGTCAGTTAAGTGAGAAAATATTATTGCTTGTTCCATCTGGTGTTTGCTGGAACAGTTTATGGAACAGTTCAGTGTGTTCTGCAACTCGTCACCTTGGCTGTGACCTTTGCACGGTGTGAAGTGGATGGATGTTAAGTTACTTCAAGTGTCACTTTACGCTCTTACATAGTCTCACCCACTTCTTTTAAATTAAAGGTGTGCTGTTTGCATATAATTTGTCATCTATTGGGAGTAAAAGGTGGTTACCTCATAAACCGCTGTGTTTTTCTTTTTTAGATACTTGATGTGGATTAATGTTAATGAGTGCTGAGGCTTCTGTTCTTGCTTTTGTCCCAAAGAAGGCTAATGGCTGTCGCTCAGGGACCCAGGACGACACGTACAGAAAGGAAAGCAAACACATTTGGGGATTTGTTTAAGTGTTTTTGAAATTATTTGGTATTAATCTCCCCCTTTTCTTCTTATAGGTTGTGGCAATGCAGAGGTGTATTTCATGCTCTTCTCTGCCCTGGTAGAGCCCAAGGTTGGAAGTTTGGTTTCCTTCCTTCCTTTTTTTTGTTTTTAAATGTGATTGTCTCTTTTGGTTTAGAGAGGCAGACTGGTAGATTGTGAGCAGAAAGTTTTTGTGTCTGTCTGAAGTATATTGCAGCGGGCATTGCATGATGAGCACGAGGTCGTTAAAAACACTTGAAGCAAACCAGATGTCTGTTTAAGAGCTACTTGGCGCTGGAGGGAAGGGACAGGCGACGGGGAGGAGGACGTACGGGGCAAATGTGGGTCTTGGCAGAGAAAAGCAAATGGGATAACCATGGCGGTCTTTACAGAGGAGGCCTGAAATGGGACTGGAGGTTTAAGCACTTACTTTGATGTTTTCACGATTTTTCCATCTTTTGAACGTTATCGGTCTCAATGATCTGTCTCTCGAATCCTTGATTTTGGCCTAAATCCTATTTTGTTTTTTCCCCCTCAAGTCCTTTCTTTTAATCTGCCATCAGTGCCTCAGTTAGTCGGCTTTCTTTTCTTGCTGACTTTTTGCCCTCTCGCCTGTAATACCTCTTTAGGATGGCCTAAAGACCAGATGCTAAATCGCTGAAAGCAGGCTTGTGTTAAGAAAAGGTCCTTTTTGTCTGTTTATGTCCACATTTTCTAGAAAGTTAATGGCTTTATGTTGTTGTTGATATATTTTTTAATCCACTGTTAGCGTTAATTTTTAATGGGGAAATTGCTGTTTTCCTGCCCAATTCCTGCCTTTGCCGTACTTTTCTGTGTTCCTGATCTTATCCCCGAAGATATGTGTGCACCTGATGAATTAGTTTGTTTCTCTGAAAATCGTTGGGAACATAACCCCTTTACTTGGCAGCTAGCCTGAGGGTGTTTTTCTTTTGCTCGGCTGTAACGATTCAAAGGCTAGCCGGAGCTGAAGTTGACTGGATTTGATAGTGTTGGTAATATTTTCCTTCTGAATTGGGCGTCTTTTACATGGCAAGCAGATGTTTCATCCTTGCTTTTCTGGAGTTTAGTAAGCTACAAGCGCTCAGCATCTTAAACCTGCCAAGATGGCATACAGCCTGTCTCATTCAAAAAAGGAAGCCAGTGTAATTTCCCATGTGAATAACCTTGCAATCATTTTAATTTAAAATGTCGTTACCCGAACTCGCATTAGAACAGCAAGCCAAGAGTTGGCTTAATAATTCAATAAAATTTTGATTAACTTGCTTCTGGGCTGACTCGTACCGCTCTGGCACACGGCGAGCTGACGTGAAGGTAGGTAGGTCACACTTGGTGTTTGTTTCGACTGCGCTCACGCAGAGACGGCACACTCGGGGAGATGTTTGCTGCAGACTTGACTGAAAGGAGCTTAAGTGCTATAAGATGTGAGCAGTGGCTGTTAATGAGATTAGGTCGGCATTCAGGCCAACACTGAATGTGAATCACAAAGCGGCTCTGATATGGGCCTGATCGTGCATTTCTTCATCCAGCGTGGCTAGATGGAGTGTAATGGGTGTCTTGTTTTATTTCAGTTAGACATGCAGACCAATTAAATACAGGCCTGTGCTTTTACGAGTAGTACAGCATCAGGTGAACACTGTAGCTAGGACAATTCCTGTTTTAGGGCATTGTACTTTCCCAGTACAGTGGGCAAAAATGATGTCTCACCACTGGACAACGAAGCTCTCTGATTCTGTTATCAAATTTCATTTGTAGCAGCTGTGTAAGGCCCTTCATAGAGAATAACAAGGGCAGCGCTTTTCAAATTCTTTTGCTGCCTCCAGGTCTCCACAAAGCTCTAATAGGTGAAAAAAACCCACACCTGACTTTTTGTAACCGAAGCTGTGGCATTACGCTGACCCGTTGCTGTTGTATCGTAATCAGCCTGGCGCACGGGTAACGGTGATGTCATTATCTCTTAAGGAATTTCCCCCCTCGTCTGTTTTCATTCCTGAGACGTCTCTTTCTTAAAAAGCTTTCCGCGATAAACATTACACCCCATCAGCAGAGTGTTTACAGCTGCGCACGTGTATCGTGTGGAATCGGCGATTACTTTTCAGGAAGAGTTTGTGAGGAGGAGACTTATTGGCAGGTGAAAGCAGCGCAGGCATCATCTTATTATTATAGGTGGTTTGAAGTAATAATTCATGTCACTGAGATGTGTAGTAAATTTGTCAGGTCTGAAAGCGAATGGTGCTCTAAGTAAAAAGTGGAAGGGAAAGAATCAGAGTGCATGAAAGGACGAGGAGTCGAGAGGAGGAGGGGGATTCAGGTGCCAAATCATCATAAGGCTGATGCAGCGTTTGCATGCAGGAGCGTTTCTGCCATGCAAAGGAATGTTTTAATTTTAATAACAGTAAGAAAGTAGATGGGCGTATAAATATCCTGGACCGATAGTGTTCACATGTGCAACATTCTGAGCAAGACGATATTTAGTAAAGTCACTTTGCAGCATGTGTGTGACATTTAAGTTGCTTTTTACTCTTTGCCTGAGACTAACTTGGGTTCCGCACTGAGCGAGTGAAAAGGGAGTTGTTGGAGTCTGGAGATCCCTGCTCACCAAGAAACGGCATCACACACAAACTGTTTTATTTAAGGGGGAACTGGTGGACGTAATGGTCACAGACAGTGAATAGCAACGTGAATACAGCAAACATCTGCAATTTTTTTTTTTTAAACGAGAAGAAGTGAAGTCTCGGTTTTTCCCCAGTGACCTGAAAACAAAACCGGAGTACTGTTGAACTGTGAATTGTGCTCTTCCACTCCTGAACCCTGGTACTAAACACAAAACATCTGAAACCTCCACCACCTGAAAGCAGGCAGCGGCAGCAGGTTTCCACTTAACCGCTCCCTCTCACAGTGATCGCACTCTTGTTTGCATGTACACGGCCTGTTTGCCATCTTTCTGACTGTTTTGCATTCCAGGAAATGTTTAATTTCTGTAGCAGAAGTGTCTCTGCGTCCAGACTGTGACAAATATCATGTTACAAGACTGTAACCCGGTCTCCTCTGGTGGTTAAATATGAATTCACACCGCTGGTGTGATTGGTTGCCACACGTCAGTTTATTTGACGGTTTGTGATGCTGCAGGGTGTTTCGTGATGACATCTATAGAATGAAAGGGCCATTTAGTCAGCGTGAATTTTGTCGTGAAGTCGTGGACACGGCGTGCTCGTGTTCAGTTTGTCAGAAGTTTATACGTATTCAGCAGTGATGCGTTATTAAAAACAAACACTTTCACAGCATTTATGTGTCGCCCACTTTGAAGTCAAATGAGGTCATTCTGGGTGATGAAACGTTTTTAGTGTAAACCTCGGTGTTGGGTGTGATGTGACGATATGTTTAGTTATGACAGTTGGCGTTGCCATATGTAATGTTGTAAACACTGATAAATATCCTTATTAGTGACAGAGCCATCTGATCGAGTGTAAGGCTGCTTCTCCTCAGCACAGCAGCGACGCGCTCTGTGCTCTCGTGATTGACATGATTGATTATTTGCCCTGCAGAGTTCTGACTGTTTTCTCTATAAAAATGGTACGAAAGCACTCAAATCTTCACCTTTCTGATGGCTCTTTTCTGTTTTCTTTACCAGCCGAGGACGATGGGCTTTGGGAGAATGGCCCTTCCTACGAGTGTCGCACTCTGCTATTCAAAGCCATCCACAACTTGTTGGAGCGCTGCCTCATGAATCGCAGCTTTGTTCGCATCGGCAAGTGGTTTGTCAAACCCTACGAGAAAGATGAGAAGCCCATCAACAAGAGGTAAGCTGGCACTGCTTGTTCTTGGCCTTTTTATTTTATAACATTGCCGTTTTGAGTGAGGCTGTGATGTGTTTGGGTGCAGCTGAGTGGGATGAGCCCTGACGTTAGTGGTTGTGTTCCCACTGTTCACTTGGCATGAACACATGCATTCGTGTGCTGGCTGTGGGGAGGAGCAGGTATCGGATAGTATGGATCGTACCAGGGATTTCCTGTTGTGTTTTTGCTGCAGATCCTCTCAGTAAACATTGTGTTTGGGCTGTCTTTCATGTTTGGCCCTTTTGCTGGAACCAGAGCAAACAAAGGATCTGGCTTCATATGTGTTTGTTGATGTTTTGAAGCCTGGACTGACCTCAGTCCTGATGGGTGCATTTTTGCTGGGGAGGGGAGGAGGTACCCTTGTGCCAGCACCGTTTGTTTCCTTTCTCTCCTCTTACTCTGTGTGATTGTGTGTGTGTTGTGTGCAGCTGAGGTGTCCTCCACCTCCTCGTTGCTATCTGCTGAGCTGGGTTTCTTGCCGTCTGTGTCAGAGTTCATTGATAACAGACAGAGACACGGCTAGTGAGGACAAAATGACCATAGCAGTTCTTCCCCACCAGCTACCCTCCTCACTTTGTCTTCGCACTGAACACACAGCCACTGGCTGAAAGCTCCATTGGAGGTCTTTGTAGATAATGCTTTTAAAAACTGCAGTTGTAATGTTAGGTGCTGACTAAGATTAAACCATTTGGAGTTGGTATGGTGCTTTTGGTCAGATTTTCCAGACAGCTGATCACAGGGCAGTCCAGCTATTTGATCTTGTGTAGGCACAGCCACGTTTGTTTGTGTTTGCGAGACATTTGCAGCGTCCAGGTTAGAAATTGTGTAAACTGTATCTGCTGCCAGCCTGTTGTTATCACTGCCTCACTGTCGCATATACGGTTTCACTCTCCTACATCTGTAGACAGTTACTCTTGTGTGGTAGCTTCATTTAAACACTGTTATAATAATAGACAAGATGGTACTGAAGATCAAGTAGCTTCTCTCTTGAGCCGTACACATGCCCTGTTTTTAGCTCTATCGCCTCTTTACCCAGTACGCTGATTGCAGAGGGCCCCAGTCAAGGGGAAAAAAAACACAATGGTCTTTTCCTCTGCTCTGGAATTCACAGGCCACCCTCTGTCTGTGCGTCTGGCTTTGCCTCCCTCTCTTTCTCTCCCCTTCCCTCCATCCCCCTCTGCTGTCACGGAGCAGACTGGGCAGGTTATAAATAGTGGTGCAACTACCCTGAATCTCAGTTGTCGTCAAAGATTTTCTTTTCCTCCTCTCCTTTGGTGTGATCTGCAGTGCCCCAGCCGTGCTGGGATTTCAAAAAACACAGCGCCACAAAAGGGTGACAGCAAAGTAACCGGGCTAGTGTCACTGCCGTGGCCCGAACCGCTTTTAACGTAATGCTGTACTGTTAGTTATTCATAAATGGCTCTAGTAATGTTGAATACAGAGCAGAGTCTGACTGTCTTATCCTTCTTTGCCTCTTGTCTCCATGGCAATATTGAAGCTTGCCCTATCAGTACTGTGATAGAGAACTGAGTGTTTACCCCTCGGGAGACCTAATCGTGGTGTGTAGCATGACTCGTTATGACTTATGTCAGTGCGCATAGCCAACATCCTTGTCGATGACTGGTTGATTCCACTGGGAGTGAGTGGAGTCGGAGGGAATTCCCACTCTCATTGTCTTGTGAAAACTCTACTTAACTGTACAGTGTTTAACTCCCGGATGCCCCCCACCCCAACTATTGTAACAACATGTAGTTGGATTACTTGACACAGTCGATGTTTGCCAACATAAGCACCTTGCTCTCCTTTCAGTGATGAGTAGGTACCTTTAATTTAGTGTGACTTTTTCTTCTAAAACACTAATCGACAAGCAAAAGCTAAAATATGAGAATCGGGACATGGTAAGAAAACTGCAGGTGTGCATGGTCTTTGTAGCTGATTACTATAATCAGAGACACTGTGTCCAGGAGATACTCATTGGATGCATGGTCTTATCTGTCATTTGGAGAGATTCATTAGGAGAACAGTAGTTTTAGAGATCTCCTCATTGAAGAGGTGTAACGTAAAGTCAAAAAGTAGATTTGAAGTTTCTAGACTGAGTCCACGACATCAGTGTCCTGCAGTTATAGTGCCAGGTTTGTTCTTACTGTATCAGTCATAAAACCTTCACACTGGCCTGCTTGTGTCGTCGTAGCATGCTGGCACCCCCAGTTTAGTGAGTGACTCTGTGATCAACGTGTAGACTGAGCGCTTCTTGAATGGCTGTTGGTCTTTTTTAAAAAAGAAAAATCATCTCCAGGTTGATTATGGGGGCTGTCCTATCCTGTTTCCCCCTCCTCACAATTCAAACTGACTTTAATAAGATTGGAAGGTGAGAATTTGAATTCCATCACAACATGACAAAACCAAGTGTTTAGACTATTACTACATATATCGTTATTATATTACCTCAGTCAGTGAGGTTATATAATCGCCTTGCATTAGGCACCTCGCTCGCTTATGTCTTTCCTGATCTGTCACCTATGCAGAAGCATGCACTCTAAAGAGCACATTTTTATATTCATTATTCCAGCAATAATGAATATAAAAACTGACTTAAACAGTCATGGAATTAAAAAACAAATCAGTGAGAATATATTTCCTGGTTGGCACTGAGCCACGGTGTATTTACACACTGTATTAATCTGTGTTCAACAGGGCCAAAGTACTTCCATGGAATTGTTATCATGTTGCCTCTTTTCAGTATTTTTTCCCAGTTTTGGAGGAAAATGCACGTGTGTGCTTTGTATCACTTTTATGCCTCTCATTAGTTTTGTTTCTGTGTTTTATGCACCTGTAGTTCAAACAATGCTTTATAGCAGAAAATGGTTGTTTACTTTGACGTTAAATCCGTAAGATGCAGACCGACTGGTTGTTTATTGCCGTTGTATGATGGGCTGGTAGATCAGTTGTGTGTAGGCTCTTTGAGAAGTGGTTCTCATCTGGGGAAATATGAAATTGTGATAGGCACATTATTTTCTGTACGTACATAGGACGATAAGTATAAGTCACAGTGGATATTTAATGTAATATACAGTGTAGTGTACATGAATGTACTGCTGGGGCATACTTTTGAATTAGTCAGCAGTCCAAACTCCCAACATTGGAAAAAGATGTTCAAAAGCTGGAACTAATAAATACTGAAACATCTTGCTGGGTGTATAGCTAAAAATCAGATCTGCAGATGGGAAACGCCGGTCATCCCTCTGATCAGCAGGCGGCTCCTGTGCAGCATCCAAAGTCTCCAGTTGGTGGAGGCTGGGGCCAGCTGACACTGTTCATAACCTCAACCCCAGACCTCAGCACGCCGTGTTGAAAAGCTTACATCATCCCTGCCCCTCCTCCTCTTCGCTTCTCATTATAGCATGATGTATGTGGCAAACAGTTTTTCTCAATCTAAAAATAATAATAATTAAAATAAAAAACTGCAAAAAGTTGCTCCTCTAGTTATCTTTTATTAGGTGTCAGACTTGTTTCCATTTGATAAATAAATGGCTGCACGCTGATCAGTTAAATCCCTTTTGTTTAAAACGTGAGCTGCCACTGCAGCAGCATGAGTCGATCCAGCTGACAGTAATTCTCTTTGTTTGGTGAAAAGGCGGCTCCAAGTTGTGTAGCTTCTGTGAACCTTCTACTGCGAGGTACACTGGCTCCAAGAAAGACAGAGAGAGGGGGGAGGGAGGCGGGGAGCGAAGGAACAAGCAAGGGAGAGCTCCTCTTGGTTGTCATGGCAGCAGGGAAATGCACCCTGGGATCGAGTGTTTCCAAGGTGAAGCGGGATGCTCGTGCTCCATTGGTCAGCTTAAGGCAGACTAACTCGTCGACTTGCTCCTAATTGGCTGTGCCACTGAAATTCAGAGCAACATTAAATCCAGCCTGCTTTGAGGTTTCAATTTGATCAGGACAAAAGGGATATTATTTCTTTATCTGCATGGCATGTGCCGTGTACTTGAAGCGGCATTTACAGCATCGACAATGTACTCCAGCTGCGCTGCAATCAGTGTTAGATTACCACTCCACTGTATTTAAATATGTGTGTATGTTTGTTGTGCATGCAGTTGTTGTTGTTGTTGTTATTGTTATTGTTGAAAGCATCGTTAACAAGTCAAGCTGTTATGAAATGAGGCCAGTCTGCAGCAGCTCGTATTACAAGAGACACACACACTAACAAACATATCTCCCACACATGCAACTGTCTGCACTTTTCTGCATGACTGTGGCTTATGTGGATGAGCACATTCTTCCGCTATTGTTTTGGCCCGATGTTGGGAGGTGAATGCGCGAGTCCTGGTTCGCTGTGGCAGGCGGAAGCAGAGAGCAGCACTCTGTTAAGTAGGACAGTGCAGGATAAAGGGCCACTGCCTCCAGTCTGGGGCTAAAGTGCTAAATTTATCCCCTGCCTGCTCCCAGCACAACACAAACACACAGGGAGACGGGCACACAAACATGTTCGTCAACAATCAGTATGCGAGCCAGTCCACATCGAGGGCAGTCTCGGTGTTGGCACACAGTGTTTTCATTGAAGTGACTGGACATAGAACCCGCAGTCAGCGAGGAAAACGCATGTAGTGCAGTCGCACAGATATAGACATGCAGGAGAATTCAGCACCTCTGCTCGGTACCCTGCCCCCAGCACTCGACTGCCTACCCCCTGATCTTGCCCACACTTCATCAGTCTCTCTCTGCAGCAACAGGAACTCCAGGGAGACTGGGCTGAGGGGCCATGTGACCCAGTGCTCTGGATATATCATGTTGCTGGAGAGATCCTGTCCAGAAGATAAATATGGCTCTTAAAGGAAAATACCGATAGCTTTCATTGGTATGGTTTGTTTGCTTAATTGCTGCCCAGTGATACAATATTAATGATTCATTTCCCTTGGCGTTACATTAGTGTTACATTTTTAAAGTCCTTGCACCCCTCATATATAGTAAGACTCTATAATCTGTAGCTGTCACCTAAGCTTAACTACATACCAACATCAAACCTGTCAGCTGTGTTGCAGAACTCGTTACCTCGTTACGGTAAATTGGTTAAAATTTTGAATATCGGAGCAGTTTCCACTGTTTAGTGCCAACCAGAATTGATCTCATTTCTGAAGTTTGCAGTAATCCGTCTCTGTTTGTACTGTACCACTGAGAAAACACATTTTAGAAGTCAGCAGTGGAATTCAAGTGCAGCAGCATGACCAGAGTTCCTTGGTCATAGTGAACGATGCGTTCTTAGGTTTCCCCCCACTACCTCTAAGTCACCCTCTCATTTCCTCAGCAGCCGGTGACCCGCATTCCTTCCATTCCTCTCATCTTCCCATGTGACCAGGGGCTATGGTGCAGTACAGGGCCAAGCACAGGTCTCAAAGAAGTCGTCATAGTTAATCCGTCAGGCGTCACTTCCCCTCATCTGCTCTGCTCTTTGCTGTGATTTGTGTGCTACTGTCTTTAATCCCAACGTTCTGGCAGATGGTCACATTTAAAGATAATATCTTATGGTTGGGGGCATTTCACCTCATCGCGGCAGACTCCTGTGCGGCTGCGTCACAGCCTGACCTAACCCTAAAATGTCCAGAAAAGATGGAGGCAGATTTATGGATGTGTAATCCCTTCCATAGATTACATTGCCAATTACACACACATGTTGTCAAAATAATGACAAACCAGATGTTTGGTTTTAGGTAAATGCCATCTTATCTGGGCTATTATGATTAAAAAAAAAAAAAAAAGTAATCTGCAGCAGTACTCGCCAAGCACGCTGCTCCAAGCATCACGGAGTTGCCACAGCTCTTGTGTGGATTTATTTAACCCCCAGTATCTTTTTATTTCTTTATGTAATCCCGAGCTGACTCCATGGTTTTGAAACTGGGGCTCTTTCAGGGCCATAGCGTCTGTTGCAAGAGTCCTTGTTCTTCCTTTTGCGTGAAGGTTTTAATTAATGGCTAAAACCTTTTCACCACATGTGCAGCTTGAGCTTTTAACCTGCTAGTAAAGTCTTAGGCCTCATACTTGCAGGCTTCTGATATTTATTCTGATAACACGCTAATTAAATAGTTCTGTTAATGAAAGAGATTCTGCCTTTCTGTTAAAAGTTTCATAAAACCTGTAAATTTGGTCATGGCATTCATTTGCATTTGCATATAGTGTCTTATAGATGGTAAAAGTGTTACATGCTTTTCAAAAAGCATATCAGCTTATTAGAAAGAAAAGGGACAAAGTGGGCCTTGTCATTGTGGGTTCACTGCAGAAGCCCAGCTTTAATCCGGGATAATGCTGACTAATTGCCCTTAGCTCCGAGTAATGAATCTTTATTATTACAACTGCACAACTCGCTTACTTATGTCATAATGATCTAATGACTCAGCACACTTTTAAACAGGCTTAAAATTATTTTGTCATTACATACTAGCATAGTAAATGTCGTCCAGGTATACACTGTTTTATCCTTTTGTCTCATCCTTTAGTTTATGAGTGTAGCATGCTTTGAAGAGACTGAATATTTTAACAGATTCGTATCACACAGCAGTGACACGAGCTCCTCTTTGACATGAAAGAACATGTGCGCCGTCACAGTTGTGATACAGTTGCAAAGGGATGATGTAAATGTGGTAATGTGCGTAATGTCTGGCTCACATTGAGAAAATGGCTTTTAGCTGATTGTAGGTGTAAGAGAAGGAGTGTGTGTGTGTGTGTGTGTCACATGCTAAATGGGGAGGCAGCTAGAACCCGACTTGCTGTCAGGGTTATGTCAGTATTATCTTTAGTCAGCTACGGCAGTATCCGTGTGCGGTTGTGATACACTTGCAGAGGATCGGCTTTCTCCTCCGTTTATGGACTTGTCGTTCTATCTCCATCCATTTTTCCTTCCCTTCCAAGTTTAATCTGACACGTATAAAGAGACTCAGCCCCCCTCTCCATTCGTGGCAGAGGGAAATCAATTCAGCGTA
Organism: Perissodus microlepis; assembly: GCF_051167445.1. NCBI lineage: Eukaryota > Metazoa > Chordata > Actinopteri > Cichliformes > Cichlidae > Perissodus > Perissodus microlepis. The sequence continues at coordinate 1,466,641 of NC_140470.1, forward strand.
ATAGAGCTCTGCATGTGTGAAAGTGCTGGCCTTAAGATTTTTAGTTTGGTGTTTTCCCCAGCTCTCAGCCTCCTGTGTACACCAGCTAGAGCTGGTGTGTGTCTCTGGGCCTTGTGTGTTTTTGTGTTTATGTTACTTGGCAGTAGACAGCAGTGTTGTTTTTCCCAGTGGTCAGGTGGCTAGACAGTAGGGAAGATTATATCACCCTGGAAGTGTCCTCAAATTCACTGCTGTTTACCGCTTTAATCCTTTTTCTTCTTGGCCTTGCCCTGCTGAGCAAAATGACACAAATGAAAATCTTCTGTTTCATTTCTCAAGCCAAAGGCAACCGTGGCATTTTACATTAAAGTCAGATTTGCACCGCCTTTCTGTGTATGTCCTAGTAACAGGCATGCAAACTAAACAGTAACACTGTTAAGGAAAACAGACTGTTTTGTTCTTTGTAAGAGAAACGCCTTTCACAACTAACCACACTTTCTTAGCATGAACATGGATAAACAGTTGTGACTGAGCGGTGGCATAAAAGACTCTCCATGTGTGATTGCTGCCAGCTCCAGAATCATTGTTTATTAATGTTGTGCCAGAATCTGTGCCTATGCCAGCATGTCTTGTCACTGCAGCAGCACATGACCAGTCAAAACATGTTTACATGCCCCAGATTGTAATAACAAGCTGCTACAATGGCAGATAACCATGTATTGGACAGCCCAGAGGTGACTGATGTTTACAGTAAAGCAAAATGACCAGAAGTGAAAGGGCCTTTGTTTTCCCCTGAGGAAGGCGCACTGGTTGTTGTGCTGAGGAAGTGTACAGCAGCTAAACGGAAGCCCACGTCTTAGAGCGGAGCAGCCGGACGAGCTCAACAAACATCTGTGGAATGTCACAGCTCCACTGTAACCTTCCTTTTTCTCTCTTCTGTCTTTTCACAACTTCCTCCCCCCAAACTCTTCTTGTCACTTCATGCTCCGTGGCTTACAATCGACTTCTGATTCTGCACAGGTCAAGTTTCATATCACCTTTCTAACTCTGTGCGTCGGTGTGTCATTCCTATGCTCAAACAATACAACAGTTCCCAGAAGACTTTTTGGCATTCTCTAAACTTTGTTTTACACTTTCCCAATTAAAACTGGATTAATAACAATAATAAAATGCTTTATTATATGGTTTTATCCAACAAAAGGATGTCTTATAAACAGAAACAAATGTGAAAAGCAAGAAAGAAAGTTATAACAGTGATACCACAAAAAGTGCAGTTCACATGAACTTAATGTAGCTCAGGCAGTGAATGGTTTCATTGATTTCTGGGAACCTTGGATAAAGATGATGGCAATGACAAAGGTAAACAGGTGTACTAGGACTCTGGGTGTTGAGCAAATAGAAAAGTGGCAAAAGGCAAGGCTAATTGTGTTGTATGTGAGACTGGACACTAAGGAAGGAACAAAGGACTTGTATCAATTACCCAGGCAGAGAGATCGAGCTGGAAAGGATGTGCAGCAGGCTGGGGTGAAATGTGCTCAGATGGTGGAAGGAGCTTTTTGAAGAGTTGATGAATGTAGAAAATGAAAGGAGCACAGTGAATCAGGAAGTGCAGATAATTGGTAAGGAGAAGAGAGGGTAGCTGGGAAGAGGAGAAAGGTAGCTGACCCAGATGAAAGTAGCAAGGTTTATGTGCAGAGCTGTAGTAAAAACAGGGGATTAAGCTGTTGATCCACACCAGGAAATGATGCTGAGACGAGAGGTGATGATCATTGAGCAGCAGTATGGCTTCATGCTGAGAGAGAGCACTACAGATGTGATGTTTGCTTTGAGAGGTCAGAACGAGCTTCATTCTGTTTTTGTGGATGTAGCGAAATGATGTGGTGCAGTGCAACTGTGGGACTGCCTGAGGAAGTGAGACGTGCTAGAGACTAGGGGTGCAACGATACTCGTATCGATATTGAACCGTTCGATACTGTGCTTTCGGTTCGGTACGCATATGTATCGAACAATACAAAATTTTTTATTTATTTTATCAACTTTTCTTCTGACGATGCTGTCTGTGTTGAGCGCTCAGTGGATCTGCGTTCGACTACTCCGCCTAGGCTGCACTGTCGAGCGCAGATCCGCTGAGCGCAGTGCAAGCTAGCAAGACAGAAGCTAAGCTCGTTGCAACATGGCAAATTGAACCTCCCCCACCCTCATTCAGATCTGGCCTTTGGAACTATTTTGGTCTTCATGTGAAGTATGACCCTGAAGGTAAGGGCGTCATGGACTAAAGTAAAACAGTATGTCGGATGTGCCACGCAATGCTCAATTACATTGGTGGGAACTAGTGCGTTAGCGCAGTTAGCTCGTTAACGTGTTGGCCATCCAGCCCCACGCACGGGGCGATCCGCGGCAGCTCGTTAACAGAGATTTGCCGTGTTGTGGCGTTAACGTCATTTCAGATTAACGCTGACAGCACTAGTGGGAACACAACGAATATGACTGCACATTTACGCCGACAGCATCCTCGTGCAAAGACAAGTGGAAGCAGACAAAAACAACAAGCACGCATGCTACAAACTTTACCCGAGTCATTTAGACAGCCGTTAGCACAGGATTCTCCTTATGGGGACCTGATATGTTTAATATGCTGCTGAGAATATAGCCCAGAAGAAGCGTATAGTATAGCTTTTAGTTTGAAAGAGCCATTTCTCTGTAATAAACTCTCTTTTCCAAAGATGAGTGATTCCTCGATCAGATAGATTTTTTTTCTTTTATTATTTTGTTGTTTCAGCAACATTAAATTTAAAAACTGTACGTTTGAGTTAAAATATATATTTATAATTTTAATAAATGACAAATTAAAAAAGCATGAACATTTTTTTTGTATCGAAAAAATATCGAACCGTGACACCAAAGTATCGAACCGAACCGTGAATTTTGTGTATCGCTGCACCCCTAGTAGAGACGTATGCCAGGCTGGTGCAGAATATATACGAGGACAGTGGTGAGGTGTGCGGTAGGAGTGACAGATGGGTTCGAGGTGGGGGTGGGATTCCACCAGGGATCAACTCTGAGCCCCTTCTTGTTTGCACTTGTAGTGACGGACAGGCTGACAGATGAGGTCAGGCAGAGTCTGTAGACGACACTGTGATCTGCAGTGAGCGTAGGGAGCACTCGCTACCGGAGAGGCGGAGGTATGTTCTCCAGAGAAGGAGCAAGACAAAATAACATGGAGTCGAGGTAGTGAAGGTTGATAGGTTTAATTACCTGGGGTCAACCATCCGAAGCAACAGGCAGTAGACACGAGAGGGGAAGAAGAGTGTGGAGGCCGGGTGGAGTCAGGGGTGACAACAAGACGGTAGTGAGACCTGCTTCGGAGACTGTGGCACTAACAAGAAAACCAGAGGCTGGACTTGAGGTGGCAGAATTGAAAATGCTTTCTGCCTGTGTGTGTTGATGCATGTGAAGTGAAAAAGGCGACAGAGGAATACAAGAAACTTGCAGTTGTACAGACGACTTGTTTGTTAGTGAGACGGTCATTATCATATCATCTGTTTGTGCTACTTATCAAACTATCCCTGCTGAAGGTGCTCTCTGTGCTCCGGTCCACCTGTGCCGCCGCACAGGTGGCTGGTCTTCAGCACCTCATTTTCATGCCAGGCCAGCTGAAGGCAAGTGTGCCCACCTGCCGCCTTTTGTATGTGGCCACGCTTCAAACCCTCACCGGATTGTCTTATTGTTTTCTTACCAAGCTGAGGGCCATTTGCATTTGAGAGGTGAAGCAGGCCTTGCCTCTGTGGACAATCAGAATGGCATGTGAGCAAGCGTCTGCTGTGTGTGACAGTGAAGAGAGTAAAAGGAAGAGAGCAGATCAGAGAGCAGCCTAAGCCATTTGCCAGTTAATAGATGAAGAGCAGAAGAGAGGGAAGTGGGAGGAAAGGTGGAGACGGATAGAAAAGATGATTAAAAGATCTCGAGGTTGCTTTTTCAGGCTACGTCAGCCTGTGTTCTTTTATAGTCGTTCTAAACATGACAGACACGGAGAGAGGCACATAAAAATGTGAAGCGAGATCCCACAAATCTAGTTAATGAACATAATACTCTGACAAGCATCCCGCTGTTTTAAAGGCTGTTTAACTCAGCACTTTAGATGCACTGCAACCTGTTTCATCACATCATTCTTGAAATGATGCTTGAATTCCTTTAATAATTTGACAGACCAGAGGAGATACTTAGTTCTTTCTGTGTCCATTAGCTCGAGCTTTGTCTGCTGTTGACAGCTGGTGGTTTAATTGCAGGCATGCAGTCTTTTGTGGTACTCAACGCTGGCCTTGACTTTTGGCCTCTTTTTCCTCTCCAAGTGCAAGCAGTGTCTCGCTGCGGTGGAGATGACATTCTGAAATCCCAGAGAAGCTGAGTCTTGAGGCAGGTTCAGCACAAAGTAACAGACACAATGCATGCCCCAAGGGATCCCTCTGGGAATTCCTGGTGATCCTTAGACAAAATATAAAGCTTCTGAATGAAGTCATAATTTCATTTGGAATCGAGTTGGGATGGGACTCCTGCAGGGATGTAGGCAGTGTTGCTTTTAAAGAGGCGTCGTTTGCACATGATTTTTACATTTTTGTGATTTATTTTTTTGTGTGTATTCCGTACAGACTTGAGAGCATTAAGTTTCAGCGTGAAGGTCAGTAATGATTAGAGATGGGGGTGAATTGATAGAGCATTCTATCAATGCAAATATTCAGAATACTATAAACAAGAGGGTTCATCTCACGCACGACCATCCTGGGATAAGGTCAGCCGAGCAAACTTGCATCAAATTGGTTCAACTGAGAAATCATCCAACCCTGGACACACTTAGGTTAACAAAGTTGCCTCCTAATTCAAAGCAAGCTAATGGCACAGCAACCAACCTGCCATGTCTGGCAGGTTGGTTGCCCAGAGCTTGTTGCGCATTGACAGCAATTTCTGATCGAAAGACAATAGGACGCAACCTTTGTGCAAACAGTTGCAGTCTGACTTGGACCGAGTGCGATCACTCTGAGAGTTTGTCAAAGTTGTGTAAATAATTGCTACCTGATATATAAATGCAGACAGAATGCCAACATGTTGCCATCAGTCTGAATTCATCTTTGTCACATGTTGTGTGGGCGCAACTAGGGCTGTGCGATACGACCAAAATCTCATATCCCGATATAAGACATCTATCGTCCGATAACGATATAAATCAAAAATGTAACATTTTCTGTAAATTCTGTGAATCTCGGGCAGCTCGACTTGTGTGAAGTGTTTCCAGCTGCGTCGTGTAGCTGGAGTCGAGTGTTTTAACCGATGCATGAAATGATACATTTTTAGACATAAGTTGTAACGGCCGCCGTTTTCTTTGTGAGTATTTATTCCACGGCGTGCTGCGGGGAAAAGCCTGTTCTAACGTTTGACTCTAAGGTTTATTTTTTAGCACCTGGCGGCTCTTTTTTAATTCTCATCCGTAAATAATCTGCTCTTTCACGTGATTCCGTTTATTTTGAAAAGTCTCAACAGGATCTTGAGCTTTATTGTGAAAGGTTTATGTGGAACAAGCGGACACGCGGTGGTTTTACCGTCGTTGTTGCTTGTCTGTCTGTAGTGTGGTTATATTACATATAAGAGAAAGAGAGAACTTTAATAAAAGAATATAGCCACTACAGTGACCGTCAGAACCATGAACAAATATTGCCGTAAACAGTTTATTTTGCGACACCACGAAACAAATGACAGCGTAAAATGAAACGACAGACGTTTTTATATCGTCATGCGATACATATCGTTATATTGAACAGCCCTAGGCCCAACACCAACTTGCTGACACTTGGTTGGATTCCTACTGAACAGGAGGGTTGCTGCCCCAAACGTAATAATTAAACGCAACAGATGAGACTTTCAGTGATTTCTCCCAGTTTATTGCTGTCTTATCAGAAACAGATTGCATGTAATTGCAAACTTGACCACATTTAATTTCAGACTGATAGCAGGCTGACGTCTTATAGCAGCGTTTATGGCAGGTTTTAGGGACGCTGTCATTTTGCATCCAAAAAACATAATTTCCTGTTTTTAAAAAAGGTGTTAAATAGCAATGCAAAATGCCATAATATAATATATCTTATTGTGACGATATCACACCATGGGGTGTCTGCTCTGGTGATTCCCACCTATAGTAGCCATGTACCAAACTCATTTACTCAGAAGTCCCAGTACTGCTCGACTCATCTTAGCTAGCGGAACAACCCGCCATTCTTACCAGCAGCTGTTGGCCGCTGTATGTGTCTGTCTTGCTGTGTGTGCGCACATGGTTTTACATCCACCAGCTTGCTGTGGGTGTTTGGAGAAGGATTAAAGTTGGATCAATGCTGTGTGTTTGCGAATGTCACACGTGGGGACAGGATGGTGAACACTAGCAGAGAGACTTGACAGTTTGTGCTACATTTAGTCACTGTGTGTGTGTGTGTGTGTGTGTGTGTGTGTGTGTGTGTGTGTGTGTGAGGCAGCAGTGAGGAAATGTGTCTCATGCTGTTGATGTTGCGGTGCTTTTTAGGCCAAGTGCTGATCAAGCACCTGTTGACATTTAAAAGCATCTCTGTGCAAATTGCTGTGCAACTTCTAAAAATCACATTTAATTGGCCGGCCTACAGGATTATCTGTTCACATGAAACACTGAAGTTTCAGAAGTCAACAAAAAAAAAACTATTTTAAGCTGCAATTACATATTTAAACAGTTTAAAACAAGACGACAGAAGGATAACGTGACATTTGGGTGTTTAAAGTGAGATTCTCACACTGGGAAGTAATATGATAATTTAGTATGACTGTTTAAATGTCAGCAGCTGGCATGTCGAGTAATCTTTTTAACCTGTCAGCTGACACTGACACACCAATCTGTACAATCACATTTGTAAAGAAATTGATTTCTGTGTGTGTGTGTGTGTGAGAGAGAGAGAGTGTATTTGGTTGTACTTCTGCCTGCTGAGCCACAGATGGCAGCCCTTTACCTCAAGCTTACAAGTGCCCCACAAACACAGATGTGTGTGAATGTGTGGTGTCAGGTTTTCTTTGCATGTGAGAAGAGAATGGCGTGCTGTATTTCTGTCGATGTCTGCAGAATGTGCCGGCACATTTTTACCTCACTCCCTCCCTCCCTCTTTTTTTCTCTCTCCTTGTCACTCTCGAAGCTGTTCACCTCTTTCCTTCCATGTACATAAATACACTACTGTATTAGTAAGTTGGCCTTGTTGGCCGGCAACAAAGACACTGCATTCAGTGCGCGACAAGAGCAGTCTATCCAATTCTTAGAAAGCCAAGAATAGATCCTGAGGGGGGGGGGCAGGGACACCACTACCCCTGCAAGCCTGTACTAGTCAAAATTTGCCGCCACCTTAACAATTTGGCTCCACGCCGTGAAAGCGGGAGGGGTGCTGGTGGTTTGGCGACGCGTCTTGGCTCCATAACTGGAGGGTGTTTTTTCACAGCGCACACACCCCGTAAGATACACACTGCAGTCAAAGAATCCTGTTGTATATGGCTGCCTGGTTACCTGAGCTGCTGCGACACACCTCCCAGACAAAGGTGTCTTTGCTCTCTCCTAGCATGTGGCCTAATTGCCCAGATGTCTCCTTGCATCAGTTAGTTAAGAAACGTCTCCTTGTCAACTTAATGGCAATAAATGTGATTTGTTATCATTTACATGTAGGTACAGACACAATCTGTGGTGGTTCTTTAGCTTTAGTCATTCAGATTTTTACTGTAAAATAATTGTAAAACACACGTGAATCAACAGTGCACGAGAACCACGTTTAGATACGATTAGAAAAATGTGGAGTTGTTTAAGCCGTCATGTTGTGATTGCACAGAGGGTTCAGGCTGTTCCATTGCAAATGAATGCCACAGGTACAGGACAGCTGCACTATGATGTGTGACTGTTGCACATGTGACTTTGTTGTTTCTTTTTTAAAGTGTTTGGGGGTTAAAATAAAGGGGGGGGGTACCCAAAATCAACACTGAGAGGAAGTGTCAAAAGTCATATTTCCTGGATTACAGTTGCTTATTGATTTAATGATAATAACGACTGATATGATCTCTCATGTTTGTCGTTGTAACCACAGGAGCGATCACTTGCAGTTGACTTGAAACAATTTGTCTTCTTGCTTTTTTTTTTTTTAAATCACTCAGTAAAGCTGGGCTCACACTGTGCGATTTTTGTCCCATTTTGAGCCGATTTTTCAGTCGTGCGACCGTTTTGGTGATCGGCCCGATTCTGGCCTTCATCGTGCATCATGTGGTATACGTGGGGTAACGAGAAGCGATTAACACCTCACGACCAGCTCCCGATCATCAATCGCTTTCAAACCTGTTTGAAATCCTTCCGACCGTTGTGAGGGTGTCACCGCAGCTGCTCACACTGCTCACGTGCAAACACATAAACGTCGGTGAAAAACACGGAGCAGCAGTGCAGCGTGTGATCTGGACCAGCGATGGAGGCACAACTTGTAGAACTTTGGCTCATCCGAGCCTTTTCAATGTGGCCTCACAAAATCATCACGACTACAACAACCATGAAAATAGTTGGATAGACACTGCTGCTCAATCACAGCTGCCTGATCAATGTTTTTTATTAGCAATTTAGCAAAGTTGATGGTGGTGGTGTGTGTCTGTGTGAGTGAAAGACAGAGAGGGAGAGCGAGCGACAGATTTTCTGTTATAACCTTATATATCCATTTTTATGGCCGCACAGTGTGAGCACTCGGGTCGCATCAGAGCATCGGGCCGTATAGTGTGAGACTCTGCATCGTGACCTACGAACTTCTAACCCCTGCGAGTCAATCGTGCAGTTTGAGCAGGAGCTGAATAACGCGACTGAAAATATCGCACAGTGTGTGCCCAGCTTAATTGAGTTGCATATCCAGGGCAGATCTGCAGTGTAGAATCGTGGCTGAAAAGAGAGGCTGAGGTTACAGATTGCATTAGTGACAAGAAAGAAATTGGACTTTGATTAACTTTATTCTAGCCAAACCCGATCCATCAGACGTGCCAAGTTCGGCCCAGGCACTGACCTTTGCGATTACAACATCTCTTAGTACAAACAATTATGTGTGGCTCATTAAAGACAAAGAAGCAATCGTGCTCTAAAAACCTCGTAACAATGGAGATGTGTGGAATTTGATTGCCATCTGCAATAACGCTCACTTGCTCAGACCTTAGGAGAACTTTATCAAAGCAATTTGTTTTTCTTTCACAAGACTGTGGAAGGTCTTTTCTCCCCATGTCGATCTGCCTCGCTCTGCTCCTTTCCTTTAATCCTCTGCACAGTAGGTGTGTCAGTGCCGGAGAGACGGGTAGAGAAGACTGATATTTGCTTAACCAAATCCTCAGAGGAGGCAACCCTCTCTGATCCACTTCCAAATTCAATTCGTCCTTACCCATTTGGTCATTTGCCACACACGCTGCCTCTTGCGCTAACTGCGTGTGTGCGTGCGTGTACACATGTACACGTCAGAGAGAGGAAAGCCTGCCGACAATGCTGTGCATTTTCCCCCGGTCCCTTCTCCCTCAGTCTACCCCGTCCTTGCTTTACTTCTTTAAGTTGTTGTTTGTTGCTGCTGAGGTCAGACTGGCACAGGCAGGCTTTGTTGTGAGCACAAGAGCGTGCGTGCGTGCGTGTGCGTGTTCCTGTCTAGCTATCTTTGTGAGGACCGAAATCTGCATTGTACTATACTTGTGAGAACCAACAGTCACTTGTGAGGACACACTCACCGGTCCTCACAAGTTTGAAGCCTTTTTGAGCCTCAAAATGTGGTTTTAGTGTCAGGGGTACAATTAGGTTATGGTTAGGTATAAGAGAAAGTTTGATTTAGTTGACTTTCATTAAAGTTCTTATTGCACGGTCCTAGGGGACGCTGGATCATCCAGATTTCTCCCTTCTCTGCTCCTCTTCTCCTCTTCCTCGATGGTCCTCTTCGCATATACTGTAGTCGATCCCTTTTGACTGACTAGTTCTTGTATTAATGATTGTGAAATATTCAGCTTCTGAGCTTTGCGGGAAGAGTGATAGATATAAAAAAATATAAGAAGATAAAAATCCAAATAAATTAACTAAAAGATTAACTAAGAACATTATAGGGTAAGGGGCTAAGGAAAGCATTATGTCAATGAAGGTCCTCACTAAGATAGCTGAACGTGTGTGTGTGTGTGTGTGTGTGTGTGTGTGTGTGTGTGTGTGGAAGAGAAAAGGTACTGTTTTGCAGTTAAGCATTTTGGCCACAATGCCAGAAGTAGTCGTGACTTGTTTTACTCTAGATGAGATGTACAAACGCACACTTGAACTCCACCTGTAAGCATTGCTGTGCAGACTGACTTGCATCCCGGTCTCTGCACATGCTATTGAAGTCTTTAAATACGCACTCGTGTGTCATCGATTGAAAGGATTAGGATTGAACCCTCGAAACCTTTCTTTATCATCCACTGTTATCGGAATAAAAAAAAGTCGCGCAGGCTATCGGAGCAATTTAATAGAGGCATAGGAGGCATCCTTGAATCAGATAAGTAGCTTCTCCTCCTTTACTCCCTCGTGTCTCTCTGGAATCGTTTTTTTCTTTCTATCCAAAGTCTCTGTCATGTTGAAGCAGGATACAGGTGAGACGTGAGATTCCATTATATCTGACACACACGAAAGGGAAAAACCACACAGGTTTCTATAATCATTTTTTCTCTCTCTACCTTTCCTCTCCCTGCCATCTCCTCTGTTTCTGTCTTTGTGAATACGAACTTGAACTAGACTATGTGATCTGCTCATCCTTTTTTCTTTTCTTTTTCTTTATTCTACTCCAAAGTCTGCTGGAGTTATTCACTGGAAGTCTTTTCAAAGGTGCATTTGAAAGTAGTGTAATCCCAAATGACTCATCTCACTCTCTTTCTCACAGTGAGCACTTGTCCTGCGCCTTCACCTTCTTCTTACATGGCGAGAGCAATGTGTGCACCAGCGTGGAGATCAACCAGCACCAGCCTGTCTACCATCTCACAGAGGAGCACCTTACTCTGGCTCAGCAGGCATCCAGTCCCTTCCAAGGTGGGTAACTGCTGTGTGTTACCCAGCCTTCAGTGACGTGCTCAAAGGCAAACATGTGACATAACATCAAGTCACATCGTCATGTTGTTGAATTTGGTTTATAATGGTTTCAGCTGCGTGGTGATGGGCATGTCGCTCCTACTTGTTATCGTAGTGCAGGCATAGATATGTGCATTAGTTCAGCAGTCTCTTTTTACATTTTCTTGAGCAGATTAAACTAGTGCAATATGAACAATTTATATCTTCACAACTATTGAAATGAATATTTAAACTGTCTTCTCATTAAATTAGATAAAGACTTAGTAAACTGTCCAAGCATTTGTCCAGAGGTATTACTAAAGTGTCTGTAGAGTAGCAAGACTTTGGTGTCACCTCATAATTTCAACTTGACCTTATGAATGAAGATCTGCTGCACACGAAGTTTCCCCAAAGTCTGGTGACTGGCAAAAAATAAACACAAACAAGAAGGGGGGGGGGGGGTCCCTAATAATGTGTCAGGTTGATTTGATCTGCCAGACCTCACCCTCACATATTGGTATTTTTTCAAATGGCAGTAAAATAATTTTTATGAGGGTTGTTGCTTGTTGTTTGCACAGAGATGCTTTTTTGTATCTTTAATTTTGTGCATAAAACTATGTTGTAATCCAATAAAAATATACCAAATAGTACAGAATGATCCCAAACAAATGAAGGACAATAAATATCGTGGTTGCTCTGCATCGGCTGCAGGACTTTATTACTTAAGACTTAAAAAACAAAACTGTGGATTCTCTGGATTTTGCTCTTAAAACAAAAGCCTTATTTATACACTGAAAACAACACATTATTGCAAATTTTCTGCTGCTTGTCATTGTAAGTTTTTCTGAAATAGATTATACAAATCATTACAACAACATGTCTGCTGCTGAGGACACAAACCACAAAGTTTAGAATTAACCTGCCTTTTTTTCTTAAGTTGATGAATTATTCAGTGTGAGAAAAATGTCAGAGCTGTAAATAAAATCACATTTAAAGTTTCTGCCTGTTTAAAAGTCCAGAGCCCAAAGCTGTTCAGCCCCACAGCCTCTTTAACCGTTGTTACGGTCAAATTTATTTTCTTCTTTGGATTCAAAGTAACAGGTCACTCATGCAGAGTGGCAACTTTTACCTTACAGTTACTTTAGACTGTTGAACACGCTTAAATGGATTTTCATACAAATACTAAAGGTTATATGGTCAACAAAAGTGTAGACCTATATATTTTTTTCTGAATGAAATGGATCAGCAGTCTGTGTGTTCGGTGCTGTTTGTAAGATAAATCGTATGTAATCTTCTGTCGCGCTGTGTTTCACTACTCTTTGGCTCGCAGACAGCTCAATGAAAAGTCACAGCCCATCCAAATGTTCGTGTAACGACTTTAATATGCATAGTTTCATACTCGTGTAGGAAGAAAACGGATTGCTTTATGAATACGGTCATTAGATGTAAAATAGGGCTGGGCTATATCATACCGTTCACGGTAATACCGGTGTAATTTTGGGCAAGATAGGAAAATGAAATATCGCGATAGAATATGGGTACAACGCGCATGCGCAGTGCCTTTGTTTACATACGCACATGGCGGCGACGCAGAATGAGAAGAGCGAAAGTGGATCGTTGAATGAAACTGATGAACCAGAACTGGTTTGTAAAAATGCTGCAGCTTCAGTGGTGGAACTGGTTTAGCTTTCGTCCGTCAGATACACAACAAAGCACTATTTTTGGTAGCGCATGCTAGCGGGCCGTCGTTATTACCGTGTTGTTTGGAAAATACGGAACACTTAAAATCATCCTTTGATTTTTCTGAAAGTCGACAGAGCCCCTTATAATCCCGTGAGCCTTATGTATGAACTCTGGTTGTGTTTACTGACCTCGAAACGATTTTATGTTCACGGCGCTCGAAAATCTGTCAAATGTTTCAGTACGACTTTGCTAAGCTACGAAGCCGCACCGCTCGATGAATTGTCGGAGCATTACGGCTATCGTAGGCGGAGCCTCGCGGAGTGATACGTACTGTGCTTCAACATAATGTTACCGTATTGTGTGTGTATAACCTCTTTTTAAGTTGTGTGGATATTATACATGGTTATGCTGAGGATATGTCGGCCAGTTTCCACTGGAAACGCCTTTTGGTTAAACTGTCAGCAAAGAATTTGCATTTGCACTGTTAATTTTTATATAACTTTAATGCACATAAAAAACAGCTGCTTGTTTAAGTGAAAATACATTGATGGGTTTTTTGCACTAATAAAGTTGTGGAGGTGTAAAGCATTTTGTCTCGTGTCAATTATATCGTCAGTTATATCGTTATCGCAAATTTTCAAATGTATATCGTGATAAATATTTTTGGTCATATCGCCCTGCTCTAATGTAAAACTGTTATCACACACCCATCCTGTTGATTCTTCTATTAGTAGAGAGGTACGAGTGTCGTGTCATTATCTAGCTGTACTCGGCTCTTTCATTTGCATACTTTGCTGACTTGCCTCGAGTGTTCCCCCAGCAGCGTTGGACCGCACGAATGCGCTCGGCTGTAATGTAACGTGTCCCCCTGCACAGAGATGATGCAGAAATTAAAATCATGCATAGCTAAAATGAATGTTTTGTGGAAATTTGACAAACGAGCCCTCACGAGGCTTATTTTTATTTAATCTTTGTGCACCAATAAAAAAAAAAAAACCCAGTTGGATGAGACATTTTCCCAGAGGAAAAGTTTGCCGCCTTTACCTTTCTCATTTATGGCTGGATAGATGTGATGCAGCTGTCCTCTTTTTCTCTGTACGCCCCCTCCAGAGTAATAATAGTGATCACTTCCTCCATTCACCACAGTAATTCCTGTACAGACGGCCCCTTTACTGTCTCTAGAGACCTCATGAAGGGAGGTGATAATACCTCTCGGTTAAAGACGAGTACTTTAGATAAAAATAAAAAGACTATCAGAATTTAGCATGCAGATACGTATGGTGATGTTTATGGGGTTTTCCAGTTATTTAGAAGGATTATATTGCTCACCAGCTAAGAGTAACTTGCGACTGTTTTGTTAGTCTTTAAATACTTAACTCGGCGAGATATTGCCATTTTCCATCCTGGTCAGGTAATTGAGGGCTCAAGATTTTCAGAGATGCACACTGACACCTCTTCTCTTTTCACTGAGTGATAATGCTGCTGAGTACGCTCATACAAGTGATCCACAGGAGCAATTTATTAGAATGATGCATTTGTTTTTGTAGCATTGGAAACACCCTCATGCACCCCAGCTATGTGAAACTGATGCGTACACCTGTCTCTACTGTGAGAGCGTGTGTGTCTGTGTGCAGGTGTGCGTTTTCACCGCTGCAGTGTGTATCCTCCTGGCTAACCAAGCATAGCACCGAGAAAGGCCTGACTTCCATCCCCCTTTATCCATCTATCCACCCCCCCGCCCCCCCACTCACCTCTGCCAGCTTGCTTTACTGCGCAGCAGAGCGCTCTGGCGGGCAGACCTCTCCAGGATGTGACCTCATAAAAGGGCGCAGAGTGAATGTAATGAACTCTCAGCCCATTACACTGATCTGAGCACATTTGACATGTCTTCAGGGAACCAGAGATGGACTCACAGCCAGAGAGAGGGGCAGGAGGGGTAGCTCGAGAGAGGGGAGGATGAGGTGCGGTGGCGATCGGGGGGAGGGGGTAAGCCATTTCCATAATTGTGCTGAATTTGATCTCTCCTCCACAATTGGCCCGAGGTCTTACGAGCGCGTGTGCGCACAGCAAGAAGTGCAGAAAAGGAGCAGGGCTGAATTTAATCAAGGTTAATGTGATCGTCCATAGCTGGATGTTGTCGTGCATCTCAACGTAAATAACCTTTTGTTCTTCTCTCTGTTGGCTTGTTTTCGCTGAGGTAGTGCGTTCTGTAGGCTGAAGCGAAACAGTACGCCGAGGGGCGTTCGGGGCTCGCGTCTAGATGACATGTTTTTATCATTTCTTTCTTTTTTTAAATGCTCTGAGGTTCATTTGACAGTTAAAAAAACCAAAATAACATTATTCCTCCAAGTCACCTGACTTTGTCTGGTGAAGCTCAACATTGCTTCCAATCTGCTGCAGTGCTACTTATCTCCCACTGCCACCTGCCAGCGGCGTCCTTGAAATATCCCGAAGTGTCGGATCTGTTTTGTCACTTTTTTCTCCCTTTGTGTCCAAACAGTGTCGTTTAAAGTTGTAATCCTTAAGATTTCAGCCCTGGTCAGTTTGATAACGGGCATGGTTGGCTTGTAAAAGCGAGTGCGGTTAAATTCCTTGAGCCCCGACTTTGTCAGAAGCACAACAGAAGAGCAGCAAGTGAATCTGTTTAAAGTTGTACCAAAAACAAACTTGGATTGCCAGTCAAAAGTGAGGATAATCAGGGTGTGACTTCAAGTTTCACTGAAACAGGAAGCAGCTGTTTATCTTGTCCAGAAGTTAGGTGTACAGCCTGCTGCCCTCTGCGGTTGCTCCTGAGCCTTTTCCGTTTCTCCACGCGGTATTTAAAAGGATCCACTTGCAACCAAACCTGCCACAGAATGTGATTGTTCTTGTTTCCTGTTGCTCCTTCATGATAAGTCCACAGTTGAAAGCTTTTGATGCAAAGAGCTGAAGTTAATGATTCATTGTAACTACTTTTTAACCTCCTCGGTCGTTTTTTGCCCCTCGTTCGTTTACTCAGGTGGGTCACTTCGATCCTGCTATTAAAAGCTAACATATAGGTTTTTAAAAATTGCTTAATAGAAATGTGTTAAATGGCTGCTTCCAATAACCTACTGAACATAAATGGGACTTTATCTGCACATGCTCAAAGCTCCAGGCTCTTTCCTGGAAAGACTATTTGTGCACACAGGCTTTCTTTTTCTACCCTCTCCTTTTTTTCCATTGTCTCCGTCCATTTTCCTATCATGAAAGCTGTTCTGCGGTCCAGCCGCTCAATCAATACCTGGGGACAGAGGCCATCGAGTCTAGTAATGACATACTAGGAAGGCAGAGCAGAGAGGGACATTAACAAATGCTCACTCACACACCCACCAAGCCAGTCTGTTCATAGAACCATTATACCCCCCTTTCCACATTTCAATGCATAATAGACAAAGAGAAAGGAGAATGGATGCATAGCAAGATGGTGTGTGTGTGTGTGTGTGTGCATGTTTCCAGTTGGTTTCTGTGCTCATACGTATGCATTATGCATGTTAGTTTATGGTGCTATCTGCATTTGGCTGATGGATGTTGGTCTGTTCTGTAAGCTGACTGATGGGCTCTCTCTGCCACTCTCGTATGTCTGTGAGGTCAAGTGTGTTTGCCAAGGACTGGCCCCTTTTATAAGCCTCTGTTTATGGGCTCTGAGAGGCTGCTGCTTCTCAATAATTGGCGTCTGGAAAGGTCAGAGCGCTCCTGATTCGTCCAGAGATGGCAGAATGACAATGAAAGGAAAACACATGTACAAAGAAAGACGAGATGAATGATGTGAAGAATTTAGCGACAATAAGAACAGACAAGAAAGGAATCGCAAGTGGTATGGATTTAGAGAAAACAGGGACCAGGATGTAATGGGAAAACAGGAACTAGTTTTTAAATGTAGTTGTGGAAGATGTGATGCAGATGCAGAATGGAAGATTCCCAAAGTTATGCTGACTCTTTCCTTCTTGCTGCTTTTCCTTCCTCCCCCTTTTTAGTGATCCTGAGTCCATTTGGTCTAAATGGAACACTGACTGGCCAGTCCTTTAAGATGTCAGACCCACCTACCCAGAAGCTGATTGAGGAGTGGAACCAGTTCTATCCCATCAGTCCCAGTGCCAAGGAGAACGTGTCAGAGGACAAAGTAGAGGACATGGACTGGGAGGATGAATCTCTGGCCTCTGTTGAGGTCCTCGTTGGTCAGTATTTATTTTATTTGAATCCACAATCTTAAGAATACCTTTTTCACGTGTAGAGTTTCTAGTTTAGTTTGACTGATTTGTGATCCTGAACTTTTTGCATGTTTTGGTTCAGGTGGTGTGCGTATGGTGTACCCAGCCTGCCTGGTGCTGGTACCCCAGTCAGACATCCCTGTTGTGACCCCTGTGGGGTCCTCCCACTGCACTGCCGTCTACTCTGGTGGCCACCAAGTGCCTGCTTCCCAGCGAGAGCCCGCCATGTCTTTGGTGACACTCACCCCTCCCACATCACCCGAAGAGGCGCAGACAGGTAAAGACAGACTCCTGCTGAGTCCTAAGTTGAGGATTTCTCTTAACATGACTGGAAGAATTTGTCATCTTCTGTCAAATGGTCCGTTAACCTTCCTCTTTCCTTCCCCAGTGGACTCTCACTCGGCTCAGAAGTGGGTTAAGATGCCTTCATCATCTGATGCGTTTAGCGTGGACAGAACAAGTCACCACGGAGGAAAGATTCCACGCCGGCTAGCCAGTCAGATGGTGGAGCGTGTCTGGCAAGAGTGCAATATCAACCGAGCCCAGAACAAGTACGTGTGACATTGTGCAGAGTGCTTAAACATACAAACTGCCAGAAGGTATGCCGTAATGGATGCATCACCTATCGGTTACATTGGCTTTGCTCTCAATCAGACTTGATTGTCTTCACCGTATGATTATGGGAAAATATTTGACAGTAAATTCAATTTAATTTTATTTACACAGCACCAAAGGCACTTTATAATGTAAGGTAGACCCTACAATAATACATACAGAGAAAACCCAACCATCATATGACCCCCTATGAGCAAGCACTTTGGCGACAGTGGGAAGGAAAAACTCCCTTTTAACAGGAAGAAACCTCCAGCAGAACCAGGCTCAGGGAGGGGCGGGGCCATCTGCTGCGACTGTTAGGGTGAGAGGATAAAGACATGCTGTGGAAGAGAGACAGAGATTAATAACAAGTATGATTCAGTGCAGAGAGGTCTGTTAACACATAGTGAGTGAAGAAGAAACACCCAGTGCATCATGGGAATCCCTCAGCAGCCTACACCTATTGCAGCATAACTAAGGATTCAGGGTCACCTGATCCAACTATATGCTTTAGCAAAATCAATCTAGACCAGTGCATTAACTGGTACAAACATGGTCACTGATTATTCCTGGTTAAAAACATATATTATTTCAATATATGTGATGAACAGGAAGAAACCTCTGGCAGGAGAAGAGGAGCAGTTACCTCGGTACAGAAATACTGAGTGTGTGTTACTGCGAGTTGTGTTTATATATGTATATAAAATGTAGATAAGATCTGATTATTGCTTATTTGATATTAATTAGAAATATCATAAATAACCACATTACTTGCACAGACATAGATAGATGTATTATTCTGCTACATTTCTGTCTGCTTTTTATTATTGCTATAAACTCTGAGTTCTGAAGAAAACTGGACAGATATAATTGTCAGTAGTCAATTAATAGCTTAAAGTTTTAGGCCTTGGGTTGTTTTTATTATTCTACAGCAGTGACTCTGACACGTTGGGTGCACCTTGGGATCTGTTGCCTCTTGACCAAGCACAAAACGTTGGCTATAGTTAGCTGTCAGCTTGTCAGCCAAACCATTACCGCTCCAAGGAGGGTGATAAAATCAGCCTTGGCTCAAAGCTTTTACCAATCGCTGCTGTATGTGAAAGAAAAATGTCATCAAAAGTGGATGGGGCTGTTCACATAAATGCTGCTTGAAAGAATTGGGGAAATTGAAAAGTCTCAATAGAATTTCGTTTCGACTTTTTATTTATTTATTTGAACTCCCTAGGCGAAAGTTTCCAGCTGCAACCAACGGTACCTGCGAGGAGGAGCCAAGTGAGAAAGTGGGAACCTGGGATTTTGTGGAGTCTTCACAGAGGTCGTACTGCAGCTGTTCGAGGTCAGTCGATGTGCAGTTCACACAGGTATTGCTCATATGTGTGCGCTCAAAGACATTTCAAAGAGGTTACATGGAGTCCACAGGGCTTTGAACACCGGCGCAGAGGGCCGTACTCAGCAAAATATCTGCAAGTTACATCTGCGTCTGGACTTAGCATATTATTCTTCACATTTTTCAATTTATCACTATTTTGTGTAAGCGACAGCCGTGGCGGGGCTGAAACCTCTGCTGGCTTGTGTGTTTCTGTAAGTCGGACGTTTTTATTCCCGCACTGACTGGAGTGATTTCAGGCGGAAAGAATAGTTTGACCTCTGATGTAGCTGTTGAGGGTGGTAAAAGGAATGTATGTTGTTAATGTGAACAAATAAGCTCAGATCATGTGTTTGCCCTGGTGTTTTATCAGTCTGAATCAGCCCAGCTGTCCTTATAAAGTCCTCACTGAACAACCTCCTCTGTATTTATTTAGGATAAAATAACACACCCATCATATGCATTAATATCATTTTGCATGCAGTAATCTAACACCTTGTAAATGCTATTCTTTGTTTGCTTATGCCTGCAGACGGTTAATATTTGTCCTCTCTGGTTAATATATAGACATTCTTGTCTCACATTTTATTTAATGACAGTTTTTAGATCATCACAAACAGCATGCTGCTATGTCTGCATCCCACGGTCATCATCTTCTCTGCCTGCTGACAAACTGCAGATACAGGCAGCTGTTTAATCCGCTGAAACACAAGCCTGACCAGTCCAGTCTGCACATCTAACCAGTATACTCTATGCCTGGATGCTTTACTGGTTTTGTCAGAAGTCCAAACCAACTGAAAGAAAGTTCTGCTTTGTGGTTGATAATAAAGCGCTATCTAAAGTGGATCCGTGTGCGTGTTTGGGGAATCCTCTGCACTGGGCTCGTGCACCTTGGACTGCAGATGAGCAGAGTGAATTGGGCCAGTCAGCTGGAGCATGTTAATTTGTTGGAAAGCACCCAACTCTTTGGCAGCACATAAATGGGAAGCTGTGCGTTGCCAGTTTTACTGTCCATTAGCTTTGTTTTGTAGATGGAAGCCATACGTGTCTGTTTATGTTGACAGCTGAATGTGAGGTCACACACAAAGCCTGCTTATTAAAGAGGCACACTGATGTGTAAGTGTTGCTTGCAGCGTGAGTGCTGAGCCGTCAAAACAGAGGGTAAAAGGAGATGACCTCAGACTATTTTTCTTTGAAACGTGTCTGATTGGATGTAGGAGCCAGGTGATACCAAGGTGAGGTACGGGACAGGGGCTTTTGTGAGGTGGGTGTTCTAGCAGGTCATGGCCCTGGTGAATCCTTGGTGTGTATCAGCATTACTTCATGTATTGTTTCTTTTCTTCTGACAGCACTCTGTGAATGTGCTTCATTAATTTCTGTTTGGCTGTCTGAGGAAAATACAATATTTATGTTTTAGAAGATGATTTTTTTTTTCATGTCATCAGTTTGACTGTGAATAATTAAAAAATGTATGACTATGCATTAGCCTTTGTGGTTTAGCTGTTACAGCTTTACTCTGGAGCTGATCCGTGAAGTGTTCTCTGCTAATTGTGTTGGGATAAATTTGGGGGGCGGTGCTGCCTTGTTGCTCGTGAGCATAATTGGGCTAATTGATGTTTTATAAGAGCAACAGATGTGATGGCTTAAGAGGAAGTTTCACACGAGCTGCACAACTTCTCGTAAAAGACTCTCTGTATGTGCGAGTGTTTTGCTCCTTGTCATCAGTACGTCAGTCTCACTGCATTTCCCTGTTTTTGCTCTCCTGCAGATACAAATTAGTTAAGCAGCGAACAGCCAATAACACGGGCCAGCCTCAGTCAGCTGGCCAGCCATCCCAACCTCTGACCAAGCACAAAACTGGAGGAGAGAAGCCAGAGAAGGGTGACAAGCAGCAGAAAAGACCCCAGACACCCTTCCATCATCGCAGCCTGGCCAGCGACGAAGCCTCCATAGACACAGAGGCAACAGCTGGACAAAGGTTGGCCCTGAGGAGTCAGGATGGAGCAAGATTTCCTAGTATTCGCTCTGCAGATGTATCTGCCATCCAAAAAGCCCCCCAGCTCCACAGTGGGGGCGTTAGCACTGGACCATCAGAACAGGCCAACTCCCCTCAGCCCCCACCACTTAGTCCCCACCCCTGTGAACGCAGTGAGGAGTCAGGGGAGGGCATGAAGAACCCTTCGACCCCCAATAGCCAACACTTTTACCAGCCGCAGCCGGAAGCTTGCCTGGTCGGGGTGAAGGGCAGCAGCGAGGAGCAAGGAGGGCCAGAGGCTCTGAATCAGCACTTCCAATCCCATCAACCCAACCCCCACCCCGGAACCTCAGCCTACTCCGAGCCTCCTGAGCCTACCGTGTATGTGGGTGCAGCGATCAACCTGGAGGACGACAGCTCCCACGCACCATGGAGGTTATTCAACTTACCCCGAAGGAAAGAAGCCGAGCTGCCCACGCCGCTGCTGCCTGGAGACAAGTTGAGAGAGGAGGCAGCCGCATCACAAGACAACCTGGTGTCGGTCACAGAGTGAGTGGCAATTACACTTCAGTCACCGTTCAGTGGCCTCTGTTTGGGAAAGCCAGCTATCCCAGCTTTCCTACTTTGTATACGGTGCCAGTGAGCCGCTTTGAAGCACTTTCAACAGCCCAGAAAAATATAGTTTAAAAAATAATAACACATCTGCCTCCTCTTTCCTCACCCTTGCTGTCTCAGATTGCTGCCCCTCCTATTCCTCCTGTTCAGTGTAACACTTAGCTACACACAGCTTTGTGACCTTTTGACTTCATACATCACCAATATGCTGGGCTAGCACCACTCAGTGATTCCTACACACAAGCACAAGAGAGCAATGAGGGAGAGAGTAATGATGGAGTTGGATAAAGATAAAACACTGCTATTGTAATAGAGGTGGAGCTGATAAAAGTACTATCTGCTGGTTATCAGTTTGGCAGGTTCTAGAGAGCATTTGACTGAGCTACAGCTGCTAGTGAGGTATCACAGATAGTGGCAGCATGAAGGGTCCAGGGTGAAGATGCAGGAAGACCAGGGTGGCCAGAGAGGGAATTATCAGGGAAGTTATGCAGTCCCGAGTGGGGCCAGCCATTTGGATGGTCTATCCTAGCTGTAATCCCCCCCAGCTACAGCTCTGAATATTGGCTAAGCTCTGACCCAGGTCACTGCACACCATCACCTTGCATCAAAGCTGGACAGGCGTGATAGGAGGACAGAAAAACACAGTTGTTGCTGGCAGGGAAGGCCAAGGATAACACCTAAACAGAATGAGCCCCTCCCCCAGTGGTTTCCTTCTTCTCCGTGTCGTCCCGGGCTGTTACATATCATGAACACGTAGGCCAGAGTCCGAGCTACAGAAGAGTTTTTGATGAGTGGTCCTGATGCAACAGGTGATAATTCTGTGTGTCAGAAAGAGTGAAGAGTGTGAGCTGTCAGAGCCACCGTGTTTTCATAAATCCAGCAGAAATGTAATTGTGTGACAGCAAACAGGAGGCTTCTTCTGCACGACGGCTGTCAGAACCAGCTGCAGTCACTGCCATTTCTGTAACTCCAGTAAAAAACACTGGTGCATGATGTCACACCAAAACAGAGCAGTTGGGGCAGTGTTCTTTTCCCACCCTGTTCACACACAATCCCAATCATCAGTTAGACTGCTACTTTATGAAGATCTTTACATTAAACACTAGGAGTCACTGCGTTTTTTATCCCCTATCCAGGGTGATGTCTACGTCTAAATGGCCACTCAAGGTTTCCGAAGAACGCGTGCAGATGTATCGAGCCAGGAGGAACCAGCATCTTGCTGCTGCTGTAACAGATGGAGATCACGAGCCTGAGGTCGACCCCTACGCCTTTGAGGAAGGAGATGTCAAGTTCACATTCTCCAACAAGAAGGATAAGTCAGGCGGGGAGCGGGAGCCAGGAAAGAAACACAAGGTAAGGCCAGCCAAGTGGAGGAGCGAGGAATGCTCCTCAGCTGTTAGCAGGATATCTTTCATACAGCTTTACTGCGCGCTGTAATGGATGCATTATGCCAACCTTGCTGTAAAAATGGCCCCTTTTGCTTATTGTTCTTCTGACAAGAACATCAGACAGTAAGCTGTAAGCTCTGCCTGCTCTCTGTTACATTTTCTCCTATATGTCCATTACTTTATTTAGATGCATTCAGAATAGATTTTGCAACATTTTCAGAACTGAAAAAGTGGCACTTTCTGTGGATGCAAAATGACCTTTTGCACAAGTCACCCACAAGGTACGCTGCAAACCAGCTCCCAGCTCTGCCATGTGCCATTTATTGGATGTTCTTCATGCTCTGCTTTAGATCATAATTGCTCATTTGTATATTTGTGTATCAGTAATCTTTACAGTTATAATTGTAACTGTTGCAATCTGGATCTAAAGGAGAACCTCTAACTGTGACCAGCACGGTATCCACAACATCCTGTTATTATCATTTACTCACTTTCTTGTCTCCATATTTGTGTCTTTAGCTCTGTTTGCACAGGACAGGGACACTGACAGCACGTTGTACTAATAGTTTGTGAGGTAAAAATGCAGAGGGGAATGATCATGTCCTGAACATCGTTATGATTTTGGTGTTTTTCTTTTTTTTGTCGTTGTTGTCTTCACTACATTTCCCATCAGTCTCTTTTCCTTTGAGATTTATGGCCGCTGTGCTGGTGAAAAAATGAAAGTTTAAACTTACAAAGTCAGGTGGGCACAGACTGGAGATCTATTCACAGATAAAGCGTAAATGATTATGGGAGATGAGATGGGTAGTAGGGCTGCACGATTTCGCGTAAAATGAGAATCACGATTTTTTTGCTTAGAATCGAGATCACGATTTTCTTTTCCAGTATAAATATTTATTGCACTTATTAACTGCACGTCAACTTCGTAACAGTTGAGACTGAACATAAAAACAATAAATAAACATAAAAACAACAAATGTCTCACACTTTGTCGTTGCCGCAAAATGTTGTACTGCTTGAAATTCCGTCTCCACCGTTGCTCGACACTGCGTGTATAGAGCAGGTAGTGCAACAACAGAAAAATAGTTGCGGGACGGCACTGTGTAGCGTTTGTCTAGGCTGTTGATCGTTTTCCTAAATCCCTCGTTTTGCACAGTGTTGATGGAGCCATATCTTTGGTCAGGTGATAAGTGATGGCCTCCGTAATTTCTTTGTGCCTGCGGGAGTTCGACGGGTATAGGGAAGCGCTGTATAAGGTTCCCGTTATTGATGTTTGGGTGGTTGACCGGAATCGGATTTTCTCCTGTCACTTTCTCGTCATCCCTGACGTGCTCTCCGTTGTTTTTTCCCTGCTAATTTTAGCAGCCAGCTTCTGTATCACGTGGTATAAGGCTCCGCCCTTGTCATTTGTTGAGCAGGAAGAGTGAGCGCTTGTTTTCATGCAGATTACGTCCCGGATCAAAATGCGGTACAATCGTCATCGTCTTTTTTTTTTTTTTTTTTTTTAAATCGTTGTCATTTGGAAATGAGATCGCACATAAGTATGAATTGAGATCGCGATTTTTCTAACGATTAATCGTGCAGCCCTAATGGGTAGCGTGCACTCTTTTCACAGGCCCAGCTTATTTAGCACAATATTATGTCTGCAGCTTGTAGTTGTTTAGCACCAAATTTCAGACTTTGCTTATCTCCGTGAAAGTGTCGCAAAACACACAAATGTTGCTGGTAGTTTCTAAATCCCATGAAGTCTCCCAGTCGCACTGATCCCATGTAAAAAGGACTTGTTCCAAAAAAAATAATTCCTTGTTGGTTTTTATACTAAACAACTTGTAACTGCAGCTTTTAAATAAATGAGGAGTAAAAACTGCATGAAGTGACATTAAATATAAACAGTCGAGGCATGTTTGAGGATTAAATGTGCTTAGCTGCTTTCCTCATCATCGTAATGATTATAAACCTGAGTCAGCAGATATTCCTATCAAAGGCAGATTATCACGTGAGACTTTTATCGTGATTTATCTGTGGATTTGTCACCTTGAAGCCCAGCTAGTTTTAATGCTGGTTTACCTGCTTAGAAAACAGCTGTGCGAGGCGGTTTGGCTGCTTTTAATTGCTCTTGTAGCCCCAGTCCATCGGCTATATTACAGAAAGCTGCAGTAACAGTTTGAAGAAGACGTGTTGGTGCGAAGCCTTTCTGAGCGTCACCGCTTTATTCCAAGCCGTCCTTCACTTAGTTGCCTGGGGTGAAAAAGGACAAGAGGGCTGATTTTAAGATCCGGGAGCAGGCGTGTTAGAAAATAGGCCATCCGCATCCTCAGCAACACTGCACTAAAAATAACAGGGCAACCACTTTCTGCATGCATCCGCTTTCACTGCCAAAGTCTAAATGAGCAGGAAACCATTCCTGAATCACTATTGTTGTTTGCGCCCAAAGGAACACCAAATAGTTAGCCTCTCCAATTTCCTTTCAGTTGTTGTGTTTTTCCTATTTGATCTGCCCTCTTCCTCCTTCCCCTCCTCGCTGTATTCTCCTGCTCTGCTTCCGCCTCTGTGGCTTTGAGCTTCGGTTCCAGAGAAGGGCCACCTGTTGGCTGGTACGATTTTGAAAGGGAGATTCGATGTTTGTGTGTGTCCCCGTCCCCAGCGGGACGTCACAGTGCCACAAACCTGACTCACTGAAGCGTTGAGCCTTAAAAAGCGCACTCAACTATTTTCCTTCTCTTCTGTCTGGTTACGACCCCGCTGCACGCCCCCGATGTGTGCAGAAATGTGAGGGTGAAGGCAGCTCTCGGTGGAGTGAAGTCTCCTAAGAGCACTGTGTGCAGTGGAGCTCTTCCTCCGTCTGTCTGCTTTGCTTTGTGTGTGCACATCCACCACATGCTCTGCGTGTGAGCGTGCACTGGTTATTTCTTAAACTAATAATTTTGTTGTCTTTCAGTTTGTTATTGTTGTTGTTTTTTCCCCTTGAGAGTCATTCATCGTTGTAGCTGCAGTGAATTTCACCTCCTACCTGCCTCATATTTAATCTAAACCTTCAGAATCTGCCTGTGAAGGTTAACTTTACTGTGTCAAATTAAATCTTAATGTGAGATTAAGTCATTATTTTAATAACGCTTATTTGTCGAGTCAGACATATTTACTGCTCATCAGACTATTAAATCACTTACTGGCGGCTCGTCCTGTGAGACGGAGAAGAAAGCTGGGCTGCTTTCGAGTCTTTTGCCAGATGCTAACACACCTTCCCACCCAAGGCTATGCTATTGATAAGGGGTTAAGGTGTCTTTGCCGCCTATGGATTGCAGCCTTGGTGGGGATGTTGTGCGCTGCCCTGGATTGGGCCTCTAAGGGAGACAGATTAAAGCCTGCGTTACTCAGAGAAAACCCTGGGGCGTAATGAAATCAATGGCCGGGACATAACATTGCTGTTCCCCTCTCAAACTGCTCAGCACACAGTGTACACACAACACGCCACAAGAGCACGCTGGCACAGAAGGCCAGGCCTCCCAGATATTGATGTCTGTGTAGGAGCCTAACAGGCCATTCCTTGGATCGTGATTTCACTCTGGGCTGCACTGGAAATCTTATTTGCCTCAGCAGACACGAGAATCTACCGCTCCCTGTTTGTCTGCCTCTCTCCAGTTTTCTCTCCCACTGTACTTTTGTTATTGATAGGTTGAATTATTTTGCACATTGATTGGATAAGTTAGCATGTGGCTTTTGAAATGGTTCTCTTTGTGTTTTTGTAGTTCATCAACTTTATTTGTACATTTTCTGAATCACAGCTTTGGGCTTAAAAGATTTGACACGCCCGTAACCATGCAGTAGTGTGAGAATTTCATTGATATCGGTGCAATTTAATTTGAGAATATTGTTTAATGAAGCTATGAAACAGCGTGTCAGTAACAGTTCAGTGTTTGTGTTGGTCTAAGCAGCCAATCTCTTTTCCCTCTCACAGGGTGAGGATGGAGGGACCGGCCCATCAGATGGTAAGCAGCCTGTTTCCAGCATCACCCCAACACACTCAGTTGTACTCTTGCTCTCAGAAGACCGACATAGTAACTCCAGCGTTTTTCATTTTAGTATTCAGATGGATTTTGGCGAGCCACCACAGTGACTGAAACCTGTTAGCTACATTTCCAATATGTCAATAGAAATTAATTTACCAAATAAGTAACATTCATTCTCAATTACTTTTAATTTAAATCTCATATAACAGATTTGTCATGCTGAAAGCATTTCACTAATTGAATTTTTGAAGAAGAAAATCTTGTTCGTGGATTGAGTCCATTCAGGGAATTTTAACGAAACAATCACAGCTCAGAGCAACGTTGCTGCCTTCAGTGGATTCTCAAACAGCCGCCGTCTACTCTAAAGAGAGAAGTATTTACAGCAGTGTTTGTGTGCTCAGATCCTCAGCGTGCAGCGCCTCACAACCGCGTGACTTCCACCAGCCTGATCCACGAGACGGACCTGGTGGTGTCCATCAACGACCTGGACAACCTCTTCAACTCAGATGAGGATGAGCTGGCGGTCAGTAGAGATCTTGAGTGTGGTTTTGTGTGTCTTTCACTTTTGTGCCAGAGCAGTGGTACCTCTGATATTTACAAGCCATTTGTGTGTGACTAATACCAGGAATGAATTAATAGCTATATTTACTGACTCAAAAATACCGACTTAATCAGGTGTGTTTTATTCCTTTTCGTCCCTCTCCCTCCTACAGCCGGGTTCCAGGCGACCAGTGAATGGAACTGATGGGATATTTGGCAACAAGGAACCCAAATCATCCATCTTGGATCCTGTACCCTGTATGTATCGCTCAGTCTCCCACCACTGATGTCTCTCTTGCCCCCCCCGTTGATGTGCCATGCCTCCCTAGGCTCCAAACACAGATGTAGAATCAGATTGGTCGCACCTGTGAGGCCCCTGAAAATTAAGAATTATACACTGAGGTTTTGCCAGAAGCCACCTGAGACATAAACACAGTATTCCCCATGCTTAGTATTCAGCTGAGGTAAAAGGTTTCATATCCTTTAATCCACTAAATGAAGTTCATGTTTTACAGCTCAAACACAGTTGTTGCTCAGACTGGATTTGACCACCTAGTGGTGAAAAGCGTGACAGTTCAGCTTAGAAACCTGCTGCTGCTGGAAGTTATTGGTTTGTTAGTCTGAGGTCAGCTGCAGCCGAGATTTTCTAAGCAACAAAAGCAAAATATGTTTCTGTTGCTTAGTGTTGGTTGGAGCACTGGGACACTAGAGCTTTTTAAAGATGCTGTATATTTCACTGTGAGGAAAATTGGTCTCAGACCAACCGTTGTCTTTAGTTTTATGTACAGTCCAGGGCCGTGGCCTTTACTTTAAATTGTGTGTGGTCTCCCAGATGCATCTCACAATAGCAAAAGTAGTTAGTTGTTGGATATTCCCTCAGCATACTGTGGCCATCTATTTATTTAACCTCTTCACCAGGATTCTGCTGCAGACTTATCTTTATGTAAATGCAGGAAATGTAAAAAGGAGCTGCTGGTTTCACTATCATCTACCTTTGCAACAGCTGAGTTTCAACAGCCCAGCTGAATTCTGAAAATAGTCTTGCATTGAATATCTAATGCAAATGCAAACTTTTCCTCACATGAGGGTGATAGTCCTGTTGGAGGAATTAAAGGAATTAGACATTCATTGGTTTGATAGTCACATAGCTATCTATAGCTGCCTGTAACACCACCGTGGCTGTCATATTTGATTACAGAAACATAAAACATGCATCAGCAGGCACATTGGCAGAACGCTTAGTAACACTTAAAGCTAAAATTGAAACATTTTTTGTGAAGCTATTTCCGTGGTTACCATCTTACTAAATGGTTTGTGAAGTGCAGTTTAAACATGGGATACAGACCTATAATTACTTTTATCCCCAGTGTAAGCTGTGTGATAACAGCAGTAGTCTTGCAATAGACGTTTGCCTTAAACCTCCTGCATTTGTTCCTCTTCAGACACGTTATAGCCTCAGTCTGACCTTCATCGTTATCCTCTTGTTCTTCTATTCTAGGTTCAGATCATCTAATCCAGATGTTTCCCACACCTCCCTCCCTGGAGCAGCACATCATGGGATACTCACCTATGAACATGTGCAGCAAGGAGTACTGCACCATGGAGCCCAGCACGGGCATGACAACAGTGGAAGGCCCTTCAACTCTAGGAGGGCACTTCAGGATTGAGGTGGAGGAGAGCTTCTGTAGCCCTAAGCCATCTGAGATCAAGGTGGGTGTGAGCGGTTGGTGTGTCACTTACAACTGACTGACTCTGTAGGGAGGATTTACTGCCAGAAACTGTAGATGTCAAAGCTGGTGATTATTGGTGGATTTGGTTTTTAAAACAGATTCGGAATCAAGGGCCCATACCGCAATGTAATCGGCTGGATACCAAGAGCAAGAACAGCAATTTTTTGTTGTGATGCACAGAATTTAGAATTTCTTGTCTGTCGTGCTTCAGAGGTCTCTTCTTGTAGGGTGATTTATGTCTAAACGTGCAAAAATATCTACTAGAAAATAAGGAAAAATGATCTTTTTAACAAAAAATGTAATTGTCCCAGTATCAAAGTAATCTAGTGATATTTGTTTGTACTTTGATGCAAATATTGCAAACGGGATCTGGCCAGCACCAGTATGTCCTGCCTGTGCATGCATCTGATTTCATTTTCTGCAGCACGTCCAAACAGAACATGCAAACTGTCAATACAATAACTGTGTATCAGGTAATGTCTGAATGTGAAAAGAAGCTGCCGCAGGATTTGTTTGGGATGCTTGTGATTCATCTTTTGGGTGTTTGTTTGTGGCTACCCCGCCCCCAAAGGACCAGACGCAGTGATGCCTTATTTTCTGTCCATTTTGCAGGACTATTCTTTTGTGTACAAGCCAGAGCTGTGTCAGCTATTTGTAGGGTGCTCCATGTTTGCCCCGCTGAAGACATTGCCCAGTCAGTGTCTCCCACCTATCAAAGTACCAGAGGACTGCATCTACCGACCCAGCTGGACCATGGGCAGGGACATGCTCAACCCCGTGCCTGTGATGACCTACCTTAACAAGGACAGGTATGCTGCTCTGCTTTTCTGTGATATTATTTGGATGTTTACCTTCAGGTGTGACTCTGTAGGTCTTTTTTCTCTCTGTCTTTTGACAGTCAGTTGAACTAATTCAGATATGTCAGCCTGTTTGAAAGAATTGTTCTGATTCAGGGCTCTAGTTGAGTGTGGTGTGCGAGGAAGTGTGTACCCTGCTCTCTGTCTGTCCACACAGCCTCTGGTCTATCCCTGGACACCACCTTAGCAGTCAGCTCAATTTCCCATGCATGGCTGCCTCAGGCGGAGCAGGGATACGAGTGTAAAATGCCTTCTTGGTTGAAGGCGAGGATTATAACCGGAGTGGTGAGATGGGCCCCCACAGCGGCTCCATGCCACCTAGCTGCTCATAGCAGCGTGTCGGCTATAGTAGATCTGTCAGTGCTGCTGTTGGCTACACACATGCAGCTCTGCTATTTTCCACACAAACATGGAAACTTATTTCTGACCGTTTGGTTTTTCTGCCTTTCTTCGGTCGACCCTCACATTAGCTTTGTGTTTGCTGATTGCTATCTAGGCTCTGTTGCTCCTCTTTTACAATGATGCACTTCTTATTTCAGTATTAACCGGTGTTACTTTACTTTGTGTGTTCGACTAATACATGCATATTGATAAAATGCATAACAAATGATGTAATTTTCTATAAATAATAAAAACCCTTTAAAGCAAATGACTGGCCTGGACCAAACGCTAGTTGTTAAAAATACGAGACACGTTGCTTTTTACTTACAGGAAGTGCTCTTTCTCAGCTGGAAAGGTTGACTGATTTTTTTTAATTGGTTTTTTTTCCACAAGAAGTCATTTTTTTAAAGCAGGACTAATTGCATCTGCGGGGTTATACTTTTGCCTGATGATGCAGATCATTTAAGAACATTTCTCTCTCGAGTACACTGGAGCATGACTGCAGATGTAGAGCATAACAAGCAAAGAAGGTGGTCAGTGTTTTTGGTTTAAATATTTGAATAACTAACATTAGTAAGGTTTTGGTTTAACTTATTGGAACGCTAAGTTGAGCCTGAGTGGGTAGACAGAGGTGTCTATAAGCACTTTGTATATTGTTGCTATGGTGCTGCCTTGCCATCTGCATCCCATGGCGACTGTGTCCTGGCTGGAGAGTGTTGTGCTGGGACTTCCTTCTAATGGGTCTGCGCCAGGAGCTGTTCCCCCGACATGCAGCTAGGGACATGATGTGCTCACCCACCCCCACCCTTCTCTGGCTCTCACACACTGTCTCTCCCTCTGCTTCCTCACAGTTGCTTGCAAACACAAAAATGTCCCTCACCTCAGAGGGATGCTTGTTGAAATGTTTCTTGAATGTCTGCTGCCTTTTTTTGTTTCTCATTCTCTCACTCCTGCATTCGTGTTCCCTCATGTGTAAACATGTGCGCAGTCTGAACCCACTCTGCTTCCTTATTGTACTGCCCTACTGCCTTATTACTCAAATTGTCTTCGCAATTCAGCAAGACAGGTGGATGGCGGTATGCTGTTATCTCAAGCGGTGTACTGAATGTTACTGATCTGGCACCCAAGAAGAACCATGTTTTGCATACAACTGTGTGGTGTCTCCCATATCTTTACACCGCAGTTAGAGCCTCTGTCCAGGGGACTCGTATACGTGAGACGTATCTAATTTGCGTTCTGTAATTTCTCTGCGTTTCTCAGTAACATCCCCAGTGTGGGCAGCACCATGGACCAAGAGTACACCCCTCAAACCCAGACGCCTTTCATGATCAACAGCGCTCCACCAAGTAACAGTGGTGGCACCGGCATCCTGCCCTCACCCGCCACCCCCCGCTTCTCCGCCCCTACCCCACGTACGCCTCGCACCCCCCGCACGCCACGTGGCCCCTCCAGCGTCCAGGGTTCGATCAAGTACGAGAATTCTGACCTCTGCTCCCCGGCGGCGTCAACCCCCTCCACCTGCCGACCGCTGAATTCGGTGGAGCCGGCCACGGTACCCTCCATCCCCGAGGCCCACAGCCTCTACGTCACCCTCATCCTCTCCGAGACGGTCATGAACCTCTTCAAGGACTGCAACTTTGACAGCTGCTGCATCTGCGAGTGCAACATGAACATCAAAGGAGCGGATGCGGGCGTGTACCTGAGCGACCCGGTCAGCGAGGCCCAGAAACATTGCAGCTGTGGCTTCAGCGCCGTGGTCAACAGGCGCTATGGGAACGGCTCGGGCCTCTTCCTGGAGGACGAGCTGGACATCATCGGCCGCGGCACGGACATCAGCAGAGAGGCAGAAAAGCGCTTCGAGGAGCTGCGGCTTTCCTCGCTGGAGAGAAATGGAGCCGGGAGAAGCGACCATATCTCGGACGAGCTGATTCTGCTCCTGCAGGATCAGTGCACAAACCCCTTTTCACCCATTTCAGTTCTGGAGCATGACGCAGTGACTCGGGGGCCAGGCGGGGCTCCTATACCCCCATGTGTACGGGTAGAGGAGAGGGACTACCGCAGCGACTGCTACATGGCCATGGAGCACGGCAGGCAGTTCATGGACAACATGTCAGGTGGCAAGGTGGACGAGGCGCTGGTCAAGAGCACCTGTCTGCACAACTGGGCCAAACAAAATGGTGAGGACGTAACGCCTTCTTCAAGAATCTGCTTTTTGAATCGTTTCTCTTTAAACACCATGTTTCAAGTCCAGGACATCTAATCTGTGATGAAAAATATCTAATTAAATGTACTAAAAGTCTGACTTTGGAAGGAACTGGACATGTTTTGTGTGTTTGTTTGTTTCCCCCCCATAATGTTGGTGTTGTGATTCATCTCTGTCTCCTGTGTTCACCTGTCCTCCAGCAGTGGACGTGAGTGCGCTGTGCTCTCAGGATGTGCTGCGGGTGCTGATGTCCCTGCAGCCCGTACTCCAGGATGCAATCCAGAAGAAAAGGACGGTGCGGTCATGGGGCGTTCAGGGTCCCCTCACCTGGCAGCAGTTCCACAAGATGGCTGGACGGGGCTCTTATGGTAAATCCTGTGTTAAACTCTGAGACCTCGCTGCTATTCACTCGACGCATATTAGCGATTGACTGTTTTCGTTTCCTGATACAGAACATGAAGAGGTGTCAGACTGAGTGGAATAAAATCCCTGAATCTTGCTTGTCTGAGTGCAAAAGTGCTAACTGAAAAGAATTGCCGGTCAGATCCTTAATTTGTAGTATAAGGATGATTAAGAAACGTTGTGGATGACGTTTGAATCTCGAGGTAGCAAAGCTCTGAAGACTGTCACATCAGTAGTGGGTGAAGCCCCTCTGCTGTGGTTCTGCTGGGAGGAGCTGTCACGTTGCTGGGTGACCTCACAGTGAACGTTTGAATGTGACATCTTACCAGTTAACTATTTTCACTCTTTGGTTTATTTCTTGTTGCTTTCGGCTTCTTTCCACCCACGCTTGGTTTTCCCTTCACTCTTCTCCTGTTTCCCATCGCTTCCACAGGCACAGACGAGTCCCCGGAGCCTCTACCCATCCCCACCTTCTTAGTGGGTTATGAGTATGACTTTGTGGTACTGTCTCCATTTGGTCTGCCCTACTGGGAGAAGCTGTTGCTGGATCCCTTCGGCTCCCAGCGGGACATCGGCTATCTGGTTGTTTGTCCTGACAACGAGGCTCTGCTCAGTGGCGCCAAGACCTTCTTCAGAGACCTCACCGCTGTTTATGAGGTGAGGATTAAATGCCCACCTACGATGCCCCTTTAGTTTTTCACCACACAACAACTACTCTCAGCACTTTCTTTAGCTAAATCAAACTAATGAAATTAAATTTATGTATCATACACTCTGTTTTTCACACGGCGCCATTATCCATTTTCCTCCAGTCATGTCGTCTGGGACAGCACCGGCCCATTTCCAAAGGCTACGCTGATGGCATCGTCCTTGTTGGTGGCAACGGAGCCAAGACCCCCGTGGATCAGCCAGTCAGTGATTGGTTCCTCAAGGCTGCCAGCAGCAACAGTGACACCTTCGCTAAGCTCAAACTCTATGCACAAGTGTGCCGCCACAACCTCGGTACGTTACGCTGACGTTTCCTACCACGTGCTTGATTCTGTGTGGCTGCTGGTTGTTCTGGTGGCTAATGTGTGGTTCATTCAGCTCTTTGGTGATGAATTTCCACCTCTTAACACCTCTTGGTGTAGTTATTAATATATTGCTATGTTATAAAAAGGCTGGCTGGAGAACCTTGACTGCTTGAAAGCGAGCAGAGCTTCCAAAGAAGCGTGATCAGAGTAGGAGGATGTTGAAAAGTAGTAAATGGAGTATCTTTTTTTATTTTCAGTCTGCTTTATCTTATTGATAAAAGTCCAACGATGTGCGCTCTTCTTTCCTGTTTTGTTTCTCGATACAGCTCCATACCTCGCATCACAGGCATTAGACAGCTCTCTCCTTACGCAGCCCAGCCCCACACCCTCATCCAACCAGTCATCATCCACACAACTATCTAACTCCACCTCCAGCACAGCCAGCCAGCAGGGTTCAGTGAACGCCGCCGGCTCCACTGTTCCCAGCAACAGCGGGCCCGGAAACAGCTCTGCGCCCTCCAACAACCTTGTGACATCGTCAGGCCAGACCGGCAGCACGATACCTGCCAAGCCCGGCTCCTTTCCCCCCTTTGGGAGCATGGGCGGCCAGGGCCAGGGAGGCGGCCCCCAGAGTGGACAGCTGGGACAGCAGGCTGGTACCCAGAATACTGGTGCCTCGGGGGACAACTCCAGCAGCCAAGCCCAGGGGCCCACAGAGCCCCCCGAGAGGTATTGTCAGAACACAAAAGCCCTCATACATCCAACAGAAAAGTATTAATACTAAACACTTTACTTTCATGCAAAAAAAATAAAAAGTTTAGTATTTATGATCTAAAACGAATAAGTTGGCTGAGCGTAAAATGAGTCCTTGTATTTTCTGTAGCACTTTGGAGCGAGAGAAGGTGGGAGTGCCCACAGATGGGGAGTCCCACGCTGTCACGTACCCACCTGCCATCGTTGTTTACATCGTGGACCCCTTTAGCTACGAGGAGGCCGACAGGGGCGCGGGGCCAGTGCCCGCACAATCCAGCGTGTGGACGCTGGGTCTGCTACGCTGCTACCTTGAGATGCTTCAGTCGCTGCCTCCACACATCCGCAATTCTGTTTCTGTACAAGTAAGTAGATTTCACAGGAGAGGTCCTTTATATTGTTTTGATTTCATTCTCATCGTGGGAACTGCAGTGTTGTTACACAACCATAAAATGTGTGCTACTTCCCACTTTTCATATTGCATTTAAAGAAGCATTGGTAAAGGGTTTAGAGTTTGGTTACCTGTCATTTTAAAACCTTTGTGTCCTTTTCGTTCTCTTCTGTTAAACCCCAGATTATTCCATGCCAGTACCTGCTTCAGCCAGTGCGAGGTGAAGACCGTCATATCTACGCCCAGCACCTCAAATCGCTCGCATTCTCAGTGTTCACTCAGTGCAGACGGCCACTGCCCGCCTCCACCAACGTCAAATCACTGACCGGCTTCGGCCCGGGCTTGGCCATAGACACTGCACTGAAGAGCCCAGAGGTAAATGCAGCAAAAGCCAGGTTGTAGGCGTTGTCAAACTCACAGTGCTCTCTTTTGGCCCTGTGAGTTAGCGTTATTGTGCGGGTATCCTCCATTCTCTGATCGATCGAGAGCAAAGAGAGGGTGGCACTCTGACCCCAGCAGCAGTGTTTCAGACCAAACATGAACCTGAGCTGATGTGTTCCAGCCTCGAGCCCCAGCTGTGTTGAGTGTGCAACCAGAAAGAAATAGTTTTCAGAGTTAACCATCCCCAGAGGGTTTTTTTTTTTTTTTTTGAAACTGGAACCGGACCAAAGGAACTTGTAACCCTCTGCTCCTCCAGAGTTTTCTTTCCATTATGTGCTTGGCTAGCTCCCTGAGACCTTCATAATGGGATCTTGACTCCCAGTTTAGACAAAGGGGTGCTTTAGATCAGGACCTAATTCAGCTGACTTCCTTCCTCACAGCAATGCTACCTTTTCCTTTTATACACTGGAAAGCCTTGAAGTACCTTGGAGAAACAACTGGGATATGGGTGGGACAATGGGACAGACACATTAGCATATTTGTCCATAAATAATATGGGAAGTCAGCCAAGATAGAAGAGATCTAGTATTTATCCTTTGGTGCAGAAGAGGTGAAAAATAAATCCTGAATCTTTTCTTTTTGTTTTTCCATCTGCAGAGGCCAGAGTGTCTGCGTCTGTACACGCCGCCGTTCATCCTCGCACCTGTGAAGGACAAGCAGACAGAGCTGGGGGAGACGTTTGGAGAGGCATCTCAGAAGTACAACGTGCTATTTGTAGGTTACTGTTTGTCCCACGACCAACGGTGGCTTCTGGCTACCTGCACTGACCTGTATGGGGAACTGCTGGAGACCTGCATCATCAACATAGATGTACCCCACAGGTAGGACTGCATCAGCGTTACAAACCTGCCATCTTCACAGTTTGGACCGTGGCGTGTTTTTATGAAACAAAACCTGGCTCTTTAATATTACTCTACACAACAAGTGTTTAACCTCGATGTCACTCAGAGTGCGTCTGCTTCATATCTAATCTGCACGACGCTTAGCACTCAAATTTAGACAACAGGCAAGAGGTTCAGCTTATCCTGCATTAAACCGCTGCTGAGTGGCTAACGCGAGGTTTTGACGTGTTTGTGCTGTGTGTGTTCTGCAGGGCACGGAGGAAAAAGGGGTCAGTTCGGCGTCTCGGCTTACAGAAACTGTGGGATTGGTGTTTGGGACTCGTGCAGATGACATCCCTTCCCTGGAGGGTGGTGATTGGCCGACTAGGCAGGATCGGGCACGGAGAGTTGAAAGGTAAGGAGGACAGTCGTGCTGATTCATTCATTCATTTATTTTTAAAGTTTGCCGAGGCCAAAAACCAGATTGTCGAGCTCTGAAGTGTTTTCGTACCAGTGTACGAGTCACTCAGTCTTCCCTTTGTCTCGCCTCTGTGTCCCAGACTGGAGCATTCTGTTGAACAGGAGAAACCTGCAGTCGCTGAGTCGACGTCTGAAGGACATGTGCCGAATGTGTGGCATCTCTGCCTCAGACACCCCCAGCATCCTCAGCGTGTGCTTGGTTGCCATGGAGCCACAGGGATCCTTTATCATCATGCCAGGTACAATGTGTGCGCTTGACAAAGATTCTAAATAAACTTACTGATTTAATGTACACGTCGTATCTGAGTGACAGTACTTCACCCAGAGAGGCAACGCTGGTGTGTGTGTGTGTGTGTGTGTGTGTGTCATGATGGATGGTAGGAGCGTATCACAATGCCCCCCCCTTCCCTTCCCTTCCCCGTCCAGGGCGGATTGATGGCAGGGAAGATCGTGTACCTTTCGCTCATAAAGCACTACCTCTCAGATACTCATTGATCTCAATGCAGTGTGATGGAGAGCCAGATCAATGGGTTTATTTTGGGAAACGAGTAGGGGGGGATTGTCAGTGCATCATGCCGGGATTCTGTTGAGCTATGCCAAGCTGAGGACATCTCCTTTCTAAAAACCCCTTCAAGCTGAAAGAGATTAGCGAGGCTGTGTTAGCCTCAGATGACTATGACTAAGGGGGTTGGCACTAAATGTAACAGCTGTTCTGACATTCAGAATCTACTTTCCTCCGTGGTGTGTATATATGTGAGGACACTTTAAAATACGCTTTTGAAAACCTAATACTGTGATTTTTAGCTGCAAAAATTAACACATATGATTATTTAATCAGTTAATTCTTTCAATTTTGAATGCCATAGCTGTGTTAATCAGTTAAAGCTCTAACTCGGCTTTCACTCTAACGTTTTTCTGTTAACATAGTCACGATGGTGCGGTGAAATTAAATCACTTTTAACGATTGGGATGGGATGAATTTGCTCAGCGAGCACCAGTTTAATCACTTTACTTGTACTAGACAAAAGGATTGTGAATGGATTCTTGTTCATATTGTCTCTTCACTGACCCTTTCTCTCTCCTCTGTGCGTCCTCTCAGACTCGGTGTCGACGGGCTCGGTGTTTGGCCGCAGCACCACCTTAAACATGCAGACATCGCAGCTTAGCACGCCGCAGGACACTTCCTGCACCCACATCCTGGTCTTCCCCACCTCTGCCATCGTCCAGGTCGCCAGCTCCAATTACACCAACATCGACACCAACATCGACATTCTCAATCCCACCACTGGTCAGTCGTTCTCCTTTATCTGTCTTTCACTCAGCAGCTGTTTCTTGTTTGTTTGTCTCACAGCAATCCCCCCTTTCAGTGCAGTTGGTTTCCAAATCCTCCCTGTTTACTTTTCTAGTCTGTTAAGAATGAATAGTAGTCATGGTTGCATACATGCTTTCTGCATCTATGGCACCCTCAAGGGTCTTCAGCTCATTTCTTTTGTGAAAAATACATTTGTTGGCAGAAAAAGAAGCCATATTTACAGTCACAATTTGCATTACAGTGAATGGCACACTCACCCTCCAATCGCAGATCCTATTGAGCTGTTCTCTTCTCCACAGATGGCTCTGATGCTATCGAGATCTTGGCCCTGCTCGACCAGGAGAACGATTTAGTGGATCCAGACATCATCAACATCTCACCTACCACCTCCCCGGTGCACTCCCCTGGCTCTCATTACCACCACGGAGGTGATGGCAGCAAGGTACATAACACACACACACACACACGCTGTGCAACATGACGCTTAGAAAGCAAAAAGTTTATCTCGAGTTTCCACCTCGTTGCAGGGTCAGAGTACCGATCGTATGGAGTCCCACGAAGAAGTTCCTAACCTCCTGCAGCAGCCTCTGGCACTCGGCTACTTCGTCTCCACGGCCAAAGCCGGCCCACTACCCGACTGGTTCTGGTCAGCCTGTCCGCAGGCTCAGAACCAGTGCCCACTCTTTCTCAAGGTACTACTTAAGGATACTCTCGCATCTTTACTAGGGCTGTTCGATATGATGATATATATCTGATGACGATATGAAACAATGTTTTCATATCACGCTATTGTTTGTTTTGTGGTGTCGCAAAATAAACTATTTATGGCAATATTTTATTTTTATTTATTTTATTTTGAAGCAGCCATATTAATTTTTTAAAGTTCTCTCTTTCTCTTATATTTAATATAACCACACTACGGACGGACAAGTCACTGTTTTTACGTGTTGTCATTAGCAACAACGACGGTAAACCCAGCGTCTGCTTGTTTATTTTCCACATAAACCTTTCACAATAAAGCTGAAGATCCTGTTGAGATTTTTCAAAATAAACTAAAATGATGACAAACAGAAGGACCAGTCAAAACAATCCAGGACCTTATTCCTAAACGAGGGGCTGCCTCTGTCGCACGGACATGGGTTGGTTATGAAAACTCTGACACGAACCAGAAAACTGTAATTATGCAGGAAACCAGACTCCACACGACAAACGTCTTCTACCACCTACGCAACGATCACGTGAAAGAGTGTGGAGAGAGTTTACAGACGAGAAGCAAAAAAGAGCCGTCAGGTGCTCCAAATAAACCTCAGACTCAAACGTTAGAGCACGCTTTCCCCCCGCAGCACGCCACCTAATAAATACAAAGAATACAGCGACCTTACAACTTATGTCTAAAATTTATCGTTTCATGCAAATGTCAAAACACTTGACTCCAGGTGCACGACACCCAGCTGGAAACTCTTCACGCAAGTCGAGCTGCCCGAGATTCACAGAATTTTCAGAAAGTGTAACATTTTTGTGATTTATATCGTTGTCGGGACGATGGATGTCTTATATCGAGATATGAGATGTTGGTCATATCGCACAGCCCTACTAGTGAATTTAAGTAGCCGTCCTGAACATTATCACTCAA
Organism: Perissodus microlepis; assembly: GCF_051167445.1. Lineage (NCBI taxonomy): Eukaryota > Metazoa > Chordata > Actinopteri > Cichliformes > Cichlidae > Perissodus > Perissodus microlepis. The sequence goes on from NC_140470.1 coordinate 1,506,535, forward strand.
AGCCCAACACCAGTGTCCTGTGTGGGTTGCAACCCTGACCTTTTTTCTTACCTGTCGGGTGTTCTACTAAAATGCACTGACACTTTTTACGACAGAGCTCTGCGTGGCCATTATAAACAGTTGTTGTTAATCCCGGTCTCAGCTGATAGCTCTGACCGCTCTGGCATAGACTTGGTTCACCACCCCAATAAACCACAACTATGTTGGAAATGCAGTAAATTTGTAAGGCTGGTGAAGAATGTTGCTGCTTGAGCAAGTGTGATTGAAGCCTTGTGCGTAATTGCACACAATCAAAGTGTGTTGTACTTATAATAAGGTAGTTTTGTTTTGTTTGCCTTTTTATCCATTGCTTCTGGAATTGGCTGCAGACTCACTGCTGCTACCCTTCTGCTGTGAAAAGAGCTGTCATTATTTAAATGACATGTAATGAAAGGTTGATAACTTCATTATAATGCCTCTGACGCCACCTCTTCCCCCCGTGCTTCCTCTCAGGCCTCTTTGCACCTCCATGTGTCTTCAGTGCAATCAGATGAACTGCTGCACAGCAAACACTCCCACCCCCTCGACTCCAATCAGACCTCAGATGTACTCAGGTAAACAACACCAGCACACACTCTGCATCAGGTCGAGTGCACAAATTACTATTACCACCCTGCTGACTGTGTTTCCAGGGTGAGTTTTCTATTTGTAGCCGATTTCAGGCTGACGCTGCTTTGTGCACAATGCTGGTAAAAGTTGCCGCATGTTTTAATGTTCATCGATTGAATGTTGAAGCGGTGAACACTGAAGCGTAACCGTTTTGAATGCCTGTGTTCCTCGGCAGATTTGTGCTGGAGCAGTACAACGCCCTCTCCTGGCTGACATGTGACCCGGCTACGCAAGACCGACGATCGTGTCTACCAATTCACTTTGTGGTGCTCAACCAGATGTACAACTTCATCATGAACATGTTGTAAACATCGGGCTGTTACAGGAAGAAGGCGGCGGGGGGTCATAATGAGTGAAAACCAGTGTACGGAGCTGGATCCTGCACCAAGATGGGATTAGATGGTTTTCCAAGCCTAGCCAGTCCTTCTCCACCCCCCCCCCCACCACCACCCACCCGTGAGACTGGATATTCTGTCCCTGTGATTTAAAGACATGCACGTAGAGACAAGGGAATAAAAAAGAGGAGAAACTAGAAGCTGAATTGCATTCAATGAACGTGAAAGAATGACAGATTGGTTGTCATGATATGTAGCATGGCAGCACAGTCACTGGCCAGTCTGTATCGATGAGACAAGTTTATCTGTAAAATTATTGGAAGAAAAGGGACATATTTGATCGAGGAATCAAGAATGGATCTTTGGTTTTAAGACATGAAATTCCTTTTTATTCCTTTGGATGTAATTGTATCCAAACAAAATGCCTGCATTTATCTTATTTATTGTAAGTTTTTAAATGTATAATTTGTCTTATTTCTTAACCTCTTTTATATATAAAAAATGGAGAAGGTTTATATCACCTTCCTGCTTTAAAGCAATTGGTCTAAGATATATGTAATCGTCTTAATTAATAAAAACACCAGAGGAAAAAATCCCATAAAAATGAAAGTCCCAGTAGGTTGCTTTTAGAGTATTATTTTTTGTAATGGAGACAGAATATTTGTATTGTCACAATGTACAGAAGAATTAGAGTGGAGAATTATGTTTCATGCCTTTGAGCGTGAAGACCTTACAGCAAAGCTGTAGCTACAGAGGTCTTGTACAGCAATGAACTTCACTGTGTTCAAATAAAGAGGTACATTGTTGTATATAGTATTTTATACCACACATTTAGACACAAAAACCAAACGGCAATATATATATAAAATAATTCTATATGAATGCCATGCCAGCAGTTGGTGGTGTGGCTTCTGTTTTAGGAATAAAGTGCGTCAACTTATTTTCCTGTGCTTGTGTTTATTGCCTGGGGGAGGGGCACTGTGATGTGCAATTGGACAAGGACACCAATAGTGGAGCGGAGTGACAACTATTGGCATCTCTTGGAAGTAGCTGACCTCAGGTTTAATCTTATTTCTTTTTTAATCCGTTTATTTTTCTTCGAGAAGAAAATGAAAGCAAGACTGTGAGAAGAGACATGCAGTGTCCTTTTCAGCACATCCCTTTATTGTAGCGCACCTCTCCGTACTCTCATTGGCTGAGGTCTGCCTCCTGGCACCACTTCTGATTGGTTATGGACACATTTAGACCAGTCCCATTTCAGTGTGAAAGTAAATGGCTGTGTCCCAATTCAGGGTCTGCACGCTTGAAGTACGCATTTTAAGTGCGGTTACGTCACCGCCACGCGACGACGGCTGTCCCAATTCGAAGTGTACTTCAAATGCATACTCCAAATGCGCCGTCGATTTCCCCAAGTATCAAGCGTGGTCCGGTGCACGCTTCGTGGTCCCATATATCCCACAATTCATAGCGCGGCGGTGGGTGTGGATAATTTTGCCGCAAAATAGAAGAAGGGAGCTGCCGAAGAGGTTTTCTTTTTTTTTTTTTTCAAAACTTTATTGAAATCATAAAGCGAACAGTCAGTCATTCCAGTTCAGTTTGTACAGTAGACATACAAGGCAAATAAGAGTAACAATATACAGTACAATGAAATAAGAAGGATAAATAAATAAAGGGAAAAAAAAGGGGGGGAATGTGACAGACTTCATAACAACTTTGTACTTGAAAGTTGTGACAGCTCATTCGTTAAACATTTCTGAATGAATTTCAATCAATGATAAACCTTTTTTATTGGAAGTTAATTCAAGAGAGTTTAAGTAAGATTCAATTTCAATCAAAAACAAATTACATGATGGGGTTGAGTTTTGAAATTTACATTTATGTATATGGAATTTCCCTAATAAGATGGCGCGGCGGAAGAGTGAACTGTCAAAAGTACTGAATATGACGTCACTTATTTATGTGCGAATGTTTAATAATTAAAGTCAGTCATATATCAACAAACACAACAAGCTGAAAGTCAGTGATATATGTATATGTGTGTGTATATATATATATATATATATCATAATAATCTGACAATACTATAATATTGGCCATATTATATTTACATTACCACAGTGAGATGACTTTAGTCTCATGAACAACATTAACTAATTGTTATTTACTAACTAATCTTAAATGACTGTTCAGCACAGAAATGAAGCCCAACAATCATGTTTTACAGTCCTGTGGTCTCAGCCTCAGATACTCAACTAATCAAAGTGATGTCATGACAAAAACGAATGACCAACAAAACATTTTTCTCCTTCATTTCTGTCACACAAAGCTGTATGAAACGTGTCTCGCGGTTAGTATCATGGTTGCTAGGCAACCTGAACAGCGCGACGAAGCGTATACCGTCCCATTTCACAAGCCTCTCACTTCCGCACTTCTCGTACTTATAGTACGCACCGTACGTAGTACGCGTAGTGCGCGTACCTCAAGCGTGCAGACCCTGAATTGGGACACAGCCAGCGTGTGGTGTAAATGAACCTGTTATGGATGGCTGCCCGTTGGACATGCAGTGTTTGTGCAAAGAGAAACATGTTCTGTCTGGATGTTTCCTCCATCTACTGATGTTGCTCTTTATCTTTCATATTAGCCAGCGTCTGTTGGCTTGGAAAATTTGACCATTAAAATGTATTTGGTCTTATTTTGAGTGTAGATAAATACATTCAATATTTAATAAACCTATGAAAGTTTATTTTGCCATGTTTTCTTTTTGGGAAATCATGGTTGTTTGCAGTAACCATCTGCGTCTAATATACAATATCTCTGCAAGCTTGTTACCACACTATTCACATGTGGGAAAAGGCATTGGAATAACCACGCAGAGCCATTTGAGTGGGATATCTTGCTTGTAAATTGCTGAGTTGCCCCTGGGTGGCATGTAGTAGCAGCTGGCAGTTCATTCTTTTGATAATTTTCTGCATTTCTTCTCGCTGTCAGCGACAGGGGGATAAACGGGTCCTGCTCTCTGTTTTCCTTCACTTCTCACCAATTGCTGTCTGTATATTCTTCAAAATGTGGAATTTATACTGACACCAGAAACTGTTTGGGTAAGTACAAATCAAGATTAAATGGAGTTAGAAATGGGCAGGAATCTAAAAGCCCTAATATCTCATCATAAGCGGTATTTGCAAAACAGTGTAATCAAAATACTACATATTATTATTTTTTAACATTTCCACCAGTCTGGCATAAGCTAGAATAAACCGTTTCCATTGTTGTCTGTCCGTTATAACATAGTCAAACTATAGAAAATTAAAGCGTGTGTAATTTAGCTGTAACTATGAAAGAATAGCACTCCCCATCATATACACGCGCCTATGATCACAGTGCTCGCAGCACGCGCAGGCTGGAGTAGTCTTTGTTCAGTCATTGCTGCTTCACGGCACCGACGACATTAGTGCTTTTGCTTTCACGATATCCACGGTGTTCCCTGTGGGTAACGATGAGATTTAGGGTATCTATAATGGAGTGAAAGTACCAAACAACGGCAAAGACGTTTCCACAAACGTGCCGACACAATCCAGGACAAGTTCCTCTGTTATTGACTTGGGGCTCTCCCCGATCGTGCGACCGCGGGGGCTGACGGTACAGTCTGACGTCTGAAGGCCTCCGCAGTGATAACTGTTTAAAACAGTACGTGTCATCTTAATGAGCCAGGTAAGGGCGTTCTTGTGAATTCGTGTATTTATGTTACACTTACTTTATAGCTTAGACGGACCCGTCAACTCAAGGTTGTCTTGTGACAAACTAGCCTAGCTTTTAGCTCTTAGCTTGCTAGTAGTATGCTAAAAGTCTTTCCAGAAGCGAACTGAATGAGTGTTAGCTACTGCTAGCTCATATGTAGCCTTAAAAAAACCCCAGCTAAGAGTTCGAGCGATTTTAGCCGAATTGCTGGTGCTTTAAAAGGCATATATTAAAGATTTCTGAAGGTGAGTCCAGATGATATTTTCACAAGGACCCAAAAAACACTAGTTCATGTATTACTCCCAGCAGTTGTTAGCATTTGCTTTAGTTAGTGGTTATAGACGGCTGTTACCTTGTTTCTTTAGTGGCGTGTAACAGCTTTTCTGTTTGTAGTGACTAAACCTATGAACAAGTTATCAAACAAAATCATTACCATCAGCGTACAAGTTACTCTCGCGTTAAAAATGTATATCGAGGAATGAATGGTCACATTATGACAACCGTTAGCTCTGCAACTTAAAGTGTATGTACTGTTGAAAACAGACTAGCAGACTGTAGAAAAAAATGCATCCAGTTTTCCTCTTTAAACTGTCAGTTTTGTCTGTTTCCCCCAAGGTGTATGCACGGAGCGATGGGAGACAGTGCAGGGCTGCAGTTTGTCAGCTCCTATGCTTTTGAAGCCATGCAGAAGGTAGATGTAGTGCGCCTGGCTGCGTTAAGTGATCCGGAGCTGAGGCTGCTGCTGCCCTGCTTGGTGAGGATGGCGTTATGTGCCCCCGCTGATCAGAGCCAGTCCTGGGCACAGGACAAGAAGCTTATCCTCCGCCTGCTCTCTGGGGTTGAAGCCGTCAACTCCATTGTAGCACTTTTGTCTGTTGACTTTCATGCCTTGGAGCAGGATGCACGGAAGGAGCAGCAGCTTAGGTATGACTTATTTTCACATGGTAACACTATATACTGGCACAGTAGTGGGTTACAGGGTGGGAAAAGCTGCTTATCAGGTCATACATATACAGCTATATTTGTTACTGTGTTTAAAAAAAAAAAAAAAGCCTACTTGGAGTTCATTTTAGCAGTATACATAATGTACCGTCTCCTCTGCTAGGCACAAGGCAGGTGGCTCTAATGCAGAAAGCATCCTGGTGTCACAGCTGCAGCACGGCCTAACTCTGGAGTTTGAACACAGTGATCCCCTCAGGAGGCTCCGTCTGACCCTCAGTGAGCTCCTGGCTATCATGAACAAGGTACAGTCAAAGCTCCCCTTATAATTCAGTAAATCTCTGGACACTGACGATGATAACTGAGCATCCGCGTTGTATAAATGTGGAACAAACATGTCACGTATACCTGGGACAGCTGTGTATATGTAAAGAAATGGAAGTATGAATCATATTAATGAGTGTCACCTGTGGACTACAGAAACAAGATTGTGCTGCTTTCATTAACTTTGAAGTTTCTATCAGAATTACGACTAAATCTCTGCCAGCTGCTCTCACTTGGAATGAAATTAACTGCGTCTCAGTGCTGCTGTTGTCCTTTAGTAGATCCATCTTCATCTAATAGGGTGAGTTGGGTGATGCGTCCCTGTGGCCTGTTTCACATTCCCGTGTTGTTTCTCAGGTGGCAGACTCAAATGGAGAGTTTTTCTTAAAGTCTTCTGAACTCTTTGAAAGTCCTGTGTACTTGGAAGAGGTTGCGGATGTCCTCTGCATTTTACAAGCAGGTAAAAAAGAAAAAATGTCATTTTGTTTGCAGCTACATTATAATAGCATTGCATTACCATCAGGTACCATGCGTTACCATCTCGCTGCAGGGCAACCTGCTTGCGACAAATAAAGCTGTCATTCATTCATTCATTCATTTAATGCAGCAACATTCAAAAACTAGAAAATGCATTTTCTGAAGAAACTGCAGTGTGAATGCTGATAGTTGAATGTTTTGAGCTGAAATGAAACAATTTCTGAATGTTAAGTTAAAAATGTTGACTGAGCTGAATAGGGATGGGTATCGTTTAGGTTTTATCCGATACCAGTACCAAACCGGTACTTTTGAAACGGTGCCGGTGCTTAAACGGTGCTTAAAGAATGGAGAACACACACTTTGTCCAAAAACCTCTCACGTTCAGCTGTTTTGTTTTTTTTTGTAAAAAGATAACAATGTTAGCCTTTTCTGCAGCTATGGGGCATATATGGCATCACTCTTGGCTGGAAGCAGTGCTTAATCAATGGAAAAACACAAACTTTATCCAAAAACCTCTCACGTTTAGCTGTTTTCCACTTTTTCTTTGGTCATTTTAACCTTTTTGGCCAGGGTGAAGGGAGTATCTGCCATCAAACAAGAAGACAGCCGCATGTAGCTATGATGGTGTTTGCTAGTTCACCTTACATGCATTAATGTAATAACGTGGTTAGCCTGCTCAACGTAAATTACACACGAACAACATTAAGCTACTCACGCAGAGAAGAACGGCTGCTGCTGCATCATCATCCTCATCATTTCTGCTACACTGGCAGGGCTAGGGGCCAGGACTCTCCTCTTCGGGTTTTTGGGGGATGTTGCTAACTCCGGGTCCGATAACAGGCACCACACCCGCAGTAGATGTGCACGGTGTGAGGTCTCGCAGCAAGCTATCAAATACGGTGCATTTCTTGGCTTTAACAAAATGCTATGTGTCGCCAGTTGTTTCATCAGATTCGAGGTGTTACCTCCTTTGACAGTATCACAGTATCAGCTTAAAGCACTTGTTGCAGGCTGCTGAGTTTGCATCTTTTGCTGTGAAGTACAGCCAGACTTTTGACCGCTTCGCCTTGGGCGTTTTCAATCTGTAGCTCTGCTCTAAAAGAACGTACGTACCTGGGCCCGCCTACTATCCTCGGAAACGTAAAATGATTGGCTGGAATCTAAAGTGTATCACAGCTCAGGGAAAAAAAAGCACCGAAATGTGCGCTGCTTTTCGGTCTGGTTACTACCGTTTATGTCAGAACCGGTGCCATCATGGCACCGGATACCGGTACTCATCCCTACAGCTGAAATATACTGCATAATTCACCTGAAAGATAAAGTGGAGAACTGTTGAAAGCTGAAGTTCACACAGAAGAAGTTTCAAAGTTTGAAAGTAGATGATGTTAAAATGTACATTAGAAAAAGCTGACTAAATTTTTTTTTTAGAAAAACAAAACATCTGAATGAATATTGAAGGTTCATATTCTTTTAATCACTGAGTGACTGAAATGTGGGAAATTCAACTACAGACAGGTAAAGGGTGTCAGTTCTAATCCACACCTACCAGCTGGGGCTGGCAAAATCAATAAGGACAGGCAGATCCAAAGGCTGTCGACCACTTTGCTTGAGCATCCATGCTTGAGGTTTTTCAACAACTCCATTTTTTTACCCGACGGAGTTCATTTAAACAACAAATGCACTGAAAAGCATCCGCTCGGCGTCTTCAGTCACCTCACAGAAAACTTTCCTTCACAGTCCAGAAAACCATATGTTGTTCATTTTAGGCAATGTGAGCAACACGTAGCTAAATTGTGCTCTCATTTTTCTTTTCTGTTGCCTCTCGCCCCCCAACCAGTCATGACAGATGGCTGCCCCTCCCTGAGCCTCGTTCTGTCAGAGGTCTCTTCCTGTTTAAAGGAAGTTTTTCCTTTCCACCGTTGCCTAGTGCTTGCTCTCATAGGGGATCATTTGATTGTTGAGCTTGGATTTAATTGAATTGGATTGAACAACATTTTAAACATTCGGGTGAGAGGTTCACATTGTAGGGAGCACTACAAAGTCTACAAATGAAAAAAATGTCATTAGCGGCAAATCAAAATAAAGAAAACAATTTTTGAAAAGCATCTTTTGCTGCTCTGTTGGCAAGTGTTAAAAACACGCTGAAGCTCAAACACTAATTGTTTACAGCACTTTGTCATGTAGCTGATTTCTGCTTGAAGAGCAGTCTGCAGCCAGCCACTCCCATCTCCTCACAGCCTTGTCTTTTTCTTGTAAAAGGCAGTGACTTGCTTTTTGATAAATACAAAATAACTGAAAAATTGAAATAATCCAACTAATAAACAATCCACTGCTCCCGAGAGTTCAGAAATAATGCAGCATATTTAAAATAACTTCTGTAAATCTAGTCTGAAAATAATCAGTTTCTTTGACTCTGCCGTCTGAAGTGTGTTTGGATTTTCTCCGTCTTAGAGCTGCCTTCGCTCCTGCCGATCGTGGATGTGGCCGAGGCTTTGCTTCATGTCCGCAATGGTGACTGGTTTCTGTGTCTGCTGGTTGCCAATGTTCCTGACAGCTTCAATGAAGGTAATTCATCTGTTGCACAACGCTGCACATTCTGTCAGCAGATAATGGAAAATGGAGTGGCTGATTAATTGACAGGAATAGTTGGATATAGTCAGTCAGTGTGGAGGAAACGCTTTATTAGAATTACACACTGATATCTACAACTATATGTGTTGTTCTTAATTCTGTTCATGGCAGTGGACCGAGAGTGCAGGCATTTGTCTTTGACTGATGATGAACATTATTATGATGTCATCCTGACTCACCGAGAGCCCTTTGAGAGGCTCTCTGGAATAAAACGCTCACTGTCTCCTTATCGCACAGAGTGTCAGAGCCATGTCAGGCGCAGATTTGTGCTGCGTAGCGGTGATCATCACAGATTCCTTTTGGCTTTGCTGCTGCAGTTACTCTTTCATTGACATGAAAGTGCAATGGATTCATCCTCAGATGAAGTGCTTGTAAGGTTTGCCATGTTAAACACCAGCTGGCAGCCAGACTTCACCCCGCCGCCTCATCAATGGTGTATGAATGATCCAGGAGTAGCACAGATGGAAACTAATTCAATTTCAAAGCGTTGCCATAATGCCAGCTACTAAATTTACTTTTAAACAATATACAGTGGGAAAGTGAAGGACAAATATGCCAGAGAATTGATGTAATCATGGCTGTTGTGTATTGAAGGACATAACTGGGATCTGGAAGTATTCAGATTATACAGTGTTGAAAGTCTGCATACGTTTCTCCTCATTTGCTGTAAGGATATAGTAAGCAGAAGGTCCACAGTGTTTCTCTGTTGTTGCAGTGTGCAGAGGTCTGATTAAGAATGGAGAGCGTCAGGATGAGGAGAGCGTAGGTGGGCGGCGCAGGACTGAAGCGCTCCGGCAGCTATGTCAGATGAATCCCTCACAGGCTCTCAATATCCGGGCTATGGTGGTAGGTATACTGTTAGTATAATGGCGGGACTGAACTCACACCAAAATCCCACTTTATTTACAGCATCCCAAAAGTCATTTATTTCAGATGAGAGATGAGTTCACTCATCTAGTAGCTGCTCTTTTTCTACTCTGGATGCACATTTTCTGCAACATTCATTCTGCTGCCCTGTTTTATCCCATTAATTATGCATGTATAAAATAAAATTAATACTCGCACCAGCACATTTGGAGCATCTGCTCCTTTTTTATGAAGCGCTCTCCTGATTAAATGTTTGGATAGCACGACGGTTGTGTTTGCAGAAACATAGCCGCATTAAATATTGATTGTGATCTCAATATAATTATTTGCCGTTAAAACATATCTTCCATAATTTTGCAGTTTCTCTTAGTAACAAATTTAACGCGGCACCCCAGCAAAGCTCATCGGTTTCTCTGCCTCGCTAAACGTAGCACTGCTGGTAATGTAACAGTCATGCACAGATTTCAAGAATGAAAATCAGTTTGATAGACAAATGTTTTGCTTACACCACTTTGTTAAATGATGAATAATTTGTAAGCTGTAGACGTTTGTTTGCTTTTAGCTCCTAAACATCACTCTTTAGTTATTATAGACTTGACTAACGACTGGCTCTGCTGTGCAGGGAACTATTTTTCTCTGCTTAAATCAACTCACCTGATAGAGGGCAGTAAAAGTGATAGGATTTTGCTGTTTAGTCATTTGTGTTGTGGTACTAGTGACGCTGTCCCCGAGGGGGAGAAATGAGTCTTATTTCTATCGCTCATAGAGGTTACAAGGTCGGCTATTGAACGAGGCAGAAGAAATTCATTGCCTTGCTGAATGATTCATTAGCAGAACTCGTACTTGGCTGGACTTTGTGGTCTCGAACAACAAGGTTTGGGAATTGATGGGATCCAGTGCTGAAAACAATGTCTGGTGAAGGGCAGTAGAGCTCGCAACCAGCAAGGTCAAGTAACGCGTGATGTTAGAAAATAATGTCGAGAAACATTAATAGTAGGATGACGAGGAATAGTGAATTTAAACAACAATGATAGACTAAGTCATTATGAAAGAACATGATTAATATTTGATAGAACAGGTGACGCTCTGTAATTGACTGTGGGTGCTCTGTGTGTTCCAGGTGGAGGAGTGTCACCTGCCTGGTTTGGGTGTGGCTCTCACTCTGGATTATAAACCAGATGCAGCAGATGAGGCAGTCAGCCCTCTTGTGTCTTATGTCAGCGGACTGCTGCTTGGCACCAATAGCAAAGTCCGTACGTGGTTCAGTATGTTCATTCGCAATGGACAACAGGTAAGGCCCCGGTTTACTCTGGTATTTCCTGACAACACATAAACAGTCACTCCTTTAGGTGCAAGAGGTGGAGCACCCAAAATGTCCTCAACATGCTGGATTGTTCTTGTGATGTTTTTAAAGAACAGACAGTAATAATGAGATCCTGGTGGGAGTATCATTTGTAGCCTCCATCCTTTCTTGTATTACTCGGTGTTCAGTTGGATTGCCCCAAATTTAAGCTAACATTCAAAATATCACAGCAGATATAAAGGAGATCACGAGTCTGGCTATCTGCTGGCATTTCTTGCAGTTTATGGAGCGCAGACACGCTTTAGTCAGCTTTTCACTGTAAATGTCATCATTTGTTTAAATTTCCCTTTCATAAAATGTTGGGGGGGGTTTAGGCGATAAAGCTCCCTCTGAGGAGGAACGGAGCTTCTGCTCGGCATTGGAGAAATGTCCTAAAATGTTCCTCTACGTTTATTTCATTTTTAATTTTTTCATAATTATTTCCTGGCAAGTTGCTGCTCATGCAACGAGTCAGTTAATGATCATAATTATCAGATTTGTAAATGAACTTGGGCAAACTTTTACCAAGGCCCAGCGGTGGAAGCATGAAAGTTAAATGGTGTCCTCTCCTCACTCGGTCCTGCCAGCGTAAGAGGGAAAGCAGCTCAGTGCTGTGGCAAATGCGCAGACAGCTGCTGCTCGAGCTCGTTGCCATCCTGCCGCGTTCACGCAGCACCCATGTGCCCAATAATGGCGACATGGAGGAGGAAGGAGGCTCGGGGTACTCTGGCCTCAGAGAGGAGCACGTGGTAAAGGCCAGCGCCCTGCTCCGACTGTACTGCGCCCTCATGGGTATTGCAGGTCTCAGGTGAGTCAAAGATCATGATAGCTTTTGTTACATTTGATTTTATAATCAATATTTTATGTACTAGTTGTAACAATGTATTTTAATCGCTGTGTTTCCTTCCAGACCTACAGATGAGGAAGCAGAGCAACTACTGCAGCTGATGACCAGCCGGCCTCCTGCCACTCCTGCTGGCGTTCGGTTCGTCTCCTTGTCTTTCTGCAAACTGCTGGCCTTTCCTACTCTAGTCAGGTACATAAAGTTTATTGACTCTTACTTTTAGACGTCTTTGTTTTATTCAGCCAACACAAACAGGCCAGGGATCACAAGCTCTTTTTAGCTGCCGGTGGTCTTGAATTTTGATTTGCCCGCTGCTTACCAAAAAGCCCTGTCGGTGTTTTTTGGCATTAATAGTATTCTTTTCATATGTTGACTGAGCATTATCCTCTGTGTGCCTGTGCAGCACTCCAGAGCAAGAACAACTGATGGTCATGTGGCTCAGCTGGATGATCAAAGAGGAGGAATACTTTGAAAGGTAACAATAAAAAGGCATGACTTTATGGAGAACGCAAAAGATTAGAGAGCAAAATTCATCACAGGAAGCTGTCACATGTCACTGAGTTTTCTGTGACACACGTTATTGTACTGATTTTATATGTCGTAAGCTTTAAATGTTCATCACATCAGCTGTAATAGGATGATGTCTTTACAGAATTAGTCTATAATGCAACATAAACCCATGTGTGAAAGCATTTGTGGCACTTAGATCCTGATCCTGTCTCCTATACTGTGAAACATATTATACACAGCTGCTGATGGTGGTGACCTCCTTTTTTGGTCATATGAAGAATCAGCAGATTTGTTTTTAAAAAAATGTAATTTAATTTTTTTAAATTAATTTCAGGAAGTAGAGCCAGTACCATCACCGAGTTTGGTGTCGGTATAAGAAAAAGGTGCTGAGCTCTTTACATGTCAGCTTCCTCGCCAGTTTTGATTTGACTGGTATATATCTGACATACATAGATAGCTGTATGGTGTCTTTTCTACTCCTGCCATCCAGCTCAGGTATTACTTTTAAACAACCACAGCATGCTTGTCCTAGAAATATGAATTGCTAACCAGCTACGGCTAAAACCAAAGCTGCCTGTAGGCACAGATTTCTGTTTGGGCCCGTTCAGTGTCTTTTTCATAAGATCCAGGATAGTAGACATGGACATCAGAGGGGACTTTAAAGTCAAGAACCTCATTTTGAAAATTGGACATTATCAGTCAGTTACATTAGTTATGTGCATCTCCAAGTTTGGCCCGTTGTTGTTGCTCCAGTGCTGATGATGCAAGTGACAAGGATCAGTGGATTCACGCTAATCGGTGTGCCGAACATTTCTTTAATTCAGCTCTGATAGATTTCAGTGCCAGATGAAGAGGGATGAATAAGGAAAGGCAGATAATCTAAGGATGCCTATACACACTCTGTTTCCTTGCCCCTTGACCAAGTGACCGAGGAAACAAAAAACGTTCCCACAATGAACAAGAAGTTGAAAGTATTAAATCATCTTTATGTGTTGAACTCGTTCCTTGGAGATTTGTTTTTCCTGTATGAAGTCTATGACCTGTTTCAGCACCTTCAGCATTGAATATGAATCTGTGTTTTTGTGACTCGAGTCCATAAACCATAAATCTGACAGGTTTGTCTGACTAACCTAAAGGCTGTGAGAGGAAGGTTCGGGTGTGTGTGGGTCGATGTAACGGTCATAATCACTTTTATTTAAATTCTGTCCTGCAACATGAAGGCTTAACGACAAACCTAAATGTCTTCTCTCACTTGCCTCTCCTGCATATGTGTTTGTCTTCCTCCTTACAGCGCCGCAGGCGTATCTGCTTCTTTTGGAGAGATGCTATTACTGGTTGCCATGTATTTCCATAGCAACCAGCTCAGCTCCATTATTGAGTTGGTGTGCTCTACTTTGGGGATGAAGGTAAGGTGGTAGGTGGGAGGGAGGCAGTGATCAATACATCAGTCTGGCTGACCAGCCACTGGCCCCTCTCTTCTGCTGCAGCAGTGGTGCATATAAAGACTATATCACTAATGAAACATTTGCAGCATACACGTATCTAGCTAGCTGCTCTACACCCTGCAGCCAGTTTTCAGTGTTATTACTTATTAAGTGCACTATTGTTTCTTGTCTGTGTGCTAAGTAGTTTCCCTGTCTCACTGTATTTCCCACTAAGATGTGTATTGTAATTGGATTTAGAGCCTGTTTGTTTCCACCCCTAGGGCAATCCTCTCAATTCAGTGTTGTGCTTGCCATGTAGAATTTTTCTTATGAAATATGAAAAGAGGGAATTACAAAATAGCAGCGCTGCTGCCTACAGGCTGTTTTCACTCACAGCAAGCCTGCCACTCTGGATGTTTTTCATAGTTTTTGTGTAATTCCTGCAGATTGCCATCAAGCCCAGCTCACTGAGCAAGATGAAGACCATCTTCACACAGGAGATCTTCACTGAACAGGTGTGTATGTATATTACAAGTCCATCATTGTGGATTGTTACTGGGCAACCACCGTTTTTGTCAGTGATTTGATTTAGATCTGACTCAACACCTCCATCCTTTCAGGTTTCACTGTTTGCTATCAGACCAATGGAGGGGGGGAGGGGGGGGGGGTATGATTTGCTGCTGAAACCTTTTTCATAGGAAGCACAGAAAGTTTTGACTTTGGTATCTTTAGGTTATTACTGCTTGACGTTGGCAAACTGTCACGGTGCATAACAGAGTTTTCACACCAGTATAGACTATTAGCATCACACACATCTGTCTGTCTGTGTCATGGGGTAAGCTTCTTAAACAGTGTTATAGGAGAGATCGGACACCTCATGAGTCTTGAACCAGTAAATCCCATGATGGCAACGATGGTTGGATAGTTTTAACCCTATTTTGTAGCAAACTTTTTAAACTGTTTTTTCAGATTCAATTTGATATTAAAGTTAGGAGCTACTTTTGGCTGCTCCCTTATTTCCCAAGGATCGGCATATTTGATTTGGCACACATTTGGTGCCCTTTGCCTTTTCTGATGCTGCCCTCCCATTTATCTGGCATTGGGACTAGGAGTGCACTTGGCTGGGGTTTATCTCCTAACAGAATTAAATTAACCATCATTCACATATATGGTGAATGTGTTAACCACTGCACCACGGAGCAACTATATTATTTCGATAATGATTCAAAACGTAAAAACCTGGCCAAAGATAATGGTTGGGCCCATGCTGCTGGTATAAAAGTCAATTTTCCTGTCAAGGAGCGGTACAAAAGAAATGTGGCACAAATGTTTATAGTCTTTACATTTCTGAACTGTTAACAACAGTTGTGTGACTTTGGCTGTGCAGGTGGTTACAGCTCATGCAGTTAGGGTTGCAGTGACCAACAACCTAAGTGCCAACATCACAGGATTTCTTCCCATTCACTGCATCTACCAGCTGCTTCGGAGCCGAGCCTTCACCAAGCACAAAGTGTCTATTAAGGTAATGCACACGTTATGGCTGATTGTGACTATTGCGTAACTTTGTACTACTGCACAGCTGTTTGAAACTGTGTTGTTGCCCTTGTGTGCACCTTCTAGGACTGGATCTATCGCCAACTCTGTGAGACGACAACACCCATCCACACCCAACTTATTCCCCTAATTGATGCTTATATCAACTCCATCCTTACTCCAGCTTCCAAGGCAAACCCAGAGGCCACCAACCAGCCAATCACAGAGCAGGAAATCCTCAATGTCTTCCAGAGCTCTGCAGGAGTAAGTCGCTTCCAAAGCTAAATCTGCACCCTTACAAAATACCAGTGCAGTGCATTTGATGGGTTATTGTTAATTTTGTTTGAAACATAATTACACTTTCATAATCCATAATTTTGCTCACTTTGATCTTCGTAGTTTGGAAATAGGTTTGTAACCGTTATATCCACGTTTGCTGGTGATCTCTTTAGCAAGCGGATGGTAGTCGAGCAGGACGGCAGCGCTACTCTATCACCACCCAACTGCTTATCCTGTACTACATCCTGTCTTATGAGGAGAACCTGTTGGCTAGCACCAAACAGCTGGGTATGTATGAGGCTGTTTCCCAACAAAAACACTGCGATGTGTTTGGCTTCCCTTTGTGCTCTTGGCTCACCTCCCTCCTGCTTCTCATTTTCTCTTTCTGTGCCTGTCTGAATTGCATCCTTTGTCATTTTCCTCACTGAAGAATGCATTGTGTGGATGATGAAGGGAATTTGTCAGCAAGTGAGAAGAAAAAGGAACCTTTTGTCCTCTGTTAAGTTGTAGGAGATGCTCTGGATGTGCAGTCATTCATCCTTTTCTCTCTTGGCACTGAATGTTGGCTGCTTCATAGAGAATAAATGGTTGGCTGACAAAGAGCCAAGTACAATGGCTGCGGGAGCAAAGCTAACTAGGACAGCTGTAGGTTAGATTGAGCATTAGCAGTTAGCCTAGTCAGTGTTTATTCTCTCCCGTGACGAGCTCTCCTCTTGCCCTTCATTAGGCCAGATTTATGTGAGAGTTTATGCCCATCTCTTTAATTGCTGTGTTTACCCAAGTGCTCTCTCAGCCTTCAAGGAAGGAGTAATGAAGCCCATCAGCAGTGGTAATGAACCCACGTCAATGAAAAATCACCTCAGCTTCTCGAACGCATCGGCACAGCGGCTCTGGTGTCCTCACACAATCAAATAAAACATTTATCCTCCATCTCGTCCTTATTTTGCTTCACATTTTCACTCTGTTTAGTATTTCATTTAGTATAGTTTCTGTGATCCACTCACTCGTCCTGTTTTCCTCTTTTTCTGTTTTTTTAAGCCCTGATGCAGAAGAAGCCAAAATCCTACTCTGCAGCCCTGATGGACCAGATCCCCATTAAGTACTTAGTTACCCAGGCCCAAGGGCTGCAGCAGGAACTCGGGGGTGAGAGTCACTTTTGGCTTTTTCTTACTAAACACATGGAGAAAAACCCCCAAAAGGTAAAAATGATTTGATTATTGTAGACTGAACGCAGTTTCTTCACTGATCCCAGGTCTGCATTCGGCCCTACTAAGACTGCTTGCTACCAACTACCCACATTTATGCCTTGTGGAGGACTGGGTGTGTGCGGAGGAGGTGACCGGTACCCTGCCCCTGTTGAGGAAGATGATGCTTCCCAGCAACACCTGTAGATACACCCAGAGACAGCTTCACCAGGGTGAGCACAGGAAATTTAAGATGTAGCTGCCTAATTTAAGTTAAAAATATTAAGAGAGAAACATTTTAAAGTAATAAAAACCCAGACAGATAATTGATGGCTTTACTAGCACCACTGACGCTAATCTAGACGTCACAGTTGGGCGAGTGAAATGCCAGATTATCTGTCTTAGGTTGGAATACAATCATTTATCAATCTGTAATCTTTGTGGTTAATCTTTTATGCTGTGTTGATCCTACAACTGCTGAAGGATCAACAGTTTCAATAGATGTAGGTGATGTGTAGCTACATCCAGATGCTGTGTGACGCTGCACGACAAACCGCAGAGAGCTGGCGTCTCGTTTATTTGGCCTCTGTCATGTGGTGTTCTTGTGTTTCTCTGATCTTCATTGTAGTAGTTTAAAAGAAAGTTGTTTGAACTGAGTGATGGTTACATACTTGAGTGTTGCGGAGCCTGTCTCTTAACCTGAACAGCTTACTCCATTTGTATGGCGTTATTTTTGTGCCACTATTCTGAGCGCACGTAAAAAAAGTTTGCAGGTGCAAGTGTTGTATTTTGAGGAGAAATTTATTTTGAGCAAAGAAAGGCTAAATTTGAGTGAACAAAATTCATTGCTGCGTGCAAAAACTGTATTTCAGTGTTTGCTATTATCCACACACACACACACACACACACACAACAGCAGCCCCTCTCGCTCAGTTTTTGCATTTGCGCTCGCTCGCAATGTGTTGCTCGCGCTCTCAACATTTCTGCCCGTGCGCGCTCAACTCTTTCTCTACACCGTTATATTTGTGCCACAAAACCAGCCAATCACAGACTTGGATGCAAAAAAATCTGATTGGCTGTTTTGGTCTCCAATCAGCTCGAAATGACGAAATGCAATATCCCAGAATCCATTTGGTCCAAAACTCAAAGGAGGCAGTGGCAGAGGAACACAGAGTGGCGGAGTTTGAAATATTACTCTTTCTGGGTCACAAAATAAACTTTAAAGATATTTTCATGCGAGAATGTTTCTGTGTAAACTTCAAATATCTGCTCGATTCATCAAGACATCACATATTTGCATAAATGCTCTGATGTTTTCAGAGATGCCTGTTACCCACCAGCTGACCGCATAGCTGGACTGGCCATTGGGCATCCCGGACATTTGCCTGGTGGGCCGATGATGATTTTTCATTTTTATGTTTGTTTGTTTTTGGGCTGGACCAATTACAATACATCCGTATTGAAGGGAAAGGAACGCGATTAGTCCCGGACTTCAGCTAGAATCAAAAAGACAAAGCTGGAGTTATTCTGTCTTTACGTTGCACAGCTGCCTCTTCTCCCCTCATTCTCTCCCCTCCGTCTCCTGTTGCTACTTCAATCATGAAACTGATCAAGAGTGATATTTCAAACTCCGCCACTCTGTGTTCCTCCGCCACTGCCTCCTTTGAGTTTTGGACCAAATGCATTCTGGGATATTGCATTTCGTCATTGCGAGCTGATTGGAGACCAAAACAGCCAATCAGATTTTTTTGCATCCAAGTCTGTGATTGGCTGGTTTTGTGGCACAAATATAACGGTGTAGAGAAAGAGTTGAGCGCGCACGGGCAGAAATGTTGAGAGCGCGAGCAACACATTGCGAGCGAGCGCAAATGCACAAACTGAGCGAGAGGGGCTGCTGTTGTGTGTGTGTGGATAATAGCAAACACTGAAATACATTTTTTGCAGGAATGAATTTTGTTCACTCAAATTCAGCTTTTCTTCGCTCAAAATAAATTTCAAACACTTGCACCTGCAAACTTTTTTTACGTGCGCTCAATTTTTTTTTTACGCGCGCTCAGAATAGTGGCACAAAAATAACGCCATACATTTGTAGGATTTAATCTGTGATTTACATTTTTCCTCTCTGACTCTTGAAATGCATCCGTGCTGCTAAAGGAATCTGTTGATTAACCTCAACGGACAATCGCACAATAATTCTCAAGTGTATTTATGATATTGTGCTGTGCACTTGTTGTACACTGATGGAGATGCAGCCAAAGCTTTGTACCTCAGAGATTAAAGCTTATGTTTTCCGCCCAGCCTTCCAGAAGTTGCCATCAGGTAGTCCCAGGCTGATGCGTATCCTGGAACATTTAACACTGCTTTCACCTGGAGACCTGATCCCTTACGCGGAGGCCCTCACAGCCAGCATGGCTCTGCTGCTGGAGCCTGCTGTGCCTCGTCGTATACTACAGACCGTCAACAAGCTCTGGATGGGTCTGAACACCGTGATGCCCCGCAGGTACGTGCTCCGGACATGCAATCAGGAATTTGTGCCTTAAAGCATTAATGGAATCACTTGAGTAAAATTGGTCTAAAGAATTTTCTTGTCCTCACTAATTAGAATTTGACATCACTGAAGTGAATGAACACCCCTGCTGCTGCTGGTTAAATAATAATTATACATGTTTCCAGTAAAAGGCTTACAGGGGTGTTTGACTTGTTGCTTCCTCTTCTAGGGCTGTAGTTGCTGGGAGGCTCTGTAAATACAGGACATGAAACCTGTAGAGCAGGAGATGTTGCTCTTAACTTTCAGCTGTCTGCTCAGTGATTATTGTATAAACAGATCAAAGACACTGAGGTGAGCGACTGTGTCGGCCTTTGTGAACTCTGGACAGATGAGGTTAACCTCACTCTGCTGCAGGGCTCAAAGGAGCACAGCTACCAAAAGGAGCCTGTTACAAGACGAGCTCAGGCAGGAAGACTGAGAGGGAGATGTAAGGGGTTGTCGGGGAGCATGCTAGCGGGCCGTCGTTATTACCGTGTTGTTTGGAAAATACGGCACACTTAAAATCAATCCTTTGATTTTTCTGAAAGTCGACAGAGCCCCTTATAATCCCGTGTGCCTTATGTATGAACTCTGGTTGTGTTTACTGACCTCGAAACGATTTTATGTGCACGGCGCTCGAAAATCTGTCAAATGTTTCAGTACGACTTTGCTAAGCTACGAAGCCGCACCGCTTGATGGATTGTCGGAGCATTACGGCTATCGTAGGCGGAGCCTCGCGGAGTGATACGTACTGTGCTTCAACATAATATTACCGTATCGTGTGTGTATAACCTCTTTTTAAGTGTTGTGGATATTATACATGGTTATGCTGAGGATATGTCGGCCAGTTTCCACTGGAAATGCTTTTTGGTTAAACTGTCAGCGAGGAATTTGCATTTGCACTGTTAAAATTTTATATAACTTTAATGCACATAAAAAACAGCTGCTTGTTTAAGTGAAAATACATTAGTATAGTGTCAATTATATCGTCAGTTATATCGTTATCGCAAATTTTCAAATGTATATCGTGATAAATATTTTTGGTCATATCGCCCTGCTCTAATCTGAATATTAATCTTGGGCGTAATACTGTCAGTTTTACTTTGAGCAGTTTTAATGTTGTCCCTTAACAAGGCAGTGTTTCTTAGTCTTAGTTACGTCAGAGTTCTTTAAAAGCCGGGTACAGTCGGTGCTTCAGTTAACAAAACTTTGTGTGGTGGGAATGAAATTGTGTGTCTGTGTCACAGGCTGTGGGTGATGACGGTAAACGCCCTCCAACCTTCAGCGAAGCTGCTCAGGCAGCAGAGGTACACCCAGAATGACCTGATGGTCGATCCTCTCATCGTGCTGCGCTGTGATCAGAGAGTATACAGGTGACTACAAAAAGCCACGCATGGACTCAAACATACAGTCTCAGACGTGTTGCAGTAGGTGGGCTTTCATGCGGTCCACATTTTCATTGAACCCTTTATGACCGGGCAGCGCGGGCACGCTCCGTTTTCCGTAACTATTTTTAAAGCCCGGTAGAACTGGAACCACGTAAGCTAGCGCAATCATTTTTTTTGCATATGAAACCGGAGGAGTTGTACTTACATCTTATGCCATCAGCTCGTCCTCAGTCACGGTTTCCTTCCACACATAGCCTTGCAAAACCTGCATAAAAAGCACTTGCAGCAACAAAAACATAATATTCCAGAAACAGGCTCGTCCGATCAGCTGTTCATAACACTTCCTATGTTGGAATAGACGTCAGCGTGAACTGTTGCATCTCCGCCATTACCTGCCCGGAACTGGAAGTGACATCATTTTCACAGAAAATGTATTTTTTTGTCCTGTAGGGCATTTACAAAGATATGCGGGTATTTTTAAAATAAATTTTGAGTTTATGCCTTTCTGTATCGTGTCTGGGAGGCTTAAACTCAAACTGCTGGAAATAATCTGTTTTGATGCTATTTTTTTGCAAATTTGCATCATAATATTTATTTTCATTTTTCCTGCAGCATATAAAAATTAGTGTATCTCAAAAATAAAACTATGAAGACACTCAAAATAATTTTCCTGTGGTTGGAAACTATTTTGTGCAACTTTTTGTTATTTACAGTTTTGAGGGATGAACCTCTGAAATTTCTCTAACTAGAAATATATGGAAAAAAACAAATGATTTTCAATTTTTTTTGTCATTTATTGCTCTTTTGTATGTAGTTACTAAGGACTTAATGCATACATGTTATTAAATTTAGGCTATAATGGTTGTATTGATGTATAGAAACTACAGCATGTAAGAATATAAAGATAAGCTCTGGCAGACTTGGTTCTATGATGCGTCTTAATTGTCAGGTAACAATATTTGTTTTTGGCCAGGTGTCCTCCTTTGATGGACATTGTCCTTCACATGCTGAATGGCTACCTGCTGGCCTCGAAAGCCTACCTACAATGTCACCTGAAGGAGACGGCCGACTTTGATCGACAGAGCCAGACTGTGTCGAGCCTCGGTGTGCCGGGACAACCGGATACGCCGGAGGTCACCAGGGAGGAGCTAAAGAACGCTCTTTTATCTGCGCAGGTCATTTGAGTTTTATAAGAGTGCTATGCATCTGACAGCATATTCATTGATTCCTAGCCCTGTTTCCTGTATCACGTTGTTTCTTCATGCCCCCCAAAATATTACACTCCAAAATTTGCAAATCTTATTTTTATGTGAAATTTCTATCTTACTGATGTTTCAGTAAAACAAAAAATGCAAAAAGACACTAAAGTGTAACGGCGGGCCTTTTATGCAAAGTCATTATAAATCCTTGTTTTTGTCCAACTGCAGGACAGCGCAGCAGTGCAGATTCTTCTGGAGGTGTGCCTGCCAACCTCTGAAGAGCAGCAGCTGGGGGCCACCACAGACAGCCTGTTGAGGAGCATTCGTGGCCCCGTGCCAGGGAAATCGAAACAGGGAAGCCTGGGGCCTGCAGCCAAGGGGGGCGTGGAGGCTGCGGAGCCAGAGGGAGGTTTGCTCAGTGATTTGAGGGAGGTGCAGTGTCTCATCTGTTGTCTGCTGCATCAAATGTTCATCGCCGACCCCAACATTGCCAAGTTGGTCCACTTTCAGGTAATATATTGTGAAAATGCTGGCAGGTTTATTGTGCCATTAGGCACCATCTTGTAGCATCCTTCCACATTTTCCTATTGAAAGCATTACAGTCATTGATAATTGATTACACCGTAGAGCAGAAAATACCTTCAGTGCGTTTTTCAAGAAGATCCGAATCATATTGACCCCATTAGTCATCAGATTGTGCCGTGGCGTAAGTAATAAGTGAGTGCAGCGCTCCCAGAAGCAGCAGACAGCCATATGGTGGACTTCATCAAACCGCTTCCTGTCACAGTAATCCATCCACGCTGCTGAGCAGGAGCTGCTGAGCAGGAGCTGCTGAGCAGGAGCTGCTGAGCAGGAGCTGCTGAGCAGGAGCTGCTGCAGTGTGCATCGGCGCACACGCATGTTTACGCTAGCACTCATTTACATAGACGACTGTTTGAATAAATGAACTGCTTATTTGCGATTTCTTGCTTATGTTGCTAGATTAATTCCAAGTTTCCTGTTTCCTCTTGTCTCCCTGTCTGCCAGGGTTACCCTCAAGCTCTGCTGCCTCTAACTGTGGCAGGCATTCCCTCCATCCATATCTGTCTGGACTTCATCCCAGAGCTGCTGGCCCAGCCCCAGCTGGAAAAGCAGGTGAGGCCTCCCAACCTCCCCTCCCCTCTCTTTTCTGGCTTTCACTCCTAGACTTGCCCTGGGTTTGTGCCAGAGCCTCTCTTACACTGTTGTGCTTTTATTTATTTATTTATTTTCTCCAACCAGCTCTGCTCGCTGCTCTGCTGAGTGTTTGCATATTTGCTACATAAATAAATGTATTAAATGTCTCACTGTTGTTATCGTGTGTCCCTGCAGATCTTTGCAATCCAGTTGCTATCATATCTGTGCACCCAGTACGCCCTACCCAAGTCCCTGAGTGTGGCCAGGTTGGCCATCAGCGTCATGGGTACACTTCTTACAGGTCAGTAAACACTCTCTTTACGTCTCACACGCTTATGCATGTGGTGATATACTTCCTCTTTTAGTGCGCATCTTTTCATCATACTGTCTGTCAAACATTCAGTCTGCTGCCTGCACACTGTACAGTTCATCTTACATAAATCAGCTGTTGGCACACAGATGTTTTTATCCCTGTGTTTAGCTGCCATCCTCTGGTGTTTATCTGTTAGTGCAACATTATTTCTCTACACTGTATTAACTGTTTATCAGCCTTGTGTATAGTGTTAATTGTGTATTCGTGTGTGTTTTGCTTCCTAGTGCTGACTCGTGCCAAGCGTTTCCTCTTCTTCATGCCCACCCTGCCATGCCTGGTGGCTTTCTGCCAGGCGTTCCCTCCACTCTACGATGACGTGGCAGCTCTCTTAGTACAAGTGGGCCAGGTTTGTTCTTCGGACGTGGCCACCAAAGCCCGGGACATCGATCCTTTTATCGCGCGTAAGCATGATTACTCATTTTCTTGGCAGAATAATGTAACCGTGGACACAAAAATATTTTGACCCAAATCATTTTTGTTCATCTTTTTAAAAATCCACAATCCAGATGTTGTAATTAAAGCCATCTGATCATTTCTGTCCTAAATGTCTAAGAATTATGAGAAAGGTCCTTCATCATTTATTAGCTTTGATGTGTTTGAGTGAAGCCTGATGTTGCCTTACACATAAAGACCAAGTGCCAGCCTGCTCCTCAGACTGAGGGTTTGAAGCTCGGTATTGGTATCACTGCTGTTGGACCTGTACTCACTGTGGATGTACAGCTCGTGTATTTCACTGGATCTAGTAAATGTGTAGTAGGAGTATACCTACCATAGACATTTAAAGGTGTTGTCCATGTATGCTACTGCAGACAGGCTTAATCTACTTTGTTTATTCAGCATTTCTGGACGCTTCGATTGGACATAGAATAATTTGTGTAGATGAGTTTAGATCTACCAGTGCTAAAGAAAAACACTTGTTTTTTCACTCAGGCTTGCAGTATCTTAAGGAGAAACCACTGGAGGCTGTGGTCTCAGGAGGACACCCCTGCAAGCTGACTCTACCCCAGAAGACAGCAGAGGAGCTGGGTGGGGCTGACCCTGATGTCCAGCTCTGTTACTGCATAGAGGCCACCTTCATGGACATTATCAGCTGCACCCTTCACGGACTATAGAGCAAACACACAGAGACTCTGGATGGTTCAAAGGGACTTGATTAAACCAACAACTCCAAACACTCTGTGTTCATGTGCTCTGTGATGATTTGTAGAAAGTACAAAAATGAAAATGTTAAATGTTTTTGGGGTTTTTCTTCGACCTCTGTAAGCATATTTTTTTAACTGTAAGTGCTACGACCTTTTTTTCTCCGGCACTGAAAAAAAATGTTGCCTTCAGATGTGAGAGTTTTGTAACGTATTTGTTTGTAATAAAACAAAGGAAATATCCGTCTGAGGTTTATTCTGCAGTGGGAAGTTTGGATAGATGTGGCATCTCTTCTCAGCATAAATCTGGACTCCTGGTTTTCTGCCCCTTGCATATAATTAAGATTTTATTTCTTGTTTTTACTGGAAATACTTAAATTTTTTTTTATGCAATCAAAAAAAGACCTTTAAATCCAGTTACAGTTAAGTCTTAGGAGTTGCACAAGTTTTTGACCTTTTAACATTTTGTTTAACACAAGTTCACAAACATCAAAGAAGAAAAAAGGACGATTGGAGCAAACGAGTTGGTTCTGTTGGATATTTTTACAATAATCTTGATAAATACCTGAAATATACAGAAGAACCAATTCTTGTCAGTTACAATTAGGGATGGGTATCGTTTAGGTTTTATCCGATACCAGTACCAAACCGGTACTTTTGAAACGGTGCCGGTGCTTAAACGGTGCTCGAACCGGTGCTTAAAGAATGAAGAACACAAACTTTGTTCAAAAACCTCTCATTTTTTTGTAAAAAGATAACAATGTTAGCCTTTTCTGCAGCTATAGGGCATATATGGTATCACTCTTGGCTGGAAGCAGTGCTTAATCAATGGAAAAACACAAACTTTGTCCAAAAACCTCTCATGTTTAACTGTTTTCCACTTTTTCTTTGGTCATTTTAGCCTTTTTGGCCAGGGTGAAGGGAGCCGCATGTAACTACGACGGTGTTTGCTAGTTCACCTTACATGCATTAATGTAATAACGTGGTTAGCCTACTCAACGTAAATTACACATGAACAACATTAAGCTACTCACGCAGAGAAGAACGGCTGCTGCTGCTGCATCATCATCCTCATCATTCTGCTACACTGGCAGGGCTAGGGGCCAGGACTCTACTCTTCGGGTTCTTGGGGGATGTTGCTAACTCCGGGTCCGATAACAGGCACCACACCCGCAGTAGATGTGCTCGGTGTGAGGTCTCGCAGCAAGCTATCAAATACGGCGCATTTCTCGGCTTTTAAAAAAACGCTATGCGTCGCCAGGTGTTTCATCGGATTCGAGGTGTTACCTCCTTTGACAGTATCACAGTATCAGCTTAAAGCACTTGTTGCAGGCTGCTGAGTTTGCATCTTTTGCTGTGAAGTACAGCCAGACTTTGACCGCTTCGCCTTGGGCGTTTTTAATCTGTAGCTCTGCTCTAAAAGAACGGACGTACCTGGGCCCGCCTACTATCCTCGGAAACGTAAAATGATTGGCTAGAATTCAAAGTGTGTGACAGCTCAGGGGAAAAAAGCACCGAAATGTGCGCTGCTTTTCGGTCTGGTTACTACCGTTTATGTCAGAACCGGTGCCATCATGGCACCGGATACCGGTACCCATCCCTAGTTACAATGTTTCCAGTAACTAAAGTCATTAAAATGGTTTATTTGGTTTATAATGAAATCTTTGTACCTTTGAGCACAAACATGATCGGTTCCTTCTAAAACAAGCAGCTGATTTCAAAGACAGATAAATAGCACTTAAGCATATTCAAACATTCACACGCTTCAGATAATAACTTTGGGTTATGATTATTAGATGACCTGCTGCTTGTGCACGTGTATAAAAATACTGTCCAACTTTAAAAAAAAAAAGAAGAAAAACTTGTTCAGGCTTAAGCAAAAACAGTGTTTTTTTTCTAATTCTTGAATTCAGGCTGGGCTCGACCCCCCAACCAGCCCATGCTGATTGTGTGCACTCTAATGTGTAGCTGCTATCTCACATGTACCTAGGGATGCATCATCATCTGTAGGCCTCGTGGGCTGATATCAGCCTATCAGGATATAAGATGGCATTTAGCGATGTCAGTGGCTGATCTGTATCTGTCGTGTCACGCCACTGTTGCAGTAGGTAAATGTCCAAAGATGTCGAGATAAAGAGCTGGGAGGCTTTCAAACTATTTTTAAATGTGGAATTATTTTATTTTCCTGGCACAAAAGTGTTGATTTGAACTTATCATATTCTATTGGAGATTATGTATCTGAATTTCAGGAGCAGGACCACGCCTCCAAACACGCTCCTTCCGGTTGCCATCTACAGAGGTTCCCCCAGTTCTGCAAGCTGTTCATTCTCGTTTACGTGCCCCACCCTCCCTCCTTGTTCTCATTTCTTTAACTTCCTCACTTCTATTTAGTACACGGGGATCTGCCAGGCCTGGGAGCCATCGCCAGTCCCCTTCGAGGCCTTCCCCAAAGCGCAGCTCACTTCATGTCAAAGCATCACCTTTACCCACTAAAACACTGTCAAACCTAAAATGAGGACGTGGGCCCAGCGAGTGAATTCTATTCTACTTACTTACTATTAGTTACTTCACATTTAGTGTATGTTGTTGCTGCTGTGCTGTCCTGACAGGTGTATCCTGATAATTCACCAGAGGGCACTCTTGCCACACTAAAACCAACACGTCCACTCCATCAACAGCCATTAATTACAGAAACCTTGTGGATTTAGTGGTAAAGAGTCAGAGAGTAGTTTTCAAAGTTGATACACAAATATAAAACTGTTACTGTCAGAAGGTAAGAATGTAGCCGCCCTGTGATTTACAGTAATATGCAAAACGCTGCTGGAGGATTTTACATATTATGTGCCAGTACATAATGGCGTCACCGCTGTTTAAACGACCAGTATTGCTGCACATAAAATATATACCGAGGAATTTTGGACATAATTGCACCGGTAGATGGTACTGGTAGATGGTAGATGATATGCATTATGTTTTGTAGCCTTTTAAGGGAGAGATGTGAGTTGCAGCCACAGTTTCTCTGTTTGTGAATCTATGAAGTGCTCTGCAGCAGTTTGTTGTGCCGCTGCAGTTTCCTGGTGCTGTGAGAGATGCCTGAAGCAAGTGAGGGTGAAATCACAGAGCAGTTTTGTTTTCACTGCTGTGCTTGTAACATCGAGCGCCCAAAAATACAACATCTTGCAAACTGCAAGGAGAAGGGTGCGGCGAGGGGAGAAGTAAGAGAGATGTAGTTGCTCAGTTCAGTTTGACAGAAGCTGAAGAAAATAAAGAGAATCTTCAGGTAACATTTATTATGTTTCGTGCTGATTTGGAAATACCAAACGATGGCATCTATGTTGTAATTCGAGTCTGTCAGCAGACCCAGAACAAAACTGCTCCAGTTCAGACACGAAGACGTGTTCTGTAGGGATGTAGATGCCGTCGACATAATCAGACCTTCACGTCTTTTAAAGAATGTTATTTAATGAGGGAAGGACCAAAACTACACTTTAGTGCTGATACTGATACAATAATCACAAGTAATTTGTCTGTCACGGCATCTTTCAAACAGCACAAATTCAGTCACACGTGTTTAGATCGCACGTATAAGAGCCGCAGAGTTCACGCCGCGTCCCTCACGTACAAAGTTAACATTTACAGTAACGATGCGGCGGCTGCTGATTATCTGCTGTCTCTCATTCATGAGACACAACCAAATCTTCAGAGATCAAATGGTCATTTTTAAATAATCAGTTTTACATTCAGCACATCAGCATTCGACAGCAAACAGGCAGCAGCTGCTCGGTGAGTAACCGTAGTTTCACAACAATGCTTTTATGTCTTTAGAAATCTCTCCGAGATCACTGAAGGCAAAGTGGCTTTCTTAATGTACTCGTCCGAGCATAATGTTGCCCACATTTTCACTTCAGGTTGCTTTTGTTCACGTTTGTTTCCTATTTGCTTTTGTTTACTTGGTAGTAATAAAAGGCAAGCCCTTAAGAGGCAGCACATCTCCCACTCCAGCTCGTTACAAGAGTCGCTGAGGGTAGCAGAGCATTCTTTCCTTGTTTGTCTCAGTGGCTCTTAGACAGAAAGGCACTTCAGGCAGTAAATGCAGTAAAACGCCCACGTACTGCTATAACTATGCCTGAGACATCCGTGTGATGGACACTGCTTGGCTCTCTGTTGCTCTTCAGGTATTTGACTTTTCAATCTGTTTGAATTCTCTCATACAGAAACAGCATTTTTTACACTGGTGAAATCAAATCCGCAGTCTGCAGTGACGTTTCCAAACACAACTCTTTAGCACTCCAGCATCTTTTTACATTGTTTCAAATTATATACAGCAAAACTGAACACATCCCTCTGCAATATCCAATTATTCAGAAAGATTTTGTCTTACAGTAACTGTAATTTGAAATATTTAGTGGAAGCACTAAAGCACCTCCACTTAGTTAAGTGCTGTTTTATTTTGGTGTGAGTTTCTAACACTGGGAGACGCTGGCATTGCTGGAATTACTGAACTCTGCAGGTGCTCACATAGAAAGCCCACGTTGATCTTTTGGATATTGCACCGTTTCTCCAGCATACTTTAACCTGTGTGGCGTGCTCAGTGTTGGGCAAGTTACTTTGAAAAAGTAATTAATTATAGTTACTAGTTACTTCTTCAAAAAATTAACTGAGTTAGTAACTGAGTTACAAGATTCTAAAAGTAATTAGCTACTGTGTTACTTTAAAAAAAAAGAAAAAGTTTAACCCTCTGGGGTCCAGTTCAATGTTCCCTCTAATGTTTCACGTGTCTGAGCGAACACACAAACTCCGAGCGGCCCCTTGGACCACTGTGAGCAACAGCAGACGTGTGCGCTGTGGTCACGCCAGCATCCAATCCATCCAAGTTACATGTTTATTAAAGTAATCAAATTACAGCATTTACATTTATGCTAGACGACTTTTAATTACCTGCTTTAGCCCACTTACAATGAAAATTAAAAATAAATCTTGTTCATGACCTGTGCAGCATGTTAACACTATTGGAAGTAAAAATAACTTGAACTCCAATTTTTAAAACACAACTTTCTTTTTTTTTTTTATGAAGCTCTGACTTGTATTATGAGTCTGTGGTCTGGGAGAGAGTCTGTAACTCTGTCTGCAAAATACAGTAAATAATGACCAATGTTGGGCAATTAATTATATGGTTACTTCTTCAAAAAAGTAACTGAGT
This sequence comes from Perissodus microlepis, assembly GCF_051167445.1. Lineage (NCBI taxonomy): Eukaryota > Metazoa > Chordata > Actinopteri > Cichliformes > Cichlidae > Perissodus > Perissodus microlepis. The sequence continues at coordinate 1,536,588 of NC_140470.1, forward strand.
TATGCAAACAACAAAGTGTTTTGCAGCTGTTTACCTAAAAATGCAGCCAAGGCGTTTCTAAATAAACATTTCAAACTATTTACAGAACAATCAGCTGTTCTGCATCAAATCTGATGCCACACAAATTATTTGTGCCGCTCCAAAAAATAATTTCTGTCCACTATGAGATGAAGGAGAACAACAGCCTGATACCTGCAGGCCTGACAGCAGGAGATGTATCACTGCTGTAACAGCTGTAACACTCAGCAGTCGCCTCATTGTTCTGACACACACAACAAAACTATTGACTACACTACACACTAACTACACAAGACAACACATTAACTACACACTCCAAACACGCTAAACATCACAAATCTCTCACATCTCAAAACTCTCTCTCTCTCCTAAATCTTCCCCCTCTTCCTAAACAACCAAATGTCATGTTGCCATATCATTCTTTGATTGGTCGACATGGTGCCTTTTTCCACCAACACCAACGGGCTGGTTTTTTTTGTTTTTTTTTGCTCATAAGCAGAGAGTGCTCGCTGCGCTGTCCGGGTCTTTGACGTGAACGAAGCGAGCCGACTCCTTATCGCGAGCGAGAAAGAGAGCCAGGGACAACAACGTCACATTAGAAAGGTATAGTAATCATCCACAACTATTTTCAGTTGCAGATGATAAAGGATTCAGAAAGTTTATTCATGCAGGTCCATATGACAGAGAATGTGCATCTTCCTTTTGTTTTCATATTTCAATTTCAATTTAATTGTGTTGTGGTTTGTAGTGTTTTGTGTTGTTTCACTTTAAATTTGTTTAAAAGGAAAAAGCTGAAAATTTAAATAGTTAGAAGCTGAAATGTGAATAGTTGGTTTTTGTATTATATGATTTATTTATTACATTTTATGTGGCGTGAATAAATAAAAGTATATTTACGGTGGCCCCTACAGACAAAGCACGTACAAACTCCAAAACACGTACAAAAGACAACAGAAGTGCTCCAGGATGCAGGCGCAGTGTTGAGCTTTTGTTACCTCGTGGCTACACAAGCCAGGAAGTACCAATTTGGTGTGTGGTAATAACAGGTAAATTAACTTTTTTTTATTATTATTTTAATATATATGAGTGCTTGTGTATAAATACACAAACAATACACATATGATTTCAATTGTGTAATTTAAGTGATCTAGTAGCTCTGCTTTGGAAGTTCAGTTAACGCTAGAAATGTGTTTTGGAGTTTGTACGTGTTTTGTCTCTAGGGGCCACCGCATATATTTATATATAAACATATATAAATAAAACCACTTATTTTACATTAGTAATTCCTTTTGTGCTTCATTTTATATTATTGTTAATAATAAATAAATTAAAGCCACAAAACAACCTGAAGAGCCGGTTCGGAGCCGAAAGAGCCGGCTCGAAATCCCATCACTAAAACACAGTCGCAGAGAGAGAGCGTCACCCTGTAACCATGGCAACCGTAACGCTGCCGCCTGGAACAACAGAAGGACAGAACAACAGGGTAAGTGAGTGAGTAGTCGTGTCCAAATTCATGGGCTGCATCCTCCTGAGGACCCGGCCTTCGTGGTCTACGTGGGCCGGGTCCTCAGAAGGTCGGGTAGGCCGGAAGTAAACGGCTGTGAAATTGGACGGTCCAGCCTTCTGATCTGCGTCACCGCTGTCTCGGTGGAGGTCAATAAACTCGGCCATCTGCTCCTGGCTATCTAAAATATAACAGGACACTGGCGTAAACTCTCGACCATCTCACACTTCGGTTTAATCAGTTTTCTGTTTGACGTTTATTCAGCTGTGTGAAAACCACCCGGGGGATTAATAAAGTTTTATCTAATCTAATAACTTTAATCTCAGCCAAACCGATTTACTCATGAACAAATAAAACACTGAAAAAAGCCAAACAATAACATTTTTAGGTTGTCTAAGTGACTTATATATTACATTTAACCTGAGTAGTGAAAGTCCGCGGTGATCTGAAAATGATGTGCCGGGAGTTGTGCCGTTCTCAGCGGCTTCAGTGACCCTCAAGCTCCCGGCTACTTATCGAGCTGGTGGGCAACAGACGTCTCCAAAAACATCGAAGCACTTTTGCAAATATGCGATATCTTGATAAACCGAGCAGATATTTGATGTTTACACAGCTACATTCTCGCCTGAAAATATGTTAAAAGTTTATTTTGTGACCCAGAAAGATTAATAAGAGTAATTTTAAAACTCGGTAGCAGCCGCTATTGCCGGAAACTGGAGTTTGGCTGGGCCGCGCTATGAATTCTGGGATATGGTGGGCCACGAAGGACACACCCGACCCATCCTTCAAATTTGGGGAAATGAAGGACGCATTTGTCGGCCGCATTTGTCGGAGTCTACGAATTTGGACAGCCTTCGGCGCGTCGCTGTGACGTGATCGGTCTACAAATGCGTCAACGATCACCCCCAGTGATTCGCTGGCGCTACGATTCCGCACAGGAAGGGAGGGGGTGAGTGAGGAGCTATTGCCTTGATGTGAGCTTCTACTCAGGCTCTTTTCTTCCAGTTCAGAGCAGAAATGTTTCTGTTAAGAAACTGGCTGTTGTTTTTTTCCCCACAATTTTAATTATAAGCTAGATATATTTTACTTTAGTTTGCTAACAGCAACAGGGATGAGTCAGTGAGTCCGTTGGGCTTGTGAATCATGATTCACGAGTCAGTAAAGTGATTCTCGAGTTCTGAACGATTCGTTCATGATTCGCACATCACTAACCTTCACTCAATACAGACGAGTGAGAGCTGCGCGTCCGTGCCATCCTTTCACCCCTCCTCACTATTTCCCCTGTTTAAGGGCACAACATTACATTAGTTGTAACAGTAAAGGTCTCTTGGTTCAGGTAGAATTATCCACTCACCATTAAGGTGTGGCCCAGACTCAAGTGCCTCAGTGCTGCTGGTGACTGAGAGAAAAGAGACACAGAAATGCATTTTCCACTTCCAGCGTGAAGACAATATGTGTGCTTTACTGAGCACAAGTGGATGCATATCAGCTGGACAGTTAAAACTGTGTTGACCTCTTGGACCTGGCGTCCACATATGTGCACATCACATTTTGAGTTGTCTAGATTACAATCCTAAATTTTGCTCTACAAGGCCTCATATCCACGTCTCAGAAACGACATCAGGTAAAAAGATAATTCTGTGTTTTTACATTCATCAGGTCCCAATCAGCCCAAATAGCAAAGAGAAACTAAAAATGCCATGAAAGAGTTCCTAAGTTGGCTTAAACACCTTTTTTATTAGTGTGGAAAAAGACTCATCGTCACGCCCTACTCAGCAATGACAGGCAAAGGTAACGGCGAGAAGAGGAAAACTACTTAAGCTGTACTATACCATTAAAACCAGCAGACAGGAATAGCCTCCCTCCCCATGTGCGCTGACAGTGTGTGGGAGCTGCTGACACCATAATGACGCAGAATAAATCAAATATGAATACAACGATAATTAAACCACTGATATTATAAATAAATAGGATAAAAAATCATGTTGATTGACAAACTATCAGTCATGAGTAGAGATGATGGGCCTTTGCTGAGCCATATTGGATACTGAAGTCCATCCAAATTAAAAGCAGCTTAATGTTATTGCAGGCACGAGAGCTTTAGAGCACTGAAAGCATTCACACGGTTGTTGATCTGGTTGGAGGAGTAATCGACCTCGATGATTACCGACCTTTTTAATCACCAGCTACAGCACCGAATGAAAGAAAATTTGTAGATTAGGTGATTTTCTCTTTATCCACATTTCTTCCATATGAAAAGAAGTTTGTTTTGCACGATCAAAGAACACGCAGAGACGATGCGCCCCCACCCACACCCACACCCACCCACCCTGTCGTCTTCTGCTGGTGGATGCTGAGGGAATTGATTACACGGAGCAGGAACACTTTGTCAGGCCTGAATGCGTTTTTCACAACGTGTTGCCGGGAACAAAGGGACACTATTAAAGCTTTCGTAAAACCCTCTAAAAACTTTTGATTTCCCTCTCGGTTGAGCAGAAAGTGTCAGGAAGACCGCGATTGAAAATTAATTGGCAGCGTGTCAGTGGTGTATTTACATTTTGTTCTTTTAAAGATGCAATTAATTACACGAGATGAAGAAATCTGCAGAGAGATGAGATGCGTAGTGTTGGTTGCTCTCCTCCCTGCAGACTGTCTCTGCTCTGAGGGAGTGTAGGCAGGCTTGCCAATTAGACACAGACTAAAAAACCCAACACTCCAATGTTTCAGCAGGTAAAAAAAGAGAAAGGCCTAAATTTAAATTGCTTGGAAAATCAATGTAATAGACAGACGGTAGCGTGTAGTTTTCACATTCTGATGCTTCAAGCTATACGAGGAAGATGTAAGAAGAATGTTCTCTTTCAAGAGTTTCCTAACTCCTGGAAACTGCTGCAAATTAGGTGCAGGGCTGGCACGGCAAGTGTTGTGTGCAGTAAGTTAAGCTTTCTTATTTCTTCTCCTGTTTTTTGTTCGCCAAATGAGGTGTACTTCAGTGCAGGACTAACAGGACTGACTGCATGTAAATGTGTCTGTAGTCACCTTTACATCCAGTCAGTCTGACATTCATCATCATCATCATCAAGGGAGCAGTTACTCCAACATTTCCCAGATTTTCCTGTCTCGACTGTGTTTCTCTAACAAAACTCAGCAGACATTAGTAACGTTGCTGTATGCTCTTTTTTATGAATCCAGTTCTTTTTTTACTATTGCGTCCCTTAAATCTTCTTCCTTTCTTGCACTCAGTCGCGCAGTTTCTGGCCTTTACAGACTCTTAACACGGAGGCTAAACTGTCTGACCCCCATCAGGACAAATGGAGGGTTAGGCCTTTTCATTCTTTCAAAGCTAAAACACAAAGTGAAGCTAACAGAAAAAAGGAAGATTGGATTCGTCCCGCCTTACAAACACGCGGCAGCAGTTGCTGCTGAACGCTTCTTTAAAAGCAACATATGCTTTTTGTACTGGAAATACATTCGACATAAAAGGAAGAAGGAGCGGGCGAGGCAATTGAAGTTTGGCAATAACATCTCAAATGTCCCACATTTCCACTCTGCCAGTAAGTACGGAAAAGTTTTAAAAGAAAGAGACAGTTTGATGTTAGGACATAAAAAGGAGTAATGCGAGATACCTCAGGAGCTTGCTTGCCTCGCGCTTTTCAGTGAAGACCAAAGAGGGCCTTTTAAAAAGCTTTTATAATTGATTCCACCCAGAGGTAACCCAAGGCAATCACCTACCTCACCAAAAGCGAACACTGAAGCCCTGTGTAAAGACTGCCTGTTCCCCCCTCTCTATTCCCTGCCATCTTTTTTATTGGAGCTTTCATCTGCGAGTGTGAATAACTGCGAAGTGAGCCAAAGCTGAATAAACATTGTCTGAATAGGTGATTGATGGATCAATTTGGGTCCCTCGTTTCCCAGCGCTGGTGGCGGCATTCACATTGATTATATTGCCTGTGGTCGTTGGCCAAAATACAGTCCTTGAAATGAGTATGTCTCTTGGAAAGCGTCCAGCGCTCCTTCAGCCAAACAGATGGCTCCCAGTGCTGCAGTCATATCCATATTAATGACATGATTACAATGCATTACAATCAAGAGATCTTGTCATTAACTTTGCGATTTAAAAAGCAATTATGGGTTTTGATTATCCTCTGCTGCAGATATGTGGTGTGCATGTCTTCCTTTGCCAGTGGGCCCTTAATAAAACAGCAGATTGATTCCTCAGCTTTACCCTGACTGACAGCTAATGAGTGGAATGGCTTCTGCATAATGATGGAATGCAGCAAGGCTGAAAGGAGGGAATGGAAAATATGAAGATGGGCGTCATCGTGTCAGAAGAGGTCCTCTGTGTTTGTGAGCGTCCCCACAGACTGCAGCGTCGGCCGGTCGGCCGCTTCGTCTGTAGAGCTGTGGGAAATGTTGGATACATGTGTTAAGATAACGTTTCTGATTCTCTTTGTCGTCATATGAAGTTTTTATTTATCCAGATACAGACTGTATACTAAAGATGGAGAAAACCACAGCAACATCAATCCATGTGAAGCCTTCGTGTGTGAACGATTTGGCTACCACCAAATTATTTCACTGGAACCAGAAAAGTGAACGAAGGTTGGCGAGCTCGATTCACCGCATCAAGGATGCTGCAGGATTCAGGATTCACCACGACTGAAGGGCCAGTGTTTTGGACACAACGAGCTTTATTATTCGTGACATAATTTAATAAAGTACTGCAGAAAGCACTGCCAGCACAAACATGATGGCGTGGACATTGATGATGAGTCTCCAAAGCTCACAAAAACCTGTGTGTCACATACGATGAACTAGAAGACTTCAGTGTAACGCTTTCTTTGATGTGATGAACTGTGGCTGTGTGGCTAAAGGAGCAGTACTTTATTTTAGTGTAAATTAGTGCTGTCAATAGATTTAAAAAAGAAAAAATTAATTGCACACGTTTCTGTAATTAATTGCGATTAATCGCATTACTTGATCAATAGCCTGGCTGCAATTACACTTTATCAACTTTATATTTGAGCTTGTAACAGACATTTATGCAATATAATGAAATAAATGTAGAACAAACACAAAGAATGTTAAATGCTTAAATTCAAAGAGAATTTGAATAGTTCAGTCTTTCACAGGCTCTCTCCTGTGAAATGCAACTAAACTAATATATAATATATATGAGTGCTGTCAAACAATTAAAATGTTTAATCAGGCTCATCACAGGGTTACTGTGGATTCATTTTGATTAATCATGATTAAATATCATGTTTATTCTCTATTAATCACATTTCATTTTGCATGAGCAAACAGACTCGAGAAAAAATGGAAAATATACGAACTTTATTGAACATTTGGAACATTCATGTTAACAGAAACCTCTGTAAACATGTATCCTCTCTCTCTGTCACTCTTGGGGAGGCTTCAAGTCCTTGAAACGAGGAAGCAAAGCTGTGTAAAGGTTCTCAGTGATGTTAACAGGTCTGCAGTTTGTTGCAATCCACTTGGCGTCAGTCGATGTGTCCGAGGTCGACTTACTGAGTCCGCGATGCTCCGTGAGTGGTTTGTCCAAGCTGGGTGACGCGTTGGCCAAAGTGCTAGCAGCATCCTGGCTAACGTGTGCTTCGCGTCAATGTGATATTTTAAGCTGGAAGCGCTTCGGTGAAAATTCCTTCTCGCACAACGTCCATAAGACTTTATGTCGGTCGACTGTTCTGTCTTCTTGTTTTTTTAATGCTCAAATTTCCCATCGAGAGGCCGATGTGCGTTCATCATCTTCCATATTGAGTTGATTGGTTCAGTCACTACCAGATCAACTGCCCATTTGCGCGAAGGTAACTCTGCTTGGACAAACTGCCCGAAATGCGCTGACAGACACATTTCAGGGATTTTGAGTCACTCTGCACCCCAGATGGGTTAATTTTTGTTAACTGCGTTAATCGTGATGACGGCTTAATCTACACGTTAATTTTGACAGCACTAGTGTAAGTATTTCAAACACTGGGAGACACTAGTATCGGTCTATTGTTATTTGCAGTTGCACCTCTTGACACTATGCTAGGCAAGTTAATGTATTTTTCTCTAAAAGTTCCTTTTTTAAAACGTCGTAGTTCCCTTTAGCTAACTATGAAAACAGCACCGTGCTGAGCTCGGAGCCAGACTCTCACTTAACTTGATTCTTTAAAAGCTGTTGAAAAACTGTATCTGACTCGGTGGGCATGAGCTACTCTCTCCACAGAGATAGATGTGGAAGCTGTGTTAGCCTGCACTTGAACAGTGTTAGCACATTTTATCATCCAGATTTTAGCCAGGATCATGTGTGCCTAATCACAGTACTTCATCATCATATAACGTAAAAGCTTTATATGTGACAGAAACCTTTAATTCACTTTAACCGTTACAATGAGTGACACAGAAATGCTGGTAAATCTGGCATCAGATGAATGGAGGCATAAGTTGGAAAAATGAGCACAAGTGAACTTAAGTGAATGTAAGACACTGTGCTGCTCTTTTAAAGCATGTGATAGTTTAAGACCTTGTAAAGGGTAACACCATCTTCCCCGATGAAGAGAAAAAGATGGGTAGCAGTGTAAAAATGTGATCCTATCTTCTGCCTCCGCTCTGTTATTACCTCAGCTGTGAAATCCTTTCCCGCTCACGCCGGAAAACCAAGCGGGCGTGCTCAGCTGTGAAATTGTATCTTTTCTGCTTTCTCTGCCCTCGCTGTAGCTCCTTTCCCCGTCCTTCAAAAAAAAGCCTTTTCCTTACCTTCAAAATATGTGCTGCGTTTTGTAAGGTGAAGCCGTCCTGCACCTCAGCTGAATAATCAGGCGCCTCCTTCTGCATGCCTTTTAATAATGAGTGACTGAGAAACCCCAGAAACACCTCGACACAGTCCTACGCTGTCTGAGACTGGGCTGCTGTCTGCTTGTAAGAATTTCATGCAGTGCTGAAAAGCTGGGGACATTTTATTGAAATGTAATGAAACCTTGACAAAAGGTCCCAACTGTTAAAATAACAGGTTAGTTTGAGCATATCTTTAAAAGCATTCTGTAATAGTGATAGTGAGCAGCTTAGTAGGCCCACTGCAGCCTATGCAGGTTGTTTTCCATGTCTTTCCAGCAATGGCCTATTTTCTTTATGCCTTCCCCTGTGAGGACAGATTTCTCTGAAGCCTTTTAACGGAGAAATGAGAGCAGCAGTGCGCCTGGAGCTTTATGGCTCATAGGATTGACCTGAAGCTTATAGTGTCAAAGAACTGGAATGCGTAACTCGGAGGGATCCTCATCACGCACAGACTTCAATTGCTTTTAGTCATTGGGAGTACAGTGTTTACATTTGAGGTGATGGCATCTGGAATTACAGAATCTGTCACAATGCTAGGTCACAGCGTCTCTAAGAGTCTCTTGTATCTGTATACAGTACACACAAACACACTCAACTTATGTTAATAAAGAACTGAGTCTGTAACACTACAGTCCGTCTGAAAGCTGTAGTGGCACCCCGTGAAATCAGAATCGCATGGCACCGTGAAATAATTTGGATATCTACGCTTTAAGTGTGCAATTCCCAGTATACATACTCCAAAAAATGACAAACTCTTTAATCAGAATATAGCATCAGGTGAGTTCAACCTTCGGGATATTGATCTGGTCAGTTAAGTAGGAGAGGGGCTCGTTAATCGGTTTCAGCTGCTTTGGTGTTAATGAAATTAACAACAGATGCACAGATGAGGCAGCAGAGATGGACAGGGCTGTAGAAGGTCCTTAGCCCACCAGGAGGACCAGTATCTGCTCCTTTGTGCAAGAAGGAAGATCAGCAGCCCACTGATGTAACGTCCTCTAGTGGGCCCGCTGCTCACTGCCTGGCACCATGGAGGCCAATGGCAGGTCCACCACCCGACCTGGCCTGTGTTACTCACAGTCTGGAGAAGCCGTGGAGAACATCATGCAGGACCAATGTTGTGTCTTTAGGAGCATGGACCAATGTAGTCAGACATGCAGAGAAGCACGTGGGGGGCAAACACACGACTGTGTTATCAGCTGGTTTAATGAAATCGACCTACAGAGGGCGTCTTTGAATGCAGCCCTCTGCAGGTCGATGAGTTTCACCTCCATCAAATGATGTGGCAGTGTCAGTACAGACAGCCACTGAGTTCTGATGTATTTTCAAAGTGTTCCTTTAAGTATTTTGAGTTGTGTCTGTGTTCATGAGGTCAGCTTAACACAACACAGAGCTGTGAAGGCACACAGTGCTAAACTAAAAGTGCCAAAGCCTCCTGGTACTGCTTGTTCTGATACGTTCGACAAAGGTGGAAACTGTCATCTATATTTGACGCTGAATTCAATAAAAGTGAATTGCGAATTAATACGGCTTGTCATTACTGCTACTATTGCTCGTGTGATGAACTACCTGGGAGTGATTTCCAAACTCTGAGCTTGTCCCACTGGTGTGTCGACCTCCTGTGATTTCCTCCTGCTGCACCGCAAAACGTCGTAAAGCATATCGTCTGAAATAAATCCTTTTCCGCTGAAAACATTTTTAGGCTCTGCGCTGGAAGCATAAAAAAATATTATGGCTTTTAAAAAGGCTATTACAGCCTCCATCAACACTGCAGTAACCACAATGACAAAAACAGTATTACATCAGTGAGTGAAAATGACCACAGAAAGATAAAATGTCAGCAGCCTTGGAATGCCTCTCACTAAGCCCGTAGCATGGCTGAAAATAAGCATTGTGTGAATTCTCCTTTCGAATATACCAGCACAGTCTGGCAGCTACACATTTGGAAGCCTTTCAGCAGGCAACATGAGCTCCATATCCTCTCTAACAGAATAGTGTTTCCCTGCCTGCAGTCCTCAGCGGAGTGAGGCTGACAGTGGGAACGCCTGCAGAATAATTTAACAGGACTGTGGGGAGAGCCAGAGAAAAGACAAAGCCCTCCAATATGATCTCCAAGGACCCCGTAGCAATCCACCGTTCGCCTTCTGCCATCGCCATCACTGACACTATTGATTATGGCCCTGGGAGTGATGATAGCATTCGGCTCTCCCCCTCTAGCGGAAGCCACAATCATGCCGCCGTGTTGGCCAAATGATAGACTGTCTCGGAAATGAAAGAGGAGGTGAGGGCTGGGGAGAGAAAGATAAGGGTGATTGAGAGAGATAGGAGATTGAGGTGGTGGGAACGGAGGCATTAATATGGCTCGGTTAGTTTTTCATAGAGGCTGAGGAATGTAATGTTTCTGTCAGCGGCATTAACGCAGGGCTCCATGTCAGAATTGTGTCACAGGGGCATTGGTGAAACAACAAAACGCCGTAATTGCCTCTTTGCCCGTTTGAAGTGCTAACAAGAAATTTTGACATTTTTTACGGTTCAAACTGTGGAAACCGTAGGACATCCAAGCGGTTCAGGCTCTTATGTGGCTGCTTGCAAATGAGGGAAAGGGCCAGGCTGATGCTGCTACTGAGAGTGTAGAAAATCTACTCGAGTATCATCTGGAATGTCTACACAAACAGGACACACACACACAGACACATGCGCACTGCTCTTCACATGCCAGGTGGCTCCTTGATTTAATTAGCACAGTGGAGCTCCAATTAGCTGCAGTTGTAAATCAGATGGTGCTTTTCATCAGAGCGTCGAGCTGATAGGCCCTGTAGGATCGTCTTCATGCCTCCCCCAGGGAAGGCTGCCTCACAGTCAGCCTTGAGTGGGGGATTATACAGAGATTATAAGCAGACTTAAGCACTTCAAGCCACTTCTATATCTGGGTGACCTGCAGATGAGCCCATATTACATGCTGTATATTCTCTAATCTGATGGTCGATGGTCAAGATATGAAGAAAACGGCACAGCCCTGTTGCTGCTACGTCGTCTGACGGCGTCAGAATAAAATCTAAGCTTATTATTATTTTCCAAAACAAAATAAACGTGCACATTTTCACGGTATGAGCAGACATTACACAGTAATATAGGCTCATAGTTGGATGTGCTGGTACTTATCCTGGATAATTAAACATTTACACTCTACAGTAGACGATGTACAGTCACTAAGCAGTAATGTTCTGGCTTTTTATCATTTCAAAAATGGGGAAAGAATAAAAGAACAAGATACACATACACACCATGTAGTAGCATTTCCATACTGCTCTAAGCATCGATTATGCTTTCAGTATAGTGAAAAGCACTGTGCTACTTTTGTGTTAGTACTTGTTGTTTATTTCCCTAATGTACAGTACTGTGCAAAAGTTTTGAGCCACCCCCTTCCTTTACATTTTGGCAGGAAAATCGGAAATGCGTGCAGCAGTTTATTAAACTAGGCAAACGGTGGAGGTATAGACGCGGGTCTTTGTTGGATTCTTTTTCCTGTTTCCTAAGGACGCGACGTTCAGATACTCTTCATCTGCTCCACTTGTCAAGTTTCGAAGGACACACTGCACACCATGGCAAGAACTTGCCAAATTCAGCTTGTTGGTGAACTGGTTTTGTCACTGCCAGAGGCTACAAGCAGTAAAGATACAATTTAAAATAACTTGTCTGTTATTTGTAGACATAATACAGCTCAGGGACTCATAACCTCTGTCTTTCTCTAAGAATTCTTACAAAAGAAGTTGGTGTGATGAAGAGTATAACTCACCTTATGGAGGGCACTTGTTGGTGTATCCTAATGAATGTTTTTGCATAGAAAGTTTGTGTGCTATCCACCTTCTAAGCCACAGCTGCAAAGATAGCAAGGCTCATCAAAGGACCAGATGAAAGGTGGACCTAATGATCTCAGCTCAGCTCTCCAGTCCAAACACAGACATATGCTGCTGCGTGTTCTGCTTGAAGCTCTGCTGAAGGCTGAGCAGATGGAGGATGACCTGGAAAGATCGGATCAACAGCCATGAGTGTGTGGCTCACGCCTCGCTCCTGTTTTATATGTGCATTTTCATGCACACCTGCCACACTGAGCTGCTGTAGCTTTCCAGATGTTCTGCTCTCAGTGTGTAACATTGTAACAAGATTGTTACAGTTTCCTCTGTAAGTCTACATCTCCAACAGTGGCACTGTTTCTTACCTCTACATTCATATATGAATGAAAAATGTGACTGTAAGTAAGCACCAAATGAAATGCACGGGAAGAAAAAGTACCAGAAATGTGGTATTTTTACACTTTACTAGTGAAAGAACCAGTATTGTTCTCATAAATATTTATTTACTGTCCACAGTGTGTGTTTTTGCCTCTCTCTGTCCCCTCACTCCCCACCAATCACAGCAGATGGCCCCGCCCCTCCCTGAGCCTGGTTCTGCTGGAGGTTTCTTCCTGTTAAAAGGGAGTTTTTCCTTCCCACTGTCGCCAAAGTGCTTGCTCATAGAAGCTCATCTGATTGTTGAGGTTTTCTCTGTACTATTGTACGGTCTGTATTATTGTGGGGGGGTAGGCCACAGACACACCGATGTCAGATTGTGGTTTACGTCGGCTGCACGAGCATCCGCAGACTTATTTTCTCCACACTGGTGCATTACTTCAGTGGCTATACATCAGTATGCTCTGACAAAGTCAACATATACACTTGTATTCTGCATCAGTGTCATCTGTCTTACCCTGGCTAGTGTTGGGAGTCATAACTCACAGGGGTTTGACTGATTGTTGGGTTTCCTCTCTATTAATATAGGTTCTTTACCCTTAAAGTGCCTCAAGGCAACTTTTGTTGTGATTTTGGGATATATAAATAAAACTGTTTGAGGACAGGGGTCAGTATAGTTTGCTTTAGAGTGGATTCATTTTAAAATGAGAGAAAAACATGGCAGTTTGAGAGGACTAAGCTGGGAGTTGAACTGCTTACTTTAAAGTTGCAAAGCATAGTGTTTTCAGCCTAGAAAAACACCACCTATGTGCATGCTGTGGTTTCACAGCGTGCACACGAGCATGTGGAAACAAGCAGCAGTATTCAAGCTGTTGAGTTAGCAGTATAGTATAGCACACAACAGCCCACTTTGACTTTGGCTTCTTGTCTGACCAGCAGGGAAAAGAAACCCAGTTTGTGTAGGAAGAAACCATGTAAGACTTGGGACAATGCCTTGAAGGGTGGGGCACTGGGACCTCACTCCAACATGGTCTTGTCCTCTGTCTCTCTCTGCCTCTGGCACCTTTGGTTGCAGTGTTTCTTGGGGTAGTGTTATGCAACCACATGTCCACCACACGTCAGGACAGGAAAGAATCTGATTTTACGTCAGCTTCTGGTACATTTCACTGTGTGGATTTATTTCTGTGCCTTTCAACGTCATTACAAATGAGCATGAGTCACGAGCCATGAGTAACATCTACATAAACATGTTGTAGGCATTTCAATTAATGCTAATATTTAAAAGTCTGTCAACCCTGATTGTAGACTGTCAAAGTCTACAATCAAGATATGGATTCATGAATGGAAATGAAAAGTTTACAGCAGGCTGCAAACCTCTGATTTCACTCAGGACCAGTCTGGTGAGATTAGAGTCTGTAAAAACAACAAAAACAAAATCTTTGCACAGATGAAACCAAGATGTTTCAAAACACACCACATCATCTGCTTAACACTGTCGTGTACGGCTGCCAGTGGAACCAGGTCAGTAGTGTTTACTGCTGATGTAATTGCTGCACTTCACAGTACAAACTGGACAATGACCAAAGCATACTGAAAAGGCAAGCCAAAGGTTTTTCAATGTAAAAGAAACATGATATTCCTAAATGGCCAAGTCAGTTAGCTGATCTCACACCAAAAGAGCGTTTGCATTAAATCCAATAAATACAAAACTGAATGCAGAAAGATCCACAAACAAGCAGCAACTGCAGTAAAGGTCCAAGGGACAAAACACAACGACGAACATGATTTCTACATTTCAGGCTGCACAGACTGCAGACATTTTTCATCCACGTATTAAACATTTTATATTAAAATCTGTTTGTGTCCCATTATTTTTGAACATTTGAAAATGGGTTAGTGTAAAAAAAATGGCTGCAAACACTTTCTTTTTGCAAAACGCCTTGAGTTAAAACGGTAATTTAAAGCACATATTGATCGTTTGATGTCCCATCTACTGTGGTGGTGTAAAGAGTGGTGTCTTTGTCCCAAACATGATGGAGGACACTTTACATTGTGAGGACCGACCGCACTGCGGTGAGCACTGAACATGCCCCCCTTGTCCTTGTAAAGAGTTCTTGTGAAACTTTTACAAAACCTGCGTGAATTAAAAATCTTTATGACCTGATGTGATTTCACAGATAATACGCATTAATATGAATGATGGTTGGTCAGTGCCATTAGATGTCCATCTGACAGGAGAGGGTGGGAGGAAATGAAAGATGCGAGGAGATTAGATGGAGTGAAAAATGGGCCGTTATGAGAAATACTGTTACCATGTAAAGCAGCAGATTGACATAGATGGATTTCCCACAGTTCCCTCCTGTCCAATATATCACCTAGGGGCTGACTTTGTCCTTCGCTGCTAACCCTGGTGAGTGCAGGTGAGTTGCTAGAAAACAAGTTAAAAATGTGCCCCAAATGTGCTCACAAAGTTAGCTTAAAGTGGAAATGCTTGCCTCGATTTATTGTTTGGCCAATTCTGGTTTGAATTTAAAAACAACAAAATGTTGTGTTTGATTCCCACAATTCCAGCTGAATCATGTTTGACATTTACTTTCCAAACCTCATATTTAGACAGATCATTTCCAGGAAAAGCTATTTTTCTGTGAACAAAATGTTTGATTAAGTGGCTCACAGGCACAAGTAAATGCTGGATAAACTGTGTGCTTTTAATCTGTTTATTACCGATCCGTTGGCTTTCTCGGTTTCTCTGTATTTACTTGAAATGTAATTTCCTCTGTTGAGATTTTGTTTTCTCAGATAAGTGGTTTTGTTTCTTTATGGGGGTTTTTGTCCTTAAATAAGGTCGTTATTCATTTCAACTTATCTTGATTTTAAAAAGTGGTCTGGAACATTGTTTTCCTGGCGAGTTTTCTTTATATCGTTTCGTACACGGCAACTTCTTCACTAACGTGTTAAAAGTACACTGTTAGCTTCCATGCAGCAAAGTCTGAGCGTGCTCCCGGCGTGTAAAGATATTGGATGCTAGACTGCAACAGCTGAACACACTGAGGCAAAAAAGGCAACAACTTTGAGATGAACAGACAATAATCACATCTGTGGCTACTTCTGTTTCCATAGCTATCCACCTTTGATAGCAGAACTATGGCTTTGTTTTGACCAGAAGGAGTGGAAAAGCTTCTCTATCAAACAACAACAGTTGCTCTCTAAACACAACCAATTAGGATGACGAATGACTTGCGCCTTGGCAAACGTCCCACGAGAGACATGAACATACAGCTCAAATAACAAGACAAACAGAGAAAAACAAAGAGCAGCATCAGAGAGAAAAACAGGATATTTTTCATCCTGGGAATTTTTGCGCTTTGATTCCCTCCCCTCGGTCGATTGTTCTTTATCAAGCCTGTCACTCTGTTCTATTTGAGGAGATTTGTAGTGCAGGTTTTGATGCATAATGGATGGGGTCTGACTCAGAGCAGTGCCTTGTGGGAAGATGGAGTTGAGCCAGAGAGGGTACGCCGCCATTGCTGATTGCTTCTTATTGAGCCCGAGCGCCCTTGGGAGCGTCGTTATGAGGTACTCGGCATGCAGGAGCACTCTACTGTGTCATGCCTCGTGCTATGACCTACACGAGTTACAGAGTATACGAGCAGCCATTGAGTCCGCAAGAAAGCTGGTTTCTAACTCATTAATGCACCGTTATTGTCTTCACTTTCACACGCTGTGTGGGACGGTGAAAGTCTCCTTGAAGAAATAAACCAAGTTGTAAACAATGTCGAGATGAGCTCCAGGAAACCAAACCTTTTCTCGCCGAGAGCGTTCGGAAACCTCATTACCGAGAACTACTGAGAATTACTGGTGAGAAACCTCTTTAATGAGCACTCGTTACCCCGAGGACAGAACGGCAGGACGACAAGGGAATCTTTATTTAGTGGTTCTATATTTATCAATTAATATTAGGGGGAGGGGGGGGGGTCACATGCTGCCTGGGGGTATTCGGGATGTATAGGCTCACAGATACTAAAATATATCTTTAATGTACCTTTTTATAGTTTCTTTAAGATGATATCTACACTCACTCAGGATCCATGGTAAAACCTGACACCAGAATTAGGATTAAAGTGTTCCAGGGGCTTTTCCCATCAGCCGTATCCTCTCCTCATCCCTTTATCTTGCTCCTGTCCGGTTCCATTTGCCTACGCAGCGGTATCTTTGTAAGAGCTGCCAAAGCCTACACAACTATATTTGAGCCCTGGCTCTGCTAAAAAAAGGAGTTATGTTCAGTGATGACAAGAATTGATTTCCAATTTCCTCCACAATGACTGCATCATTTCCAGCGACTCAGGCAATTTGGCCTACATTACTGAGGCTGCCAGGGGCTGTAGATCAGGGTGACAGCTGTCTTCACCTGAGGCCCCTTTCACTGAGATCACAGAGAGAGAGAGATTGACTCTCAGTCTTTCCGTTGATGGCGCCTCTATTACGCTGGCGATATCCTGTAGAGAGTCCAGGATTTGCACTTGTTTTCTCATGAACTGAAACAAATGTGCTTTTGCGTTTGTATGAGGCTTTACAGCATTTACTCGCCTAATACACAGCGCTGCATTTTGCTGCAGTATTTATATTATCTGTTTTTTAAATGTGCTTTTGGCACAAATCTTGTTGGTGTATATATTTACTTGGTATGTATATGATGTCTAACAGTGTCTGCCAGCAGTATTTATTTAAAAAGCTTACTGGAAAAAGGTCTACTGATGGAATAAACACTCCCAGACCACACTGTTGGGAAACATGGTCCAGCATGGATCTGGGAATATTTCAGTCACACTTGATTCCAGAGAAAAGAGGTTTTTTTGGATCATACAAAATCATTCAAATCCAAATGCAATACTTTCTTCTTTTAAAGATCATTACCATTTCTGTATTATCTGTTCACATAATCACGATTATTCAGTTTCATAGTTTAATAATGCCACAGATAAGTGATTCAGTAATAGCACCTAAGGTCACACTATCTACAAAAGATAATTGTAGCTATGACCCATTGGTTTTTAATAAGAATAATAATAACTTTATACATCCCAGGGGGAAACTCGCATCTGACATCGCTAATGTACTGTTTGTATGAGGAATGATTTTCTGCATGTCTCTGATTTACGATGAACAGAGAGGAGTCTTTTACTACTGATGTTTGTTTTGTTCTACAAAGATGTTACAAAGTGGCTGTTCAGAGTCGTTCTGTAGTTTTGGGGGTTTGATGCTGTTTTGTTGCATTCCCGTTTATCAGCTGATGCTACCGAAGCTGGTTAACAGTCAGACATGTTTGCTAATTAGGGCTAAGTATCTAATTAGCAGGCAAATAAAACAGTAGATTTTATGCACACGTATCATTTAGTCAGATAATCTCATTAAAATGCTTGAAAAGCCACTGTCCTCACAAACACACAGGGTTTCAGTGAAAGTCCTGATTTGTGAGCCTGACTCCTGTGGTGTGGAAATGAAACCATGAAACCTCCTTTATCTTTGAAAGACTTACTACTCGGGTCAAACACTATGTAGATGATATTTATGTCAGGATCACAGTAAATTCAGTGTCTTGAGAGTCCCTGAAAGCTCCACTGCATTTATGCATCAGGTTAAGTAAATAAACACAGGAACAGTATATATGAGCTTAATGAGCTGTCTTACAAATACCTTGTTAAGCAGGATAATGTTGATTACTTCACAGTATAACAGAAAGCTACGGAGCCCCGCAGGGGACATGGGAAAAAAAAAATTAAGACGGACTTTTGCGAGATCTCGCAAAACAAACTCGGGATCTCGCAAAAGTTTTAGCCGCATTCTTCGGAGGCCGCCAGCTCGAAGCCGACCGGGAGGTCGAGGCACGATGTGCCGGGAAAGCGGTGTTCCTCCCGGCTGTAGTAGGTCTCGACCTCCCGTTAGCTTCAAGATGGTGGGTGTCAGATCTCCGAAAACGTCAGAGCAATTTTGCAAATATGTGATGTCTTGTAGACCGAGCAGGTATCTGACGTTTACACAACTACATTCACGCCTCAAAATATCTTAAAAGTGTATTTTGTGACCCAGAAAGAGTAATATTACAACTAAGTAGCTGCTGCCATTGTTGGAATTCAACTTTTGCGAGATCCCGAGTTAGTTTTGCGAGATCTCGCAAAAGTCCGTCTTAATTTTTTTTTCTCCCATGTCCCCTGCGGGGCTCCGCAGAAAGTAGTCAGTGAGCAGGCCTTTGCATATTTAGCGTGGTTGAATAATGTTGATTGTAACTGTGCTTGGATACAAAATTACACATTAAGAAGACGCAGAGTGCCGAGGAGCACGTGACTCGATAACAGCAGAGCTCTCAGCAAAAACTGTGGGCTGTCAGCTTCATGTGATGGCTGAGCAGCTGCTGTAGGTGTGACGTGTAGGTGGTCCAGTACCGTCCACCGGCTCTGTCGACTTTTCAGTTTCTCACAGTGGTTCTTACGCTTCATTCATTTGCTTTCTTTTTGAACCTGTCCATCCCCCAGAAGCAGCAAAAGTGCTTCAGTCTCATTTACAGTCACCTCCTCAGTGCCTCACAGAATTAGATCAACTAAAGTCAGGTCAAGGTTTTAAGCACATTGGTCCCAGAGTAGCAGTTGACTTGCTCTTATGTGGAGCCAAAGGTGAACTGCTTTTCACCGCTCTCCTCACCGGTTTGTGCATTTCGAATACAAAAAGGTTGAAGTTCTGAACCAGCATGTTTGTAGTTCCTGCTGTGTGTGATGGTGCTTCAAATGAGAGCAGAGACTTTGTGTTTAGAGGATTTGATTGGTAATGAACCAGTGAGTGTCTAAGAGCACTTCATGCAGAGCTGTGACAGAGTGACGAGTCCTGTGGCTGCACGGAGGTGTATGTGTTTAAACATCTCAAACTCGTGGTGATGGAGAAGTGGAGCAATCAAGCACTTGTCAACAATCAGCCTCCAGCTGTCAGCTTCTTGTGCTGGCAATGCTGCAAATGCTGAGCGGGTCAGTCAGCAGAGAGAGTATACAAAAACAATAACGGGTCTTCTTTTTCTTTTTTGTAAGAGCGACACATGGATCCTCATCTGTGCCGACTTGCAGTTTGTCAATCCACAATCAAACAGACGCAGATCACTCTGTCGGATTCAAAAGCCGTCATCTTTCAATTTACACACTACCTTCGCAACCATAAGGTGACATTAGCTCCTTTTAGACATCGTGTGAGGCTGGTGTTATTATGGCGCTTGTGCTGAGGGGTAAGTGAGAGGCCATTTGTCAGCGGTGTCTCTTCGCTCTCAGCCGTTTTAATCAAAGATCACTTTGTCCTTTTGATGAATGTGGCGGTGGAGGAGCGTTCAGGACAAGTGGACAGAACTGGGCTTCACATACAAATATGTGCTGCATGTGTTTAAAGAATTATTTAATGATGACAGTCTGTCGTCTATTCAGGGAAATTTGCTTTAATTTTATTTATTTGTTTTTTTCAAATCTTGAGTTCTCCTACAAGGATCCTTGCAACAGATCAGTGCGTTTTACTTTCGGTGTATCTGAAAGCTTCAGATGGAATTATAATGAGATGAGAGAGATTTAGTTCACCCCCCCGATGGCTCACAAAGAGAATGAGATATAATTAAACTAATCCCAAGATAGCTTTCGCCATTTATGGCAGTAATTTCAGGAGCGATTGTGAAAGATTCTTTAAAAGCTCTAAATTGTCTTTGAGGAAGGTGTTTGTGTCTAAAGTAACAAGCATTATATAAAAACTCAAGGTCAGACGCACAATTGTGCGAGAGATTGCTTTACCGATGTTCGAAGACTGGACGCCTTAAAAGAGAAACAGAACGTAATCTAATGATCGATCAGACCGACTCAGTTTTTCACTGTGGTTATGGGGAGACTATGGGCTCTCCATTAGGTCCCCACTCATCCATGTAATATTAAAAATGGCTGAAAGTCTCTAAAATGTTGACTAATGAGTTGGCTAATCTGAAGCACGCAGCAAATCGATATATAAACCGGTGTCTGGATGAATGAGAGCTGCCGCTCACGGTGTCAGGACGCTCAGCCTGTGATTAAAGTGAGAGAGGCAGGGGGAAAATCGATAGCTGAATTCATCTCCCAGATCACAGGAATGTATTCGCTTTGTTAAACACATTCCACTAAAGGCAGCAGATGAGAGCTTTTCAGACTCATAAAATGAGTCATTGTTTAAACTGTGTTTTAGTGGTGTGTCTCCACTAGCTATTAAATGCTGCCAGACCGTCATTAAGCTCTGTCTCATTTCTCCGCAAACGCTGGTGTCACAGGCTCTCAGCTGATAGGAGAGCACCAAAAGCATCTCATCGATTTAAAGTTGTGCTGACCACTGACTTCAGACGAGAATACATCAGAAGTACGCACACTGACTGAAGTTCTTATGACTGTAATTCACAGGGGGCACGTTATACTGCAGAGGAGTCGGTCTTTCCAGGAACACTTTTCTGCCTTTCACTGAGTGGAATCTGTCCTTGGCCACAGGGTGGGGATGTTTGACTTTAAATAATCCTGCAATTACACCGGATCAATGCACGCTCGGCTGTAGCAATCATTTTATGTAGGTATTTTCAAACTTGACAGGCATTCCTGCTGCACTATACAGTCAGCATTGTTTGCCACCAGCAGCCTTAAAACACCATCGCTTTTGTCTCAGGGCTACTCAGTTAATAAGGTTTAGACAAGTGGGTGTTTTTATGCTGGACGTCCATTTCATGGCATTTCTGTGACATTTCAAGTTGTTAAACACATTTTCTGGAAGGTGCAATTCAGTGTATGGCACTTTATTGTAGGGCTGAGCCTCTGCTCTACAGTCGTGGCAACTATCTCATTAAGTGGTTCGGTGTTGGTGTCCAACTCAAGGCTTCGAGGGCCGGTGTCCTGGAGGTTTTAGATCTCACCCTGGGTCAACACACCTGAATTGACTGATTAGTTCATTACCAGACCTCTGGAGAACTTCAAGACACGTTGAGGAGGTCATTTAGCCATTTAAATCAGCTGTGTTGGATCAAGGACACGTCTAAAACCTGCAGGACACCGGCCCTTGAGGCCTGGAGTTGTGCAAGCCTACAACACTTTGTTGCAGGGAGACCAAAGGGTGATGTCCACTGGGTTTCACCAGGGTCTAGGTACCCAGTGTTGGGGACTAACAGAGTACATGTACCGGTGTTACGTATTTAAAATACAAAATATGAGTAACTGTATTCCGTTACAGTTACCGTTTAAAAAGGTGGTATTCAGAATACAGTTACATTGTTGAAATAAATGGATTACACGGCGGTCTTTTCCTGTTTCATATGTTAGGCCAGACCTTCCCAAAGTGTGGGGCCATTGCAGGGAGGGCGCGGCAGGGGGAAAAAAACAAAAAACAACGCTTGGACACTGCTAGCACGGGCGCCCACACAAAGGCAAAGCAGGAGATGAAGCATCGCTGAATATGTTTCCAAACCAACTTCATTCTAAGCCAAAGACTAGAAAATATGGTGAAGCAAATCTTCCCTTTGGCTTCACCTGCACGAGTGCCGAGGTAGGTCTCCCTGCAGGATTGGTTTTCCCTTCGTCGGGAGCAGCGCTGGGCTGTTTAAATCACAGACAAACAGGATCCCCCATTCTTGATTCTTGAGTGTTCACAAACACTTGTTGTAATGACTAACTGCTCCTGACATTTTGGAGATGTTTGCTCTTTATACAGTAAAGTTACAGCGGGATACAAATAACATCAGGCTGATCCTGCCACGATTTGTTCCCCCGGTTCAAATCATGGACAAACAGGATCCCACAGCTGTTTATGTTTTTAAACCCATTTTGCACAGAGAGGCATTTTTGAAAAATGTATTGACAGCAATGTTGAATATTATTACACAGGAAAAAACAACTACACTTAAAATAATCACACCGTGACGCCTCTGCAAATGGAGGGACAGTAACTGCGTGTTTATGTAAGCGTGTAAAACCTGAAGATAGAGACAAAATACTGTTAATCTGACTATCTGCCATTCTGCAATTCATCTCATGTAAACAATAACGTGGCGCACAGCGTGATGTGAAAAAAGGCACATACCTTTGACGTTGTGTGACGAACTCTGTATTCCTCGTCCACACGGAAACGCAAAAAAGGAGTTTTAAAAAATCTCAGTTTTCGGTGATTCGAAACGCCGTTTACGTGGACGAGGAACACAGAGTTCGTATTTGTCTTGTAAAACAAAGGGGGGCCTAGCAAAAAAAGTTTGGGAACCACTGTGTTCGGCTATGTCCTCTCTATTTTTGGTAATTCCACGTCGGTGGAAACCCAAACAAAACACGCATTATGAGGCTCCAATGCCCGTGTCTCAGTCTCGTGGCCCATGTCACCCCCTACTACACCTACACTACATAATGACGTGACAAAATATTTTTAAAAATTATTCAAAAATTGATTAGTTTTCTATACGAGATCTCTGCAAAACGTGCAGCCTTACCTAATGTCCACCTACTGTTACTCATTTATATTAAGATTTAAACATCTAGCTGGTGTTGGTATGGAGAGTAACCTTCAGTAATAGTAATAAATCACACAGCAATAGTTCATTCATGTAGCTGTAAAAAGCTTAATAATATATTAAGTGTTCAGAATAAGTTACTCTCATTGAGTAACGTAACGGAATACGTTACAAAATACATTTTGGGGCATGTAATCTGTAATCTGTAGTGGAATACATTTTAAAAGTAACCTTCCCAACACTGTAAGTACCATTCATTTCACCCACTTCTCCCCATTCAGTCCCTTCTCAGTCACTGTTTCCCTCGACAGAGCACTGAGCCAAACATTCTGACCCTGCATCCTGTTGCTTCCAGTCTCATCACTCTCAAACAGAGATGGGCAGTAACGCGTTACTGTAATCTGATTACTTTTTTCAAGTAACGAGTAAAGTAAGGGATTACTATTGCAAAAACGGTAATTAGATTACCGTTACTTTCCCGTAGGAACGCTGCGTTACTGCGTTACTAAAACCGTGATTTTTTTTGCGAGAATGTCTCATGACAGTGACGTAAGCGAGTGCGACGTTCGTGACAACAGCTGTGTGCAGATCAACAATGGATCATATATCGAGTGCGGAGAGAGTATGAGCGTGCAGCGTTTAAAGCGTGGAAGTACTGACCTTACTTTGAGTTTGATTCCATAAAAAGTGACAAAAACATTAGCGTCCGTTGTGCGTGGGAAGAAAAAACTTCTTTTTACAGCGAAAAAAAACCCTAAACAAGCACCGAGTGCGCAACGACGTAATGGGAAATTCACAGAGAAACTCGCGGATTCTTCCACTGACCGCTGCGCCACACCTGCACCAGGGTAAACCTCCGCCTACCCCACTCCTGCTTTACAGGTGAAAATAGAGCAACAGGACCGCTAGTCTTTGATGTTATTTACTTTCTGCTGTGTTTTACTTGCATCTATTTGAAAGACTGAGTGTAAACACACAAAATATTTTATTTTATGTGCTGGAATGTGCAGAGAATAGGTTTAAATGTTAAACTAATTTCTTCCAGTCAGAGAATGTTGCATATAATTAAATTTTTGCTTGATGCATAAAGTTAAAAGATTAAAACTGATAAAACAAGTTTTAAAAAGAGACTTTTCCATTTGATTACATTTTGTATGATGGATTATGCAGAAAAAGTAGAATTGGGCTGAAAGATCTATCGCTTTATCACCTATTCAGGTTGTAAATCATGTTTTTAAAAAGTAACTAAGTAACTAAGTAATTAGTTACTTTTGAAAATAAGTAATCAGTAAAGTAACGGGATTACTTTTTTGGGTAAGTAATCAGTAATTAATTACTGATTACTTTTTTCAAGTAACTTGACCAACACTGCTCTCAAATAGAGTATACGCCTTAATTGGCTCTTTTATTTTGGTGCAACGAGTCACCCTCTGCTCACAAGCTTTAAGTGGCCTTACCCGGGCACTAGTTAAGCTGTGTTAAGATGACAAGACACCACACTGAGTTTTTCAGGATAGTGGTTACACAGTGAAATTATTTAATATACACAGCGTCATAAATGGATTCAGAACCAATATCATGCTTTCTTGCATTTTAATTGGATCAGTATTTTCTCTTCTTTTGGTTTTTCTCGGTGCGCTCCATGATGCAACTTACAATTTTACAGTCTGCATGTGTCCTGGAGCTGTAGGGATTTGTTGTAAATCTGGAATAAGTGTTTCATTGTCACTGGGGGTGGTGAGTGGAGTGCAAGATGTTTAGAAACTACACATACTTAACTTAAGCATGTGTAGATCTTAGGTTCTTTACATGTACATCATGAAACAGATGGTGCTGTAACAGCTCCCTGTGTGAGCCTCATTCTTGTACATTATTCGTGTAGTGAAGCATGTGCACCAATCAGATATAACATTCTGACCGCTGACAGGGGAGGTGCCTAACACTGATGATCTCTTCATCATGACACCTATTAATATGTGGGAAATATTAGGGAGCATTATGTCCTCAAAGTCGAGGTGTTAGAAGCTGGAAAAATGTGCAAGTGTAAGGATTTGAGCAAGTTTAACAAGGAGCCAGATTGGGATGGCTACACACTGGGTCAGAGCATCTCCAAAATCACAGCTGTTTTGGGGTGTTCTCAGTCTGCAGTGGTCAGCGTCTATAAAAAGTGACCCCAAGAAGTGACAGTGATGATCCAGTGACTTGTTCACGGGCAGCCAAGGCTCACTGATGCACATGGGGAGTGAAGGCTGGCCCGTGTAAACCAATCCAACAGACAAGCTACTGTAGCTCAAACTGCTGAAGAAGCTAATGCTGGTTCTGGTATGACCTGATCTGATGAAACACATTTTCTTCTGTATCATGTGGAAGCCCAGTCGCTTACCTGGGAAACATCTAACGCCCAGATACACTATAAGAAGAAGGCAAGCCAGCAGAGGCAGTGTGATGCTTTGGGCAATGTTCTGCTGGGACATCCATCCATGTGGATGCTACTTTCACACACATTTACACCCGTTCCCTTAAGGGCGATTGCTACCACTTTACTTACTTTTACGGAAAACGTTTTTCCCGTTGGGCGTGGCCTCTTTGAGCAGGATAATGCCCTCTGCCATAAACAGGTTCAGGAATGGTTTGAGGAGAACAACAATGACTTTGGGTGTTAACTTGGCCTCCAGTTTCCTCAGATCTTAATCCCAGTGTCTGTGGGATGTGCTGGACAAACAAGCCCAATTCATGGAGGCCTCACAGATTACAGGACTTAAAGGACCTGTTGCTAATATCTTGATGGCGGGCACCACAGCACAGCTTCAGAGGTGTAGTGAAGCCCACGCGTCAGTGGTGCTTTGGCAGCCTGTTTGGCGTATTTATTTCACAAAATCTCCATAAAGCAAGGTTTTTAACAGTCACTCGGTCCGTGTATTTAAGTTTACTTTCACCGCATTTATTATTCTAGTGTCTGGTTGGATTGGCTGATGTTTAGTCCAGTCATCCTATCATTACAGGATGACTGGGGTCTCATACGGTGGAGTCCACCCATGACAAACGCTGCTGCTGGTGAGAGGAAAAACAGAAGTACACAGTTCATGAAGAGTTAGCAGCATGAGATCCTTCTTCAGTGATCAAATATTTAATGAACTTAAGTGGAGAAATATTAACTGAACAGATAAAATATTAGATCACAACATTTGTCAGGTTCTTATTTTCACTTTTTCTGTAAAATCTTTCAACTCTTTCAGTTACTCTGCACTGTAATTTAAAATCACACCAACAGACAAATACTCTGGTTTTGAGATTGAGAAAAATCAATGTTGGTGCTGCCCACACATGTTTTTCATTTAATCTACCTCAGAGTGGAGCGCTATGACAGTGTTGGTATCTGCAGTTGCAAATAAAACTAGGAACTTAATCCTGGCTAATGTTTTAATGGACTCCTGGACACTTTAGAAAGAAATGACAGTATTAGTGCATGTGAGTGTGTAGCTTATCCCTGCCTCCTCCTGCATCACCATATTTGATCCTGTTATCTCCTGCACCCATCTGTCAAGTCATTTTCTGCTGCTTTTCTCAGGTCTAATCGTGGGTAGCCGATCAAGGGAGATCCCAAGTCCTTCCCAATCCAGGGGAGATATGTTATCTTACTAGTGTTCAGAGTGTGAAGGGTTTGGGGTCTTCCATCAGTTGGGCCTGGTCATATGCTTTAACCTCCTAACTTGGCTTCTTCCAACATAAAGGAGCACCAATATATTTCAAAGTATTTCTCCTACTAGATGCCAAAATTAATTACCGACACTGTACAGATGAGCCTGTACCACATATGTGTCATTCTTCTCATCACGTCCCACAATTAACGATTGAATATAACAGCTGAAATGTAGACTGATTGGTAAACTGAAGAAATTACCCTCTGAATCAGCAGAGGGTGACCGACCTGCCTACTGGAAATGGTTTCCTTCCTGCCTCATGCATCACATCATCGGGCAAATCTGAGAAGTGAGCTGGGAAATCCATCCATCCATCCATCATCCATCCATCCATCCATCCATCCATCTGTCAATCCATCCATCCATCCATTGTCCATCCATCATCCATCCATCATTCCATCCATCCATCTGTCAATCCATCCATCCATCCATCCATCTGTCAATCCATCCATCATCCATCCATCCATCCATCCATCGTCCATCCATTCATCCATCCGTCCATCATCCATCCATCCATCCATCCATCGTCCATCCATTCATCCATCCACTCATCCATCCATCCATCATCCATCCACTCATCCATCCATCCATCCATCCGTCCATCCATCGTCCATCCATTCATCCATCCATCCATCATCCATCCACTCATCCATCCATCCATCCATCCATCCGTCCATCCATCGTCCATCCATTCATCCATCCACTCATCCATCCATCCATCATCCATCCACTCATCCATCCATCCATCCATCCATCCATCGTCCATCCATTCATCCATCCACTCATCCATCCATCCATCCATCCATCCATCGTCCATCCATTCATCCATCCACTCATCCATCCATCCATCCATCGTCCATCCATTCATCCATCCACTCATCCATCCATCCATCATCCATCCACTCATCCATCCATCCATCCATCCACTCATCCATCCATTCATCGTCCATCCATCCATCCATCCATCCATCCTACGTCCATCCATCATCCATCCATCCATCCATCTGTCAATCCATCCATCCATCCATCCATCCATCTGTCAATCCATCCATCCATCCATCCATCCATCCATCCATCCATCCATCTGTCAATCCATCCATCCATCCATCCATCCATCGTCCATCCATTCATCCATCCATCCATCATCCATCCATCCATCTGTCAATCCATCCATCCATCCATCCATCCATCCATCCATTCATCCATCCATCATCATCCATCCATCCATCCATCGTCCATCCATTCATCCATCCACTCATCCATCCATCCATCATCCATCCACTCATCCATCCATCCATCCATCCGTCCATCCATCGTCCATCCATTCATCCATCCATCCACTCATCCATCCATCCATCCATCCATCGTCCATCCATTCATCCATCCATCCATCATCCATCATCCATCCACTCACCCATCCATCCATCCACTCATCCATCCATTCATCGTCCATCCATCCATCCATCCATCCATCGTCCATCCATTCATCCATCCATCCATCATCCATCCACTCATCCATCCATCCATCATCCATCGTCCATCCATCATCCATCCATCCATCGTCCATCCATTTATCCATCCATCCATCATCCATCCACTCATCCATCCATCCATCATCCATCCACTCATCCATCCATCCATCCACTCATCCATCCATCCATCCATCGTCCATCCATCCATCCATTCATCGTCCATCCATCCATCCATTCATCGTCCATCCACTCATCCATCCATCCATCCATCCACTCATCCATCCATCCATCCATCGTCCATCCATCCATCCATTCATCGTCCATCCATCCATCCATCCATCCATCCATCATCCATCCACTCATCCATCCATCCATCCATCCATCCATCCGTCCATCCATCGTCCATCCATTCATCCATCCACTCATCCATCCATCCATCATCCATCCACTCATCCATCCATCCATCCACTCATCCATCCATTCATCGTCCATCCATCCATCCATCCATCCATCCATCGTCCATCCATCATCCATCCATCCATCCATCCATCCATCCATCTGTCAATCCATCCATCCATCCATCCATCCATCCGTCAATCCATCCATCATCCATCCATCCATCCATCCATCCATCCATCGTCCATCCATTCATCCATCCATCCATCATCCATCCATCCATCCATCGTCCATCCATTCATCCATCCACTCATCCATCCATCCATCATCCATCCATCCATCCGTCCATCCATCGTCCATTCATTCATCCATCCACTCATCCATCCATCCATCATCCATCCATCCGTCCATCCATCGTCCATCCATTCATCCATCCACTCATCCATCCATCCATCATCCATCCACTCATCCATCCATCCATCCATCCATCATCCATCCACTCATCCATCCATCCATCCATCCATCCACTCATCCATCCATTCATCGTCCATCCATCCATCCATTCATCAGTCATCCATCCATCCATCCATCCATCCATCCATCGTCCATCCATTCATCCATCCATCCATCATCCATCCACTCATCCATCCATCCATCATCCATCGTCCATCCATCCGTCAATCCATCCATCATCCATCCATCCATCGTCCATTCATTTATCCATCCATCCATCATCCATCCACTCATCCATCCATCCATCATCCATCCACTCATCCATCCATCCATCCATCCATCCATCCACTCATCCATCCATCCATCCATCGTCCATCCATCCATCCATTCATTGTCCATCCATCCATCCATTCATCGTCCATCCATCCATCCATTCATCCGTCAATCCATCCATTCATCCATCCATCCATCCATTCATCCAGTATCCTTGTAGCTGCTCAGCGTTCTCTTCAGGGGCAACTCCAGAAAGAGAAAGCATCCAGCCACGTTCTAATTCTTTTCTTTCTAGTTTCAAACCCAATGATTCATTTATAAACTTAAATGTTGGACTTTAGCATAGCAGACTGGCAGGAAGCAAGGCAGAGGAGAGAAACAAGTCGGTAATGGATACAACAATGTTTGGAGAGCTTTATTGGTTAAAGAGGTTTTAACATCCTAATTAAAATCTGCTGTAGGCCCTCTGTTCATTAATGCCACCACCTTTAAGGGAAAATTCTGCTTCCTCTCTCTTGTGGACACTAATCTCATCCTCTCTGTGTCTGCTGAGCTGTGTCATATGCTGTAGCAACAGAGCGAGACATATAGCAAAGGGGAAGGATGTTGGCATCAGCTATCAAAGGAAGTCATGTTGAATAGGCAGGAAACACACCTCACCTTGTATTGGATTAGATTATTGTTTGTGCAGGTGAAGCCGCTCTGTAGGCAGCGCGTTCATATGTCACGTCATGTTTTTGTGTCAGGCAGGGTTTCACAGGCTTTGTTCAAAGCATTCAGTATTTCTATGCTTTACACACTTGTTAAGCTCAAAGGATGAAATTATTTTTCAATTTGTTTCAATGATGTGAAAGTTTGGCGTGAACACTTCATCACTGATGACAATAATTCAGTATTACTCTTTGTAGTAGTACTGAAGTGAAATACATTAGCAATAGAGTAGTTTAATTAGCTTTTTACTTAGTTTGCAGTTTAGTATACATTTAGTATACAGTCACAGTAATAATGCAAGACTCTGAGGATTCAGATTCAGAAGACTTTATTTATCCCCAAGGGGCAATTAAGAGACTGACCTTGCCGGACCGTACATACAATACACAAACATCACATTGGGGAGACAGGTCAGGGTAGGTAGCTGGCCGGTCAGCCACACGAGCAGCGACCCGAAACCGAACAATGGAAAAATGCACAACATCAGGAAGGACAAGGAGAAAAAACAACTCCCCCCAAACTGAGCTCAAACAGGGAGATCAGTTTGAGAACAGACAAAAAACCCACCTCAGCGCATAGCACATGAAAAACTCTTATACGCCATAGAAACACATGACAAGCAACAGGGATGGGTAAAAGGTGAGAGACAGCCAGTGTAGACAGCACATCCGGGCCTGCAGCATATGCGCTGGTCCCCTTTGATCCACCGTCTGCATCGGGAGGAAATAAGCATCGAAAGCATTTGGAAGGGGAGGGGGGATGAGTGTATATCTGCATGTGTATATGTGTTTGTGTCCAGAGTTCAGCTGAGAGAGTGTCCTTTGCCCTGCCAGGCTAAGTAAACAGTCTTCCAGCCAACCGAGGTGACCTTGTAGGATAGGAAGGAACAGTCTAAACACCGTCTGTTATCAGGGAGAATTTGTTTTGTTCAGCTCCAGCCTTGAGACCTCAGCTGGCCCCGAAATGGTAGCCGCATGAAATGATGGTGGTTTATTCTTTAGTGAGAACAGCTTATGTGAATTTCAAAGCCGTTCTAGCAGTCCGACACTGGTCTCTCAATCTCGCATTGGAGAGCCGTGAGCTTCTCTGAGATGTTATCCGTGCTGCGTTCAATGAGCCCATTTTGAGAAGTCACAACTCGTCCCATCGTTTCAATCACAGCGGCAGCTTTCTTTAATCTTCGATAAGCCAGGGCCAAGCCAGCTCCGATCAGCAAGAACCCTGTTATCATGGTTCCGAAAAGGTAGATGTCTTCAATGTCCTCAATCGACAGTCCCGCCAGGCACACGACCCTCCAGTTATGCCACCCGTCCATCGTGTATCCGGCAGGGAACGTCCCTCCAGGACACTCAGGCTCACCCGAGCCCAGACTTCTTGTTGAGAAGAGGGTGTCAATTGCATTCAGGGACCAGTTGATTAAATCCATAATTCCTCGTTTAGGTTTTAGAGAACAGACTGTGAGAGAGTTCCAGGGCAAGAGTAAAGAATAGACGAGACTAGACAAGGACACAAGAAGCTAAGCAGGGAAGATCAGTGTTGGGAAGGTTACTTTTAAAATGTATCCCACTACAGATTACAGATTACATGCCCCAAAATGTATTTTGTAACGTATTCTGTTACGTTACTCAATGAGAGTAACATCTTCTGAACACTTTGGATTTCTTAATATATTATCATGCTTTTTACAGCTACATGAATGTCCTATTGCTGTGTGATTTATTACTATTACTGAAGGTTACTCTCCATACCAACACCAGCTAGATGTTTAAATCTTAATATAAATGAGTAACAGTAGATGGATATTAGGTAAGGCTGCACGTTTTGCAGCGATCTCGTATAGAAAACTATTCCACGCGTATATAAAACAGGTCCGCGGCTCCGAACCGTAGTAAAGGGACCTCTGGCTAATACGTCGGGTTCGTGTCGGGCTCGTAGCTGAAAACTAGCTTTACTTTGTTGTCTGGGTCAACTTTCCTAGCGAGAGACAGAGAGAGGCGTTGAAAGGCTGCTCCAACGGAGCTTATTGTTTCAGAGGAAAACACGAACACGGTGTACAGTCGAGTCTTAATAGCTTACTTACAGCTGGGCTCGTCAGGCTCTCTGTTTGGCTGCAGTGGTTATTATTATATTTACATGCTTCCAGCTCCCGTTTCTGCTCCGTGACAGCTCGTACTTTTCCTTTTTCTCCCTCCTCGCTCACAGACACATAACGGGTATGGCAGTCCATTCTCCCTGCAGCACGGACTACACTGCCCATCAGGCTCTATGCTTTAGGGCGATGCCTGTAACACTCTGCCTGTTGCCTTCATATTAAATCATTATGAGATGCGAGATTGAGACACGGGCATTTGAGCCTCTTAATGAGTGTTTTCTTTGGGTTTCCACCGACGTGGAATTACCAAAAATAGAGAGGGCATAGCCTAACATATGAAACAGGAAAAGACCGCCGTGTAATCCCTTTATTTCAACAAAGTAACTGTATTCTGAATACCACCTTTTTAAACGGTAACTGTAACAGAATACAGTTACTCATATTTTGTATTTTAAATACGTAACAGCGGTACATGTATTCTGTTACTCCCCAACACTGGGGAAGATAAGGGAAGGGGAGAGGAGAAAAGTGTGACCACCTTTGCCAAGAGATGATGGACTTTTGGAAAATGAATGATAGGTACTCAGTTAATGCTAGCTTACTTGGTAAGCAAGCTGCATTCATAAACATCATGGGTAAAACACAAAGACAGACATATTGGCTAATTGTTGTTATGTAACAGACTAAGAAAATACTGAAAAAGTCATTCATCAAAACACAAAAACCTCTGTGATGATCTGAAACCCACAGCAAGCCTATTAATTAGATAATCCATTAAAATATTCCACAAAGCCTCCTAAAGCACACACACACTGAAGAGCTGCAATCTAACTCAAAGTAGTGGATGAAGCCTAACAGACAAACCTTTCTGGAGTCCTCTGTTTGGATGCCTGTCAGTCAAAGTGGCCACACCCCCAACACCAATATCAGGTAGAAATCACCCCGCTCTTAGAAAAACTTTACACAGAGGCCAAAACCTTTTTAAACATGTTTTTTAACATTGTAAAGTTGGACATATTTTAACTTTAAAAAACAACCAAAACACAACATTTTCAGAAACTTTTGTGGGTGTTTTCTTCTTCCTTTGTTTTTGTACCACTCACATGAGACGACAGTGGCCCACAGCTCATTGAAGTTGGAGACCTCTGCACTCGAGGAACTGCAGTGTGTGGCCCGTCCAGGTCGGCTTAACTTTTGAGCCGTGGAGGTCGTCACTTGGTTAACACGAGACCGATGGTGGTCGGTTTATTATTTGGTTCACTGGTTCAATACGTGTCAGCATGGTGTAGCTCATTCTACAGCTTGTTTAAAAGTATGTCTTTATGCCTCATACCCAGCCGTAGCAAGCTTCTGCTTCACTGTGTTAAAGGCTGTTTTGACTCAAGCTACCACAAATCAGCATGAAATTACACAATGAAATTAACACAAGCTGTGAGTAATTAATGGAACAATAGAGTCATTTGCTGTTAGAGATTCAGCATGTAGCCGTTTTCTTCATTCTTAATTAATCTTTTTACATAATTCATTGAAAAACAATGTTACATTTTACTGTAACGAGTACAGAGATGAATCATTTTGCAGATTTAGTTCTCCTGATGGCGTACCAATGATTCATGACAATTCCAACCTGGAAGCGCCTCGTGTGAGTCTGTTTCTTTTTCAGACAGCATCAGAAAGCAGACAGATGGACGCCGGCCGATAAAATAGAGCCAGACCAGCAAGTTTCTGAAAAACAGACAATCATGGGAGCGCGCACATAGTTAACCTACTTTTCTGGTAGAATATACTACTATTGAACAGTATGTGTGGTAGGGTACAGGTCAAACTCTTCTGATGCTAGCTTTATGTTTATGTCATTTTATCAACAATTCAGTTTGCTAACATTTTTTCCAAAATCATAACTCACTTGACTAAAGTCCAATCTTATAGATTCTGATCAATTAATGTGTAACATAAATTCCTGTAAGTGTCTTTCTACATTAAGACTGATCAGGAACTAGAAAAAACATCAAATCCTTAGAAAAAGCCTATGTGTCCCACCAAGATCAAGAAATATTGAACAAAATACACAAAACAAAACTATAATTAAATGAAATTATTAATAAGAAGACTTCGCCTGCAAAATTTTGAACACGGTAACAAATCCGGACAATTTCTAGCTAACCAGTTAAAAATCAATTTTAAAAAAAACAACCATATGTGCTGTTAAAGATTTATCTGGGAATACAATATATGACCTTAAAAAAATAAACAAAATTTTCAGGGATTTCTATAAAACTTTGTATTGACCACAAATAAACCCATCTAAAAACAAAATTGATCAATTTTTCGACAATGTAACTCTTCCAAAATTATTAGACACTCAAGCAATGTCACTGGATTCATCACTGACGCCAGGTGAACTCCAGGAAGCCCTGATAAGTATGCCCAATAATAAGGCTCCAGGTCCAGATGGCTTCCCAGCAGAATTTTACAAAGAATTCTGGACGATTCTAGCACCATTTTTTTACAGAACGTTGCAGGAAATCAAAGAAAAGGGCAGACTACCACCAAATATGAACTCTGCAAATATTAGTCTCCTGCTAAAACCAGGCAAAGACCCTGTATATCCCTCAAGCTATCGTCCAATATCCCTTATAAATGTAGACCTTAAAATAATCTGCAAAGCTCTCTCAAAGAGATTAGAGAAAATAATCCCCCTTTTATTTCATCCTGACCAAACTGGTTTCATAAAAGGTAGGCACTCATCAACAAATACACACAGATTACTTAATTTGATAGACTACTCATACAGTAAAAATATTGAAACCATAATATTGTCTGTTGATGCTGAAAAAGCATTTGACAGAGTTAACTGGAAATTTCTTTTTGCAACTTTGCAAATTTGGTTTTGAACCTCTTTCATTAACTGGTTAAAAATATGATATAATTCCCCAACAGCTTGTGTCAGAACAAATGACCAAACATCCTCCAGCTTCTGTCTCGTGAGGGGCACCAGGCAGGGACGCCCACTCTCCCCTTCACTGTTTGCAATTTTTATTGAGCCACTAGCAGCAGCAATTAGACAGAATTAAGTAATTGAGGGCATAAAATGCAAGAACGTGGAACATAAAATCAGCCTTTATGCGGATGCTGTGTTACTTTTTCTCCAAAACTTACAAACCAATATCTCTGGGGTGATTGCATTGATAAACTCTTTTGCAAGAGTCTCAGATTATTCAATTCAACAATAATATGATCAACTTGCCAGATTGGAGTTGTAAAGGAATTAAATACTTGGAACATATATTGGAAGGAACAGACTTTATTTAGTTTGACAGACTAGTTATACAATATGGGATCAACAAGAAAAGATTTTTGGAATATCAACAAATTAAATCCATAGTAAAAAAGAAATTTAATCCAAGTGAAGCTGAATTACAAGTGTGGTACAATTTTTTAATCTAAAACCCCCCAAATTATTGTCTAAAATATACAGAACACTTTCTAAAATAGATGAATCAAATCAAATTAAATCAAATCAAATCACTTTTATTGTCACATCACATGTGCAGGTACACTGGTACAGTACATGCGAGTGAAATTCTTGTGTGCAGGCTCCACAAGCAACAGAGGTGTGCAAAAATACAATAACGTAAGAACAAGCAAAATATAAGAATGGGTAAATCTGAGAATTATATGAATAAATATATGTACAATATAAGAGTGTATGCGCATTACTGAATGTGTGTACTAAATATGTATATCTACGTGTAGATATATATATATATATATATATATATATATATATATATATTTTTTTTTTTTTTTTTTTTTTTTTTTAAATTAAATAGAATAAACAATAAAATATACAGAGGTTGGCAGTTGGACATGTGCAAAACAAGTGGCATTTATATACAGTATGGAGTGCATAATGTTGAAGTTCCGGTAAGTGAAGCTGAGGTGTCTATGAAGTGTTCAGCAGTCTGATGGCCTGATGGAAAAAGCTGTCTCTCAGTCTGCTGGTTCGGGACCGGATGCTTCAGAACCTCCTTCCTGATGGAAGCAGTCTGAACAGTTTATGGCTGGGGTGACTGGAGTCCTTGATGATCCTCCCCGCTTTCCTCAGGCACCGCTTCCTGTAGATGTCCTGGAGGGAGGGAAGCTCACCTCCAATTATCCGTTCAATTGTTTGAAAATAAATGAATGGTTTTTTTTTTTGCACTAGTAAAGTTGTGGAGTTGTATTTTGTCTCGCATCAATTATATCGTCAGTTATATCGTTATCGCAAATTTTCAAATATATATCGTGATAAATATTTTTGGCCATATCGCCCTGCTCTACTTTGTGGTTGTAAGCGGTGCTGTTGCCATACCAGGTGGTGATGCATCCAGTGAGGATGTTCTCAATGGCACAGCGATAGAAGGTCCTGAGGACGCGGGGGCTCATGCTGAATCTTTTCAGTCTCCTGAGAAAGAAGAGGCGCTGTTGTGCCTTTTTCACTGTTTTGTTTATGTGTCCTGACCACGTAAGATCCTCAGCCAGATGTACACCAAGGAACCGGAAGCTGCTCACTCTCTCCACAGCAGCGCCGTTGATGGTGATGGGGGTGTGTACTTCTCTGCTCCTCCGGAAGTTCACTATCAACTCCTTTGTCTTCACGACGTTGAGGGTGAGATGGTTGTCTTGACACCAGTGGGTCAGGGCGCTGACCTCCTCCCTGTAGGCCGTCTCATCACCTTTGGTGATAAGACCCACCACTGTAGTGTCGTCCGCAAACTTCACAATGATGTTGGAGTCGCTAGTGGCCGTGCAGTCGTAGGTGTAGAGTGAGTACAGGAGAGGGCTCAGTACACACCCCTGTGGAGCACCAGTGTTCATTGTGACGGGGGATGAGGTGATGCTGCCCAGTCTGACCACTTGGCGTCTGTCAGACAGGAAGTTAAGGATCCAGCTGCAGAGGGAGCTGCTCAGTCCTAGATCCTGCAGTTTACTGTCCAGCTTCGAGGGAACGATGGTATTGAATGCTGAGCTGTAGTCTACAAACAGCATTCTCACATACGTGTCTCTCTTCTCCAGGTGTGACAGGGCAGTATGTAGTGTCAGGGCTATGGCATCATCAGTGGACCTGTTGTGGTGGTATGCGAATTGTAGAGGGTCCAGTGAGTCGGGTAGTGCAGAGCAGATGAAGTCCCTGACCAGCTTCTCGAAGCATTTGCTCACGATGGGGGTCAGGGCTACAGGGCGCCAGTCGTTCAATGAGGAGATGGTGGAGGATTTGGGTAC
Organism: Perissodus microlepis; assembly: GCF_051167445.1. Taxonomy (NCBI): domain Eukaryota; kingdom Metazoa; phylum Chordata; class Actinopteri; order Cichliformes; family Cichlidae; genus Perissodus; species Perissodus microlepis. Next base: position 1,574,055 of record NC_140470.1, read on the forward strand.
AGGGACGATGGTGGCCATTTTGAAGCAGGCTGGGACTACAGACAGAGAGAGGGAAAGGTTGAAGATGTGTGTGAACAATCCAGCCAGCTGAGCCGCGCATGACTTGAGGACGCGGCCGGGAATCCCGTCCAGACCAGTAGCTTTGCGTCCATTCACCTTCCTGAAGCACTTCCGCACATCCTCCTCAGACACAGTGTCTGCACTGACGTCATCCGCCAAAACCAAAACCTTTGGTCTCAGATATACTTAAAAACCTTTCAATGGATCAGAAATCCCAGTTTGCAATTAATACAATACAAAATTTTACATAGAGCGCACTATACTGGTCATACGATGTTCAAGATGGGCTATATGTCTTCCAACAACTGCTCACACTGTCAGGCAAATACACCGGACAATTACATCCAGGCTCTTTGGTTCTGTCCACCAGTTCAGAAGTTTTGGCGTGAGATATGTGAAGACTTATCAAAGTGTCTGAAATGTAACATTCCAGCCTCCCCTTTAGTTTGCTTGCTGGGCAACTTGGATGAGGTCACTGCAGAAATAAACACAGCCCACGTTGTTTTTACGGCCCTATGCATTGCCAAGAAAATGGTCCTCATTAACTGGAAAAATAAAAATAATCTTAATTCTAACCAATATAAAAACCATCTAATAGATCACATTAGTCTTGATACAGCCTCTGCCATCACATTTGATCAATCCCTTTGGGCTCCTTTGATCGGCTTCATCACCTAGTGGGGGTGGGGGGGTCATGGTTTGGTCCTGCCTTCGCTATTGTGGTTGATATGGGGGTAGGGACGGCCTTAGGGCGTCTGGGGATTCCCTAAGGACGTTTTCCCTGGAGGACCTAACCCGGGGGTTGTGGCCATGACCTGGTTAGGAGCTCTGGTGGCTCTTAGATGGTGTTTTCCTTGTGGCTGCGTACAACGGAGATGGGGGAGGGTCTGTGCTGGCGGATGTTGGTTACTGGCCTGGTAGCCTGGCTTCCCCTGGGTGGGTCCGGGACGGGCGTGGAGGCTTGGGGGTCTGGGGGTGCTCCGCCCCTGGGTTGGGGCTCTGGCTGGACCTTGGGGGCTTGGGTCCTGGTTGTTGTGTTGCCGGGGTTGTGGGCGGGTGGGTGCAGGGGGGCTCAGCCCCGGTTCGGGGGACCTCTGGTGCATCAGCCCAACTGGAGGGCTCTCTAACTGGTGGGGAGGTTGTTATATCTTTGCAGGAGGTCTCCTCTCTACAGGAGCTCACTCTGCAGGTGGGGGAGAGATATAGGAGAGGTGGAGAATGAACTCAACCTGGGCGTCTATTGTCTTGTGTAGTCTGAGAGATGATTGGATGATGGCGTGGGTGCAGTTTTCTCTGCAGTGGAGTCGGGTGGCTGCCCTGGACTCTGTGGGGCTGGGTGGTGCTGCTGCTGTGGGCCCCGGTCTGGATGGGCCTGGGCCCCCTTGCCCTGGTGGGTTCCAGAATGCGGGGGTGCCTACTGGGGTCAGCGGGGGAGCTGGCCCCAGGGAGGGGACACCTGCCTCTCCCTTTCTTCCCTCCCCATCCTCAGCTGCCTCCCTCTTCCCACTCCACCACACACACACACGCAGGGCTTGGGGTGCAGGTGTGTCACCAGGGTGCAGGGGAGGCACTCCCCCTCTGTCCCCTTCTGGCCGCCTGTGCCTCAATTTTAATCCGCAACCTAGCATTACATCTGCATTACTCATACTCTCATAACACATGCATATAGGGCCTTGGGGGTGGGCACGTTATACAGCGTCCAGAGGATGTTCTGTGTATTCAAACCCACCTCTGGCGCTGGTGCCCTACACTCAATTATAAATGCATATAGACACTGAGGGTTTTCAGGAGGAGCCGTGCTGCTCTCTGGCAGGAAGCACCATGCCCTCCTGTGTTTTAAATGCACTTTAGAACAGCACGCAGGTGGAGGGAGGTTTGGGGTCTTCACTCACCCCCGTTCTGTTAACCTTCTGGGCTGGGGGGCTGGGAGGAGGTGCTGGCTGTCAGATTGGGGTCTGGGATGCGGGGCCTCCCTGCTACTGCAGATATGGAGGCGGTCTGCCTTCCTCCACCTCAGAGAGAAGGGTTACATCTCCTGGGTCCGGGTATGGTTTGCCCCTCTGGGGGCAGGGGGTACCCGGACCTGGGATATAGAGTATGTTTGGGGAGTGTGACTGTCTGTGCAGTGTCTATTTGTGTCTGTCTCCACGTCGGGTGAGTACCGAGTATTTGTTTGTGTATATGGGGGTGGGAATGCACGTTTGTGTCTGCGTGCGCCTGTTCGTCTGTGTCTATATGTCAGCTTGGGTCTTAGACTCCACCTCTCTGGGAACATCTCAGGCTCTCCGAGTTATGGAGGCGTGTCTCCCCTCACCACACTCCCTGCCGGTGGCTGATGCCCTTAGACGTTGGTGCGTTGGTGGTTCTTGGTGTCTGGGGCTGGGCGCTCATGTATGTACCGACTCATTCCTGGTGGCCGATTGGCAGGGCCTGGCGCCTGTGGCCCGGCTGGGCCCCTTACGAGGGTGGGGTGCCCTTAGGCCTGTGGCCTCTGGGCCTGAGGCCCGGTCCTCTCTGGCACAGCTGGAGGCCCGTGGGCACGTCACTGCAACCCCCTCTGGCCTCTGCTCCGTGGCTGCTGGGTGACCTCTCGTTTGGGGCTCTCCTCAGCTCTTCCCAGGAGGGTGGCACGGTTGCCCCTTTGGTGGTTCTCCTTGGGTCCTCGTACTCTGGGGCCTGGATCTCCTCCATACCTGCTTCATGCCCTGGGGGACGGGGCTATGGCTCCCCACACTCCCTAGCAGATCGTTACATGGAGAAACCTTTTGAATACAAGCGTGCTGATCCACACAGGTGTGCACACGGGTGTTCACTGACACAAACTACACCTTTCTTGGCTGCTACCTCAAAGCACATTGTGCGCTGTCTATCTTGCGTACTCCACAATAACATGTAATATTTAGTATCTACTGTTATCTACTGTTAGCTAGTTTATTGTGATGGTGTTGTATTTATTATGTTGCTCTTTCTTGTTTGTTTTCTCTTCTGTTTTTTCTTATCTCCATACAGGTGATCCAGGTGTTTTATTTGTTTTTCTTTTTTCTTCCCCCCCTTCTCACCGTCTCTTCTCCCCTCTGGTTTTCTTTCTCTCCCTCTCTTTCTTTCATTCTTTCTCCCTGTCCTATCCCCCAGTCATGTCTGTCCCGTCTGTAACAACCGAAAATCAAATCAAATAAATACATAATTATAATAAAGGTCAATCAAATGGACCAATATGGCAAGGCCATGATGATCCACTTGGTAAAGTAAATCCGCTTGGCATCTTTCTTGGCCTTCAGACAACAATTCTGATGGCTAAAGATCCAAACGGGACAGGCAAAAAAAAAAAAAAAAAGACTGATCAGTCTGTCATTCACAGCTCAACTCAGTGCCTCTCATCATCGTTAGCCTAATCATCTTCCCTTGGCAGCTGATTGCTTTTACCACACTAATAATCCAGGAAGATAGACCCAACAGCACACAGGCAACGCTATTATCAAAGAAGAACGTGTGCTGATGTCTGACAGCTGCGTTCAACTCAGGATCATCCGCCACGTTGAGTTGCTGCCAGAGGAAACAGAAAGAAAGTGCTTTAGTTTAGTTTTAGATTTCTCCGGCAGCGCGGTGAGGAAGGGAGAGTGGAGAGGAACGGCAGTGAAATTCATTAATTCCACCCATTTGCCAGTCAAAGCTTCTGCTTTTTCTCAACCAGACTGAACATAAACAAACACAATCATGTGCAAATGAGTCCAAATGAGATGTGACAGTTCTATTGGGCTTAATTTATTAGCAGCGATTATGTAGGCCCGCTTTCCACTGGCAGCCAGCAGAGACGACTGAGCGTAAATAAAAGAAATCAGCAGCATTATGAAAAGTGGATATTATTAATAGTGATGGCTAAAGCTGCTGGCATGATGAGATTCATTTAAGCACTGATATGCTCAGCCTTTATGAGATAAATTGTGATGTTTTTTTCCTTTTGCTTGTGGAGCACTAAATTCAAGCTACAAACGAGCTTTTCGAGGCTACCCTGGGCTCCATTGTCACAGCAGGGGTTAAAAGGACACTATGAATTTTTAATGCATTGTTTTGAGTTTCTACATAATATCACAGTGTGAAGCACTCTCGTGGCAAGTAATATAAATATATGTAAAAGACATGAATAACCTGAGCTGATTAGCACTTCAAAACTTGCAACTTTTACAAAACCAAAGTTTGTTAAAGTCTCATTCAGTGTCATTAAAGAAAGAAAATTTAATTCAGCTGAAATTGCAGAGGAGTTGGTGTTATGATTGTGCCGAACTTCAAATTAAACGTATGGAAAAGAAGCAGGTAGTGTATGGATGCGAGGTACCATCAAAAAGTGCAGGAAGTAAAAACCACGTGTGATTTAAACTGAACTGAGTTACCCTTAAAGCCATCATCCTGTGAATCCACAGATAGCCTTCTGGGCGCCTGAGCATAAATTTTAATCCGCAACCTAGCATTACATCTGCATTACTCATGCTCTCATAACACATATATATAGGGCCTTGGGGGTGGGCACGTTATACAGCGTCCAGAGGATGTTCTGTCTATTCAAACCCACCTCTGGCGCTGGTGCCCTACACTCAATTATAAATGCATATAGACACTGAGGGTTTTCGGGAGGAGCCGTGCTGCTCTCTGGCAGTCGTTTTATTTGGATCGCTTTGTGGACGCCCGGCTCTCTCCCAATGTGATTTCACCTCAAACTTGCACAGGGTGCAAACATGTCTTTCAAACTGGCCCAACTTTATTTTGAGTGCACACAGATACCAGACAGCAGTTTTCAGATGGAGCACATACAGGTCAAAGGCTGCGTGTCAGATCACACATGTGCTTGGTTTTTACCCATGTTAATGGGATTATGCTGAGACATTTAGAGAGAGTCCGTTCAGCAGGATGACCTGAGCTGTGTTGCATGCCCTGGTATGTTGCCACAAAGTGCAGCGATGATTTAGGTGTCCTTTTGCGTTTCCCAAATATTAAAATTAGTATAAGGGTCTTTATTTTGACATGCTGGAGGGTATCCAGCGCACATCGCAGAGGCATAAATGTGATCAACAGAACACAACTATGACCTTTAAAGGAAGGCAGGCCAAATTTGAATCAGAAACAGTTTTTGATTTTTAGTTTTTGTTACATTTCTCATTTCGACTCTCCAGCAAAGCACCACAGGATCATTTTCCTGACATTACTACAGTACATATAACACTGTATGCACTTATTATAAAAAAGATTTAATCTACATTTTACCCATTTGTCCTAGTCCCTGCCTTCAGGCTATGAATGCTTTACTATTTACACAGATGGGCAAAGAGGAAAAGGGAGTGAGGTGCAGGCTATCCATTTTCCACACTTAGATGACAGTTTGCAGTTAATGATCTCAGTTGTCGCAGGGGAGGTACTGATATCACGAGGCATTTGCATTGCTCTCACCTGTCATCGAGAAAATCAAATTCAGCGACATCCTTCTGATTGATAATGTGATCAGACTGTTGGCTTTGACTCTCGTGGCCAGGGGGACCTGAATAATGAACCAACTCGAGCCAATGGGTCGACTCAAGCTGCCGTGCTGGAGACCAGGCTGATTTCTCACAGGGGAAGCTCTGCAGTCCTAGGGTCACACGATATGAAGTCTCTGGGTGGGAGCTGCAGTCACATTATGTGACACAGAAAGATGACTGGCTCTAACAACACAAGCTGCTGAATTTGTTAGAGGAGGTTTCATTTCTCTTTTGTTAAGCTTTTTAACAATATTTCTTCACCATCATTTAAAGTGGATGGTAACAACGCCTGAACCACAGAATTAAAAATGTTTCTTCACGACACAATCGATTTGAACTCTAAGAGTCAGATAAAGTCTTTTATGTGTGCGTGTTTGTTTCAATGTTTAATTTGCCACATTAGTATCATTTGCATGCTAGAGAAGAAAACAGAAAGAACACACAGAAGAGCCTTAATTAGGTGTGTGAATATTCTCCATAACTGCTGTAGCTTTGGTCGTACTGTAAACATGAGTGTGCGTCTGTGTGCATGCAGCTGTTGACATTTTTCTGCCAGATCCTGGAATCGTTGAAGACATGTTATAAGCATGGATTAGGTCTTATTGTTGATCGAGCTACATTCAACACCCAGAGTCCAGTGTCTATCTGCTGTCCTCTTATGTGAATGTCAGGTTATGAGTATCAGGGAATACTTTTGGCAGGTAATTTACTTGTAGTTTAAACATTATTCAAAAAAAGCTGACTGACTCCTGTCCCAATGACACACACATTCACTGTTTTCTATGCCCAGGCCCAGCACTGACCAAAGCTGGGATTCAGCATCAGTCCCAAAGATACTTTAACATTCAGACTGCAGCAGCTGGGGAATCGAACCACCAACCTGCCAAATGGTAGACTACTCACACTGAGGCACAGCCACTCTACTAGTGTAGCTAACATCTGCAGTGCTCGCAGATGTTAGCTACACAATGCGGTTATGCATTCCTTCAGTCAAGCGGGTGTCTGTTTGTTACTCTAATAAAGCAAACATATAACCACTTATATTCTGCATCAAAGTGCCACGGCGACATCTGTCTTTGAGCATGCTATGCTAGTATGCTAGTTGCTGGTTAGCAAGGCAGCTAGCAGCTAGTCATTAACATTCCTAAATTAAATGTCAGTTTACTGTATTCAATATATCTTCCAAATGGACATCTGCAAAGTCAGAAACTGCTGCTAAGTTTGACATAAAAACCTTCATAACCTTGTAATTCTACAAACACAAACCCCAGTTAGCTCCACTTTACACACAACACTCACTGAACGTCACAAGAAACATTGCTTAAAACATTGACTGCTACGTAACCAGTGTTGGTCAAGTTACTTGAAAAAAGTAATCAGTAACTAATTACCGATTACTTCCCCAAAAAAGTAATCCCGTTACTTTACTGATTACTTATTTTCAAAAGTAATTAATTACTTAGTTACTTAGTTACTTTTTAAAAACACGATTTACAACCTGAATAGGTGATAAAGCGATAGATCTTTCAGCCCAATTCTACTTTTTCTGCATAATCCATCATACAAAATGTAATCAAATGGAAAAGTCTCTTTTTAAAACTTGTTTTATTAGTTTTACTCTTTTAACTTTATGCATCAAGCAAAAATTTAATTATATGCAACATTCTCTGACTGGAAGAAATTTGTTTAACATTTAAACTTATTTTCTGCACATTCCAGCACATAAAATAATTTTTTTTGTGTGTTTACACTCAGTCTTTCAAATAGATGCAAGTAAAACACAGCAGAAAATAAATAACATCAAAGACTAGCGGCCCTGTTGCTCTATTTTCACCTGTAAAGCAGGAGTGGGGCAGGCGGAGGTTTACCCTGGTGCAGGTGTGCCGCAGCGGTCAGTTGAAGAATCCACGAGTTCCTCTGTGAGTTTCCCATTACGTCGTAGCTACTCGGTGCTTGCTCAGAAGTTTAGGGGTTTTTTTTCGCTGTAAAAAGAAGTTTTTTCTTCCCACGCACAACGGACGCTAATGTTTTTGTCACTTTTTATGGAATCAAACTCAAAGTAAGGTCAGTACTTCCACGCTTTAAACGCTGCACGCTCATACTCTCTCCGCACTCGATATATGATCCACAGTTGATCTGCACACAGCTGTTGTCACGAACGTCGCACTCGCTTACGTCACTGTTATGAGGCATTCTTGCAAAAAAATCACGGTTGTAGTAACGCAGTAACGCAGCGTTCCTACGGGAAAGTAACGGTAATCTAATTACTGTTTTTGCAATAGTAATCCCTTACTTTACTCGTTACCTGAAAAAAGTAATCAGATTACAGATTACTGCCCATCTCTGTACGTAACAGATAGGGAACCTATACAGAAAAAGCTAACATTACAAACTGTATGGTGGGTAAATTCTTTTTCAAACTAACCAGTTCAGATTTTTTTAAGGTTAAAAGGGGCACGGTCACTTTGATTGACAGGTGTGCTAAATCAGTGAGTTGTATCCAGCAGCTGTCTGCTAGGCCTCTCTTTGGCTAAATCGATGCACTTAACTGCACTTTTCAGTTACAGTTTGTAATATTGTGACTTTTTAATAGAATTATCTGACTAGCAATCAAACGACCACCTTATGAGCGTGCGCTAGGCAACAGCGGGAGAAAAAAACTCCCTTTTCACAGGAAGAAACCTCCAGCAGAACCAGGTTACAGCTCATTAAGACCTGTGTTCCAGGAGTTATTATTAGTTTCTATCTATTTGTTATAGAGTAGTATTAAATTTGAAGACAGAAGGCATGAGACTTTCACAAATAATGTGACATACACTAAAAACAGTAGTAAAAAGTCAGGGATTATGTGCAAACATGTCAATCTTACACGATAACATCTACATAACACCTAATTATTAGCTAATTAATGTTGTCTTTTTGCCAGGATAAGTTTAATGTCAGTTTTGTTGTCTTTTCAAATGGGAGAAAAAAATTCCTCTGCATGTTTCCTGACCAGCCAATGCACCAGTAGGTCAGTCCTCCAGAGTGAACCTGACAAATCTGTCTAGTCCCCACAGCGTACCTGCTGCTTGTAGGTGAACACAGCACTGTGCACATAAAAGCAGCCGAACCTTCTCAGTCCAGCAAAGGGAGTCCAAAGGAATATCGCATTTTATCTCGCTTGTGATGATCTTTTTTGGAACCAGTCGCATTCACTGACTGACGAGCTCGTAGCCAAAGCCTTAAAGCCCATTACATGTTCTGATTGTCTCAATCTAATGCACTAATTGAATGCTATCCCTCAGCTACTTTTCATCATTGAAGGGCCCATGCTGGTGAACTGATTTGGATATAATTTGCACAGCGAGGGCTTCAATCACAAGAGACAAACATTTTCCCTCTCATTAAAGAGCACATTAAAGATTATCTTCTCTAGTTGCCACAGTGACTCTATCTAATATGATTTGCTGGAAATGTGCAGAGAACAATTTCCCCGTGTGATCCAGCGAGACTTGTATTTTCTCTTGCCTCGTCTCTTTTTTGCAGTAAGTGAGTCTAAAGAGACCTCTTTGATCTTGTCTCATTGCTCTCAATACTCCAGACTGAATTTAAATCACAAGGCCGACTATTTTAAGAACAAAGCTGCCGTTGTGCTGAACAAGGGAAAAGAGGAGCTCGCTTTTATTTCTCCCACTACCCTGTCAGAATGAAATTTGCTCGGTAGTACGGGAAGCTGTGCTCATTAGTGTGTGTCATCTGAATCCGCAGCGTAGCTGTGCTAAAAATGAGCTTCATGGGTGTGTGTGATGTCACTGTGTGACAAATCTTTAAGACAATTATGTGTTTGTGTTTGTTAATAATACAGAAACACATGTAGAGATGACTGAGGTGTGATCATTTAACACAGCGGTCCCCAGCCTTTTTTGCACCGGTTTATGTCCGACAATATTTTCACAGACCGGCCTTTAAAGTGTCGCGGATAAATACAACAAAATAAAACCAGTACTGGTACCAAAAAAAGATGATTTGTTCATAACACACAGGAAAAGACTCAGGGAAACCGAGTTGATGATAAAAACCCTGAAAACCATAAATTTCACATCCGAGCCTCAACTCGGCCCGGTACCAAACGACTCACGGGCCGCTACCGGATCGTGGGGTTGGGGACCGCAGATTTAACAAACCACAGGACAGCATACTGCATGCTTACAGAAACTGCTCTGACTATGAGCACTCCTTCTTTCTTTTAAAATACATGCATGGCCCTGTTTACATTTGTTATGGCCCATTTATGCTCTCTGTTGTCGTCCTCACGTTCGGTGGTTCACCACTCGATTTTTTTGCAAAAGCGTGAAGGGATGGAGGGCTTCCCTTCCATCTGTGAGCACACTCAGGTCTCAGAACAGGCCATGCTTCTCCTAGTAGACCGAGCTGTGAGCCTTTATTTGGCAGGTTCAGCCTCAGTTATGGACATCTTGTGGTAATTATCATCCTTTCTGTATATATTTGGGTCACATATCCTTGGTACTGATCGCTAAAATATTGCATCCCCTTGTGGTTTGCTCTTACTTTGACTCCCCAACCGGAGTGGTCAGTATCAGTGTTTAAATCAGTCTGCATACGTTGCAAACACTGTTAGCATTGCAGAGGTGTTTTCTCTTCTGCATTCAGCCTGTGTGAAAAGTCTTGCTCTTATTTTTTATGGTTGCCCTTTTCAAAGAAGCCAGCAAACATGCCACCGGAAAGGTCAGGAGGATCTGAGTAACATTAACAGTCTTCACAGCCACTTTTCTGCCCGTCTCTGCCAAAAAAAACACCCACCTCATCCACAGGTAACTCTTAAGGTGGAAAAGCTGTTTGCAGACCTTGTATAATAATCTGTGAGTGTTGTCTGTCCTCTCCGACTCTTGCCCTCACACACTGCTGGTATTTCTACTGCTTTTATTTTGCTGACTGACAAGAAAATCACTGGCACAGTTTTTCTCGCCGTAAACAAGGAGGGGAAGTGTCAGAGGTGGGAGACATGGGGATTTAAGCTCGAAGAGGATCCAGGCTGAAAGCCACGTAAAACCTTGCTCATAAAATTGCATGACTCTCTGCAGGAGGTTTGAAAGATGCATGTAACGGTGCTCTGACAAACTCAGCATTGCTTGGGAAAAATATGAGACAGGATGAGCTGCTGTACTGCCTCTGGATTCTCTCACATGGGGGCAGTGTTGCACCATCTGTTGTGCACCTCCCCCACCTCGTCCTCTTGGTGTGTTCTTAATCATCTGGAGGCATGCAGCAGGCGGCATCTGCTCTGGGCCTCCTATTTCCTCCTCTGATGTTGTCTGTGATAAAAGACAACCACAACAGAGGCAGCCAAATCCCACAATTATCAACTTCATACGGAGTAACTAAATTATCTAGACTTCTATTTTTATTTGGGGGGGGTTGACAATTCCTCCGAACTGTAGGAAAAACTCATCCTTCACTGCTCCCCCCATAAACTAAACTGATGATTTTGGATGCAAATAAAGATTTAAATAATCATTTCTTGTTGATGTCATTCTCACAGTTTGCTTTTCAAAATTCATATTTGCACATATAACATGTGGTTGTACAATAATGCCTTTACCTTACCCTATAAGGTCTGAGCCATTAAATAATTACCAAAAACAAACAAACTGGAGGGTTTATTGAATCTTCTGTCAATTAAATAAAAATAAATAAATATCAGTGTGTAAAAGTAAACTTTATTGTCATCTCTGCTATACTGTACAGTGTATCGAGAGACGAGACGACGAGGCTCCATTTAGTGCAAAACACAAACAATAAATATAAGAAGAGTAAGAAATAAATATACACTTTAAAATATATGAGTTTTCCTTTTTTATTATTTTTGCAACACCTGGAATTTTTGTGCAAATTATTATGGATCACACTGATGATGTAGAGCTCTCCCAAACGCCCTAACAGTACCGTAAATATGACACACGTGGGGTTACAAATGCAAACTAGTTTATTCACTTACAGCTGCTAAAGTCTGACTAATCAGGACTCGTGGTCAAACCAGGTAATCTGGAAATCAGATTGTTTAACAGTGATGAAAGTGTGGACTTAATGGAGGCAATCTGCACCAATGAAGGAAACCACATGAAAGAGCCAAACCGTTTCTTTTCATGCTGTTAGCAAACCAGCCCGACAGGCAAAGACCTGACTCTCTTCGGTATCAGCGTCGGCTAAGACGACTCATAACAGGCACTAAAAAGTCACAGACCTGTGGGAAGCACAGAGGGAAGCTCTCTGTTTAAATCGAGTTTATAATAATTAAAAATTTAATATTTTTATTTTAAGGATTTAATTGTTTGTATTCTTTCAAAAGGCTGAAAATAAAGAGGATTGTTGACAGCAGCATGCCAGCCTAATTAAGAAGAGGGACCTTTCAGAAAGGATCAAGTGACCCCAGTAATGAGTGGATGTGTCCCCTAATACGAGTGAGTGTCTGGTTTATTGGCTCACAGCAGGATAGTTTTCTTCAGGGTTCACAGTAGCTATTGATTTGGCGAGCCGATGCTGGACTGTTCCCTTGGCACTCGGTGGCATCTCTCCTTTCTTTCTTTTGTTCTTTCTTTCCTCGCCCCAGTCTGGCACCAGTCATCTCAGGACAACTGCCGCCCAGGAAGATGGTATCTGTTGCGGGTGGGCGTGTTGTTGTTTGTTTCATTAAACATGACCCGAGTGCACAGTAGATGAGGCGCTTCACACGGACAGTGCATGCATTTATTTTGATGGTGCTGGAGGGAACGAGAGGAAAACAAATTGATTCTGAAAAAGCTTTAACAGCTGAGCATCTGGATCCTAATAAGAAATGGGATGTTTGCTAAATGAGCTCAGCAGGAAATACTTCCTATTAAATATTCCGTGTGCCGTGTATCCTGTGATGAATTTCCTCTATATCACATAGACAAATTACATTTAACCCATGAACTGTTTCCAAAAAGGAAGACTGAGCTATAGTGTTTCTGGTCTATGCGATAATGAAAAGTGTGACCTCTGACCTCTTTCAGAGGTCACATTATGGTAAGGAAGAACAAAACAGCCAAAGAGAATATTGGAGCAGGCTCTCTCATATTACCAGAATCCTATATATTCACAGTTGGACAGACTTTTGCTGAGCTGTGTATTTTCCACCTGCTGATTGAAAGAGTCTCCCCCTGCCTTTCTCTCTGGCTCAATAGGCTGGCTCAGCCTGCTGGATCTCAAGCATGGATGGAGGGATTTACAGATATACTGATACAAAAGGACACAATCTGTAAACCAGTGAGAGCGTGGTTGGCAGACAGTATATTCCTGCTGACAACCAGTACGATACTGACAATACTGATACTCACTTGCTCATTTCTTCCTTCTTGCATCTCTGCCCACCAACCATCAGTTTTTAATTCTTCTTTCTGGGAACGTCTACATTCCTGCAGTAAAAAGTCACTGCTGGATCTGATTTCATACCACTCTGTGCTGAGAGCACATAGAAATAAAGACACATGGAGATTGTTTCTATTTCAAGGCATTTCTGTCAAGCTATGTTCTAAAAACTGCAGCTGATCAAAAACATTTAAGCTGTAAACAATCTGAATAAATGAGAGGATGAGTATATCACTCACATTATGACCTGTGAAAAAGCATTATTATTGACTTGTTCATTTCATTTGAAATGATCTTAAATAAAGATTTATTTACTTTACTTTTCTTTTCTTTTTTAACACTTGTCCAGGTTTGAGTTTCAGGACCAGCAGCCTAAGCCGACGCGTCCCGAGCTCCACAACCATGACTTCCAGCTCATCCTGGAGGCATCCAGCACATCATGTCTGAGTAGAAGGAACGAACACCTAAGAATCAGTTCAGGGTCTGGCTGCTGGGCTGTGGTCGGCATGGCTTTGGTTAGCTTAGCATTAGCATGCTGGTTGTGCAGGTGCTTGCAAATAGCCAAAGTTGTATTAACAGCATAATGCAACTCTTTCTGTCCTAGATGCACTTTGCTGTGCGCTCTCATCCTTTTGTGCAATAAAAATCAAAGTATTGTCCATATCCACGTTTAGACTGCGCCGCTACTTTCCTCCTCAAATGCACGACTAACAGTTCCCAGGAATTGGACAACTAGGTTCTTGATTCCCATCCCGATTTATTTATGAGGTAATTAATAGTCTGAATTCCTTTATTTTTTTTACCCAGATTTGAGCTGGCACAGTGGAGTTCACTGAGAAGTCAGAAATTCATCAAGAGCAAGATTCAACTGCTGAAACTGATTTTTCTGTTCATAAATTCAAGTAAATAACTGAAATTTGTCATCTTAACCAAAAATATGTATATATAAATAAATGCTGTGATACATTTTTTTGCCTGTTTTGTAAAATTGTAATTTTGAAAATTCATTGATAAGAACAATAATTCTATTTTGGCATTACAAATATAATTTTCATTTCATTTATTTATTTATTTCACACTTGGTACAACAATTCAAACAAACCAATCACACTTTCTATCAAAAAGCACTACAACCATGTGTGAAAAGGAGCAGGAAGAAGAAAATATTCTTATTAAACCCTGCCCCCTATCTACAATCCAATTTATATTACAAGTGGGCACCAAAAATCAGGGAACAAACTAACAACATTTATCTCCGGTCCAAACCCAAACCAAACAACAAATTTACAATCAGAATATACAAATTTACAATCAGAATATACAAATTTACAATCAGAATATACAAATTTACAATCAGAATATACCACTCCACATAGTAACAAGGAGAAAAATAAAATTAAAATAAATAAAACAAAAAATTATAATGGATCCTTTTTCAATGAACTCCAATTTCACTCACATTCTTCATATTGAGTTATCGTTTTAAGCATGTAACACTTTACATATTTGTAACACATATACTGTATAATGCTGTAGAAAGCTGAATAAGTATCTGCAATTCCAATAAAAGCCGAGCATTTAGTGCTTATGTTTGATGTGTGCGACTATTATTACCCTGTTCAGTGTTTGATCACCTGCTCAGGTCACTTACTGCCCACTTAATCCTCTCTAATTAAAGTATTAAAAGGTGGAATGAAAACTAACAGGCCTTTCACTCCTTCACGTCGGGTCGTCGGTCCATCTGCTCCATGAAAGTCACCCTGTGTAAAAAAACAACAAGCCTTTACTGCATCTGCAGCGATGCAGCACAAAACCCCATTATTACCTGTTCCTTTGCCCCTTGTAATATAAAAGGGATGTTATAAAAGCTCCTATTTGGATTTGGGTTTCATAATTAGACAAATAAAATCATGCTATGCTCAGCTGCTGTGAGCGTGCATGTGCTGAACGTCTGTCTGCTCGTAAAAAAGCTGGAGGCTGCGGAGGAAAGAGAAACTAAAGGGTCAGCTTTGCTTCACTGCTTTTGTCTCCAGTGTTGTCAGAACCATCGGCTCTTATTCACGAACAAAACATCGTAAGGGACAAAATATTCACCCCTACTTCGTTTACTACATCTCCTAGTTTCTTTTTTGAAGAGCCAAATCTGCCAAACTGTCATTTAACCCAAGAACCTTTTGGAAAACAAATATTGACTTATTTGAAAATGTCTTGTTTTCTACAATGTAAGCTCAAACATAACAGACTGTCTGGATGTTTCCTTTGCTCTTCAAGCGTTACTTTGTAACTCTCACTTCAGTGTTTTGTCCATCAAGTCGTTTTTTCCCCTAAATCTAATCCATCAACCCTTCAGGGACCCATCATTTCCAATTTGAAATACCTTAGTCTGATAAGCAGCCAGCAGGCTCTCGTCACATCTCTGAAAGTCAACACAACACAACCCTTTGCAGGTTGTAGCATGGATGGATGCTGGTGATATGCGAACACATGTAGAACAAATAAGTTGCACAGAAATCCTCACATGTAGAGGCAGAGCTGTGCATTTACAAAGTTAAAATGCTTGAACAGTAACGTGATAACAAAGCCTTAAGTGTTGATAACGATCAGTGTGTTAACTCACAGAGCCTGAAAGCTCGACATCAGAATGCAGCTTTTATTACAGAAACCTCTTAGACTCTTACAGGAAAGGATAGCACTATGTTGATTTTTACATTTTTCAGTATTGCACTACTTTGTTATGCTATAAGTAGACTCCTGCACAGGAGTTGTTGTCAAAGATAGTAAAAGCCTATAAGAATAAATTAAATTTGTTTTTGTTTGAACATTTTCTCATTTTCACAGACACATTCGCTCTAAACGTAATAAACCAAACATAATTTGGCAGCACTTAAGTTACAAGTTCAGAGATATCTGAAGTTAATGTTTGCTACCCACTTCCTGGGGAATTCTTGCAATAATGACATGCAGTAAAATCATACTGCATGTTAACAGCGTGCCATGACTTTATTTAAGAGCTTTTTCTGGAATGTAATTTGTAGTTAATTTGAGAACAATGAAGCTTTTTTCCCACCACAGCGAGCGCTGGTTGCTGGAAACATGCAAAAATTTGTGCACACAATAAGTGTGTTTTAATGCTGCTCTAAACACAACACGCATTTTCTTTGCAAAATGTAGTCGGCAGCCAGCGTTACACAAGTGCCATTTGAACAGTAGGTAGTAAATCATCAGGAGAATTTTCCATGGCAACCATGCTGGTTAATGGTTGTGCTTCAGCTTAATGATATGCCTGGTGATAGAAATGTGTGTGTGTGTGAGAGAGAGAGGCGATAACAGGAAAGTCTCATGAATAATCATTAGATTAATGTCATCTACATCAACTGCATGTCAATAAGTGAGAAATTAAACTTGACGTTTCTTTCAGCAGCCATTAACAGTCGGTCCAATTAGCCGGTTGGACGGGGAAATGTTTCATTCTTTAATTTGTCTGATTCCAAATCAAACCAACTATAAATTAGTGGATGAAAAATGTCTCCATCAGCCAATAACTGCTGTCTTGTCATTGCTGCGGCTGTAATGATGTGGTACTGCAGTCAGTGCATTCTGGTGTGTGTGTGCGCGCACACTGGGGGCTGCGTGTGCGCTGTATACCAACAACATCAGGTGTAGACTGCAGACAAATTAGGCTGTGTGTTCTGGAGATCTTGCTTCAACATCACAGACCTTTTGCTGTCATAATAACAATCTTGCACTCTTCATCACTCCCTCTGTCTGCACACATTTGGCTCTCGTAGCTACACTTTGGTTTTCCATTTCTGGTTTCTGCTTCACTGACATGTAGCAGAACAACCAGCACTCCAATCCTGTTTGACGAATGTCGTCTCTAATTATTCACTCTGCTCAGATAAATGTCATAAATTATACCCCTGTATTTCATTACATGGTGATTTGTGAGTGTGTTACAGTCTTGCAACAGATTTGGGTTTGTTTTTTCAGTATTTACAGGCTGATCCACACTTAGCATGTTTTATGTGATGAGCAAACACATGATGGTCAGTAACTGAGTGGCAGGAGGGACCTCGTGTTGTGTTTGATTAATGGAGCGCTATTTCTTCTTGCTATGAAGCTAATTGTGGGGCACAAATACATTGAGTACATAGTTACAGGTAGCAGCTCTCCTACCTCTAGCATATGGACACAGGTTACAGCAGCTACACCAATGAGTCATGACTCACTGCATTCACCTACACAGTGGCTGGCTCAGCTAAATCACGTTAGCTCATCTGCTGTTTCTTTCTTTCTTTTTAACTTGGGATCTCAGACCCGTCGCTTTCTTATGTGCCTGTCCAACCTGGAGTCTATTCTAGCTGCTGGAGCAGGTCGTCAGTCCATCACAGAGCTAATGTAGAGACACAGATAACTCTCACATCCACACATAAGCCAGTTTAGAACCATTAGTTATGCTAACAAGCATGTCATTGGACATAAACACGAAAAGGCCAACAAGAAAGTTTGAATCCCAACAGATCCAGGTGACAGTACTACTGATGAGTCACGTTTTATTTGGCGCCCTTAGCTGACACAGCTCTCCCCAGGAAGGGACCAGCAGTGGGACAGTGGACCCCGGGGCTGCATTTAGAAGATGACAAATTAAGTGTTAACTACTGTGCAAAGAAAACGATGCAGAAACAACATGTACAAATGGCCTGGCTCAGTTACGGTGGAAAGTTAACACTAATCTGTGATTGGTCCAACCAGTCAAAATCATGAACAAATAAGGAGGCGAGAGAGACTAGCTTAATGAACATTTAAAAGAAGGGGTGAAGCAAAACAAATGCCCCGTCTGGACTTTTATAGTGATACTTTTGAAACATAAAAAAAATATAGACTTTAACTGAAATCATACTATATGATTTTTGTTTACATTTGGAATGTATTGTGTTCACGACTAAGGATAAAGCGACGCCTCGTGGTGCTCTAATTCATCTGTTTTTACATCCTGAAGAACAGAAAGTTGCCGCCTGCCTTATCAGACGAACCGCGTGCGGCGTCTCCAAGCACAAAGATAGATGTTTGTTTTCATTACATATTAAATCTGAGTTAGTTTAGTCTGTTTAATATTTGATGACACTGCTCAGAGCTGTTATATAGTTTTTTTAATCCCCAAAAGTTGATTCTGTTCATCTGGACGTTTTCAGTGGGAAAAATGTTTCGTCGCTCATCCAGGTGACGTCTTCAGTCTCGGCTGACTGCAGGTTTCCAACCTTATAAACAGGACATTTGCATAATGAGTGAAACCAGGTCACTGAAGGAACAATGTGCTATCCGTCACAGCGTCTGAATCTGGCTGAGAGCATTTATGAAGTAGAAGTAAACAGATATCAATGCCGAGTGTCCCAAAACTTCCAGCTGCATGCTGGACAGCTGCTTAGCTGATCATCAGCACAAAGCTCGTCAACAACTATTAAAAAATTCTCTAAAATGTGATGATTTGCCAATTTTTCCCTTATTATTGAAAATAATGTCAGACAGAGGGGAGCTCGGGAAGTTCCCTTCATTCCCTGTTTGTTGGGTAGCTCATTAAAATTGTAACAAATAAAATACACACATCTATCTTATCTGGTAAGCTCAGCTCATTATAGAAATGAACCGGCTCCTGAGTGCCGAGATACTCCCAGGAGGATTACCTCTGGGCATGTTTTGTTTGTCTGATACTTATTTTCTATGCTAGTATGTATAAAAGCTATAAGTCAATAATAAACTCTCTAAAACATTACTTTTCTGTAGAATACATTACTGCAGAGTTCATCGCTCTTTATTCCATTGATTTGTGTTCTGAGTGCAATTTTGCACGTTAGGACCACCACATTTTTCTGCTTCTGCAACACACCGCACAGGGATCATCATTAATTAACCTGAGTAGAACTGTGTGGGTTTCTTATGTCTGCTGATATAGAATTTATTGAGTTTTTGCATATGTTGAGTTTATCCGACTATGCGCCTCTCTTCTGAAACGTGCGCTTCCATTCGGTCAAGCTTAAGTTTTTCTAGAAGAGAGGACGCCACTGATGATAAGTGACCTTCATTTGCACTCCTCTCACTTGCAGAGTGGGGTCAAATGCCAGACAACTTATATGCAAAGTCAACAAGTGCTGCCATCTGCCTGTTCATTAAACGCTGACCTTTCACTAGTTAAGTGGGGTCACTGAGGAGCAGAATAAAAGCAGCATCCATTCAAAGTACATAAACACATAATAGCTTGCCCTCAGTTGTGTGGGTTGGCTGAGCTTATAAAAGAG
This sequence comes from Perissodus microlepis, assembly GCF_051167445.1. Classification (NCBI taxonomy): domain Eukaryota; kingdom Metazoa; phylum Chordata; class Actinopteri; order Cichliformes; family Cichlidae; genus Perissodus; species Perissodus microlepis. The sequence continues at coordinate 1,593,304 of NC_140470.1, forward strand.
CTAATATGTTAGCATTCTGTCACTCTGTTTAACTCTCCAGCTCACAGCACTTAAAATGTGTGGAAAAAAACAACTTTCTAATTAATCTGGTGTCTGTGCTTCCAGTGACAGCAAAACGAAGACCAAATCAGGCAAAAGCAAACGTTTCTTTCCAAAGCTGGGTTTAAAAATAATAACGATTTGCACGTTTTGCATTCATGCTGTCTAAAGACCTGAGAGCTTGCATGTGCATTAGACTCTGAGAGGACTTTTATGCCTTCCTGTTTCAGATGTCTGGCCTTCACTGCGTGACAGTGTGGGACGAACATATTCAGTCCTACATGTACAAGGATAAACAAGCTTCTTTTGTAATAATAGTCCAGGCAGTACAAACATGTTAGACTACACACCTTTTATGTCTTAGTGAGGACATCCAATTGGCATAAAGCTTTCCCTAACCATCATAAACGAATGCCTAACCATCACCTAACTGTAACCCTGACACTAAAACCACATTTTGAGCCTCAAAGATGTCTGCAAACTTGTGAATTTGGGACCCACAAGTGTAGTAACAGTCGGATTCTTGGTGCTCACAAAGAGATTTAAGTGCGCGCACACACTTACCGTCAATACTAACACACACTGAATAATTGAAACCTGCTTAAATGAAGATTTGGTGGAGAACAATTCACTGCTGACACAGAGAAAGGCCGTGTCTGTGGAAGATGGGGAAGGTGGAGGCGGCTCGTGGTGGCAGTGGGGAGCTCCCCCTGGTGTAGTGGCCTTCACCCAACCACCTGGTCTTATTTTACAGAGGCGTATGGAGGTGAGAGACACAGCCAGGGAGAGAGCGAGAGAGAGCAAGTGATATTTCCCGGCCTGGGCAGACATGAGTGATAGGAAATGAAGATAGCACTGATGGAGGGTAATGATTGTGATCTCACTTTCTCTCAGTCTCAGTAAGCCTGGGTTAATGGAAGCCAGGTCAGAGATGGTCTGGGGCCTCAGTGCGATGGTCATCTGGTTATCTGGGCTGACTTATTGTGGAACGAATAGATGCTGATAGTCTGGCTGCTGACATCACTCTCTGAGGTTTGTGTCTGGCTAGGTGGATCTCGCTTGCCATAAACTAAAGGATGTGCCTTGATCTGTACTTCATAGGATACAATTTAACTTCTTTGCATCATAACCAAGCTGAAATATAAAGAAGTGGTGCCGTATAAAGATAATGACATACAGAAGTGTGGTTAGGAAAATGATCTGAGTGACTGTAGATGATAATGTGCTATAATATCATATCCTGTGATAGAAACAGTAAATACCTCTCTGTTGTAGCTAGTATTGTCACAAAGTGGAATATCTTTATATGCCGAGGGAGCGCAGCTGCAAATGTAGTTTGCTTCTGGTTACGCTGGCACCCAACCAGAAAATCAACTCTGATTCTTACTGTGCACCACCTAAGCTCAGAGGCTGTGGTCCGTCTACGTTTTCTCCTCAACAGCATGTTGAACATTCCTTTCCTGTCTTACGGCATTATGGAAACAATTACTCTGCCTCCTGTACTTCATCTGAGCCCACTGGCAGCAGTCATAGGCACCATATGACATCACCGAATCCTCTATATCAGCAGCACATTCATGTTAGCCCGCAGTATTATTATTCCCTTTCAATAATACGTTTCATGCTCCATGTCGTAGTCATCATAAACCAGACGTGTGACTGTATTACACATGGCTGAAGGCAGTGAAAAATGCTTCGTATGTTCCTCTATACATGTTATGTAATGTGAGGGCTCATTTTATTATTAGTCCTTTATTTATCCAGGTAAAAAAAAAAATCGCATGGAGATTAAAAATCTAATTTCCAAGAGAGACCTGGCATCATGGCAACAAAAGTCAAAATACACACAAGTACATAACATTTAAAACAAATACAACATCTTGTACGAACATGTGAAAAATATACAGTAACAGTAGGGCTGGGCTATATCATACCGTTCACGGTAATACCGGTGTAATGTTGGGCAACGATAGGAAAATGAAATATCACGATAGAATATGGGTAAAACGCGCATGCGCAGTGCCTTTGTTTACATACGCACATGGCGGCGACGCAGAATGAGAAGAGCGAAAGTGGATCGTTGAATGAAACGATGAACCAGAACTGGTTTGTAAAAATGCTGCAGCTTCAGTGGTGGAACTGGTTTAGCTTTCGTCCGTCAGATACACAACAAAGCACTATTTTTGGTAGCGCATGCTAGCGGGCCGTCGTTATTACCGTGTTGTTTGGAAAATACGGCGCACTTAAAATCATCCTTTGATTTTCCTGAAAGTCGACAGAGCCCCTTATAATCCCGTGTGCCTTATGTATGAACTCTGGTTGTGTTTACTGACCTCGAAACGATTTTATGTTCACGGCGCTCGAAAATCTGTCAAATGTTTCAGTACGACTTTGCTAAGCTACGAAGCCGCACCGCTTGATGGATTGTCGGAGCATTACGGCTATCGTAGGCGGAGCCTCGCGGAGTGATACGTACTGTGCTTCAACATAATGTTACCGTATCGTGTGTGTGTATAACCTCTTTTTAAGTGTTGTGGATATTATACATGGTTATGCTGAGGATATGTCGGCCAGTTTCCACTGGAAATGCCTTTTGGTTAAACTGTCAGCGAGGAATTTGCATTTGCACTGTTAAATGTTTATATAATTTTAATGCACATAAAAAACAGCTGCTTGTTTAAGTGAAAATACATTGATGTGTTTTTTTTGCACTAATAAAGTTGAGGAGTTGTAAAGTATTTTGTCTCGTGTCAATTATATCGTCAGTTATATCGTTATCGCAAATTTTCAAATGTATATCATGATAAATATTTTTGGTCATATCGCCCTGCTCTAAGTAACAGTTCAATTAAGAGCAACATTAAAAACAATCACACTGAGTAAAAGAGTTACTCTCTCGTTCCTTTAAGATGGACTTAAACTCTCCCGAGGTAACCAGTTCTGATCATTTCAGTTCCTTCTGCAGATTATTCCAGGAAGCAGGGGCAGCGTATTTAAAAGCCTTTTTCCCCAATACTGTTCTGATTTTTGGGACAATCAATTGTATGATATTGTGTAAACGAGGCTGTATTGGTTGTGGTTTTTACACCTATAAACACATTAATAAGAGGGAACCAGCCCAAGCAGAGATTTATAGATAAAGACCAACCAAAGGGAAAGTCTGCAAATATGCAAAGATGGACATTTAGCAGCAGCAGACAAAGAACAATGATGTACACGATTTCCATAGCCAGTAATAAGACGTAAAACACAATGGTGGACAGTATCCAACCTCTTTAGGTAGTGGGCAGGTGCGTTCATAAAAAGCAGGTGACTGTAATCCAATAAAGGTAAAAATGTTGCATGAATCAAGTGTTTTGTCACTTGGAGGGAGAAACAGGATCAATTTCTAAAAAAGTAACTTAGTTTTAGTTTTAACTTAGACACAAGTCTTTAAATGTGAGTTTTAAATGACAAATTCTGATCTACAATGATCCTTAGATATTTGTAAGATGTGACCATCTCGTCCTATCAGGACTGAGCTGTTGCTCTAAGATTAAATACAAAAATGTACACGTTTGTCTTGTGCTGAAGCCTCCTCTGCAAACAGCGCTCAAGACTATTAAATTGCTTTGTTTTAAGCAGCTAACCATAAATAGTGTGATAGTAATATTGTAATGTAATCAGTTTATATTGTATAATCAGTCTTTCCCTCAATGACTGTTTACTCAGGCTTCCAGATGTAACAGTGTGGTGACTCGTTTAGTGTTTGATTTTCCCCCACAGGTCTGAGAGAACAACACCACATCAACAGGGATCAGACATAAGCCTAGTTATACGTTACAGTTATATATAGTTATAATTATATGGAGGGAACCATCAACGAAGCAACAGCAGCTTCTTGGTCAAACTTGGTCAAGTGAGATGAATCCTTCACTCTGTCTGTGTCCTGCCTGCACCTGAGTGTAAACTGTGCTCACGCTGACAGGACTGAAACGCTCAGATGATGCTTCTCTCTCTTTCCTTTGCACACCTGATTGCTTTGACTTGTTATGTCAGAGAGACATTATCTGAAGCAGACAGCAGAAGGACGCTGGTTTGATTTGGCAATTTCTGGGAAGCTTTTATTGCACCTAAGGTCACAGAAAGTGTTGTTGAATATTTCATTTCAGCTGTGTCTGTCAGCATGTGACTCTGACACACACTGAGCTGAAATGAACTAGTTCAAATAAAAAGACTGAATAAAAGCCCTGCTGTAGTTTATTATTTCACCACCAGTGTTGGGACTAACGCGTTATTAAGTAACGCGTTACAGTAACTACGTTATTATTGTGGTAACGAGCACGGTAACTAGTTATTATGCCAAAATCAGGAGCGTGTTAATCGTTACTGGGATTTAGATAGGCTCGTTACTCGTTACTTCGTGTGGTGGCTATTGTTTTCATTCAAAGGCTTTATGACTTTTCCTATAATGGCGGCCGGTCTCTAGTCAAAACACCCGGGCTGATTTTTTGTCCCAGTCCAGCCCTGTATGCAGCTCATCTGCAGTCTGGTGTTACCTACATCTTCCTATTTGGAAGGCAGAATTTCCGAGTTCTGAGTACAATCAAAGCACCACGACTGCAGTTTTTGTGTTGGATGTAAAAAGCGCACGTGATGCTGTGACGCAGGCTAGAATCATGGCGGCGGTCAACGACGGTCCAGGTGTGGGATTTCTCTCGTGGAAATATGCACATTATTTTTTCCTTTCTATCAGTAGGTGGCACAGTGCACTTGTGGCAAGTAAGCAAGCTAGAAGACTGGCAGTCTGGCTGGTATCCAGTTATGGAAGCAACACATTAACAAGAGGATTCTGAGTAAAACCAAAGTTACTTTCCATAGTAACTAGTTACTTTGAAAGTAACGAGTAACTTGAAGTAACTAAGTACTTTTGATAGAAGTAACTAGTAATGTAACTAAGTTACTAATTTAAAGTAACTTAGCCAACACTGTTCACCACTAAATACCTTTTGTGTCTGGTGGTTCTTTGCATGAAAGAATGATTCTCTGTCTCTTTCTGACAGTAACAGCTTGTTATCACTGGTATTGGTAAAGTACTCACCCACTAGCTGGGCCCACGTGCTCATTTTAGGTTTGAGTTAAGTAGATAAACATGAATTGAGCTGCAGTTTGGGGAAGGCCTCGGAGGGGACTGGCATCGGCTGCTGGGTCTGGCAGATCCCCATGTAGTAATGAGAAGTGAAAGATTGAAAAATGGGGTGAGGGTGGGGCACGAAAATGAGAACTGGGGGATCATAAATAGATAAGAACTGAAGGAGAGAGTTTGGAGCCGTGGTCCTGCTTCTGCAATTCAGATCATTTATCTCCAAGTATCAGCAGATATCTGAAGGTGTTGGATTGTCACATCTCCTGGTAGACAAAAACTCAAGTTCAGAACCTGCTAACTAGAAGCCTCTGGCCTTCCTTTATCATTACTTCTTCCGTGCTATCAGGTGATCAGATCAGTGCTATTGGATCTCCGTGTTTGGTGTCAGACAGATTCCAGCTCTACCATCTTGGACTACAGCTCCTCAGTGCTCTGTAGAACTACTGAGGGCTGGAGGGCCAAGTCTAACCCTGTACCTGAAGCAAGGAGAGAATATATTCTAACCTGAGCTTGCAGAAGACCGCCAGAAGAGACAGAGATCATCGAAAAGCCAGATTGTATTCTTCTGTGAAGTACTTGTCACGTAGTGCACTGCAATCTGGGAGGAAAAGCTTTTAATTCTTACCTGTGAGTTCATGCATTAGTTTGTCTGCTCCCACTGTGAAGCATCAGTCACTAACTATGCTGTGGAGTTTTAAACACACTTTAATCTGAATGAAAGTTTTCAAACTTGACTTCTTATGAATTTTAGGCTCTGAAATTAGGATTAATTCCTTGAGTCCAAGCCATCTTCTAAGAAATGTTTTCAAAAGCTGGATTTATATCGAAGGTTAAAAGCAAGACAGTCGACAGACGACTGTTGTTAGCCGAGTACAACAAATCCCTTAATCTGCAAGTTTTCCTTTCTATAGTTCCAGCAATTACAGCTTCCACCAAGGTAGGATATTCACACCCAACCAAAAGCTGTCAGCAGTCACCCTACATGGAGACTAAAAATTAGGTACGGTTTAATAGATTTTGCTTGTCAGTTGTACATCATTCATTATCATCAGCAGTCGTGCAATATTTGCAATCCACTGACAACATTGAATAATTGCTTCAGATACGCTGTAGATTAAGACCTCGCTGGGTAATTAGTCGTAACCTATCGCTGCTGAGCACAGGAGTGCTATGATCCTACATAATGAGACTGATGAAAGAACAACATGAATCCAAAATAATGAAAGCTCTCCATGAAAAGATATTATTATATTAATCACCAAATTAGAGTGACTAATTAAGGCTCTGTGTGTTGTACATCAGCTCAGTAGAGGAGCCAAATAAACAGAGTTTCCAAGAACATGTTGAAAAATTACAAGAAAAAGAAAAAATATTTTGGGGGTTTTTCAAAGTTAAAACAGTGAATTTCATGCCAGGTGATTTCTACAAGGCCACTTGTTACCAAATGCAGCTCTCTGTCAGGGGTTCCTTTGGACTGCGCGGGTGCAGGGGATAGTCGCATGACTTATTCAGCAACAAGCTCTGTTAGGAACGGCAACAAAAGCTGCCTCAGTGTCACAATCTGATGCAAATCTGTGAATCTTTTTACCAGCTTGATTCCAAATGTCATGAGATATGCCATAGTTTCAATAGCAAAACTCCATCAGTTTAATGTCTGTGTTATAAAGGAACTTAAACCAGCATTGGTGCCCTGGATGTTTCATCTGTTTTATCAAAGTCAAATCAGAAATCTTTAAAAAGCACTTGGATAAACATAAATGATCATTTCATCAGGTGGAGCAGCTTTGTCCTGAATCACTTCAGCAGAAATTAAATAAAAAAAGTCAAAATCATCGTGCAAGGTCTGTTCTATCAGCTGCTGGGAGGTAATGTTTCCTTTAGTTGACTGCAAAGTCCACATTATGGATTGGTGGTGACAGACTAAGTTGCAGGTTTGTCACTCTTGTTAGCACCCTGCACTGCAACTTTTTCTATTAATCAGACAAGTCAAATAAAATGAAAACATTTTTTATGCCATATTGGTAATATGCAACCTGCCAAAAACCCACATGTTGCTGTTTAATGTTAGAATGTATCGTAAACACACCACGTCTCCTGCTAGTCTTTGTAACACTGTAATGATGTCATTGTGACATAATGCTTTTTAATGTTAAAAGGAAAAAGTTCTGACTCATAGCAACCTGTGGGCAACAGACATTTTCTACAAAACCCATGAACAGCACATTCTAACACTCGAACACCATTATAATATATCCTTACATACTTCAGATCTTCTGAAGTCCCAGCTGTCAAAATGCAGGCATCGCTGCTCTGTGGCCCTGAGCTGGATCAGCACATAAGAAACTGGATGGATGGACTTAAGCTATGATTCAGTCATATTAATAGCTGCATTTTGACTTTCATTTCAACATGTAGCAGATGTGAAATGGGAAAGATTAGACTGGTTTCTATGTAGCCTCGTTCATCCAAGGTCTTCTTTTCCACACCTATGTACTTTCTAATGATCACACTCCAACAGATGCATCAGAGACCACCTGGGGCCCAGTATCAGGCCCAAGGATACACTGGCATGGAGACTGGAGCAGCCAGAGACTGATTAGTATTTGACCTGCTCTACCTGGTGAGCGGCAGCCACCAAAAGCAATAAACACGATGCAAAGTATTTTAAAATGACATTACAAGTATCACAACACGACACAGTGGACTGATGCAATAGGGGTCCACATACACACAGAGATTTCATTAATATATTCATTATTATACACCAGAAGTCATAAATTGGTTTGACCAGGCAGAATTAATAGACTGTCTCGTTTGAAAAGTGTGCAGCTGTTTCTGTGCCAGTATGCAATCAAACATTCAGAACTCACATAAACCACGCTGCATTCATCCCCGTAGCTTCTCTCCTGTTGCTGGGGACACATCGTCTCGATCATCATTTCAAAATGAAGTAATTAATCCACATCGCCACAGGGCGATCGTGGCTCAAGAGTTGGGAGTTCGCCTTGTATTCGGAAGGTTGCCGGTCAGTCTCGGTCGTTGTGTCCTTGGGCAAGACACTTCACCCCCGTTGGTCAGCGTCCGGCAGCCTCTGTCAGTGCGCCCCAGGGTGGCTGTGGCTACAATGTAGCTGCCATCACCAGTGTGTGAATGTGTGGATGACTGGATGTGTAAAGCGCTTTGGGGTCCTTAGGGACTAGAAAAGCTATACAAATACAGGCCATTTACATATTTCTCCAGATTCATTCATTCTTCCTAATGAGTATCACTTAGAAAATACTGCTGTGCTGATGCTTTTTTTAAATTGATTAATGGCAAATAAAGCCCTAGACTAGGAGACTAGGAGACGGTATCATTGAGTTTTATTCCTCCTTTGAGTGAAACCCCCAGGGACCATTGGTAGGAATCCATCCACTGAAAGGCAGGGGATCAGAGAGCTCCAGCTGGGCTAAGCAGCGCACCAGCTCCCCTGTGACAGGAGCTGTAATAGCAAAGCCAGTTAGCCGTCGTCCCCGGCTGGATCCTCCAGTCCCACCGGGTTTGCTCCAGTGGGATATAAAATGGGAGGGAGAGCCAATGTGAGCAAGGGAATGAAGAATAAAGAGTGGAGCTTTGAGAGTCACTGTAGAGCAGACCTCCTCTCATCTTGGGGTTTGGAGAAATGTTTCTGATTAGCACCGAATAGAGCTCAGTCTCTCTGAGTTGCAGGCAATGCTGTCAGCGCACTGAGCTCATGCTTACAGATGGCTGGCCCTGAGCTCACTGCCAGGTCCAGGAACTCCCTTTAACTGTGGTAGTTAATGAGTGGTCCTGTTGCCCCTAGTAATGCTCTGACCCAGGAATAAAGTCGATGGTAATTGGCTCACTCCAGAGTGCTTGCATGCAAAATAAGATTTGATTCATAAATTAGCCTTTTTAAAATTGACTTTGCTTGAAGTTCGTTTACAGAATTGCACAAATTAAGCCTAATGAGGGTTTTCTTGTTTTCAGTACAAATATATTTGTGAAATAGGACCAGATGAAGGGTAAGCATGAAGCAAGTATCATTAGCTATAATAAAAATATCCCATTCCCACTTAGCTTTTGCTGTGCTCTGAAGAATCCAATTCCCACAGCACAAATGAAATATTCAATAAAGCTTTCAACTCAATTATGGGCAGTGTGCAACTACATCCCACAAGGGTTTGGGAGCACGGTTTAAGCCCTGCCATCAGCGCCCGTGAAGACAGCCATCCCACCTTGTTCTTACCTCATTTTGACAGTAATGCCTGACAGCAGCCAGCGCGTCTGTCGTACAGGGTCGATTGTGACCACCGAGCCGAGAGGATGTCTCCCTCTTCCGAGTTTCGTGCAAAGAGAGTTATTCTCCAAAGACTCATCAGATAAAAACTGGGTAAAGTCACCAGAGAGCCTGCCCCGGAGGGAAGGGATTTCCATTTCTTTGTGCACTTTCTGCTTTGTCTCCTTCTTTCACTTTCATATTTGCTCTCTCCTTCCCTCTCTATGTTTCACTCCGCTTGGCTGAGGGAGAATTCGATCCTCCCGGGGGGCCATGATGGAAGGAAATCGCAGTAGTTCAAAGTATAAACAGCAGTTGTTAACATTCGAGACTGTGGGGACTGAGTCTATACTCCTTTGCTATATACTTTTGAAATAATCACAACACTCAGTGTCCAGCGATCCAAGTTCATTGATGGTAATGTGATGAAAAATAACTTCACTGCTGGAGTAGTTTCCATTAGCGCTGAATGCCTGTGGGATTTGTTGAGCATGTGTTGGAGCACTGGTGTGTTTTACAGCAGACATTACAGATCTACGCTCCTGTGCGAGCTTCTACGCTGCACTGCTTCCACCATTCGGTACACCGACAGCCCCGCTGATCACACAGCAGCACCGTGCTAGAATGTCATGTTCCATTTTTTCCATTTGTTTTATGTTTTTGGTACCTTATGCAACTGCTCAGCAGAGAGTTGCATCAGATTATCAGCTCTACTGGTGAATGTCTCATCCTTATTTGTCTGGTGATGTATTTTAAAGTTCAGCTGACAACTAAGGCAGAGAGACCATCTGATAGCTCGGAAAAAGAGCAAATGGGGGAAATTGACCCCACTGGGATGTAACAGGCTGACAACTCGTGGCACTGAATATGAAGCAGATTTGCTGCACCCTCACTGATACAAATACACACGGAGAAAGAATAGCCCCCGAGTTTGCAACAGCAGTGGTGAAAGATGACTCACAGCAAGAACGCACTGAACCAGACAACAGCACGGTCGTGATAACAAATGGGATGAATATAGACTGGGAAGCTTGCAGATAGTGAACGAAAGAAGCTTCTGGTCCTCTCCCAGGCATGGGAGAAAGCTCCCATCCTAAACCTGATAAAGAGATGCTTCATCATTGTTGTTCAGCTAATGCATATGTATAAAAGGTTACGGTTAAACAGGAATTTGTGTTTTACTACGAAAGATACAAATGAACAATTTATAAAGCTAGATGGTTGCATCCAATCATTTTCCTTTGCTTATCAAATACAGGGCAGCTGGATGCTATTCCAGCAGGGAATAGGGTACAGACACTCTGGGCTAACACAGAAACAGAAAACCAGTCGCACTTATGGGCAATTTAGAATCAACAGTTAACCTAACCCCACTAATTGTGGGTCATTAGACTCTGGAGAAAGCTGGAGTATCCAGAGAGAATCCATGCAAACATGGGGAGAACAGAAAGGCCCGGGCCAGATGGTGGGTTTAAAGCCAAGACCTTCTTGCTGTGAGGCAACAGTGGCAACAGTGCTAACCACCGCAACACTGTGCTAGATAATGCTAGGTGGTTATTGAGGAAAAGTGAGAAGTGTGATTGTACACTCAAACTGCAAAATAATCAGTACAAGTACAGAGGAAGACATGATACAAACAGCAACAGCTTCTTTTCATGTTGTTGTCTTCACTCCACGTGCTCCAAGAAATACTGCACTCGTCTCAGAACACTGAGTAAAATCTTCCAGCCATGCTGCCTCGTCACCACCTCCACACGTATCAGAGATTCTGCTGCCCAGGTCTGAGTTATTCTCATGCTGAGTACAAGGGCTGCCTCTTTGCTCGGGTCAGCCAATGCCAAGTGCAACTCCCCCTCCTTGGAAGAAGGTTCCTATGGCTCAACCTGCTCCTGTGCCCGAGGTGCTCTATCTCACGGCCTCCTTAGCCCAGGTTTCCCCAGACACTGCTCTGCTCAGCCCCAACACTATGATTTAGCTTTTAAATTGGCCGAGTTTCATGATTGTTTTTATGCTAGTGTAGCCGGTCTGGCCTTAAACTCTGATTGCTGTTAGTTCTCTGTTGTGTTGTGGAATGACCAGAGGAGTCAACTCTCACTTTGCCAGCTGGGGCAGATTTATTCTCCCGTAACTGTTTAAAATAAAAACAAAACAGTACAGCGACTTCACTTTACTGGACTTCTGCATGAACACCTCTCCTCAGCGGGGCCTCTAGGCGACTGAGGTGCAACATCACAACAAACCTGATTATCAAATAAAACTGCTAAAATGTATTTATGAACATATATAACAAATTAAAATGCACTGCATCGTGGCCATATAGTGACAATTACCTCATCAACAAAATTATACTTTAGGGAGACTTCATTTACCAGTGTCAATTTTACATTTCTTTTTTTTTGGTTACATATATCTAACAGTAAGTTGAAACAGTGAACATGCATTCCAAAAAGCACAAACCAACAAAAAATATAACCAATACACATGACACAAAAATAAAAGAGGGAGCTCACATACCTGTTTAAAATAAAAACAAAACAGTACAGCGACTTCACTTTACTGGACTTCTGCATGAACACCTTAAAGGGAGAGAGAAGGATAGCGGCCCACATGAGACGCCACCTGCTAGTCTGAGATTGGCTAACTAGCATGTTACAATAAAGTGCTGCACTCGACAGAGAAACTAATTCACACTAAAACATCGAACAGAACTGTGAGACAAAACGCACAAAGGGAACGAGCAGTGTTTGAATTACTTTTAGTTACTTTAACTGTGTTTATTCGCTCTGTAACTGAGAACGCTAGCGTACGCTCGCCTCTCCTCAGCGGGGCCTCTACGCGACTGAGGAAAATAGCGCCGCGCAGCTACAGGAAGTGACTTCGTGGGAAGTCAAAGGTCACACAAACAAAATAAAAGCTCCCAAAATATAAATACAGAAAATAAACATATATAAATAAACACATATACATAACCAATACTGACAAAGCAAAATAACACTGCAGGATGGATCTTTGGTGAAATATAAATTATTTTTTAATACACCCGTTACACTAGCAATCCAAGATCAGTTTTAGAATGATAGATTTAGGAGTTTTGGAGTTTCTTATTTGATTCTTTGTGTTTTAATTGATTGTCCGTTTCCTTACTAGGATAAACATTAATGTCTTCTGTGTTTAGTCAGTTAGTTTCTGTTTCGTTTTGTTAGTCAAGTGTTTCTTGGTGTTGCTTTAACTTTCTCAGGTATTGTCTGGATTAGTTTCAGCTGGGCCTTGCTACCTATATGTTTCCACTTTCTCTGATTATCTTCTGTGTCTTCTTAAGCCTTTAGTTGCCTTTGGTTATTGTTGAGTCGTACTGTGTCAGCTGCCTGTACCCTGTGTGCTCCCAGCCTGCATTTCAGATCCTAATGATGTCATCCTCGTGGACTTTTTGTATGTTTGGACTTTTGCGTTTGCCTCAGTTAAAGCCTCTTGTTTTTATTTAAATTAACTCTTTCTTTGTGCTCTATATTTGGGTCCTTTTTCTTGTAATTGTACAACATACCAATCTAAATAAATAAAGTATTAGTTGTCAAAGAAAAATACAAATTGATGACCGAAGAGTCTTTATAAGCAAGGAAGAAACTACAAACAAAACTGAGACCACCTGTATGAGTTTCAAATTTTTTAAAAAGTAAATACATTTTTGTGGGGGGGCTCCAAGTTGGAGAGAGTCAAAATGATGAGTGGCCAGCTAAAGCAGTCTCAGGGACATGGTGTCAGAGCAACCAGGGAGTCTCTCCTCCATCTGTTTAGATTAGTCTCATTAAGTCGAACAAGCGGCCCAGTGCTCTTCTACTCAGCTCTCCCTCTATCTCTCATAGCTTGCTGCCGTCCCGGGGCAATGATTACATGAAGCTAACCTTGTAGAAAATGACATTAGAGAATGCAAAACTATGGTAATGGTGCAGCCACATGGTCCACTGACTGTCAGTAAACCCTGGCCTATGTGAAAGCAAACGCTGACGTGTGGATTTCAGGGTGACTTGATAGTGCTTTGCTTTTTTTTTGCATCTTTTATTTCCCCAGTGGGGACGTATGTGATGTCACATACTACTTAATAACTTATACTACTTAATTGTTTTGCCAATTAAGTGTTTTAATAATTGCTGGCAGGAATGTGTTCAATTTTCTAATTTTTGTCATTATATTTTTATATAATTATATTTTTCATTTATATTTTTTAATTTAATTTCATTTATATTCTAAATGTCTTTTTTTATTGCAATTCACAACAACAGCGACCTCAAGATGTGTTATATTGTACAGTAATAACCCTCCAACTCCAACAATGACATGACCTCATATGAATAAACATTTAAAGATAATGTGAAGGAAAAACGCTCTTTAAACAGGAAGAAACCTCAAGACCTCAGAACCAGGCTCAGCGAGGGGCCGCCATCAGTGGAGGGTCAGGGGAAGGAGAAGAGAGCAGAGAGAGGACAAAAGACACGCTATGAGATAAAAGAACTAATGAATAAATGCAGTAGCTTTGTATTTATCATATTTATATTGTTTCACATGGAGCACTTCCCAAAGAAGGAAGGCAATACATCTGTACTAACAGATGTTTAGTTTAAAGACAAAATCATACATCACATCAGGTTGTCTGTCTATGATGAAAAGAGGTTTTGAAGAGGTCAGCTGCTGCCAGTAATGTAGATGATGAGACTCCTGCAGGAATCCATGGTGAATTCAGATCAGCTGTAGTACAGGTAGAAGAACAAATGCAGGACTGTTTTTGTTCTTTCAAATGCCCTCTCAAGGATCTTCCAGCAGGGGGGAGCTTGCTGTCACAGAGGGGGGAACCCCCTCTCTAAGCATGATGTCTCTGCCCTGCTGCACATTTTGGAAAGGCTTTGTGTTTGGAGATGATTGAAACTGAGTGTAAAGTGTTGTAGGAATGACAATGAGAAAAGTTCCCTTTCTTCACAGCAGAGTACAGAGTTAGACGAACTATTCTGAGCTCAAATGTCTTTTTCATTCAGTGTCTTGCTGGGTGCTGAGAGTGAAGGGTCGACTGTTTCACAATGCATACCATATTTTCCGCACTATAAGGTGCACTTAAAATCCTTTAATTTTCTCAAAAATCGTCAGTGCACCTTATGTATGAATTCTGGTTGTGCTCACTGACCTCGAACCGATTTTATGTGGTACACGGCGCTCAAAACCTGTCAAAAATGTTTTAGTACGACTTTGCTAAGCTACGAAGCCGCACCGCCTGATGGATTGTTGGAACATTACAGCTACCGTAGTCAGGAGCCTCGCAGAGTAATCTGGGTCCTAAACTCCGTCTGTTTCAGGCAGTGTTGCCAACTTAGCGACTTTTCAGACCCCTAAAAAAAGACGTGAAAGCGCGTATCGCTTTCACTCTCAACAAGCAGCGGGTGCTGTAACGCAGTCAGTTCTTCTTTTACTCTTTTGCTGTTTTGTGGATCACAAGGTTTAAAACTACTTATAAACACACACACAATGTAACTCCACCAGAGTGCCTATTTCGGGTCACTTTTGCCGGTCCAAGCCCGGGTAAAGGAGCAGGGTTGGAATTGTGACATTAAAAAAAAACAATAATTGCTAAAAGAAATTTAATTTGTAGTTTTAAATAAACTCTAAATGCATTTAGGACGTTTTTTACTCACTTTATGTCTCTTCCACGATGTTATTTCTCTCTCCAACAACATAGGTTACAATTAGATTAGCATGACCAATTATGCAAATTAGGCGATGACGTCATTTAGCGACTTCTAGCGACTTTTAGGACAACCAATAGCGATTTTCCTTACTGAGGAGTTGGCAACACTGGCTTCAGGTCCCAAAGTCAAACGAACACTGCTGCATCACTGAGAGTTAAAAACTGTCTAAATTCTTTTATTTTTAATAAAACGATCAGCGTTGCTGCTTTACCAGGTGTAACTATGAAGTTTAACATCCAGGCATCCATGAAAACAGGATTTTGTTACATTTAACGAAGGTAGAAGTTAGCAGGAAGTTAGCTTGCTAGCTTCCACCTAAACATGATATAGCATGTTCTGACTGAGAGATTTCTGAAAGAATTCAAACGTTCAGCTCTGCTATCACTTCCAACATAAATGAAGACAGAAAACTAAACAGCAGTGACGTTTGTAGGGTTACTGAAGTTGGGCTAGCTGGTATATAATGATGTGCTGCGTGACCGCTAGCTACACAGCTATGTTAGCATAAACACAGTGAAGCTGGAGGATGAAGCTAACTTTTTTTCCACTCGATAAAAGTTAACGTGAGGGTTCCCGATGGTTAGGGACAAATGCAATCGCATGGCAGGATGCTGTAAATGGACCAAACTTCAGTCAGGAGAACAACTGAGATAATCCATCCACAATACGAGGTTAGTCATTAATATACTGCAACTACATGGGAATAGAGCAGCTGGAGACAGTGTTGCCAACTCCTCAGTAAGTAAAATCGCTATTGGCTGTCCTAAAAGTTGCTAGAAGTCACCAAATGACGTCATCGCCTAATTTGCATAATTGGTCATACTAATGTAATTGTAACCTACCTACGTAGTTGGAGCGAGAAATAACATCGTGGAAGAGACATAAAGTGAGTAAAAAATGTCCTAAATGCATTTAGAGTTTATTTAGAACTACAAATTAAATTTCTTTTAGCAATTTTTTTTTTTTTTTTTATGTAACAATTCCAACCTTGCTCCTTTATCCGGGCTTGGACCGGCAAAAGTGACCCAAAATAGGCACTCTGGTGGAGATACTTTCTGTGTGTGTGTGTTTATTAGTAGTGAGCGCCTGTGAGCGCTTTAGCACGGGTGAGGTGCTCACGGCAGCACCCGCTGCTTGTTGAGAGTAAGAGCGATACGCACTTTCACGTCAAAAAGTCGTCATAAATAAGTCTCCAATAACACCAGAAAAAGTCACCAGATTTGTCGCTAGTTGCTTTTTAGAGAAAAAGGCGCTAAGGGGGTCTGAAAACTCGCTAAATATAGCGACAAAGTCGCTAAGTTGGCAACACTGGCTGGAGAGAATTCAGCGTTAATGAATCAATGGTACGGAAGTGGAGGAAGCAAGAAGAATGAGTTGAGGAAAGTTTGACTTATCTGACTGTTTTGTGTTGCTTAATGCAGATTTTAATCCGGTGCACCTTATGGTCTGAAAAATACGGTACTTTTCTTTTTTTCTTTTTTTCTTTTTTTTTTTTACATCCATCTACTTTCTTAGTTTAATTCATGGTTCCAGTGGGTTGGGGTTAGAGGTGGACGCTACCTCAGTTGTCACTGGGCAAAAAGTTGGGTACACCCTGGACAGGTCATTAGCTGATTCTAGGGATAACACGGGGAAAGGAACAACAGCCCTTACAGCCAGTTTAGAATCACCAATTAACCTAACCTCACTAACTGCATGTCTTTAGTCAGTGACAAAGCTGGAGAGTGTACAGTATAAACCAAAGACTGTCTTGCTTTGAGGCAACAGTGCTAACCACTGCACCACCATGCTGTGCTACCTAAAATACATGCATATGTTATGCTTTCCACATTACTGCAGATATCCACCACAAGAAAACGTCTGTCTTTGGATTTTTGAAAGTATTTTTCTTTTTCAGTCCTGAATGTAAAGGCTCTCCTGTGGATGTAACTCTTGTATCTATGAAGCGCCTTGAGGCGACTTTTGTTGTGATTTGGCGCTATATAAATAAAATTGAATTGAATTGAATTGAATTGTAAGCAGAGCTGTAGCTTACAGCTATAATAGATACAATAGATCATTTCTCCCCTTGACCCCACTAATCCAGAGTTTTCTTGCTACTCTGGAAACACTTTTACTGCACAGTTATATAGAGTGAATCCTCATCGTGCTCGAAGGCCAAAGACCTGAAGTGAATCAAGATCTATGGCAGGGAGGTAAGTACACAGTTTACTGTCAAATGTTAACTCTGTGTCCAGGTACCGTCCTTCTTCATTTGTTGTTTTGAGCCAGATAACGTGAATGGAAGACATTATGTCAAACTTCAAAGTCAATAAAACCAAAGAGTCAATGACATGCTTAACACATGTTATTTTTCTTTATCTGAATTGTGTATGTATGTATTTATTTATTTCTACAATGAAGAGTTTGAGCTCAGCCCCGGTGACCTTTAACCCCACAAGATGTTTTTGCAAACAATCTTAGCAATCTGTAGCAGATGATTCCTTCTGTTACAGAGAAGCATGTGAATCTGCATTTGGTGTTTTCAGCAGGAGAACAACGCTGTGATGACATTAATTCACAGTACATGCAAATGTTATTGCCTTAATTAACAAGGCAGACTTTTTTTTCCTTAATGAGACTGACACCAGTACCTGTACTAGTAATACTCCTCCTACCTGATGCAACAGATGGTTTGGTACACAGAGCCATCTGGGGAGTTGTCCTTTGAAAGTGTTTAGAAAAAAGGGCAGCCTTTTAAAAATGGCAGGTGACTAAATTGGATGAACCATCTGCCTACAACAAGCTAACTTCAACCAATCAGGTAAATGAAATCTAAGCAGGAGAGTGAGGAAGAAGAAGTAGCTTTGGAATCTTGCAGCCAACTCACTTTGGAGCTAGCTGTGTAGTTTGCTATTGCACATGCTGCCATCATGCTATTAACTCACCTAAACAATGCCTTTAGCAATGACTGCATTGGCTAGTAGATCTTTACAACATGCTAAGTAATCTAAAGTGTGTGTGGTCCAGCATAGCTTGGGGTCTGGCAAGATGCATTCTCCCTTTATTCTTATTTTATGACTCTTTCTATTACTGTGGGGTACTTCATTTAAACTGAGCCGCTGTGTTTTTATTGTCTGCGCCCATAATGGAAACACCACCTGCATACTACACAACTACATCAACCTTTCTGTCCCCTGTTTCGAGCCTACTCTGTCATCTCTGCAGTAGAGCACTTTTCTAATCAAGGTTTAATTAGAGGGGGGAAGCTCTGTGTCTCCCCTCTTAATGATCGACAAAGCAGCTAAATTGTCAAGCCTGCGGAGCCTCTAATGGGAAAAGCCGAGGGGCCCCGGGTAGCAATGCAGCCAGTGAACCGACAGCATTGAACGAGGGATCGTGAATCTTGACTCTGAAACAATTACGAAAGCTGCTGAAAGGACACTCGCAAACCATTCATCCTCGTAAAAGCAACACAAGCCACCTAATTGTTATTTAATTTGGCTCTGTGGTAGGCTGCTTTGGTTGGTGCCCAAACCTCATTGAGATGTGAAGTAGAGCACTCAGAGATGATAGGTTATAGATCGAAGGAAAGGACTCCATGATCATTTTCTTTTCACTCGTGGAGCGAAATAATGCGACAGATGTGGATGGAGTGGGGCTGATACCCACTGAATGCCATTGCACTTTGGGTAATGCAAAGTAGCTTGACATTTAAGCAGTGTGTAATTGGAACTGTGGCCTTTTGGTGGCTCCTCTCCTCCCACTCCGTCAGGACAAAACCAACAGGGCATCTTTTGGTGAAAAATACTGAGCGCACTAAACGAACAACTGAGAGCCAACTTTGAGCAAATTGGTCACATCCACCGTCTCTTTTAATGAATGGATAAGCAAAGGAGCCGCTCAGCGGTGGAGAACAATTTACACTGACAGTTCTATTTTAAGTAAGGCATGCAATTTAAACATCTCTGTTATGGTGGCAGAGAATATGTTTAAAGAGTTAAAGAGTTATAGCCAGGGCAGACAAAGAGCGACACTTCATTCCAGATGGTTAACCTGCTAAAGCCTCCTGTCTGAGGACTTGACTTGGCTCTGTCCTTTTTAATATTTCACCCTCAAAACTCGAAAAATGTAATTCCAATGGCATCATAAAAAGACAATAAACGGACATTTAATGGCATATTCATATATGATCCCCCTCGTAAAATTATGTCAATCAATTGGCCCTCTCCGAAATGAAAGGACAAGGAGCACGAGATGATTTACTGCCTTAATAACCACAGACTGTCAGGGATCGCATGTCATCTCTTAAAAGCTCCACCAAAGCCAAGTAAGCAAGTCAAGGCCGGTGATGATGATTAGCAGCTTTGTGGCAGCAGGAATTTTACACCATCATGGGAGATTTCAGTGATCATCTAACTTCTTTTGATGCTAACGAATGCTAATGAGAGCTTCTGTTTGTTGTGCTTTGTGATGCTGATGACTTTTGGAGAATCTTGGAGTGTAAGTCAGTTAAAATTCAACAAGCATACCAGAATGCTGTCCAGGTAACCTGAAAACTAGTTTGTTGATTAGTATTATGGAGGTGCTTTAATTTTATGGCCAAATGACTTCTGTAAATGATGCAAGTGGTGAAGACTTAATAAAACTTCCCCCAAGCAGTCAGAGCCCTCAGCTCACTACCACCAAAGGACTGAAATACGCAAACACCTCCACAAACACCTTACAGTACTCACCAAAAGACTCAAAAACAACACAAACTTACACAAATCCACTACAAACTGACCTGGGAACAATCTATTTGCACACTCAGTCACATACTTACTGAACTCACATCTAAATTATACTATATTTGCACATTTTGCATATCGCACATGTCTTCATCATGTCTCCTCTACAATCGTCTACAATATCCTGACAATAACTTGAACCTGGTATTCGATAACTGCTGCACAATCCACTTTGCATTGTCTCTGTCTCTGTACAGTTAGTATTGTATAGTTAGTAATTAGTACCTTTTTATCCCTTAATTTAAGTGAAATTTAGCACATTATTTATTGGATCTTTTACACACTTATAAATGCACCATGAGGGGCTTGGGGTGAAACAGCATTTTGGTATAATGTATACTGTTGTATTGACAATAAAGTTCTTGAATCTTGAAAACTTTACATTTTAAGGGGCAATGCCTGTCTCAGACGTGTAGACAAGGGTTTGGAGACAAAAGCAGCAGGTGCATACTGCATAACACTACTGCCTGACTTATGACAGCTGTAAAATTGTGTTAAAAGTGTGCACAAATGTATTGTAAGCACTTTTGTCCTGTCACGCTGTTTTGGTGTCCTAAGTGAATTTCAGCTGTAGCTTGCATGGCTCTCTATCTGAAAGCTTCAGTTCCCTTGAATGCACAGGGACAGCTCTGCTCACTGATGCTGTATGAAACCGCTGTGTAAAATTCACAGTCATTTCCTCCAAGTGTCTGCGTCGAGGGTTGTTAAAGTCCATGACCCTGTAATTCCCCCTCTCGCTCATGGAGAGGCCCACCCAATTACACTTTTACAGACTGCTCCAGACTCCTGTTGCTTGCTTCAGTTGTTCTCAATTTCCCCCATCTGTCAATATGAATTGAGATCTTGTGCACATGGCCCCATCGTGGCAGTCAAAATGATATATTATCTTCAACTAGTGTCATATCAAATTACCTGCAAGGAAACAGTCCCAATAAAACACAGAGTGTGCCCAAAGGCTGCACGGCAGTGAGTCAGAAGGAAAGCTGGTAGGAGGACAATAGACTTTGGAGGACCCTAATGATCCCACAATAATCTTATTTGTACACTGTAAAATGTAATATTGTGTTTAATTAAAAATATTAAATAGGCTGAACTCAATTTTTAACAATTTGTTATTAGAACTCGATTTAAATAAGTTACCAGTACTTTTTATGCAAAAATGCTGATAAACTCAATTTATTTGAGTTGTCTTAACTTAGTAAAACTAAGTAAGCTGGAAGTTTTGCTTCTCAGGGCGGAAGGATGAAAGATGTGTTTTGAAAATGCCACGTGACTACCGTCCTCCTCCCTCTCGGATCAGTCCGCATGTTCATGGTGCATTTGTTATGGAATATGTTGAGCAAACCTGGAGAAGCGTCAGCTCAAGAGATTATTGTCATTGCTGTGGATCTTTACCTGACACACTGACTTGGTGAGTAAATGTTTACTCTTATTCAAACTGATTTTGTGGCTTCTCTTAGTTTAGCACCAGGTTTATAATCTTGCTAGCTAGTTAGTGTTAGCCTAGCGTTGCTGCTGCCGCTGGGCTCATGTTACTTAAAAATTAACACCACTGCCTTAAAAACCTTACATAAAACTGTGTGAAATTTTCTGTTGATTGTTTGAAATAAAAAAGTGAGATAAGAGCCCAGACAAAATTCTTCAAGAGGTGTAGCTGTTAGGGGTAGGGTGGGGTGTGGGGGGTATTTTCAATCCATAGCCATAACTAACTAACTATATATATATCATGTTTAACCTGAGTAGCAAA
Organism: Perissodus microlepis; assembly: GCF_051167445.1. Classification (NCBI taxonomy): domain Eukaryota; kingdom Metazoa; phylum Chordata; class Actinopteri; order Cichliformes; family Cichlidae; genus Perissodus; species Perissodus microlepis. The sequence continues at coordinate 1,614,992 of NC_140470.1, forward strand.
AGAGTGCAGGGGGTGTTGAAAACAATAAGCCAGGAGTTAGCTGTGCTCCTGGACTCTATCGAGCCTTGACCTCCCGGTCAGCTATCACGCTGGTGGATAACAGAGCTCTCCGAAAACGTGGAAGCACTTTTGCAAATATGTGATATTTTGATAAATTAAGTAGATATTTGAGCATTACACAGCTACATTCTCGGCTGGAAATATCTTAAAAGGTTATTTTGTGACCCAGAAAGGGTAGTCTGGGGAAAAGGAGGATCGCATTTGTTGCCAGTTGTCGGAGCCTGTGCGTACTTGTAAGCGCGGCAATGGCGGAAGAGCGTGGCTAAAAAAACTTATTACTTTTTCTGGGTCACAAAATAAACTTTTAAGATATTTTCAGGCGAGAATGTAGCTGTGTAAAGTTCAAATATCTGCTCGATTTATCAAGACATCACATATTTGCAAAAATGCTCCGACGTTTTCGGAGACGTCCATTTTTTTTTCATGCTTTGTGGCAGCTTTTGAACATCTGTGGCATCTATTAATGTCAAAGCTAGCCTTTATTTAACAACATAAGCAATCTCTATGTTACAATAATTGCACAGCCATTAAGGATAAAATCAGTTTCTGAAAAATGTTCTGTTTTTTCTCCCTCTGCTTGCTTCTTACTGTCTTTGAGGCTCGGGACCAGCACTCCTGTTGTTGGACAGAAAGACATCAACTCAGTAAGTATTTTGGTTTTCCAATATATTAGCAACTGTCAGTGACATTTATATTAATCAGGCTGAACTTTAATCATACTTTAGATCAGCCTGTTTTACTTATTGTTTTATTTGTGCTTTGGTTTGGGGAAGTTGTTTCTTTACTGATCTTTTCCTGTCTTCTGTTATTAGACTTGAGATATGACTGCACTATGCTGTTGCTGGTGACTCCAGTTAATTCTACAAGACATGCTGTGTAAGTAAACAAACAACAACAGTTTGGTCTGCATTTCTTGAAAGATCACATCCCCCAAACTTAGTTTAGAGGGTCTACACTGTATATAGTCAAGTCTGCAAGTTTTCTAACAGCAAAATTTGTTTTGTTCCCAAATCATTTTGCACATCATTAGAATGAAAGTTATTGGCCATGTTTGCATAGCCCTTTTTAAAATGATGCTTTCATGACATTATTGTGTGTTGGGTGGTGGTTACGGCTATCCAGACTGACAATTGGGACATTGAATGTCACCTCTCCGGTGGGGAGGGAGCCTGAGATTGTTTAAATTGGAGTCTGTTTTATACCAAATGCAGAAAAAAATGTTTTAAGAAAGCAATTAAGTTCATGTTCCAAAAAATATGATTGTTTGCTTGCAGGACACCAGGAGAGATGAGTCCTCCGTCACAGATGGTGTGGTCAGTGAAGATGGTCGCCTGCAGGTTCAAGCTCATTGCATCTCCAACCCACATCCACTGCCACTGTACTTCAGGGAAGTTAAAGACTTTCTTCTGCACCTACATTTGGATCACCTCGATCCATGACAGTCATTCAGGCAGTAATGTCTGGACTGGAAACAAGCCATCCTTAAAATATTACAACATTCCAGCTCCTGTGTTGGAATGAAAAACAAATGTGTTGTTTAAATCAGAGACTGCACTTGTGACAGAACAACAAATATTTTATTTTGATTATATAAGTAATGTAAGTACAAAACAAACTTGTGGTAGGCCTGAACTTATTTTCAGAATAATTACATCTGAGACTTTGTTTCATTGTAAGATAATAACAGTGATGGCAATATAATTGTTTGTTGTTCAGCAGAACAGTGTCCAGTATGTTGGCTGTTATACTTTGTTGTGTTTGAAAATAAAAGTTGGGCTGATTTTAACATCATTACAAAAAGTGTTGTTAATGATTTTTAATCATATTCAGGTTACCACAAATAGTTTTTTCATTTAGTTGAACTTGAAATGTTTGTCAGTAGGTAAACAATTAAAATTGTACAGTCAGAAATATCAAGTTATTCTTAATACTGCAGACTTGCAATGTGTAAGTTGTCCTAACAGTCGTCTTAAGTAAGCTTTACTTAGTTTTTTTGAGGCAACGAGTTTCCTCAATTTTTTTGAGTTCTGGGAACTAACAAGGCTGTACAGTGTACTCAAAATGAGTAAGTTGCCCTAACTTGGTCATCTTACGTAAACTTGATCCAATTTTCTTGAGTTCTGGGAACAAATGAGCTTGTACAGAGTACTCAAAATAAATAAGTTGTCCTAATTTAGTCATTTTTAGCTAAGCTTTACTCAATTTTTTTGAGGCAACGAGTTTCCTCAATTTTTTTGAGTTCTGGGAACTAATTAGATTTTACAGTGTATAGACTATAGTGATCACTGCTCTGCGTAGTCCTTAAATTGCTACACCTCTTCACTATCAAATCAAAATTGCTGGTAGCTAATAAATTAAAACAACAGGGGGTGTTACCTCCCCCCGGTACATGACCAAATCAATAGCGCCCCGGTTGGCTGACAGCTTAATCGCCTGTACTGACTGACACAACAAAATAAAAGCCCATTGTGCTGGGCCAGCACTTTCTCCCCCCGCTCTCCCACTCTGACCTTGCTAAAGCCAATAAACTCTATTTCTCTTCCCCGGTGGTATCTCATTCAGAGGAAACGGAGCAGATAACGCATGTAATAAGTGCGCACATCCTTTCTATTGATAGGGAGCCAAAGCACATATTAATACAGAATGGGTTGACTGAGTCAGAGCAATGATTAGCCTGATACAGTTATTGATAAGAGATTCAATCGAGCCCGCTGTCAGTAAAAATCAGGCTCACTATTGGTCCATTGTCCTTAGATCCTGTAGCAAGGCACAGTGACCTCAGCGCTTTGCTGTTCATCAACTAAAATCAACTGTTAACAGAGTGCAACCTGTAATGCTAAATGTGTTAAATTATTAATTTAATGTATTTATTTAAAGGCTGCCATCTACACTGTGTGCACAATTATTAGGCAAGTGAGTATTTTGGCCATATCATAATTTTTATGCATATTGTCAAGCTGTATAAACTTGAGTGCTTATTGGATTTAAGCATATCAGGTGATGTGTATTTGCATAATGAGTGAGGGTGTGGCCTGAGGAGATCAACACTCTATATAAAGGTGTGCAGTTTCTCTTCCTTGGGCAGAATGGGCCAAAAAAGAGATTTAAAGGACTCTGAAACCCGACCACCAGTTAACAAAATACACAAGTTGAAATGTCAAGACTGGGCCAAGAAATATCTGAAGACAGATTTTTTGGACCAGATACCCATATGGAAAAGATGAGTATATAAATCTTATAAAGTTTGTATCTGTCTTGTGTGAAAAAAAGCATACAAGAGTGAAAACAGATATAAGATCCCTTGAAAAATTATATAAATGAAACTTGTGTTTTGGATACTTCCTAAAACAATATATGAAAGTGGCCACTTTCATGAGTAAGTCATATCAGCCTTACATGATTCACTATATGAAGTAGGCCACATCTGATGCAAGTCTTTTATAAGTTTTTTCTATTTCTTTTCCATACGGGGGGGCCTGTGGCTGGATCAGTAATGGACACAGGGCCCCACTTTGACTCAGACGCCAGGACGTGGGGTACTGGTATGGGTTGGTATTACTAAAGATGAGCTGGTTGGACCTTTTCGGGTCGAAGATGGCCTAAAAGGAATCAACTCTGAAACCTACTGCCAGTTTTTAAAAAGACACTTTCTTCAAGCAGTGGTTCAGGCAAAAGTCTGCATCTCTCAAGAAGATCATGACTTTTATGCAGGGCAATGCTCCATGGCATCCAGCAAAGTACTCCACTGCATGGCTAACCAGTAAAGGCCTTAAGGATGAAAAAATAATGACATGGCCTCCTTCCTGACCTAAACCCTGCTGAGAACCTTTGGGCCAGGCTTAAACGACAGATTCACAGTGTAGGGAAACTTGTCTGAACAGTGTCTGGGAGGCTGCTGCTGCACGAAAGTTGATCGTCAACAGAAGAAACTGACAGACTCCATGAATGGTGACAGTTATTGAAAAGAAGGGTGGCTATGTTGCTCACTGATTTATTTATTTATTTTGACATGTCAGAAATGTTTATTTGTTTACTTTCTTAAACATTCAGGTTCATAAACATTTTGGATTAACTGAGAGCGCTGTCATTGTTCAATAATGAAAGTAATCCTCAAAAATACAACTTGCCTAATAACTGTGCACACAGTGTAGAGTGACAGCGTCCAGCTTAGTCCCTCGTCCTTGTTGGCCTGGCTGTGACTGAATAGCAACAATACATTTTTAAAAAGGACAAACCTGTTTTTTGTTTTTGGCCACATTTGGAGAAGCGTTTGGTTTAAGCCAGCTTTTAACCCATTATGAATTATTCAACACTGAAATGCACTTGTACAAGTAGGCATTGCCTGAAATGAGGCGCTCCTAGCAGTTCCCATTTCACTGTGTTTGTTTACCCATCCCGTGAGGGACTTTGAAGTGTGATGGATTAACATGCCCTGTGAATGTAGCTGGCACTCCTGAGTCCACAGATAAAAGTGTAGTGTGATAAAAGATGTTTACTCTCTCACGTACGTGCCTGCCTGCCTCGTATTCTTTCGGCTTGTTCTGCACCAATTAATACCCTGCTAATTCTAAAAATACAACAACAGCTTTAATTAGGCTTGCCTGTAATCTCAGCACCGTGAAACAGATTGCCACAGGTAAAGAAACACTCCAATACAAATTACACTACATCCTGGGGGGGGGGGGCGAAGGTAGGAAATGAAATGGAGCGATAAAATTGAAAGATGATCCCGATGGAAATTAGTATGCTAAAAATATTTATGATCCCATCACAGCTGTTTGTTTGTTCGTCTTCTTTAGCTGTTTTTAATTACTGCCTATAATACTTCATTCACTGTATCACAGATCTGTATGTCTGTAAGTTATTATGTATGTGTAACTAATAATTACATTATATGCTAACATTTAATAAAATTAACCATTTACATTTAAGGACCCAACATTTGGTCCTCTTAGAGTTAAATCCAATGAAATGCTGAACAGGAATGTGAGCTAGTAAATAATGGTGCTCCAAATAACATTATCACGCTACGAAATTGTCTAGTAATCAAAGATGAGGCATCACAGAGACCTCGAAACTGAGGAAAATAAAGGAACTCGGCTCTATGATTCCCATCTATTACACGCTGTTTCACTATAATACAAGTTTGTTCACAAAGTACACACAAAAGTATCTTTTTATTTTGAATGTGAACTGAAAAATACCTGTTAAAGAAAACGTGAATTCTTTTCATAAAAGAAAAATAAAAAATGTGCAGGTGCAGGTGTTGCATTTTGAGGAGAAATTTATTTTGAGCGAAGAAAAGCTAAATTTGAGTGAACAAAATTCATTGCTGCGTGCAAAACTGTGTTTTTCAGTGTTTGCTATTATCCACACACACAACAGCAGCCCCTCTCGCTCAGTTTTTGCATTTGTGCTCGCAACGTGTTGCTCGCGCTCTCAACGTGTTGCTCGCGCTCTCAACGTGTTGCTCGCGCTCTCAACGTGTTGCTCGCGCTCTCAACATTTCTGCCCGTGCGCGTTCAACTCTTTCTCTACACCGTTATATTTGTGCCACAAAACCAGCCAATCACAGACTTGGATGACATTTTCATTCAGGTAAGTTCTAAATAAGTTCATATTACTCTTTATAGCCTATTAGTTTTATTTTCAATGCGCTCTGAGCTCATAGCAAATTCGAACAAACATCCTAATGACTGATTTTGTAGATATACGTTCTATTTATAGAGTTGCTAATTGTTTTTCATTATTGCAGACAAACCAGCCTATGTAATTAATGAAATAAAAGAGTTTCAAATGAGGCAGTAAATTACAGAATGCTAGTAGTGCGTGATATTATTTAAATGCTGTCATGATTTTATGTGAACATTTTGTCATTTGTAAACTATACATGACATTGATTCTACATTGTAACTGATGTGATGTTCTACAAAGTGGTTTTAATTAAAAAAAAAAGGCAAACATTTATTTGTTTCTTTATTCAACGTTTGAACAGAGGTACTTAGTAAGTACATATTCAGTAAATGCAAATTATTTACATGGCAGTGCACTACAGGCATAAATCTAGACCCCCTAAATAAAACATTATGGGTTATTCAGAACAGAACTATGCCTGGAGAAATATTTTCCCATCAGTTGATCCAACTCCTCCACAGTAGCAGGTGGGATTTTTCTTTTTTGAGGACGGCTTCTTTTCCCTGTCACTACAGATGGTCTGTTTATGTTGTGATCGAGAGCCTTTTTTTGGACAGCTGAAGAGGAGAAGTCTATCTTATAGCCAACCACTGACTGTATCTTGGTCATATTACCCAGCAAAACCCAGTATGCAGGTTCATCTGTAACAGTCCTTGTGCCACGGATCCGCACTGTTGCTTCTACTTTAAACAGAAGAGCAGTGACATGGCTGCAGTTACATTTATCATAAATGTAACAAAGTGTTTAGAAAGTTAGCACATACATGTAATTTTTTATCTTTTTATGTATCCATCTATACAACGCTGCAGGTTATAGTCTAAATCTGCCTGTTTTGTTTTGTTTTTTTTAAATCTGCCAGCAAAAAATGAACCTAAAGTATGTAATGCAAGGATGTCATCACTTTCAAGATGGAGAAAACATAAAGTTCGACTTTAAATCACAATTATGAATCACTTAATATGGTAAGGAGATTCTGCAGGTCATTAATCAATGTACAAAACTAAAATAGAATATATTTTAGTTACACAGCACACAAACACAGAGCAAGATGTGTAATTAGGATTATTTATAATAAATATGAATTAACTATTGCAATTTCTTTAACCATAAAGAATAACTACATCCTTCAGGACAATGTCCCATCAATGCACTGAACTCACTGTTATCCCTCTAACAGCCTCCACATGTTCTCACTGTAATTTCCCCTCATGAATGAATTTATGCTGCACTAATCTGAATGTTTGCAGGGAAATCAAACACATTTCACTCGCAGTACTCGAGCTGACTTACCTTTGTTTGAATGACGACTTGTACGCACTGACTCCACAGACAAGGTACGAAAATATGTCAGGCTACGTCAATAGCGGTTGGTCTTCAGGGTTTCTACTCCACGGCCGTATTTCATACGGGTCCACATTTCCAATGCACGCTATTTTCTGCAGGTACCGCTGCTTCGCCTCTGGACGCAATCGGTCTCTATACCGTCCATTCTCGTTTGAGCTGCTTTTAAGCATCTTTCTTGTAGTCGTCGTTCCAACGCAGTGGCCCTTTCTCAATTCTCAAGTACGCATATTGAGAAAGGCCCAGTGTGTTTGTTTTGATTTGTAGACCCCGAAAATGGCGCCGCGCTCCCACAATGCATTGCGGCGTGACGTCAACTCCAAAGCAAAAGAGATTGAAAATGTGACGTTATTTCCGGGGTAAAACCGCAAAGGATTGTAGGTACGAGTGGCAAGAGGTACTAGCGCACGCGGGCTTTCACATGAAAACAGTCACACAGCGATAAAAAGAAACACAAAAATGGCAAGAAGCTGTTGTATTATTAACTGCAATAGCCGGTCGCATGAAAGCCACGGGAAGCCGACGGGTAAAGAGATCGGTTTTTATCGGATTCCGTCGTGGAAGAGAAATTGTTCAAGCCATGTTTCCGAAGTAACAAAGAGCCAACGGATGGCCTGGATTGCAGCCATTCGAAGACCAAATATAACATCCCAGAACACTCCAGCTCACATATTAGTCTGCTCCAAGCATTTCCACAAAGGTAAGTCTTCTGTTGTAGTTATTACGTATTTTATCATAACATAATTGTTGATGTAGGTTACAAATAAGTCTTATATTGATTTGAATTGAATTCGTTGTGCTATGCTGCTTTGTTCACTGTGGCTTTGCAGGCTAATGTTTGTTGTGTTTTGTAGGAAAACCAGCCTACAAAATGCAGGAATGTGATCCAGACTGGGCCCCTCTATCAGCCTGGGTCATACCGAGTTTAAAACTGCTACCACAGCCAGATCTGATCGGTGAAGAGAGAGCAAGATCAAAACAGCCACGAAAAGTCCCGCATATATGTGCCCAAGTGTTGTATTGAAGCAGTCAAGTGATGAATAACTGTTTTCCAGTATGTTGTTTTGATGTGTGTTGTTGTTGTTGTTTTTTTCATTGTTGATTTGTTTTTCACCGAAGCAGCTCTTTGTCTCTTTCTTGTAAGATTCTATAATAGAATGAAACAATAATGCCATAATAAATATAAATAAAGACAATAAATTGAATGAATTACAAAACACTTATTTTATTTCTATTAGATCTGAAAATGTTGTGTAACACTACAACCTGAAAAGACAAATAGATTGCAGTGTTTTGATTTTGCTGCCACTCATACCCACAATGCAATGCGCGAAAGTCACATGGTCTGTCAATCTTTTTTATGTTTAACCCGAGTGACCACCCGGTCAGATGGTGGGTAACAGGCATCTCACAAAACATTAGAGCATTTATGCAAATATGTGATGTCTTGATAAATCAGCAGATATTTGAAGTTTACACAGCAACATTCTCGCATGAAAATATCTGAAACGTTTATTTTGTGACCCAGAAAGAGTAATATTTCAAACTCCTGCTGCTATTGTGTGTGTATATGGATAATAACAAACACTGAAATAGTTTTTGCACGCAGCAATTTGGCTTTTCTTCGCTCAAAATAAAATTCTCCTCAAAACACGTGCACCTGCACATTTTTTTTACGTGCGCTCAGAATAGTGGCACAAAAATAGCGCCATACATGCTGAAGAACATCTGGCCTGAAACATCAGTGTGTCATCCAAACAGTGACCAACATCACATGTCGCTCTCAAAAACTAGCTTAGCATTTTTGACACTATGACACTGTCGTATATATGGATGAGCTTAAGCTTTTTGGAAGCAACAGGAAAAGACGCTAACAAAATATTGTAAATGAAACACATCAGTGGAGTCGGTGACGGCTCGTGACGCCACCATGACTGTAATAAAAGCTTCCTAAGAAATGTGAAATGAACAAGGGAGCGACACAGTGAAGAACTCATAACCAGTGTTGGTCAAGTTACTTGAAAAAAGTAATCAGTAACTAATTACCGATTACTTCCCCCAAAAATTAATCCTGTTACTTTACTGATTACTTATTTTCAAAAGTAATTAATTACTTAGTTACTTAGTTACTTTTTAAAAACACGATTTACAACCTGAACAGGTGATAAAGTGATAGATCTTTCAGCCCAATTCTACTTTTTCTACATAATCATCATACAAAATGTAATCAAATGGAAAAGTCTCTTTTTAAAACTTGTTTTATTAGTTTTAATCTTTTAACTTTATGCATCAAGGCGGAGGTTTACCCTGGTGCAGGTGTGCCGCAGCGGTCAGTGGAAGAATCCACGAGTTCCTCTGTGAGTTTCCCATTACGTGGTAGCTACTCGGTGCTTGCTCGGAAGTTTAGGGGGTTTTTTGCTGTAAAAAGAAGTTTTCTTCCCACGCACAACGGACACTAATGTTTTTGTCACTTTTTATGGAATCAAACTCAAAGTAAGGTCAGTACTTCCACGCTTTAAACGCTGCACGCTCATACTCTCTCCGCACTCGATATATGATCCATTGTTGATCTGCACACAGCTGTTGTCACGAACGGTGCACTCGCTTACGTCACTGTCATGAGACATTCTCGCAAAATAAATCACGGTTTTAGTAACGCAGTAACGCAGCGTTCCTACGGGAAAGTAACGGTAATCTAATTACCGTTTTTGCAATAGTAATCCCTTACTTTACTTGTTACCTGAAAAAAGTAATCAGATTACAGTAACAAGTTACAAGTAACGCGTTACTGCCCATCTCTGCTCATAACTCATGTAAACTGTAAGCATGGTTATAATAATGTATATGATATAATAATATCATGAAAAATAAAACTAACTTGCAGTTTCATAGAGTGAAAGACAAACACATAAACTTCAGTATTTCCTTAAAGCAGGTTTGTATACGAGGCAGTTTCAGCACCAGTCAGAAAGCTTTCTCCAGCCCATGGCTGATTTTTATTTGACCTTTTTGTCACCAGTAAAAGACCAGACGGATGAGGCTGATAAGAAAGGCTAAATGAAAAAGGAGATCAAATGACATATATAACATTTAAAATCCATTATTTTGATTCAGCTCATGAATCCAGTTTCTCTGTTTAAAATGAATCTAAATACATACATTAGCATTTACAAACAAACGCTCTTTAACTCATTTATTTATTGTAAAATTGCTTTTAATCAATAAAATATTTTACTGGCATTTTGGCAATAAGACATTGTTTGGTGTCTAAGGAGACGTCAGGCTCGACTTAGAGGCTGCTCTCCTTACAGAAAATGAATTTATTTGCAATGGTCAGCTCAAAGTGGCGGGCATTAGGTCACTACTGTCTTTTACTCTTTCCTCCTCTTCCTCAGACAGATGATTCTGCAGCTAACGAGACGCAGCTGAAGTGAAATATTAATCAACTTGATTGCAAAACAGGGAGAGAGGGAGAAACCACAGCAGTGCCTCCTCTGAGCTCTTCGCTCCTCTCAACTCGACACCAGTTAGCAGTTAAGTAGAAGACTTTGCAAGCATGTAAAACAAAGCTGTTGATGTACCAAGTGTGGAACATCTTCAGACTCCTCCATGCTACATTATCTGTCTGCTGCTGTCATGTAAGAAAGTAAACAGAACAACACAGCGGCGAAGTGAAAAGATCAGCTGATGGATCGCCGTGTTTTCACACGTATCCTTGGCCTGCACAGATATCTGATTCTTAGCTCGGTGCGTCCCCAGCTCCACTGCACATTGTTTATAATAATATATAAAAAAATGACACTAAATATTCAAAAATATATACATGTATATGTTGTCAATTTAATTCACAAATCCTGCAGAAAAGCTTTCGTTAGTCCTGCAGAGTTGGACGTGTGTTCAGTGACGTGGAGCATGTTGGCAGAGGTGACTCGAGTGAAGAACTGTGGTCGGAGAGTTTTCTGCCATTTTTATTAAAGTGCGAGGCATGAAATTCCCTCCTGACTTTGGCTTCTCGCCTTTCAGAGTCAACTTAATTGACTCCTGTTTCATAACAATTCATCACTCGGATATACAGAATGCACGGCTTGTCTGGCAGATTCTCCCAAGTATTTCTGACCAAAGATCTTCCCATAACTGCACACTGAATATTCATCAGACAGAGTTTGCCTTCATCTCTCAGGAATATTTTATGAATATAATATAGTCTCTCACCCTCTCCTTCCAGCCGGGCTGCTCAGTCTTGCATCGGCTGAAAACACAAGAAGGTTTTTCATGTGCATGGCGCAGTGCCCCCTGCTCTCCACATCTCAACTCAGCAAGGTCACCAGAAAGTCTGCAGCATGGGCTATTTTGATCTCTCAGTCCGCTAACAAAAAACAACAAAAATGTCTTTCCCTATTAGAAAAGCAGAGCTCTGGCAATCACGCAGTGATTAATATTCATGAGCGAGGAGGGAAAGAGCCTCGACTGCCTACCAGCTATTTTACCTGATCCTACATGGGTTGTATGTAAATGCCTCTGCAGCTCTGTATACATTATTGAGCTCAGCTGGGAGAGTTAGAGGACATGTGCTTAACCCGCAGATGCTGTTAAGTATTAATGGGGATGGTGCTTAAGGTCTTTGCTGTCACATTCGTTTTGGCTGCATGTAGCAAGCGCTTTACATCTTTTAGTCTCCAGGTCAATAATCTTTAAGTGATATTTCACCCAAGGAGAAGCTTTTCTGTGACACGTATTTGTTCCTCAGCTGCCCTTCTTTGACTCACTGCTTCTGTCTCTGAGCATGCACTCAACGAACAGCGCTGATGTCTGACTCATCCTGAAGTATTATTAGTTATTGTTAGACTTGATATTGAACACTGCAAAAATGCAATCTGACTGTTGCAGGTGACGCTTTCAGAGCTGCGCTGGTTTGAAACATTGTGCAAAAAGAAAGAGCTTCATCTAGCGGGATTGCCCACGAGTGCTCACGGCTACTATTTTATCCTTAGCGACACACTTGTAAGGTTTTTTCACTCTTCTCGCCATAATGACGCACTCACACACCGACAAGGTCGAGAACAACAGCCAAGCTCTCCCAGATGGCAAATATTATTTTGACTCGAGGTTATTTGAGGTTTGCAGCAAATTGGCACAGAGCTATTCAGATGTTAACACATTATTTGAACAGTTATCTTAATTGCACAAAATGTCTCTCAGTTGCTCCTAATAAGACATTCATATCTCAAATGGTTGGTAATGACGTTGAGCCATCCTGTTAAAACCCTGAAACTTCTGCTGTCCTTTTATACCGAATATTTATGATATCCGACGTATGTTTGTCACATGTATCGAGTTTTGGCTACTTAGTATGTTTTCTTATTTGAGTTTGCAGCTTTTTAAACTTTGAAAGCACAAACTCTCTGAGCCATTCATAAACATTTCACAGATTGCAGAGCGTGCTGTGATATGATCAGAGCCTGAAGCAACGATTCTGTAATTTCAGCCTCCTCCACCGCACACTTACAAGAAGCTCATTAAGATTAGCATTGTTGCCCTGGCAGCCCAGCATCATTGCAACATCTTGACACACACAGATATACACACAGTGAAATAGAGGAGTCGAGATTATTTTTTCCCCCAAAATATTTAATAGTTTGTAGCTGCAGCAAAATATTAGCAAAGCCTCTAGTCACACTAGAAAGGTCTTTTTGTAGTTAAAGAGTTAAAATCAAGTTAAGTAAGTTGGAGTTTGACTGAAAACTCCATGCACACTCGGACTTCCAAAAAGTTTCTAGTCTTCAACCAGCATACTGATTCACTGTGTTTTTGCTCTGTTGTTTTAAGAGGTCTGTATGGTTATTTAGCAGTGGGGGTCCAAAAAGGTAGAAGCTGTCAAATATATTTAGAAGTTTAAGTTGATTTTATTTTAAAATCCATGCCTTGGCTCTTTTCTGTACCCTATCAGCATGCCCTCAGATCTTCAGTGTTTATGATTTGTGCTTCTTAATTTTCGTCGGTCTCCAGAAGCTTGCAGATATTTGACCTTGTTGTCTATATTTGACATGTCTTTCCCCCTTCAGCTCCTGGAGAAAACCCTGAGGGGTTCCTGTCATATTTAAGTCCTGCTTACAGAACAAAATGACTGTGTGTGGATCAGACAGTAGTGACTGAGACTGACTGTTAAAATCTGTTATTAAGGGTACGGGGAGGTCGTCAAGCGTCCTCTTTGTGTGGCAAAGAGTTGGGATTTTGAATGGCCGCTGTATATGAACCATATTTGGTTGCTTTTGTTTGGTCCTCGTCCTCTCACTTCACCTTAATGTCCCCCTGAATCTTCTCATTAAAATGCAGTAAAGGCCAAATGAAGACGCCTTTTGTATGCTTTCTGTCAGAGAGAAATTCCATATGGCCCAGCTTTATATTAAAAGAAATACAAAAGGACAGCATTTGGCTAACAACCTCCACTGCAAAGCATTTTTAGGTCATTGTTTTGTCTGCTACATGCAGGAATGCTGGACTAACTTTCATTCTTTTTTCTCTTAGTGAGTGTTGATACTCTGGGTTTTATTTTATTTTATTTATTTATCTATTGCAGATTCATCCAAGAAAAAAAAATCAACTTTATTTGTTTAAATTCTATGATCTGATTTGAAGAATACATGAGGAAAGGCTTTAAAGCAACAGCATTTACTGAGAAGTGGGAAGAGCTGCACAACACAACTTATCATCCTTCATTCCTCATGCAGGAATCGACAATCATCAAACCAGTAATTTGAATAAGAAATTACACTTTTTTATGCATTTATTATATTTCCCCCCACAATGTTTTTAAGTGCTGGAAAAGAAGAGAGAGCAAATGGGAGAAAGACACGAGTGAGATGCAGAAAATGTTCCAGTCAGGGAGAAACATAGATTTACGCTCTCGTGGAATTTAACCGTTCTGCTCTCAGGTTTCTCTGCCGCTGTGATTTTTACTGTGGCACACTGACTTCCTCTAATGGTTCTTTATCCTGTTTTTTGTTATTCATCTGCACAATATCTGTTTCCTGTGATTTGTTACATGCTAATACATACTCGTGGCTCAGAGCTGTTTGACCTGTTTGTGTTGTTGGCTGTGACATGAAAATGATTCTTTGTAGGTGGGAAAGAATTGCTAGGTGGTTGCTAGGTAACATGATGACTTTATATGTCATATAATATATATCATATATATCATATAGTTCAGCTTTTGTTCATATGAGTGAGACGTTATTGCTGTGACACTGAAACGATGGAATGCTGTTGCATAAAAGCAAAGATCAGGTCATTTTAGCCCTTTGCTGGCTGCCAGGCATCCTGATGGCATCATAATATCTCATACATACAAGTGAAGTTTTGTGGATATAAATGAGATCTTACTGTGGTGAAAAAAATGATGCAGTTCTTTTAATGGTGTTATAAATGCATAACAGCTAAAAACAAGTCATTGTAGTGTTGCTAGTAGAGATGGCACGATATCACTTTTTTATGTCCGATACTGATACCATAAATTTGGATATCTGCCGATACCGATATGAATCCGATATAGTGTGTTTTTTAATCAATAAAACTGTTTTGTTTTTTTTAAATATCTTGCTGCATTTTGTATAAGTTCATACTCAAGTTTAAATAAACAACAACACTAAAGCTATTCTGTTAAACCTGCATGCAAAAAATACACTGCACCCAAAATATTTCATAGTTCAGCAAAACTGAGCTAATAAACTTAAACCTGCTCCATCCTCCCTATTCTGGTATTTTAAAGAGTATTTAGCAGAAATATTAAGCAACCTAACTAATAGGGTTGCAAACTCCGAGGAAAAAAAAAAAATAGGGACCCACCCCCCACCCTCCACCTCATGATGCTTAATCGACGTAATCAACTTTAATTTGATGCAGCGTGGAAAAAAAAAAAGCACCGAAATCAGTTATTTTTCTACAATAATTAAATAGATTCAACATCTTTCTTCAACAGAACTGCAGACTGCACAGATGGTATCTTCCCAAAGGAAAAAGTACTACAGCTTACTAGGGTATATTAGACTTAACAGTTACTATATACAGTAATGGACTTCTACATATTTTACATCAGATTAAAACTTTGGGTGTAAGATTCAGATAATTATTTATTAAAAACTAGACATTTTAAATGAGAATAAGAAAGAAAAGTATGTCTTTGTGCCCCCTTTTCCCTGTTAATGCCCTATCGGCCCCCCTGGCTAAACTTTGCTAGATCCGCCCCTGCACAGTTACGTCAGCTACGTAGAAAAAGATCCTGGTGTAGAAAGTAATATTAAATAAATTCTAACAACAGCTTATCAAGCTTCAATGTGCTGCTGCTGTTTATCTGCTGGTTTCCTCTTTCTGGTGCAAAGTGGGCCAACAACAAAGAAGAGAGACGGACTCACAACAGAAAAGCCGATCAGCTGATCATTGATCAGTTTCATGATTAAAGGAGAGAGAGGGAGAGAGAGGCAGTCGCTCCATATATCGGTTGTTAAGCTCAACGCTGGAATGCTTTACAAACATTCAGAGATGAACTTACACACTTGCTTTACTTCTCTCTGGGATAACTTCCTCAGAGATGAAATGCTGGTTTGGTAGAGAGGCTCCAAATACACACAGCAGCTCTATCACATGAGGCATACTGCTGCAACGTGCTACGGTTATGAGCCGAGTTACGCCATGTCGCAAGTTCTGTGAGGTGCTTTTTTGATATTTAATGGATCGGATTACATTTTTTATTTCTCTCCGATATCCGATCCAGTAATTTAGGTCAGTATCGGACCGATACCGATCGGTCCATCTCTAGTTGCTAGGTTGTTGCCATGCAGCCTGATGGTGTCATGATCTCTTTTGCATAACTGAAGTTTTGAAGATATAAATTTGAAATAAAAATGATAGTATCATACCACCAATGCCAGAGGACTCAAATGCAGACAATGTCAACTCTATGGGCCTAATCCTGAAGATAAAAACTGGGTGGGTTTTACAATGCCTTAAAATAACACACACACACACACACACACACACACACAGAAACACAGCTATAGGCCTGTGAGAACAACTCTGCATCTGGTTACAGGAACACTTAACAGACCTGCACTCGATGATCTGAGAGGTCTGATTGGATTATAAACAGCAAGTCAGAAATGGACTTTGTGAACTAACGATGACATTTTTACAAATTTTACAGTAAAATTTAGAACATTCTGGAGCAGGATCTTGTGAGATGGTAAGTTTCATGCAGGTAAAGCTTTAAGGCACAAATCTAAAACATTTTTGCTTCTATTTTTCTTTTACGAAACATTGAGATTTTCTTTTCAAACTTGTCTCTGTCTTTCTTTTAGTTTGGCCATCAGGGGAAGGAAACAGAAAATCCAGACAGAGAGAGCGGTATAGACTCGGCAAAGTGGCTCTATTTGCTTCCAGGAGGAGACTGGCTGTGGAGCAAGTGCTATAAATCTACCTGTTGAAGTTAAAGTGGCTCTGAATATTGTGGGTAGCAGATTCCATGACGATCCACCCACACTCCTGCCAAGGAGGATGAACGAAAGAAAGAGAAAGCAACGTTGAAAAACTGAAAAAAAAAAAATCAGAGCAAAACTGGGCATGGTTACCACCACAAGGCGACGATGGCAGAGAAGCTAGTCCTTAAATCCACAGAGGTGAGGAGCAGATGAGAAAGAGGTGTGACGGATGAATTCAGGAACCACAGGAATATCTCCACACATGTTCGTGGCCGAGGCGTCCTCCTCCAACAGAGAGAGGGACAAAGAAGGAGGGAGAGAGAGAGGGCCTGCCAGGACAGATGCATTGCTTTTATAGGTGCAAAAATGCTAAAAAAAAAAAAAAAAAAAAAACAGGCCATTTTATCCTGTTGCAGGGTGGTTGCTGGGCAACATAAGGGCATCATAATATCTAATATGGGTACGAAACGGACCTGTGTGCCAAGTTTGATTGCTCAACACCTGATTGTCTGGGAGGAGAAAGCAGCTAAAGAAACAAACCAGCAGGGATTTTGTGTGTTTGGATTATTAGTCTTTTTGTCAAGAGCAGTTTTTCAGACTCCCTTTTTTTATCCCTTCATCTGCACAACAACAAATCTTTAAGAGCGAGAGAATAAGAAATCTGTGGTGTCCAACATCTTGCTGACACTCCAGCGGCAGCAGTCAGACAGCCACAGTTCAGCAGTCAGGCTGACATGTTTGGTCCATATCAGGAAGCGTCTAGCGAGGCCTTTTGACTGTGCATCACTGGTTCCAAAGTCACAGCTCATTAGTTTGGATTATGGAGATCTGCCAGGAACCAACTCATTTTCACTGATGTAATATGCCTGCAAATACAATACTGAGAGAAATGCCAACACTTATTATGACGGTTCTCCACTCAAGATGCCTTTTTATCATTCAGCTATCCATAGAAGAAGGTTATGTTTGTGTAAGACTGATCAAGACTTTGGAGCATAAAACAGCATCATTGTAGCAAATGTTTTTGCACTATGACTGTGAGAGTTGAGAGAAGGTTAATTAAAAAGTACTTTTAAAGAGCAACGTTAACAGATGTCTCACTAAAGAACAAAGATTTTTCATTTTATAGTTGAGTGAATAGTTATGGAGCACACATTAAATCGATATGCAAAGACTGTGCTCACACTTAAGGGTCTTTGTTATGTGGGTTTGATGTTTAGCATTAAGGTACTTTCACCATTCAATCCAGTGCTTTATTAAACTGTTGAATATGATAGTAGCTGTTGTGATGGAAGAGGTTTCAGGCAGACTGTTTTATTATAACCCAAACTCTGACCTGCAGTGTTTCAACAAGTGATGAGTGGAAGTACAAACAAGATGCTCACAGCGGAGGCAGCTGGTGTAACCCGATGGGTACTGTTGCTCCACCCGTAATTTCATTGGGGTTTCTCCTGCTGTTGCTGGATAGACCCCAGGCTGTCTCCTCATATTAAATAAGCTTAGTGCAAAATAATACATATCAGATAGACCAGACACTATACCATGTTCATAAGTTAAGAGAATCGTCATTTGCTCAAGAGTTTGTTTTATTTTGGGGTAAAATCTAAAGCGGACATATAGTACTGCATTCCAGTAGTAAAGTAAAGAAAAGCAGAATTTGCTTCTTCTTTGAGATGAGAGAGATTTGTGACGTTTAGCGTGTTTGGAGTGTGTAGTTAGTGTGTAGTGTTGTGGATAGTTTTGTGTTGTGTGTCAGAACAGGTGACTGCTGTCTCCAGGTAACATTCAGACACGTGAGGTTGTGCTGAAAAGAATGATACCAAACAAGGCAAAGTCAATAGTTTTTAAAGGTGAAATGTAGAGGAAACATCAAAAGTGGTTAAAAATGGCCAGTTATACTCTGGACCCCAGAGGGTAGGGCTGTTCGATATAACCATATATATCGGATGACGATATAAAAACGTCTGTCGTTTCATTTTACGCTATCGTTTGTTTCGTGGTGTCGCAAAATAAACTGTTTGCGGCGACTTGAGGCGACTTTTGTTGTGATTTGGCGCTATATAAATAAAATTGAATTGAATTGAATTCAATATTTTTTCATGGTTCTGATGGTCACTGTAGTGGCTATATTAATGTCTTAAAGTTCTCTCTTTCTCTTATATTTAATATAACCACACGACGGACAAGCGCCTGTTTTTATGCGTTGTCGTTAGCAACAACGACGGTAACAGCAGTGTCGTAGCATTTTTTTTTTTTTAAAGTAACGCTATAGTTAATTACTTTTAGAATCTTGTAACTCAGTTACTAACTCAGTTAATTTTTTGAAGAAGTAACTAGTAACTATAATTAATTACTTTTTCAAAGTAACTTGCCCAACACTGCTGATTGGAAGGTTGCTGGTTCGATCCTTGGCTTCCCCAGTCTGCATGCCAAATATCCTTGGGCAAGATACTAACCCCAAGCTGCCCTCCGATGTGTTCATCGGTGTGTGAATGTTGGCTAGTTTGCACTTGTGTTTAGAAGTGCTTGTATGAGTGGGTGTGAATGAGCCATGTTGTTTGGAGTGCTTTGAGTACTCCAGGAGAGTAGAAAAGTGCTATACAAGAATCAGTCCATTTACCAGAGGGAGCTGTGGTGGTTTCCAAAGATCAGCTTTGTTAATAACCCTTTCACTCATGGTGGTCTCTACAGTGGACAGCTATTCAAAGGCTGTGTTCTTGTATTTGTGTCAGTGTTGATGGTATACTTGCACATAAACCCACTGGACACTGATGTGTCACTGCATACCTGCCACCCACTGGTCATTTCATGTTACTATAGATGTCAAGGACCCAGGGTTCATGAGCACTCTATGGACTTGTTTATTTTTGATGATGTGTGTACATTGTGCTGCTGTCCCTGGTTTCCCTGCTTGCAGGTGTGTGTGTGTGTATGTGCGTGCTGGTATATCCGGTAGGCTGGTTTACCTCGTCGGGGGAGCAGTGTGGTTGAGCTCTCCTCGACGCTGGATCTTTTCCCAGCTAGCAAGTTCAGTGAGAGTGGAAACGAGAGGGCAGCTAGCACGGGGTGCACGGACACTAGGGAGCAACACTTTTGTTGTTGTGTATGATTTACTTCAATGTAAATGAACGCACTACTTTCATTGCACGAAGT
This sequence comes from Perissodus microlepis, assembly GCF_051167445.1. NCBI lineage: Eukaryota > Metazoa > Chordata > Actinopteri > Cichliformes > Cichlidae > Perissodus > Perissodus microlepis. The sequence goes on from NC_140470.1 coordinate 1,634,710, forward strand.
CCAGCGTTTGGGTTCCCCACATCCCCACGGTCTGCCATCGCACACGGTGACTATAGGTCTATGACATGTTTCATTGTAATTATTGTCATTTAACCCTGTCATGCATGACAGCACAACATTATTCATCTCTTCACGCCTAAAGATGAATAAAAATACTTAAGTCATAATTCATGCATGACAGGGTTAATGTCACGTATGAAAACGATGGTTTATTTATTATTTTATTTTATTAATCCTTTATTTATCCAGGTAAAAAATCTCATTGAGATTAAAAATCTCATTTCCAAGAGAGACCTGGCATCATGGCAACAAAAGTCACATACCACATAGGTATATAACATTTAAAACAAATACAATATCCCATACAAACATGTGTAAAATATACAATAACAGATCAAATTAAGAGTACATTAAAAACAATCACACTAACATGCAGACATAATGTTCTGCAGTTTATGTTGTGCCGGTGTTCTAAGAACGGGTCTCAGGGACACTTTAGTCAATTTATTCTTTCGTAGGCCAAACATAAGGGGAACCAAATTTCAATATCGCTGCTGAGTGGTTGATTCCCTTGCTTGTGCAGGGGTACAGAACTCAGACAGGCAGGGCGAGATGCAAGACGGGGGAACAAAATTGTTCAGGTTCAGATTTTATAGAGCAGCTTTTGTTTTGGGCTTGCTTTAGTTGCTCAGTGACCACTGATTTTCTGCCAGAGCCCATCACATTCAATAGGCTCCAGCTCGCCCCTCCTCCCAGATAACGACAGAAAGCATTTCTCAGGGCTTTTAAACACTTCTTGGAGACTTATCTATCGCCCTGATGGCCTGTCCACACTAATCCATTTCAGCTCTGCACCTCCCTTACCTTCTTATTGATAAAGTGGTACTATTTTATTAGACTTGAAGCTGACAGAATAGCTCTTAAGGGAAATATCTTTTTTTAATGGGTTTGGAGGGCACAGAAAAGCTATTTGAATTATATGAGCTTTTATTTCATAAACTCAACATCCTCCCTGGTAGTTTCCAAATATCAGTCAAGGCATACAGCATTTTAATAGTCTCTAATAAAATTCTTGTTTAAGTTAATGTATCATTAAATTGAAATAGAATGGGTTATGCTGTGTAATTTTCTCTGTTGTGCTGAAGGAGCCCAGACTGCTATCAGATCCTGTGTGTGTGTGTGTGTGTGTGTGTGTGTGTGTGTGTGTGTGTGTGTGTGTGTGTGTGTGTGTGTGTTGAGTGGGTTTATTGACACTTAGCCAGAGACGAATAATTGGACTTCTGAAGAGAAACCAGAGAGAAGCAGAGAGAGAGAAAGACGGCGGAGGAAGAAAAGCGAGAGAGATGGAGGGTCTAATCTTTGGGGTGTCAACCGTATGCCAGATGAAATCCACCACTGCTTTGATGAGGAAATGCCTCGAGGTGCAGATCTAATAGATGGGATTGGGAGAGGGATAGCTCCAATCTACAGGTCAGTCCTGTTCAGGGTTCTCCAACACTGAAAGGATGAGTGGATTATTAGAGCTGGAGGCTCGTGAGAGGTGTTTAGGCAAAGTTTGAGCCATTAAAACAAAGAAATGCACACCAGATACACCTTCTGTATTTGGATGGCTTTGATTTGAACATTTGCCGCATTTTATTAAAGGCTTGTCACATGACGGGTTGGGTCACAGCCAAGAAAGATGGAGGGTGGATGAGTACGGAGAGCACATCCAGGGCCGGCATTAGGCTCTGTCTTTAAGGAGTTAATGCTGTTATCTTAGGGAGTGTACCTGTCACTAATCTGATTGTGGCGCTTTCATTCTCTTCACGGAAGATTGATGTTGAATAATGAAAGGTGCTGGTGCCCAGACAAAGCACAGACCACGGGGATTAGTTGCCATCCATGAGGCATTGATTTGGTTTTAATGCCCACAAATATTGATGGACTGCAGAGTGGAGGAGCCAAAATACAAGGCTGGGTTTCCCAGAGCTGCGGCTCTGTTTTACCCCCTCAGGAATCCGTGGTGTTGTTGCACCACAAAGGAAGAACAGTCATCCAGCCTTTGAATAAATAAGATGTTATTACAGTTCCACTCAGACAAGCGTCTACTGTGCGCCCCGCTATGTCAACTGCTTGCCGATTGTGGGTGGCCTTGCCTGGCTCCAGAGGACTTGGTGAGCTGCCATGTTTGCACACTTACTGGCAGCAAAGTAGGCACAGAGGGGCTAAGGGTCTTTGATGATCAGTGGGGTAAAAAAGAGAGAGAAAGCCCTCTGGAGGAATGACTTTCATCCTTTCTCTCTGTATCTTTCTATCTCTGTCAATTTCTCTTGTTATGATGACGCATAGCAGCCAGCAACACAGAACACACTGAATCATAGAGGAGAGCTCTGAACTCAACTGCATGCCATACAAAAGAGGTTTTGTATTCATTGAGTGTGAGCAAGCTGCACATCAAAAGTCCTCATTCAGATCATTCATTCGCACAATCTGCCCGCAGGCCATGCTTCGTTGTACTTGTTTATGCACTACCTGTGAGCGCTTATGCGTGTGAACTAGAATTTATGTGTTTCTGTACGTGTGTGTGTGATGCTGTTTCTCAGCTTCTTAGCATCTGTCTGTTGGCTTGAAGGTAGGAAAAACTGTCAGCCTGTCGGAGGAAAACGGGCAGACATCGAATAAGGGCGCAGTGCAGGTCGCTCTGCGAGAAAATCTGAAGCAGCAACGTCCTTGAATCCCGGCATTCCCCTCACGTCGTCCTGCTCTTCCCCAGAGCCAGTTCAACCTAGATATCGCATAATACGTCCGGGCAAACGACTGCGACGGCAGGCCGCAGAGCAAAGGGCCGTTAAAGCTGTGAGGAAATTGCTCATTTCCGTGGACTTGACTTTTTTTCCCCATCCAAACAGGTATAATGTTAGCCTCAGCGATTTCATGTTTACCTCATGTGGCATCATTGCTGAGTGATGAGCTGATTGAGTTGCAGCTGTAATGGCAGACGCCCATCAGTCTCACTGACTCTGATGGATGGGGATCAAGCCCTCCGCTGACATGTGAGGAGTTATAAAAGTGCCCCTGTTTCATCCACCCACTAAACAAATGAGTCAGTTTAACTGAAAGTGATTGCTGAGAAACATCACTCACTCACAACGAAGAGTGGTACAGAGTGTGTGTGTGTGTGTGTGTGTGTGTTTGGGGGGTCGTGGTCAAAGGATTAAACAAAGTAGTAGTAGTAAGTAAGTAGTAAGTAGTAGTAAGTCTTTACTTTAAAGACTTACTACTGAAAATGATGGATGCTTGAATGTAGTCAGTAGGTTGTTTCATGATTTCCAGATTAAAGTGTCGTAACATCAGACAGTTATTGGACCCACTGGATGAATCCAAGTGGCTTTGTTCTCACCTCAACTTCCCTTTACTCTACATTAACATCACGAGGTCAGTAAAGCACATCACTGAGTATGACAAACATTACAACGTTCTTTGTCCTACTGCGCTGCACATGATCTCACTTTCTATATTAAAGGCAGTGTTGGGGAGTAACGGAGTACATGTACCGCCGTTACGTATTTAAAATACAAAATATGAGTAACTGTATTCCGTTACAGTTACCGTTTAAAAGGTGGTATTTGGAATACAGTTACTTTGTTGAAATAAAGGGATTACACGGCGGTACTTCCCTGTTTCATATTGTCACGGGTCAGGACTGTTTGGGTTTTGTTTGACAGCTGTGTTCTGTTGTTCCAGGCGGCAGCGTTACGGTTGCCATGGTTACAGGGTGACGCTCTCTCTCTGTGTTTCCTGGGTGAGAGAGCGCCTTGTTGTTGTTGTTGTTGTGCTAAGCTAATAGGCAGAATGCTACAGGCATCGCCCTAAAGCATGTAGCCTGATGGGCAGTGTAGTCCATGCTGCAGGGAGAATGGACTGCCATACCCGTGTCTGTGAGCGAGGAGGGAGAAAAAGGAAAAGTACGAGCTGTCACCGAGCAGAAACGGGAGCTGGAAGCATGTAAATATAATAATAACCACTGCAGCCAAAAAGAGAGCCTGACGAGCCCAGCTGTAAGTAAGCTGTTAAGACTCGACTGTACGCTGTGTTCGTGTTTTCCTCTGAAACAATAAGTTCGGTTGGAGCAGCCTTTCAACGCCTCTCTCTGTCTCTCGCTAGCAAAGTTGACCCAGACAACAAAGTAAAGCTAGTTTTCAGCTACGAGCCCGACACGGAACCCGCCAGAGGTCCCTTTACTACGGTTCAGAGCCCCGAACCTTCAGTAATAGTAATAAATCACAGCAATAGTACATTCACGTAGTTGTAAACAGCATGATAATATATTAAGTAATCCAAAGTATTCAGAATACGTTACTCTCATTGAGTAACGTAACGGAATACGGTACAGAATACATTTTGGGGCATGTAATCTGTAATCTGTAATGGAATACATTTTAAAAGTAACCTTCCCAACACTGATTAAAGGGAATAACTTTAAAAACAGTCAAATACACATATACTCATCTTTATATCTTTATCATTCTGTTCTTATGCAAGAGCTAGAAATGAATCTGTCTCCTTGCACTGTGGCTGTTCCAAGAATAACGTCATTTCAAGGCCAATACGAGGGATGGGAATCGAGAACGTTCCCAGCTGTTCAGTTCCTTGGATTGTTGGTCTGCTTGTCTATCACTTCTGCTTATTGGTTCCACTTGTACTTGCACTGCAGTCAGCTGGTTTCATTTTGTGTGCTGGAGGAGGAAAATAGCAGAGCAGTCTACAGCGTTGTTACAGACTTCACTGCTAAAGAGGCTGGAGCGTGATGACGGAACAGAAACACAACTTTAGCTGATCACAACAAAGAGGCGGGGAGACGCCCAACACGCACAAACATTTGACCCACAGCATACAATTCATTTGCAGAAATGCGATGTCTGTGCTGCTTAGTGACGGTGCTGTCTCCCAAAGCTGATAAGAGAATCGATAAGGAGCTGAGTCAATAAGTGAGATCAACAATGGAACCGGAATCGCTGAATTCTTATCAATTCCCATCTGTAAAGATGTACCTGCAGTATCAGCAGTTCACCGTGGTGTTAGCTTTTAGCTTCGTACTACTGCACCTAACAGCAGCTTCACAGAGCTGCAGGCACGACTGTTCATTCAGCGTTGCCAGTGAATTATTCAGTTTTTTAAATTGTCTCTAAGTAAAAGGCCTGACTGCTGACAGTGATATTCACAGGAGTGTTAGCGTGTGATAACAAAGTCTGTCTTCCACAGCACTTCTTCTCCAGCTCTACTCTAAAATAATATTGTGCTTCGAGTGTGTCTAAAAAGGGTCAAATTGCGCTCGTTGCTGTTGTGTTGAGTGAAAGCAACATTGTGCAGCTCCGGCAGCGTCGATGCAGTTAATGCTGTCAAATAGCGGGTCCTCTAATGGGAGTCTGTGGTTCAACATGACAGCAAACTTTGCCTCGGTCTCCTGACATCCCCTCTGCTAAGGATGCTTTGAAATAATGAAAGCCTTATCTGACATCAAGGAGGAGAAAAGCACCAGCCGCGCTGATATCGAATTTGTTTGAAGATAAAGTTTCCCTGCGGACCAACTGTAGGAACAAAAACGTCCTTCCATTCTGATTCAAAATGCTTTCTGTCTTCTCCCTCATCTGTGGCAGCCTTGTTCATTTTGTTCTTCACAGATAAGAGGGCATTCATCCTTTGTCTTTGTAGAGTAATAAAATGATTAAGTCAATTAAAAGCCAGCCAAGTTTCTCTGTGTGGAAAAGCTTCTGTCACATTAAATTATCAAGCCTTAGTGTTCTCTCTTCTCTCGCACAAGCACACACTTTGTTCATTTTGCTGTATTCATTTGTCAAAGCACAAGAGGACACCATGTCTAACATTCACTCGTGAAGTGATACACGAGAAGAGAGAGGGAAGTCTTTGACCTTTAATCTGTCCTGTAAAAGAAAAGAAAGAAATTCTAAATATAGCATCACAGAGCCATGACCTTGTGTTTAAGCCGAGATAGGTTGATTTTATCAGTGATAGCAGGGAAAAACACAGCAGCTACTTCAGGAGGCAACACATGGGAAACAAATTGGTATGTTCCAAAAAAGAACGTGTCATTTTTGCAAAGGTCATCATCAGCCTACAACTATGTAAAGGTCTGCCATCCTGCTTGTGTGTGCGTGCCTGCTTTGGTTCAATGACAGAGACGAGGCTGGAAGCCATCACTCCAGATGACAGCAAAAACCATCTGTCCTCCTGCTCATCATTAACCCTGCTGGCAGCGTCCTGGCCGCTGTGCTGACACAGTTAGAGGAGAGATATGGATGAGGTTTCCCGCTGAAAGAGTTGACATATCCCAGCGCAGACGGTCAATTCCATAACTGCTCGGCGCATTTTTGTCGAAAACGGCAACAGAATGATTTTTGACATTTGGTTTTTCCTTAAAAACTGCTTCAGTGCTTCTGTTTTTACAGAACTTCTTCAGGCTGGAGCCAATCGTGATGTTTCTGTCAGGCATGATGAGCATGTTCCACCATACCAGCTGTACAAAATCAAGTCATCCAAATGCGTTTGACCCTATGCTGTGATTGCACATTTGCAAAGTAACTATAATCGTCTGTAAATCTAAACATTATCTAAGCCCTGCTTATTCACACAGAGTGTTTGGGCATTCCCACATGGAAAAGATATTTATAACTCTTATAACGTTTTATCTGTCTTGTGTGAAACTTGTATGAAAAGCATACAAGAGTGAAAACAGATATAAGATCCCTTGAAAAATTATATAAATGAAACTTGTGTTTTGGATACTTACTAAAACAATATATGAAAGTGGCCACTTTCATGAGTAAATCATATCAGCCTTATATGATTCACTATATGAAGTAGGCCACATCTGATGCAAGTCTTTTATAAGTTTTTTCTATTTCTTTTCCGTATGGCACAGTTTTTGCATCACACAGCGGCTCAACATGTGACTGAAGTGCAGACTTTCAGCTTGAATTCGAAGAGTTTAACAAAAGTATTTTAGTTTTGAGTCGAGCCATCAGAGGCTCAACAATAATTCAAAGTAATTTTTATTATAAGGATTGTTTTTCAATGCCTGGGTGAAAATCGACTCCTAGATTCCAACAAAATGCTGTTTCGTCCCTTCAGATGCTCTGCTCAGCTCTTACTGCAGTTACCCTCAACTGCCGCTTGCTTGTGGGTCTCTCTGCACTCAGTTTTGCATTCAAAAGCCGCTCTGTTGTGTTGAGATCATGTGACTGACTTGGCCACTGATGAATGTCAGTATCTTTGACTTGCAAACCTCTTGTTTTTTGCAGGATGCTTTTGTGTCATCATGCACTTGGACTGTGCAGCTCTTTCAGAGTTTTCTCACAAAGTCTAATAAGGCCTTGTTGGTGTCGAGTGTATCCAGTGGTCCTTGACAAAGGTACACAAGAGTTTTCTATACTTGGTTAGATATTGTGAAGGGTTTTTCTTAACAGAGGATGTAGTTTAGCTTTCCTCTGTGGACCTTTTGATGCTGCTGAGTTGGTCAGTGTGTGTCTTCTATTTAAAAATGTACCAGTTGGTGATTTGACACTTTTTGGTGGCTCTCTGTTGGGTTTCTTTAGGCTACGACACACGTACATGGGGATTTTTGAAAATGCAGATTTTTCTATGCATTTGCACCTTTCGTCCACACGTAAACGGCGTTTTCGATCACTGAAAACTGAGATTTTCAAAAACTCTTGCGTTTAAGTGTGGACGAGAAAACGGAGATTTACTCACGCAGCGTCAAAGGTGTGCGCCTTTTTTGACGTGACGCTGTGCACCACGTTATTGTTTACATGAGATCAATTTCTACAATGGCCGATAGAAACAAAATACTGTTGGTCTGACTATCTGCAGTTTTTACACACTTACACATACACACAGTTACTGTCCTTCCATTTAGAAAGACAGAGGCATCAGAGTGAACTGTTCAACACAGACGGTCTCACAACCTAAATCCCGACACCGACGTCATCGTCGGTTTTGAATAAATTACATTTTTTTAAAATAAAATGTATTCATGCTGTTTGCATTTAGTTCACTGTTAAGTTGTGAGTCTGCACCAGCCAAAATACTGTTCTGGTTATTAACATTTGAAATGATGAAGGCACTTGAAAAGTAACACAAAATTAGCTGCTTTTTTAGAAAAACAAAAAAAACTTTTCAGACTTCAGGTTTGCATAAAACCCTGTTTACTCTTTCCCTCCCAGGCTACAATGTTTGACTGCGTTTTTGGCGTTTATATGTGGACGAAATCAACCTTCGTCCACATATAAACACAAGATACGTGTGAACGGGATTTTTAAAAAAACGAAAATGGAAAATCTCCATGTTCAAAAATCCCCGTGTACGTGTGGACGTAGTTTGGCTTAATGGTGGCCTCCTCCTGGCATTGAAGCTAAAAGCCTGCACTTCAGTCGTAGTGTGCAGAAGCCAAACAACAAAAATGGTTATTTTTGTCCAAATATTTACAGACACGAGTGTATGTACAGAGTGATGAAGTAACTAAACAACATGAAACTAATAAATGTTACAATGTAAGCATGTTGCCTTGAAAAGAAATCACTTTGCACACAAAGCTTTTTGGTAACAAGACTCGTGCGATTTGATCTCGTTCCAAACATCAAAGTGACAGATCACACGTGTCCTCCATGTATCTGAGTACTTGTTTTTTAATGAAGAAGCCAATACTCCACAGAAGTACGCTGCTAGATTCATAAGTTATAATGGTAGTAAGATGAGAGGCAAACACTAATTATTCAAGTTTGGAGTGGTACATTTCTCAGCCTACACACAGAGCCGTTTAGAGAAGAAGCTGCGCCTCTTTTATCCTGCTTAAAAAAGCTGACGCATAAATATTTATGACTTTTTCTTTTATCTGAAGCAGTTATGTGATATTAATGAAGAAAACGTTTCCACAGAAATCAAAAAGTGGATTAATCTAGTAAAAAGATTTTCATTGACCATCTCAATTTTCAGAATCTACAAGCTGACAAATCCATTTACAAAATGGGAATTTAAACGAGAGCTTCTCGCTTTTATATTTCTTTTGTTTTTATCAAGTGGAACTCACTCCTTGCTTTTTTCTGTAAATGTCTGAAGTTTAGTAACACAGGAAATCTACCTGCCGCCGACGGCACCCAAGCAAATTGCATCGAATATGGTTTTTCTATTAACACGCTAGAGTTTTGTAAAGAGCTGAACCTAATAGGACAGAGATGAGTTTGGGGCAGACACCTAAGCTACCCAACCCTTTAAGTGACATTATACAGTGCATTAGACTCTGAGAGCACAAACCTGCACCATGGCAGCTCACTCTCTGGCCAGTAGGGAACAGTGTTGTCGGAGCTCTTCTTCTTCCTCCTCGCTGTCGCCAGGTGCCTTCTCCTATAGGATCATCTTTGTTATTGAGGTGTTCTCTCTGATTCCTTACCTTACGATGTAAACCACCTTGGGCAGCTGTTGTTGTGAGCTCCATAAATAAAATTCAGTGGACGAGAATCCCACTAAGCAGATCTCTACTCCATCTGTGGCGTGGGCCAGCATATAAAATGCGCCTGTTCCTCGTGATGCAAACAACAAACAGCCTCCAATGTCTTGCAGATCGTACCAATTAGAGAAACGAGTCCCGCTGAAAGTGATATGAAATCTCTACAGGAAGGCTCGATAATGATTCACACAGAGTGTGTGCTACACTGCGCATCAGCACATTTACTGTATAAAGGTTTTTAGGGCACAAATACAGTTTGACTTCCAGAACATATTTTTATCTTGTTTCAGTAAACTGCAATTTGCTAATCTTTTGAGTCATGAAATAGAAAATCTATTAACACATCCAGCTTCCTGTTAATATCACTCACTTCTGTTTCTGCCTCGACCTGCTCTTGATATTCAGCTTTTTTCGTCTCGCCCACACACACACATTTCAAGTAGGAAAACTTTACCTTGAGTGAGTTATTGATGTGGCACGCTGTGTTTGATCCTCTGTTTGAGCTAGAAATGAGCAGTAACGGGATGAAGCGGTACTCCCTGTCATGTGAAGTACTCTCGATTGGGCAGCGGTGCAGCGAACAAGCAGTGAAGCATTCTCATCCTGTCTGCCTTTCAAACATATTGGCAGCACATGGCCATAGGGCAGGAGAAATTGACTCGGTATTAAGTGAAGTGAGGCCAAGCACGTTTGTGTGTGTGCAAAAGAGACAAAATCATGGACTAAGTGTAAATGAAAGAGTCACAGGAGGATTGGGGAATTTGTAATAAGCACAGAAGCATTTTTCTTCTTCTTCTGGTACCAAAACATCCCAGAGAGAAAAGCCGAGGAGCAGTCGAAATGGCTCGATATAAATAGGAAGTGTCAGTTTTAATGAATGCATTGAAAATTACCATGTTGTTCGCAAAGACGTGTCTGGGCTTTTACAGGATGGAAGCAAAGTGTGCTAGCATGTAATGCCACACGTTATTCATCATATTTAACCATTGTCTTTAATGAGAGGTTAATTATTACCAGTGCTACGATGTAACAACATCACAAAGAAATATGGAAGAGAGGCAAAAATCCAGACCGCTGTCTCTTCTCTCCTCCCACAGTGAACAGATTTAATAGTAACCACACCAGGTTGCAAAAAATGTAATATAAGCTGTACAAACAGTCTCCACCTGCTGAAAAGGGTCTGAATGTAAGCGCCAGAGTCGCACTCTTTAAGGTGTACTCAAGCAATTTATTGTTGCACATCCATCGTTTGGACGTGTACAGTTTAAGTTGCAGTTTTGGTGATTTCATGTGTTTTTTAGAACCTTAGAGGAAACAGCCCTTTGTGAATTCCTCTGTCTGACCCACTTGGCATAGTCTTCAGGCCTGAGTTGATCAGTGTAATGACCTTAGTGAGAAAGAGGAACGGAAATCAATACGATTCCCCTCGGTGTTCACGGTGTGTGCACTCCCAGGCCTCTTATTTAGGAAGGCAGCTGCAGAGTAAGAAAGCCGGTGCTGCTCATTTTATTACTGTATATACAGTCAAGACACAGGTTTCATCGCTTACATAGTGTGTGTGTGTGTGTGTGTGTGTGTGTGTGTGTGTGTGTGTGTGTGTGTGTGTGTGTGTGTGTGTGTGTTGACTGCAGGCTGCTCAGTGAAGCAGCTCCAAACACTAACCTTTCCATTACTGTGCTTTACAGCTGCTGCGAGGTTCTTCTCCTGTGTTTTCTGGTCTGCACAAAATAGATGTTGCTCAGTCTGTTAGAGTAATCAAACAAATGACTACATTTGTGAATCCTGCACGTCTTACTAAATAGTTTTTACAAAGGTGCAGAATGGGAAACACACGTAAATTATTTTTCTTTGCTGCACGGTGTGATTTTATGCAGACTTTAATCTCTTAGCAGACTCAAAGGCATCTGCAAGCTTTGTTCTGAGACCCTGAGAGCTCTCTTTAGATCGTGGTGATACACACTTCAAAAGCAGAGCCCACACCAGAACCCAGATGTTAGAGTTTTACATGAAGTAAAACATTTCACATTAGAAGTCCTCTAATTGTATTGCTTTGGATGCATGATAGATGTTGGGTTTGCTTACTTTTTCCATGTGATATGTGATACTTTTTTAGTTTCATTTGATTATTTAAAAAGTCAACAACCTATTTTGTATCTGACCCTTGTAGGAAATCTTTGTGCACAACCTGACCTCTTTGTTATGTACTGTACCCTGTCTGTGTAGGCTCTTTGGTTCAACATCGCCTGACAAAGTCTCTGAGTCGGGGTGCTGATATCGTATAGGTTTAATTCATGAATTTAAGAGACAGAATCTGCCCGAGCTGATCAGCGAGCAGGCTGTAGTGATGAGAATGTGCAGATGCTGCTGATGCAGTGTAGATTTTACTGGACTAAAGCCCCGCTTCTTTAATTCAGCACTGTAAGCTTAGATTCCAAGCAAAACTCGTTTAAATGCAACAGAAACTCCAACAGAGCTCTCAGCGTTGTACATTCATTCCAGATATACTAACAGCACAAACTTAGAGACTAAGAGTTGTTTTTGATGTTGTGTATTTGGGTTGAATGTTTCCTTTAAACTGCCCAGCAGAGCAGCTACCAAGAGGGATGAGTGATTAATGGAAGCAACGGCTGGAACGCCACCATATTACATCCCAGAGTACTCAGAGAATATAGGCTGTGTGTGTGTGTGTGTGTGTGTGTGTGTGTGTGTGTTATTGGGTGGTGGGACTGGTGGAAATTTCATTCTTCATCAGTCCCATCTCAAAGTTCATGACTACCTCAGCTGTGATCTCTCCTGTGGAAATAAAATCACAGGCTGAACGTCTTTGTTTGTTTTCATCATCTGTATGATTCCAATGCAAAACAATGTCATTTAGTTAAATTGCTTAATAGTGGAACAGCCGCTTATTGTTCAGTTCAATTTTATCAATAGTGCCGAATCACAACGAGGTGAAGAACCAACAATAATAGAGAGAACAGCCCACAGTGAGCTGCCACCTGAGCATTGGTTGACGGTGGGAAGGAAAATGGAAAATTTTAACAGGAAGTAACCTCCAGCAAAACCAGGTTCATGGAGGGACAGCCATCTGCCACAGAACCAAAGACACACTGTGGAAGAGACCCAGAGATTAATAATAACTAATGATTAAACGCAGATCGGTGTGAGTGAGGAAGTCTTCCCACGATGATCATGGGAGCCCCCTAACTGTGTTACATCTGTGCAGCACTGTAACACTAGACTGGATCTGATGTCAAGACACACAAACGGGACAAAACCCAATTTAAACAATCGGTTAGCACAGCGCTCCCCAACCTTTTTCATGGACCGGCCTTTAAGGTGTCGCAGATAAATACAACAAAGTAAAACCAGTGCCAGTACCAAGAAAAGAAGATTTATTCATAACACATGGGAAAAGACCCAGGAAACTGAGTTAACGATAAAAACTATTAAAAATAAATTTCACACCCGAGTCTCAACTCTCGTGGCCCGGTACCTAACAACTCATGGCCGGTACCGGGCCACGACCCGGGGGTTGGGGAACGCTGAGTTAGCACCTTCATTTCATTATTTGCTCAATTTGTAATTAGGAACAGTAAACACAAATAGCATTTTTTTATCCTTTGTTTTCATTTTCAGAACGATAAAGCTTCTCATAAAACAGAAGAGCTCAAATGTACACAAATGTGTGACAACGTCTCTGAAACAATCTAATGACTGGTGTGCGTCTTCTGTCTGAACGATGTTCACGGTGCAGGACGTCAGTCATCCCTCGCCTACACATGATATGAAATACTGGAAGTGAGATTTTGTTCTCACCGAGTGGAAAAAAATGCATGACTGGAAAGCTTCCTTAAAAGGATTGCATTATAAACACAGCGATTTCCCTCAGCAAGAAAAATCTTATACCGAGCCAGAATTGCATAATAAGGCAAACAGACTGCGGGCTACATATTTACACCAACAGGGATCATGAAACCAGCCCTCCTGAGTCATTTGTGCTCAGGGCAAAGTGCTCTCAAGGAAAGAGATTTATTTGGCTTCATTATGTTTGCACGGTGAGGCTGGTGCAGCCATCATTTCTATTAGACACTTTTCTGGCCCATTAAACCTCATTACATATTGATCCTGTTCCTCTGGATGATAATGTGCCATTTATTTCCATCGGTTCCACTTCTCCCTCTTTATACTTTCATTGTTCATTAAGTGTCATTGAGTGTCAGAGGAGATGTATGTGGTGGATTTTAGATCACTTCTCCTGCCAAGACAACAGCAGCAAATGAAATCTGGATAATTTTTTGACAAACGTCTTTGGAATACTTACAGCCGCCGCTGAATCGAGAACATTAACAGGGGGGTGTAGATTCTATCTGTTTGCTGTTGCAGTGCCACATATTGTCTCGTATCGCCGCTCTCCTCGAGAATCAATCTGTTCATGCGATTGATTCCTGAATGAGGCAGTGTATGACATATTTTCAGGACTGTTTGTGTAACACTCATAGGAAGGCCGCTCTGCATGGTTCTGCACATATGCTTTACTGCCAGCATCTGCTGCATCATTGCCCTTACCCTAATTGCATCTAATTTCTGTTTATGCAGTTTTTGCACTCTGCTTTGCCCTCAGTGAGAGTCGCTTTGCACGTTGTCATATTCTGCTTACTTTGGAATGTAGATGACTCCAAACCATGATGGCACCAAACTACCAGTAAAATTTACATAACATGCCGTCTGCTATCTGCAGCCCACGCTGAACGTTGCTATCGCATCCTTTTTTCTGCACTTCTGCTGCTGCAACAATGCAATTGTCCTGCCGGCATCATTAAAGTTTCATCTCATCCCTGCATACGTTAGTAGCGGTTTTACCAGCTCCCTTTTTACATCATCCAGACTGTCTCTGGTGAAGAGAACCTGCCATTTAAGAGTATAACACCCAAGTCATCATTGTTTGTATTTGTTATCTTCTTGCCGATGAACAATAAAAAAGCCTGTGCTCTGTCTTATCTATATTAACACAGTAGTTTCCATCAAAGCTGTAAACTCACCTCTGCGACGTGATCAGCAGGGACACGGTCACGGCCTCACAGTGGTCATTCTTGCTGTCACAGCGGTGAGGTCTCTGTCTGAGGCCACCTGGCTTCCCTCGGGGACGTAATTTATGATGCTAATGAAACGTGAGTATGCATAGGCCATCTGAAAGCAAGTGATGAATCTCTTGCACAGACCTCGTCATCCATCACCGAGGTCCCCCCCGCCGCCTGTGGAAGCCTACAGGAAGCCCGAGCCTGTTCTTCTCTGATTAATGTTTAGACTGATGCACCTCCAAGATTATCTGTTTTGATCGTGTCATCTCTTTGTTTTGGCTGCTGCAGGCTTTCTCGGATTAGATCATAGACTCAGGGCTCTGTTTTAATACAAAGTCATAGTGAGAAATATTTGACTTTGCCTACAGTGGAATTAAATCATCAAGCAGAATAACACATCTGCAGCCGCTCTGCAAACCAGATTTCCACTGCTGCCATTCCCTTACTTAACCTTGCCTATTTTCCACAGAGAACGTTTGCATGCCAATTGTGCCAAATAAGTTCTATTGTTTAAATGCAGATTGGATCCATTTATTTTTACTCACAGTCGGAACATTTGAAGGGACAGTGGGGATTTTTGCAATTACATTTATCTGTGAATGTCCGTCTCTTTATACAAGGAAAAGTAATTTTTGCCAGCAGAGATTTGCAACCACTGCCACAGCTGCTGAATTTTAACAGTCTTTAAGGCACGTTTATTAAAGCCCAGTATCAGTGGGAAAGTTTTAACCTCTGGAATGGCTGCTTGAATAAAAGGTGTTTTCAAATAAATGCAAATATATACCCCTCCCTCTCGCTGCCTGTCCTTGTCTATCAGTCTGTGGACAAATTACATTTTTCATGCGAGGAAGGATTTAAACAGATTCCAGATAGCTCGGTTTGTGCCTTCCACCTCAGCCACGCATCATTATTTTGACAAGCCGCAACTCAGCATTGTTTTATTATTATCATTATCTTTATCATAATTGTCATAATTATAATGCTATCACTCTTTTCTGGGGCAAAAAGTGACGTGTACAGATTGGTTGTGTTTAAGCAGACCGTCTGTACGGCTTCACATAATATGAGCAGTTTTAGGTTTAACTCTTTTCTTATACCTTAGCTATTATTCTCACAGGCAGGTAAACTTAAAGGCATAAATAAGGAATTATGTTGTGTTTCTTAGGAAACACGAAAAGGGGGGGAACTGTCACGAAATTAATATATTGTTAGTGCTTATTGTTACTTGTTTTTAATATAGTTTGCTTCCAGTCTGAAAAGGGCCAACTCTGAGTAGAATCTGAGCCAAAAGCACTGACAGGAAGCTGCATGCTTTTGCAGAGAACAGGAAGTTTTAGTGCAGAGCTGCACAGGCATATTAATAAACCAGACACAAAAAGTGGAACTAAGTAAACTGTGTCGGTGTGACGTAGTGCAGAAATATATATACGGATTTAGCTGGCAAAGAATTCAGACCTGAGCTTGTGTGTTCGTGTGGCGGGTCTCCATTTCCGGAAATGTAAAAATAAAGATTATTTTTTGAGCTTGACCACTCTGAGTCCAGTCTTTCTCTGTCGCCAAAAGAATTCAGAAGAACGGAATTTAATATTATTTAACAAACAAAAACTAGGACAATATGAGGGACATACGGTCACACCAAAAACGCAAACGTGTGAAAAACTAGGTAAACCCCAGCTTGAGCAGCAATGAGGTGGAAGTGTTGCATCCATATGACTTTATCAGTCCGTCACATCACTGTGGAAGAATTCTGGCCCACTCTTCTTTACATTTCACTGAGGTTTGCAGCTATTCAGTTACCCACAGCTCCCACAGCTCCCACAGCATTTACGTTAGGGATCTGTGTCCTGTTGTATTTCCCTATCTGAGCCAAGCTTTAGCTATTAGACAGATAAAATAGAATACTTTAGTATACAGAGGAGTTCATGGGTGACTCAGTGACTGCAAGGAGCCCAAGACCTGTGGTTTCAAAACAAGCCCAATCACCAGCCCAGCACCACCGTGCTCGACAGTTGGCACCAGGCGCTTGTGCTGATGCGCTGCAGCTTCCTCCAAACACGATGACCAAACATTTCCACTTTGGTCTCAACTGTCCACAGGACATTGTTCCAGAAGTGTTGTTTCTTATTCAGATTCCAGTTCTTAATGGTTCCAGTGACCTTTGAGCGAGAACAGGCTTTTGCCTGAGGCCTGCGGAGTTTGAGAGGTAGCTCTTCAGTTTGATGCAGTTTCTCTGAACATTGTGTGCTCTGACCTTGGGGTGAATTTGCTAGGACATCCACTCCTGGGACGACTGTGACATTGTGTTAACACACACTTGAATGAATTTGCTCTTGTGGAGGTGTGCCTGCTGATTATCAGTTGATTGAGTTTTAATCAAGGTAACTGACTGCTTTGTACTCTTGATTCCTATGGAAGCAGTAAGAGTGTACTTAGGTTTTCACAGGAAAGTCATGTGAAACTCTATTTTTCACATGACTTTTCTAACAAAGCCTACAGAGTCTCTAAAGACATTGAATGAATCAATCTGAGTGAACTTAAACCACTGTGACTGCGCTGTAACCGATTCTTTGAGTGGCTTGCTGAGGCATAGAAGAATGTTTTTGCATTAGCTTGTTATGTTTGCTTCTTTTTTTTTCAGTGATTTACTGAATGCCTCTCACATTAAAGTCAAGCAGATCTGAGAGCCGCACTATGAGATTAATGGGACACTTACATTGCTCCTGCTCCACAGAAGGTTATGCATTCAGGTTCTGACTGTCATGTTAGAAATAAATACCAGCATTGAGAGTGCATCGAGTGGTAAAACAAAAATATTAACTCATGAATCCACAAGATTAATAGTATTCTGTAGCACTGCTCTCTTGCATGTTTTTTTTGAAGCATCTGTTTTCTGTTTTGCTGTGATATTTTTCTTTTAATGTCCTTGATATCTTTCCATAACCTGTTCCTCCTGGCTGAGTAGGCGGCACTTGGTCTATTTTGTGCAGAAGAGGTGAATTTGGCATATCAAGTGATGCGTCAAATTCCATCTTTTATGAGTGCACCCAGAGCCTGAAGCAGAAAGCCTGGGTTAAAAAAATAAAGTAAGTGATGCCCATTACCTGTGAAAGGGGTTTGAGGTTGTCTCGAGCCAGCTATCGCAAAGGAATTCCAGCTATTTTGAACTTGCTTCACAAGCACACCCATCCATCAGGATTATGTTTGTGACAAGATTGCTCGCAGCAGGGCGCTACATCCGAAGTGCAAATTCAGTGAAAACTGATGCAGCGTGACTAAGGTACGGTGGATTTTGTTCAGGTGTTTACAATGTTACAAACTCCGAGGATGTGGAATCCTAAACGTACAACGAGAGAAACGAAACTGTCACGTTAACCTGTAGACAGTGAGCACAAACCGTGTGTGCCTTTTCCACACTAAAGGTGGTGTTAATAAAGTGTGTGTGCATACCTCACACACACTTCAGGCAAAGTTGTAAGTGAGTCAAGCGAGCTAGCATTTCTTATTATCATTATTTATTTTGTATTTCCTAAAACACTGACTTTTATTAACAATGCACAATTAACCAGTTACAAAATCCAGTTCAAAGTGTTTTTCTTTGCTGTTGTTGCTAATTGTAGTGCTCAAAAAGACAGGAGTATGAAGTGAAGGTGGTAAGATTTTCTTTCAGCGTGATCGGGTTGGCTAGGATCAGGACTGAGCCTATCAGAGGGACAGCTCAAGTTTGAGGGAAGACAAAGTGTGTGATAGTGGTTATCCGGTCTTTTAGTGATGACGTGATGAATCCTGCTTCTGGGCCCAAACTAAGGCTGTTGTGTTTTTAACATGTTTTAATGGTTTGTATCTTGTTCTATTTAATCTCAACAAGCCCCTAAAAACAGGCAGTGATCTCTGTTGGCCTCTCTCGGTTTTTATTACCGCTAATCATTTTAAAGCTCAGTCTTTTAAACCTTACGATGTAACTCCAGCCCATGCAGCACTATATGAATGACTAACCTCGTATTGTGGATGGATTATCTCAGTTGTTCTCCTGACTGAAGTTTGGTCCGTTTACAGCATCCTGCCATGCAATTGCATTTGTCTCTAACCATCGGGAACCTTCACGTTAACTTTTATCCAGTGGAAAAAAAAGTTAGCATTCATCCTCCAGCTTCACTTCATTTATGCTAACATAGCTGTGTAGCTAGCAATCACGTAGCACATCATTATATACCAGCTAGCCCAACTTCAGTAACCCTACAAACGTCACTGCTGTTTAGTTTTCTGTCTTCATTTATGTTGGAAGTGACAGCAGAGCTGTACGTTTGAATTTTTTCAGAAACCTCTCAGTCAGAACATGCTATATCATGTTTAGATGGAAGCTAGCGAGCTAACTTTCTGCTAACTTCTAACTCTGTTAAATGTAATAAATTCTGTTTTCATGGATGTTAAACTTCATTGTTACACCTGGTAAAGCAGCAACGCTGATCATTTTATTACAGATGAAAGAATTTAGACAGTTTGTAACTCTCAGTGATGCCGCAGTGTTCGTTTGACTTTGGGACCTGAAGCGGAGTTTGGACCCGGGCACGGCTAGTGATGTCAGACTTAAAGACTTAGGGTTGGTGATAGCAGACAAACAATGTTGAATATGGGGGAGGACACACTAAGGCTTGGTTTTGACAGAAGAGGATGTTATAAACAGGGTGAAATGGAGCCAACTGATGACTCCTAAATGTAGCAGAACAACAATAAGAAGAAAAGTTAGTGATGGAAATTCAGTTATAAGGAACTGCAGTGTCAGCTGCTCCCCTTCTGTGAATACTGCTTTACCTTTCACTTTTAGAGCCGGAAAACTTCATTTTCTCTTAACTGCCATGTCTAATAACTTGTGATGCATGCAGCTGTTTTATATGCAAATATACAAACAAGTCCGTCCATCTACATATGTGGTGGACAGGAAGGATTTCTACCTAAACGTATCTGTTTAAGGGGCCTTTTATAAATATAAAAACACATTTTGCGAGTGTTCTCTGTTTTTCGACCTGCATGCTGCGATTTACAGAAGAGGGCCATGTGTCTGCAGGGGTTTATGAAACTAACAAAGAATGCTTTTGTTTATTTCTGTTTTTGTTTCAGTCATAAATTTCGGGTGTAGTTTGACCCCCACAAAGAGCACTTTCCCACCCCTTTCTGGAATAACAGCAAGCAGACACCGATCTCTGGACAACTGTGCAAAAGAAAAGTACTGGTGCGTCTGCACAGCGTGACACACCACTAGCTTTACAAAACAAATGAGGGGGTAGGAGGTTTACTCTGTGCTGTGTTCCTGCACACGTTTCCACGCAGTTCTGACATGACAGCCTACAGCACATGACAGCAAGTTTGGATTAGAACAATAATGTGTTTGTTTTAATGCCGAGAAGCTCGACACGAACACCAAACATCTGGATCCAGAAATTTCCATTACTGATGAGTCATGATTTATATGCTGTGAAACCTCCTCTGCTAGCAGCCACGCCTGGAGGCATCGTGGTTTTGGCTCGTCTTTCCGTATGATGAACACAGCATCTATTACCGAATGTAGTCAAGGGAATTTCAAAAATCCAACTGCACTCAACTCATGTGCTAATTATAAATGTCTTACCGGATAAATTGGTCAGTTTGACTGAAGAGACACAGGCGCTCATGCAGTAAGCTCTACTGTTTTATTAAAGTTAAAAGAGTCACAATATATGCTAGTCCTGTTGCCATCTGAGCCCCCACAGTTACGCCTCTGACACTGTCCAGGCCTGCATATGTAGAGTATGTGCATGCAGCTCGTTATCTGGGCTGCTCTGTTCCCGCTCCTCCCTGCACACAGCGGGCTCTGCAGTGAGTCTGAACGAAACAACCCATTTAAGACACGCTCCTTCGCCCGCGCCCCTCCTGCCGCCGTCATCTCCGACAGATATCCACGTTGCCTCGATGCAGTGCTCTGCTCTGCCCCCCCGTGCACACAGACTGGCGAGCCAGCAGAGTACAGAAAACAGACGCAGCTGGTGTGAGACATGAGGCAACACTTCCTGCACCCACTGTAGATGATGTGTTACAGGGCTGCACAGCACAAAACATAAACCACTTCTAAATTAATTAGCTGCAGTCTGAATAGTAATTAGTTTGAAAGTGCCAGGGATTTTCTTTCTGTGAGATAAATGTGCGGTGGAGGGGGGAGCGGGTTCACTCAGTGTAAGAACATGACAAGGGCCTCTTCTGCTCGTCTCACAGGCCAAGCTATACATGTTTGCCTTTTAAAATCTGCCATATTTTATCTGCTGCCTGTCTCATTACAAAGCTGGCCCACTTATCACAGCTTTTTTCTTCTTTCTGTTTGCTTACCAATGTTAATATTGTTTCTAGAGATAAAACGACCTTGAGGCTGACACTAATTAAAGGGAGTGCAAAGAAAATAAAACACCTTTTTCTCCTGTAATCAAACTGTAATGAATTCCTGTGGAAATGAGACGTGAAGGAGAAAAAAACATCATCATCGTTAAATACTCTGGCTTTTCTTGTTCTTTAGTGTCTTATTTGTTGTTAATATACACACGCAGGGTGTAAATGCACACCTAAGATGTAGACAGAGAAATCTGAACATGAAGGATTTGGCTGCTGTTTTTCCCTCTTAGTTTAAACACAGGGGCTTCTGGGACGTGTACAGCTGAATAAAACATTAGCTATTTGGGGTGCTTGACATAAAAGCTGCACGTAAACAATATGTGAACTGATATGGCGCGCACTGACTGTTAGACACTTTTCAGTCGTGTTGTTTGACTGCTGTTGTAGCAGCCTTGCATTTGTCAGACCAGGCTGTTTTCCACCACCCTTCCACCCTGCTGGAGGGGCTCATGCCATCTGTCAGCCAGCTCACTATTCACAAATGTACATTTCTGCTGTGTGGGTGCTTACATAGAGATTTTACACACAATGGCATGTGGCATAACTCAATTTTACAGCAGTCAACCCCAGTCTGTCACCTCATACAGAAGGAAATTGTTAATGTGAAAAATGTGCTCCATGCTGACACATTCATAACCACTCCAGAGCTGAATATTCTTATTCCCACCTTCCCCGTGGCATACAGCACCCAAAACTACACAGTGATTACAGCAACATCAAATCTGCACATCTGTAAGAGTTTTATTATTTTTTATTGAGAAAAAATGGTTCCCACTGTTTGTCTGTGTGTTTGTAAATAACATCAGGCTGTTTGCTGAGATGCCAAAATGGAAATAATAATTGTTCATTTTTACAGCTGGCTATGTGATTGTGTGTGAATGTACATTATTGCACTTTGCGCAGCTGGATCTCGCCTGCTAGGTGCTCAAAGACACTGACGTCTGAATTAGTGCAGGTGACAAATAAAAATAACAACCTGAAACGGCGATAGGATGGTATGAGTCTTCTCTTGGTAGTCGCTGAGGAAAGGTGTGTGTTATTTGACGAAACGATAGCGGGCTGTTGCAGGAGGAAATCGACTGTGATGGCTTTGGTTGCTAGCAGATTACTGCGGTGACTCATAGTTTGTGTGGAAGACACAGAATAATCTGCGAACACTCGTGAACCAACCACTGAGCGGTAGTGAAACTTGAAATAGACCAGGTTTATGTCATGGTGTGCTGTGTGCAGGCAGGAGAAGAGGACCCAAACGCTGGACTCAGAGGCAAAACACGAACTCAAAACTCTGCTTTAATGTGGGTTGCAGACTGAACAGAAAACTAGCTATACTGAGGAAAAATAAACTAACAGACAGGCAAGCGGGTAAACGACACACACTGTAGTATGAGGGACGACGCGACACGGAACTAAGGGAGACTCTGACATAAATACACAAAAGGCTAACGAAGGACGTAGAGAGGAGCTAAGGTAACACAGCTGATACTAATAATAATAATGAGACAGGGAATAAAGCAAACACAACATGACACACACAGACGAGATGCTGTCAAAGTAAAACAGGACGTACACAACAGACACAGACTCACGAGCAGACACTATGACATCATGGACAGAGGGAACGCAGAGAAGTGAGACCAGGACAGGCAAAGAACGGAAACCTAACAAATAGCAAATCCTAACGAAAGACATAACCAGAATAAGCAAGAACATAAAATATTAAAAAGAAACAAAACACTGAGTCATCAGACTCAGGGCAGTTTACCTTTAAAATAAAGGTTTTAAAAATCCCATTTTGCATCGACTTGACAATGAAAATCTACAGACACCAACACAGATCCAGATCCAACTGACAACGTTTTTTACATGGACACGAACAACAACACAAAGTTGAACACCAGGCCGAAGACACACAAAGCGCCACAGTGATGCTACTGTAGGAATATGAGGAGGATGTTATAGACAGAGTGACATCTGCATTGTGTTTGCCTCATGTTCAATCAAAGTTATGTTAGCAGCATAAACTCTTACTTTAGAGCAATAAAAACAAAAGGTCCATATTTCTAAAGCTGCAGACTGCTCCATCATGACACAATCAGCTGATTGCATTAATAAAACATTATTCTTTGATGGGTTTTTCCTGTCTCCCCAGTGTAACTAAAGAACCTTTGCAATGCAGGTAGCAACATGATTGTAACTATAATGAAATTACTGAGTAACAGGTAACATCACTGCACTGCATTGCAATGAAAAACTATAGTAAAAAGTGTTTGTACAGATGAGTGAATGAGGCAAGTTGTATAAAGTGCTGTGATTGGTCGGGTAGAGTAGAAAAGCACGATATAAGAAGCAGTACATTTACCAATATTTTGGTGAATGGCTTTACACCCAATGCCAAGTGCAGCATTTCTCAACATTACAAGAGAATACAGGTAACGTCCAGCTGTTTTCTGCCCTTCATCCTGTGGTTCGAAAGGGGTCAAACAGGCCGTATAATGGAAACAGATCTCTGTATAGGATCACCCCACAAGGCTTAAAGACTGTAATGCCACATTGCAGAGCACCTGTGCCCTGAAATCCACTCAAAGCTAAGCAGCTAGCCCTCATGTGGTCAGCGTGATTACACTAATACGATTAGCGCTCGCGTTCTATCCAGTCTGGATTAGATTATTATAGCTGAACAGAGAGAAACATAGTTTAGACTTTATTGATTTAAAAGATTACAAGCTCCAGTGGGACTACATCCTGCACATGTGCAAAGGGTGATGATGGCACGATGCATGCTGACTGCTTTAATGAAGCTGTTGCGCAACTACGATGGATGACAGAAGACAGGGGCATCATATTTTCCATCAGTTAGCTGCTCTTTGAAAAATGTTACAATCCTTGCTTACTTAGAGCTAAACTACAAGATCTGTAGTTTTACAAATTGATTGCATTACTGCTACAATTCAAAATATACTGTGTAGCCTGTACAGCCTTTGTTTGGGGTTTTATTTGTTTTGAATAACCCATTAATCATGTGAAGATTAAATGTAAACATTTTTATTTACTTACTTATTTTCCCAACCATGAATTCAAAGTATTGATGGCATTGAAGTAAAAACAAACAAAATAAAAGAAATAAAAAAGATACAATTATTTTAGGAGATGAAATTATCAAGTGTTTGACAATTTTGCTTGAAACATAATCGTTCTATTATGTCAACCCGAGATCACACACCAGTCCATCGTGTCCATTTTCAACTTTACTGCATGCAGAAGTTGCATTACCTGCAGGGGGAGATAATATATTTAAAGCTAAGAAGTAGACAGTAAGCAAAAAATGTATGAAGTACATTCCAGCATCCTTAATCGCCATAAACAGTTAAGCTAGGCAGCTACTATGTAATTACCTCTAAATGTGTTATTAATGTCTGTTTGTCCTGGCTTGAAATAAGACCTTTCATATATTTCTAAGTAAGTCACAACAACAAATGAATTTACCATGTTTTGTGCTTGCTTCAATCCAAACTTGTGTTCTCCTTTTACACATACTGTACAGTAAGTAGACTCACACTACCCGCTGCTGTCTCTGGCTTTTGGCAGTGACATGGACTCTCTTTTCATCCTTGTGCCTTCAAGAACCAGGTCATTATCAACCCGGGTTGTGTTTAAGAGTAAGCGACAGCCCAATGAGTTCTAGATGACACACATTTTGGGAAAATGTCTGTATTTGTAGCCCAGCAGGCTGAGCCATAACATTTTCTGTTTAATAAGCAACAGCCTGCAGGGAGCCCTGGGCTTATTCGTTCTCCGCTACCTTTCTGCTGAACACTCAGCTGCGAGCCGAGCATTCAGCTGAGCTTCATCTGGTTTCTGAGGACATAAAAGCACCGGAAACACCAAGCTGGAGCTTTGGTTCAGTGGCTTAAAATGTGCCTGTGAGTTCACTCACGTGTGCCGCTTGGGTCCACGCTGGACACCTGAGACCGAGGCATGTTTACTCTAGTCATACATGCGCCGGTGGTTACATTTAGAGACTGCTAGCAGGAAGGACGCATGGAATGGTGAGGCCCTTTACATCAGTGTAATAATGTTAAAATGCTGAACAATCCAGACAGTAACACAGGGCATCAATACTGCTGTCTTTAGACTGGTTGTAGGTTTGATACCCAACATATGTAAACAATCACAGAACCAGTTGAATGTGTTGGGGGGGGGAGGGGGGGAGGGGGGGGTACCAACAGGTTTACAAAATATAAATAATAATTTAAAAAACACTAATTTTCAAAGGATGTGCATGTTAAAGTGTTCATAATCAGTGTTGGTCAAGTTACTTGAAAATAGTAATTAGTTACTCATTACTGATTAATTCTACAGAAAAGTAATCCTGTTACTTTACTGATTACTTATCTTCAAATGTAATTAGTTACTTAGTTACTTTTTTAAAACATGATCTACAACCTAAATAGGTAATAAAGCAACAGACCTTTCAGCCCAATTCAATTTTTTATCCATAATCTATCATATAAAATGTAACCAAATGAAAAAGCCTCTTTTTAAAACTTGTTTTATTAGTGTTAATGCAACAGTCTCTGACGGGAAGAAATGTGTTTAAAATTTAAACCTATTTTCTGCATATTCCAGCATATAAAATAAAATAATGTTTAGTGTTTACACTCTTTCAAATAGATGCAAGTAAAACACAGCAGAAAATAAATAAAATCAAAGATTCAGCAGCTCTGAGTCCTGTCACTCTTAAATCTGTTGTCGCCTATTTAGCAGGAGTGGGGCGGGACGCTAATGTTTTTGTCAGTTTTTACGGAATCAAACTCAAAGTAATGTGATTACTTCCACGCTTTAAACGCTGCACGGTCGTACTCTCTCCATCGCTCCATATTATCCATTGTTGATCTGCAAGCGTCTGTTGCTGCCACGGACGTCGCACACTCGTACGTCATTGTCATGAGACACGCTCACAAACAAAATCACGGTTTAGTAACGCAGTTGTTTATTAAACGCAATTGTTTTGCAATAGTTATCCCTTACATTACTCGTTCTTGAAAAAAGTAATCGGATTACAATAACATGCTACTTGTAACAGTTGAGTCAAAAGTGAAAGTAAGTTTCCTGTTTTTACTCCCAGTTCGTGTTACAGCTTCTACATTCACACCAACTTTGTTAGTTTGGAAATTAGCAAAGATTCCGAGCATGAAAAAAACACTTTGTTGCTGGTTCATGTTGTTGATGATGTCATGTGATGTCATGTGATGACACGTGTGATGACTTGTTGGCTATTGTAGGAAGCAGTTTTTCTTCATTCAGCCTCGTCATGTTTCTTTGTTGACCTGCCAGATAATGCTCAGTCTTGATAGCAGAGCGTCGCCCACACTTCTTTCAGTGGAGCCACTTTTCCTTCGTGTCTTATCCTTCTTGCTGTCCTCGTTTTAAGCCAGCTGCTTTTCTCCTTGCATCCTTTGTTCTTTTGCTCTGGGCAACACCGTTTTCAGACTGAGATGTGAAAGAATGATGGCTGCTTTTGCAACACAGCTGATATAGAATAAAAGCAGCTTGTCACACTAGGTGCTTTTCCCTCTCTAACAGATGGCAGATTTGCTATCACAAGACTTTATCTGGAGGAGGGATGGCTCATGTCAAACTCTGTGGAGAGGCTGCAGTGCAGCATTGTTTCTTTTTTGCCATCAGCGGTTTGACAATAAATCAAATTTCACGGCATAACTATAATCATCTTCCCCTGATTTGCACGAATTATATGCTATAACTGAGCAGAGTTTTTCATTTATCCTCCTATTTTCTTTATTTAACTGCATGGGTAGATAAATAATTTCCACTTCAATCTAAGCTAAACCTTTTTACATAAAAGCTGTTCACTCTCCCCAAGGCCCATTCTTCGTCTTTTCTGAGGCTATTAGCAAGGATAAAGAACTACTAGGAAAAATCCTGCACCACCATGACTTATGGGCCATAATCCTCCTCTTATGCATTGACGAGGCATCCCAAACAAAGCGTATCCCTTTCTCTACACCCACACAGTGTAAAAGGATGAAGAAATAGGACTGGATCTCCTAATGGCTTTTATCCTCATTTCTCTATCAAGCGCTTTTCTCCTCTACAGACTCTGGCTTGTAGTCCTGTTATATTTGTAGCTGAAAATAGATTAGCTTCTTATCAGATAAAGTACAAATTCCACCAGGTTTCACGTTGCATGTAGGTGATGTCAGGATCGAGCAGCAAATCTTGCAGCTATTACAACAGGCTAGAGAAAGGCCTGTCCCGGGTTTATCATTGGATGTATAGGTAACGGGATCTTGGACTACCGGCTTACACTAACTGCTTTTACCTGCTAGACTGGTATCTCTTTCATGGGAATGGTTGAGCCCTACTCAGTATGAAACAATATCAAATAAACACTTTTCTCAGGTTTGAGCAAGTGCGGGTGAAATTTCATTTTTGATGTGTCGTGACCCAAGAGGACCGGAGAGAATCTTGATTCTTAAAGGTCTCGATGCAATCTTTTCTCATGTACCCATGGATCACTGCCAAAGTCTGTCTGAGCTGAGAGAGGATGAAGCTGCAGAGATATTGCCTGTGCAGACCCTCGATGGAAAGATACAGGGGCGTCGGTGAGATTCAAAGACAGAAAGGTGAAATACATAGCTCTGATTACAGTGTATAGCCACATTTTGACTTTGATAGATGAATCCTTTTTAAAACAGAACTGGCACTTTACACTTCACAGCACAATCCCCCTGACACGAGTAACTGCTGCTGTCACTGCACTTCACCAAAGGTCTACACTTGTGCTGTACAAAAGGGTGAAATCCTATCAGCGAGAAACTGGCTGACATACATAGGAGGCTTTGCTTGGATTAGACAGCATGAGTAACATCATTGGGTTGGTTTACATCACCGTAGTTTTACTACAACGCAGTTTTCCAGCACCGGAAAACTGTAAATACCATTCAATGATCAGTTTAGCAAAAGTTGATTGAAATACACAAGAATGATGTTGATAATCAAAGTGAAGATGGGGGCTGTTAATAATACAATCACTATTTGTTACTGAAGCGAGTGAACATGCAACACGTTCTCACTCCCAAAGCGCAACGTTTTACGCTAGGTGACAAATCGTCAGTATGTTACACTTCCGGGCACGAGATCGGAAAAATGAGGAAACATGAGAACCGTTTGGAATGAATCTGCACATGTAAGTTCGTTTAACTTAAATCGGGTTGGAAAACACTATCTTACATCATTAAAGTGCTGGTTAGGGTTAGGGCTGGAATACATGGCTGCAACGTGTATTACCGCGGGAGTGTCATTCTACTGGATTTCATCCATAACCTGGCGCGTGGCATGAGAACACGGACGTTCCTCAGGAACACCTTGACAAATCGTCATTATATTACACCTCGGGAGTGAGAATGGGCTGCAACACAAAAGCTTTTCGGCAGTGTTAGTGATGGCCTAGATATGACTGCAATAAAGGAAACCACTTCATTGATAAACTAGTACCCCATTCCACTATTCCAAGTCACTTTATATTATAAGGTACAGGTATAAGGTCACAAATCCGCTATGAGCAAACACTTGGCGACAATGGGAAGGACGAACTCCCTTTTAACAGGAAGAACATGGAGTACATGGAGGGGCTCAGGAGGTTAAAGCTAAGGTTCGGTGGTTCAGTCCCTGGCTGATCCATGCTGTATGCAGAAGTATCCTTGTGACCCCAGGATGATATGTTCCCACCTTTACGTCGTGTATGAATGATGGATAGAAAGCACCGGGGTGTAGACAAACGTGGTTGTGCGAATGGGTGAGGCATGTGGAAACATTGTATCAAAATGTTTTATTACAGTAGAAAAGTGGTGTGTAAAAATGTACAGAGCCACAAAAAAATGCATGATGGGATGGCAGTGTAACTAAGAGAGGGTTCAGGCGCATCGCACACTTTAAGTCTACTTAAAAGTAGAGACGCTGTCTTTCTCCAAACTGGGAGCTGGTTCCTGCAACAGATGAAAACAGCAAAGACAGAATCTACACAGGAAGCCTTTCACCATCAAGTACTACAGCTTCCTCTCACAGTCCAATAGCATCCACGTAAGGTTAACTGGTGTGAATGGTTGTCTGTTTCTGTGTGTTAGCCCTGCAATAGACGGTTATAGCATGCAAGCAGAAATATACCTAATATGCACACACATGCATACTAAAAACACATGTGCAAGCCCTCGGTAGCTGATTAATAAGAGCACAGCCGTAGGCATTTACCACCAGTCCATTATTCAGTTTGATTATCTGGAGGAAATGATAGAGTATTTGAGCTTTTAATGACTTTGGCATCCCCTCGTGAATTACTTGCTGATGAGAATGGTTTTAATCATAGTGCTGCGCTAACTTGGTCCAGAATCACAGCAGCATATTAATGCAATGTGTTGCAAACTATACACAAACAGGTTAACGGGCCTCATAAGCAGAAAAAGAGCAACATGGGGACTCTGGCAAATTAAAATACATGATTAATACGCTGATGCTTTAGAGGAGCTGGGAATTTGTTCTATTGGACCTGTGATAGTGTCAGTGGGGAAAATTATGCTGCCTGCAAAGGTAAATAAGCCAACAAATGCTGACAGTGGATGCATAGATCATTTCTAATTCCCAGGCCTGACAATTTATATTATACGCGAGAGTGTGAAAAACAGCAGTCTAGGAAACAAGCTTGAACTGCTCGTCTTTGCGTGGGAGCAGATTAAAAACAGGTTATTCATTTTGCTCACACTGCACAGTAGCTCCGGCAGTGGTGGAGGATCGGTGACTGACTGGACATTTTTGGCAATACCCACAATCCCGAGTTGCTCCCAGCATGTTCATCGGTGTGTAAATGTTAGACAGAGAGCACTTACATACGAAATAAAGTGCTTGGATGGAGGACACGTATTGTAGTGCTTTGAGCATTCATGCACTGTATAACATATATATTGTTGTTTTATACTATATAACAACGAGTCCACTACCCAGCTGTCCAAGTTTATGTTACAGGCTTACATTTTGTGCACTCCTTTTATTGAACATCTTCATAATTCTTGAGGTAAAAATGAACGTCGGTTACAAAGAATAATCATGAACTATGAACCATTCAAGAACTGTGGCATGTTGAGTGCCAAACCACCTGAGTGAATTATCCATTTAGTGCAGATGGACCCTCAAATAACCAAAACTCTAATACCAGTTATTACTTATATTAAAGCTATTATGAGCCCTTTTATTTGCTGCTGGCTGTGAAAATCCATTCAGAGGCCAGATGGGTAGAGCCAGAAGACTTGCCACTAGAGTCGTAGTTCATGATGCCAGGGAGTAAAACAGGTTGGGTGTCCAAAAATGCAAACATACACTATATTGCCAAAAAGCATTCACTCACCCATTCACTGGCATCAGGAGTTGCAATCACTCTCATGGACACAGGGATGTAAAATCAACCATCTAGGCATGGGGAGTGCTTCTACAAAGGTTTTTTAAATAAGCTCACCAAACGTGCTCATTCATGGTCCTAGCTTTATGCACCAGTGCGCAAGCATGTTGGGACAGGAAGTCGCAGTCCCAAAACTGTTCCTCTAAAGTTGGGAGCATGAAAGTGTCTTTGTGTGCTAAAGCATTAAGATGATCAGCTTCTGAAAAACAACCAGCAACAACCAAAGTTACGTATTTAAAATACAAAGTATGAGTAACTGTATTCGGTTACAGTTACCGTTTAAATGATAATTACTATTACTGAAGGCTACTCACCACCGAGCTAACATTGTTAGCTGGCGTTAGCTGAGGTTAGTTCATAGACTGCAGACTCTTAGATGTGATGGACAGCATCAACAACCTGCTATCTGCAAATAATCATGTGCAGTTCTTAAAGCAGTTTATGGATGCAGCTGCCATAAAAATCTAATCCCTGAAGCTCTCTACACACTGTTGTTGAGCTAATCTGAAGGCCACATGAAGTCTGGAGGTCTGTAGTGATTGGCTCTGTAGAAACTTGGCATGGAAGAACTTGACTGTCCTGCACAGTCCTGACCTCAACCTGACAGAATACTTCTGGAATAAATTACATCAGAGACTGCAAGCCAGGCCTCAAACATGTGGAACAATGGTCCAAAGTTCCCATGAACACACACCTAAACCTTGTGGAAAGAGCTGGAGCTGTTATAGCTGCAAAGGGACGTCACTGAAGTTAAAACGCATGTAAAGGCAGGTGAGCGAACACTTTAGACAGTACAGTATGTCTCCAATTAGCTCACTCATTTCCAGCATGAACATCACTATTGCATGGATTTGGTCTCAGTGGGAATTAAATGCTATCCTTTCACTGTGTCAGCCTTTAAAAACATTACAGCGCAGAGCTTATTATACAGTGTTTATGTAATAAATTTGACAGGTTGTCGATCTACAGCACACCGTGATATAAATGCTCTGAATACATTTGTTTCCTGTAACTTCGTCCTGCGAGGTCAAAGTCCAAACGGCTCATGCATTTAGTTCAGCCCAGAAGCATTCACTCGTGTTACTTACATTATGTTTTCACACTGTATTATATTTTACACACTTAAACATGTAGTAGCTGCTCAGCAGCTCTGCTCTCACTGGCAGAATATGACTCTCTCGTCATTCTCCAGGATATAAAATACGCTCAGCGCTGAGGTGGTGTCACCTCAGGCATGTCTGCCATCATCATAATATACAGTATCTGAGCAGCAGCAGAATCATAATGAAGCCTGTGCTGTAATCATAGACACATATCTGCTTCGGGCTGAAAGACTGACCAGTATGATCTGTGACTACAGCAGTGATGGAAACCTCATATAACTGTCTGAAGGATTTTTTGATTGCCTGAATGTGACATACATTTACACAGCCTAAGTGATGTAGAAGGTGATTTTCACAGCGCAGTCAGGTGAATGTGTTGGCGCGCTGACAGCTCGAGCATATGAGGTTAAACCTGGCGTTGCTAACTAGGACAGCAGGGCAGGATTTAATATGACACATAAATGACAGTGGCTTCCTAAAAAGGCTCGAGAATCAATTTTCAATCTGCCGCAGCCTGGTGTGACCCACGCAGACCGGCAGTGCCCCTCCTCCCCTCTGCTGCTCTTAGCAGAGTGCAGTCCAACCACAGGGCTTGAATAAATCTGCATTCAATTAACGGATTAGACACTGTTTAAACACGGCTTCCTCTATTTGCCACTAATCTGCCAAGTGGGTTTCTGTGAGTGACACAACGCAGCATTTCAACACGTTGATATTTGAAATAGCTGGAAGATGATTTGAGGAGGTCTTCCGTGTGCAAATGAAGATCTACAATCAGAAAAAGATGCAATGGTATAGATACTCTGACAGGGAAGGAATGAAAGTTTGCAGCGCAGTAAATCATTTCAGACAGCTCAGATGTTGTAATGGGAAAGAGCTAACTGGCAGCATTTAGTGTGAATGTCAGGATGCATGCAGGCTCTAAATATGGACGTGAGGCTAATTTTTGGTTGCTTTCTATATTTTCATTATTTCTTCATGCTGACACACTGTCTGTATGTCACATACACTTGAGCAATTATTGGCTGTGCATGCGCTGATCTTATTCCAACCTCTCGGTGTGATGGCATTTCCACAGTTCACTGTCATTAATATCAATTCGGGGCTCATCTGTTTCATTTTGGCATCCTTACCTCTGACCTCATCTCTTCCTGGCCTCAGCCTTCCTTTTTACCTCACATGAATCCTTCACCCTGTTTCTTCCCAGAAGTCATGACTTCATTAGTCCCATTTTGCAAAGGAAGCAGAAGAAGAAGGTATTAGGATCTCACTATAAATAGTGATAGGTATGATTTTAAATTAATAAAAGTCTTGTTTTCCCACCATGACTATTCTAGCCATCAATAATGACCTTTTTGCTTTTTCTTTGTTTTAAACTTTTGATTTTCTGACAGTTTTATTTAAATTTTACTTCAAGAAGTGCTGACTTGTCAGATTACTAGTTTACCGTTGTTACTCTTGTCCAAATATCTCATCACCATAAAACTCTTTCTACAAACACAATCTCTATAAAATGAATCCTGCGAGGGGGGTTTAACATTTAGAGCATTCCTAGGATTGTGCCCACTGGGCATTAGGCCAGCTGACTGAAGAGGGGCTAAAGTG
This sequence comes from Perissodus microlepis, assembly GCF_051167445.1. Taxonomy (NCBI): domain Eukaryota; kingdom Metazoa; phylum Chordata; class Actinopteri; order Cichliformes; family Cichlidae; genus Perissodus; species Perissodus microlepis. The sequence continues at coordinate 1,667,881 of NC_140470.1, forward strand.
TAAAAATCATGTCTCTAAAGTGCATTTACAGGATGCGCTTCTGGTGGAGTGGCATGTTTGCACACAGTGATGATGAGCTCTGTTAATTAGCTCAAATGACTCTGCTCCTTAATTTAAAGCAACCCACTTACGATCCTGTTCCATCTGCCAATGTGCCGTGCAGTCTGACAAAGCCACGCATTGCACAGTCTCACCAAAGCTGTGCTCTGTGCACCACAAACAGATCTGTGATGTCGTATTTGGAGACTTTAATGGCAGACTGACTCTTGGAAGTCTTTTGTGACTAAAGAAACACGTTCGTCTGGTGGCCCTGAGAGGTCAAAAGCACCAGTGTTTCCATGCAGCAGCACACAAAACACAACAGAAAACATTAAGGTGACAGAACAGCTGCAAAAGACACCAATACATGTGAAGGACTGCAGAGGACTCTTCAATGATGTGATGGAGAAATAGATAGTGTATGTTTTCATCACGTGATCAATACAGTACTATAGATTAGGGATGAACCGATCGATATTACGTATCGGTCGATACTGACCTAAATTACTGGATCGGATATCGGAGAGAAATAAAAAAATGTAGCCCGATCCATTAAATATCACAAAAGCACCTCACAAAACTTGCGACATGGCGTAACTCAGCTCATAACCGTAGCACGTCAGAGCAGTACACGTCACGTGATAGAGCGGCTGTGGCGTGCGAGACCTGTCAGCGGTCTGGTTGAGTATTTGGAGCCTCGCTACCAAACCAGCATTTCATCTCCGAGGAAGTTTTCCCAGAGAGAAGTAAAGCAAGTGTGTAAGTTCATCTCTGAATGTTTGTAAAGCATTCCCACATTAAGCTTAACAACCAATGGAGCGACTGCCTCTCCCTCTCTCCTTCAATCTTGAAACTGATTAATGATCAGCTGATCGTCTCTCTTGTTTGTTTTTGGCCCACTTTGCACCAGAAAGAGGAAACCAGCAGATAAACAGCAGCAGCACGTTTAAGCTTGATAAGCTGTTGTTAGAATTTATTTAATATTACTTTCTACACCAGGATCTTTTTCTACGTAGCTGACGTAACTGTGCAGGGGCGGATCTAGCAAAGTTTAGCCAGGGGGGCCGATAGGGCATTAACAGGGAAAAGGGGGCACAAAGACATAATTTTCTTTCTTATTCTCATTTAAAATGTCTAGTTTTTAATAAATAATTATCTGAATCTTACACCCAAAGTTTTAATCTGATGTAAATGTGTAGAAGTCCATTACTGTATATAGTAACTGTTAAGTCTAACATACCCTAGTAAGCTGTAGTACTTCTTCCTTTGGGAAGGTACCATCTGTGCAGTCTGCAATTCTGTTAAAGAAAGATGTTGAATCTATTTAATTATTGTAGAAAAATAATTGATTTCTGTGCTTTTTATTTTTAAACACGTGCATTAAATTATGGTTGATTACGTCGATTAAGTATCACGAGGCGGAGGGTGGGGGGTGGTTTCCTATTATTTTTGCTGGGAGTTTGCAACCCTATTAGTTTGGTTGCTTAATATTTCTGCTAAATACTCTTTAAAATACCAGAATAGGGAGGATAGAGCAGGTTTAAGTTTATTAGCTCAGTATTGCTGAACTATGAAATATTTTGGGTGCAGTGTATTTTTTGCATACAGGTTTAACAGAATAGCTTTAGTGGTTTCTTTTTTTAAACTTGAGTATGAACAAGATATTAAAAAAACAGTTTTATTGATTATAAAATACACTATATCAGAGTCATATCGGTATCGGCAGATATCCAAATTTATGATATCGGTATCGGACATAAAAAAGTGGTATCGTGCCATCTCTACTATAGATATAGGTTTGCTATTAGCTATTGTTAGCTTGTCACTTCTGCTCTGTCACCTTATTGTCTCCACCTATTTCTGCTGTGATTTATTCAACTCCCATTATGTTTTCTATTCGATGGTGTTTTCTTAATTTGCTTTGTGTTTATTATTCACAGGTCAATTAATACGTGTGATAAAGTGAGGTTGATATTCATGGTTAATTTTGAATATTTCAAGAAATATTGGTATAAAGATTTAGTACAAGCATGCATGGTGGATCAAAGGCCACTGTGCCTCCTGTTTTCACCATGTTTCACCGTCATCAGGTGGAAATTTGCAAAAACATGTTTGGTGTTAATGCTCAAAGTAGCGTGCTTAAAAAAAAGAACTTTGCACATCAGTATGCTACATTTGCCACTCTGAGTATGTTAGCTTAAAGTGCCGCTATACATATGTGATCAAATTCACTTCAATAAAGAAAAAAATATCTTTGCCCACCTGCTCAACACCTTTATTCTTACAAAGAAGCCGCTGCTGTAACACCAATACAACGCACTTCACTTGCTCTCTAACAGCAGTTGTTGACACAGTGTTTAGAGGAGAAGATCAAATCTTTACAGCAGGCAACAGCAGAATGTTTCAAGATTGTGATAAAGAGAACAAAAAGCAGCATTTTGCAAATGTAATGGGCGTAACGGATGAAACAGCTGTGATGGGCATGTGCGTGAAGTTCTTTAATCAGCCCGCCAATATTAATGAAGGCCGCTGCGTTAGCCTCCACATTAGGACGGCACTCCAACTTTCCAATAACAACTCATTAACAGAGCTCCTGTCTGCAGTCAGGACGGAGAAAAGTGCGTCAAACTCCATTTATTTCTTTTCAGCGCGACATCCTTTAGGAGCAAGAACAGAGTCTGCACGCCTGCAGACATACTTGCACACATTGCAGCATTTTGACAGCATGCTTCAAGCAGCCATTGAAACATACAGTACACACACACACAGGCATGCTCGCATTCACAGGCTCGGCCCATCCTCACTGAGAAGACAGATCTCTTGAGCTGTAGCCGACATCATGTACTTAGCGTGTCATACACATGTCACGGCGATGTAGCTCAGACTGCCAGAGAGAGAGAGCAGTCAGCTATGAATGGCAGAGCCTGCAATGAATTCCTCTGTCTGCCACAGCCAGTGGACCATCTCACGCCCCCGCAACCGCCCCAATGAATTACTGAGATAAGTGGCTTTCACGGGCCACTTTGTGCGTCTCTGTATCTGCCTCCTTGGCTGATGAGAGCCTGTGTCATATATCTGGCTATAAAAAATATTAGCTCCTCCATCCTCTACAAACATGAACAAAAACGGTTAATTTATTAATGCGTGTGGTCCACAGGATAACTGAGTTAGGAGTGAAAATAAGAAAGCGGGGAATATTTTTCCTCTCCTAAAAAGCTCGAAGATCTCAATTTCATTTGTATTCAGATGAGCTTCTGAAAGCCATTAGCTTATTCATGCTGTGTGTGGTAGGACTCGACTTAAGCGGTCAAAGAAGTGCAGGAGACTGATGCTGTCCAGTGTAGCAAGTGATTTATTCACCATTTTGTGACCCAAACAATATTTACAAAGAAACAAATAAGAAACTCAACTCTATAATTAACTCAGTTCAAATAAACATAACTGAACTTAAATCGACAGAAATTAAGGTCAAACTGCACACAGCTACACTGACCTGAACCTTTCTCCTAAAACACCTGAGTTCTTCTGCTTAAATAGTCCACTTAACCAAACAATTTCTCCTCTGGACTATTCCATTCAGTAGGTAGGTAAGATGAACATGATTATATTCAAACCTCTACTACTCCTCTTTACTGGCAACATAAACTCTGGTGTAATCAATACATATTACAACAATAAATCTATTTCTTTATAAACCCTCTAAAATAACTTTATTAAATTATAAGAGTTCTTCCCCTTCTGCACCTGGTCTCTTCCTGTGACCTCAGATGAACCCAGAAGGTATAAAGCAGGAAGTAAAACTACATTTCCTCCTTTTGTTTCTGGAAGACAGGTAGGTAAGGTAAGTTCTAAACAATACAAATTAAAAGTTGAAATAAATAACATGTTAACTTAACAAACGTGTAGGGATTGATTTAAACCAAGATGTTATATTATATAATCTGTAAAAGTGCAAAACATAAACAAACCCGGGATAGTAGATGTTTGCCTATTGCAGATTACATGTGAAATATGGTTAAATCAAAACAAGAATGTCAACTAAGAATATAGACAAATGGTCTTCTCACCCACTTTGTCACACTGTGGAGCTACCACAGGTTCAGTCTCATCTCCCTGGTATTTGCAGGCCTCCTTCTTTAAAAGCTCGTTTCTCAAAATTCTGGTGAATGATTGCCCCAACAGTGCCAGACGAATTACTCAGTCGCTCGGTGCAAAAACAAAATTATAACTAAATAATGCTGGAAGTCATTGAAGGAGTAACAAATGTCTCTCCAAGTAAGTGGCAGGCTGCAGGCAGGGGTTCCTGCTGTGGTTCTTGGCATGCAGACAAGTGTGGCGCAGTGACACTGTAATAGAAGCTAATGAACCATTTATCAGGGGAGATGATGTGCTGCCTCGATATGGTGCTAATATTGATGACAGAGGCAAAGGTAGCCACAACAACACTTCAGACCACCCATCACATCCCACTGCCCCCAGAGGGAGGAAGAGACCAATTAATTACTGACTGTAGTTCAATGGCAATTAGACTGCTTGTAAGCTCAAATTCACTCCACTCCACCAAGTTTCCTCCACTCAGTGCCGCCGTTTAAAAACCCAACAAGGAAACCTACCCAGGACAGATGCTAATCTGTTGCATGATGCTCGCATTTACATCTGCAGTGGATTTAGAGCAATTAAGCTAACCCCATGGATGTTTTTGGACTGGGATGGTGTCAGAGTACCCAGAGAGACCAGTGCAGACACATAAAGGCCCCTTGCTGCGAGACAACAGTACCAACCATCATGGTTCCCAACATGAGACATCCAAAGCAATAAATGTATTACTGGATATCCAAAGCTGCTGATACAGCTTATAGCAAAGTAATAATGAGACATTCAAGACAACTTTGTTAAGATATTTTATTTGGACTTAAGCTGTCAGCTAACTGACAGATTCACTGACACGTTCCCCAGAGGACTTGGAACCTGATTTATTTAATGAAAAATGTGTCAAAATGATGAAGTGGCTCTGAAAATTATACGGTTGGTTGTTTTTACTTCAAATCAAACACAGAAAGCAGATGAACCATCCTAACCCTAACCCTACCCAGATGAACCATCAGGATATTGTTGTGCTTTTCATCACCACATGTGAAAATCCCAAAGTTTCAATAAAAACAGTGAGTCTCATGTCATCACAAGTAGCTTTGCCACTGACTTGTTGGACGCTTCTTTTTCACTCACAGGCTCTGATAAGTTAGACACTTATCATGTGGTTTGTTTGGAGCATGAAGGGTTTCATCAATCCTCCCCGGTGTTCAACAGGAGGAGGTGAAACACAGACTGTTTCTGGCACAGAGGGCTGATCTAACCTGCTGCTATTTAGAGTAACAGATGCTCACACAAAGTGAAAGAATATATACATTAAATCTACTGTATATTTGCTAAGACTCCTGCTGCAGGACTGTAGCACAGACTGCTGACTTCATGTAGCAACACCTCTGAAGTAGGGCTGCCACAAATGATTATTTTGATAGTCGACTAGTCACCGATTATTTTTGCGATTAGTCGACTAATCAGATCATCATCCATTGGACGTAAAACTACAGCTTCTTGCACCAGCAGCATCTGCTCTTATATAACTATCATTAGCTTACAGCTTTAACTGTTTAAGGTATGTGCTAACTAAAAATAAAGACAACATGATAGTTTATTAAATTTTAATGAAATTTGCAGATTGTTTATAACAGGACACCGGAGTATATTCTCGAGCATCTCACACTTCTGATGATCAGCTGTCTGCTTGACGTTTATTCAGCTGTGTAAAAACTATAACTTTGATCTCAGGAACAAATAAAACACTGAAAAAAAGCCAAACAATAACATTTTTAAGTTATCTAAGTGACTTATATATGTTTAACCTGAGTAGCGAAAGATGGCGGTGGTTTTGAAAACGATTTGCCGGGAGTCCGGTGTTCTCAGGGCTCTAGTTAGCCTCGCCCCCGGCTCGCTATCGAGCTAGTGGGTAACAGACGTCTCCGAAAACGTCGGAGCGCTTTTGAAAATATGTGGTGTCTTGATAAACTGAGCAGATATTTGAGGTTTACACAGCTACAATCTCGCCTGAAAATATGCTAAACGTTTATTTTGTGACCCAGAAAGAATAATAAGAGTAATATTAAAACTAACTAGCTGCCGCCATTGTTGGAAACTGAGCTTGGCTGCGCTATGAATTCTGGGACAGAGCTACTTCTTCTTCTTCGGGGTTTAACGGCAGCTGGCATCCTTGTACATGCAGTGCTGCCATCTTCTGTTTCAGTCCGTTATTACACTCTTAAATCCTACTACTTATTCCTGCGTCTTTTGGGATCTTACAAAGCTTCAAACGACGCGTCGACTATTAAATCAGTCGTCGACGATTTTGATAGTCGACGTAGTCGTGACTAGTCGACTAATCGTGGCAGCCCTACTCTGAAGGTCATTTACTAACTCTTGACTCGTTTGACTCTATAAGTTCAAGCTGGTCTGTGAAATCTGGGGACAATCAAACATTACGAGGATACTGTAGTCTCTTTCTGGCTTTGAGAAAACCAGACGTCTAAAATTATTAAACACACTGTACGACAAGGAATCTTCAAAGAAACGGAAAAGTGTTGTTTTCTTTGTTTCTTTGTTTCTTTGCCACCCAGTGAAATGAATTGAAATCTACCATGGTAATGATTTTCAGTCTATAGACTGTCAATAAACTGTAGACTATAGACTTAATAGCTATTAACTCTTAGAAAGTTAATATATTGTTTAAGCCGGCCTTTATTTCATAGCAGAGCAATAACTGACATGTTTTGGATGAAAGGCTCTGATGAGTGAATGGAGAAAAGGTGACTGCTTGTTTTTCTCCTGTTTGAAAAGGAATAAGTGAGAAAAGAAGCCAAACTAAAGACAAACAGGTCTTTACAGGTTATCTGTGATAACCTTCTTGTAAATTAGAAGCATCAGAGTGTAACTGCAGTGATTCTGCGTGCTAAATGAAAATGATATGATCACGTGTGTTTCAGCAAAGTGTGCGTGCACAGTTTAAAGGGTGATTTATCCTGCACGCCTGTTTCAAGCTGTGAGTGTGTAAATGCAGTGTGCCACAGCCAGCATGATGTATCTGGGTTGGCCACCTGTCTGAGCGGCTGACAGGGGCATTTTCTAATCTGACAGATAATCTACGCCGAGGACACGGTGACAAACGACTCGCAGCGGTGACAGCCCCCTCCCCATTTCTGCCAAGACTGAGTCGGTCTCGTGACCAAATCAGCGTCCTGTTCAGAGACAGACAGAGCTGCCAGGTGTGGAAAGTGACGCCAATGTGGAAGTCCATTAAATTTTTTTAATACTGGCCATTCTTTTTAATGGCCGCCAGAGGACGATATCTGAGGCTGCAAAGAAACTACACAAGTCTGAGGTGGAACGGTCAGTGTCACGTCTGGTTACTCAGTGTTTGTGTTTTTGGTTTAATGTTGATTATTGTTATTCATGGTTTAGTGATCTTAGTTCATTAGCATTTAGCTTAGCCTGTGTTTAGTCTCTGTTCCCGTGTCCCATATTTCATGTCGAGTCACCCTTGTCTCTGGGGGTGTCCAAATTCATAGGCTGCATCCTCCTGAGGATCGGGCCTCCGCGGTCTACGTGGGCCGGGTCCTCCGAAGGCCGGGTAGAAGTGAGCGGCTGTGAAATTGGACACTGATAAAACACAGAAAAAAGCCAAACAAGAACATTTTTAGGTTATCTGAGTGACTTATATATCATGTTTAACCTGAACAGCGAAAGCCCGCGGGGGTTTGAAAACGGTGTGCCGGGAGTTTGCTGTTCTCGCCGGCTCCAGCGACCCTTGAACCCCCGGCTAGCTGGTGGGTAACGGACGTCTCTGGAAACGTCGGAGCACTTTTGCAAATATGTGATGTCTTGATAAACCGAGCAGATATTTGAAGTTTACACAGCTACATTCTCGCCTGAAAATATGTTAAAAGTTTATTTTGTGACCCAGAAAGAGAAATAAGAGTAATATTACAACTAAGTAGCTGCCGCCATTCAATCCACCTTAACCAGTTAAGGTGGATTGCTGGTAAGGAATCAAAAAAGAGGCAATGGAGGATATTATCCAGAATAATCTCATTGGCTGTCAACAAATGAGCTTGTGGTTTCACAGTCAGACGCCTTCCTAACGTCATCGGGGCGTCATCACGAGGTGACATGGAACAAACATCTTTTCTACTCTCTGTGGTTCTGCGTTTAAATGTGAAGCAGGTATGCACCGCGCAGAGCGTCTCAGTGTGTATTTACAGTACACACAGTCTGATTAAAGAAAGCAGGTGGATCCAATATGTGCTGTGTGTTTGAATCATGTTAGGGCCTAATGAGACTAATGAGGAAACAATATTTATTGGTCCATTTAATCGCCAATGAAATATTTATAGACGCTGCAGTTGTGATATAACAAATAAATATATATAACAAATAAAGCTCAACATGATCCATCCCAGAGTTTATCAGTATGTTCTCTTATAGTCCAACCAGTTCATCTAGCTGTATTTTATCTGTGTGACCGATGATCTGGACTATTACAAACAAACAGTGTTTCCTTGTGGTTGTAATTGAGCTCACCACTATGAGAGAGCTTCCTCTCATAGTGGTGAGTGGGAAGCTCTCTCGTGTAAAGCAAATTAAACAAGGGAGCTAGCATTTCTTAATTTGCACTGCAAAGGTAAATTGCCCACGGGGCGAGCGCCACCACAAGTTCATTCCTTCATTTATAAAGTGGCTGAGTTACTTTAAAGAAACTGCTAAATATTGTGGTTTTCCTGCAGTGCTTGAGGGTCAAGCCAAGACTCTAATTAATGACAAATATCTCAGCCTGCTTAGAGTATTTTCTATTACAGGCTGCTAGCATTGTATAATGAAGATATGAAGGGCGTGAAATTGGGCTATGGAGCTTTGGTGCTGATTCAAATTCAGCAGAACGTCCGCTGTGAAGGTGCATCGAGCTTTGTGGTGCACAGGTCTGCTGGTGGACTAAGATCTGTCCTGTTGGTGGAGTATTGTCATCCTCAGACCTCAGAATGAAAATATTTCATCACTGGATAAAAATGGTTGCTTAGAGTAATTAGATATTAACACTAACCTTTGTATCCTTCTAACTATCAGCACATTCACTGCCTCCCATCGCTCTCAGGCCATAAGCCTTTCTTTGATTTGTTTGATGAGGGTTTTTTATGCTGATTTCATACCAAACATCAAACATCATCTCCTTTACAAAGAAATTATGTGCAAAGAAATATTTTTGTTTATAATTTGCATCAATACATTAACAAGTTAAGTCTGAGTGCTCTTGAGCTGTGAGTTCTGGTAAGAATGAGCTAGCTGTAGCGTGTACGTGTTGCAGGAACAGGCTACGTGAACCGATCGGGACTCTTGTGTTTGCTGCAGCTGACAACAGCAGCTGGATGATAAAAGATGAAATTGGAAATAGAACAAATGAAAAAAGTCGAGCTGGAAATGGCAGAAACTGCAGAATCTGAACCTTCGCTGGTTTAGTGTATTACATTATTTCATTGCACAATAATAAACTGTCTGTACCTGACGCAGTTAGTTCATGTGTTACTGCCACTGACAATATAGAAGCAGGGACAGCACTGAGACATGCAAATAAAATGTCATCTCTCTGCTGCAAAATAAATCAGACTATTTGTGCAGCAAGCACATTGGCAACCTAGAGTTTTATTGTAAGTCTTCCTTCATTTGCTTTTGGCTGTCTTTTATGGTAAAGCAGACAGATAGCTTTGATTCATCAGTCAATTTGTGGAGACGCAATTACCGAATATTGGAATGACTGCAGCAGCTTGGCCCTCTCTCCTCCCTCAATTTCTCCTGCTCTACTCTGTAAAGGCCTCTCAGCATGGAGTGCATGGCTCCATCCTTCTCACACTCAACACAGAAAGTGCAAAAAGCAAATTGTGACTATTGACTGCTGCTGTGAATTAGGAGACACTATTCTAACCAAGAACATTTCCCAGTGTTACAAGTTTTTGGGCAGAATCAGCTATGCTATCTGAGGCAGAAGCCTTAAATATTCTTCCCTACTCTTTTGGCTCTGAGATTGGTTATTTTCATTTGCATATTTGGTGAGAATATGCAAGAAAATGAGGCAGAGAAATTGGAAGAAAGGGAAGCCAAAGTGGTTCCAGGTGGTGCACTGTGATTTTAACAGGGGTGGAATAATTGGATGTATTATGAAATCATAAAAGATTCATTATAGCCGGCGTGCAGGAAATGAGATGGGAGTGAGGCTGCTCTCTGCGAATCAGGTGGCACCGACGTAGGAAGATGTGTAAGTCAAAATAAAAGAGTGCTGGGCGATTATGTGACAGCTTACTTTGAGGTTTCATCAAAATTCTCTCCGCACGCTCATTGTTTTATGGTGTTTATGTCTGCAGAAGCATTACTGCTTTAACAGGAATGCAGTCCAGATGAGAAACGTCACACGTTAAAAGAATCCAATATATGCAGTCAGCTGTGTGTGTGTGTGTGTCTAAAGCGGCCCATGCCAGCAGTAATCCAGGAGGTTCGGGAGAGCATGGATGGAAATGTGCAGTTGTCAGAGCCGTGCAAGCCTTCAGCACTTGTCTGTGTGCTGAGGTCAACTGTTTTGGGTTTCTGCCGATTCTCATGTCAAACTCACTCAGATTTACAGCGGACGCCAGGTTCCTGTCATGACCGAGACATTCGGAAGGAGAATGAAAACGGGAGAGCTAACAAAGCATCTGTGTCCACAGTGTCATGCTGCACAGCTCTTTGCCTTATAATGAACACACCTCCTTTTACGTGACGCTTGTCACATAAACACTGAACAAGGCTAAAATATAAATATCCAGCATCTATGGAGCGTGAAGAATTTATGAAACCTAATTAAGTCTTGTCGGTTTAATAGGCGTGGGGTATGTTCATCATTAGGAGACTCATCATATATTAATTATCGACCTAATTGTGTGTCTTCCTTGCAGCTTTGGTCCAAAAAAAGCTTTTACATAAAAGAAATAATTGCACTCCTTTGATCCGTACAATAGCTCGTGAAATGTCTTAGGGTTGCGTGTTGAAATGACTCTTTAATGGTGTACTATACCTTTAGGCATTGAACAACGAGCTCTGCCTGTTTTGTGCCAACTGCGACTTAAACTCTGCTTTTCTGAGTCATTAAGTACAAAAAATTAAGAAAAGTGTCATCAACTTTTAGAACTATGTGGAAATATGTAACGTCATGTTTTGGCATTGTGTATGTGTAGTAACAGATATATATATATTAAACATATTAAAAATCTTTCTGGCTTTTTTCATTCCTCATCCAAAGTTGTTATACGCCCATTTATTTTCTGACCATTAGCAGCTTCTGTGCAAACATCACTGTTGTGCTCACGGCATTAAAACCAACAACCCCAGAGAGGTGACTACTGCCCGTGTGAAACACTCCTTAAATGTTGCCTCTGAGGTCAGTTCAAGCGGCACACACAGAGGCATCGTAGCCCCTACGCCTGCCTGCTTTCCCAGCACACGTGCTGCTGAACTACAGGAGAAGAAGCTGCTTTTAGGTGCTTTTCATGAATATACCGTATATATGAACAGCCTTGTGTTTACGTTAAAATGCATGAGATATAACTGTCATGAAAAACCAGGTCACAGGGTGAGCATTGCTTGAGTTTGGGGCTTTTCTTTATACGGTAAAGGAAAATTACAGGTAACACAGGTATTTGAACAGTGACGCACTTTTTGTAGTTTTGTGTCCAAGAGCTCAAGTAAGGAGGATGTGAGAGACGTCGATACGAGGCCTGTCAGAGCGTCTTAAGGGAGGAAATACAGCCTTTGGTCATCTTCATGGGCTTGTGACAGTTTTTAAACAGAAGTAGGATTACTCTGAAAAAAGGGGACTATACACAAAAAGAACTAATGCAGTACTTTTGCTAAAAGCCTGCTATTGAACTGCATCTGTATTGGTGCACAGAGGCAAAATTCTAGAAATTAGATTTATTATTGTCCAAATATTTAGGGACCTAATTTTAGATTTTACGTGACCGGATGGTTTGTTTTTGCTGTGCTTTTTTAGTTATTTCTACTCCTCTGTAAACTTTGTGCTTTCTCTGAGGCGCTGAATCGTTGTGTACTGCTGTTAGGTTGGCTAGTTTGGTTTGTCCTCCTTCACTTCATCCGTGAACTTTCTCTGTGGTCGTCCTCGTTGCCTCCTGCCTGGCAGCTCCATTTTCGACATCCTATATCCAATATGTCCACTAACCCTCCTCTGCACATGTCCAAACCATCTCAGCCTCACCTCTCTAACTAGGGATAGCAATTGATAAGAATTTAGCAATTCTTATTACATTATCAATATCACTCATCAATTCAATTCTTTGTCGATTATCATTGTGCTCTCACTGGCTCCGCTTTGAGAGTCACTGCCATTGCTGCAATAAAGACATTAGAGTCTTGTGAATTAGCTGCATGCTGTGGGTGTTTGTGGGTGCTGAGTGTTGGACTCGTTCCTCAAAAAGCAATTATTGCACATGTTGCACAGAACGCTTTTACTTACTTACACAGTACTTAATTACTCCCAGGAGAAAGTAATTAATTATACTGCTCGTTACATTACTTTGCTGTTACTCTGTAAAACAGCTGAAACACACTGTCTCATAAATACCGTTTGACAATATAAACCTAACGCTACCACACCAAACCGAGGACACATATGATCTTTCTCTCAGTATTTAGGTCAACTCGCTGATTCTGCAGAGACATGAGCAGGTAGGGCTGAGGCTGCTCATCGGTTTGTTACCTGCTGAAGCTCAGGGTCTGGTTCAGAATTCTTGGCTATCTTAGCGTTAGCATGCTTCCTGCAAACAGCCAAAGTTGTGCTAGCAACATAATGCAGCTGTGTCTGTCCTGCATACACTGTACCACTGCATTCTCATCCTTCTGTGCTATAAAAATAAAAGTAATGTCCATATCCAGGCTTTAGACTGTGCCACTACTTTCCCTCTCTGAATCGTTGCAGCCCTGCTGCTAAACGCTGCACCACAGGACAGATATCAGTGAACTCTTCCAAACACAACGGACGTTATTACGTCTCGAAATATTTGTTTTTAAATAAAAGCAATGGACTTCTGAAATTATCTGTATCACAGCTTTGAGATGGAGTTTGATTGCTGGCACCATCACACAGCAGGACTGTGTCTTTCATAGTTACTGTTAGCACCACAGTTTCTACACATTAAAGATCACTCTGCCACAGATTGCTGCATACACACCTTTTAGTATTTACAGATTGTTTACCACACAGAAGCAAGCCTTTAACGTGTGAGAGAAACAGCTGCTGTTGTCACAGAGATGCGTATAAATCCCGCTCATTAGCCGAAGTTGTCGTGCTGCTGCGTATCAAAGCGGCGTGCCTTCAGCCTTAGGAGCAGAGATGTACCGCTGTAGCACTGAGGCAACATGCTTTGTCCTCACCTTCATATGTTATTGTAGCGTGGTCATAGAACAGTATGAACCTTTAGCTCCAACCTGACAGCAAGTCGCATGATTTTACAGCCAATGTAAACAATAACTGTGATGTGGCGACGGTAGCATAAATAATGCATTTCATGAATGAATGCGCAGGGGATTGCGAAAGGTCAGGGAAAGTTTACGCAGCAATATGTGGCAGATGGAGGGCAAAAACCAAGAGTGAATAATTTAAAAGGGAAATTGACAGCGTGGTGACAGAAGGACGATTCAGAATTAATGTCGTTTACCAACCTCGTCTGCCAGCGTATCTCACGTGTCTCTTGTGGACCCCAGAGCCAAACTTAACGTGATTTAACCTTCTGTTAACTTTGTTAAATTCAGTGTAGTTCCACATATATCAAAAGCACAGCTGCTGATTTGCATTAATAGCTTCTTAGCGAGCCACAAAACCATCAAAGCAACAGCAGCAAATGGAAACTTGAAACAGTTACCAGACAAGCACAACTTCAGCTGTAACACCAAATTCCAAATTGATGTCCACGGATTGATCACGCACACCACAGCACTGAGCGCTGTCAGTTAGGTCTATAGCAGCTCTTTGATTCTCTTACAGTAGCCAGCCAAGAGGTTTCACTCCTCTTTTACATAATGCAGCACAACATGCATGCCCATCTCCTGACGTGTGCCTCTGCTGTTCGTTTTCTGGGAAGGAAAAGCGTTCTTCCGTGTGCCGCGTGTCTGCATGAGGTTGTACCTACACGTGTCCACGTCTGCTCAAGGCTGCCACTGTGCGCCTGTAACTCAGCCAAAGAATTCTGGACACATGTCAAGTCCTTTCATGTTTTATGAGGGTGCCGGCCGAGGGCTTGTTCACAGCAGGAGCTAAAGGCACAACAAGGGCACCTGTCACTTGATAGCACACCTATTGTGCTTTCCTTTCTCCCGGCCATGTTTCAAAGAGAAACCCTTAAGAGATGTAAGGGGAGGAGGAAGGAGCAGGGGAGGGGGAGGGGGCACAGCCTTTATCTTTTACCTCAGCTCGCCGCTACTTCAATAATGACCGGAGCTGAAAATTGACAGTAAAAGCTCAGCAAAGTAATGGGTGGCTTAATTCAGATCTACAGTGTGTCAGTTGGCTGGAGGGGTATTGATGTTAAATGTTAAGATCCACTGATGAACGCCTGCTGGCGTATAATTTTTAAAGTGGATAAAGAGAGTCATACTGTAACTGCTCAGTTTTTAACACTAGGCAGTCATTAGAAAGGTCTAAATGTAATTTTCTTTAAGACGCACATTATCAGGAGAACGGTCATTACTGTTCACTGTCAGTGCGCAGCTACATTTCAGTTTTAGTAGGTCTGGCATAAATGCCACACTGGCCCAATATTGATATAAAACGTAACAGCGGTGCTGTTTGAAATGATCATTTTTCGAGCATTTGTACACCTCGCAGTTAATTTCTAATTAATTTGACACTGATGACAGGAAAAGCACATTGTTCTCCCTACATAGTACAGAGCAAGGCTACGTGCTGGGCATAGCAACTCTTTTCACCTCTGAGGTGCTTACATATTTTTGGTTCATTTGGAGTGAGTGCCTATTAACTTCTCTTAGATTAAACACGGGATAGTGAAGGCTTCCTGTTTGACAATGTTTTCCGTTTGGATACCACATGAGCTGAATTTTCTGCTGTGACATGGGGAACTCACACTCCTCATACCCCAATGACTGATCACCAGTAGGTCCTGAAATGACACACACCAATCAGCTGTATCCCTACTGGAGGGATCAGAAAAGCTTGAAAGGCAGTATCTGGCATGACCACCTTTACGTGGTCGCCTTTTGTGTTTTCCAAACGTTTTATAGTAAGCAACAAACCTGGATCCAGTCCTGCTTCCAGGTGGGATTTTGACATTTCAGGACTAGCAAGTGCGTGGGGACAAACGAGAGAAGAAAAACAGGTGATTCTGCCAGTATCCGAAAGAAAACTCATCACCGGACTTTAACCTGCTGCTGATGGGGGATAACTTCATATCTTTCAAATATTTCACTTCAGTTCATCTCATCACTGTTGATATATTTCAGTCTGAATAAGGCATGGGACTGAATTCAGCATCTCCTGACACATGCAGTTGTTTGACCTTGAGCTGGATTTTTTGCTTTTGCGTGTATTTGCTCTGCGGTTACGCAGGGAGAGAGTACAGAGACAGATCTGCATGCAGTCCTCAGCACCAGTGTTACTGATGTATGTGTTGGAACTGCAGTGAAGTAAACATACCCATAGCTGCAATGGCTTCTAAATGCTTTTAGTACTTCGTCTCACTGCAATACAAAGACGTTCCTTGACTTCCTTGTCTGCTCCTTGGCAGGACAAAGATATAAAGTACCAACAACAGTACAAACACAAACAAGAGTAGCCCAGTTTGCTGGATGCTATACATACACACACAGTTTTGAAGCTACAACATGTAGAAAGCTTGGCTTAGCACCCAAGGACTACCAACACAGCACCAAGCTACTGCCTGTAAATTTACAGACTATTTGTTTTTCACTCACGCACTGCATCCTTCAACAGACTAAGAGAAAGAGAAGCCTTCTACAAGACGGAGAAACGAACAAAAGAAAAAAACGAATGAAAAATGATCGTGAAAGCCCAAAGACCCGGCTCAGGAGCACCACCACTCCACCCAGAAGCTGTGAAGCTGATGTCAGGGCAGACAGATGACACGAAGTGTTTCTTTTTCTGTGCGAGATAATGTTTCCCATCCCTCCTTTCTGAAGGACAGCTAAAGCTCCTTAGGCAAAGACAGAACTCTTATTAGCCAAAGAATTAGATGACACTGATAAGCCTTTTTAAAGAAGCACTCGAAGGGACTCGTAAATTCCCCTGACATGTGTTCTTGTTAGTGCGTTAAATGCTAACAGCTAACAGAGACCAAATGTGATGGTTTAAACTCATTTCCACGCTTTTCCAAGCTAACAATACATTTAAGTGCTTGGAGTATAACAGGAGAGCAATGCAGCCAGCTCTTGTTTCTCCCCTCAATGCAGATCCCCCTTCGGTTGTAATTTAATCCAGAGTGCTTTAAATCCTTTATTGCAAATCATTTGCTTACTGTAGCTGTCGGGCTGCGTTGTAAGTCTGCCATTTATGGTCTATAATCAGCGTTGTGCTTTCATACACTAATGATTATTACACACTGTTAAAACCAAGTGTCAGAACATTTCTTGGCACCACATCGCTGCTGCAAAAAGCTTTTTTCAAATTGGTTAGTGCAGTCTGACGATGGCTGCTCAGCTCTTGCATGTTTAAATGTGAACAGCAGCACGTATAGTAGGACAGATGTCATAAAGAAAACAGTTAAACACACCTCACCTCACCTTTAGCCCAGCTGTCTGTCAGCGTCACAGGCAGATAGTAATTCTTACTTGGACGTGTGACAGCTAAGACTTTGACACACTGTAAAGAACACCACAGTGAGTGAAATAAAGCAGAACGCTCCGTGCATGAAGGATTTTCTGCTTCTACACCAACATCACCCCCGCGCATGACTTTAAACTTTAAGACACAAGTTAGAGGAGGCAAATCGGCTCTCGAGCTTCTCTTTCAGCCAGCGAAGAGGTTTTATTTACAGTGACAGCGGCCTGTCTCTCGTTTTCTCTCAGCTGTTCATCGGGCTCAGTGCACCGTCAGCTCGCTGTTGCATTGTGGGAAAAGCCTGGCGGCGGCAGGATCTGTGCAAAGCTTCACGGGGAGCTCTGAGTGATCTCCTGGAAGAGGATTTAAACTCTGAGCTCTTTAATGTGTTTCTGGGGAGGCAGGCAGGTGAGTTCCCATCGTCTCCCCCTGGAGATGCTGTGGATGGTGCCTGAAATGTGAATAAATTAGGAGGGAGGCATTGTGTTGATGCTTCAGGAGATAACCGGGGAAACTAGTGAAAGATTCTTCTGCAAATAGTTCCCATGTGAGCGATAGCAAACTATTCATCTTTGCGCTTTTAAGCAAGGCACGCTTGTGGTCTGAGCCCAAGGCGATGCAGTGATGATTTATTTTCATCTTCTTTGCTTTGGGCTATGGCGCCCTTTTCTGCTCCTTTCTGCCAGGTAAACTACACCCTAAATGTTCTCCACCAGTGCGGAAGGTGTGGTGTTGACAGCATGAAACAAAAATGCTCAGATGTCATCAACCAGTTTAAATATAAGTAGCCATGAGGCTGCAGACCTCATTAGACATTATTTCAAGAAGCAATAAGAAATTAACATTATTCCCCATCTGAATCTGATCTTGGTGTGATTTTCTATAATATGGTGACTCAACAAACATCATAAATATAAAACATATATATAAAACACAAAGTATAAAAACCAAAATCAAACAAGGAAACCTTATTTTCTCAAAAGCATCTCCAAATAAGTGTCTACATAATCCCATGCTGCTCAAAGGAAGAGGTTTCAGTTGGAAATTTGGTTCTGTTAGCATGCATACCGTTCTTCCCATGCTGTGTCACTGTACTGTAGTCTTCAGAGTCATCATCACTGCCAGTGTCCTCTCCTCAAAGTCGGCAGCATTTTGATTCGGATCAGCAGCAATACGGCAGCCCAATATTAAGAGCGTGATGCTGTCAGAGCCATATGCTTTAGATGCATCACCTACAGTCGTGCCGGTGCTTATTATGCATGAGCTTGCAACGAAAGACTGATAGACGTCGGCCTCGGGCTTTCTGGCTTTACAGCCTCCTCCTTCTCCTATCATCCCTAATGATTCAGTCAGGACCTGATCTGAAAATCAAATCCCAATGGAAGGTTTGGAATATGCCATTAAACAAGCAACAACACATTACGCCCAGGGTCAGTGAAAGCCATTAGTAGAATTGCGTCAGTTTTTAGGTTCATTACCTCTGTGTGAGTGGAAAGGCCTTATTGGAACATTTTACTCTGCAGGCTTGCGTGGGCCAGGCTGCATGGTGAGCACACACTACACTGCAGGACTGAGCTCTGGTAATAGAATTTCAATTAGTTACTAACAGTGTTGGGAAGGTTACTTTTAAAATGTATTCCACTACAGATTACACAATACATGCCCCAACGTGTAGTTTGTAACGTATTCCGTTAAGTTACTCAGTATTAGTGAATATTTTGGATTACTTAATACTGTCATGCTTTTTACAGCTACATGAATGCACTATTGCTGTGTGTTACTATTACTGCAGGCTAACACCGAGCTAACATTGTTAGCTGGCGTTCGCTGAGGTTAGTTCATAAACTGCATATGATTATTTGCAGCTAGCAGGTTGTTAATGCTATCCATCAAGTCTAACAGTCTGCAGTCTATGAACTAACCTCAGCTAACGCCAGCTAACAATGTCAGCTCCGAGTTAGCATTCAGTAATAGTAATAAATCTATCTAGCTGACAAACAGAGTTTGCATTGCACGGTCAGATTTCACCCAGAAATGCATTCCTGACCATGCACTGCTGGCTCTGTGGTGCTGGCTCTGGGTCCATTGTGTGCTGACATTAGAGCCTCTTATTTCGTGTTTTGTTTGGCTTTCCGGCAATGCATGGAATTACCAAAATTAGAGAGGGGATAGCCTAACATATGAAACAGGAAAAGACCGCCGTGTAATCCATTTATTTCAACAAAGCAACTGTACTCTAACTATCACCTATTTAAACGGTAACTGTAACGAAATACAGTTACTCGTATTTTGTATTTTAAAAACGTAACACCAGTACATGTGTTCCATTCCTCCCCAACACTGGTTACTAATAAATAGATAGATGTTTATAAACATTTGAAAGCACAGATGTTGCCATTTTATTGCTAGCAGGTTATCATATTGTTACCAAAACATTTCTGTACTGTTACTAATTGGTTTTATTTTATAGGCGTGTCCTTGTTTCTCATCGTTCTCTTCATGCTCACCTGTTTTTACACAATTACATAAATTTCAATGTAATATTACTGAGCAGTCCCCACTGTTAATACAAGATAATTATTTGAATAATGTAATTAAGTAGTAAAAACTTCCACCTTCATTTCCTGCTATTGCCATATTATTACAGAGTTAGGTCCACAGACAGGTCTAAGAGTCATGTTTGCCTTTTCTTCTTCAAACCAAATGTGCTTCTAAGATTGTTAAAATGCTAATTTTCTTCTCACTGTCGCCTCACCTAGTACGTTCTGAGAATGTCACCAACAAATGGCTGTAAGTGTTAGACATCTGTGACATCAGTGGTTTGGAGCTTTCAAGTCAATGAAGGCAATTTCTCATTCTTCACTTTGGTTCATAAGGCAGCTGTCAGGAATGTGACTCAGACTCTAAAATTGAAAATGAAATTGCTTGCAGAGTAGTGTTAATGTTATGAGGTTCAAAAGTCTTGGGTATTTCAGAATAGACATAAATATATTTGTCTTTTTCTGTCATGTTCTTGTGTTTAACATTACAACATTCATACTGGTGTTTGTAGTTTCTCAGATCTAGAAAGAGTAAATAAAGCTTGACTTGTCTGGTTACTATAAATTCATACGGCCTTTCTTAAGTCAGCATACAGACTCAAACATGCTGTGAAACTGTTACATAAGATGTACTGAGACAGTTCATGTTGGGAGAAATGATTCTTTGCACCTCTGCAGCCGTATTCATGCACACGGTTGTTTTGCTTATTTGCATCATATGTTCAATATGTGACGCGGTTGTTTCTTTTGGATACACTCGTCTGTAGTGTTGATCTGTGCTTCCCTCTGACGAGCAAAGAAGTGTCTGACAGGCTGACAAAGAATGACTGGCTCCTAATTCAAAAACAGCATTTCAGCACTTTCAGCTCAAACCTTGATATGATCCATGAAGACCGCATCCTGATGGAGGCTCCTGATGGAGGCTCCTGTGGAGGAAGATTATCCCAAAGGACATTGGTTTTCATTTTGGAGGCTTTTTTATGGAAGGAAAAATTAAAAAGAAGGAAAACGTGAGATATGAGGAAGTGGCACAACGGCTTCTCTCAGTGAATGTGTCCAAAGCTTTTCATGTGCTGAAGCTTCATTGATTCACACAGATGCAACGGCACTCGCAGACACATTAGTCTGCAAATACCAGATCGACACACTCGCATGATGTGTATCGATTGCACTCAGGAGTAAGAAGAGAGTTAATTCTGTCAGACACAACATCACACTGATGCATTCTGCTTTGAGGATATAACACAATATAATAAGAACATAATAAATGTGATTTAGATATATAAAAAATAGCATGTCTGGTGGATTCCAACTCCAGCTTATTTTATACAAAGCCATATGTGCTCCTGTGGTTTAGCTCTATGTGGAGCATAACTGAGGCTGCACTGTTACAGCAAGAAGCTGCAGCTCTGTTCTCTGTGATTGTTATTTCGCTGTGATGTCACCCACATTTGGAGTCATAGCCACTGCAAAGGTAGCCCTGTATTGGAAGGACTGACATGAAAGCATGACATTGTATCCAGCACACATGATTTACATGCATGTCTTATTTTGATTGGGTTAGTAGCATTTATTCTTCGTTCTTCATTTCCACTTAGATCGAGGACCAAGTACAGGACACAGAAGATGAGACGAAAGTGACGAAAGTGAGCCCTTTATTCAAGTTTTAGGGATAAAAAGTCCAAAGATATGAAGATAAAAGTAATCCAAAGCACAGCTGTATACACAGGAAATAACAACAGATACTTTGACTGTGGACAGAGCTCTATATACACAGAAGACTGAATACTAATGAGAAACAGGAGGGAGAGGAAAACACCGGCTAACGCGATTAACAACAGGCAAAACTAACCAGCGAGCCATTGGAGGACAGACAGGAAGCCAAACAGGACACTAACAACCCTTCAAATTAAAACAGGAAACAAACAACACTAAACAGAATGGATGTGATAAAAAAAAAACCACGGTCTAAACACAGTATGAGACTATCTACTCCTCACTCGTCTCCACAGCAGGTAGCGCCACACGTTTGATTTGGCAGTTTTATGGTGAAAGCCATTTCACATCTCCAGCTGGAACCTCCAACATTTGTTATGTGAATGTGCAAACGTCACGGAGCCACACATCACTACCAAACAGACATGAACTAAAAACTAAAATGAGTAGAACTGATTTAAAGACTTGATAATGTCACACTTAACAGTCACATAAAACTAGAATAATGAGAAATTGGAACAAAACATCTGAAAATTCACCAAATAAAAACTGCAAACAATAAAATAAATTAAGACTCAAATACATAAACTAACAATCCAAGACAGACAAAACAGCACAGTCAGAGAACTGTGGCAGCTTTAAGTCAGTGATGTGTTTTATGTTGTGCAAACTAGTGATTCTTTTTATTAGGATTGTGGACTTAAAGCGAAATCTAAAGCAATGCATGCTCATGAAATAAATAGTCTAAAATGGCATTGCATGGTACATGTGTATCTGTAGGTATCTGATTTTAAAACTCCCGTGATGAAGGGACGACCTCCTTTTTAGCTACTGTGTGCAGAGGAGGTCTGTTAGAGGGACATTTCCCTGTGCTGCTCTGCAGGAGGTTCGAACACATGGAGATAAAACAATATAATGAGTCGTCGCTGGTATGTGTGTTTGTGCAGCTGTATGCCAACCGTATCTTTATCTAGCTTACGTCTCCTGTGATGGTCGACATTCAGTTTCTCAGAGCTGGTGGCGTTCAGGGTCAACATGATCCTTTTTTTTCTCCCTCAGGCATAATGCTGTCAGCTTCACCCTGTCACAGCAAAGGTAACTACATGGAACAAACAAGGGCAACGGCCACCTTTTCATTCAGCAGGTTGATGACAGGAATCAGCAAAAACAGGACAGTCGCTGTCTGACACGCTCGGCACCGTGGTGCTCCATTTCCTTTTGCTTTTTCTCACATGTGTTCTCAGAAGAAGATCATCAGTGTTCGATTTCCAAAAATATCAGTGCTTATAATAACTGTCTAATAAACGGTTGTCAGTGAAGTATGTTTAGGTGACGTTCAAACAGTCGGTGTGCAGTGTCTCTATTGTGCTTGGCAGAAAAGCCAAACAATGCTCCGGCTTTCAAATCTCCAGATATTCTGTTCTGCTCCACGCTGATGCAACAGCTACCAACAATATGCAGAAGTGCAGCTGTGCTGAGGCGCTTGGCCTCCTTCCTGCTGCTTCTTTGTTCCCTCTTCTGTCCCTCATGCCACCTTTCTGCTGCTGTCTTTCTGTGACATAGCTCCTTATATTAACCGGCCGTGTTTCTAACTTACACCTATTATGCGCGCACGCAAACACACATCTGGACTGTAGCCGAAGCGCCGTGAGGCACGAGTGGGGGGTGGGCAAAGGTTTGACGGGAGACAGCAACTGTTGCTTAACAGACAAGTGGTGAAATGCATGCTGGTGTAATTGCAATGAAGGGATAATTTGACAGGCGCTTGGTTACATTGCTCTTACTCTCCCAGAATCCTTACTCTGACACTCGCGCTGCATACAAACAAGCTACACAAGCATTACAGCATTACCCTTGTTCTTACAGACTTACCTCCAGGTAAACCCCTGTCATATTCCTACGCCTGTTTTCACATTTCTTCTTCTATTAAAGTCATCTGTGTTTAGAGGTAGTGTATATAATCAGTGTCAAGACATTTCAGTGCAGGAGGAGGTAATGCGTCTGTGGCATATTATTTCTCAGAGAAAGGTTTCTGTTCTTATTTCACTGCAACTGACAGTGCAATTCATCACTCGCAGGTCTATGAGAATACCTTATTTAAACAATGCCAGTGCATCATTGCTCAAGGACTAAAGAGAAGGAGCATTGCATACCAGCCAAACATTTCATCTTTCATCTTTTCCTCTTTTTTTTTTTTGTGCTCTCTTTCTCGGGCAAAATGAAGCCGTCTCACTTGTGTTTCCTTCTGCTCAGACTCCTGCTTTGCTCAAGGACATGGAACTGAATAAAACATGACGGACATCCTGTCAACAAAGAAGCCAGGCTGAGATCGGGAAGGGAAATAGAAAAGCTCACCTCTGCTTACAGTATTTGTTGGTGTGACTCAGACGTGTCAGTTATTGGTGCATTTTGAGGTGGTGTAAACCCTCATTTCAGGATCTGAAACAATTTGTAGCTTCACCAGCTACCAGTCGTCTTTTATCAAAGCAGAATTTCTTCATCTTATACATTAAAACTGTACATCTGCTGGTTACTCAGGCAACTGCCCTGGGCTCTGTTAACACCAATACTTAATATAATCGCGCCGTAACGTTCTTCTGATCATAATCCAACACTGATCTCATCCCTTGCTGAGGATTCTCCTCCTTCCAACCTCAAACCTTACGTCACATTTCCTCCAGCTCTCTCGCCGGTTTATTTCTCCTCCCAGATACATCAGACAGAAAGCCTTTCACACACTCCACCCCCCACCCGCCCCTCTGAGCTGAAGTGGCATGATGTACGACTTTACACCAGGCCTTCTGGCCCCATTGCCATCACTGCAATCACATGGAGCTAAAGTCATAACCTAGGAGGAAAAAATACTCATACACATGTGCAGTGTTGGGAAGGTTACTTTAACATGTATTCCACTACAGATTACAGATTACATGCCCCAAAATGTATTTTGTAACATTTTCTGTTACGTTACTCACTGACAGTAACGTATTCTGAATACTTTGGATTACTTAATATATTATCATGCTTTTTACAGCTACATGAATGTCCTATTGCTGTGATTTATTACTATTACTGAAGGTCACTCTCCATACCAACACCAGCTAGATGTTTAAATCTTAATATAAATGAGTAACAGTAGGTGGACATTAGGTAAGGCTGCACTTTTTGCAGCGATCTCGTATAGAAAACTATTCCACGTATATAAAACAGGTCCGCGGCTCCGAACCGTAGTAAAGGGACCTCTGGCTAATACGTCGGGTTCGTGTCGGGCTCGTAGCTGAAAACTAGCTTTACTTTGTTGTCTTTCCTAGCGAGAGACAGAGAGAGGCGTTGAAAGGCTGCTCCAACGGAGCTTATTGTTTCAGAGGAAAACACGAACACAGCGTACAGTCGAGTCTTAACAGCTTACTTACAGCTGGGCTCGTCAGGCTCTCTGTTTGGCTGCAGTGGTTATTATTATATTTACATGCTTCCAGCTCCCGTTTCTGCTCGGTGACAGCTCGTACTTTCCCTTTTTCTCCCTCCCTCGCTCACAGACACATCACGGGTATGGCAGTCCATGACTACACTGCCCATCAAGCTCCATGCTTTAGGGCGATGCCTGTAACACTCTGCCTGTTGCCTTCATATTAAATCAATTAAAAAATATTTCTTCACGTCATTAAGAGATGCAAGATTGAGACACGGGCATTTGAGCCTCTTAATGAGTGTTTTCTTTGGGTTTCCACCGGTGTGGAATTACCAAAAATAGAGAGGGCGTAGCCTAACATATGAAACAGGAAAAGACCGCCATGTAATCCCTTTGTTTCAACAAAGTAACTGTATTCTGAATACCACCTTTTTAAACGGTAACTGTAACGGAATACAGTTACTCATATTTTGTATTTTAAATATGTAACAGCGGTACATGTACTCTGTTACTCCCCAACACTGTACATGTGCTGTGAGGTACATGAATACACGCTGCGATTATATACTATGAATCTGTCCCTAAAAATGAATAGTGACGTGTTTCATCACAGTCCTGTGAGCAACTAATTTTGATTGGTTATAACATCCTTGTGATGTTTTAGGGCTTAACAAGCACATGGTTTTAAAATGTGCCAAATATGATTAGCTCTGAGTGAGTGTGCGTGTATTTATGGAGTTATTCATTCTTTTAAACTTCATTGGAACAAGATGTCTGTGACGGTTCTCAGTCATCCAGGTCATCATAGTCTAAGGAGCTTGGAAAGAAAAGCGCCTGGACTTGAAGTTGCTTGAAACATTGTAACAAGGCAGAGCAAGTAGATATTTTACAGAAGCAGAAATACCACAGTGCAGAAAATTCCTACAAGTTGTTTGCTGGCACGTCTGCTGTCAGAAATAGTAAAGGTAAGTGGCTGTATAGTATCTCTGGGCTCTGTTGCTATGACCACTTTTAGTCTGAGATTTAGTAGAATTGTAGAAAGCAGTTTTGTTACATGATAAATTTGCCCATTTTCCTCCCTGAAACTGTAGTCGCAAGCTTTTTGCTTCACTTATCAATACAAGAGAAACATTTCAGTGATATGTTGCTTAGATCTTGCAGTTCTGGCTCCTCAGCATTACCGTTTATAGATGAACGGCCTCATCTTATCAGTTTAGTTAAACTTCTTAGTGAGGATACAGCGTGTCTGTGCGCATGTGAGGAAAAGGGATACTGTACATACGCTGACCTCATTATATAGATATAGATCTAAGGAAAAGTGTAACATTTTTGGGAACACAGCCACTGACGAAGGGTGTAATTCATCCATTCGTCTATTGTGGATGTGAAAATAATGAATATTAAATAAACATGTAAAAAAATTAGCATTAACACAGCCGTTTGGGAAATATTTTTTGCTTTTCGCTTCTTAAAAATGACAATTTGTGTCTAAAATACCTGAAGTTATGCAATACTCAACTTGTACTGTAATTATTTCTTTGTTTCCAGTAAAAACCTGACGTGTTACCACCTCATTCTAGTGTGCTTGATATGCTTTAAGTATGTATAGGTAAATATAATTACACTGTCATTAAAAAAAAATCAATTTAATTACAGAGCAATTAGGCCCTTAGTTGCTTGCCGAATTATAAAGTGTTACTGGAAGTGTACTTATTTCCATCCTCTTACCAAACTCTAATTTCCTTAAATAAACATTTGAACTTTGGTCCACAGACTAATAAATGTTAAGCTCTAAGAGAAATCCCAGATCTGCCCATTAGTACAAAACGATCTTTCTTTGACACACGTAATCAAACAGTTACAGACTCTGCTCGCACTCATTAAACCTGAAACATTGTTTTACATACGTTTATTGTGAGCCCAGGGGCAAATACATTACCGTTTTGGTAAGAACTTCCATCAGTGTGCAATGAAGGGATCATCACGGGAGGCTGTTATTAGAGCCAGCGTGTCTGCCGTGGCTGCTGACTCGGAAATTCTTCCACTCGTACGTTCATGCTCTGTGGAGCCATGGATTAAATGTGGGTGGGGGGGGGGTTTGGTAAATATTTCATTCTTTTTGTTGCTATAACAGTTCATTTGTTGCTTTTAAATTAAACACTTCTTGATGTAAATGATAAAATCATCCATTATCCTGGCTGCTTGGCTCTGAAATGCAATTTCCTCAAGTCACTTAAATTCTCTCCAACAGCTGTGCCGCTGACCTTACAAGAGAGTCGGAGGGATCCTTTCAACTAGTGCAATTAAAAGAACAGCGGGATATAGATTTCCGTTGGCTCGATAAATGTGGTTAGGAGAATTATAATGTGTGTGACTAATGGCACGCTCGCATTATTTAAGCTTGCTTCTCATTAATATGTTAAGCAGCCAGCACTAGCTTTGTCTTTAACACTGCTCCTCAGATCATTTGTTCAATGCTGGGCTCAAATCTTACACTCTGCCCATCTTGCCGGACATACGCTTTGAGATTTCACATTGTTCAAATAACTTTTACAGATATCAGTGGAGATGGAGAAGTCTTTGGGGCCGCAGGCGTGCCGGTGAATTTCCCTGTCACAAAAGTTGTAGAAGTGGTTTTGGAAGTGTGGGTCAGAGATTAGATGAAATCTAATAATCCCCCATATCATTCCTCAAAGCACAAAACAGCCGTGGTTAATGATGAATGGCTTATTGATCATAAAGAACATTTTTCATGCTCACAGGTGCTGAGTGCGAAGACCCGAATTGCACCCAGACCAGCTCTGTCAAGACCCGACAACCTGCAGTATTTCTAGCCTTGTTGCCAGATTGGACCACTTTGTTATCCATCTGTCACAAGCAGTCTATCAGTTTGTTTTGTAGCTTGCCATTCAGAGCGCACTCCTGCTGAATGTAAGTGTCAAGATACAGCAGGCCCATAATCGATGCCCTTGCCTTCCTCAATGAATTTATGATGCCACGTGGGCCTTTGAAATCCTTCAGAAGTATCCTATTACCTCTGGGCCGCTGCCTGCGTGTAATTACAAGCTGTGATCATAACCTACAAGCTCAGAGATAAAGAGCAAAAGGATGCACCATAAACTTTGTATAAGATCTGAGGCAGATTACCATGGCAACCTAGGTACACTTTTAAAGAGTCCAACTCGGTTACTTTGCCTCGGGAACATAATATTCACTGTAGCCATGTTAATAGAGCTCATCAGAACCACTTGTTTCCATAGCAGGTTTTTAATGTGGAACTTTGTGTTACATCGACTCCTGATGTTTTACGGCTTTTAAAGAAGAAAGCTAATGAAAGAGTTTGACATTAGCGAACACGAGTAAAATGATCTGCTACTTTAAAGCGAAACGGAGCAAAGCGAAGCCTTTGTTTTGTGTGTGCTGCTTATTGCTCATTAGCACATTGTCAGGAAATCGTTTCACCATCTCAACACAATGTTTTCATTTTTTAGATTCGTTTGCGTCATTTTTTTAATCATTTGAAAGATGATTGAAATCCTCAACGCACTGGACCTGACACTTCACTGTTTTCTTAACGAGCTGCCTCGTTCATAGTATGTAATGTGTTACGATACCTAAATGAATAAAGTTAAAGAATAAATAATTAGTGACTTTGGTAATGGAATTGGTCAGATGCCTCTCCTATATTAGCTGGATTTAAAGACTGCAGGAGAGTGGATTCTAAATAATGAAATGCATTTTACTGTATTTTTTCCAGCAGCTGACCTGTAAAGAGATAAGAGTGCATAGCCTCAGGATGTCTGATTTACAAACACTCATTCAAACGTTTTGTGCTGTGTGGTCGTAATGTTGTGGCTAATCACGTCAAAGCCCATCATCAGACTAAATCTGGGCTGTCTACAGTTGCTTGGCTTGAGTGGGTGTCACTGGCTTGTTTTCTATGAGCAAACCACTTACTGCTGGGGACACTGGGGTTTGAATAAAGCCGGTCAAGAGTCTGCAGCGGGAGATGGCAGCTGCACCGTCAGCCGTTTTACCTCGCGCCGATGCGTTTGAACAGACGACGCCAGGAGTATGAAAGTCATTTTTCATCTGATTTGAGAATTCCACACTCAGATCAGTGCGCACAGGCGTTACAGTGTCCACCTAGCCAGCAGAAACAAAACCTGTGAACCGTGTACCAGTTTACTCAGACAGCAGCAAGGTCAGAGGCACTCGACTCGCTCACAGTAGCTCACTCTGCAAGGCCTTCAAAACAAACAAATCCTTTTGTGCCAAAGTAGATCTTTCCTCATGTGTTGCTTTGACGTGAACATTATCGGAAACATGGCTGTCACGGTGTGGCCACGCCCCGGAGGTTTGTGTTTTTTCTGCTCCTCTATCACGCTAAACGTCCCGTTGAGTTCTAGGGAGAACGGTGGGTTCTGTGCAGTTCTGCTCAGGATTTCCTCATCATCTCGTGAGTATTTAAGTGCTGCGTCGATTTACTGCCATGGTGATAATCAGGCCTCTTTTGTCTGCTACCTCTGTTTCTGCTTCTAGAGAAAGGACGTTACCCAAGACTTACCTGCCTGCCCACTCTCCACCTTCACACCATTCACCCTTCTGAAAGCCAGCCTGCCCTCCAAAGACCCCTGGAGCCTCCGAGTACGGCAGCTAATGCAGTTCTCCACCTCTTTCCACAAAACGCATATCCACCCTGGCCTCAGCTAACGTCTCCTCTCGTCTCCCACGGAGCTCCCGGTTGTGTCGCTGCTGTCAAAACAAAGTCTCAGTTTTCAGATTTGTTCCTTATTGAGAGCTGGCTGGTTTTTAATAAAACTTTTAAAACTACCAACAGTGTTTTGAGTTTGCATTGACCAAAATTTGACAGTTTAAAAGTGAAATCATCAGATCAGTAAGACTTCCTCTACTGACTGATTAATTTAATTTATTTATTTTGCAATGTGACATTTTCAGTTATTAAGGAGGAGGATTTCTGTTTCCATGCCTTTTTCAGAGATCCACTTATCACTTGGCAGTGCATCAGTCCTGAACAGCAACTTAAGAGTAGGAGAGTAGAGCTGTGTGTGCGTGTGTTTGATTTTTTAATGATTGGAACTCATGTTTACGTGTTGTTTAAGTGTTGTTTAACTGATTAAACTGATACGTTGGGAGAGAGACTCGATATTTGAATTATAATTTTTCCATTTGCTTTGACCTGTATCCCATGCAAATCCAAATGTAACTTGAAAACAATTTGGTCCAATTATATCAGTCAAACGTCAGTTTAAAAATGTGTTTTTCAGATAAATATAAATTGCGCTCCTCCCAACTAGAGATGGCACGATACCACTTTTTTATGTCCGATACCGATATCATAAATTTGGATATCTGCCGATACCGATATGAATCCGATATAGTGTGTTTTTTAATCAATAAAACTTTTTTTTAATATCTTGCTGCTTTTTGTATAAGTTCATACTCAAGTTAAAAAACAACAACAACACTAAAGCTATTCTGTTATACCTGTATGCAAAAAAACCAAAACACTGCACCCAAAATATTTCATAGATCAGCAACACTGATCAATCTAATAAAGTTAAACCTGCTCCATCCTCCCTATTCTGGTATTTTAAAGAGTACTTAGCAGAAATATTAAGCAACCTAACTAATAGGGTTGCAAACTCCCAGCAAAAGAAAATAGGGAACCAGCCTCTTCCTCATGATGCTTAATCAATGTAATCAACTTTAATTTGATGCAGGGTGAAAAAAATTCACAGAAATAAATTCTTTTTCAAGAATAATTAAATAGATTCAACATCTTTCTTCAACAGAACTGCAGACTGCACAGATGGTATCTTCCCAAAGGAAAAAGTACTACAGCTTACTAGGGTATATTAGACTTAACAGTTACTATATACAGTAATGGACTTCTATACATTTACATCAGATTAAAACTTTGGGTGTAAGATTCAGATAATTATTAAATAATTAAAAGCTAGACATTTTAAATGAGAATAAGAAAGAAAAGTATGTCTTTGTGCCCCCTTTTCCCTGTTCATGCCCTATCGGCCCCCCTGGCTAAACTTTGCTAGATCCGCCCCTGCACAGTTACCAGCCGTCAGCTGCGTAGAAAAAGATCCTGGTGTAGAAAGTAATATTAAATACATTCTAACAACAGCTTATCAAGCTTAATAGTGCTGCTGTTTTTCAGCCGCTGGTTTCCTCTTTCTGGTGCAAAGTGGGCCAAAAACTAAGAAGAGAGACGGACTCGCGACAGAAAAGCCGATCAGCTGATCATTAAGTAGTTTCATAGCAGCAGGAGAGAGAGAGAGAGAGAGAGGCAATTGCTCTATATATCGGTTGTTAAGCTTAACGTGGGAATGCTTTACAAACATTCAGAGATGAACTTACACACTTGCTTTACTTCTCTCTGGGAAAACTTCCTCAGAGATGAAATGTTTGCTAGCAGGCTACAAATACACACAGCCGCTCTATCACGTGACCACACTGCTCCGACTGCTACGGTTATGAGCCGAGTTACGCGGTGTCGCAAGTTTTGTGAGGTGCTTTTTTGATATTTAATGGATCGGATTACATTTTTTATTTCTCTCCGATATCCGATCCAGTAATTTAGGTCAGTATCGGACCGATACCGATACGTAATATCGGATCGGTCCATCTCTACTCCCAACACACAACAACCTGACAGCATCCAGCGCCAGAACGAGCGGGAGTCGTAAATGCATCCAGAGTTGTCGTTTATCTCAATAAAAATGAAAGTGTGCTTTGAGAGCAGCTCATCTGAACTGCAGCGTGCAGCAAAGCAGCCCTGTCAAGACAGAGATATTTTCTGCAGCTGGCATATGGACGTGATCGAGGCTGAGCCAGTACAGATGGAGCTTCTTGTTGCTCCCCATCAGCACGTACCGTCTGCGCAGTCTCGTGGGAATCTCAGTGAAGAGATTTGCTCGGCGTTTAATAAAACTTTCACTGGAACCAAACAAGTGTCACCCTTAATAATCCGCTTTTAATTGCGTGGATTTCGGTTTCCATGTTGTGAATGCGCATTAGTATGATTGCAAAGACTTGGGGGATTTTAAATTGCCGGCGTTTTTGATTCCACAAAATGGAAAAGCAATGATCAAAATCCCTCTGAAACTTTGAATTTAAACATAATGTAATACTATATATGACTACAGTTGTTGCCTTTGCCAGCTGCTGCCATCCTTCTTTGTCGTGATGTATGTGACCCTGTTTTCCTCGGTAACACAACCTGCATGCAGCAAGATAATATGTCACAAAGCTCAAATCATCTCAAGCTAGTTTCTTGAACATACAGCGTCAACAAATCTGGAGCAGCTGTGTGGTGCGGTCATGTCAACATGGACCAATATCTCTGAGGACGCGTCTGCAGCTCCTGCGGGACTGAAGTGTATGTAACTCCAAGATTTAACATCATAGTCATACTAATGCACAGTGATCTCGTGTTACGCTCTTCTGATAAACATCTTTACATATTAATTTACATTTTCTTTTTTGTTTTACATGGATTGTGTTTTTAAATGCAAACCATATCATTTGGGCACCAGATCAAATCCTCAGAAGAGAAGTTTACTGGAAAGAGATCATCCTTCTGATCCCCATAATCTGTCTGGGAACAACGCCTCTCCATTATGAAAACAGAAAACAAGCATTACGAGTGTTATCCCCGGGGCTGCCTGCTACTCTGTGCTACATGTGATTTCACTCTTGTTGTGTAGATGTTTTGTTTTGTTGGGAGCTTTTTTTTAAGCAGAGCTAACAGT
This sequence comes from Perissodus microlepis, assembly GCF_051167445.1. NCBI lineage: Eukaryota > Metazoa > Chordata > Actinopteri > Cichliformes > Cichlidae > Perissodus > Perissodus microlepis. The sequence continues at coordinate 1,700,308 of NC_140470.1, forward strand.
TTCCATGTTTCTGTTACACTGTGTGTTTATGGGCACATAATGAAAGACATGCTGTAAAAACACAGTCACCCTGGAGGCTTGATTCTGATGACGCCAGCTTCCTCCGTAACGCTCTGCTGTGTTAGGTGGGTCAGTAAATTAATGACTCCTCTCCAGTGATGCAAGCCAAAGGACAGAGACGAGAATCAAACAGAGTCGTACTGTAGACGTCTCGCCCCTTTTCCCCATCTTTTTACCACCTCCCCTCACTCCTGGGAACCTCCCGCGCCCCACCATGCAAGGAAAAACATTACCCATGTTATTTTGTCTTTTACAATCCACTTCATTTAGAAGCTTACAAATCCTATTAAGGTGATCTTGTGCGCATCGCATAGTTACTGCAGGGGTAGAGGGAGGGATCTCTAATGCTAATACTAATGCCTCCTCTGCCCTGAGGGGAGATGGGCCACGGTAATTGGAAAACAACCCCCCCCCCCCAGCCTGCGGGAAAATAAAAACTTTTATAAATATAACCTTTCTTTATGAAAGGCTGTAACCTAATTCTTAACTGTTATTAGCTATTTACTGGAAATTAAACTGGTAAAAAAAATCAAATTAGATTTAAAAAAATTTTTTTAATTAAGTCCCCACCTTCTTATCAGCCCGCCCCTCCCTGAGCCCGGTTCTGACGGAGGTTTCTTCCTGTTAAAAATCAGTTTTTCCTTCCCACTGTTGCCAAATTGCAAAGTGTGCCAAATCAGAGTCATCTGATTGGTGGGGTGTTTACCTTACATACTTATTTAAAGCACTTTGTAAATAAAACTGGATTGTACTGTTTCCACACTCTATGTGGTCTAGGGTTTGGGTGGGGGCGGTAGCCCCAAGGTTAACAAAAGGACAGGAAGTATTAGGTGACAGGTGGGGGCCTGCATCGTGCAACCTTCAAAGGGAGCCTGTTCAGTGGATGTCAGTTGTAGCTATGAGTAATGGGTTGGATTTGCTAGCGAGAGAAACTTTGACAAATCAAGAAAAGGTGTCGAATTGCTCTGGAGAAGCTTGTGGAAAAAATGAACACGTAGGTCATCGTTACAGCGTAAGCTCGAGAAACAAGAACAGACTGCTGAACGAGTGATCCACGTCCAAGGAATAATTTACACACGGCTCCCTACCAGAGCGAGGCTCCGGCTTTAATTTGAACCTTCATTATTTATGAATTTGACATCGTAATAGCAGAAATACTGCAACACATTCCCAACCTCACAGTCCCTCTGAAGACTCTCCATGACTTCATTATATTGGAATTGAAAACACATGCTTCTCTCAGGCCTCGGTTGTACTTGACAAGAGTAAAGCAGACTGAAATCATTCTGTTTTATCTCAAGTGGCTCAACTTGATGTTGAACTTGTCGTCTCATGAATTAGTTAGTGCTGAATGTTTCTGTAATTGAGCCGTAGATGTGCTTTTCAAATAACACCATTTCTGTGCTTTGTTTGCCGTGTTCACATCTGACAGCATCTTTAGTTTAAAAAGCTGTATGTTGTTGTTTTAGTAGGTCAGCTATCATTTTCAATATTTGTACTTGTCATTCAAAGAACTTATTTGTGGTCCATGTTGCTGGAGATAAACATAGCAGCGTGTTTGCTTTGTGTTATTTTCTGTTTCCATCTGTTTTCATATCATTCCTTGCCCTCGTGTTTGGACGCTTTTTCTGGTGTGTATGCACAGATATAGAAAAGCCCAGCATCAGAGAGAAAAAGAAAGAATAACAGCTCAAGTGCATCGACTCATCTGGTGAAATAATGAATACACGTGTAAATGATTTCCTCTTCGAGCCAAACATGCAGCGAAAGGTCAACGTTGGCATTTCAAATGAGTGCGAGTTCACAGAGATGCCTCCAGAGCCGCACACATCAAACCCGCACTTGTATTTTAAACTCGGCACACGCTAAATAAATGCTGCACTTACCTTCTAAGACTTAAAAGAACCCGTGACAGCCAGCTATTATTTGTTCACGTCTTCAACAGCACCTTTTCACAGCAGTTAATGGTGTTACTAATTACACCACCAACCCGACTGTGAGCACGCTCGCGCTGTTCCAGGACACAGAAGTGCAAGAAGCTAAACAGACTCCTTCTGCACACCTTCGTTCTTCAGAAAGGTCGTAGTTATTGAAAATATACTCAAAATTCTGGAGAATGTTCTACTGATAGACGGATTATCAAATAGCTTTTTACCTTTTAGCAGCTTTGATCTTGACCAAGGCACATGCTGAACTCTGCTCTGTTGCATCCTGATAACAACCAGTGTTTGATTTTAGTGCAATTTAAATCCCAAAACTGATTTTTGAATAAAATCTCAATAAAAACAACTGGCAATGATTTGCTGATGATTTAAACCCTGAATTTAAAATGATTTCATCATACAGGACAAAACAGTTTTTGGAAACTACGTGCTGATGTAGAATTTGATGCCAGCAATACAGAGTGCATGAGGGGCATGTTTACCACCGTCTCGCCTTCTTTTAACATCACTCTTAGCATTTGGAAACTGACAAGACCGATTTCTGTGGTTTTGGAAAGCAAAATGTTTTTCCAGCTTGATATTGAGTTTCAGCTGCTCACCAGTTCAGGACCTCTCTGGTTAGCAGCAGCTCTGGACTACAGACAGGCCATCAGAGTAGCTAAATAAGCACTGAGACTCTTTCATGGCATCACTCAAAAATCTCTAGATATCATTCAGCATTGATGGGACTGCCATGTGCATTAAAACACCATAACAGAAGCTGGAATTTGAACTGAAAGCTAAAAAACCACTTGGTCCCCGTCCTGTTTAGAATGCAAAATTTTGATTGGATTGGTCACATTTTCCCTCTTTCCCTTGAATTGGGTTTGGACCCACTGAGGGTGACTGGGTCTTAAATTTGCCAACACAACCGTCCATCTGTTTTGAATGCACTGCTGTCTGAAGGTCCAAATATAGTTCAGTATGAGCGTGTGGCCTTTGTCTGAACGCTGATGCTTTTAATAGTATTACCGTACTGTGTACTGCAGATAATGAAACTTTAGGTGGAGCAGTTTTGCTCATAAATTGTTGAATTGTTTGCCGATGACGTCTTTGACAGGATGCTAAAGCTCTCTGCACTTTTCCTCTTGACTTTTGTTTACGTCCTCCACCTTTAACCTCCTAGGACCTGCGTCCACATATGTGGACATCACATTTTGGGTTATTTAGACCAAAATATTCAATTTTGCTCTACAAGGGCCTGATATCCACTTACGAGAACATTATAGTGCAATTGTTCTATCTTAATTTTAAATGAATATCCTCATATGTAGCTCTTATTTTTCCTAAAAACAAAGTAAGGTAATTCTTTGTTTTTACATTCATCGGGCCCCAATATGCCCAAAAATCAAAGAGAAATTAAAAATGCTGCTGTGGAAGAGTTCGGGTCTTAGGAGGTTAATGTTAGCTCTGACTTTCACAAAAGAAACTCTGCTGGACCTGAAGACAAAATAATCGTTTCATCTTCAAAATATACAAATAAATTCAATTCCCCATTTCAAACATTTGTTTGTTTTTTCTTTGCTCGTTTCAGAGGGTTTAAATTGTTTCCATTCACATTTTGTAAAACAACTTTTTTTGAAATAATCAGTGAATTATTTAGAATTGACGTCCTTTCCACATTTCTGTGACGGTGAATGCGAGTCTTATCCAAAGCCCAAACAGTCAACAATGATTGATTGTGTGAGCCGACTGAGGAACCACGAGCTAAGAGGATTTTGACAGGCCCCATATATTAAATCCAGAGAGGCTTTTCAGTCCACGCTGTCATCATTACAGGTACAAGCCTCACTCATACTGATCTGTATAATCAATCATACTAATTCACTTTTCTGCTTTAAAAAGTAATTTTCCCATTGAAACATATTCACACATTAGCCTGTGGACGCTTTAAATGCTTCTTCTTCTTTTTTTAATGTGACAGTAGAGACGCATTGAAGCTATTCATAATTTAGGTCAGCTTTTAAACAGCAGGTCATGTGCCACAATTTAGCAGCGAGTATGTCATATGCCTGTCATGTATTGCTTGCACTTTAAGGTCATTAAGCACTTGTAAGGCCTTCGGGGACAAGTCATTAGTGATGAACATTATACCTCCCACACGCAGTGTGTTAGAGACATTGTAGTCCCCACTATACCTTTGATGAATAGCATCAACAAATCCTATTTGCCAAGTGAACACAACAACACAGAACAAAGAGGCAATAGTGCAACTACACAGATACAGTGGGGTGAGAACTATTTAAAGTAATAAAGGCTATTATAGGGTTTGCTAGCACAGCTGGAGGAGAAAAAGGAATCTCTTTGTTGCTATAAGTGCTCATGAAATCAAGCTGTATTGCACCCATATTGTCACTACATCCCAGCTGAGCCTTTTCCCTGACAAGACAAGATAATAAGGATGAAGATGCACAAATGGGATAAAGGTAAAAGCTGGAAATGAGGAGGGTGTGATAATATGCACGATTCTATTTTGTTAATACGATTCCTTAATTACTACCATCTGCTGTCTGAAGAGGAAAACAGGGAGTGAAGTTTTGCATTCTGACTTGGTAATTAAAGATAAATACGCAGAAATGCATTTTCAGGTGGAGTAATAGTTGATCTGTGATCGACCTATCCCCTCAGCTTCATCCTGTTCCTGTGTACAGACTTCTCAGGCTTGTGTGGTGTGTGGAAAATACCTGTGCTATAAAACAATCATTATAAAAGCCTGATTGTGTTGGCTTATTAGATTTTGAGTCTATTTTATAACTTTTGTCATTTAGTTCTTGAGTTTATTTTCTTCTAGAAGTTTCCATTTTCCTGTGTAAAAAAGCCCGATGATTGAATCCAATCACAAAACAATAATAATGCATACTTCATTCATCCCCGTGGGGAAATTACTCTCTCTACATTTGACCCATTCAGTCAGTGAAGCAGTGGGCAGCCACTAAGCAGGCGCACCGGGGAGCAGCGTGTAGGGACGGTACCTGGCTCAGGGGAACCTCAGGGTAGCCGTTCAGTGGATTCGAACCCCCGACCTTCCGATCATGGGGCAACCACTCCACCTGCTGAGCTATCCCTGGGTCAGGAAGACATTATTATAGCAAGCTGGAGACACTACAGCTGGAAAGAATGATCCCTGACTCTTTCGTTGTGCGGAGAGTGGTGAAGGCATTGGTCAGCGGTCCGAACCAATTATCCAGATGACTACTTCATACATTTACCGAAAATATTTCCACTTTATCAGCCTTCAGATCCCTGGATCCAGTTTGTTGTGTGGCAGTGAATGAAGCTGTGGAGGCGCAGAAAGTTTGGGCAAAGGTGTAATTAAAGCTAATTATGGCACGGCAGAGGAGAGGGGAGAGGAGCACATTTATCTTCCCCACAAATGAGCAGAGGCTGGGAGAGCTGAATTAGCTGCCTCACTGTTGCCTCTCCCCTGCCACACCACTCCTCACAAGGACACTCCTCCTGGAAGATGAGGTGGGGTCAAGGGCATGTGTATCCCCCAGCATTATTCTTACAGGCAGATGGGGTCCCTGTGCCACTGGGCGCTGGGAATTGAAGCACTTTAAGCAAGCTCTGAGCCAAGCCACTCAGCCTCTGCATCATTAGACTGAACTAAAAATACATATCCCACCCATGGTTGGGTGCAGAGGACCAGTTCACTGACTTTCCCCGATTCCTGTTTGTGAGAGGCGTGACATCCTCCCCCTCTTTTCTTTTTTTTTTGTTAGACATGAGTTTCATGAGGTTTTGACACTACACCCAATAAAGCTGCTATTAAATTGAATTATTATTGAATATAGTACAAATTCACACTGTTGTAGTTACACTGTTATTAATGCTCACCCCACGGTATTAATGGACCTAAAAATCAATGCATGTTGTGGTAATGCTGCAGTGACATGTGCTACGAGGCATTCACTCGATCCACATTTATGGAACATAAAGCTGCAAATATTGAAGTTTTTTAAAAAAATATTATCTGATTAATTATCTCCAATAAAACATGCGTTACTACTTTATTACTGATTTTCAGTTGGCAGACAGTGAAAACATCTTCAGCCACGTTTCTGCATCTAAATATATATATAACTGTCCTCCTGGGTTATGTTGGTGAGGGTATTATTCACCTGGTATGTTTCCATGCAAGCAGAAGACTTTAAAAGAGCAAAGCATGTTCCAGCAGCCATTGTAAATCTCAGCCTGATGCTTGACTGCTTTTCATGAATGACACTGAACAAGCTGAGTGAGGTGACCTGAACTGAATAGATTTATTCCTGCCAAATGGTGCACAACTTGGATGTTGAATAACTCCATGTTTTCTTTCTTTATTACAATATAAATGCAAAACACGACACCAACATAATGAATAAGCTTCAGAACCTTTACTAAAGTGCACGTATTGCTTTGACAGCTTATTGGGGCAACGCCGTGAGCGCTGGAGACTCGGGACACGCATAATCTCGTGGCCCCACACATGCAAGTAATTGTCTGATTGCAAAGGCTGGGGTGACTAACAACTCAGTGCTGAGAAGCAGCTTTCCAGGGTAAATATTGTCTTTAAATGTCGAAAATATGCTGTGCTTATTTAGTCTTTTATTATTCATTGCCGCTACTGTAAGGTCAGACACCACCTGCAGTGCTGGTTGGGTGGGGGGAGAGTTAGTTGGCCACAGGTGTCCTTGAAGCAAGAGTTCATATCACTTTATGAGAACATTTTAGCTAACGTATCTGTCCTGAAGGAGGGAATAAATAATGAATGATTTAAAATGACTAAATAATTCGGATCAAATAAAGATACAGTCGCTAAACTAATAGGTGAATGACTATGTTTAAACAAACTGCGTAAAAAATTGAGTTGCTGCTTCTCTTCTCCATAAAATCAATTGTGTGGCTATAGCTTTGTCTTTAGCTTGGTGGGCGTTAACGATCACAGGCAGCTGTTCAATTTAGTATTTAAGCAATTATGCTAATGAATGCATATTTTACCATTTAATGATAAAGCCGAGGTTCATGAAGTAATGACCGGACACTTTCTTCTAGTATTCATTACCACTAACTACTTGAACCGTTCACCTGACTTGCATTTGCAATTATTTTGTCACGCATGTACGATAAAAACATTAAAAATGCGCCCGTTGCAAATCATAATTAAGTTTGGAAATAACAAGACTGTATAAACGGGCTCCAGCACATTTGACTTGCAGCTAAGTTACTAGCCGTACTGTATCTTCACCGTTACTCGCAGAACAAACGTCCACGGACAGCACTATTTGCGCCGAGGAGGAAGCGTGCAGCCTGTAAAGCGGCACTGCGGCATCGCCGTATCACTGCGCCCCGGTCTCCCTTCTCCGGGATCCTGAAGCTCGGATCTGGGGAGAGGAGGAGGAGATACCCTATGGTTTTCCTTCGCGGGATTTATTTTGCCAGCTCCAAACCTTCTTGTGCTTTATCTTTATTTTTTCTTTAGTGACTGAAGGCCTTCAACTTGTCCGGACGGTCCCTCCCCACTCGCAAGGGTTTGCAATTCTTGGTTTTGCATGACGTGTCTTGGAGCAAAAGGAAAAAAAGAAGAGAGAGAGAGAGAGAGAGAGAGGCTTGCTTTTGTTGTGTGTCTTATAGTAGAAAATGAAGCTTGGAGAGCCGGAGCAGGAGGCAGTGCCAGTCCGCTGCTGCTGCTGCTGTTGTGGGCTGGACTGGATTACAGAGCCTGAGATCTTTACTGACAGCACAGGCAGACAAAAAGGGACTGTGAGCTAAGACAAGAGAAAGAGTCTTTGCTGAACTGGAAAAGCCAGGGCGAGTGCTAGGACACAGTTTGTGTGTGTGTGTGTGTGTGTGTGTGTTTTTAAATAAGCGATATTTTGGGAGGTATTTGCACAGTGTCTGTGGGCCATTAGATGAGTATTGGCATGGGGCATCAGGTTAAAGGCACAGGTACTTAAAAAAGGCTTAGAAGCATTATCACGGTAAAGGTGCATTTGCCTTCTTGTGGATTTTCCTTTTGGGGGTGTTAGAAGACTGAACATGTACTGTGAAATGAATAGCTGCAAATGGTTGATGCACACTTAATTGTTGGCATGCAGGCTTGTTAGTGCCTTTGTTGTGTATGCCTTTGATCAAGCCCCCCAAAATGGTTGTGACTGTGCATGCTTAAAACATTTGTCACTTTGCAGGGTCGAGCAGAGCATATATGCTGCAGAATCCAGATGAGCTCACTACATGACAGCCCGTGTCCAAGGAGACACTGTAAAGTTGAAGATGGTGGTTGACTGTGACAGATTGGTTTTTGGTTTGGGTGGTGATGCAGAAAAGGGTTCATTCCTCTGTGCTTGAAACGTCCACCTGGATTCTGGAGGCTTAGTAAAAGCCTGCAGTTTGTTCGGTCTGAAGCAGTTTTCTTCAACATACGAATACCATTTCTGTGATGTAATGGATGGGAATTATTATTCTGGACACACTGAGAAGCCATATGTGTTTTGGACTACAATGCCAGAGTGACTTTCTGTGGCTTTAGGCCTAGTCTGCTGGGCTGCTCCTGAGAATGATGTAGAATAGCACTGCAAGCTGTTGAATGTTGCATCCTAATATTATAAAGCAGCCAGATGCCTTCAGTGTCAGTGAAGGCAGGCTCTGCTAAGCTCTGCAGCCAAACACAGGATAACCTTAATAAAGGGTCGTGGCATTTGTTTAGAGTGTGTAAAACCTCAAACGCGTGTCTCTGTTCAATTAGACCTACTTTTAATTTGTGAAAGGGAGAAATGTAGTCATGCCTGTGTGCCAAGGTGATGTTTTGAAAGAAACGAATGGTGAACTGAAACAGGTTGTCAGGGGGAATCTGTTAATTTCAGCAATTCATTTATGGATGTCTACAAGTCAAAGCTATATTATTCAAGCACAGCTCCCAAGTATTGACTCGTCTAATTTGTCTTTTATGTCTGTTTATGCTGCAACTTTATTATTAGTGATGTTGCACAGTGAAAGTGAATGAAATGTCATTTCTGATGCATGTGAGTGTGTGCCAAAATGTTGATCATTTGCATTAAAACTAATGTAGAGAGCCGACAAATAGAGCAACTAAACGGGTGTATTGTTCACCTTGTCAGTTTAATTATTGTAGTAGGAACAAAGTGCTGCATAGTGTTGAAGCGCTGTCACAGAGTTTAGAGTTTATACATTTGTAGCTGTCACCAGGCCAAATATAATCCCAGGAAACTTAAGCCATCGTGTAGCAAATAACACTGGTATTATATAATTTACACAAGGAGCTCAATCATTTAAAAACACAGTTTATGTTAGAAAACTTGGCAAAAGCTTTTGAGACACCAGTAAAAGAGCACTTACAACACATAATCATCTCATCTCGGGGCTTAATGACCTGGCAGTGTAAAAAGCACAGTATACTCAGCAGATGCAACTAATAAAACATTCATCTTGCATTATGCACCAAGCCAAGAACCTTTTGTTGTAGCATGCAGCACCTATCGGAAAATGGCTCATTAGCTCCAATGCACTGTTGAACTTGCTGAGTGAACATGTTGCAAATGCATGCACTCTCTCTCTCTGTCCATCTTTATTTTGCAGGAGCGTGAGTTTGCTGACCTTGGGTAAGAGCAGTTCCTGGAGAAGAAAGATGTGGCGGCACCTGCTCATCTCATCACGGCGGGGCACGTTCACTGAGCAGACATTTGCTTTAACTTGAAAAGTCCTTCCCCTGGCAAAATCCACAGCTTGGCGATAACGTGTTTAATAGATCATTTTACACCTCCGTTGTAGGATTTGATGGACTGCCTTTGGGGATCTTTTCGTGAAGCCTAGCTGGGTTCACTGAGTCAGTGCGCTTTTGAGTTTCCCATAAAAGGCTTCATCTGTTGGATATTATGATTACCTTGGATCTATCCCACTGATAACATTCTCTTGGATATTGTGGAGATTCTCCTCAAGGGGGTCTTTGCCCAAGTGGAGGTTTAGCAGTGCCGCGTTGGGCCCTCGAAGGCTTTGATTCCCGGTTAACAGCAGGGTTTATTTGGATGCTTCCAATGAAGGACATGGATGGCCCTCGATCTAGTGGTCTCCGGAAGAAGAGGAAGTCGAGGTCCGAGAGGGATCGGGAGAGGAGATCAAATGGGATACAGAACAACCACGTGAAGGGCTCCGTGTTTCGCTTCTCCTCTGACTCAGAGCGGGAGGGTGACAGGGAGCCCTCGTCGTCCCGACCTCGACCTCCACGAAGAAAGCGGAAGGAGTCTACTTCTGCCGAAGAGGACATCATTGACGGCTTCTCCATCACAGGGTTCGTGACCCTCGAGGCCCTGGAGGTGAGTTCTTTACCACGGAGTGGGAGGGGACTTGTTTGCACTTACACATTAAACTCGAGCTGTCAGACGGTGTGTTCTGCTGAATGGATCGGTCAGGTACTTTTGTTTTTAGCTCCTACCTGTGTGTTTGGCTGTGGTGTGAGCTGGTGTTCAGCAGATGCAGGCTGATGTTGTCTGGATTAGTTTTCTTGCAAAGCCTCACACCAGATGAAGTATGTTGAGCTATGGTTGTAGAAGCTGTTGTGCATTTGTGCGCTTTGGCACGAGAGAGCAATTTGATCCATGTTACAACAGTTTATTCACTGGTAGTAATTTATTATGTGCTGGCTATCCATTTTCCTTGGAATGCAAACGGAGCGCAGGCTGACTTCCAGTGATATAGTTCTAAATTATGACTTGCATGAGCAAGCATTTTATATAGAGCCTAACTGCCACATTTTTCTGTAGTGGCAAGTTACACAATTGTGTGACGAACTGAAAGCTGATCTCTTTGGAACCTCTGCAGTTGTGGAAATATTCTGCCCTAGGTGTTGCTATTTGTCCATGTCAGTTTTTAGCTATCGCTGAGTCTATTTTTAAGCGGCATCTGTTTTTGCCTATGGATATTGCACAATGTCGTGACTGTAGAATAAGGACAGCGATTGACAGGAAGAAGCGTCATGAGGAAACAAACGGCAACAGGAAGTACAGACGTGTCTACATATTTGAGCCAAAGGCATTTGAGCAGATAGGGTTGCTACATTAACGGGTGGCTATTCTACATCCAGCATTACTGATCTACATTATTAACTTTATTATCTGTCCTCCCAAGGTTCGAGGGGGGGCCGTCTTGGTATAAGTTTGACACTAATGTATCCAGTGCGGTGCTAATCTCTCGTTCACTAGTTTGGTCCATATCAAGGATATAAAGAGTCGTACTTGTCCTCATTGTATCCTTTTGTTAGACAGAGCCACACTTTTCGCAGTTCAAGAGTTGCTTACGGTCATGTTTTTATTCCTCTTTATTCAGAGTGACTCCATTGAACAGTCGTGGGCTCTTGTGCTTCTCTGTGCGTCCTTTCTTTCTCCTCGCTCTGCCTGACCTTCTTTCAGTTGTTCTTTCCGTTGATGTTTTCTGGATCAGTCTGCTAAAGAATTGCTGTTCAGTTTGAGTGTCTGGTTAAAATGACAACAACCCAGCGTATGTGCATAACAGAAGGCAAACGGAGACCTTGAGAGATCGGTGCAGTCACAGGGCGAATTGGACAATAGCATGTGCCCCCCCCCCAAAAAAACAAATGACTTCAGTGCAACCTGTGCTATGGACTACAGCTTCATATTAAGGGTGTCTTGATTGTTCAGTTTTAGTAAACTTTTGTCTTTGTCAGTAGTAAGCTCTACACTGTCTGCTGCTGTAGCCGTGGTCCATGTCCCTGAACACCCCCCCAAACTGAGAGTTTACTAATACACCAAAAATCTACTAATAGGTTTAATTGGTGCCATTGCTGCAAAGCAAATAATGCCATTATATGTAAACGTTAGCTTTATTGTTCCTGTGTGGATAACTCGTCCCATACCCTCTGTCGTTGAGACGCCGTTCTTGGACCAGGTCGATGGTGGAGTGCTGTTTTATTTGTAGCATATACATTTTGTTGTGTTACATATATACACACAAACACGGTGCATTTTTGTGCACCATAGTTTGAGCTCTATTAGCAGAGTTGGAGGCACAGAAATCATTTCAGGGACGGCTGAGCCAGAGCAGCGTCTAGCTGTGTGTCTGAGGTAAAATAGGATTATTTTACTGTTTGTATGTTCAGTACCAGAGTGCATTTTGAACTGCAGCACACTTGTTGCCAAACGCAGTAATCTGATTGGTCAGATGTGTTTGTTCAGAACTAAGAAATCTGATTAAACAGGAAAAAAACAAAAAACTGAGCTTGGTTTGAAAAAATAAATGTTGTAAATTTGTCTGTGCGAGTTGCTGCATTTAAAATAGATTCGTCTGAAAATGATTTTTAATGCACAGAAAAATCACACGCATGTTACACATCTGTTACACACGTTTGATCTGTAACTGCTCCTTAAACATCTTTAATAATTTGAACAAGATCTTAAAAATCTTTTTATTTTTTTCAGCAAAAATAAAATAATCAAAATAAAAGCATAATTTCATTAACAGGAAGTTAATCTGTTGATAATCTGTTGATCTGGCTGATTTTTAAAATAAAAGCCTGAAATAACTACCGGAGTAGACCAGAACGCTTTAAAATCATCATATCATGTAATTACTTACTGGATCTGTTAAGTTTTACAATAAAAAAAAAAAAAAATAGAGTTAATTTTCGATGCTCATAGATATCTCAGATTTTCAAAACAAACTTGTATAATTGAGGATTTTTATCTTCAAGTCTTCAAGTTGTCACATTTTCAAATTTAAATTTGGTTCTTAATTAGTCAAACTAAATAGCTAATAATAAAAATTCCCCTTTTCCCTCAGTGTTTTCTGCCAACCTGCAGTTTACTGAAGGTTTCATTGTACTTTAACATTTGATTATAACAGATTTATAATCCGCAGCCTCGTCTTGGTGCCTTACGAGAGCCGTTTGCGTAGTCTGTTCATTTATCAGTCTGTTACTGAGTTTTAAACAGAATAATGAATGAAAATATTTAAGTGTCATTAAATTAATATTGAGTCACAGCGATCTAGAAAAATCTTGTCAGAGTGGTTTACTCAGTAATAAATATGCTCTTCAAGTAAGAGTAGCAGGAAAAACTAATTATACTTGGTTTGTGTGCCAATTCTCTCTCTCTCTCTCTCTCTCTCACACACACACACACACACACACACACACACACACACACTTGCTTAATTCAGCATCATCTAGCAGACAGAATAGATGGCACTATTGAAGTATGCTATAATACTATAATACTATAATACTTCCACTTCTTGGAGAGCATTAAGTGCAGCTTTGTTGAAATGAGCCTCAGATGTAATAATTCAGATGCTGTGAAGTGGGAGAGGTTTATCTTTCTCCTCGGCACTGACTGGATGTAATAACATTTCACTCTTTGTCCGAGTGTGTTCAGTTCAAAATGTTTGCACGTGTGTTTCATCGGTCTGCTAATTTGTCCCCAACTCATCAATTAACTTTTAGATCTCTAAAATGTTTTTTTTAATTCAAAAAATGCTAATCTCAGGTTAAAGAATGAATGTAGTGAATATATTAATTAACTGATTGATTAATTGAACAACTCAGACTAACTGGAGCTGAAGTTTAGTGATTCAGATGTTGAGAAGTTCTGAAACAAGATTTCACTCTATTTTCTACGTCTTGATTCCCCATCACACACACACACACACACACAGACACAGACACAGACACACACACACACACACACACAGACACAGACACACAGACACAGACACAGACACAGACACACACACACACACACACAGACACAGACACACACACACACACACACACACACACACACACACACACACACACAGACACACACACACACACACACACACACACACACAGCTGCTGACTTTAAATTATGACTGAGAGGAATGGAGGAGGTTTTGATGGACTCAGGTTTGTAAGTCTTCCAGGAGAGAAACTGCAGCATGTTTCGTTTCGAATGATTGCCATTTCCTGAGGAATGCTTTGATGTGATAAATGCTGTTGGTGAGACTCCTTACAGCTTCTCGCATATGGGTAAGACTACTTAGGAAGGATTTTCATGGCAGTAGACATGGTTTTCATTTTCATATGAATAATTAGGCAACATTTCAATCTTAGTGAGAATCTCTGATTTCTCCGTCTCCGTGTTACTTTATCCCTGTTTATTTTTTATTATTATTTTTTATTAATTTCACACTAGTGACCCCAGTTCGCTTTGTTTGGACCACATAATATTTCGAGCACACGTATATCACAGGCACGAGTGGCTCTGTTTCTGTCTGGGTAAAGTTAAATTCTGATGAGGTCAGACCCCTGGAGGTAGATGCCAGTGCGCTCCATCTGTCACCGCGGTGCTGGAGACACACACTGCTCCCAGGCCTGCTTTCAGTGGGCATGCTGATATCCTAGCTTTAGGAGCTAAGGCTTCATTGATGAGGCTCCTGAGACCTTCAGCTACCAAGTAGCTTTTGGTAGCTGTTGTACAGTATGTGGTTGTCACAGTTCCTTTGTTGTTTGTCGGTGCTTTTCAGTTCGTGTTCGTTGGTACTGTTGTTAAAAGAAGTAGCTGCTGCTTGAAAAAACCTCCCAGCCTTCACCTGCATCAGCTCGTAATGTAACAGGAATGGAGGATGGGCGATATGACCTCAAAATAATATCATCGTATTTCTATAAAACTTGTGATCATATTTCTGATGATATAAGGAAACGATCCAGTGAGTTACTGTCACTGATGACAGACGACATAATTCAATGTGTGAATCTATTAGCACGAGATGCTAGCAGCACTTTAATGCAATAGCAGAGACACAGCATGCGTCGAATCTAAGCCCAAATGTAACTTTGGTATTTTTCCTGAAAATTGTAAGTAAAAGTATAACGAGACTGCTCAACACTGTAGTTTAACAGTAAGTAAAGTTCCTGAACCTTGTAACTGTTCAGGAGTTGTTACATAAAAACATTAAAATGAAATGTATTTTTGCATGGGGTGTATCTTGCATCAAGCTTTTTAACCAGCTGCTCAAAGCCCTGTAGTTTTACCATTGAACCACATCAGTAATTTCCATCCACCGTCAGCTCTTCCTGTCTTATGGAGTACAGCTCGCCGTTCTCGGTGGAGCCATTTGTGAACATTTGGGTCAGGCGTCACCAGCTGCAAATATCTCTTCCTTCGTAGTCTGGATGGACAGTGAAACATGTTTGTTGTTTCCACCTTTCATGGAAAGTTTCCTTGCATATTTTGCAGTCTTGCAAAATATGCAAGACTGCAAAATATGCAAGGAAAGCAAGGAACGCACAGGCTGTTACACGTGGCTGCGCGTTCCTTATTGTCGTGTGCATCAAGCAGTGTAAATTCATGGGAATGACACTTCTACATCATGTAAACATTTACACTGATATTATTGCAGATGCGGCACTGCGGCAACAGTATGTGCACATGTAGGATGTAAGGAATACTTGTGCAGTACTCGTTCATGTTCATTACTGTGCAAACCTCTGCTGGTTTAAGGGATGTAGAAAACATCGTAGTCACAATCTCGTAAATGGTTTGTGCAAAAAAAAAAAATTGAATAGAAAATGTGAACACAAAACAAGGCTACACATTTACTATTAGCAGTTCTTTATGAGCAGAAGGCTGTTTGTAGTCAAGCGTTAGCCCGAAGGCATTGTGATATTGCTTTATCGAGTGTAGAAACACTATGTACTTTCCTGCCCTGTGCGTGCAATCGTAGTTCATGGATAGCAGATCTAATGCAGTGATACTAAGCAGCTATTCAGTTATTATGACTGTTAGTGTAATAATGTAGAGCTAAGGCACTTCCAAAGCATGCTACAGTATCCAGTGTGACACTGACCATTTGCAACGGTTGTTTCCTTGTAATGTGTGTTTTTTGGGTCTGATACAGCTCAGTGTTTCATTTTCACAAACACAACCTGCTACAGAGACAGAGAAGCGCTTCCTCGTTGCACTGAGATCAAAGTACGTAGCAGAAGCTGTCTGAAGGATTTGGTTTAGAGGCCGATTTCTATTGAGAGAAGCCTGAGCAGCAACTTATTATAGCATTTGAAGAAATGACTAAATTATTGAGTGCCTTGTCCTCCACAAACCTTTGCTGTCTTGCACCCATTTCAGTTGAAAGGGGTCCGTAACCTCGGCGTGCCCCCGCTGACCTGAACTGATTTAAAAACGTTGCCTTAGTTAACCCGTTGCTCCGTTCTTTCCCCATAATTACTGCTCTGTGATGTCTTTATGTTTGCATTACATGCACACGTGCACAGAAAAGTTCCCCTTACCATTTGTCTCTGTCTGTAGTAAAGACTGTATCAGTGCCATCACCATTGTAACCTCTTTCACTATTGTCCGAGGTTATGCCTGAAGGCTCGTTCTGCCTAATAACACCTGATCTTCTTACAAAGGAGGTTAACAGCAGTCTATTACATGACTGACTGCCCATGATAATACAGTGAACAGCATAAAAGCAGCGCCGTGTAAATGAGTACATTTGTCTGTTCGACTTTGATTCTCACTCTGGAAAGACGTCTTCATTCACAGCACCCTGCAGGTTTCTTGTGCCTCTAAATCATTTTCCTCTCTAACTTCATTTGTTACACACTTTAAAAAGCAGAAGAAAACACATTGGCCTAATGCACACACACTGCATCGAACGGACCGAGTGTATAAATGGATTACAATGCACATAGGTGAGATGGGGAGAGGAGCCTGGCGTTGGTAAGGACGTGCAGAGCTGACACAAGCATTTTGCGTCAGCATAGACTGCCTCTTTCTGTGACTTGGAGGAAGTTTGAAAAAACTGTGTGCGTGTGGGAGGGTAAAGCAGGGAGTCTTTGTATATTTATGACACTTTTTGGCACATTTGTACTAAATACTGTTGTAATGAATGTGAATTATGAGACTGAAGTGGTAGCTCTCTAAAAGTCTGGGTGCACCGAAGGGTCTTGATATTTTTCTTCATTTGAAATTTTGTCCCTATTCCCTTTGGAGCGAGCGCCATTTAATTAGACTATCCTGCTTTTTTTGTGCTGAATAAAACTTCTTACAAATGGTTTGATCCTGTGGATGTGCTGCTGTGACAGCAAATCTAACATCTTTGTAAGAATTATTAACAAGAATTGCAAAATCTGAGAATGAATAATTTAACCCAGCAAATGTGGATGTGGAACATCTGGATCTCTAAAGGATCTGGTGGGTACGATTTACCAAAAGCTTTAGATGAAGCTGTTGTGGCCATGTTGTTACTCTGAAGTGGAAATGACTCCACTTGAATTCTTTAAACAAATCTGAATGGCGACTTTTTTAGCTGCCCCTGGTATCCCCTTCCCTTTCGTCAGGTGTAACACTAGCTTGGTACCCGGCACGTCTGGTATCCGAGCTCATAAAAGCTCATATAAACCATTTCTGCGACCACTAAACAGCAAAAACAACAAAAAAGTGAACAATACATTTTCTAAAAGCCAAGTTTCATCACGCTCCAACCAGAAGAACGCCACAAATGTGTTTGACGCTTGATAACCAGTAATGTGAATCAGACTTACCTTTGCCGACTACGGCTCGTTTCCTGACTAACTCCCACAATGCCTCAGAGCCGTCTCCCATCAAAAATCCCCAGTTACAGACATTTGATTGGACGAGGGCATGTGTTGTAAATTTAGCATCAGGTGTGTTTCTTGCCTTGCAGCTTCTGATTGGTGGAACTGATGTTACCGTGATTCTATTGGCTCAAACGATTTGGGGCAAAAAGGACCATCCCACAGCATTAAGTGCAGCTTTGTTGAAATGAGCCTCAGATGTAATAATTCAGATGCTGTGAAGTGGGAGAGGTTTATCTTTCTCCTCGGCACTGACTGGATGTAATAACATTTCTTTCACTCTTTGTCCGAGTGTGTTCAGTTCAAAATGTTTGCACGTGTGTTTCATCGGTCTGCTAATTTGTCCCCAACTCATCAATTAACTTTTAGATCTCTAAAATGTTTGTTTTAATTCAAAAAATGCTAATCTCAGGTTAAAGAATGAATGTAGTGAATATATTAATTAACTGATTGATTAATTGACAACTCAGGCTGACTGGAGCTGAAGTTTAGTGATTCAGATGTTGAGAAGTTCTGAAACAAGATTTCACTCTATTTTCTACGTCTTGATTCCCCATCACACACACACACACACACACAGCTGCTGACTTTAAATTATGACTGAGAGGAATGAAGGAGGTTTTGATGGACTCGGGTTGTGCAACAGGGAAAAAGGCCCAGTGTATGTGAGTGTGTGGGTAACTCTTCACAAAATATTCATTTCTGCAGATGGTGTCAAAATGAGTTTGTAATTTCAGAGAAGTCCTGTATTCATGTTGGGCTTGTCATCTTTGAGCAGGGACCTCAGAAAGACCCTCGGGGGCTCACGAGGTTTAAAAAAGTAAAGAGAAAAGATTTGGACTGGGAATCTCTGACTTCCAACTTTCTCTTCATCATGTAAGCACTAGATCACTCGAAGCCCTTACTGTTCCCTTAAATTCTGGAAAAAATGGTCACCCTGGTACGTTTGCTGGCTGCGGTACCAAAGGACAACAAGTAATATTGCATTTTTCAAATTTTAGTGAAAGACTGATACAGTGAGTATTGGTTTTGGTGGGATCCCTGCACAGAACTAAAAACCAGTTTTGAGGAGTGCGTCTGTTATACATTTGTCCACCAATAATCAGTCAGTATTTATAATATTGGTTTAACCAGAGTATGCTGTCTGTTCAGAAAAGGCTGGCTTATGTTTATTAGACTGCAGCTCCCAAATATCATGTTAGCATTAGCCTGCACTGCAAATGCAGCTTCTAACATGCTTTTGGAGCTTAAAGACGAGGAAGTTGTGCTTTTGTTAGAAGGATAATACTTGAATTTGTCTTTCATTATCATTCATTGGCATTTTTGTCAGCAAGTGCTCGTTAATTTCTATATTGATGAACTGTTTCCTGCAGCACAGTTACCAGTAAAAATGTCTGGAAGCCTAGCTAGATGTGTGCTAAACTAGATCGTGCAGTAACAGATGAGGTTGGATACTGGAATCTACCACACCACAGTGCCTAACTGCACCAAACTGCAGACTCCTTTGCTGCTGACCAGAAAGCTCAGCCCATTACAAAAGCCTTTAATGCATTTCACTGCAGGCTTCACATCACTCTAACAAAAAGGTCTATAAAAGGGATAGTGTAGCATAAGTGTGTGCTGCAGTAGAAATGCTTCTGTAAAGCCTGTGGGAACCCTCCACCTGTCCTTTCTGACTGTTTACATTTGTTTTGCTTACACTCTACACCACCAGGACCTCGGTGCTTCCAATGAAGTGCCAATATTTCTTTTTCTTTTTTTAATGTGTGCTGCACCCATCAGCTATTTCATTTTGGGCACCAGTTTCCCACCCATCTGTCACACCCACACTGGCCTCAGGAGACATTCGAGCCGAGGTGCCGTCGAGCAGCATGGATTAAGTTGAGTTATCAGCGTGTGTGGGCGAAGGCCGGAGGTAGTATGAAGTGAGGAGTTCAGCGAAATGATAAGTTCATCGATAGGTTGTCAGACCTTCAAATACCAAATAATGCTAAGCTCATTAATGGCTCTTGACATTTAAAAGTAGAGCAGGGCAGGTTGGTAGCCTTAGCTAAGAGATCAGCCGCGGTAATGAAGTCGATAAACGATATTCCTCTCACGGCCAAATGAAGATGATGAATTAACGGTCTGGCATTTTTCTTTGTGTGTGCTGTTTGTGGGATGATGCCGTCAGCTCGCCAGCATTTCAAAAACAATTGATTTTCTCTGGCACAACCCCCAGAAGTCTGCCTAGAGGAGGACTTGTAAGGGAGAGAAGAAGGCATCGATTGGTACTTCATTGTAAGAAAGAGGCTAATGTAAAATCAAATCTATTGACAGCTTGTTTCTGAAAGAATATTTAAAAAAAAAACCTAATAAAAGACGACAGTTTGAACCGATTAATACAGACGAGTATGAAGCCAGGTCTTCTTAAAGCTCTGATCCTGTGAGACAATTGCAGAATGATGAACAAGAACACCTTCAGAAGAGCTTTTTGTCACGACTGCTCTCCTTTGGCCACGCTGCCTTGACAGATATTCCTGTCTGCTGAATAATACCTCTTTACCAGCCCCTTAATTAATTTTCCACCTTTCACACATGTATTTATTTCAGTCTCCTGGCAGTAATGGCAGATGTTCATTTAGCTACATTTTGGAGCCAGAGTGATGTATGGCATGCATTAATATGCTGTGACAGCCCAGTGAGTGACGCATTAATGAAATAAGCTGTCATCTCTGAACATTCAAAGAAATATTGGGATTAGATGATCGCTCTGTTATTTGCAGTAGCTTGATGGATCTTAATGTGTGTAACATTGAACGTACTCATTAAATGAGCTTCTCATTCCTGTTTCTCATTTGAACCTAATCTGAACCAGGGCCATGTTTAAACTAGTTTACATTCAGCATCCTGGCTGTGTAAAGGACCTCTCAAGCAAGCAGTCTACTAAATGTTGGCCGGTGCTGATGAAAGAAATCTTTCCCTTCAAATCAGGTTTTTCATGGTGCCTCACTAAGCATTTTTTTTTCAGTCTCTCCACTGTGGGGACTCGGTTATGCTGTATCGGGCGTTTTGTTGGCATGGTAAGGATCCATTTGTCCCCATTGAGGGTAAGGTCACCGCAAATCAATAGAGAGTTGTTCTGAGTAATAGCCCTGATTCTATAATCAAATGTTTCCATCTGTTTCAGCGTGGCACCTATCCATAGAGGATGAGAGCATCACTGAACAGTTTGATAAGTTAGAAATTGAAACTGCGTGGTCCAGCCTCCGGAGGGGTCCCACTCCCACCACGTAACCATAATTTAACCTCCCGAGACCCGAACTCTTTCATGGCATGCATTTTAAATTTCTCTTTGCTATTTGGGCTGATTGGGACCCGATGAACGTAAAAACAAAGAATTATGCAATTTTCTTTTTTATTTTATTTAGTTTTTTTTTTACCTGATTTGTGTTTCTGAGAAAAATATGAGGATATTCGCTTTAAATTTCGATAGAGCAGTGGCAGTGTAATGTCCTTGGGCGATCGTGGCTCAAGAGTTGGCAGGTCGTCTTGTAATCGGAAGGTTGGCGGTTCGAGCCCCGGCTCGGACAGTCTCGGTCGTTGTGTCCTTGGGCAAGACACTTCACCCGTTGCCTACTGGTGGTGGTCAGAGGGCCCGGTGGCGCCAGTGTCCGGCAGCCTCGCCTCTGTCAGTGCGCCCCAGGGTGGCTGTGGCTACAATGTAGCTGCCATCACCAGTGTGTGACTGAATGTGTAAAGCGCTTTGGGGTCCTTAGGGACTAGTAAAGCGCTATACAAATACAAGCCATTTAAGTGGATATCAGGCCGAGGGCTGCTACGATTAGTCGACTATCAAAATCGTCGACAACTAATTTAATAGTCGACGCGTCGTCTGAAAGACGCAGGAATAAGTAGTAGGATTTAAGAGTGTAATAACGGGCTGAAACAGAAGATGGCAGCACTGCATCTACAAGGATGCCAGCTGCTAAAACGCCGAAGAAGAAGAAGCAGCAGTCTCGGGTATCGTAGCTGTGTCCAAATTCAGGGCCCGCATTTGTAGGCCGATTACATCACAGCGGCGCGACAAAGCCTGTCCAAATTCAAAGACTCCTCCGAATGCGGCCGACAAATGCGTCCTTCTTTTCCCCAGATTTGAAGGATGGGTCGGGTGTGTCCTTTATGGCCCAACCTATCCCAGAATTCATAGCGCGGCCCAGCCAATTCCAGTTTCCAACAATGGCGGCAGCTACTTAGTTTTAATATTACTCTTATTTCTCTTTCTGGGTCACAAAATAAACTTTTAACATATTTTCAGGTGAGAATGTAGCTGTGGAAACCTCAAATATCTGCTCGGTTTATCAAGACACCACATATTTGCAAAAGGGCTCCGACGTTTTCGGAGACGTCTGTTACCCATCAGCTCGATAGCTGACTGGGGGTTTAAGGGTCACTAGAGCCGGCGAGAACAGCGAACACCCGGCACATCATTTTCAAACCCCGCGGTCTTTGGCTACTCAGGTTAAACATGATATCTAAGTCACTCAGATAACTTAAAACTGTTATTGTTTGGCTTTTTTTCAGTATTTTATTTGTTCCGGAGTAAATCGGCTTGGAGATTAAAGTTATAGTTTTTACACAGCTGAATAAACGTCAAGCAGAAAACTGATTAAACAGAAGTGTGAGACGCTCGAGAATTTACTCCGGTGTCCTGTTATATTTTAGATAGCAAGGAGCAGACGGCTGAGTTTATTAAACTCCACCGAGACAATCTGCAAATTTCATTAAAAATTTAATAAACTATCATCTTGTCTTTATTTTTAGTTAGCACATACCTTAAACACTTAAAGCTGTAAGCTAATGATAGTTATATAAGAGCAGATGCTGCTGGTGCAAGAAGCTGTAGTTTTACGTTCAATGGATGATGATCTGATTAGTCGACTATCAAAATAATGGTTTGTGGCAGCCCTGATCAGGCCCTTGTAGAACAAAATGTAGTATTTTGGTCTAGGCAACCCAAAATGTGATGTCCACATATGTGGACACCAGGTCCTTGGAGGTTAAATGCCATATGAGGAATATGTTGTGGAACAATTCTCTTCTGCCACTCCAGAGTGCCAGAGATGTGAAGAGTCAATGCCGAGACACCACAGCTGCTGTGACGGCATGTTTCAGACTCATCGTCTGATTTTTGTCCCCTCGGATTTGTCCACTGTCTGCCTAGCAACAGGATAATCAGAAATGAACACTAAAGGGGAGTGATGAAATAAAAACAAGTGGTCTGACGTTGTGAACTGACCTTTGGCATGTTCTTCTAACCATGTTACATCCTACCCAGAAACAACAAGTTGTGTCTGGAATGGACTGTGCAGCAGCTTTGATTGATGTCATGATGTGCAGCTCAGCTCATGAGCACTTGGGTCACGTGCCTAACACTGACACACTCTTCTCTCTCGCTGAGGGAGACACTGGTGCATTTATATGAACTCAGACAAAACAAATAGCTCAGCAGCAGGGGAAATGCGCAACAACCAGCATCAGTGTTTGGAGTTGACATACAGACGGAAGGAATAGGACTGTGGGATGTTGGAGCAAGGTGCAGTTTGCAGTCTGAAACCGTCCTCTCCATCATTTTAATTGTAATTTAGTCGCTACAAAGAGCTGCGTCGACTACTCTGATGGGGAGGGCTGGAATTGATTGAGAATTGATTGAATTTCAGGACCCACCGATGTTTAAGAAAGATGCTTTTTTTTCATGGGGTGCAGAAATGAAATTGAAATTCGACTGTATTGTTTTGCTTTTACTTGATTGGCAATTTGATTAAACAGTTGAAACATGTTTCATTCAGTCTGCCTGGGGTGAGACAAGGGGGACTTTATTTGTTTGCAGTGTTTGTAAAATGCATTGTTGGGACTGATTCATGAATAACAACCAGTGCCAGCTTAAGGCTACTTTAGCAGCTAATGTTCGGTTAACGGCACATCATTAATGCTTCCACCTCTCCCCGATACTTGTTAATGTAGTACGCAGCTCTGAAATGAAGTTCCAACGTGTCCTCATCCATGTATTAGCACGGAAGCAAATCACATCCCTGTCGTAATGGAATCGACTTTTCTCTTTTAAGAAGAATACATTCCCTGTGTGCCACCAGGTCATTAAGTTCTCTGCTTTTCTTTCCACTTCTCCTCTGCTTAATTCAGGCAGGCTCCACAGGTGTGAGGGTTTGCACAGGCTGATTGTAAAAGAAGCAGAGCTTCCAGTGTCACGCGGTCCTCTTTGTGCGTAATGGTCCCCATCAGGGTGCATTTGGACAGATATTTTTCCTTCTTGAGAGAAAAACCTTTTCATTCTTAGCTGCACAGTGCATACTCATGGTGGTGTGCTTAGGACTGTGTGGGCATTTGTGTGTCTTTGCACCACACCGCCTGTGGACTTATGGACAGAGCCCTGTTGAGATCTCTACCTGGAGCTTTTGATCCCCGCTCTCTTCTCTGATCCGTCTTTAAAACGCAGCCAACCCACCACTGCTTCCATTTCCATCTGCTTCCATTGCTGCACACTCTGATAAGCTTTGCTCACTAACTGCACTGCTTTACTTGTTTTGGTTCTTAAGTGCCAAACTATAATCCAGAGTTACATGCTCTTTTGCAATATTTAGAAAATGAGCACATGTCATGGAAACGTGTCCTCAATGTTTTGCTTTGCTTTAAGCACCTTGGTTATCATGAGGCTTTACTATGCAGCCCGATTTGCAGTTACATATTTTCCAGGTCAGATGATATTGAGACACTAATTAAAGGCTTCATGGCTGTGTCTCAGTGCGATGTCACCCCTCGCTGCCTTTGCTCAGTAGGAGGGTTTGAACTGAAACTGCTTCAGATGAAAATCACTGAGGTTCATGCGATACAGATTTTCAGTTAGTCATGTTCTGTACTTCAGTTCAACATCCACTGTGAAGTTGTTTTGGGCCATCTACTTTGGTTGGACATATTTGAAGCAGACTTTTGCAAGCAGCTGTGGATATTTCACCCAAGTCCAGCCTACTGAATGTAGCCTGGGAAAAGCTTTTGGCACATCCTCTCAATGAATAGATTTCAACCCACTGAAAAAGTAACTAAAGTTTTACTTTACTCATGCAGTGCTTTTCACAGACACACAAGTGGCAAAGCACAGTGTGTCCACAATCACAGCACTATCCAAAGAAAACCATGTGAATTAAAAATGAATAAAAACACGACTAACAACAAATATCAGAGCGCTTGATTAAACTAAAACACTGACCCTACAACATTTAACATTAATTGTGTCTTCTGCATTTACCCCTCACTGTAATTACAATAAGTGCAATATTTAGATAAATACTACACGTTTGTGTGGATACTGTGCAATTTTCTAACACACCCTTAATCAAAAACGGAGCTGCTGTCCTCATGGTCCAAGCAGCTCTTTCACTTTAACACCTTCAGGCCTCCTGGTAGAGATGGATGATTTTACGTGTCTAAACAGATGTGGATGAAATCAGAATGTTAAGATTTACATTACAAAGTGAAGGGCAAGGCCAAAGATCGCAGGCAACAGAGACTATTTAAAGTAATTATGAAGCATATTTGATCTGCGGTGGTAGTCAATGCACGATGAAGACAGCCATGCAAAAGTGTTACGAAAGCTCCACCGGCTGCCGGTAAAATATGTTTCCTATCACGGAGCATGAAGATGCATCAGGTATATCTGGTTCCAGCGTTTGCATGGTTGGAATATTAAGCATGAAAGTGAAGGCTTAGGTGGGAGGAGTAAAGATGGTGGTAATATGAAGGCACGGATCCTGTGACAAATGCTCTGCTGGGGAATTCCTCACAAGGTTTGGAGGAATAGTGAAAGGAGAGCGGTGTGTGTGTGTGTGTTGTTGTGTTGTAGCTGTTGATTTACACCTGTCATTGATCATACTGTTGTTCTGTGTGCAGGATTGTTGCGATTTATGTAATCGCTAAGGATGAATCTGTAATGCTGCCGGGCGAACAATGCAGGGACATTTTTCCTTTGTTGCTATGATGCTTGGAGCTGAAGCCAAGATTGTGTGTTTCTGTGCACTGAAGAATACTTAGATGGCAAAAGATGTACAAAAGTAGATGTCAGGGTGTGTTTTTCATTCATTTTTTAAAGATGATAATGTTTGTTTAACATGTAAAGTTGTCTCTGTTCAGTAAATATAAACTTTTGGTCAATTTGGGGCCAAGCCTTGTAATCATCTGTCTGTGTGTGTGTGTGCGTGTGTGTGGATGGGTATTAACATTTTTGTGGGGAGTTTACTAGGGGTGCAACGATACTCCTATCGATATTGAACTGTTCGATACAGTGCTTTCGGTTCGGTACGCATATGTATGAACAATACAAAAATTTATTTGATCAACTTTTCTTCTGACGATGCTGTCTGTGTTGAGCGCTCAGTGGATCTGCGTTCCACTACTCCGCCTAGGCTGCACTGTCGAGTGCAGATCCGCTGAGCGCAGCGCAAGCTAGCAAGACAGAAGCTAAGCTCGTTGCAACATGGCAAATTGAACCTCCCCCACCCTCATTCAGATCTGGCGTTTGGAACTATTTTGGTCTTCATGTGACGTATGACCCTGAAGGTAAGCGCGTCATGGACAAAAGTAAAACAGTATGTTGGATGTGCCACGCAATGCTCAATTACATGGGTGGGAGCTAGTGCGTTAGCGCAGTTAGCTCGTTAACGTGTTGGCCATCCAGCCCCACGCACGGGGCGATCCGCGGCAGCTCGTTAACGGAGATTTGCCGTGTTGTGGCGTTAACGTCATTTCAGATTAACGCTGACAGCACTAGTGGGAACACGACGAATATGACTGCACATTTACTCCGACAGCATCCTAGTGCAAAGACAAGTGGAAGCAGACAAAAACAACAAGCAGGCATGCTGCAAACTTTACCCGAGTCATTTAGACAGCCGTTAGCACAGGATTCTCCTCATGGGGACCTGATATGTTTAATATGCTGCTGAGAATATAGCCCAGAAGAAGCGTATAGTATAGCTTTTATTTTGAAAGAGACGTTTCTCTGTAATAAACTCTCTTTTCCAAAGATGAGGGATTTCTCCATCAGATTTATTATTTTATTACTTTGTTGTTTCAGAAACATTAAATTTAAAAACTGTACTTTTGAGTTAAAATATATATTTATAATTTTAATAAATGACAAATTAAAAAAGCATGAACATTTTTTGTATCGAAAAAATATCGAACCGTGACACCAAAGTATTGAACCGAACCGTTTGTGTATCGCTGCACCCCTAAAGTTTACTATACTTGTGGGGACCTTGTGCCTTCAAACTCGGTCCCCACAAGTTTGAAGGCATTTTCGAGACTCAAAATGTGGTTACAGTAGGGTTACAGCTAGGTTATGGTTAGGTTTAGGGTAAGGGTTAGAGTAAGTGGCTAGGGTAAGCATTATGTCAATGAGATGTCCTCACAAGGTCATAAATACACACGTGTGTGTGTGTGTTCACTTGGTGTTCATGTATAGTGGCCTGTGACTGTGAGAGAGGAAGAATATGAGAAAGAGACAGTGGTTGACAGATGGAAAGTGTGTATCACAGTATGTGTGGGAGGTGGGGTGTAGACAGTTGTGATGTGTGTGTGTGTGTGTGTTCATAAATGTGTGCGATGGGGACAGTTATGCTCCAGATTTGGAGCTCTGTACCCCAAATGAAAACATTGGCCTGTATTGTTTTTGGTGAGTGCTGTACACTCTGAGTCTTCAGCTGTAGGGAACAGATCCCACAGTGTGTCGTCTCCTGTGGGATGACTCGTTTCTTTACAGTATCCACAAACTCAGCGATATCATTTTCCACAGAAGAGTCATTGATACATTTGCTCCTGAGCATTATTTCCTTAAGAAGTTACACACGACAGCTTTTTGATTCCTTTTTAGATGATTCAGTTCTGTTCACTTTTGATATTTATGCTGTCGAGGTCTTTGTTGCTGTGACAAAGTCTCAGTGTCCTGATGTTTATTTAGTGAGGACTATAGAAAGCATCATTCCTGCCGTGGCGCTGGATTATTCCTGGTGATATGAAGTATGCTTCATTTTTTTAAATGTAATTTTTAATTTTGCTGGCATTACACGTTATGATTTTTATTTTTAATGAACTTTAGCAAAATAAGTCCTGCGCTCAAGCGCTACCTGACGATAATGAGATGTTTAATGTGCACTTGTTTATGAAAACAGTTCATTTACACTTTTATGTGACGTTGAGAAACTGAAATGTTTTTGTGAAGATTATCAGTGCGCTAAAATAAATCGCGTTTTACTGACACGAGAAGCGCGTTGCTGGCGAATCTTCACGTGTTCACGCTCAACGTGAAAAGTAGGCCGTCACCGAGGCGATCTCTCCTTCCTGTGAGTAAAACATCATTTTTTGGTGAAACTGTTTGGCGGGTAGCTGTTTATCGTCTGCTCAAGTCAGGGTCAAAGGGCTTTGGAGGACCGCGTGTGACCCCTGAGGCTGCTGCTGTATCGCTCACCTGAACCCACCTGAGCTTCTGTCCTGTGGCAGTGCAAGACTTTTGTAAATGGGAGGTTTGCATTGAAACAAAAGGTCCTCTTATGTAAATGCCAGCAGGGTCTTTGTTGATTTAGCACTTCCCAGGGTGTGTGTGAAGCACACACACACACACCCTGGCTCGCATTAACACACTCCCTCTCTGGCTGGGCAGGGCTTTAGGATGGATTTAGTTTTGCCAGCTAATAGCAGGGTATCAGCTGTATAGTACAAACAGCGAGTGGAAGCAGCCCGTAGGCTATCCACACAGGCCTTATCACTCAGAAAGCAGACCCCATGATAAGGTATTATGTTTTTCACAATAGTGTGCTCTGTTTTCTCCTGTTTGTGCAGTTTCCCCGTTGTGCGTGCTGTAATAACCCAAGGCTGCCAATTACACAGAGCGAGTGTGTTAGTGGTGTGTAAGCCACTGTCGTCACATCCATCGGGTCTGAAAGCAGCGTTTTGATTCAGCAGTGAGGAATTTCCAGAAGCCTGAAATCTCGGCCCGTGCTATTTGATTTACAAGATTTTGACTCTGTGTGAGTTTAAGAGCGCAGTTATACCGAACCCTCCTCATTTATCTGCTCTGCAGGATTACTCCTGGTATCAGAAGCTCGATGACTTGGCAGTCGTATCGATTTCTTTTATTCAGAGGTGTAAGAAGGTTTCGCCAGGATCTGAAAGAAATCTGATGATTGAAAAAAAATAGTGAATGCTGTAATTCTCCTTTCTTTTCTCCACTGGCTTGTGCAAGTGCTGGCACTCTTTGTGCTTAGTTCTGTGAGGGCAGCAAAAATGTTCCAGAGTGAACATAATCCAGTGGTTCTGCATTAATGTGCACTTTACCCAATCTCACAAAACCACGGTGCTGAATATTGTTGTTATTCATGCTGTCGTCTCGTGTCAACATACTGTTGCTGTGCTTAGCTTCATTTAGCCGACCTGTGATGAAGGTATTTCTGCATCTAAAGGCTAAACAGGCGCTGCTCCTGTGGCGACCGGCAGCAGACGTTTGATAACAAAAACGAGCTTAGAAGGTTCATTGTGTTGTTAAATGTTTGAACCATCCACTTCACAGTGAGTCTGACGTGTTGCTGTGAGGAAGAACAAGAGACTCCAGGTTTCTTTTATTCCTACTGCAGCCCATCTGCTTAATGGCAAATAACTGTCTTGTGGCTTTTTATTGGTATTATTGTTATTATGATTATTAATATTATTGTTTTGTTTACTCTTAATGTTGCCTTGCTGCTAAAATCATTTCCTTTGTGGGACAATAAATTTGGATTGAACTGAAAAAAGCAGTCAGCTTTTTGTATGACAGGCTGCTGCTGCTGTTGATTGGCTTAGAGAAATATGTCATCTCTGTTGACATGGAAATAGTCCTGTCCTCCACATAATGCATCCTTTTCCTCGGTTAGCTAATGCAAATGCACGCCTAACTTCTTTGATATTTTTCCAGCTTTCCGGATTATTCAAAAAGAAAACGGGAGCATAATAACAATTTGTTAAAAACGGAGAGATATTCTGATCCAGAGGTGCAGCTTACAACTTCCCACCAACCAGGTCTCTCAGATGGATGTGCTATTTGTGGTGGTGTCATTTTTGGGGGGCGAGTAGCTAAAAAGAAATGCAAAATACAGCCAACGGGTGCGTATCGTGTAGGGAATAAGAGGGTTGAGCAGTTTGTGACAGTGGCTGTACTGGATGTTTGTTTCTGTTGTGTCAAAGCTTCTATTAAATCTTTCTGTCAGTAAACAGAAGGTTGATTTGATGTTCCCTCACCAGCAGACAACACACGGACGTGCTGGTGATTTATCTGCCAATCTTTCCCACTTTCAACAGAGTCACAGGATCATTCAAATGGATCAATCCACTCTCTGCTCTCAGCTGTTGTTGGGTTTAGTTTTTCAACTATTAAACTATTAAATCACGCCTGTCTTACTTCAGTCTCATTGGGTTTGCCAGACGCCGAGCTCCAAGTGTTGCATTATTTTACTTGTTGTCAAATCCTGTCATCAGTGGAAACCAACTTTAATTATTGTCTTCACATGTTTTCCATCCTGTCAGTGCTGTTTCTGTTTCCACTGTAGGCTTCCTTCCAAACTGCAAACTTATGGTTGACACAGTTTGTGTTAAATATATGAGCGTATGTGTCCGTGTCACCTGACGTTCCCCACTGGGAGGAAAGTGTTTGGTTCTGTGCCCTCGACATTAGATAAGTCAGCTGGCACAGCTCCACGTGCAGCGAAAGTGATTCACTGCTGGCTCTGCAGCCAACGTCGGCATGAACGCCCTGTCGCTCATCGCGTCTCCTTTGGTTCGTATGTAAGAGTGTAAGAGTGCTAAAATGGAGTCTCAGTCCTTGCTGGGTTTGTAAGTGCAGCCCTGGGAAAGACGGCTGTGGGTGGAGATTGTTGGTTAGTGGCGACTTCTGCTTGTCAGCTGTCCTGCAGTGTCTGCGGGTCGTTCTGGCGCTCTCACAGGGCTCGGGCTTCAGGGCCGACGCTGGCGATCTGTGCGGATGCTGAGACCGTGGATGCTGAGGCTCTGAGCAGCCCTTCTCCCAGAAGGAAGGTTATGAAACGAGGCATCGATTGCCCGTGTGCATACGCCCCCCTCTGTACGATTTCAAAGCTTGGAACTGAAATGGGCGTATGGTTATTAGGCTTTTACATTAGATTTGAAAATATTTATATACAAGCTTCTTGAACCTTTTCTGTGCTGTCCAATCAAACCCCACTCAAAGTAAAACAGTGACTTGATTTGCTGGCACATCACCGTCCTTTGTAAATCTTTAACTGCAGAGTGCCCGGCCGTGGCTCCACACATGGTCTCTTTGGCCTGTTAGCTGAGTAAAACTGAAAAATGCTAAATAGTGTGTTAGTGCAGCGGTCCCCAACCCCCGGCCCACGGACCGGTACCGGGCCGTGAGAGTTGAGGCTCGGGTGTCAAATTTATGGTTTTCAGGGTTTTTATCATTAACTCCGTTTCCCTGGCTCTTTTCCTGTTTCGCGTTTATTATTATATTTACATAATACCACAGTTTTTGTCTTGGGCGTATCATTTTGTTTTGTTGCATTTATCCACCGACACTGTCTGACATTAAACTGGTCCGTGGCATAAAAAAGGTTGGGGAGCGCTGTAGGAGTGTGCCACTTCTTAGCAGACAGACCAAAATATTAATTTTAGACAAGACCTGGATGAACGTGGTCATCTGTAGGTTCCTTCTGGTCTTGATGCAGCTGTCTCTGTTAGCTCTGCTGATTAGAAATCTCCTGCTGCTAATAATAATTGAACATTTCTTTATTAACCCCAAGAAAGCATTGATATTAAACCTGCTGAAGCTTTGAGCACCGTCATTATTGCATCATCACCTGTAGTGCAGTGACAGTTGTGTTTTATAAAAACAGCTATTTTTGTTAAGCATGTAATGAACTGTCTGTCGTTTGTGATGCCGTGGATCAGGATGTGACTGGTGGATAGTGTTATCCAGCGAGATAATGATGCTAATTATTGTATTGTCATCCACTTCTTTTGACAGTTGCATTTGCTTTTCCCTTCATTAGAAATGATAAACAGTTTGCTGAACACCGGCCAACAGTTGAGCTTCAGAGCCGTCCAGGGAGAGCGTGCAGAGCTCCCCGGGACGTGTCTTGAAGCTTGTTAATGATATACGCAGTGAAAAGAAACACACCTACACACACTTGGACAA
This sequence comes from Perissodus microlepis, assembly GCF_051167445.1. NCBI lineage: Eukaryota > Metazoa > Chordata > Actinopteri > Cichliformes > Cichlidae > Perissodus > Perissodus microlepis. Next base: position 1,732,187 of record NC_140470.1, read on the forward strand.
ACTGAAAATGCTCACATATATTTTCTGTATGCCAAGTAAACAGTTTAGACATGAAACAGAAGACATGCATTTATTATGTTTACCACCCATAGCACAGCCAGACATGGAGCCTTTCCTGCTCATTACATGTTATTCCAGCACATATCATGGTTTTTTTCTTGTGTCAAACTATTGTTGGTAGCATGAAACCTTCTGTGAATTTGACATTTAACCTGCATTACAAAGGACGACGTAAATATCACACAGTGTCTCTGCCACACAGTTTATTTGCACAGATCAAAACTTGCATTTTTCCACAATTATCAAGGCGGCGGGAACGCGGGTAGTACAGTTAGCTGTTAAGTGTCTGTAACGTTCCAAAACCAGGATATGACACAGAGAGGTCACACATCTCAAACAAGATTTACCAAAGTAGCACCGACTTAATGCGAGCACCAAATCACAACAGTCACCTCCAAACGGCTTATAGTAATAATATATTTACCTTTATCCTAGAGCTGGGCGATAGAACGATAACGATATGTATTGCGAAATAACTTTTTCTCGATAGAAAAATTAAACTATTGTGATAGACCTCGCCGCTCTTGTCCTCTTAAAAAAAAAAAAGAACAGCCAATCCAAATTAAGTAGCGCAGAGCCGAACCAATCACAGCCGCAGCGTCACGTCATGTGACTTGTTACGTACAGCACAAGTGCCAAGCCGCACATGTGTATTTGTTTGGGAAGCAGCCAGCCGCCGTGCCGCCCGGGTAACGGAGGAAATGAGTGTGCCGACTGGAGAAAAATCAACCGAGAGCGTGACCGAAGGTTACCGAAGAGGAAACAGATGATGCTCCAACGCCGGAGAGATTGTCGAACGGAAGAGCCACAGAAGTTCTGTAGTGTGAAGGTATTTCGGCTATTTCAAGTCTGACAAAAAACAGAGCAGCGGCACTGTAAATGTGCCGAAAGCAAGTCTGGAAATACAATAAAGCGGTGCAGCTCAGTCTGTGACTGGAAGCGCTAATTCGTCATTCGGCTTTTGTCAGACTAGAGTAACTGTTAAAACTGTTTGAAAAGCTAAGCTATACAACAAGGAGAGATTGAGAATTTCCTTTTAGTTCTCAGTTTATTTGATATTGACAAAAGTTAGTCAATTTTGTCTGTTCTTCTGTAAAACAAACTAAGATTTATTTTTAGAGTTAATATTTTGTTTCTAAGTGGAATTGACAATTTAGTCTGTTTCGTTCTATTTTGAAACTTAAACGCTTTAGCGGCTGCCTTTTGTGTAGTTTGCAATATTTGCCTTTATTTATCTGAAAAAGTCTCGTGTTCCTTAAGTACATCTACCCTGTTGAACTTATTATGGGAAATAAATATTTAAATCAAAACAAGCTGCTGATTATTTCACATTTTACTTGTGAGCAACGGCACATTTAAATCTTACAAATATAGTTATTTGGCTTATATCGTGATATATATCGTTATCGCCTGAAATGAAAAAAACATATCGTGATATGAAAAAATCTTATATCGCCCAGCTCTACTTTATCCATCCCATATTTGTTCCATAGTTCATTCCAGCATCTTTACACTCTGCACCATTGGACATTTAAATATAAATATGTTATATGCTTTGTTATTTTCTGCTTTTGTCTGGAAAAACCCCTAAAACCCCCTAATTTTCTGTCCTGGTTTCACTGGATGTGTCACCTCTGCTATTACATCTACCAGACTGCTAATGAACTTAATCAAACTACGCTTTGGTCAGCTAATGCCTTTGTGCTGTGACTTGTTGGTAAAGCAAATTAGACTGGCAGCATCTTCACACTTCTCAGCGGTGGGTGGCTGATGACTCACAGTAACCACAGAAATGAAAATGTTCATAAAATGAATATTAAGAATTTTGATCCCTTGACAGAATTTAGCTTTTGTCCCCCAGTTTGACTTTATAGCCTCATTTAAGAATTTTAACACTTGCTTCTATCTGAGTCTATATCTTGTAGGTGGGGTTGGTAAATTACACGTTGCCTCCTACTGAAACTTTGTGTCTCTGCCTGAATAATTAGTGTTAGAGCACTTTCAGAGCGGCGTTGTAGCAGCAAGGTGAGCCGTGCAGATCGAGGGTAATGACTGAAGCGCTGCTGTGAAGTTTTTTTTATTCTGACCCATACAAGTCGGCACTTGATTCGAGTAGTGGTTGAGCAAGATTTTCTCTTAAGCTGTAACAATGTAACGCTTAGTGAGTAGATTAAAGTGCTGGTGGAATGGTGTTGGGAAAACAAGCTGCCAAAGCCACGAATGGGTAGACCCGTAATTACTGCCTCGCATTGTTCTCTGTCCTTGTTGTCTGAAAGTGATGTGTAATCTTTGTGGAGATGATTATATGAGTGAAATCAGGGAAAGCACTCAGCAGGGTTCTTTTTTCACAGGAAAGCCCAGTTTAGAAAGGTGCAGGTATTTTTCATTTTTGCCTCTAAAAGGCTTAAAACGTTCCACAAAAGTCATAACAAAATGTTATTTCAGTGTAAATTCTTACATGTTTAAAGTTAATTATGTTGCCACAAAGCGACAACAGTCTTTGTTGTTTTTGTGCATCCCTGGTGGGATCAGGTGACCCTGTCTGTGGATCTTTCTCCTTACTATCTGGTAAAGCAACTTCCTGCAAAATAACATTTTACAGAATAACCTTTTGACACATCTAATCTTTTTTTCCTCATTTATCTCAGGAACCTAAAAAGCACGTGCGGTAACTTTCACTACGTTCTGGTGTTGGTCTAACATTTGTAGGTTTGCATGGAATGGTGTGTGTGTGTGGTGTTTTTGAGGGTGGGGGTTGTAATGGATCTGAGATGGCCAGATTAAAAGGTCCACTACGCAGTTAAATCAGCACTGAGCGATGCTGCTAGAAAGAAATTCAGAGAATGAGTAAAATAACAAACAAACAAAGTTAAAGTGATAGTTGGTTAATTATGAAGGTACAGTTTATCTCCACTTGAACATCTGAAGCATTGTTGAGCTGGTGTTTGTGGATATGGGGTTTCGAGGTGCTCGATGAGTGGTGAGGGAGACAGAATCTGATATTTAAAGAATCGAACTTTGCATAAGAACCTGAGCTAAACAGACGTGTTTATGTACATTTCCAGTAAAGCCTTTGTCAGACTTTAGTTCATTTAGAAGACACGTTGGTATCGTCTCGTACTGTTTCCTTCAAAAAGGTTATTTTTGCTTGTCTCACTGCGGCTACTTGAAATTTTGCGTGCAGATTGCACATCTCCTCGTGTACATACGTACACACTTGATGTTTGAATTTCGAATTCAGCAAAGCTTGAAAGCCGAGGCTGTTGAATGTGCTTCTTGTCACAGCGCGGTCTTTTATCTCTAGGTGTCAAGAAAGAGCTGCTTTGCAAGGGAAATTGGGTTTTGGCAGACAGATCTGGAAAATCTAATCAGAGACAACAGAGTTGGAAGTAGTTAGCTTACCCGCAGTCTGCCAGCCCACATTCTGTATGCTGTCACTGTCATAAATATTTTGCACGACTCTCACAATATTGTACAAAGCAGTAGAAAACCAGCATTTGCTATTGCCCCTTACAATAATTGAATTGGTATGAAAGATTAAGTGTGGAAGTGAACACCAAAAATCAGGTAATTACATCTGTCACAGTTTTCAGCAGCGCCAGCATCGGTTCTCTCCATCTTTAAACGGTTTGTAGCAGAGAGCTTGGATCATGATTCAGCCTTAGGAAGGATAAACCCTGGTTCATACAGTTTAATGCTTTCAAACACCAAACCTCTCAGACCGCCACGACTGTGATGATGTACTAGGACACCGTGGAGTCTCTGTATCATCTTTGATCTGTTGTAATGTGAGAGGACTGGCCCTGTCTGAGATTGATTGGGACTCCCACACCACAGGGTGTGGACCTGCACCGTCATTAAACTCCTGTTTCAATGATCTATTTGCCATAATATTAGGTATATGTATACAATGAACCAGTGTCTGGTCCCCTGGTACTCTGACCAGAAACTGGATGAGTTTTGGTAACTGTGCAGATGAGGTGAGAGCAATGCAGAGCTGCAGGAATGTGACGAGAATCTGAGGAAATGCACTGAACAAAAAACAAAAACAGTTGTGTTTTTTGGCTTTTGCGCGTTCTTCTTTCTCCTAGAAGAGACAAAGTCATTGGCTCGTGAGGATGCACCTGACTGATGTTGGTGTTTTGATGAATAACTAGTGAAGACGGGGTAGTAAGGTTGGGCGATTGGACGAATATATCAACTGTCGATAGGCTGAGCCTTTCGCCGATCGCTTTTACAGGAACCATTAATTAATTAATTAATTAATTTATTTGTCCATGAGTAAGTTTGCTAATAACGATGGCTGAAGAGAAGCGCTGTTTTAACGGCGCCATCTTCCAGCTGCAAGCAAATGCAGCGATTCATTTATTCAAACAGAAAGAACGGCAGCGGCCTGTGTTCAGGAAAACAACAAACATTTTATTTAAATAAAAAAAAGCCCACGATGGTGGGGAGGGAAACAAAGAGACACTGGCTTCTGTTTCCCACTATAACCATGTTTATCTGTCTGACACTCGACCAAACAACAGAGAAGTTAAAAATCTAAATGTCTCTTAATCTCTGAGCTAAAGTTACGTCTCTTGTGTGATTTGGAGCATCTGAAATAAATAAATGAATGAATAATCTAAAAAGTAGCTACATTAATACTGAAACAAACAAAAGAAAGTAAAATATTCCCTCCAAACAAAACGTATAAATTCTAAATGTGCAAATCAGATTACTTTGCTCCACCCATCAAAAAGTCTGTGGATGCGCGAATATATCGCCTATCATTGGTTATTCTGGGATAGCTCAGTAGGTAGAGTGTTCACCCCATGATCGGAAAGGGCGAGGGTTCGAATCCACCGAACGGCTACCCTGAGGTGCCTTTGAGCAAGGTGATGATGATGATGATGATGAGATTGCCCACAACCGAGATGACAGACCTTGCCAACCGTACATACAATACACAAACCTCACATTGGGGAGACAGGTCAGGCTAGGTAGTGAGGAAAAAAACATCGAAATGTGTAACACAGAAGGATAATACAGGAATGCACAGATATCAACACACCACAGCACAATAAACACAGACAGCAACATGGGAGAGTTTTCCAGTGTGTACAGCTGATCTGGGAACGCTGCAATCTTCGACTGTGCCTCCAACTGATCCGGTGTCCACATCGGATGGGAGGAGGCGCTGGATCCGGGGTAGGGAGGGTGTATCAGTGTACGTGTTTCGTGCGCGTGTGTGTGTGTGTGTGTGTGTGTGTGTGTGTGTGTATCCTGTGTTCAGCTGAGAGACAGTGTCACCACGCCCGGTTAAGCATCAGTCAACAGTCTCCAGTGGACCCAGGTGGCCTTGAAGCAGGGACAAAGAGTTCTGACAACAATCCTGTTATCATGTTGTTCCAGTCAGCTTCAACCTTGGCAGGCCTTCAGCTGGCGCCAGGGGGGCCGCATGAGTGAAGATGGTGAATGTTTGGGTTTAGTGCGAACAACTGCATCCAATTTTTGGTTGGTCTAATGTCCATCACTGGTGACCAATCATCTCAATTCCCGTTGTTCTTCTCCAAGATCTTATCCATATTGCGTTCAAAACACAGTCTGAGTACTCACAGCCCTGCCAATCGTCTATCATGTCGGCTGCGCCTTATGGGATTTTGAACAGCTGTAGCCGCTTCTTGTTCTTCGATAAGCCAGCTCCAAGCCAGCTCCAGTCAGCCCGAACTCTGTTATCATGGTTCCAAATTGGTAGATGTTGTTCATTGTCCTCCATCGAGAGTGTCGCCAAACACACGACGCAACCGACCATCGAGTATCCGGCAGCAAACGTCTCCGCAGGACAATCGGGCTCTCCCGAGCCCAGCAGGGTGTCAATTCCATTACGGGACCAGTTGAACAAATCCATAATTCTTTAGGTTTTAGAGAACAAGACCGGGAAACTCTTGAGGGTTAGAGTTAGACGAGACTAGACAAAGACATAGAAGCAGCAGCAGGGAAGATAAGGGAGGGAGAGGGGAAAGATGTGTCCGCCTCCTCCGAGAGCCAAAGAGGGAAAAAAAGGTACCGTCTCCACACACTGCTCCCCGGGCGCTGTGTGGGTAGCTGCTCGCTGCTTCACTGAGTGAATGGGTAAATGCTGAAGACTACAAAATGTTCCACATGTGGGAGTATCAGGGTGTAAAAATAAAAAATAAAATTGTTGGACTGTCGGTTGGAAAATTTTTACATATCGCCCAACCTCGTGGGGTAGTGCACTTGGGGAGGCAAAAGGTCATTTTGGACCAAAATGACAATGGTTGGAAATTTCAGTCTTTTCCACTTTCCTTCTATAAGCGAAACTACATGTTTTTGGTTAAATACTGTCCTTGTAAGTAGGGCTGTTCGATATAACCATATATATCGGATGACGATATAAAAACGTCTGTCGTTTCATTTTACGCTGTCGTTTGTTTCGTGGTGTCGCAAAATAAACTGTTTACGGCAATATTTGTTCATGGTTCTGATGTCACTGTAGTGGCTATATTCATTTATTAAAGTTCTCTCTTTCTCTTATATTTAATATAACCACACTACGGACGGACAAGCGTCTGTTTTTATGCATTGTCGTTAGCAACAACGACGGTAACAGCATCGCGTGTCCGCTTGTTTATGTTCCACATAAACCTTTCACAATAAAGCTCAAGATCCTGTTGAGACTTTTCAAAATAAACGGAATCACGTGAAAGATGCAGAGTGTTTACGGATGAGAAGTAAAAAAGAGCCGCCAGGTGCTAAAAAATAAAGCTTAGACTCAAACATTAGAACAGGCTTTTCCCCGCAGCACGCTGTGTAATATAACTATGGTGTGAGAGGAGTGGCATTGAATTGGTTAAGGAGTTATTTAGAAAATAGGTTGCAATATGTACATTATCTCGGTAACACCTCTGAAAGATTGAAGATTGTATGTGGCGTTCCTCAAGGTTCTATTTTGGGACCTAAACTTTTTAATTTATATATTAATGATATCTGTGACGTATCAAAAAGGTTAAATTCTATTTTATTTGCAGATGACACAAATTTTTATTGCTCTGGAGAGAATTTGAAAGATTTGGTTGAAATTATGACTTCTGAGATGTTAAGATTAAAAAAATGGTTTGATGTAAATAAATTCTCTTTGAATCTGACAAAAACGAAATTCATGATATTTGGCAATCGTCTAAAGGAGGATGAAGTCATTATGTCCATTGATGGAGAATTGATTGAAAGAGTTACTGAATTTCGTTTTTTGGGTGTAATAGTAGATGAAAATTTGACGTGGAAATCTCATATTGAGTATATTAGAAAGAAGATGGTTAAAAGCATTTATATTTTGGGAAATGTAAGAGATTTATTAGATTACAAAACAATGCGCATTTTATATTTTTCATTGTTTTTCTCATATTTTAGTTACTGTGTTGAAGTTTGGGGGAATACATATGAGAATACTATAAAACCTCTAAACTTGTTACAGAAGAAAGTGATATGAATGATTCATAATGTTAAATATAGAGAACATACAAATAAATTATTTATAAAATCAAAATTATTAAAATTAGGAGATTTAGTGAAATTACGGACACTATTAATTATGTTTAAGGCTAAAAATAATATTTTGCCCTTTAAGTTACAAAGAGTATTTTTAATGTGTTCAGGGGGAGAAGATAGCAGAAGGAAATTTTATTTTAAGCATCAGTTAGCTAGGACCACACAAAGATTAATGAGTCCAACGGTTAGCGGTATACGACTGTGGAACTCTCTTCATTATAATTTAAAGAATTGTATAAGATTACATTGTTTTAAAAAGTGTTACATGCTTAAAACGATAACTCAATATGAAGAATGCGAATGAAATTGGAGTTCATTGAAAAAGGATCCATTATAATTTTTTGTTTTATTTATTTTAAATTTATTTTTCTCCTTGTTACTATGTGGAGTGGTATATTCTGATTGTAAATTTGTTGTTTGGTTTGGGTTAGGACCGGAGAGAAATGTTAATATTAGTTTGTTCCCTGATTTTTGGTGCCCACTTGTAATATAAGTTGGATTGTAGATAGGGGGCAGGGTTTAATAAGAATATTTTCTTCTTCCTGCTCCTTTTCACACATGGTTGTGGTGCTTTATTGATAGAAAGTGTGGTTGGTTTGTTTGATCTGTTGTACCAAGTGTGAAATAAATAAATAAATGAGAAATGAGAAATAAATACTCACAAAGAAAACGGCGGCCGTTACAACTTATGTCTAAAAATGTATCGTTTCATGCATCGGTTAAAACACTCGACTCCAGGTACATGACGCAGCTGGAAACACTTCACGCAAGTCGAGCTGCCCGAGATTCACAGAATTTACAGAAAATGTAAAATTTTTGTGATTTATATCGTTATCGGACGATAGATGTCTTATATCGGGATATGAGATTCTGGTCGTATCGCACAGCCCTACTTGTAAGACAGGCTGGGAGCATGGCTCTGTTTTACTTTAGTATTAGCTTCATGTAAACAGCAAACCAAACTCAGCTGTGTGTGACTGCTTATAGACCAAGGCTGTAAACTAAATGAATGTCTGGCAGATCTTTTCTTCCCTTTCTAAATGTATCATTTAGCAACAGTAATTGATATTGATATGTGCTGCAGGAAGTGGCCCTAAATCACAGCCAGACCAGTGGTGTGGGTTTAACAGTCCCAAAATAGTGTGAGTTACATGTGAATAAGTAACCGCCGCCTCTAATGATGTGTTGCTGCCTCCTGCTCCTGCCGGGGATCTCTGACAGGCCTGATGGATGAAGTGGTCCTGACGCGCCCTCCTGCAATCACCTCCGTGTGGTTTCAGTCAATAGTCCATTAGAACTTCTGATCACTGCAGTGAAGAAATGTTTCTTTTATACATTTAATTTTTGTTTTGATGGGGAATAAATAATCAGTCGTGTGTTTTCTCCATGTAATTTATAGTTTATAGTTAGTTTCAGTTGTATTTCATTTTTTGTGCACACAAGACAGTAACGTCCTCAGTGTCCAGTGAATTTAGCGCTCGCTTTAGCATTCACGTTCACTTTAAGCAGCTCTTAGCAGCGGGTGCTCTGTATTAGTCACAGTGCAAACATTAACATCGTGCTCCCTTGTCCCCGTCTGCCCCTCGAAACAATCGAACGGCACATTCATTCGTGTGCTCGCAGAAGTGACTTTGGTCCAGTTTGGCTTGTCGTCAGCAGCTGATCATTCAAGCATGGGAAAATGTAAGGACCAATTGGATTGATCCGATTTGGCGAGGTGATCGACCTGTCACACACCTCTGGTCATCGTAACCATCAGGTTATAGTATTGGTTTTTAAGGGCTTCTGGGGATTTGGACCATGCATTTAGCAATAAACTTGTGTACATAACACATACACATACAATTAATATTTGCAATAAACAAACGTGGATAGTTTTCAAGCCCATGAGATTTTTATTAGACTACTCTAAAAAAAATCTCACTTGGCAATTAATGAAGACGCTCACTGCGTGATTTGTTATCAGGAACCACATAAACTATAAAATCCATCCTTTGTGATGCAATTACAATAATTTAGATGATATTTGGATCGGCCCCACCCATGTGTGCAGTTTACAGCAGCTGCATTGTCACTGGGTGTACTGTGGCGTATTGGGTTACTCTGAAACAAAGCAAATGTTCTCACACTAATAGGCTGAGGTTAATTAAATCACCTCTTTGTCAGCCCTCAGGTGCTAATCTTCCCTTAATTGAACGGATTGTGGTAAATCGGGGGAAACGTGCCCCCTGAGCACTGAATTACACAATCCTTCCTAATTGTGACTGGGTTTAGCAAAGTAATTTAACTCTCTATTGTCTGGTGGGCATCGGTATATGGAGATGAAAGAAAACCTTGGTCAGACTTGATAGTGTTCCTCCTACTATGGTTACAGTTGGCTTGTGCTGTATTATGGTGGGTTCTTTGACTCAACACAATGGGACCAGAGGGAGGCGAGAATGGAGAGGAGGAAGAAACGGGAGTTTGCTGTGCAACCTGACATTATTTGCTTTGTGGAAGGAGACTCCTGGGGACACTCGGAGAAGAGAGGAGAGGAGGGAAAGACTGGTGTTTGTTTTCCTAAGAGGCTGAGCTCTGTGTGTGGCAGAGAAGATCCAGCCTGTGGGCAGACAGACACACGAGGAAAGAAAGGTGAACGGACAAGTGGAGATATGGAAGAAAGCAAAGGCTGACTGACAAGCAAACACGCACAGGGAGGAAGCAGACAGCCAGCCGACACTCCTCGCTGTCAGTGGGGTTTGTGGGCTCATCCAAGCAAACTCGAGAACTGTTAGTGAAGATGGACGGCTCATTCTCGCCGCTTTTCGCACTGTGACAGAACACAAAAACAGCGGGCTAGAGAGAAATCATATCTGCAGGCAAATCAGAGAATTTCAGTGTACAAAGCATTTCTGCAGCTATACCAGCAACCGAACAGGAAGATGTGAGGCAGTCCTTCGTGCTCAGAGTTTACAGTACGGCACCGCAGCCACAAAAGTAGACGCTAATGTGGGAGTCAACAGCTCCTCAACAGCCCGACGCGCTGAGCGGGCTTCACGTCACAATGACAAACAGCTGTTAGCAGCCTGGAGCAATTTTTACACCACAGTAATATTTGTAATAGAGGCAGATTACATCGCCATCAGCTAATATTCAGCCAGAGTCAGTACTGGCTCTGTCACAGCTGCACTTGTCTTGAAGTTGGAAAAACCGGTTTCCATCAGCAGCACCAGTGTCTGCTCGTTTGTGCAAGAAGCAACAGGAGAACCACAAGCTGACGTCCAGTATGTCTCCGGCCAAATGATCAGAAACGGCCTGACTACGGACATCCACCTGTCGGCCCCGCCCTGACTGCTGGGCCCCGCCCAGAGGAGCCTGACTGGTATTTGGCATGTCCACCACCACACTGTGCTTTTCGCACATAAGGCCGGGTTTACTCTGAGCACGTGTGACAAAAAGGGAGCGCAGAAGCTGCGAACATTGTTCAGCATGAGGGATCTTCGTGAGTCGGCTACGGTGTTGTGATCTGTCCATGGGAGGGACACACAAACCCACAGCCTGACTGCTATTTGATATGATGATGAAATCCTGGGGCCCGCTGTCAGACCCCTATGCCGGCGCAGTCCTGGGTTCCTCTGGTGCACAACAATGCTCGGCCTTATGTGGTGAGCTTATGCAGGCATCGATGCCACCTACTAGCTCCAACTCTCCGAGCTGGCTTTTGGGGTGCTATTGAATTCAGCCCTCTGTGGGTTGATTTTCATTTCCATTAAATGACGTGGCGTCCTTTCGTTCCTAATCGACATCACTGTAGATGTCAAACAGGATTGTTTTTCTCCATTGAGATCTGATTCATTTTTTTTACCAGTGTGCTCTGGTTTGTGTGTAGGATGGATCCACATCCATCCATTTTCTTCTGCTTATCCTTGTCAGGGTCACGGGGGGTGGAGCCTAGCTCCGCTGTCATAGGGCGAGAGGCGGGGTCCACCCTGGACAGGTCGCCAGTGTGCCGCAGGGCTAACCACACAGACACAGACAACCATTCGCGCCCACTAACTGCATGTCTTTGGACTGTGGGAGGAAGCCGGAGTCCCCGCAGAGACGCAAACGCAGGGAGAACATGCAAACTGAGTGGAAAATTTAATTTCCATTTTCACTTTGCTATTTGCTCATTTTATTTGCCCTCTGACCGTTTCTACACCCTGTTTTTAACCAGTTGCTAATTTAAATTTGTGCCTATTATTACACATGCGAAATGTTAGTCATTTATCTCTGGACGTGATTAATTTTCCTTTTGACCTTTTAGTTAAAATTTTGTGTGCACTTGGCTGAGTTGTCGCTGCAGCCTTATTGCATTTATGGCCTAATTCATGAAGCAGTAGAACAGTCTCCGTCCCCAGTGTGCAGGCACACATGCATGATTGCACGCATGGACACACGCAGCACATCCACAGCTTTTACAGCGAGAGAGCGAGATGAGCGCTCCGCAGCGATGCCTCCCAGGTAATTGCAGTATCTGTTTCAACTGAGGGTGGTGATTTCTGATGGTGTGAATTGTTTTTGTTTTTTTCCTGCAGTTTAGCTCGTAATGCTGACGGTAACGGCATGCTGGGTGTACCTCTCTCCTGCTGAGCCTTCTGATTAAAATTTCAGATGTGTGATCTGTCGCTTTCCTCACCCAGTGTCCCGGCATCCATCAGAGCGGGGTCCCTTCTCTCCCACCTCCTGCCCCCCAGAGATGGCTGTCGTCGCTGGGAGGAGAGGGACAGCTGAGGGAAAGCGCTGACCAACAAGTTGTTGGTGATAAACACGTATAATAAGCTGCGTATTTTGTTGTGATTACACAGGAATTAGGCCACATATGGTTTTTGTGTAATGATGTCTCACACAGTAGCAGATGGTTTGTAACATGCTTAATGCCAGCATATGTGTGGAGTCATTTTAGACCCTCCCATTTTAACTGGACATCTTTTTTCTTTGTACTCAGAGCTGCAAAGGGAGCGGAGCACGAATTAGCCCAACACCTTCTTATTCCTTTTATGGAAAAATAGGCAGATTTGATTCATGTAATAATAATGTCACTTTGGAAAACGCTGTCACTAAAGTCGTTTGGGCATCTTATTAGATTCTTGTTATTTCAACTAAATGAAAACAGCGGAGCATGAAGTGGCTGGAAATGAGACGGGCTTCACCTTCCTCACGAGGAACGGAGGAAAAATACCAGAAGCAGTTTCGGGGTGATCTGTGTCTACGTTTGTTATGATTTCCTTTCCATGAGGCTCCGTTATTCCCGGGATACGCAGCGCTTTGCAGCGTGTTTCATTCTGCGTGCTTTTTCTAAACTTCAGGTTTCCATCGCCCCGTGAGGAAAGCACACTACCAGAGGCTGCAGACGCCATCGCATGTCTTTTCCTGACCGTCATGTTACAAACCAACGCATTCAGACAAATTGCATCTTGTTGCATCCCAGGCCAGGTGCCTCTTTGTTACTCTGTGCTTTTGTTCTCCTAGTTGCTATTTTCTGTAAAGGGTGAGCTAACTTCTAAAGCTTTATGTCAATTTAAAGTTAGACACCTGTCAAACTGACACACTTCTCTCAAACACGCCTGCAAGACTGTTTTGTTGTTTTGGAAAAGAAGCCAGATCCAGAACAGCAACATGAGTTCCTAAAGCTTCCCGACATCTTTTCCACACTTCAGAAGCCAACAACATTACAATTAAGCACTCAGTTATTAATATTGTGTTATCCAAGGCCGAAGAAGAAGATGTGTTTAATCTGAGTTTGTTTTTCAAACCTGCCGAGTTCAGGTCAAAGGCGTCTCTGTTCTGATCATGTGAACATCTTATGACGACTCAGCGAGTCGCCGCTGTGTGTTTGAATTATTCGACTGTTAAACTGTTAGTTTGATTAGTAACTTGGAGTACGAGAGGGAACGAAGCCTCGACCAGAAGAACTGATGTTAGTGCTGAGTTCGTAAAGTTTATGGAGGGTGGAATGATTATTGTACTTGCTGATAACACTGAGTGTGATTGTCGACGGCGGGGTCCTCCACGACTTCATGCTGTTACTCATTAATATTACTTTGGCTGTCACTGTGACGGGTGTTCTCTCTGGTCTCTCTCTGTTCGAACTGGTCATCGACTGAAGGATTGATTTTAACTCTGCGTGGCAGGAGACAAAAACACCTCCTGTTCTGTGTGTGTGTTTCTGTCAGGGAGCCTGGACATGTGATCATGCTGAAACCTTTGTTCACAGACAATAAGACTGTCTTTAAAGTGAACATAAATGTGTAGCTAACAACACCATAACAACGCTCTAGATAGCGCATGTGCAGGCAGCAACACCTTTATGTTTGCTAATTGATCTAATGGGATTGGTCTGTAATTCTTTCACTGAAAGGGGCTTTATTCTTTGATTAACCTACGTGACCTATTTTCACAGGTTTAGTCGCTGCCTAAGTAGGCTGTCGGCATTTCGGGGTAATTAACATGACTCGTTTGATCTGCTGATGCAACACATTGTTCAAGATTACATCTGCTGATTTGGCAGCTCCTTTTCAAACAGGAGACGTTAAACAAGTTGTGCACCAACTTATTGTCAGGCTTGCATTAGATGAGCCATTTCCACATGAGCGCTGTTCCAACATTTGTGCACATGTGATCTGCATGTGTGCAAATGTCTCTCAGATTGTCCCAGAGAGCTGGAACAGTGAAGACCATTAATGTGCAAACTAATCTAATACATATGAGTAACACAGGTGAGTGGCTGGTGCAGTGGTCACGTGTCACGCCTCCTGTAAAGCATTTGGTGCTAACAAATTTCTGTTGTTACGTTTGCAACTTCAGAAGATGCCGCGACCGCTAGTTCAAATATCTGATCTATATGGTTTAAATAGGCTTTTTTATATCTCAGCTTTCGTCTATGCCCTTGATATTTCTCCCCTTAATTAACGTTGGGTCCAGACGATCGAACCTAACACAGCTGATGCAAAGCGACAATGGCACATCTAGTTTTACACTTCTTATCAGCGTTAATTATCTTGCTCAAACCACAGCTGTGGTCCTGCCAGAGTGGAACACGAGTGGTGTCGGCGGTGCTGTCCTGCATTATGGCGATAACCTGCAGCGCGAACACACCTGTAATTGCAGTGTGACTGGAAATGCTTTACGTCTGGATTAACAGGTCATTTTCTATAATCTGACACTGCTAATTATGTTACAGTCATGCAGTTGTTGAGCAACACGCTGAATCTCATCACTCTGTAGCGTTTGAAATTGAATAATTAATGTCACAGTAAAGTTTTTGCAGAGGGGCAGTGTTAGCCTCCCACTCTGTTTCCTCATGATTCAGTTTACATGCTTTCAAGGACAGCACCGAGTTGCCACCATCACTGAGCTGTCCTGCTTTCAGCTTCTTTTTCATTTCCTCTTTCCATCAGGTCGAGTGGTGTCAGTGCAAACAAGCCACTAAGATTATATTGCACTAATTAGCAGCACTGCGATCATTAAGAGCTCATAATCCCTGAGCAACTATTGCTTTTTATGATAAGCATTTGGTTTGCCTCATTACATTGCTGCTTACATTGCGTGTGTGTGTGTGTGTCTCTGTGTGTGTGTTTCTCAAGTGGAAATTCTCTGTGGGTAGTTTAATTATGCCTGCAAGGAGTGGAGCACGTCATGGGGCCATCCCGAAGACGGCGACTCTACCATTCCTCTTTCATCCAGTCGCGTTACAATGACAGCGTCACCAAACTATATATATATATATATGATAATGATATATATTGTGATATTAGTGCTGTCAGCGTTAATCTCGTTAAAACGACGTTAACGCCATTACCGCATTAAGGCGGTAAATATCCGTTAGTGAGTTAACACGGATCGCCCCGTGCATGGGGCTGCACGGCGTCAACGCATTGGCACGGTTAGCTCATTGACGCGTTAGCGCCGCTTGATACATATCTATATGTCAAAATGACTGAACAGTATGAAATTCCAGTTTACAAACATTTATTGTATAAAACATTTTTCTTAATTTAAATTACAAACCTTTTCAAATAAATTTTAAGATGTAACAGGTCCTTTTCCAAACAATGTAACACAAATTTTTTAAATAACAAATAAAAATGAAGATAAATACAAAATAAAATAAAAAAATACAAGTAAAATATCAGTAAAACACTAAATTCTAAGTTGTTTAAAATAAAGTGCAAAACGTGCCTTTGGAACAGACCTGCTGGTGTTAGGGCCTCCTTTCTTCTTTCCACCTGACTGACTGGGCGTTTGTGGAGGGCGCAGTTTTTGGCTTTCCTCATATTCGTCTCTTCGCTGTTACTGTCGCCCGGCATCATTTGCAGATGATATTTTTCTGCTCAACGTCCGACTGCTTAAACCCAAACCAGGTGCACGTGACCGACGTCGCACCTCCTCCTCCTCCCCACGTGTAAGCTGCGCGCTTGCAGCTGCTGTGATACTTCGACCAAAACAGGCGCAGCTTGGTGACATCATCAACATGCAGTAGAGCGGCATAGTCAAAATCTCTACGGTTGACCAAATTCATTCGTTTCTACCGTATACCGTTTATACCGCCCACCCCTGCTGCAAACATTTAAAGGGCCACAGCCCCCCCATGCTTCTTCCATGTGTTCTGCTGTAGTGGTGCTGTAGAAGTGCACGTGGCCTCTGCATGTTTCATCAACAGCGGTTCAGTCAGGTTCATGGATATTTGGGGACTGAGTGCAGACTTTCAGCTTCAGGGTGCATTAACTGTTTATTAACGTCTTTAACACTCCTTCCACTTCTTCTGTGGTGGTATGGTGTGTTATCTGCCACCTCTGTCATCAGTTTTGCCAGTAACCGTGATGCTCAGTGCTGTCAATAAGGCCATGTCCACACTAATATGTTTTTGTTTGAAAACGCATCTTTTTCTCTCCGTTTTGGCCTTCCGCCCGCACTGAGACGGCGTTTTGAAAACGCTCTCCAAAGCGGCGAAATGTATAGTTGTCAAATAGTGTGGACGCGGAGCGTTTTTAGACGATTCGTGTAGACGTAGCCTAAGTTAGAAGTCATTTTTGATTAAATGTTATGTAAATACTACATTAAAAGATTCTTTTTGTAGTTGACTGTAACAGTTTTTACAGCCCGAGCTCACACACTCATGTGCTCCGTTTTAATGAGATCATTGGACGAGGGCCTGTCCGCTAAAGTAGCCGCCGAGCCGCCGTTCCTTTCACTTTCTTTCATGTGTGGAATGTGTTTCATACAGCAGCTGTGTTCTCCCTCAGCGGTGACAAAGGGTCATCCCGCTATGATGAAAACAGCTCAGCAGCATGAGTCTCCCGTTTCTGTCTCACCCCAGGCTCTGTAACTCTTCTAAAGACACAAACAGCTCTTTCGCCTCATGGGGACATTTTAATGGCTGCAAACCACACATCCATCTCCTCCTACATGTCACCTTCAAATAGGCTCGGAGATGGCGAGGGACAGCAGATGCATGAAGAGGGGAGCTCGCTTGCTTTTGTGCGTGCACGTGTCTGTGCGTGTGAGCAAAAACAGGAGCTGCCCGGGTAGATTTTTCATTCGCAGGCCCTTCACCCCTGGCAGTCACAACAGAGCGTTTCATCTTCCTGTTCATTCATCTTGGATACATGGAGCCACAAAGAGCAGGGAAGCATAAATAATGCACTTTATACCACGAGGCCCCCAGACGCTCTAACAGTTCACGTGAGCTATACAATTCATGCAGTTGATGATGCATTGGTGCTGTTTACGGCTGACCGGCATGCATTGCTCTATCATAGGATCCAGCGATAGCTGTGTTTTTAATAGCATGTGGAAAAGCAGTAATGTGTGCTTTGTTTGAACACGGGCCTGTGCTTACAGCCTTGTAGGAGCACTAACTCGGTTTGTATCATTCAGAGTTTGTCCCTTATGTTGCCATCAAATAAAAATATCTGTTTTTCATTTGACATTTTGGGCGCAGAGACACTCGAAGGAATTCAGCAGTGTGGGAGGGATTGCCAGATGACTTTCTCAGAGAATCAATCACGTTGTCAGCTGCTCAGCTGGCAGCTTTATTGGGACTACAGTGTTTGAGATCTTCTCAGATAACAATGATATGAACAGTTCATAAAAATATGGGATGACAGTGAACGTGGAAAAGGCAAAGGCGCTACTTTTTATTTTCCCTTTTATCTTTAATGTTTCTGGCCAACTTTTCCTTATGGTGCTGTATAGCATCGTGCTTTTGAGCTTTAATACTGTGCTTGAGTGAGATAAATGAAGTCTGGATCTACCAAATGTATTACCGTATTTTTTTTGGACCATAAGACGCATCGGATTATAAGGCACATTAAGCAAAACAAGACAATCAGAGAAGTCAAACTTTCCTCAACTCATTCTTCTTGCTTCCTCCACTTCTGTACCATTGATTCATTAAAGCTGAATTCTCTGGCAGCTGCTCTATTCCCATGTTGTGACTGAAGTTTGGTCCGTTTACAGCATCCTGCCATGCGATTGCATTTGTCCCTAACCATCAGGAACCCTCACATTAACTTTTATCAAGTGGAAAAAAGTTAGCGTTCATCCTCCAGCTTTACTGTGTTTATGCTAACATAGCTGTGTAGCTAGTGATCACGTAGCACATCATTATATAGCAGCTAGTCCAACGTCAGTAACCCTACAAACGTCACTGCTGTTTAGTTTTCTGTCTTCATTTATGTTGGAAGTGACAGCAGAGCTGTACGTTTGAATTCTTTCAGAAATCTCTCAGTCAGAACATGATGTATCATGTTTAGGTGGAAGCTAGCGAGCTAACTTCCTGCTAACCTCTAACTCTGTTAAATGTAATAAATTCTGTTTTCATGGATGCCTGGATGTTAAACTTAATTATTACACCTGGTAAAGCAGCAACGCTGATGATTTTATTAAAGAAGAAAGAATTTAGACAGTTTGTAACTCTCAGTGATGCTGCAGTGTTCGTTTGACTTTGGGACCTGAAGCTGAAGGTAGTGATGTGCGGATCGATCCTGAAATATCGATTCCTCCGATACCAGTCATTTATGTTCTAGAATCGATTCTCATATTAAAATATCGATATTTTAGTAATTTAGGGTAGATTTGTAGTTTATGGTAAATGGCCTGTATTTGTATGGTGCTTTTCTAGTCCCTAAGGACCCCAAAGCGCTTTACACATCCAGTCACACACACATTCACACACTGGTGATGGCAGCTACATTGTAGCCACAGCCACCCTGGGGCGCACTGACAGAGGCGAGGCTGCCGGACACTGGCGCCACCGGGCCCTCTGACCACCACCAGTAGGCAACGGGTGAAGTGTCTTGCCCAAGGACACAACGAACGAGACTGTCCAAGCCGGGGCTCGAACCAGCAACCTTCCGATTACAAGGTGAACTTCCAACTCTTGAGCCACGATCGCCACGATCATTAACAGGACCACAGTGGAAAGAAACTATATCATTCGGATTGTCTGCATTGGAAGGAACTACTTCCTCTTCCGCCTTTTATAGTCATGTGTGAAATACAGCTGTATAAATGTGTCCAGCGTGGCGTGGCGTGCGCACTCAAAACAGTGGCTGAGCGTAAATGGAGTCGTGTGTGGACATATTTTACCTCCACAAACAGCCAAGACGCGGTTTGCGATACATGTGGCAAGACAGTGAGGTGTTGTGGCAACACTTCTAACCTCGTCAAACACCTCAGAGTAAATCATATCACAGAATATGACGAACTGAAGAGGAGGAGAGAGACAGGTGCTGCTAGGGCGAGACAGACGTCTCTCAGGGAGTCCTTTAGTGCTGCAGGCAGGCAACATGCTCAAATAGCACAACTTCAGTTTTTTTTTATTTCTATATGATTATTCTCCATTGTTAAGCAGTAATCTAATATCCTGTAATCATTATGAAGCTATAATTTGAGATGCAATAAAAGATACAATAAATAAGATAAGTTTTTGTGCAAAGTATCGGATCAGTGTTGTCGATACCACCCTGAATTTTACTTGGTATCGGATCAGAAAGGAAATCTGTGGTATCGCACATCACTAGCTGACAGACCCAGATTCCTCCGCGAGGCTCCTGACTACGGCAGCCGTAATGCTCCAACAATCCATCAAGCGGTGCGGCTTCGTAGCTTAGCAAAGTCGGACTAAAACATTTTTGTCAGACCTTTGAGCGCCGTGTAGCACATAAAATCGGTTCGAGGTCAGTGAGCACAACCAGAATTCATACATAAGGCGCACTGTCGATTTATGAGAGAATTAAAGGATTTTAAGTGCGCCTTACAGTGCAGAAAATATGGTTTATAAGTTTTGGTACAAAGCAGCACTTTGCAGCTGATTAAGTTTTTCCAATTATACGTCACAGAATAAGACTTTAACATGTTTATAAAAATCCAAAAAGATCTGACCCTTAAAAATCCTCATGTCTGCAATCAGACACGTGTAGTGCTACTGTAGGTGAGAAACTGCAAAAAAAGCACGTGCAAAAAATGATAGAAATTAAAATGCATATATGCAAATTAATATTTAATTTCTTTTCTTTTAATTTGTCACAAGGTTCAATAATCAGTCTAGTTTAAATAAGAGAATTTTCTCTTAATTATTTCATGGGTTGACAGGAATTATATTTGCTGTATGAGTCTCCACCACAGATGAACAACTTTATAAATTAAGTGACACAATGAAAGCATCTGTGGTCATCCATCACAGGAAATGACGTCATTGTGCGAGTGATTTCTGATATCAGCTCGAGACAGTCGTGTTTCCCTGTAAACGTGAACATGTTTTCATGCTGTGAAACAGGAATCCATGCTTGTAACTTGTTGAAAACTGTAGCTTGAGCATTAAATGCGAGGACGAATCTCATTTGTTAAAGCTGTACGCTCACAGTGATGCATCTGTCATGTTTCAGTGTGGATGATTCTTCCCACAATATGTAAATCCACAAACTTGCACACGCGTCATATCTGATTCATTGCTCATTTGCTTGTCCTCACATTTAGAGAGCTGGCCCAGCCCTGCTGGCTCCCTGACACTGTTCTGTGGTGGCGAGTGTTTGTGTTTACCTTGGCAGCCGGCGCTCTGCTGCAGGCTGATGGGACCTGACTGTCTGGATTTGCAGGAGGGCCTTCCATTTGTCTTCATCAGGGACTGAGCCCAGATAATGAGAAGGGATTGCTGCGGCAGAAGTGATTAGTTGAATTAAAAGGGCAATATTGCTTAATTAGAGGATCCACATCTGGTAATATTATGGTCTGTGACAGTCCAGTATCTTGTTTCTGCATACAACTGCCAAATATTTAATCTCCAGTTTAAATGGGTTAGCCTTATAGGGAATAAACCACTGAGGTCTCTGCTGGGCTTTATCTGCTAAAGTGGACACAATGTGCCGTGCTGGGTTTTTAACATAGGTTTTGATTATTAAGAACGGGTGTAGAGGACCGTGATTGGCTGGTCCTGGTTCCAGATTGTAAAGAACAAAGTATGTTTGTTGTCTCACATGAGGCAGTTATGTGTGAAAATTACAGCTAATAAATAAGCTGGAAGTGTCAGTCATGTTGCTCATGGGTCATGACGGGGGGGTGTTAGAAGTGTGGATTCACTTCATCAGATTGAAATGCACTGTGCATTTAAAGGTCGTTGTATGTAAACGGGGAAAAACGGCGTTCTTTATATAAGAAGCTCGATGTAACAAGCCGCCTGCTATTCTTACTAAAAATGTTACTGTGTTACTCGAGTTATTGAGACTTAGGTACATGACACAAATGTGATCCTAGTGTGGAGTTCAGCTGAAAAAGCCTCATATTAATTTGAACTTTTTTATTTTTAAATGATGTATAACACCAAAAAAAGCACCTGAGCAACTATTAAAATTTTCATTATCTATACACATTAGAAAAGCCTCATCTGTGAGTATTGTAAGGTTTCCTATCGACGATCAACGATAGGTTGAGGCTATCGTCGATCGATTTTACGAGGGCGATTTATTTATCTGTCCATGAGTACGTTTGCTAACAATGTTGGTTGAAGCTAACAGAAGCTGTCACCAGAAATGTTTTAACATCCTCAGAGTGCAGCAGCGATTCATTTACTCAAACTCAGAACTGAAAGAAAGAACGACGGCAGCCTGTGTTCAGGAAAAAAACATTTTATTGAAATGAAAACCCACGGCGGTGCGGAGGGAAACTGGCTTCTTTTTTCCACTATAACCGTGTTCATCTGTCTGACACTCGACCAACAAATATGTTAAAAATCAAAATGTCTCTTCCAGCAAACATTAAAAAAATCTCTGAGCTAATGTTAAGTCTTTTGTGCGATTCGGCGAATCTCAACTAAATAAATAAATAATCCAAAAAGTAGCTACATTAATAAGAAACAAACGAGAAAAGAAGGTCAAATATTCCCTCCAAACCAAATTTATAAATACTTTGACAAAAACATCCATTGTGGGCCACATCACAGAGGGAAGTTCTTAATTTTAATCTCCATATTTGAGAAGCCGGAAGCATCGACTATTTTCTCATTTGTTATTTTGAATCAAGCACTCAGATTAAACGCTGTCGTGATTTTGGCTCAGTCATTCGACGATGAGCTCGTTTTCACACTGATGTCAAAGTCGCTGCTGCTACGGTCTAAAAATGCACATCGACTAAAATGTACCTTAACGTTGCGTAACAGTTGGCTTTCACAAAACACTCACCTGGACCTCTTTATCCTTGTTGCGCTGCGTTGTGTTCACGCACATGCTCGAGGAAATTAGCATACCAAGTATCGTCATCGCTCTGCTGAGGTCACGACCCCACAGACTGCACGGAGACTATAAAGAAATACCAGACTGCTGAAAGTGTTTGTTCTGCTGGCGTATCCCTCGGAGAGCTGTGCCGATGTGAATCATTCCCATTAAAATGTCCTCTCCGTGTTGGTTTCTGTGGGCTCGAGTGGGTGAACCCTGCACTGTTCAGGTTCAAGTGATTTCACGGGCCTGGCTCGATGTAAATTCACTTGGTTCCAAGACAAACACAGGTAATGAGCTAGATCCAGCTGAAAGCAAAGACATGGTCTGTGTCATCGTTCCCACCCACTCGCTTTTGTGAGTGCTTTTAGTGGCTGCTGTGGTGTTTGTGTTCAGCTGATTGAGTGGGGGGTGTGGAGGGCTGGGATTCTCTAGTTAATCCACTCTTAAGGCATCTATCGGTCCATCTCACGGAAGAGAGGATATTAAAGCGTCCCTCTCTATTGTCTTTCTTTCTTCTCGCTCTTTGTTTTCGTTCTTGCTTGTAGGAAAATCAGCTCTGTGCTGTCGAGCCTGCACGATCGCTGATTGATTTCTCCTCTGTTTTCAATCTGTCTGTCAGCCAAGCTTAGCGTTCCTGCTTCCCAGTCCATACAGTCGTTACGTTCCCACTCTCTGCCGGCTTATAAACCCACTGTGTCTTTCTGCAGGAAATTTGCTTTCGGCAAAGAAATATTATTTAAATGGACTGAAACGTTAGCTCTTCAAAGAACGAGAGCCTTTGTTTGACTTCAGCGCAGACACGAGCTCGCCCCCCAGAAAAACCAAAGAATAGTTTGGTGTTTTTTTCATGTTAAAGATTCGAGTAAAAAACAACTGAAAACTATTCACGTTGTGTTGTGACTGTATCTCGTGGGGTTAGGATGCTGCTATGTCTACAAACCAGCGTATAAGCGCATGCTAATGTGCATTTCCTGCCACAGTACGTGTCTCCATGACCAACTTTTGCTGTGATGATGCATAAAAATCCACAATGCATGTAGAAAAATGAAAAGAATATCATCCATGCAATAACTGAAAAAACCCTCGTGATACAAAAAGGACTTGTTATTAGGCAAAACAACAAAAGTGCTTTAAGTCGGGATCGGACCGATACTGTACAACCAGTCGGTCCATCCCTAATTTTTATTGCACAAAAAGAGCACACGTGTGTTACACTGCTAACAGCGCCAGCTCTTCACAAACATCTGCACAGCAGGCCCAAGCAAGCTCTCGCATCGCCAACACATTCAGGAGGTCACTAAAGAACCCAGAGTAGAACCTAGAACATCTAAAGAACTGACGGCCTTACTTGCGTCAGTTAAGGTCAGAGTTCAACAGTAAGAGAGAGACCAGGCAAAAATGGCATCCTTAGACTTTCAAAGTGAAAACCGCTGCTAACCAAAAACAGCACAAAAGCATCTGGATGAGCCCCAGACTAAAGTAAACTGGACTGACAAGACGAAAGCGGAACTTTCTGGAACGCTGTTATATCTGCAGGAAACGAACAAAGCCTTTCATACAAAGTCTGTTTGATTGCTTCAGGAACTGGATGATTTGTTGTAATTGATAGAACCACGAATCCTCTCTAATGTCAGTTTGTGGCCTTAACAAAAAAACATCATGAAGTGGTTTTGAAGTGGCTCAGTCAAAGTCTGGACTGAAATCCAACTGAAATGCTTTCCTGCTCTCAAACCCTCCAGTGCAGCGTAGTTCAAATAGTTTTGCAAAGAAAAGTGGGCCAAAATTCCTCAGCAGGGGTGTGAAAGAAGTATTGTGAGTTATTGCAGTTGGATATGGTTAAAGCAACGTTTGCAGCGAAGGGTGGAACAACCAATCATTGGGATGAGGGGGCAGGTCGGTTTGGAACGAGTAGTGTTACCAGAATGCATTACTTTTAACAAAATGTGTAATAGATTACTTTGTTGAGTACTGACCCAACACTCCATGGGAAACCAGACCTCAGGGGTAACAAGAACAAACCATTTGCACTACAGTGACCTGGTTACCGTACAGCAGCCACATACTGTAAGGTGTGTGGGAGTGACTTATTCAGACGTCTGGACTGAATGTTGGATGTTTGTGTGCAGATGTTTGTGTGCCGATGTTTGTGTGCAGATGTTTGGTGATGTGTCCTTCTATCTTGCTGCTCAGCTCCTGCTTTCCTCTCCTGCGCCTGTAGTCTGTTGATTTGTGTGTAGGTGTAAGCAGCCATTTCAAACCTGTTTCCTGAGGAGAAAATGGTGTTTTCCAAGAGAAATGTGCAGATGGGGGCCAGGTCTGTGTGATGACCACCTCACATAAAGGAACCAAGATTCTAACTTGAGCATTAAAGAGAGAGAGAGAATCATCTGAAAGTGTGGTTGGTACATAAGTGGATATAAACACACATTTTCTGGCTTCTGTTAAACCAAACGAGCAGTTTAATAACCTGAGGAGCAGATGCTGTCTTTCCTAAAATCTGAAAATATAAATGATTTAAACTGAGGTTGGTAAGAGTTTTTCACACATTTCCTGAAGCCCAGTTGACTCAGTTATTTATGAACACAGACTGTGGCGCACTGTGTGGTCACGTGTCCACAGCCTCTGAGTGTGAAGTGAACGACTGGACATTTCTCTCCCCCCTCTGCATCCTTGGATTGTTCCCTGGTCTCTGTGGTGCTTTGATGGAGTTCACAGATCTGTTTCAGTGTGTGTGGGTGTGGGCAGACGAGACGTGTGTGTGTTCTTTGTCGAACCCATTGTTCTCTCACCCTTGCTGTGCTGTACAGCTGTATGCTCTAAAACATGTACAAACGGATGGGGAACTCGATGCGCCAGCCCCTGTGAAACTGCAGAGGTTAGCTTGGGACAGAGCTGACAGCGAGCGAGAGTGTGCGTGCATCCTGTTATGTCTGACACACAGGGACGAGGTTTGTCTTCCTTTTTACTCCATGAAACAATCTGAGCGACTTGGCTTTCAAGTGTTTGTGTTCCAAGAACCTCCTACGAAGCATTTGTCTCCTTTCCAGTGTTTGTGCCTTCACAGACCTTTCACTGGCTTTGATCTTCACACGACAGGCTTGTACTGTGTGTGTGTGTGTCTGCTTGAAAGGCTCCATCATTCATCTGTCTACAAATGTCTGGCTGCATACAAAACAGTTAGTGGATTTCGCACATTCTCAGTGCTGAGAAACAAATGACTTTGTTTTCTGTCACTGAATTTATAGAGCTGAGAAATGTGTAGTGAGGTTGGACGATGTGTCAAAATTTTCCAACTGACATCCGTCAGTCCGATAACTGACAGCAGGCGATATAATCACGCCTTTGATGGGCGGAGCAATGTTATCGTGCGCTGACCGATTTGCTCCGGACGAACTAATTGTCACTGGGGGAGAAGGCGCCGATAGAAATGACTGTTAGCTCAGCGAGGAGGTCGTAGACGATCCGCTGGCTCGGTGGAAAATGTTTCCCACTGATGTCACACGTGGCAGTCAAGAGTTTATTTGGAGGGAATATTTGACCTTCTTCTCTCGTTTGTTTCAGTACTAATGCAGCTACTTTTTGGATTATTTATTTATTTACTTGTTTGAGATTCGCCGAATCGCACAAAAGACTTAACTTCAGAGATTTTTTTAATGTTTGCTGAAAGAGACATTTAGATTTTTACGTATTTGTTGGTCGAGTGTGTCAGACAGATAAACACGGTTATAGTGGAAAAAGGAAGCAAGTTTTTACGTGGAACTCAGAGCCTTTAGTTGTTCCACCAGGTCGCCGGACTACAAACTCTCTACTTCTCAAATGTGTCTTAACCCTTTAAGACCTACCATAGAACCAAGTCCGCCAGAGCTTATATTATATTTTTACATGCTGTGGAGCCATTTTTGGGAGCATTTCAAGTTGATATACATCAATACAACCATTATAGCCCAAATTTTAATAATATGTATGCATTAAGTGCATAGTAATTACATAAATTGCAAAAAAGTGCAATAAACTACAACAAAATTGAAAATCGTTTTTGTTTTTTTAACATATATTTGTAGTTAGAGAAATTTAAGAGGCTTATCCCTCAAAACTGTAAATACAAAAAAGTTGCACAAAATAGTTTCCCACCACAGGAAATTTGTCTTCATAGTTTTATTTTTGAAATACACCAATTTTCACATACTGCAGGAAAAACAAAAATAAATATTATAATCCAAATTTGCAAAAAACAAAACAGCATATGCATCAAAATAAACTATTTCCAGCAGTGCAATATGAGTCCTCAGCATCCCAGAAACGACACAGAAAGTCATAAAGTCAAACGTAACTTTTAAAAACACCAGTATAGGCTCATAAGGCCCTGATGGTAAAAAACTACATTTCCGCAAAATGAAGTCACTTCCGGTTTCGGGCAGGTCATGGCGGACATGCGATAGTTCGCGCTGATGGACGTAGGAAGTGTTACAAACAGCTGATCGGATCGGCAAAGCCTGTTTCTGGAATATTATGTTTTTGTTGCTGCAAGTGCTTTTTATGCAGTTTTTGCAAAGCTATGTGTGGAGGGAAACCGTGACCAAGGACAAGCTGATGGCATCAGATGTAAGTACAACTCCTCCGGTTTCATATGCAAAAAAATTTTTTGCGCTAGCTTACGTGGTTTCAGTTCTACAAGGATTTAAAAGTAGTTGCGCAAAACGGAGCGTGCCCGCTCCGACGGGCTTTAAAGGGTTAAAACCATCTGGTTGCATACCTCCGTTATGACTCCGTCTTGGTCTGTTGAGCTTTCATACTTGTTTTTTTTGTTTACCTGATGTTTTTATGTTGTCGTACTAATGTAAGGTGACTTTGAGGGTCTTTAAAGGCACCTATAAATAAAATGTATTAATATTACTATTATAACGTCATTGAGCTGTTCCACGGTTTGCTGAGCCTCTCCTGCTGCCCACAGCGTTGCTTTGTTGACAGTGTTGACTGACAGACACAGAAAACGACACGACCACATGGTAAAAACAAAAAAGATTTGATCTGTTGTGTCATTCGGTTCTTTGTGCATTAAAGGTCAAGTCGAAGCCCTGAAGTCTTCTTCGATCCATCGTCTGACTTTGTGCAGTTCTGCTGAATCCTGCTTTCCTTCACACGCTCACCTATTTGAGTGTTTTTTTATTTTTCACGTTTCCTGTTTGAAGATTTTCTTATTCTTTTTTAACTCTGGCCTCACCATCATCGCACACACACCATCATCGCACACACACGGCGTCCTTGACCCGTCTTTAATGGCCGTGTGTCTGTCGTTCGCTACCTTCTCTCACTGTACCGCCTCCTCTTACCCGCTCTGACTTTCTCAGCGCACACGCAGGCAGTGACTTTGTGCAGCGGGTGTCTGACAGGTGACAGGTGGCACAGATTTCACCGAGACAGGGTGTCACTTCTGCAAAGTGCTGCCTCTCTCGGTTTGACGTATAGGTGAAATCGGCAGCCCGACAAGCCATTATTTATGCTCCCACAAAGCGTTGACATCATCAGCAGCATGCAATTGCTTTGATAATTTGATAACCTCTAACTGTTGTGGAGGCAAGTTTATCTCTGGCTGACACATTATAGCTCTTTCTCGTGTCAGTGTGCTGAAAGCTGTCATCCGTATTTAGCGGAGACCCGAGGGGAGCTTGACAGGCGGGTGAAAGGGGGCAGAATGGACTGTCATTGAGGTCGCAGAGCCCTGGCATATTTTGGTTGCGCAGTCCATCTCCCCTGGGGACCCCCATGCCACAAAGAGACAGGAGTGCTGCAGGGCAACCTTGGGTGTGCGACCGCAACAGAGTGGCAGGTCCTTAAAATGTGTCAGATTCCTCTGCGAGGTTATGAATTTGCAGAAGCAGAGGCATAACCCTCAGGAAATTGGTCATAAAACTGGATGCAACACATATTTCCTGCCAGTGTACCATGTGTCAGGCCTGTAGTGTGTTTTTCAGGAGTTTCTTCGAAGTTATAAAAGCTGTCATCTCCTTGGTGCTGCTCAGCTTCTGGATCCATTCAGCCCATGAACATTAGTGCTTTGAGCTAAATCAAGCAGTCATGCAGGTGGAGCTAGAGGGGGCGTCACAGCGATTCAGCACTTTGAGGCGTTAGCAGCTCTAAATACTCAGTGCAGCTCAAGCTAGGAGATGACTGCGTGTTTTTGTGTTTAGTTATACACACTCGTATGCTTGCCTTATATGAGTGTGTGCATGCTCTGCTGTGCATTAAATCGATTTTTCCTGTTAGTACTCAGAATGTGATCGATGATGCTGCACAGACAGATGATGAATGTAGGACAACAAAGAGAACTCGCCGCGGAGTCAACAATCATTAAGTTCCATCACTTGGTCTGTAAATGATGCTGCAATGAATCCTTTGCTAAGAGAAATCTACACGTTTGTGAAAATGTTGTTACAGTTGCCATACTGGACTTTATTAAACAGCTTCATGTTAGCGCAGCATCACTGGGTGCCTGATCCTTGTCCCTCATACGCTCCTCTCTGGGTGTTTCTGGCCTCAGACCGTGTGCCGTCTGTGTAGATAAAAATATAAAACGCTTCCCTGACTCTGCACAACCTGTGAAAAGTATTCTGGCTGATTAATGGCAGGCACAGTGCTCCTTATAATAAAGCACCACAGGAGTGGCATATGGATGTATTTCTCACTGTGTAATATTCCATTAACAAACTATTTAAAATGACTGTTTTTTTTCCTGCCTGTTGTCTGATCATTTAAAATCCGCACGCTTAACACGAATGCTGCAGTTTGTCGAGGTTTTCATCTGTCGCTTCAGTTTGGCTTCTTATTCAAGCAGCGTTGAGTTTTGATTTTGTTTTAATGAATGCTTAACAGTGTGAAATGGATTAAGCACTTAATTGTGGCGTATACTTTCTTTTCCTAAGACAGACGTATCAATCTCTGCATCTCGTGCTCTGGTAATTGCATTCTGTTGGATGATGAAGGAAAAATGGCTGAGCCTGAACACACTCCCCCTGGGACTGGAGCACCGTTGCTGCCTGAGATAACATAATTATACAGACTGTTAACTAATGTTCACATGTGCTAACCTTAGCAGCGGCTCGCTGATTTGTTTCTGTTGACAGAACGTCTGTTGTTGAGCGATCCTGGGTGGGCTGAGCGAGCATTAGAACAGACCAGTGAGCAGCTTTCATGTGAGCTTTATTCAACCTGGATGACTGAAGTAAGGCTCACCAAACATTTCCAGCTGATGTTGTGAAAGTGCACCAGAATTTGTGTGCACGGTTGACTCAGTCATATGTGCCTGAAGCCCTTAAACCACCTCTAATGACAAAAGCTGCTATAGCTGCTTCCACTTGGTGGGTATCATTTGGTGATAAGCTTCTTATCTTACTTTTAGGCTGAAGATATCGTCACATGTAGGCTTTCCTAAACGAGCCAGAAAGATGACGGTGAACACGTCGACTGTCTAGTTCTGTAGCTTTAGTCTCAGGAAGACGTTTGTGTGTTTGTGTGTTCAGGCATCAGGATATACAAAGAAGAAATGATTTGCTGAACATTCAAAAAGATGATTTTGTTGAATTTTTATATATATGAATATATATGTTCAGCAAATCATTTCTTCTTTGTATATCCTGATGCCTGAACACACAAACACACAAATGTCTTCTTGAATATATGTTTTTCACGCCTGAATGAGAAATAAAGTGTGTAGTGACGGGTTTTACAGCCTTAAAGCATCTATAATAATTGTAAAAAATAAAGCTGACTGCTTTTACCTATCACAGGTTATTTTTAGAACGTAACTCCCGCAATAAACGAGGGACCGCTGTATATGAAATGGGAGTTAGGTTTTCTTTGAGACAACCTCTGGTGCACCTGATTATCCTGTGGATTTCTCAGGTAAGGCAGCACGGTGGCACGGTGGTTAGCACTGTTGCCGCACAGCAAGAAGGTCCTGAGTTCAATTCCAACATCAGGCCGGGGTCTTTCTGTGTGGAGTTTGCATGTTCTCCCCGTGTCTGGGTGGGTTCCCTCCGGGTACTCCGGCTTCCTCCCACCGTCCAAAGACATGCAGCTTGTGGGGATAGGTTAATTGGATGATCCAAATTGCCACTAGGTGTGAATGTGAGTGTGAATGGTTGTCTGTCCCTGTGTGTTGGCCCTGCGACAGACTGGCGACCTGTCCAGGGTGTACCCCGCCTCTCGCCCTATGACAGCTGGGATAGGCTCCAGCGCCCCCCGCGACCCTGAAAAGGAGAAGCGGAAGTGAATGGATGGATGGATTTCTCAGGTAAGCATCGATGTCAACGTGCTCATCTGAAAATCAAACTTAACTGTCCCATTTAGAGTTCACGATGAGAAATGATGGCGTCTAACACGAATGACCTCAAATTTGTTTTCGCATTTCCATTTTTGAAGGTTACTTCAGCTAAATGAGATCTGATATTGTGAGAGTGGACAGAAAAGCATACGGTAGGCGGTTCCTACACTGTTGTGTGGAGTTATGTTGGGTGCATGACGTATATTTGACTGTTATGTTCAGGATTTTAGATTCTTTTCTTTTCTTGGTTCCGTATTGGTTACATTGTCATATGTAACCAATCAAGACTGATTCAAGACTCACGAAGTTTATTGTCATTTCGTATGTCGTCCAACTACAACTTGCTTATTGCAACTACAGTGCAATAAGCACTACAGTTTAAAAAGAATCAAATTAAAAAGGCAGTAATGAATTGCAACAATAGTTATGGATAAATAGCAGAAAATCTAAGTTCTAAAACAAACTCGCATTCGTTCGGGTAGATGGCAGCAGTCCTTTCAGGGGATGGTTAAATTAGGTTGTGTGTGTGTGTTAAAATGTAGAGGGTTGCAACATGTTCTTCAACTCTTCTTTCTTTAAATGTCAGGATTTTTGTAAAGAGGACCCATAGCAATGCCAAACATTAATCAGGCTCACCTGCTAAACTCAGCCTACATAAACAGACAGTTATCAGCTGGTAAAACGAAACGATGCCACGACGTTTGTGTGGGTTTTGTTTCTGTTGTTGTATGTTTGAAGTTGCTCTAGGAAAGAGAAACTGATGAGATGCACTGGCTAAGTTAACTCAGCTTATTTTAAAAAAAAAGCAAACAAAAAAAGACAAGTTTAAAAATATAAAAATATAAAAATGTATGTTTATCCTCTAGGGCTGTGCGATATGGCCAAAGTCTCATATGAGACATTTATCGTCCCCAAAATTTTACATTTTCTGTGACTTCTGTGAATCTCGGGCAGCTCGACTTGCATGAAGTGTTTCCAGCTGGGCGTCGAGCACCTGGAGTGGAGTTTTCTTTGTGAGTATTTATTACACGGCGTGCTGCTGCAGGGAGAAGCCTGTTCCTAGGTTTATTTTTTAGCACCTTACGGCTCTTTTTAGCTTCACGTCCGTAAACACTCTGCAGACTATTTCATGTTATTCAGTTTATTTTGAGAAATCTCAACAGGATCTTCAGCGTCATTGAGAAGAGTTTATGTGGAAACTAAACAAGCGAATGGCCCCCGTTTTACCATCGTTGTTGCTAACGGCGACGCGTAAAAACACTCACTTGTCTGTGATTATTTTAAATATAAGAGAAAGAGAGAACTTCAGGAAATTCTACAGTGACCATCAAAACGATGAAAAAATGTTGCTGTAAACAGATTATTTTGCGACAGCAGGAAACAAACGAGAGCGTAAAATGAAACGTTTTCTTATCGTCATCTGATATTCATCGTTATATTGAACAGCTGGGTCATGTCTTCTGGGGAAAAATCTGACACTGATTTAAAGTTACCGTATTTTCCAACTATAAGGCGCACTTAAAATCCTGTAATTTTCTCAAAAATCAACAGTGCCCCTTATAATCCGGTGCGCCTTACGTATGAATTCTGGTTGTGCTTACTGACCTCAATCCGATTTTATGTGCTACACGGCGCTCAAAGATCAGTCATAAATGTTGTAGTACGACTTAAGCTACGAAGCCGCACCGCTCGATGGATTGTCGGAGCATTGCGGCTGCCGTAGTCAGGAGCCTCGCGGAGGAATCTGTACTGAACAGCTAAATAACAGCAACGAGACTGACTCGGATAATGACGAGAGGGATCCGGGCATGCTTGATCCCAAACTCGTCCAACTGTTAAACTCAGAAGAATTTGATGGATTTGTGAAAGAGAAACGTACTGAAAAAGTGAGTGTGTCCTTCTGGATTTTATGTTGACAGTTATTGTGAATGAGATGAGTCAAGTTTGACCTGTCTGACTGTTTTGTTTCACTTTATGTATGAAAATAAAGCCGTTCATTGATATTATAGTCTGACAAATACGCAAATTGAATTTGCTGTGGTATCAGTGATGAGCAGCTCTCAGTCAGAGCAGCAGCACCTTGCGTGCAGCACCCAGCGGTGATGGAGGCGAATCCACTGACATCTTCTCATGCTGCCTCCACCTACGTCTATAAATGCCTGGATATTTTAAGACCCGTTCTCTCGCTGAAAGACATTCTGAGAAATCACTCAAGTAGAAAGTGGGCAAAACAGAAAGCAAAATTACAGCATTTTCATCTTTCAGCTTGTTTGCTGTGATGACAAACCCACAGAAAGTACCCACAAAACACTTATCATAAGCCATCTGTTTTTTATAGCAGCTTAGATTTTATAGAGAGTCACTTGGTTAAACAGCTTTTATGTGACAGATGAATTCAGCTGTTCGCTTCTCTTTCTGTTACACAGTTAAGAGCCGAGGGAATTTTTTGGAACAGGGAAAAACTGCGTTTAGTTCTCCCGAACACAATCAATGCTCAGCACTGTTAGATTAGAATTTCAGACAATCGTTATTATTTGTGTTTTTAGTCCTGCTTAAGATCATAAGTGCCAACGATGAAGCACAGACAGGCTTACAGCTACGCTGTAAGCTCTAATTAGCTAACCTTATATAGAAAGACATGCATATGGACGGCCTTAACACAAAAACTAAATAAGTAAAGTGGAATAGGAAATGCATGCTGTACTAAAGTCACAAAGCATCATTTAGTTTCATGTGACAATTTGAAACCATTTAAAGAGGTTAAATGGTACCATTTAACCTCTTTAAATGGTAATGGTACCATTTAAAGAGGTTGTGCACACTTGTGTTTAGTTACATTTAAACTCTACTAGCTTGCAGATTTGTTACATCTCCCTTCTTTGTCTTTCATCCCAAGTCAAGTTTAATCTCTCGATAAAATGTGGAAATCAAAATGAAAATTTCCCCACAACTATGTTTGCTCCTCTAAGATGCAGCTGTAAAAACCATGAATGTTGTCAGTATGAAGAAAAGGAGGCTTTGCAGTACGAGGTGACACATTCCAGTAACATCTGCTTGTTGACATGAACAATAAAAAAATAATAAATGGAGAACAACATTATGAAGTCACGACACAAACAAGTATTCACAGAGACAAACAGCACCATGTTTGCCAGAACAGCTAACAGCAAGTGAGTGGACAAGGGACAATCTGCAAGGTTATTATCAGCAGCACGCCGTCAGCACGCCGTCATGTACAGCCATGTTTCTGTACAAATAAAATTCAGATCACAGTTCAAACCTTAAGGTCATTATGATTGTTAAGTAACCAGCCAGTGTGGCTAAATTAGGCTTAATTTACAGTTAACTCTGCATCTGGCACAGTGCAGTTATTATCTGTGTGGACCTGGAGGACCAAACTGCAAAAAAACAACTTTGGAATTTATTGGAACAAATCTAATATGTCATCATGCACCCAAAGAACCACGGTGAGGAATAATCCCAACGCTAATCCCAACACGGTCAAATCTACTCATGAACTGCTGCACTGAGGGGAACAAGTAAAAAAAGTGCTTGTATTCTGATGACAAAAGGAGGTGATGACAATAGTCATCAGCTTCTTCCTACTGGTAAGATAATGGTTTTGTGTCCTTTGTTGTTATCTGATTGCTTTAAGTTATTTGTTTAAAAAACAACGAGTAAACGGATATTTTCACCTGCAGTTAACAGTAACTTAATAAAAGCTA
Source organism: Perissodus microlepis (assembly GCF_051167445.1). Lineage (NCBI taxonomy): Eukaryota > Metazoa > Chordata > Actinopteri > Cichliformes > Cichlidae > Perissodus > Perissodus microlepis. Next base: position 1,766,572 of record NC_140470.1, read on the forward strand.
GTAAAAAACATCCATCCATCATCTTCTGCTTATCCGGGTCACGGGGGCAGCAGAGAAGCCCAGACCTCCCTCTCTCCAGCCGCCTCCTCCAGCTTGTCCGGGGGAACACCGAGGCGTTCCCAGGCCAGCTGAGAGATATAATGTCTCCAGAGTGTCCTGGGTCTGCCCCGGGGCCTCCTCTCGGCGGGACATGCCCGGCACACCTCACCCAGGAGGCATCCTTGCCAGATGCCCGAACCACCTCAACTGGCTCCTTTCGATGTGGCGGAGCAGCGGCTCTACTCTGAGCCCCTCCTGGATGGCCAAACTCCTCACCCTGGACTCTCTAAGGGAGAGGCCAGCCCCCCTTTGGAGGAAGCTCATTTCTGCTGCTTGTATCCTCGATCTCGTACAGCTCATGACCACAGGTGAGAGTAGGGACGTAGATCGACCGGTAAATCGAGAGCTTCACTTTAACACTCAGCTCTCTCTTCACCACGAACATATTTTTGATTTCTAATTCAAGTGAGCTAATTTCTGTGAGTCAGGAAAACTAATGGAATTTCTACTGTTGCTGTCCAAAAGCAAGCGGAGCTTTGGCTACTGAACCAATTGATAACACGATGAAAACACACAAGCAAGACAGACTCTGTCAGTTTGCTTCATAATAAAGGTGTGAAGTCAGACAGATGTATCATATAAACATGGAGAATGTTGCAGGTTGAGAAAGTTCATACAATATAAACTGTGCAGTAAACTGATGAAAGCATTGCCCTTTTTTAAACAACTTGCTGATCACATACAAGCCTGGAGTTTGTCTTTTCTTTAAAGCAGGGCTGAACTATCCTCGACCCCAAAGACAAGATCCGAGCGGCTGTGTTTGTACGATATTCCACAAGTGGTTTAATCTGCGTTCTGTAATAGATGTAAGGACCCTTTGAGCTCCGCTTTCTAAGACATCGTGCACAACATACATAAGTGCTGAGACTGCTTGTTTCTGCTGTATTTAACATTCATAAAATACACAGTATAATTATGGAAAAAGTGGAAATAATAAAATGAATTCTGAACGTTTCGATTTTACAGCACAAATTACAGATTTTTCCTAACATGTATCAAGTCAGTTACGTTCTGCAAATGTACTGTATGAGGTGTTTAATATATCACCTCACACCGTACATGTACTAACATGAATGATGAACACAAAATGAAAGCTGATAAGGAGGGCACCGTATCACGTCACAGACGTTTAGACCGATTGAAATAAAACGGACTAAAGTTGTAAATGAAACAAAAAGAGGACGAATGGGCCTTAGTTCAGGTCTGAGACGCTGGTGTCGTATCCAGTAGTGTTAAGTGTCCAATGTAACAAAGTGGAGTAGCCGAGATCATCTTCATATAACATGTATATGGGAATGCTGTTAAAAATTCCATCAAGAGCTCGGAAGGGTCTTAAAATAATGTCGCTCCCATGAGGATACTAAGCTCTTTGTTTCTGTGAGGCTGGAATGCAGCTCAGAGCATTTGCTAATAAAAGGAGCTCAGTCGGTCAGACTGATGGCTGATAATGTGAATCAACAGCGTAGCATCCTGCTTCTAAGTGTTATGTAGCTAACGTTGCACGATAGCACGTTGAGCGTGGAGCTGCAAGGCAAGAGCTCGTAATTCTTGCTTGCATATTTTCCCGTGCTGGCTTTTCCTTCAGATCCCTGTGTCGCTGGGTGACATGTAGGGAATACCGTCGGTGGCTCTTTCAACACTATGAAGTTCGTAGGTTTAGGGACTCCTCAGTTAAAGTGGAAAGTCGCTGTAGTTGAGCTGCACATATACTCGTGCGCACTCTTAATGACTTCAGTGCAGCCTCAGCACGAATTATCAGTCTTGGATCACCAGATGTTGGCAATAAATGTTTTAATTGCTTGTTCGTTACTCCCTCTGCGTCTTCACAGCTTTAAACTGCTCGCGCTACATCTGGCTCCTGCTCAGGCAGGTGCTGCAATAAATATTTTCATTAGATCTTTGTCACAGTGTCAGTTTATTATCAAAGTTTGATAGATTTCAATATAATTAGTTGGGATGTTGGAAGTCTGATTCTTCACTGTGTAATGGATGTTTCCATATGTTCTGTACATTTAATGCAATTGTTTTAGTGAAGATGAGACATGAAAGGTTTCGCAGGGTCAAAATGCAGCAGGTTTGTTTGTTGAATCAAATCAAACAGATGCTCTGCGTGAGACTCGAGTACACGTGATGGGCTGTGTTTAAACGAGCTGATTTAATAGCAGCTCTGTCCTGAGCTCTCCAAGCTGAATGTTCGCTCGCAGCAGCCAAAGAAGACACATTTGATTCTTTCCTGTTGCATTTCCCTCATTCAGTACAGGAAGCTCACGATCCTGTAGGCCAGAGTTCAGTGCAGACATTAAAGTAATTGTCTAAATCAGGGGTCCCCAATCCCAGTCCATGAGGGCCGGTGTCCTGCAGGTTTTAGATCTCACCCTGGGTCAACACACCTGAATCTAGGGCTGCTCAATTAATCGAATTTTAATCACGATTACGATCTGGGCTTTCAGCGATCATTAAAAATGACTGAGCCGATTATTAGCCCCTCCCTCGCGCTTTACTCTCGCGCTGCTCCGTGGGGCAAATCGAGCGCACCTCTCTGCATTTCGAACACGCGTCACAACAATTAAGAGCAGCGGTCCCCAGCCTTTTTTGCGCCACGGACCGGTTTATGCCCGACAATATTTTCACGGACCGGCCTTTAAGGTGTGGCGGATAAATACAACAAAATAAAACTAGTACCGGTACCGAAAAAAAGAAGATTTATTCATAACACACGTGAAAAGACCCAGGAAAACCGAGTAAATGATAAAAACGATAACAAAATAACGCTGAAAACCGATAAAAACCCTGAAAACTATACATTTCACACCTGAGCCTCAACTCTCGCGGCCCGGTACCAAACGACTCACAGACCGGTACCGGTCCGAGGCCCGGGGGTTGGGGACCGCTGATTAAGAGGACCCGAGGGAAGCTCGGAAAGCTAAGCAGAAGTTATTTGGAGAGGAGAGTGACTGCTGTTGGTTGAAAAGAGAGGTAAAAAAACTTCAGTGGTGTGGAAACGTTATGGGTTGGTGGAGTCAGACGTGGATCAAGTAGACACAGTGTGTAAACTTTGCTACAGTGTAGCTGCACCACAGAGCAACACTGCAAAGTTCACTAAACATAGATGTTTACATTTTTCATTTATTTTTTATATTGCAAACATTTGCACTGTTATCAGTATTTGCACACTATTTTATATTATTTTTTGACAATCTTTAAAGTCGTTATTCAACACATTGTTATTGTTAAATAAATATCGTCAAGTAATCGAGATCTCAATTTCAGTGAAAATAATCGTGATTATCATTTTTGACATAATCGAGCAGCCCTAGCTGAATCACATGATTAGTTCATTACCAGGCCTCTGGAGAACTGCGAGACATGTTGAGGTCGTTTATCTATTTAAATCAGCTGTGATGGATCAAGGACACGTCTAAAACCTGCAGGACACCGGCCCTGGGATTGGGGACCCCTGGTCTAAATGTACGGTGGCTTTGAGAGGTCAAACACACTGAAGCTTAATGAAATACCATCAGGCTGAAAAAGCACGGAAAATAAATAAAACACAACGGGCTAGACGCTGACATGAACAGCTGTCCATCATGCCATTAAAACACACGTTACCTAATCCTCAGCTTATTTTAAGCACGTCTCAGTCTTCTGTTTGCTTTCTGTCACTTGCAGCTGGTCCATCCCCAAAAACACTTGTTGTGTTTGGGAGATTTATGTTTTTTACTTCATCGTGTTTTTTGTGTGCTCTTGCAATCTTTCAGTGTGTTTGACCTCTCAGAGCCACCATAGTAAAATGTCTTAATTTTCACTGCAATAATCTGTGTTTTTATTGCATTTGAAGCTGTAAAGCTTATTGTTGTAAAAGCATGACGGGGGTTCTTCACATGAGGCTTGGACTGAGTGAACAGTTGTGTAGCTGAGTAGCTGTGGCATAGAAATCGTTATAGGGGCAGCTTCAGCGTTGGGAAAGCTCTGAGCCCCAAATCCTGTTACAGTAAAACTAAAACTAGTTGAGGAACCTGGAAATGTGTTTCGTCTCTTCTGGCGCCGTCTTCTCATCTATTGTGGACATCATGAGCTTTCACTGGGTTTCTAATTACCGGTGCAGGGCCGAGTGCGCGGCCTCGTATTACACCGTTAGCTTTAATGTCCGCGGGCTATAAATAGTGCAGGTGTCGGCTCTCTGGTGGGACAGACAGGAAATAGACTCTGCTCAGTGCGCTTCATTGATTTAACTTAATATTCACTGAGATGAGGTAAGCTGTGTTAATATGACACGATTTCCACCTTGAGAGACTAAACGATGAAAACGTTTGGTCTTTTTTCCTAAATATCAAGTTGATTGCTTTAATTATTGAAAATTAATGTACTTTTTTTAATGGTTCACACGCTCATGCAATATTTGGTGAATTATTTATATTTAATTATTTTTGCTTTCTTGTTATGAATCTTTCTTACGCCACCATCACGTTGAGGCTGCACAGCACATCCATCAGAGTTCATGTGAGGACAGATTCCTGTTCACTGTGGGTCGGGGCAACAGGTTTTCATGACACAAAAACTGAGTGAGCATCAGTGCAATTTAATGATCTTCTTTCTGTACCCAGTTGCTAAGCAACCTGCACTATTCTGCCTGAAGCCGCGGCGTCCCAAAAGAAACATCACATCATTGGTCTGGAGAGCTGAGGAATGAGACGGGGAACGCAGAGAGGTTAACCCAAAGAGTCTGGCCGTTAACCTGCTTCCTGATGATTTTCTCCTCTAAATGGTCCCGCATGTTTTTAATATTACCTCCAACGCTTTACTGTAACCAAAGGTGTGATAACATTAACAGAATTAATCACGTCCTGTTACACCAGACAAGCGTGAAGCCTCATGTTGGACAAATGTGTTTCCCCTCTGGGGCTCCCCAGCCTCTTTACAAAGAGATCCCAATTAAGCCGATAAGTTTCCTAAAACTCGATCTTCAGCGCCTGACGGCAGTCTGTTGTTGGCTGTGGGCAGGAGAGAAGAACAGGAAGGCTTCAGCGTCACCGGCTCTACGCTCCCTGCCTGAGACAATTTTCTGCTGTGAATCATAGAGGTGGAGGAGAAAAGAAATAAGAGGGAGATGCTGCTGCAAAGACGCAGCTTGAGTGAAATCAAGCGTTTCGGTTTCCCTTCTCTCCAAATCCCAGGAGAGGTTGTTTTTCCTTCAGTGGTGCTTGCTCTGGCTCCGGTGTGCACAGAAAACTTTCTTTTTAAAACAACAGACAACAAATGGGCTGAAAAGGTCTGAGAGGACAGAAGCACTGCAAGAACTTTGTCGCTCCGTCCGTGTACGAGTAAAGATCTGAGACTTCTTCTTAATTCGTTGTGGTTTCATTCATGTGATATCATTGTGTTTCTCAGTGCTTCACCTTCACAGTAAACGTTCACCGTAGTTAAGCTGTGGGAACATGTAAACACAGTTAGAAATGCTGTGAAGAAAATGTGTGCGTTGTTCATGCTTTGATGGAGACGCTTCTTCTTGGCCCTGAGTGGAGTTTCTCTCAGGGAAGATCCTGGAGGCTCCTCGGAGAAAGTGCAGTCTGTCTGTAGGCGAGAACAAAGCCAAGAAGGTTTTTCCTTTTAATGCTGCAAACATGGACTAATATTTACATTTTAAAAAGGGAGGTAACACTTGCCCCTTTTAGCCCCGCTGGAAAGTCAGTCCTTGCCTTCTATTAAATATTCATACGAGCGATGGATGCGCTTATTTATTGCCCGATATTTGCCTTGTTTGCTGCCAGTGACAGCAAATGAGACCAGATTTGTTACGCTCCGTCTTTGTGGCACTGCATCCAGGAATTTGATGCATGGCTGAAAAGCTAAACATCTTAATGAATATTTCTGTGTTTCACCAGCATAAAGGAGGGCGAGAAATTACAACAAAACAAAGCACGAGTAGCAGATGTAGGCCTACTTTTAAACCTTAGTATTAGCTAAAAATGTCACATTTTGCATGTTTCAAATGTGATTATTTGGGTTAGTTTTTGAAACATTTGATTCAAACATGGCAACGGCAGCTCCGGCTTCCTCCCACAGTCCAAAGACATGCAGTTAGTGGGGTTAGGTGTGGGTGTGGGTGGTTGTGTGTCTCTGGCGACCTGGGTGTACCCTGCCTCTCGCCCTATGGTAGCAGTGATGTCTTGGTGCAAGAAGGTCCGGGGTTGTTTTCGTGTGATTTCCTTCCACAGATATGTTCGTTACGTTAACTGGTGTTTCTAAATTGGTCATGTGTATGAACGTGACAGTGAAAACATTTTCTTTGGGCTCTCTGGGTCAAGAAATTAGATTTTGTAGATCTGAGAACGTGTAGGTACCAGCTGAAAATAACAAACTGATCAGCTTTTAGATTTTAATTTGAAGCCGACTCAGTCTGAGCCTACTGAGATAGTGTTTATTAAACAGGCACAACATGATAATAATGCTTAACATCAAGCTGCTCGTGAGCAAATATGAGGTCACTAACATTTGCCATACCGCTGCAAAATGTACACATAATGAGTCTAAAACAATAACAACCATAATGACAGTAAAAAGCCTCTTCACCTGTTTTTGCCATCCGTCCCTGGGTCATAATTACTAATTACAGTAGAGTTAATCATCCACATCCAGGTGAGCACACCCAGCTGTGACTCATCCTCTCTGGCTCTTTCTCCTCCTGCTGCATCATAACGAGTGGTTGGTGCTGTGTGATTGTAGTGTAACACTGTCCCCTGGCCTCTTTGCCACAGCGACGGGTTTAATGATGCATCTGGGAGAAAACGTTGGACTCGCAGTAACGTTAGACACTTTCAGGTAACACACGGCAAAGGTTGGCGTGACCATCTGGGTCTGAAGAGATGCTAGTTCATGTATTCCTTTGCTTTTAGAGCCGTGTCCAAGAGAGCGAGTTTGCTGTTGTCCTGTTTTCATCCTGAGTTCAGGAGGTGGTGCTGGTGGGGATCAGTCTTTTTCCACTGATTCATCAAAATATCTGTCATTCCACATTTACTGGCAGGAAGCTGAATGCAGTTTGACTCTTTGGATCTTTATTCAGTCCTGGCAATGATAAAGTCTTAGTCCTACCACAGACTACACCACAACCGGTGTTCTAATACTGTATGATGCCCTCTCTTGGTCGTGAATGCCACTTCTTTGCTTCTAGTACCTCTTCATCATCATCATCATCTTCTCCTCAGCTCTCCTGAAACCTTGGTTTGTCTTTTAAAAGCTTGAAAATGATTCCACGGCTTCACTTTTCCCGGGTTCAACCTGATTTTCAGTCGCCGGCAGAGTTGTGTTGTAATTGTCTGCTGTGTCTGCTTCCACACTTGGCGCCATATGTTTTTGTTTGCCTTCTAGCTCTGATTTGCCATGTGGGGATTTTTTTAATGCGCTTACATATGTTTGTGTTGGTTACGCGTCAGACATGGTGCTCTGCTGCCCACAGACATGCTTTTGTAATGTTGCCAGCTGATCTGTGCGTTAGAGTGCCTCAGTAGTTAAAAATGCACAAAAAAAGAGGAATCGCTGTAGATGTTTGGTGGTGCCCACCCCCCCACCCCCCAGCTCTTTCCCTCCGTTAAATGTATTGTTTGAACATAAAAGCTCATTAGTAGAGCTTAGAATTAGAGTTTGATCAACTCAGAGACGATGTCTCGTGTTTAACTGTGAGAAGAGGATCCAGAAGTTTCACATTTCTTGTGTTTTCTCACAGGTTCATTTGCACATCAAGGAGAATGAAACCAGCAAAATGCTGCTCGTTTCTCTTCTTGTTCGTGGTCATTGTTTACACGACCGCATGAATTCTCAGCCGAGGCTTAGAGGAGATCTGAGCAAAAAATGAATTATTACATCCATCCATCCGCTTCCGCTTCTCCTTTTCAGGGTCGCGGTGCTGGAGCCTATCCCAGCTGTCATAGGGCGAGAGGCGGGGTACACCCTGGACAGGTCGCCAGTCTGTCGCAGGGCCAACACACAGGGACAGACAACCATTCACACTCACATTCACTCGCACATTCACACCTAGTGGCAATTTGGATTATCCAATTAACCTATCCCCACAAGCTGCATGTCTTTGGACGGTGGGAGGAAGCCGGAGTACCCGGAGGGAACCCACGCAGACACGGGGAGAACATGCAAACTCCACACAGAAAGATCCGGCCTGATGGTGGAATTGAACTCAGGACCTTGCTGTGCAGCAACAGTGCTAACCACCGTGCAGTTAACGGAAAACGGTACTTGTTCATTTGTTAATGCCTTTCATTAATTGCTTTGACAGTGGAATGACAGTAAATGTGACGTGCTTGTATTTTATGTTTTCAATCATTTATAATTAGTCACTCTGGACTTTTATCCAGGGTTTTATAACCAAACATCATTCGCTCAGCTACGCTGCTGCTGCTGCTGCTGCTGCTGTTGTTGTTGTTATTACTGTTGGTAAGGGTTTGTGATCATCGACTTCTCGAGCTATTAGTTAGTTAGTTAGTTACATTTTGAGTGCATATTGTCATCGTGCCATCAGGTTACACAAAGACACTTCTGTACCAACGCAGCTTACTTTAGCTAAACGTACCACCATGAAGTAAAAGTTGATACTGTTACTGAGCAAACATGTGGAGCGTAATATTGAGCAGTTAAAACACCTTCAGTGGTCACATGATTACCATTATATTTGCTACATTTCATGTTTTCTTGCCTGTTTGTGTTTTTCCTACGTGTACGTGGCAGACAGCTTAACAAACAGGCCTGATTTGCTGAGAGTCAATCCTCTTTAGCAACATCAAATGGGAGAATCGGATTGAAGCTTTGACCACATGCGGTCATCGTCAGCACTCCCTCTCCCGTGTAAGGAAATGCTTCATTTGCCTTCACATCTGTCAGCAATTAGCTGTAATTATTTAAGCCAACAAGGGCAGCTTCAAAGGCTGAGATCATCCTGCCGTGCCGATCAGCCTGGGATTGTTGCAGCACATTGTTTTCTACCTTGCTGTTTGTTCTCATTTGATCTGTGCAGCCTGCACTTAGTCTTGTTTTCGCAATATGCTTTGCTTATTCAGGTCGGCACCGCATGTCATGCGCATTCGTGTAAACAGAATCGATGACCTGCTACTTTTAGTAAATGTTCCTCTCTAGGATATCACAGAAAAGGTGTGTGTGTGTGTGTGTTTTTACATGTACGTATGAATAAAAGGCCTGCTGCATTCCTTACATATGAAAAGGGCAACACTGCCCACTTTGTTTATTTAGTGATTACCATAAAAGAAGCCGTCTGACAGGCTCCATCTCCTCCTCATGTTTATTAATAAGGGTAAATGTTGTGGGCTCTTATGGCTCAAGCTCAATATGTTTATATCAGTTATATAAGAGCTGTACTGGCACTGTTAGAGTGGAATCACTGGGAACTGGAAACGCGTGCACTCTGACATGTGCTGCGTCATATATACAAACAGATCTGCTGACTTTGGCTCGAGTACAAATCTCCTTTTGCTGATACACGTGTTATACCATACTTTGTAATTAAAAACTGACAGAACAGGTTTTTAAGGATTTATATGCTGCTTGCTTTTTGTTTGGGAATCAGTTGTTCTTCTGATTCCCAAACGGATAAGATGAAATGATAGAGGTGGAAACTGGTTTCCCGTAACTCCAGTTCTTCTTGGTGCTCTCTGAGCTTCGAGAGAAAAAGAATCAGTTTTTGTTTAACGACAGGAACTCAGACCTGGTTTTGGCTCATCATATACAATCACCCACAGGATATCCCCACACACCCATCTCTCTGATGGGGGGAAAGTGTCTGTGATTAGACGAGTGCCAGTCTAGGTGTCTTTGTAAATGTGAGCTGTGTGCATTTTTAAAGTGGACGCTGTTGTGTCAGGTCTCGCTGTTGTGGCATTATGAGAAACGAGGCAACGACACAAGCAGGAGCAAACATCCTGCAGATGCTTCGGTCTTTCAGGGAAATCGTTTACTGAAAGCTGTCTGGCTTAGACGAGCTCATCCCCTCCGCCTCTGGAAACACTCGGGTTGTTAGCAGCTGGATCTACTCTGAGACACCAAAGATGGTTTTCAGAAGGGAAAAATGATATTTGTACATCAAAATATATATATTTTTGCTTATAAAATACAAATTATAACGGGTGAAACGAGCCACTGTGTTGAGATAATTGTTTGAGCATGCTCAGACAGCAGCAGCTGAGGCACGTGGAACAAATGCTTTGGACCTCCCTGCTCTCATGCGTTCTGCAATATAACTGTATTTATTTCAGCTACATCACAGTCGGCACTTAAGGGCTTAATTTAGTGTGTTTACACTTTTATTCATAAAGTGTATTGTTGTCATTCAACACCACATGAATCAGCCTGACCGAAAGTCAACACTGATTCATAATTTTTAAAAAATATTACTTCTTTGGATCAAATGTATTTTTTCTTCATTTTATGCCCACATGGATTTGCACTTGTATCCAGTAGTTTTGCTCCTCTTGTACTCGAGCCCTTCTCTTCCACGTTTCCTGTCTTGTTCTTCTATTAAAGTTGTGCCTCTCGAGCTGCGCGGTGTTTCTTTGCTTTCAGAAGAAACTGTCATCCACGGTGCACGAACTGAATGCTCAGTGACAAGATGAGCACTCAGGTGTAGATGGATAGTCTGAGTGGTTCCTGTATTTCAAAGATGATGTGCACTTGTGTTTGTCCAGTAGTACTCAGCACCTTGTGGGCAGGTAATGGTTACTGTTGCTGTAGAATACAGCAAAAATGTTTTTTCTTCATATTCTAAAGCTTATAAAGGCCCATAAACAGAACTGTAGCACAGCAGTTTATAAGGGCATGTAGCAGAACACCATGTGAAATATTTCTGTGTTCTGGCCAGTATGACTTTGTGCTGCTACAGGAACATTTGGAGATTAAATTTGGGATTTAGCAAACTGAAAATGTCAGAGGGATCCGCCTTCAAACGAATCACTTCACAAAACGTTTTGACTTAAAACCTCTTCAAAGAGTTTTTCCTGTGTCTGACCTCAGCTCTCTGTTTTTCTAACTGATGTTACTTCTAAAAGTAAAAAATGTTTAATTCATCGCATTCAGCAGTAACGTGAAGTGATCCAAATCTTTGACGGAGGGAGTCGATTTTGCGACATGTCACTGGTCTACCTGCAAAGGCTGATTCTGTTCATCTGGATGTTTTCAGGGGGAGAAATGTTTCGTCATCATCCAGGCGACTTCTTCAGTCCCAGCTCACTGCAGGTTTCCCCAGTCTTATAAACACTACATTTGCACTGGCCTGCCCACTTTCTCAGTCAAATAGGAGCTCAAGGTTTCAGCGTCAAGATCAGGAGAAAATCTAGAAGTTGCTTGAAATGATTTTGTATTAAACAGTCTAACATTTTGACTCATCAACCAAAGTTGTTCTACACAACTACGCTGTAGCTGGTATATCGTATTTAACCTCCTATCAGCTGTCTCATTGGATATCCATCCATCCAGTTGTGCTTTAAAGATTAATGTAGACCAATCGTTGTGTGTGTCTGAACTACATAAACCATGAATCACTGTTTCCTTGGTGTATAGGCTGTTAAGTGGGAAATAATCTCCCTGGTGTCTCCCTCTCGTCACCTACTGTGTGTACAGAGATGTACTTGGCAAACTCCGCTCTGCTGTTCCATCTTCACATAAAGCAAACTGACAACTGTACATTAATTGTTGAGTGCAATAGTAAGTCTCCCTGTGCCAGTTTAAGCTGCGAGGCTTAACAACATTTGTGGTGGAAACATTGTGCTTCTCATTTTTTCAGTTTGTTTTCCAAATTCTGAGAGATTTCTGTGAAAAGTATTTCATTCTTGGTGAATAGAAGTAGCTAAAGATTCTTTTTGATCTCCGTGAGGCATGAAAGACATTTTTACACCAACTTGAGCAGCTGATGTTTAGCTCACCGTTAGAACCAAGGTTTCCAGTGTCAATCCTCAACCAGTGACTACTTCATGCACCTGTACCGGAGTTTGAACATTTTCGGTTAGAGGATCAAAGAGTCTATTCACACTTATAATTGGTTACATGACTGCAAACAGCAGCAATGAATTATGCAGCAATTAGTTACAGCCAACGCTTCTCAGCTCGTCTTAATGCTGAACATGTGATAATCAGGTCAAGGACAGACTTCTCAGTCTAACCAGCTACCTGGAGTTAATCTGCACTTCCGTCCTAGAGTACCCCGCAAGGAGTGATTGTGCTGATCAGGCTTTATTAGCATTCATTAGATCTCCAATTATTCTTTACTCTGTTGTCGGTGTCATCAGTCATGAAGTCGGTCTATTTATACTTCTGTGTGTGATGTTATTTCCTGACGTCTTTCTTCTCTTTTATAATTTCTTGAATCCGTTTTTTTCTAAACTAACGTTTGTCCATAAGACAAATATGGACGGGTTGATTTTGTTGGGTTCACTTCATTGAACCTGAGAACCAGCCTGTTCATTTATGTCCTCTGTAGTGGTCATTTGTTTTGGGTCTGCATCTTTTGACTTATTCAAGCTACCTACTAAGTCCCGATGGACATCCTGGGCTTTCCATTGGTTTCTTGTGTGTTTAGGCTTTTAGCTTCAAAGAGGAAGGAAATCACAAAGTAAAATGGGAAGGTTCATTTTTCCTTGGTTCTCAGGAGGTTAATCAAAGGTTGTTGGACATCAGGGTCACTGTAAGCATAAAGGTTTCTCAAAGGTGGCTTTAAAATGCAAGACAAACGAGCATGAAAAGAAAGGAGGAGCTCTGTAATTTCTTTTTTTAAATAAAACCTCATTTATTCTGTGACACTTCTACTGTGTAAGGCCCAGAGGAATATTCAGGAAATGTTATGTAATGCACTGTATTCAACTACTCACTGGCCACTTTATTATGTACACATTGCTAGTACTGAGGTACTGGACACATTCTTCTGTCAGAGCTTCGGTCCATACTGATGTGAGAGCATCTCCACATTCATGATGCAAGGATTGATATCTGAGCCAGTTATCAGTTATCTGGTTTCACTTAACCCAGCATTTGTAATCAGGCTGAGGTAGTTATTAAAACAAACTTCCAGCTGTTAGAGATGGGCTAAATTTGGGATAATATTTCTGACAGTATATATATTTTTAAAACTATGATGTATACAGCCTGCAGACAGCAGCAATTCTGAATGTAAGTAAATGAGGCGCCGTCTTTCTTTTCCACTGAGCTACCACCGCTGATGACACACTTCCTAATATAAGGTGTGAATCTATTGACCCTGTGCACGAGAAAATGCTAACTTCCTGGTTTGAGACCGGATGTGGGGTTGTACATTTCCGGTAGCTTTACTTTGCGGTCAGTCGCTACTGCGAAGATATACTCCAAAATCATGTCCAAAACTCGAAAACAGAAAGATCGCGTTAAGTTACAAAGAGCAGAAGGTGGGAACACTCACCACTGCTGTGTCATGAAAACTCTAATGATCAATTTTGACGTTTAAAGAGTTTAGATCGATCAGTTGTTTACATCACTCAACACAAGCAGAGCTGCATCACTGCAGCAGAAGACACATCGTCCACATTCAGAAGCACATCTCTGTATAGTGACTGGTCTCATGATTTAAACAGGCAAATGTTCAGCATTCAAACTACAGGTGAACAATAGTCAAACCAGATGTTTCCCCGTTATGTCGATATCAGCTAGTCAAGTACACACCTACACAGCATGTTAACAAACCGTGAAAAAAGCCACACAAAAATGAATGATTGCTGGTAACGGTTTCTATACATTAGTATTTACGAAGGGTATGTTGTGACTTACCTTAAAAATTACAGCGGTCCCTCGCTAATAACGCGGTTCACCTTTCACCTCGCTGTTTCGCAGATTTTTTAGTGCAAGTTTGCATGATTTTTTTTTTTACATCACATTGTGTCCTGATCACTGCAGACGATCTCCTCCGTGACGTCTCTCCTGTACAGTACAGAATCGCTGCATCGATCGTTAGCAGCGTGACTCTGAAGTGCAGTACTGTATGTCCACGATGTCCACGAAACGTTTTGCACCGTCAAAAAATAAAATTGGCTACTTGATTTCACCTATCGCTGGTTATTTTTAGAACATAACACCCGCGATAAACGAGGGACAGCTGAGAAATATAACATTTGAATCCATTTTCTCTTTTGCCCTGAGGTGCAGGGAAAAAATATCGACAAGTCGATGAACATCATTTACAGATATATTGGGTAAATGCCCAAGACATCTATAGAAATGTAAATCGCCGCTTGATTCATTCATTTGCTTAACTTGTTTTGGACCGTAAACCAGGCGCGAATAGGACACCGGAAACAAAGGTCCCCACAGGAGTTTCCGCACCGGAAGTAGCATATGCTAACGTGCACACAGTCTATTGAAACAAAGTGTCAGCAGCAGCATTGTAGTGCAACAGCAGTGACACATGTCAGAGGTAAGAACAAAGCATGGGTAATGTTTTCCCTGGAAATGAATTTCACAATAACTGAAGTAACTGAACCATGAAACTCTGCAGGAGCTGCGCATAATAAAACATAATGTTGTATGTTGGGTCGAGCTTTTTAACCAGTTGCTTAAAGCACTGCTTTTCCACCAGTGATCTCTGTCCACCGTTTATATTTAGCCTCACCTCTTCGATACCAGGAAGGAGAAGGAAACGTTGATCGAGTACGTCGAAGGTATCAATGCTCAATCATTAAGACGCAGAGCAACAGAACATTTAGATTTTTATTCTTTCTGTTGCAGCCTGCGTGATGTTTAATGAGAGAGGTGCCCAGTTTAGCGTCGTATATTTAGGCACATATAACAATCAAATATAAATTGTGGATAAAATTGTCTATTAGCAACAACGACGGTAAACCCAGCGTGTTCGTCCGCTTGTTTATTTTCCAAATAAACCTTTCACAATAAAGCTGAAGATCCTGTTGAGACTTTTTGAAATAAACTGAAATGATGACAAAATACATTATTCTCAAACATCACATTTCAGAATATGCATCAAACAAATGACCTCAAATAAAAACATAAGGAAACTATAAATGGTGCCAGTGAGGATGAGGCAGAACCAGGTAATTATGGGTCAAACTGGTGTTTGACTGAGTGCTCGTATTTAAACTGCTATAAATAACTTGTTGGTCTATAATAGTTGAAACATGTGTCAGATGTATCCCTCTTGAGCCCTGCACCACTTTTCTTTTTTACCGTTGTAGATGCAAACAAATACTTTGCCTTGAATGTTATTCACACAGAAATATGTGGCTTGAAAGTGAATTAACGTGTCGCAAACCCTCACGTGGACACCTGCAGATATGCATTGTGACTAAATGCCACATTGTAATTAGTTTGTACACCGACAGACAATCGTAGTAATGAAAGCTAGTGCAGACTGAGCCATGCTGAGCAATTACTTTGCTTTCAGTGTCATCGTAAGGCAGTGAAATAAGGAATTTGTCTTGCTATTGTTCAGTGAGCAGGCAAGACATATTGTGCATAATTTATTCCAGGCAATCAGTTGGTTTAAATGCTCAGAAGCACGCAGAAGACTGGCACAATGGAAGGTCTCTCAGCCTCATCATAACTTTGTCACTTATTCTGTGCGCTGACAATACATGTCATGTTACATTATTTGCCTTGGATGAGTGTGGGCGGGAAAGGCAAACAAGATTAGTTGATGCATGCACTTGTTTTTCTGTGAGGCCTTTAGAAATGGTTTAGTGAGTCAGTGCCAGTAGCACACCCATCAAGCTCATTTCTGACAGCAGTGGATATCTATGAAACTGCTGGAGTAATTCTCTGCCGGCACGCTAAGGTTGCTTCGAGGTGGTCCATCTGAGGAGCTGCTGCTTGAGACGGGCTGGATTTCCCCCCCCTAACCAGTGTGTGCTGGAAAATCTGCCTCCATTTGATTCCTTATATGCACTGTACGCCAGCCGTGAAGCTCACTTTGGTTTCTGTGGGCTGTGGGTTAAATCCTAGACCGAGTTGGGGTTTGTTGGACTCGTTCAGAGTCTACACTGAGCGGTGCTGAACAAATACAACTCATCCTAAAAGATGTTGATGGATTAAGAGGTTTTATTCAAACTAGAAAGACAGAGGGCAGCAGTAATAACTACGACCCACACAGGTTTGAATCAGCTGCAGAAGGAAAAAGAACTACTTGTATAGTTACTCTTTTGTAAAATCTAAATGCTTGCATGTCACAGAATGATTAAAATTGTTAGATTAAGACAGAATTTGCAACAATTATATTTATTTTCTTTTTTCCATTTTCCAGATTCGACCAATCAGAGCACGCTCAGTGTGCAAAGGCCTTTACAATACTTGACAGCCCTGCTGAACATCATAGTTATGTGACTCAGACATTTGAGAACTTTTAATTCAGGCTGTTTATCCAGCTGAAAAACAAAATTCCCGTCACCGTCTGTGTCCCGGTATTGGGCTGACGTGGAGCAGACAGTAGCGCCATCAGCTTCAGAAATTTCCGTAAACCCTGAACTCAGGATATTATCAATAGAAACAGTAGCAGTGCTGTAACACTGTGTGTTACTTCTGCACACACTTCAAAATCATTCTAATTTAATCTCCAGAAAGTCGTTCCAGAGCTCAGCTGTCTCTTTTTTCTCAGATGTTTTCTTATCTTCTCCTTCGGTGGTGAAGTGATGTGCGTCTTGATGTAAACCCTCAGTTGTAACGTTTGTGAAACAGCTCTTGACTGTAGACTTTGCCAGTAATGTATTCACCTCCTGACTTGGTTAGTGTGTTTTTTTTTCTTTCTTCTTGATTAATCAGCAGTCGTCCACTTCAGCTGTCTGCCTCCTTCACTTTCATCAAGGCGTCTTCATGTTACCAAATACTTTTCACTTGAAGACGGAAAAGTTAATTCCATTTCTCAATAAATGATGAAAAAACAAGACACGCCTGTAATATTGATGCATTTAATCAGTCCAGTAGTTTCAAGCCCGTAAATATAAAATTGCTGTAATTCCATAAAAAACCAAAACATAACGTGCACACTTGCATCATGTATTGGTGCTACAAATGCACACTGCATTAGAGCTGGTCTCTCCAGCCTCAGTGTTGTAGACTATTGACATGTTATCAGTGCAGCTGCGGCAGCTTTGCACTTCCATGCTGAGAGCCACTTCATCTGCTTAAACCTCTCCCTGGAGCTATTAACAGCAATGGCTCGAACAAAAAGAGTAAAATAGGTCACCACTTCAGATAACAAAGCTGATTTTCTTGATAACTTTTACAGTAGAGGCTGTAATACATTGCACAGCCCCTTCAGCTGCAGTCTATTAGTGTTGATGAGCACTTTCAGACTCTTGCAGTTGCAAGTTGTGTAACTCATCTTATTGCTTTGTTTTCAGTATCCAGTTTGTCCATGAAGACAAATGTTCTCCTGTATAGTTTCATGTTGACAGAAGACAAAATGGACTTAAATGTTCAGGGTTTCTGTTGTTAGCGCCGCTGTGTGCCCCTCAGCTACGCGCTCCTGTTTTCTGTCCATCAGATTTGATTTAAAACCATTTACTTACTTTACGTCACTGTGACATCAAAGTCCTCCAAACAAAACTGATGCATGAGCGAGAGAGAGAGAGTGAGCAGTGTGTAGGTTCATGCTAATGTCAGCATGCTAACATAGTGAGGTCATGTTTTTACAGTTGCTCTATGAGCATGTTAGCTAAATTTGAAGTGGATGATCAGGTTTTCACATGAGAATTAAGAAGAACGGTGAAGTCATCGCAGTTCATCCTTGGACCATGAATATATGTGTTTCATTTATTTATCAGCCTCACGGAGGAATAATGAGTCGCCTTTCATTAGCAGGTCATCCAGTAGCTATGAATATCTGTTCAAGTCATGTTCCACAGGGAGGGTTCACTCCCGTGACCTTTCACCTTCACGATAAGAAGCCTGTTAATCAAAGCAATTACAGTCTGTCCACTCAGTGACTACACAGGAAGAAAACACTTAAAAATCCCTTGAAAAGCTCGTCTTGTCTTCTGTAATCTGTGATCTGAATGCGATGTTGCTCCAGACACCTTTCCTTTCCAACATGAGCTCTATAAATATACTAGAGGCTTTTTTCAGTGTATTTATTGGTTTCCATTCGTGTCACTTGTGTTATTACAGTCCATGTGCACATACATGGTAATGTCTGAGCTGACAGGCGGGAGGGAAAAAGGATGGAAGACAATGAGCTGAAAATATAATAAATTTTAAAAAATTAAATCCATTTAAAATATGTCAACATGGACTTTGTGGTTGTGGCCGCTACAGTGACTGAAACAAAAGGTTGTGTAGCGTTGCGTGAGACGTAGCACTAAAGTGTCACATCCATGGTTTAAATCGCTGGAACCTCCACTGTGTTCTTTAAGAAAAGGAAAAAACTGTCAGTGACCTTGTTCTTTTATTCTTTGTAAGAAAATTTAGTGATGGAACATCGAAGCCTTTCTGCATGATAGCCCTTCAATTTAGAGCAAATCCTCTCTGCTTATTGTAGAGGAGATTTGCTATCTGTCAAAATGGGCTTTTGTGAAAAGGTATTCAGCTGTTTTTGAGCTCTGCAGTGTGTAATGAGCAGCTTTTCATAGATATAAAAATTCAGTCAAACACACATTTAACTGCTGATTGTTGGTGTGACTGCAGGCTTCTTACAGGCCAGTTGTCTGGCTGATACAGTCTGTAGTACATTGCTTGCACGAAGATGAAATACTTGTTTTGACTCTAATAAAAGCTTTGTCTTGTTCTGTTTTCTTCCTAGAAGAACATGGCACTAAAGCCTCAGGAAGGCAGAGACAGCCAGGCAGGATCCCTGCATAAGAAAACCCCTTCTAGGGTTCCCAATGGCCTGAGCCTGGAGCCCTGCAGGAACAATTTCCACCACCAGTCCTCAGACCAGGAGAACAACCCCCGCTTGGCTCACTCGCAAGGGAAAAAGAAGAAGCACCTGAACAAGAAACACACGATGGTGAGTTATGAAAAACCAAAGAAACCAGTAAGAGTAGAAGGACCATCATTAAAAACAGTTTTCTTATAAATGCTTCTTTAGTTTTAGTTTCCTTTAGTTTAAATTAAATGAGTACTTCACTCAACAACTGGTTGTTTACAGGCTCTGGAGATGACTGGCTGTGGGCTTAATGGAGCAGCTGTTGTTACACTGTGGCATTTGAACCAAAACCACAGTCTGTTCCTAACACTAACCAAGTTATTCTTATTGCATAAACCTGACCAACTTGTCAATCTGAAAGTAAAAGGCCAAGCGCAGTGCCCAAGGGTCTAATGGGAATTCACAGGTCTGTAAAAATGGCATAGCTGCTATATTAGAACACTTTGGTGGAAAGCACTTTATAAAGGAAAAAATCACATGGCATACATGCAGAGTTGGGATGCAAAAAGCATATCGACATTTTAAGGACTGAGGTTTGTCCTGTGCTTTAAAGTGATGCTTGTTGAGCAGAAAATAGATCCTCTGATGGTGTCGATGTTAATAATTAATGCTAATTCAGCGTCCAGCTGTCAGATGCTCAGAGTTTTACTGGCACGTGTACATTTTACTGATCTGTGCGGTGGGGAAAAAGCTTTTATATTTTAAAATATTAATATAGTTTAATTGATACAATGTAATTTATTGATCTAAATCTGTAACATAATGGTACTAAAGCCATGAAATAAATATGACTGAGTCTGACCGATGCGCCCCTTTTTGGTGAAAAAAGTGGGACGGCCCATTTTTAATTTTCTAACACTTTTTATTCACACGTGTTCTCCTAAATCGATTTCTGTTAAATGACTGAAGTAAATCATTTGTATCGAGGATTTTTGGAAGTTGCTCGATAAAACATTGCACCTCTAATGGTTAAATCAAAGAGTCCAAACGCTCTACAAGTGTGAAGTCTAGCTCCTGTGAGGTGTGGGTGTAGTTTAATGTATGACTCATAACATGTTTTTGTGTGTAGCAAGGTGACGAGGTCATCAGTGAATATTTGTGGCACCCTGATGCAGGAGCACAGTTTACAGCACTGTCACACACACAGAGCAGCGTCGAGCTGAATATGCAAGAGTGTGTTTCTGAGCTTCACCAGGGAGAACGTACACACAGTTTGTTTCATATGCACACAGTTTGTTTCATATACACACAGTTTGTTTCATACACACAGTTTGTTTCATATGCACACAGTTTGTTTCATATGCACACAGTTTGTTTCATATACACACAGTTTGTTTCATACACACAGTTTGTTTCATATGCATACAGTTTGTTTCATATGCACACAGTTTGTTTCATATGCACACAGTTTGTTTCATATACACTCAGTTTGTTTCATATACACTCAGTTTGTTTCATATGCACACAGTTTGTTTCATATGCACACAGTTTGTTTCATATGCATACAGTTTGTTTCATATGCACACAGTTTGTTTCATATGCACACAGTTTGTTTCATATGCACACAGTTTGTTTCATATGCACACAGTTTGTTTAAATGTACACTGTGCAGTAACAGTGTTTCAACTTTGACCTGCTGGTCAAAAATCTGTGCATTGCACACATGTGGATATCACATAAGCAAACTGCATTACATCACTTACATCACATTGTTTTTCTTCTTATTGCCTCATACCTGCCTAGTTTTAGGGGGATTTGCAGAAGTCTAAATGCTGTAACTTTTTTTTCTGCTAGTGTTTTTTCAAAGTAAAGGAGTCATTTGTCCCTCTTGCATCTTGTAATACATGGATTAACACCTGATGGGAAGCTTTTATTGCACTTAAATGAACATAACGAGTTGCCTTCCATTTGAGTAATGTCATTTCACGGTTTTCTCCTTCGCTGCTGTTTGGAGACGAGCGCGCGCGCGCACACACACACACACACACACACACTCTTGAGCAGAGCTGGTGCCAACGTAAATGGCAGCAAATATTCAGTAATAGGGTCTCTTCAGTAATACATGTGCATAGCTTCCTTTGGCAATGTCAAAAATATGTTATATATGGTATACTTTTATTTTATATGGTACACTGCGAGAAATGTAATGCTCAGCTGGCGATCTCTTCAGTCTGTTACTTTGAGATCATGTGTGCAGCTCTCACAGCCTGTTTTGGGAGGGTGTTGTAACTGTTTCATGTCCTTTCCTGTTGTTGCTATTATGGTTGTCTATAAAAAATACTCAGATATTAATATCAAATGAAGATACTCATTTACAGCAGTATGGATGCCGACAGTGCTGTATGTTCACACAGCTCCTCCCTCACTCACAGCTGAAGTAGTTAACATTCATAACGCTGATCAGTGCTTTAGGAGGGATGCCAGAAATCAGTAAAGCTCCTGTTTCAATAACACTGAAGTTAACATGTGCAATGTTAATGTTAGCAGTTAGCTATTAGTAATTATTTACAGCCACAGTTGTCATCTCTTATAGTTAACATAGCAGCTTGTGCACTTTAGTTAAATAAAAGGTGAATAATATTTGCAGGCTGAACAGCCATGCAGAGCAGATTACTCCAGATTACCAGAGTGTGGAGAAGTAATCTGAGGGAACAAAGAGTGAAATTCAGAGCAGCAGAATCAGAGTTCAGGGCTGAGGGTGTAAAGAGCTGCAGATGTTAAACTTTAACTTTCCTATTTGTGCAATCAAGTGTTTCTTCTTTTGTTGCAGCCGGCTGTGAGGTCAGACTGGTTCAGTGTTTCACACTGAGCTTCTTTACTTTAGCATGACTGTGCCGTCACACTCTGAATCGCACAAATTCATTGGTCATTTTTTGATAGTGGTCTTTGTCTATATTCAATTTCCTCGATGGTGGCAGCACGGGTGGTGCAGCGGTTAGCACTGTTGCTTCACAGCATGAAGACTCTGAGTTGGACTCGATCGCCTGACCAGGGCCTTTCTGCGTTTGTGGCGCTTTTCTTTGGGTACTCGGTCTTTCTCCCACAGGTTGGGTTCATTGATGATTCTAAATTACCCACAGGTGTGAAAGTGAGTGTTAGCCAAGCGATAGACTGGCGAGCTGTCGCTTCGCTCTGTGATAGCTAGCATAGACACCAGGATCAGAGTCTAAGATATATTTACCTAATCAATCTGTAATGACCCTCAGTAATCTGTAAAACCAATAAAACCCCTGAGCTTAATCTTCTGTGGTAATTGTACTGAGCATTTTCTTTGGTATCAAGTTCAAATTTCTAGTCTGCAGCTATAACAGATATGCAAACAATAATATTTGATTGGTTTTGTGTTGCTATGACTGTGATTGTGTGTTTCAGTGGAGAATGACGATCAGGTCCAGTCCTGATCTTCTGAGCAGCCAGCGTCTGTGGACACATTCAGACACGCGTGCCACATTTTCTCCCACGTGTGAGCTGACATGCAGGCGAACATGCAGGCGAACATTAACTCGGCGTGCGTCACCACAGCGCGCTTTCTCGATGGCTTTGTCTTGATAGTGGCAACACTAATGAGTTAATTGCAAGGCATTCAAGGTTTTCACTGGTGAGAGCTCTCCAAATTACAATGGCACACTCTGATCTCAGTAAATATCCTAAATGATTGTAACGATTACACTGCAGATGGTTTGGATAATGCAATCCGCTGGCTGGCGTGCAGCTGTGACGCACAGCTACAGTCGTCTGTGTTGAAAAAGTTTTTTGTTCCCTTTAAGATGCAGATCGACCCGTTCACCTTGATGCTCAATAACAACCTAATCTGACATCTGCATAATTGAAAAGATCATCATCATCTGTGCCTTACTCCACCCCTTTTTGCCCTCTTTGAGGAAAACGAGCTGCAGTGGAACTACGATCTGTCGTTTTTGGCCTTCAATATAAATAAATGTTAAATCTTTGTCCTAACACAAGGTTAAATTTTTAAATGTCAGAGGTTTAATTGTCCCTGCGGTCTGAATAGAGTGGCTGTTATAAGTGCTTCTGTTACCTCTGACTTTAAGTAGAGTGAGAGAGAAAGAAAGATGAAAAATTTGATGTTAAATAAAGCAAAAGGTGTTTTTTCCCCTTTTTTTCTTCTTCTTTGTTCCCCTTCCATCCAAGTTTGCAGATTGCAGCGAATGCTTTCGATCTCTGGCACTGACCCAATGTACTGAGCTGAGATACTGTAAGCTCAAGGGGGGAAATAGAGAAATGTTTATAAGCGCCTCTGACACATCGCCTCACAGTGAAGAGCCCAGATAGAGGAAGCTTCAGTGAAGATGGATGAGAGCGCAGTAACAAACCACAATGATGACTCGCTCCTCTGCCTTTATCATATCACAGTTTGTTTTTTGTCTTTTGCTCCGGGGGATTGTTTTTGCTTAATTGTCACTTGTGCCATATTGAGTTACTGATCCTGTTTTTCTAAAGAAAGACTTCCAGGCTTTAGTTAAAATGTAATCAAAGCCCTTTAAGGTCGAGGAGTGTTTCTGTGGTCAGTTAGCTCAAGGCAGTGTGTCTGTTGTGTGTGTGTGTGTGTGTGTGTGTGTGTGTGTGTGTGTGTGTGTGTGTGTGTGTGTGTGTGTGTGTGTGTGTGTGTGGTGGGGGGACCGGGGGTTTGTTCTGACAACACTGGTCTGCTCACTGATGTTGGAGTGGTGGCCTGTGGTGAACAGAGGGCCATGCTGTGAGGCCCATCTGGTCTGTGGTGCTGGGGAATAGGAAGACAAGAAGTGGGGGTGGGATTTGGGGGAGGGCAAGGAGGGCTTAGGTTGGACATCTCTCCCCAATCCTCCACATCTCAGTCTGTCTGTCTGTGTTTGTCCTCAGACGTCAGGAACAATGATTTTTACGCCTGAACGATGCAGAAGTTTGTCTGAGTTAGAGTTTGCTGAGAATCCATCAGCTATTATTGCTACATACAGATTAGCTAAGTTAGCTGTTCACCATGAGTATCTTTACACAAACAGTGCAATCAGAAATATGTTTGAAGTTTGTCCCAGTAATCCTTCCATTAAAAAAAAGGGACTTAAATTTGGAATATTATCATTATGCACACTGACTTTCACGGGACAAAGATTTGCTTTTATTAGTCAGGAGTTTAGATTTAACTATAAAGTGTTTGATTCATGGAAACCCCTCAGTAGTGTGAGAAAGTGATTACAGCGGTCCCTTGTTTATCGCTACGTTCTAAAAATAACCCGCGTCAGGTGAAATCCGAGAAGTAGTCAACTTTATTTTTTACAATTGTTATAGATGTTAAGGCTGTAAAACCCCTCACTACACACTTTATACACTTTTCTCAGACAGGCACTAACATTTTCACACTTTTCTCTTTTGTTTAAACTCTCAAAGTTCAAACCTTCTTAGAAAAATAAGTCCAGTGTTATAGAATGAAACCAAAGATCAAACCATGTTTTCAGAACAGAGCAGCTGCCAGAGAATTCAACATTAATGAATCATCAATGGTACGGAAGTAGAGGAAGCAAGAAGAATGAGTAAAGTTTGACTTTTCTGACTGTTTTATTTTGCTTAATGCGCCTTATAATCTGAAAAATACGGCAACTTCTACCTTCCTTCCTGGCGATCGTGGCTCAAGAGTTGGGAGTTTGCCTTGTTATCGGAAGGTTGCTGGTTCGAGCCCCGGCTTGGACAGTCTCGGTCGTTGTGTCCTTGGGCAAGACACTTCACCCGTTGCCTACTGGTGGTGGTCAGAGGGCCTGGTGGCGCCAGTGTCCGGCAGCCTCACCTCTGTCAGTGCGCCCCAGGGTGGCTGTGGCTACAATGTAGCTGCCATCACCAGTATGTGTGTGAATGTGCGGATGACTGGATGTGTAAAGCGCTTTGGGGTCCTTAGGGACTAGAAAAGCGCTATACAAATACAGGCCATTTACCATTTACCATTCCTTTAGCATGTCCAGAAGTCTGACTTTTTATGCGATGGTTAGCATCTTCCTCTGCCTTTGGGTGCTACTGCAGGAGCCTTTGACGGTGCAAAAAGTTTCATTGACATTGTTGTGTTTGTTGGGGAGAAAACGTACAAACATACAGTGCAGCACTTCAGAGTCACACTGCTAGCGATCGAAGATTTATGTCAATTTGACAAGCTGAACACATTCTGTCCTGTACAGCAGACACGGCACAAGATTGATTGACAGTGGTCTACAGCCAGTCAGGACGGAGAACACAATGCGCAGTTAAAAAAAAAAAAAGCCTGCAAAATTGCACAAAATAAATCAGCAACAGGCGAACCGCGTTACAGCGAGGGACCACTGTACGTACTCGTGCTACTGCAATCTGGCACCATAGCAGTTGAGCGTGTGCACGTAGCCACCATATCTCACCGCAGTGCATGTGTAGAATAATTCTGTTTAACGAGCAAATTCTCACAATTGATTGTGTCATTTTTTTTTATTGCTTTTAGGATGTTCTCACAAAAATACAACACGTGTAATTACTTTCATCTCAGCATTAATAGTTTGCACCTTGATATCCTTTTTGCAAATCCCTCCAGCACAATAACTGAACTCTGGATTAAGTGCGATCTTTGGCATCACAGGCTGTCAGCTGCTCGTGGTGTTATATTGGCTCCTATAACAGTGTAGTGTAATGGGGATAATGAGCCCCTTCTGTGTTTGAGCAAATCACACTGCTGGTTGTGTTTTTTGGAAATAAGCAGGTCTTTCAGAACAATTAAAAAGAAATCTGTGGATTCAACATGTTATTATCTTTTAAACGTGCAAATAGTCTCACGATGCTTTCCTCTAAAGAGGTAAAAAAAAATCCATCCATGTTTGCAGTTGAATATGTGTACCGTAAGTTTTTTGTGACAGTTTCACATTTTATTTAAAAAGTAGGCGCCTGTCACTGCTTCACATTATCGCCTTCTGTTAGTCACACCTGAAACGTGTGAAAAAGGAGATGTGCTCTTTGGGTTTGTCCCAGCTGTTAGGAGTAGTTGCTGTGTAGGCTGCAGAGGAGCGCCCAGTCCTAAGGGTTAAGGACGCCTCCTTGAGAAGTTTAAACCAGAGCAGCCAGTCAACCACAGGGTACTGGCCTCTGGCTCCACGAATCATCTCACTGGCTAGATCCTCCGAAAAGCAGTGCCTTAGGCCTGCCAGAGGGCGCGTACTATCATTCAGCAGCAGTCCTCCTACCTGTACTGAACTCTTATTTTAGTCAGCTAGTAACCAAGTGTAATGACATCAAGGTAAAAGCTGTATGGGCCTGGTTGTACTTGCATCTGTGTAAATATTTGTACAGAAGCCCTGATTGTGTCAAGATGGGGGCAAGCGTGCATGCTTTTCAATCTGCAGTGAAAATGAAATATCACGTTCAGCTCTCTCAGCTTTGCGGGTCACCCTTAATAAGCTTATCCGCTAAGCCAATAAGAGATTCGAAGAAAAGCAATGTCCTGATTGTCAGATAAGATGCTAAATCCATTCTGATGGGAGCCTCAGTTGTGGGGGTGGTAATTATCACTGTCACAGTGGCAGTTTATAGAAGGGGATCAACTCAAATCCACTTTCAATGGCTTGTTTTGCGCTCTTTGTGTCTTTTTAACACACATGACAACAATGTGTAAACATTTAGATGTAATGGGCCCTTCACAAAGCTGTGTGTTATTGTGTATATGTGTTTTTACAGCATTGTGTGACACAATGTTAGCACAGCAACGTGTCTGTTGACGTCCCTGCAGGCCCTTACACCTCTGCACAGCTTCACTGGGAACTTCATACTTTCACATCTGTGCTTAACAGAAAAGGTTTTAGTTGCCTCTTTTCAGCCTCTTTCATTATAAATGCAAATTCTTGTAAGGCGTGTGTGTGTGTGTGTGTGTGTGGTGCTCCAGCTGCCCCCGTCTCACACACATGTTCAGAGTGGGATAAGACTGAGTTCATGGCCATTTCAAAAACGAGTTAGTGAAATAAAACGGTTACATTTTTACTTTTAACTGCAGTGTCTGAACAAAGTAGCAGTAACAGCTCTAGGAGGGAATCGCTACAGACAATCTTATCACAATTATTGGGATTTTTTTTACATTTTTTTATATGCTAAATATTACAATAACGTATATTGTAAGTTTCCACATGGTTTAAAAACAAATTATGTCTTAAAAATGATCATCAAATATCACATATCTGTTGCTGTCTACATAGACTACATACATACACATCTAACTATTACATTTGAACTGAGCAGAGTCGAGTCCCCATGAATTGTGCAATAAGGCAGCATGTTGGGAATCTGTCTGCATTCATGAATTGGACAGCAATTATTTGCAAACCTTCAACAATCTCTTTGCAACTTTTTGCAGAAATCTGGCAACTTGGGTCTGCTGTGCGATTAAAAGTGGTTGTGAGCGTGCTCCTCAAGCTTTGGGCAACAATTTAGTAACTAATTGTAACAAGTTTAGTAACAGCATGCACATTCTGCAACAACATGTTGCAGAATGTGCATGCAGCCACTGTTTAGTTTAGTTTTGGGATTACTTGGTTGAGCCGATTTGATGCAAGTTCAGTCAGCTAATGTCGTCTGTGGGTGATGGTGCATGAGACGAGCCCTCGCTGTTCATATTTGAATTCATATCGATGCGATATCATCACACAAATTATTGCAATATCACGCTATATTTGTTTTGATTCTTCCCATCCTCCAGTAATTGCTCTTAGTGCCTTATCTACATTCCAACTATTTCTTCCAGAGACAACGTTGTAGACCATTGTGACTGCTCTCAGGTACACGCATATTTGTGGGGGAAAAGTGCACTTTTTGCTGGACTGAAAAACATGTGCTGCTAGCTGCTGTGCAACCTAGGCCAACTGATCAGCTGTGCGTCTGTGTCATGCACCCCATAGTGCCACAGCATCAATGAAAACACTTTGATCTCTAGTTGTAGACAGAACGCTGTCTGCCTAGTTATCAGGAAGACATTGGTGGGAGGAGCTGTGGCTCACCTGGGTTTGAGGCCTGCAGGTCATTACCCTGTTCAGTAAAGTCAAGACAGAGAAAGAAAAACCCAAAGAGTGACCTTGCTTGACACGGCTGAGGTACCTAAATGTTGTTCCATTTAACTCGTGATGTCTGTCTCTGTTACTGCTGTGGCTACGCCTGAATGACTGTGGCAAACATCAGCAAAAAACTCACCTATGTGTAAGTGACAGACTAACAGATTTCATGAAGCCAGCAATGCTCCTGTTATTACACCATAATTTGTTTTTCTCGTGAACTTGCAGCCCCCGTCCTCCTTAAGTCACTTTGACAAAACACTTGCGCAGTAACCGCACGCATCCACCCACCCTGTCTCGTGCTGACGACTTGTGTGCGTTTATGTTGTCGCCTCCTCCAGCCTGTCTTCGGCAGAAACCCCCGATGCCGTGTGACAAGCCTGCGCCGGCATGTCTGTGAAAATGTTTTCATGTTGTTGTTGTTTTCCCGCACACTTCCAGCTCGCTCAGCTTTGAGAACCTTTTCTTTTGAAGTGTCACTTTTCTTGAAGGGAGGACAGGCAGCAAGAGGATGGAGGGTTGGACTACCCGCTCGGATGACTATTAAACGGAGT
Organism: Perissodus microlepis; assembly: GCF_051167445.1. Lineage (NCBI taxonomy): Eukaryota > Metazoa > Chordata > Actinopteri > Cichliformes > Cichlidae > Perissodus > Perissodus microlepis. The sequence continues at coordinate 1,795,167 of NC_140470.1, forward strand.
CATTTCATTGCACTCGTGCAGTCAAAACGCTGTTGAAGGACAGAAATCTGCTCTTACTAGTCACTATCCAACCTGATGCAGGCTCTCACTCCTGACAGCCCTCACAATCAGTTTGTGAAAAATTAAGTGGCTGTACTTTGAGTGCTGGCCACTTAAAGCGCAGAGCCATCTGAGCCGTCAGTCAATGCTGGCCAGTGGGCTGTAGGTTTTTGAAGAAGCTTTTATCAGCTGTCCAGCCCCTGTCACAAGCAGACCACTCCAGCACGGCTGTAAGACTTGTGTCTAATCCGATCTGCCACCGTTTACACTGCACAGGCTTCTGATGAGCAGTCAAGATAGTTCAAGTCCACCTGGATGAGTCTTTTTTCCACTTTACCCCTCTTAAGAAAAGTGATGTAAGACCTTGTGAAAAAGTGTGGACTCTTTCATCCCTTCCTCCAGCTCTTACTGCTGAAAACTGGTTTGTTTGTTTGTTTGTGCCTGTGTGACATCATGCAGATGCTCACCATCTTTGTCAAAGCAGTTTTTCTACCCGCTCCTGCCTTGTTCACTGGCACAGACAACATTTTCACCAGCAACAGCAGGTCTAAAGAGATGACAGTATTTGCCATAGTCATGGTCGTAGTGCAGGAATGTTAGTGGAGTCAGCCATGGTTTCTCGTGGCAAAAAATTTTCTGCTGATGCTTCCTTGGAGATCATTATTGTTTATACACCCTGGGGCGTGTTACAGTGCTTAAAAACTAATTACAGCCTCAAACAGCACATAAAACTTCTAAGTGGATCATTTCCTAAATGGAATCAATGGCTTTTATTGAATATATTTACCCATCCAGTGCAACTAGCAAACCTAATTGCATTCAGTTTTTGCAAATAATATTTGAGTCACATTTAAAATTATGATTTTTTTATTTTTGTACAAATGGGAGGCGATTATTTTGTTGATTCTTTTACTCATTTGTACAAAAGACAAGGGTTGGCTCGAAAGAGCAGAAGGAAAAAAGACTCCTTTTATTCCAGTCGTCAAATATATCATTTTGCATATTTCTGATGTCTGTAGTCTGGTGCTTGAGACAGAACGTTAACTGTGCATCTGTCTCGACTCATGTGAAATCAAACAGCAGATCCAAAAACCTGAAGTTTCTCCTGATGCATTTCCAGCATTTTGCATTGCTTCTTAGGTTCTTAAGCCTCTGTTGGATAATGGAAAACGACTTTTTACACAACGTATGATGAATAAATTCAATAGTGATAGTAAGAAGTCTCCTTTTTCTATTAGACTCTACAGAAACTACGTCCAGTGAATGCCTGTAGAATTAGACGTGTCTGGGAGGATAAACTGAATGTAGAAGCAACTGATGAGGTGCAGGAAGAGTGTATATAACTCCGATATAGGCGTGTACATTTTAAGACAGTACATAGATCATATTACTCCAGACAAAGGCTTCACGCTCTCCTCTCTGTCTGTCATAGATGCAGAGATGCTGCTGGTAATTTGGATCATTGTTTCATGTAGAAAACAAAGAACGTTTTTCACTCTGAAGCATTTGGAAGAGATGAGAACTACATGCATTTAGAGCTATCGTTGGTGTGAGCAGCTTTTTGATTTCTGCAATTTTTTTGGAAACTAACTGAAAAACTGTTAATATCACAGCAAGATAGAGGACACACATTTAAGTTTTTCATGAGAGAAATGACAAATATGTCGCAGAGACTGAAACCGACTCAGTGTATCAGGAATGTGCAGGAATGGCAATAAGTAGTTTGCTGTATGTGCACTTTTTTCTTTTTCTTCTATTTTTGTGTTTGTATCTGTTCAGAATTCATCTTATAAAACTTTTAATGCTGTATCGAGGTAACTGTGGCAAATGTTAAATGCGCTGCTGTTCAGAATGGAAATGGAAAAAACAAAACAGACACACACATATACAGTACTGTGCAAAAGTCTTGAGTCACCCATCATTTCTTTCTATTTTGCTTCTAAGGAGTCAGTGTTGTCTTTGACACTCTGAGATTCAGCTGAAGAAATTGGAACAAATGATCTGTGTTTGCAATAAGCTGCTAGTAACCAGTCGCCTGAAGATACAATTTAAAATTAGTTCTTTGCTACAGTTTTAGGAGACATGGTTCATCGTTTTTAAATGAGTTGCCTTCTTCATGCTTGAAGGATTCATGTCAGGCTCACCAAACGTTCCTCTGAAACATGGTCATGACAGGCCTAAAAAAAACAAAGTATGTTTAGCAGATGGAGTATGTGAAAGTCATGTTCTTAAGAAACAGGAAAAGCAAAGGCAGCAGGTCTTGTTCTATAGCCATCTGTAAAACATAGAGAAGCCTCTGCCATGGTTAAGGCTCCATCGGAGCTGGTGGTGGTCAGATTTGGATGCACCGTCCACTGCCATCTTAAAAGTGTCTGATTGGGAATTTTTCATCGTGACATTGATCCCAAACACTGCCAGTGCTGTAAGAAGCATACTTGGATAGTGGTGGATTGGCTTCCTCACAGCCCAGTCCTCAGCATTAGTGAAACAGTGTGGGACCATCCTGGTAGAGAACAGAAAGAAATAACATTTCCTAATAGATTTCAGGCTGTTTTAAAGAATAAATATATTTTAAATACCAAATATTGACTTTCAAGCTCATTAAATTTGCTGAGTCTGTGTTTGCCTTGTATGCTGTATTTCTGTGTATGTTTGCATGTACTTCAATAAACTGCTGCAGTTTCCAATTTTCCCAGTAAAATGCAATTAGGAGTCACCCAAGACTGCACATTACTGTACTGTAAATGCACACGTACATGAACCTTCAAGGTTTCATCACACTAATATCCTTTAATAAGGTGTATAATTGCTTAAAGCCTCTTCTCTTGCTCCTCTTTGATGCAGTCTCCACACTACAAAGGCAATTACTTAATAAATTTCAATTAGGCAAGTCCTAGATTTCAGCTCTGCACAGAGAATTAACCTATGCAAAGCTTCCTGTTTGGAGAGTGACTGCCTGGAAAGTGCTCCGCAGAGAATTTTTGTTATCCTTGCTCTATTGCCGTTGCTGTGTTTTGTTGATACCTATAAAAGAGAGGGTCAGAGAGTAGATAGTCTGAGTAAGAGAAGCATCAGTGGGTTAAAGGTTCACAATGGAGTGAAATACTGGTATGTGGCCTAGAATGCATTTACAGGTTAAGAAAAGGACATATTTACCCAGCATGTGGCTCACTAAACCGCTCAGTTCCAGTCCAGCTTCATCCATGACTGTCACTGACCTTTACCCCACTAACTACGCCTGAGCGGTGACTGACGATGTGACTTGGACCAAAGCACAGAACATGTTTTTGAGCTGCTTTGTTATTGTTGAAAAAGGGTTGGAGTTAAATTCAGAGCAGTGTCCCTGAGACCGTCTACCTCATTAATGTTGTTTTTACATATCAGAGCCTTACACTAAGTAGCTCAGTGTGCCCGTATGTGCATACGTTTTATTTTAATGTTTTCATCATAAATCTCCACAGGTTTTTATCTTTTCAGCTTCAATGTTAAGCACATGAAGTTTGAGTATAATGGACTGTGCTACATTAAAAAAAAAAAAAAAAAAAATTCCACTATTTGTGCTATTTTCACACATTCTTAGAAGGGGTTTGTGTAATTGGACAGTTTGTAGGTTTGCTGTTGGCCAGTCCATAAAATGTCTTTTTAATTTGATCATGATCCCTTAAGCTTAGCTCTGTCTGTTGACAGCCTTATACAGATAGGGACTGTTTACCTCAGCTCACAATGTTAGAGAGAAGTACTCGTCTTTGTTTACGGTGGAGGGGACTGTAAAAACTTTGAGAGTCCGATACAGATCAGTGAGTCAGAGAAGCTCACTTTTGATGAATGACGGCCATAGATTATTTATTCAGGATATCCTGATTTTTCAGTAAGCACTGCTGTTAGCCTTTGTTAACTCCTGTTAGCCGTAGTTAGCCTTTGTTAACTGCTGTTAGCTGCAGTTAGCCTTTGTTAACTGCTGTTAGCCATAGTTAGCCTTTGTTAACTGCTGTTAGCCATAGTTAGCCTTTGTTAACTGCTGTTAGCCATAGTTAGCCTTTGTTAACTGCTGTTAGCTGCAGTTAGCCTTTGTTAACTCCTGTTAGCCGTAGTTAGCCTTTGTTAACTGCTGTTAGCTGCTGTTAGCCTTTGTTAACTGCTGTTAGCTGCAGTTAGCCTTTGTTAACTCCTGTTAGCCATAGTTAGCCTTTGTTAACTGCTGTTAGCTGCAGTTAGCCTTTGTTAACTCCTGTTAGCCATAGTTAGCCTTTGTTAACTGCTGTTAGCTGCAGTTAGTCTTTGTTAACTCCTGTTAGCCGTAGTTAGCCTTTGTTAACTGCTGTTCGCTGCAGTTAGCCTTTGTTAACTGCTGTTAGCTGCAGTTAGCCTTTGTTAACTCCTGTTAGCCGTAGTTAGCCTTTGTTAACTGCTGTTAGCTGCAGTTAGCCTTTGTTAACTCCTGTATACCAAAAATTGTCTTTGAAATGAATGTTGGACTCTGATGCTTGGATAAACTTATACGATGTGAGAACGCAGTCAAAATGTTTTTGAGGAAAAGTGTAATTTTAAGAACATTTGAGCCTAACACTAGCTGGCATATTGTTAGCTTATAACCAGCTTCTGGTGTTGTTATTTAGACAGCTAATTTTCATGCTCACTGTAAGCTTACTTATAGTCAGCATGTCTAATCTGCTGACTATAAGTTATATGTTCATGCAAGTCTTCATCTGTTAGAGCTCTGACTACAGTTCAGTTGAGGAGCTGAGGCACACAGAAGCCAATTACTTCTCTCCTGCCTCTGGCATTGCCCGGTCTCAAAGACCCCATTAGGTGAAAGGGAGATGTCCTTCCCGGTGACTGTATTTGAATGTGATAGGTCAACACTGCAAGTGTCACAAAGCGCAAACCGGATCTGGTGAATTTTTAATAGATTATTGTAAGCTAATAAGAAGAGGTAATTACACAGAGGTAATTACATACAGTCCCCGTAACATGACAGGTATTTTGGTTTTATACACTCCCTAGTGGCAGGTTGTTCTAGCCTGATTTTTTGGCTAAATGTGAGCCAAGAATAGTTGTAACAAGCACTCATTATATCCAAAAGGGACAGTAGGGGTTGTCAACATCTGATATGAAATGCTGGATACATGCTTAAGTTTCAGCTAACAGTTTGGTCCAATGCTAATCTTCCGGTCATCTTTTGTAGCACTCAGCACCATAGAGACAGCTGATTGTCTGATATGTAGGACAAGATAACTAGATAATGGCACTGCTGTTATTCCACATGTTTCATCTTCTTAATCATAAGCTGTAAAATAACCTCAACAGTGATACTGTGAATTTCAGTAACTCATGCATAATATGATCCCATCTGTTCAAGAAATGATTAATTTCAGACTTTATAGAATAATCTTGAGATCATTTGACAAATGTGACTGACATGTTGTCGTCCTTATTCTCCTGCTGCTCAACAAAGGAGAATTTTTTTTGTCCGTTTATTACTTCCAACCAAAACCTTTTAAATGTGAGTCCAAAACTTGGATTGGGAGTTAATGACGAGCACTTGAAGTCGGTGTAAGTAGCCCTTCATCACATAGTAAATGAGAGAGAGGTTTTAATGACTGTGGAGAGCGTGGCTGCAGGGAGTAGGAGGAACATCCGAAAGCTCATATTTGCACGTGTTGAGTCATTTCTGGAAAGTCCTTATCTCACTTTGCTTTTCATCAGCTCCACGCTCCCTGATGGGGGTAAAAAGAAAATCAATTTTCCTCCATTTCCTTCTACCTCATTTCCCTCCTTTTGATAACACGGCAGACCACATCCTCTTAGTAATTTGTCCTTATTGGAGTTAGTCATTCCCAGTGAATTGTCTCTGATTTTTGGATTACTCAAAATCCACTGGTAAAGGAAGTTAACACAGCACCATGAAATTGTATGAATTAACAGAGGATAATAGTTGATAATAACTGGGGCACCGTCATGACTATTGTGTAATTATTACATGCAGTCTACCAGTTAATTGTCTGTAATGTCATCTTTATTTATCCCACAATGAACCATTACATTACATAACAATGAAAAAACTTAAATGAACACTATATGAATCCACAGGAATACATTTCTTACATAAACTAAAGATATTTGGCTCATAGAGTTACTGTGATTTACCAGCATCTCTCCATATTTTGCCCATGTCAGGATAGTATCATCATACCAACACATGGAACATGTTTTCAGGCTTAAGGCTGAACTTTGGTTCCATCATTTAGCCTGAGAACAGTTGACTCTCTCAAACTCAGGAACACACAGGGTTTGCATGCATGAGCCTGCATCCATGGCTGACGTTGCATTAACCTTACTTTAGCACTCTTTTGCATACTATTTGCCTGAAAAAACGCAGAGCTTGGACTAGAGTTGAAACATCCTCATCATTGGTTTTAGTATTGCTTGAATACTGTGTGAAGGACTGGATTAGTACTGAGTCTTCAGAGTGAAGTGTTTTATTTGAACACCGTGATCATTCATTTTAGAGATCGAGCAGGTCGTCTACACAACTTTAAGGTTGATGGTTTGATTCCCAGTGGCTGCAGCGATGGGATCTTTACTCTATGACATAAGATGAGCAAGTAAGAAGTTTTACTTGTCGTCAAAATTCAGTGTTTTAAACTCCAGTTTTACTGGTTTCTTGAGTAATTTGCATTCGGCCAAACTGCTATAAGTTTCATTACCTTGCACATCACACCAAAGATAAATAATAGTAGACAAACAGTTTCGTCACAATAAAGATGTATATTCTACTCTAGAGATGGACAAAAGCTTCAGTGGAGGCACATTTACTGAGTGACCAACCTCTTCATTTAGTAGCCAATAAAGGATAAACATTATTTATACTGTGTCCAAGCTGGGTCAACTTTACTGTACTGTGTACGTTGGCACAGTGAAGATGAGATGTTAGTGAACTGTTGTCACTCATGTACTGTAACAGTCTTATAGCTCACATATACTCAGTGATGATGGCTCGTTTACATGGAAGTAGTTTATTCAGTGTCAGAAATTAAAAGAGTTAGAGGCTTCAAGTGTCATCACACTTCAAAATAATTGCATTATTGAAATAATACGGTTATAATATAATATAATTAATTGACACTTTTAGTTCTTCTGGTACTGCTTGTTTTTTCGGGCTCGGCTCTTTGTGCAGCTCAGTTTAAGCATAAACAGAGTTTGAGAGTTGATGTTTATATTTCTTTGTCCTGGAGACCTGACTGAGCTGCCCTTTATTTCCCCCCTCAGTGATGACCATAACACCATGGCAACAGCAACATGGTAATAAGACATAGTACAGTAGGACATCCTGATGTTGTTTGACATCCACTGTTACAGAATCGTGGCAGGCCTGAACAAACTCTTCAAGATATGGGAGACAACACTTTCTTCTGCTTTCTGTGCATTCATACAGGCAGAAGTCAGAGTCCTGTTTGATGCGAGCTCATTTCCGACTGTTTTTGGGCTACATTCCCACAGGAATGCAGACTGACCTGAAATGGGAAGAGGATAAGACCTTGACCTTGGCTCAGCCTTTACTCTCCCTACTGCTTTCATCACTCAAAACAAAATGTTGTTGGAAACCCCTCTTAACTTGCCACGCAGGCACAAATACAGAGCGAAAGGAGTGGTATTGATCCTTTAACCTTACACAACACCAAATATGAAGGATGAGAGCTCCAGAACAAGTTATAATCCACTGTCAGAGAAAAACTGTTCATACTTGACAGGAGAAAAAATACTCAAGTCAGTGTGCATTCACTGCTTTAAGAGAGTGTGCAACTACACAAAAGGAACACTTTTAAAACATCAGATCCCAATGGAGAAAAATGATTTAAAAAATAAATTCCTGTGATGATATTTAATAGAATATCATCGTTTAATAGAAATGAAAACGTTCAACCTACAGAAGGGTCATTTCAAAGCTGCCAGGAAATTGAAGTGGAAAAATTATGGGAGAAGCTGTTCCGATTGGCTACTGAGACGAGGGATGGTGTCCTGGAGTTTTCCTCCCTAATGTGGACCAGAGCATCGCTGAGCTCTGGACAGTCTGAAGTGCAACCTGGCAGTTAGATTGGACCCAGAGGTGTGCTATTGGCGAGGGTTGCCTTCATCTTCTAGGGACTCCCTACATGCATTATTGTGCACTAGGAGGAAACTCAAGGCCCAGCATAGAGTCTGACAGTGGATCCAGAGGCATCCTCCTGATACCTAATGGCCATCAGGCTGCCAGACGTCCACACCAGTGAGCTAAAGGAGGTTGTTTTGTAGAGCTCTGCCAGCAGTCAGTGTCTTCCAGTCCTGGCGATGGGTTAAGGCAGCGCTCCCCAACCTTTTTTTTGTGCCACGGACCGGCCTTTAAGGTGTCGAGGAAAAATACAACAAAATAAAACCAGTACCGGTACCAAAAATGAATTTATTCATAACACACGGGAAAAAACCCAGGGACACCGAGTTAACGATAACAGCGATAAAAAATAACGATAAAAACCCTGAAAACCATGAATTTCACACCCAAGCATCAACTCTCGCGGCCCGGTACCAAACGACTCACGGGACGGTACCGGGCGGGGGGCCGGGGGTTGGACTACCTGTATCTTCTCGTGCTGCCAGCAGCGACACGGACCCTAGCCAAATGCAAAACTAGTGAAAAAACAGAAAGGATGAGGAGGGAAAAAGTGTCGTCCACCTTTAAAACCATCCCTGCTTTGGGGCTTGTCTCACTGTTGCCCCTGTTGTTAATTTCATTAACAGCAAAGCAGCTGAAACTGATTGACACCCCTCTGCTACGTAACTGACCAGATCAAATCCCACACGTTTAACTGACTTAATGCTTATTCTGATGAAAAAGTATCGAATTATTTTCAAAACAGTGAGCGTAGTATGAAGGCAGTCTTACCTCTGGGTGCGCCCTCGAGTTTTGCCTTCTTCAGAGTCATGTACAGTAGAGTATAAAAGGAAATGGTAAAATCTGTTGACTGTCAGAAAAGGCCCAGATGAGCAGATGGAGACTGTTTCTCCAAGGAACCCGCAGGGGAGACCAGACTCCATCCTCTTCTTTCCTCTCCCTATCCTCTTGACTGTGCCAGTTCTTTGCCACTGCAGGCTGAGGAGGTGGCAGCCTCAGTTTTCCTGTCACCCTAGAGCAGGGAGAGAGAAATAGCCATCTGTGATTTACCCAGACCCTGGGCTCATCTGCCACCGACAGAGGAGCCAAGGAAAAATATTCAATCTTGCTTAAAACCTTCGTGCATTCGAGCGCACGCCACATCTCTGTTGTGACAAATGCTTCTATCAGCCTCTGTGAAGCAAAGTGAAACGAGGACGGGTCGGCATGAAAATACAAGCGAATAGTAGACTTGGAGGTAAAATGAAAAAAACATTACGGCTTATTTTGTTCTGTTGAAGTCGCCTTCTCTGCCATCACACAAAATCTCTCCTGCCTGGGAATCCTTTGACAGTAAGCTTGAATTTATATAAAGTCGCCATGTGAAACATCATTATATGGTTTCCTGGAATAAACACAGCATGTCTAGACCATGTCCCCTCTCAGCCAGAAACTGCAGGGACTGCCAGGAAAGATGGAATAATTGAATCCTGAGCAAAAAAACAGAAAACACAGCTACACCAACAATGGCTCTCTCCCCCTCTCTCTCTCTCCCTCTCTCTCGCTCTCGCTCTCTCTCTCCCTCTCTCTCTGTCTCTCTCTCCCTCTCTCTTTCTCTCTCCCTCCCTCCCTCCCTCTCTCTCTCTCTCCCTCCCCCCTCTCTCTCCCTCTCTCTCTCCCTCTCTCTCTCTCCCTCTCTCTTTCTCCCTCTCTCTGTCTCTCTCTCTCCCTCCCTCCCTCCCTCTCTCTTTCTCTCTCCCTCCCTCCCTCCCTCCCTCCCTCTCTCTCTCTCTCCCTCCCCCCTCTCTCTCCCTCTCTCTCTCCCTCTCTCTTTCTCCCTCCCTCCCTCCCTCCCTCCCTCTCTCTCTCTCTCTCCAGTTCAGATGAGTAAACTGGAGCTGGAGTCGTGAAATGTGTTGCATGCTGGGCTGTTTTTGTGATGTGCTGGCACCCTCTGCTGCTAGCTGAGGAGAATGCTTGGACCTTTTTTCATTTAACATGCATCCTTTTTCCAATTTCAGTGCTCAGATTGTGATATTTTAAATGCTACCTTTATTATTATTGTTGTTGTTATTATTTACTCATTTAGAACAAAAGCAGTGCCGTAAAGGATTTGGTCAGCAGCTTTAATGTAAAAACTCTAATTGCACCATGTTTCACCCACCGATGGTCAGCTTTAGGGCCACGCTCTGATGAGTCTAATTAAAAAATATACATCTGCACATTTTGCCTCATAAAGCAACGTGAGCTTTAATGTGCTTTGTGTAATCCAGACACACTGATGCACCCTCACACAGTCTGCTAATTTACTATCACAGCCTGCCTCAAATCCAAGTTGATGTGATTTTCTGTGGTGCAGCAACCAGCTGGCAATAATGAAGCTAAAATAAGTAGAGCTTATTATACAGCAGTGCATACGAGGGTCTGTCCGCGTCGCAGTCACTTCTCCAGTAAAAATATGCCACTCTGCAGGGTTTGACTCTCGGTGACACATCCTTGTTAGTGTGGAAGACTCCAGTGCCATGTGCATGGGTGTGTGCTGACAGAGCCGTCTCCTCTGCATGAAGCAGATTTCTCGTGTTTTCAGAGCTAAGTGGGTGTAATGAGCAAAAAATAATGCTGCTTTGCAAAAACTAGATTCTTTTGATTATCGTACGGCATCAACAGCTCTCCACAAACATGCTCTTCAACACTGTGAATGTATCCAGATGTGTAAAGATGTTCCTGATTCGTACAGAATTATGCGCTTAAAAGGTTTGTGTTTAAGAAACCGCGTAAACAAGTCTGCATGCAGTTTGCAGTTGAAATGTGCTAATTGGTCACTGCCTGCTGGGCTCCTTACATCACACCAGTACGTGACAGCAGGAGCTGCACAAACTTAAAAGCTGCTTTACGTGTTACTGCATCAGAGTTCACCAAATTAAACTCTGAGGTCAACTTCTTGTTGGAACCTGCAGTGAAGTGGGAGAACATTAAACATCACCCTCACATACAGAGCAACCATCATTGCCTTTGAAATACAGATTTGTCTCTGGGCAAAAGGTTCACGCGATCAATACGGCTATTGTAATAGAGTCTACCTTTATTTCCTTTTAACTGTGCTTTAGATCACTTTGATAGCTCTCTCCCAAGCTGCCGTTAGCCTTGATTCAAAGGTCTTTGGCTCAGTGCTATCTCTTGGAGTTGACCTGTTAAGAGCTGCGGTGGAGGTGACTGCTTTGATGCCTTTATGCTGCCTTTGCTGCTTCCCTGACTTGCCTCGAGCTATACAATACACTTACGCACAAGACTGTCAGAAGAAATGGAGAAGCTGAGAACACACGGACGTGTTTGCGCATCTTGTGATGCTGAGATGTTGGACGATCCGAGTCAGAGGCCACATGCAGCACTAGTGCATCGCCCATCCCCCTCCTCCCTGATGCATTTCCCCTGTCAGTGTACACATGTAGTTCATAGGTTACAATCAATAATTTAACTAGACTGTTGTGAAGGAGCGCAAGTAATGAGATGCGGCCTGTTCTTCAGAGTTTGTAATGGGGTCGCTGCCCGTAAGGACCCCTGGGTGGATCGCCTCCTTCTTCTTCTAGAATCACGTGTTTTGGCTCAGAGGTCATTATCCTCTGCTCCCAGTCCCATGTGTCTTTGGCCCTGGGGGGGGAAGTGAAGGAGGCATCGGCAGAATACTTACTGCCTGTAGCTACATAGAAACAAAATGTGTGAAATCCAAAACAAGATATTATTTTGTAATTTCTTACTGTGACCTTTGAAGGCCGTTTGTAAATGTAATTATATCTAAATTTAGCTTTACATGCTGTAATTTGGTGAAATAGATGGTTACATGCTCAGATACAGACACTGTAATGGGAGTGATTGTTGCAATTATTTTTTGAATTAATATTATTATTCCAGCCTTTCCCTCCTCTGCCCTCCATCACTGCGCACATTTTCTGTAGGTCTTAGCTTGTTCTAGCTTTAGCCACGTTACTTGTTAGTAGGATATTGTGGAGCCGTGATCACCCATTTGGATCATTTATAAGAACCGAGATGAATATAAATTACATTTCTTATTTTTATAGTTGCTCATTTATTCAGCAGGGCTTTTTAAAAAATATACATGAATTTGAGTGGATTGGTGAGATAAAAGGGCGACTGTAACTACGTGGGAGCATAAACGCAAAATAGAAGATTACGCTGCAGATTTCTCAACTGTGACCAGTTGGAAGACGTCAGAGTGAGCACAGAGAGGACTCCTTCATCATTTATCCAACACTTCCCATTTTTATTTTCTCTTCTTTGCTTTAAGTAGATTAGTTTGGCATTAGGTCAGGTTCTTGATCTCCTTCCTACACTGTTAGTGAGATGCTCCTCTATTATCTTTCATCATAATTCTTTTCTTACAAACAGCCTTTTTCTTCTGTTTTAATACTAGAAGCACCAAGAGGGTCATTTTAACCTTATCCTGCAAAGACAACAGCCATTGAAGACATGTAGTTGTTATTTTCTTTCAATTTTTCTAATTATAAGTAACAGTTTAGGTTTTAGGGCTATTATTAGTTTTAGAATTCATAATAAAGACTACATATACTCGAATAATGTAATTTTCTGTGTGAGGAAGTGTTACACTGCACAGCTGTCTGACAGACAGACGGGGGAGGTAACCAAGCAACAGTTTGTGCTCGGCATGGCAAAAATCAATGAGTCCCGTATCTGGGAAGTTCACGTTTGTACTCTGCACCAGTGGAGGGTGTGACCATTGAAGGTCTGTGAAATCCTGAGCTTAAAGGTTGGCAAGATGGACAGCGTGGGTAACTCGCTGGAGAGTACAAGCAGGAGAAGGTACGCCTCGCTGTGGAAATGGAAGACTCTGCTGATGGAGCACAAACGTTAGCGTCTGCACAGGCCGAAAGTGAAAGTGGCAAATCGAGGTCAGCCACACCATCGCAAACCTCCAACTTCAGAAAGTCATGGATGCAGTTAAAACTGGACATATTGGACTAAACCTGCGAGCATTACTAATGTCCTGATCCAAAGCAGGCAAGAAACAGCAAAAGAGCACAGTATGGGCGCGATATGGTAACGGTGCATAGAGGCCCAGTAATGTGCTCATGCTGGGTCAGCACGCCACCCTTTTCCCACCATCTTGGAGTCCTTTTTACGATTAATGGGCAAATGGTGCCGGAGGATTTATACATCGGCATGGTGTCTATGCTCATGCTGTACTAATCTGTTGCGGTTAAAAGCGAGCTGAATGTGAAAACAAAGCTGCCTATTCACTGGTCGATCTATGCACCTGCCCTCACCGATGGCCATGAGCTGTGGGCAGTGGCTGAAAGAATGAGCCTGTGCATGTAAGCAGCAGAAAGTTTCCTCTGAAGGGTGGTGGGGCTCTCCTTTGGAGATAGGGTGAGGAACTCGGTCATTTGGGACGGACTCAGAGTATAGCTGCTACTCCTTCACATTGAAAGGAACCAGCTGATGAGGTCTGGGCGTCTGACCTTTTTTACACCACTTAGATCCCTCTCAGCTAGCTCATCCAAACTAATAATAATAATAATGGATTGCATTTATATAGCGCTTTTCGGGACCACTCAAAGCGCTTTACAATACCACTATTCATTCACTCTCGCATTCATACACTGGTGGAGGCAGCTACAGTTGTAACCACAGCTGCCCTGGGGCAGACTGACAGAGGCGAGGCTGCCATATCGCACCATCGGCCCCTCTGGCCATCACCAGTAGGCGGTAGGTGAAGTGTCTTGCCCAAGGACACAACAACCGAAACGGTTCAAGCCCTGGCTCGAACCGGCAACCTTTGTCAGCCGGTGATCAGCTGATCACGGGGCCGGGTTTAAAAGAGAGACATCACCCACCTGTTCGCCGCTCAGACATCGTTCTCTTCATGTCAGGAGCTCCGAAACCTTGCCGACGTCAGTCGCCGCCTGATTCAGCAACTGTGAGTGTTTTTCCTCTCGACTCTTTTTCTCATCCCGGCTCCGCTCGCTCTCCGTCTGTAACGCCAGTTCCGAAGCCACGCTTCGTGCACTGATCGTTACTAGAATAACTGCGTATCTGTTCCAACCCACCGCTAGCCTTCGCCGCGTTTGGGTCTAGCCAGCACGCCACACGGGCACGCCGAATTACTGTGTGTAATCCGCCCGATCGTGACAACCTTACAAGACGAACACCCAGCTCTTGAGCCACGATCGCCCTGCACTGCGTTCATTAAACCTGTTGTCTTTTTAAAGTGTTTTAATGCTTTGTGTCTTCTGTTTAATCTGAACAAGCCCCTAAAAATAGTCAACGATCATTTTCGCCCTCTCAGGGTGTTTATTAGCACTGTTCATTTTAAAGCTCAGTTTTTGAACCTGACGATGTAACTGCATCGGCTCAGTTTGCCAGACATCAGATATTTGAACGGCTCAGAAAAGAATCACTCTGAGGCTAACGAAGATTTGAATGGGCACATGCAAGCTGAGGATCAGGAATTTATCCAAACCATGCAGCAGTGTATTAATGACTAAGCTCATGCTGGGGATGGATCATCTCAGGTGTTCTTGTGGCTGACGTTTGGCCCATTTTCAGCACGTTTTTCCTGCTGCGGTTGCATTTCTCTCTGCCCATCAGGGGCCTTATATGATCCAAACCATAGCTGTGTAGCCACCACGTAGCACCATTATACACCAGCTAGTCCAACTTCAGCAACCCTGCCAACGTCACTGCTGTTTAGTTTTCCATCTTCATTTATGTCCGAAATGACAGCAGAGATGCATTTTCCAGAAATCCCTCAGTCTGAACATCCTATATCATTATATGGAAACAAGCTTACTTGAGTTTGGGAACTGAAGAGGAGTTGCGACCAGGAAACGGCTAATGACATCGGATTGCAAGAAGCTAGAAGGGGTGGTGAGAAAGACTGGGCATCTCTGGACTGTTGCCCCCATGACATGAAGCTGGAAAAGTACTGGTTCTGTTGGTAGATGTCTTGGTTTTGACATTTAGTATTTTAATGTCAAAACCATGGGAATAATATGAAAGACTTTGTGGTCTTGCACTGGATTTAAGTAGGTTCCTTTTTCTCACTGTGTGATTTTCAGTCTGTTGTGGGTGCAGACTCTCTATGTAAGAGATTTTGAGACCCTGTTTAGCATCACGAGTTCTGACTTAGCCTCCAGCCATCCTGTTTCTGAACATATAACTTACAGTGCCCCCACACACCACTCACCCTGTTTCTAGTCTCTGTCTGTGAGCAATTAGTCTGTGTTTATCTGTTTCCTGCTTTCATCTGATCTGTTCGCTGACCAGTGCTGGGACAGCTGGGTCTGTAGGCTGCTTCCCTAGGAGAGGGTGAATGCATGCAAAGGAGCTGAGGAAGGGAGGAGGTGAACTGAAACATCATGGAGCTGGCATTGGCTCATGCATCTGAAAGTTATTGGAACATGGAGTATTTCCCCTCCTTTTTATGTTCCTTGTTGCTCTCTGGAGTCTGTTTTCCCCCTCTTCAACCAGACCCCCAACCAAATCGCGTGCTGAATTGTTTGGAAATGACTCCAAATGAAGCCTTGGCTCTGTACTCAGATTCTGTGTGTGTGTGTGTGTGTGTGTGTGTGTGTGCGTGTGTGTGCGTGTGTGTGTGCATGTCTGTGTTTTTGCACGCCAGTTTGAACCTGCGATCATTTCTGCAGGCCTTTGGCAAAGTCAGCACACGACATGTTGGTACTCTTACATGAATTTGACAAACCATCTTCTTCTTTCAGCACGGTGTAATAGAAACACTTTTGTGGAGGTTTATTTGGCATTTACTTTATTTACATGTGTGGGATTTAATTTATCTTTGCAGTATGAAGGCAAGGTCAGGTCATTTTCCGTCAATCCGGTCTTCAAGTGATGACGTGATGAATCCTGCTTCTGGGCCCAAACTAAGGCTGTTGTGTTTTTAACATGTTGTAATGCTTTGTATCTTGTTCTATGTAATCTCAACAAGCCCCTAAAAACAGTCAGTGATCACTGTCGGCCTTTCTCGGTTTTTATTACCACTAATCATTTTAAAGCTCAGTTTTCAATCCTTACGATGTAACTCCAGCCCAGCCCATGCAGCAGTATATTAATGACTAACCTCATATTGTGGATGGATTATCTCAGTTGTTCTCCTGACTGAAGTTTGGTCCGTTTACAGCATCCTGCCATGCGATTGCATTTGTCCCTAACCATCAGGAACCCTCACGTTAACTTTTATCCAGTGGAAAATTGTTAGCGTTCATCCTCCAGCTTCACTGTGTTTATGCTATGCTAACATAGCTGTGTAGCTAGCGCTCACGTTTGGACCCAGACACGGCTAATAACATCAGACTTAAAGACCGGATAGACTTCTGAGAGAAATACTTCACTGTTACATGAGTGTATCACTCCACCTTCCATCTAATGCCATCCCAGAAAATCAATTTTGTTCATTTTGACGCAAAGTTTTTAGTAAAATCTCAGTTTATGATGATTCATCGAGGTATTTAAAGGCATCTTCATGTCTGTTTGATGCATTTTTGTATAACTAAATCAGTAGAAGGACTTCTGTGTCCAAAAGCCTTAGTTGTGCTTTGTTTATAATTAGTAAATGCTGTAGTTGCCCATTAACATGTTAGCATGCTAGTTTTAGCATTCAGCTCAGAGCATTATGTAACAGTTGCTAGCTTTGACCAGTTTGAAGTTATTTCCTGCCCCAAAAATTGGTTAGCTAGATTAGCATTAAATACAGATTCCTCCTTCATCACATTAATGCTCGTTTGATTGACCGGTTTAGAGCTTTTTCCCCTACATGAATTATTTCCTTGTAAGTCTCACTGCATACTTTTTTACAGTAATAAAGCTAAACTATGTGTTTCAGTGGTCAGCTCTCCCAAAGGAACAAACAAGTTATTGCTGCACCTCATGGACCTTAATACAAGCTTCCTCACTGCATTACAGCAAAAGTAATTTGTGCCAAGGCAGCCTGGTGCTATAATCCCCAGCAGTAGAAGGCAGAGGGGGGCAGGCTAACGTGATTTCCTGGCTGTGGCCTAGACGGGACTCAGACCTGTATTATCTGGCCATCAGAGAGACTTAGCTTCAACTGTAATATCTGTGTGGAGAGCAGGAAATGGCCTTTGTGTTGCTGGCCAATACGGCCTGCGGAGAGGAAGCGAGGAAACATGCACTGTGCCGTGCCGGCCCATTGCAGCAGTGTTGTAGAGGAGTGGGGGTGTCGTTTGTTGTAAAGCCTTCCCTCCTTCACTAACAGCTCCCACAGGTGAGTTTCATTAAAAAAGTGTCTCTCATTTGTTTCCATTTATTTTTTTTAACCTTATATTTGATTATGTAAGAGAACTGTGTTGCAGCACAGAGCTGCTTCTGAGTTTAAAAGATTAAATCAAACTCTAAGGAGGAAGTGTTTTGCAGGATGGCGTGCTCACTCTTTTTCATGCTAGCAGGTTTAATGGAAAATCGGAGCAAAGCTGAAGCGTTGTAGCTCACGGGCTTGAACATCTGGGCTGCTGCAGCCGGAGGAGAGAGCAAGCTAGCACATAAACAAAAAGTGTCAGGTTCACTGTACGTGCTCTCGCGTGTCGTACACTAGGACGGACTTTGACAAGCGATTATGACAAAGATGTCCACGCTAAAAACACAGCGTCACGCTCGAGTCTGTGCAGATGGGCAGCTCCAGAGCCTGTACAGCCTGCTAAAGCTTCTTCCCAGTTTGTGGTGAAATAGAAGAGACTCCTTTTTAGACATATTGATATTTGTAGAAAAACTGGCGCATTTCAGCCTCCTCCTCACTCCTGATGCTGGTAAAGCCATGCAGAAACAATGCTCATTGACCTCATGTTGGCCTGTTCTGTTGCCCCTGAACTTAATTGTTTTGATATGTCTTTGCACGCTACATAACTGTGTAATTTGAGATCCAAAGAGATCTCAAGATAACCTTGTAATGCAATTGTGCACAGTCCTCAAAATATTATCAGCGAGCCACTGACTGCACCTTTCCAGCTCTGTTCAGCTCCGTGTTGTGCCTAAACGCACACCAGTCGCTGAAACGATACCCTAAACTCTCTTTTTTGTTTTTTTTTGGATTTCATCCCTCCGAGCTTTTGAAACTCTGTTATCCGGGCGCAGCGATGGCCGTGGGGGACATGGCCAAGCGTAGGCATGTGTGTGGGAAGTGAGCAGGCAGGCAGGCTGTCACATAGCATTACAGCACTACAGGCTCCCCATGGGTGGCATGAGGAGAGTGGAAAGTGATAAGACAAGAGAGAAAGAAGAGTAAGGAGGAAGAACAGGACTGAAGCAAATGATATACAGCAGCCCACACGCGCTCAGCCCCAGCAGCCCTGAGTCAAGGAAACCTGCTGTTTGTTTTTCTTCTGATTAGACCGACGGCTGAAGACAAGCCCTCCGTACGTCACTGCTGACCTAAAAATGCAGAGGAAGGGGTTAAGAAATCACACATAATGTTCATGTGGTGGGCTGTGGATCAGTAAATGATGGCAAAACTGTGACAGCACTTTGTTGAAATACAAGTTTATATAAAATAGACATAAATGTTACTGTACGACTATCACTGCAGGACAAACTGTAGTCGTAATGTCCCACTTTCATTGCTTAATAGTGCAGACGTCCTCAGTGGCTAATAAAAAAAGGACAAATTAGCTGTTAGTTAATTTGATAGGTTCATGTTAAATGATGGTTTCTCTTCTGTAGTCGTGTATCAAATTTGTCATGCAGGAAAAATCAGTGACATTACCTGCTTTGTTTGTTTGCAGGCCAACTGTGCCTGCACGCATGCAGAGATGCTGTCTCCTAAATGTCAGCTGTTTAAAGATATGCAAATGTCTCATTTTCAGCGAGCAGTCCTCGTCTTAGTGCTCAATAAACTATCCACACACAGATGCAGGGAAATACGGCTCTGTGTTCTGTATCCACGATCAGCATGGACCCTTCTTTACGCCCCTTTGTGTAGTAAGCACAGAGTAGAAGCTGTATTGACTATATTGATCTTTTAACAATCTGTTCCTGCTTCACTGTTGTAAACATGACGTGTGAAAGAGTCGGTCAGTCCTCCGTGATGTCCCACGATGGCATTAGATGCTGCCCCCCCCCCATGCTGGCACAAACCTTGAACAAAGGGAGATTATGTTTCCATGGATGCTGACGCAGTGGCACTCCTGCGTCTGATTACTTTTGTTTATAACCCACTGCTGTCCCATGACAGGGGTTGCCTCAGTTTACCTCGGGAGCTGCCAAATTTGGATAAACCCTGTGGGATACAGGAGCCCATTGTAGTTTCAAACCATCGTCAAAAGTGACATGATTATATACACAGCAGCAGCACTGTGTGGATGGGATATGGGCCCTGTGCGCCAGCGGGAGTGGCAGAATGTAAACATTGACTGGGTGGCCCGTTCCCAGTCTCAAGTTGAGGCTAAAACTGAACTACATAACTTCAAGTGAAAGCTGAGTTTGCTTTGTGTCTGCATGATGCAGTATTAACTGCTGATTTAATTTCAAAATTAAATATATGAATGGATGGACGAGAGATCCAACCACAACCAGGACAGGTTGTCTGTCTCTCTGTGACAGACTGGCGACCTGTCCAGGCTGTACGATGCAGGCAGGGCACAGAAAGAGACAGACAACCATTCACGCTCTCGGGCACTTTAGGATCACCAGTTAAACCCCTAACCCCCATAACTGCACGAGTACCCGGAGAGAACCCACACAAACACAGGCAGAACATGCAAACGACACACAGCCAGATGGTGGATTCAAACTCGCAACCCTGTTTGCTGCAAGACAGCAATGCTAACCACCTTAGAGAGATATTTTATATCATGTAAAGTTGAATCAGGAAGCACAGAAGAAGAATTCGTGGAAATAAAATCAGTACCGGAATACATGGAATGTCCCAGTAGTTGGAATTTGATGAAACAAGAATACTAGATAAGCCGCTAACGACAATCTCTGCTACAATCCTTGTAAATATTTGAAGCGCTCATGCAGAGGGGAGTTTTGCCCAATCTGATCTCAGCATAAATACATTTGACGTTGCATTTAGGGGGTGCATTTGTTCAGCTGTCAGAGTGCATTTGGCCCAGGGGAGCTCTGAACCTTTGGAGTCAGACTAGCATCGGGGCTGATTTCTGTAGAAATAATAAAGCAGACAGTGTTGGTTTACAGAGGGCAGAGAAACGTAAGATTGAAATAGATACAGAAGGGGGTTAAATGAGGTCGGAATGAAAGAGTTTACCGGTGCATAAAAGAGAGCAATGGGAAGCACGGAGAAGGTGGTTTGAGTGAGCACAGGGCTCGAGAAGGGGAAACATAAAAAGAGTAAGTGAGGCAGAGAAAGTGAGCACATATGATAGGCAGGAAGAAAGAAAGGAAAGAGGGAGAGGGAAGTGCGGGAGGTTGGTGCTGCAGCGTGTAGAGTTAGCCCACTTAGAAGTAAAACATCTCTCTGCTGCGCCTCTGCTGGCATCTGCCACCACTGAACACAGCTGAAGCCCATCTGAGGAGCTCCTCTGTCAGCCTTCCAAACCCGACATGAGACACACGGCTCGCCGCGGCACGAAGACGAAGGAGTGAAGCAAACGGGAGCTGGCTCCGGGGCTTGAAGTGAGAGACGCAGCAAGAAAGGAGCAGCACAAAGACCAACGGGATAAAGGAGCAGAAACGTCCGTGTCATTAGGCTGCACGCTGATCATCAGTCATTCCTCACGCAGTCAGGGGCAGAAGAGACAACGATGATCAAGTCCAGCTGGTTCTATGTCAAGTTCAAGTACAATGAGAAGGTACGTCCACATGCAGGTTTTACCTCGGGGCTGTAGGCCTGTGTTAAAGTGGAGGTTAAATACGTAAGTTCTCAGTGTAACTGTGCAAACACACAGTTTCTAATGCCATCTGCATGATAATATTGCGCTTTTATGGGAGCACTGCACTTAAGTGAGAACACTTTCTACTTGTTGTTCGAGTGTTTGCCACAATAAAAGAATGAGTTCAGTTTTCTAAAAGTCTCCATTTGTGCTCTGAACTCTAAAAACAAGCCGAGCAAACAGATTTATTTTGGTATTTCATATATCTGCCTCATTCTTCGCTCTCAGCTTTCACATTATGTTAATTAAGTCCTTGCTCTGAATAATTCGTGTAAATGTAACGTGAAGCAGATCCATACTTGTGATGTAATGCCATTGTAACGTCTGCTCGATGGCTGTTATGTTTCCATGAGGGCAGACCTTTTCTTGTGAGGTAGCGCACCTTTAGTGATGTCATCGTCTGGTCCTATAGCCTGTGTAATGTGATGAGTCTGATAGACTGTTCTGTGTGAGCCTGACATTAGGCTGTGAAAGCCAAGCTTTGGGCCAGCCACTAGCACTTTCGCTAACTGCTCGCTGCTCTGCTAATGAATAGTTACAACTGCCTTCAGTCAGTTAACCAGTCATTTAGGCAGCGAGGCCATCTATCAGCCAGACGACAGCCACCAGCGACCATCTAGCCAGTCAGCTGTCCTCCTGCTAAGCTCCTGCCTCGTCTCTTTTTGTCTCGTGACCAACGTTTTTTTGTAGTGACCCCTTATGCCGATCGTGTTCTCCACTTAGCATCAGGTGTCTGCCCTGTAGGATCATCCGAGCTATCCGGTTACAAAAAAATGGTCACGCATGGCTCAGTTTACTTTGGTTTACTCTTGGTAGGCTAAAGCATTCGGCGCATTAAATATATGAAATAACAGTGTGCATGTGTTACACTGTCTTTGCTATAATCAGGGCTATTATAGCGGATAAGTGAGTGTGTGCCAAGTGGCCTCGTGGGAGCATCTGTTGGTGCCCGAGGTGCTCCGTTTCCATCTGGTCTGCCATTTTGTTCTTGAGCAGTCTCGGGGTGTGGAAGTAGGAAGATGGCTGCTCTGGTTTGATCTTTTCTAACCGAAATCTGTTTTTGCAGCCTGTTTAATATTTCATGATGTGTGTTTAAACAAACTTAATGAAAAAGAGGAGACTGCTTCACTATGATGCAGAGATCTAATATTTCAAAGCGTCTGTTTCTAAAAACGAGATGCACAAGTTTGGAAAACGCTCTAATGCGCCTCCATTGTGTTTTATTGTGTTATATAAAACCTGCAAAGTGACATTAGAGATAAGTGGAACAGCTGGGGAGCGTCAGGTTAACAGTGTCAGTGTAACAGTGGATGCTGGTTAAGGCACCCATGCAAACAGCCGGTGGCAGAGTGTAAAAGTGTAGTGTCCTCCTCCTGTAGTGTGTTTTCACTAACTCTATCATCCTTCCTGGATTCCACTATTTTCCTTCTTGTCTGTAGCTAAAAGAAAGTGTGCACAACAGGATGTGCGTGTCAGTGCTTACGAGGGTAAGCTGAATGTGCGTTGGCGGAGGCAAGGCTTATGCAGTCGCCTGCTTTTCCTGCTCCCAGCTGTCTTGCTTCAGAAGCAGCAGCCTCTGTGTGGTTATGTGTGATTGACAGGCGTGCTTTCAGCAGCATGTGAATGGGAGCTGACCTTAAACAAGCGCTGCCATGTTTGACTGAGTGCCTGTCCCCCACCACCCACCTCTTTTGCTCTCTGAAGAAAAAGGGTGAGCAGGGCACAGAGTGCTGTAGCTTCTAGATCAAGAACGTGCGGGTCCTCAAAGTCTGGGGGAAGGGTAATTGCTGCCCCCGTGTGTGGGCTCATGCCTTAAGTGAGATAGGTGTAGGTAACGACTGGTGAGAGGTGGGAGGTCAGTTACATTCCTCAGAGTGGAAAGAGAGCACAACACTGAAATTGTGCTCTGTCTGTCTTTGCCAGGACCCCCAGTGGGCCGACTGTGGGGCTGCAGACCTACAGAGGGCAAACAGTGACCTTAATCCCACTGGACTAATTCAATTACACACACACCCTGTGATTAGTGTGTTAACTACAGCCTCTCCCATAGCCGGATGGCTGCACCCAGAGACACTTAAATTATAGTACAGAACTATCAAAATGTGCCATATTTTTCATACATAAGGCGCACCGGATTAAAAGGAGCATTAAGCGAAACAAAACAGTCAGATAAGTCGAACTTTCCTCAACTCATTTTTCTTGCTTCCTCCATTTCTGTACCATTGATTCATTAATGTTGAATCCTCTCCAGCTGCTCTATTCCCATGTTGTTGCAGTATGTTAATGACTAACCTCGTATTGTGGATGGATTATCTCAGTTGTTCTCCGGACTGAAGTTTGGTCCGTTTACAGCATCCTGCCATGAGATTGCATTTGTCCCTAACCATCGGGAACCCTCGAGTTAACTTTGAGTGGAAAAAAGTTAGCTTCATCCTCCAGCTTCACTGTGTTTATGCTATGCTAACATAGCTGTGTCGCTAGTGATCACGTAGCACATCATTATATAGCAGCTAGCCCAACTTCAGTAACCCTACAAACGTCACTGCTGTTTAGTTTTCTGTCTTCATTTATTCAATTCAGTTTTATTTATATAGTGCCAAATCACAACAAAAGTCGCCTCAAGGCGCTTCATAATTTATGAAGCAGCCCAGATGTTCAATTCAGTTATGTTGGAAGTGATAGCAGAGCTGTACGTTTGAATTCTTTCAGAAACCTCTCAGTCAGAACATGCTATATCATGTTTAGGTGGAAGCTAGCGAGCTAACTTCCTGCTAACCTCTAACTCTGTTAAATGTAATAAATCCTGTTTTCATGGATGCCTGGATGTTAAACTTAATTGTTACATCATTCATATATCATTTTATTAAAGATGAAAGAATTTAGACAGTTTTTAACTCTCAGTGTTTGTTTGACTTTGAGACCTGAAACAGACGGAGTTTAGGACCCAGATTCCTCTGTGAGGCTCCTGACTACGGTAGCCGTAATGCTCCAACAATCCCTCAAGCGGTGTGACTTCGTAGCTTAGCAAAGTCATGCTAAAACATTTTTGACAGATTGCTGAGCGCTGTGTACGACATGAAATCAGTTCGAGGTCAGTAAGCACAACCAGAATTCATACATAAGGCGCACTGATGATTTTTGAGAAAATTAAACGATTTTAAGTGCGCCTTATAGTCTGAAAAATGCAGTACATTTTTCTCACGGATGGCTGCGTTACCGTCTTCGTTTTCCCGACCTTCTTCCCCACACACTTTTTTTTTTTTTTTTTTTTTTTTTTTTTTTTTGTGTCCCGTTTGGATCTTTAGCCATCAGAATTGTTGTCTTAAGGCCAAGAAAGATGCCAAGCGGATTTATTTTACCAAGTGGATCATCATGGCCTTGCCATATTGGTCCATTTGATTGACCTTTATTATAATTATGTATTTATTTTATTTTCGGTTGCTACAAACGGGACAGACGTGACTGGGGGATAGGACGGGGAGAAAGAATGAAAGAAAGAGAGGGAGAGAAAGAAAACCAAAGGGGAGAAGAGACGGTGAGAAGGGGGGGAAGAAAGGAAAAAACAAACAAACAAACAAACAAAACGCCTGGATCACCTGTATGGAGAAAAAAAACAGAAGAGAAAGCAAACAACAAAGAGCAACATAATAAAAACAGCACCATCACAATAAACTAGCTAGCAGTAGATAACAGTAGATACTAAATAATAAACGATATTGTGCAGCACGCAAGATAGACAGCGCACAATGTGCTTTGAGGCAGCAGCCAAGAAAGGTGTAGTCCGCGTCTGTGAACACCCGTGTGTACACCTGTGTGCATACCTGTGTGGATCAGCATGCTTGTATTCCAAAGGTTTCTCCATGTAACGATCTGCTAGGGAGTGTGGGGAGCCATAGCCCCGTCCACCAGGGTATGAAGCAGGTATGGAGGAGATCCAGGCCCCAGATATCCAGAGGCCCCAGAGTACAAGGACCCGAGGAGGACCACCAAAGGGGGGGGGAACCGTGCCACCCTCCTGGGAAGAGCAGAGTAGAGCCCCAAACGAGAGGTCACCCCGCAGCTACGGAGCAGAGGCCAGAGGGGGTTGCAGTGGTGTGCCCGCGGGCTCCGCCGGCAGCCAGCTGTGCCAGAGAGGACCGAGCTTCAGGCCCAGAGGCCAGAGGCCTGAGGGCATCCCACCCCCCGGAAGGAGCCCAGCCGGGCCACAGGCGCCCGGCCCCGCCAATCGGCCACCAGGAGTGAGCCGGTACATGCATGAGCGCCCAGCCCCAGATGACAAGGACCACCAACACACCAACGTCTAAGGGCATCAGCCACCGGCAGGGAGTGTGGTGAGGGGAGATAGGCCTCCGTACTTTAAAGGGCCTGAGATGTACCCAGAGAGGTTGAGTCTAAGACCCAACCTGACATATAGACACAGACAAACAGGCACACGCGGACACAGACGTGCATTCCCACCCCCATATGCACAACCAAATACTCGGCACTCACCCAACGTGTAGACAGACACAAATAGACACTGCACAGACAGTCGCACTCCCCAAACATACTCTATATCCCAGGTCCAGGTACCCCCGCCCCCAGAGGGGCAAGCCGCACCTAGACCCAGGAGATGTAACCCTTCTCTCTGGGGTGGAGGCAAGCGGACCACCTCCTTATCTGCATTAGCAGGGAGGCCCCGCATCCCAGACCCCAGTCTGACGGCCAGCACCTCCTCCCAGCCCCCCAGCCCTGACGGCTAACAGAACCGGGGTGAGTGAAGACCTCAAACCTCCCTACGCCCGCTCATATGTAATGTTGTTGTGTGCTGTTCTAAAGTGCATTTAAAACTCAGGAGAGCATGGTACTAGCTTCCTCTCAGAGAGCAGCACGGCTCCTCCCGAAAACCCTCAGTGTCTAAATGCATTTAAAATTGAGGGTAGGGCACCAGCGCCAGAGGTGGGTTGGAGTACAACGACCATCCTCTGGATGCTGTAAAACGTGCCCACCCCCAAGGCCCTATATGTATGTGTTATGTGAGAGTGTGAGTAATGTGGATGTCTAGGTTGCAGAATAAAATTGAGGCACAGGCGGCCAGAAGGGGACAGAGAGGGAGTGCCTCCCCTGTACCCTGGTGACATACCTGCACCCCAAGCCCTGCGTGTGTGGGTGGGTGTGGTAGAGTGGGAATAGGGAGGCAGCTGAGGATGGGGAGGGAAGAAAGGGAGGGGCAAGCGGCCCCTCCCTGGGGCCAGCTCCCCCGCTGACCCCAGTAGGCACCCCCACGCTCTGGAACCCACCAGGGCAAGGAGGCCCAGGCCCATCCGGACCGGGGCCCGCAGCAGCAGCATTGCCCAGCCCCACAGAGTCCGGGGCAGCCCACCCGACTCCACCCCAGAGAAAACTGCACCCACCCCATCATCCAATCATCTCCCAAACTACACAAGACAATAGACACCCAGGTTGAGTTCATTCTCCCCCTCTCCTATATCTCTCCCCCCACCTGCAGAGTGAGCTCCTGTAGTGAGGAGACCACCTGCAAAGATGTAACAACCTCCCCACCAGTTAGAGAGCCCCCTAGTTGGGCCGATGCACCAGAGGTCCCCTGCACTGGGGCTGAGCCCCCCTGCACCCACCCGCCCACTGCTCCGGCGACACAACAACCAGGACCCAAGCCCCCAAGGCCCGGCCAGCACCCCAGACCGGGGGGCGGAGCACCCCCAGACCCCCAAGCCTCCACGCCCGTCCCGGACCCTCCCAGGGGCAGCCAGGCTACCAGGCCAGTAACCAACGTCCGCCAGCACAGACCCTCCCCCATCTCCGCTGTACGCAGCCACAAGGAAAACACCATCCAAGAGCCCCAGAGCTTCTAACCAGGTCATGGCCACAGCCCCCAGGTTAGGCCCTCCAGGGAAACGTCCCTAGGGACTCCCCAGACGCCCTAAGGCCGTCCCTACCCCCACATCAACCACAATAGCGAAGGCAGGACCAAACCATGACCCCCCACCCCCACTAGGTGATGAAGCCGATCAAAGGAGCCCAAAGGGATTGATCAAATGTGATGGCAGAGGTTGTATCAAGACTAATGTGATCTATTAGATGGTTTTTATATTGGTTAGAATTAAGATTATTTTTATTTTTCCAGTTAATGAGGACCATTTTCTTGGCAATGCATAGGGCCGTAAAAACAACGTGGGCTGTGTTTATTTCTGCAGTGACCTCATCCAAGTTGCCCAGCAAGCATACTAAAGGGGAGGCTGGAATGTTACATTTCAGACACTTTGATAAGTCTTCACATATCTCACGCCAAAATTTCTGAACTGGTGGACAGAACCAAAGAGCGTGGATGTAATTGTCCGGTGTATTTGCTGTGCAGTGTGAGCAGTTGTTGGAAGGCGTATAGCCCATCTTGAACATCCTATGACCAGTATAGTGCACTCTGTGTAATATTTTGTATTGTATTAATTGCAAACTGGGATTTCTGATCCATTGAAAGGTTTTTAAGCATATCTGAGACCAAAGGTTTGGGTCTAAGTTGATTGATAAATCTGCTTCCCATTTTGCAATAGGAAGGGATATTGATTCATCTATTTTAGAAAGTGTTCTGTATATTTTAGACAATAATTTGGGGGGTTTTAGACTAAGAAATTGTACCACACTTGGTGGTGTTTGTAATTCAGCTTCACTGGGATTAAATTTCTTTTTTACTATGGATTTAATTTGTTGATATTCCAAAAATCGTTTCTTGTTGATCCCATATTGTATAACTAGCCTGTCAAACGAAATAAAGTCTGTTCCTTCCAATATATGTTCCAAGTATTTAATTCCTTTGCAACTCCAATCTGAAAAGTTTATCATATTATTGTTTTGTAATATGTCCGGGTTGTTCCAGATAGGTGTACGTTTGCATGGGATTAATGAAGACTCTGTCATTTTTAGAAACTCCCACCATGCTGTCAGAGAAGAGCTAATATTGATGCTTTTAAAGCATTCATGTCGTTTGATGTTTGAGCTGATAAATGGTAGGTCTGAAATTTCTAGGTTATTACATAGTGCCTGTTCTACATCTATCCAAGGTTCATCTAAGAAGGTGTGTTTAAACCATCTAGAGATGAACTGAAGCCTGTTGGCTAAAAAATAGTGATTAAAGTTAGGCAGATCTAATCCTCCTTTATCCTTGGTCCTTTGTAGTGTTTTTAAGCTGATACGTGGGGGTTTATCTTTCCAAAGGAATTTAGAAATGTACGAGTCTAGAGATCTGAACCAATCTTGTGATGGCTTATTTGGGATCGTTGAAAATAAATAGTTTATTTTTGGCAAGATCATCATTTTTATAGCGGCGACCCTTCCCATGAGTGATATGGGTAAAGATTTCCATCTAGCCAGGTCGCCTTCTACTGTCTTTAAAAGTGGGATGTGGTTTAATTTAGTTAATTCTGAAAGTTTAGGAGAGACATTGATACCTAAATATTTTATATTTCCACATTGCAGTGGGGAAGGAGAAGAATTATGGAAGGAGCAATTAATCGGAAGAACTGTTGATTTCGACCAGTTAATTGAATAATCTGAGACACTTGAGAAGGAATTTATCAATGCAATTACCCCAGAGATATTGGTTTGTGAGTTTTGGAGAAAAAGTAACACATCATCTGCATAAAGGCTGATTTTATGTTCTATATTCTTACATTTTATGCCCTTAATTGTTGTAGCCTGTCTAATTGCTGCTGCTAATGGCTCAATAAAAATTGCAAACAGTGAAGGGGAGAGTGGGCATCCCTGTCTGGTGCCCCTCAGAAGAGAGAAGCGGGAGGATGTTTGGTCATTTGTTCTGACACAAGCTGTTGGGGAGTTATATAATATTTTTAACCAGTTTATGAAACAGGATCCAAAACCAAATTTATGTAAAGTTGCAAATAGAAATTTCCAGTTAACTCTGTCAAATGCTTTTTCTGCATCTAAAGAAAATATTATGGTTTCAGTGTTTTTACTGCATGAGTAGTCTATTAAATTAAGTAATCTACGTGTATTTGTTGATGAGTGCCTACCTTTTATAAACACACACACTTTTGACAAATACATTTTTTGCTCATCTTCAACCAGCACCCCCAACTCCACATTTAAATTTGCGATACATCCGTTTGTGTTTGACAATATAACTGGCACAGAAAAGCAGAATTAGCATTGTGTGATGTTCTTTGGAACAAGCTTGAATGTAAAGACTGCCAGCTGAGAAACGAATACTTGAACAAATATATTTACTTTTCAACACTGATCATAAAGAGATAAGTTACCAACATCAATTTCTCAGTGCTTTGGAAAGTTTCTGCTCCTGAGTATACATTTGGCAGATGGTTGGCTGCTTCTGCGGCTGGCACCTGTTAACCATTTACTGTAAGAGGCTTTTATTCATACTGCAGAAGTACAGTATGGTGACGTGCCCAATAGTTTCTTGGGTTTTTATACAAATAATGTCCGGCACACATCACAATATTTATCTATGAAGTATATCTCGTATCCAATTTTGCCGTTCGCGCAATGTTTTCTGCAAAATGACACACTCAGGGATCCTGTTATTACATTCAAACCTTGAAACAAATTGTGGCTTTCGTCGCATTTGCTTATTTATACGCAGGCTCTTTTGGTAAATACAAGCTGAGCCTGTGTTGCTCCGCAACGTGGTGCGGAGCTGCTAAACCTCAGTCAGTTTCTGTTTATCTGCAGCCTGTCAGAGTTATTTAAAGTATTTAAAGACAACAGAAATAATACGCTGAAGATTTTAACTTTATACAAGTCAAATGGGAAGACTTCAAATATGATGAAGACTCTTGTATAGGATAAATGGTGACGGAGATTTACTTCAACATTAGAGTGTGAGCCCCGAGCAGACTGCTCTGTTCCCCCTGTAGAGTGAGGGGCTGTGGGATTGTTGACTCTGTATTTACTGAGCCTGTATGCTAGGCTTGGGTTGTGAATGCTGGGGGTGACTTTAATGACTATAATGAATGTGAAAACGACAGAGTGGGTGTGGGTTAACATTAAGGACGGCTAATTGCAGGCTCTGGTGATGCCACAGTGTGTTATGAGATATGAGAGATAAATGGTGTGGAAGTCCCTCTTGGGTGGTTTCGTGCATTTCAAACAAACTCGGAGAGAAGGATGAAGACAAATGCTATACGTCCGCGTGAACCCTGGTGATTGGGGAACATAATCCTTGTCCTGAAGACTTCTGGGAGACGTTTGCTCCTTTGCTCCCAGGTTTTTAGTTTACATCTTATTTAGTTTACATCTATGCTGGATTTCTCCAGCGTAGCCAAAGCTGTTTCCTTTTCATCAAATAATGAATGAGCTGAACAGCATCAAAGTTTTATCCCTCTGTCTATCCATCCACGCTTATAGGACTTTAATGAGATTTTATTGGAGGCGTTTTAGTCAAGCCGGTTTAATTTATTTATGCTTAAAAGCTGGAGCACTAAGAAGCTTACAGAACTTTCGACCTCGGCAGCGCTTGCTGCAAAGCAGGACCTTCTTTTTTCTTTTTTCGCCATGAAATCCTTTCTTACGTTTACAGACATATTGAAATTCTAAGAAAGCACTCCAGAGCTTGCCAAAGGGATTACTGGTAAATCCCTGCAAACTCCAGATGTTTTCCCAGGCAGCACACAGCAAGGAAACATCACCCAGCCCCTGTAAACATCTGTCAAACAAAAAGCCTCCGCCACAGAGGAGACAACAGAAGCTTAGAGCGAGTAAAGTAGCTCGACTAGTCAGATTTTCACTCTATTAGATCTGTTTGTTCGCAAAGAGCTAAGTGATTTTTGCAGGGCCTGCATTGCTATGAGCGAAAACCCTAAACTACGACTGAAATGTGTGGCAGAAGAAGATGGGGTCATGAAGATGACTGTTCTGCCTACCTTCTGTCATGAAAACCCAGAGCTGAAAAAACGGTGACTGTTTTAAAAACGATGGTTTTAATGTTTGGAGGCATTCAGTGACACATGGTCAAAGTCTCGGCCACGTGTCTGAAAATCCGGGCCGCGGAGCTGCCAGTGAATGGTGAAGCCACGGGAGCAGTTTGCCTTTGTGTGTGTTTGTGTGTCGATGGCAGTCGCTGCTGGGTTCAGGCCTCGGGCAGGATCTCATATCTCCCTGCCATGTTTGTGTTAATTTGCTGGATGTAAACATGGTGAGTGGGCTGTAACAAGGCAGGGCCTGCCTCTGTGTCTCTGGTCTCTAGCCTCCTCAGCGGAAAACAGAATGGAGACGGGGAGCGGCTGACCAGTGTCTGGATCACTGAACAATTGCAGGCCGGAGAGAGCGCGTGAGCTCTCAGTGTAGCCACTAGGGACATAGCTGACAGATGGATGGAGCGAATGACTGGATGCCTAGCCAAGTGGAAAGACAACTTTTACCCACACGGGCTGTATGCTTTTGCTTGTCGCCTTTTATCTCCATCTCTTACACATAACCTGAAGGGTGAAAAACAAAAAAAGCGGGTTCTTCTACATTACGCATATCCACATGCTGTGGCTGGTGCAGACTTTGGTATGCATTTGTGTACAGTACTTATTAGAAGGGTCTTCAAACATATGAATGTTCACACACCATAGCAACACATGACAAACAATGGGGTGGGGGGTACACTGCAAAAACTCAAAGTCGTACCAAGTATATTTGTCTTATTTCTAGTCAAAATATCTAATTGCACTTAAAATGAGACAGATTCAGCTGCAGCTGTAACGCTTCAGTAACATATAGGAACCTGTTTTTAGACAGTGCATCTTGAAACTGGAGAATTTTCGCTTGTTTCATTGGCAGATTTTTTCAGTTAATACAAGATATTTTTGCTTGAAATAAGTGAAAAAATCTGCCAATGGAACAAGTGTAGCCTCTTTGAAGAGGGTCACCAGGGATTCACAGTAGTTACGCAGGTGGAATAACTGCTTTTCTTTATATGATGAAACGTGTGCTGTCACTGTGTCAGGTAAGACTAAAACTTTGTGAAGAACCTTTGTGTACCGCATTTTTCAGACCATAAGGCGCACCGGATTATAAGGCGCATTAAGCAAAATTCCCATATTGTTGCAGTATATTAATGACTAACCTCGTATTGTGGATGGATTATCTCAGTTGTTCTCCTGACTGAAGTTTGGTGCGTTTACAGCATCCTGCCATGCGATTGCATTTGTCTCTAACCATCAGGAACCCTCATGTTAACTTTTATCGAGTGGAAAAAAGTTAGCGTTCATCCTCCAGCTTCACTGTGTTTACGCTATGCTAACATAGCTGTGTCGCTAGCGCTCACGTAGCACATCATTATATACCAGCTAGCCCAACTTCAGTAACCCTACAAACGTCACTGCTGTTTAGTTTTCTGTCTTCATTTATGTTGGAAGTGACAGCAGAGCTGTACGTTTGAATTCTTTCAGAAATCTCTCAGTCAGAACATGCTATATCATGTTTAGGTGGAAGCTAGCAAGCTAACTTCCTGCTAACTTCCAACTCTGTTAAATGTAATAAATCCTGTTTTCATGGATGCCTGGATGTTAAACTTAAAGCATCCCAATTTGCCACTTTACTGGGAGTTATGTGGCAAAAATGTCTTGGCACATTCATCTGCAAACAGCTGTGTTTATCAGTTACCATGTTTTCCTTTACTGAGAGCGATGTTTGCTGTTTGCTAAGCAAACCTTTGTAGCTCTGAATCGATCTGAAAATGATTCTTTAAGTTATACGCCCATATAGTTTGTTTTTCCTGTTTTCTCCCTCTCAGTTCTACCTGAGCTCATTAGCCCCAGTCACATTCCCACAGGAATGCTGGTCCTGCCTGCCGTCTGCTGCTCGCTCCTGAGCAGCTCAGGTTTCAGCCTGCTGGATGACTGGGTACAGAGATGGTTCCCATAGTTGCGCTGCCTGAGCTCCATGGGTAGCCCCTGGTACCCTGGCTCAAAGACCCCTCTGTTGTCTCTTTTGTGCGCTCCCATGCCGGGTCGAGTTGGTTCACATAGACGATGCGACCTACAGGAATGTCACAGATTAGGATAGATCACATGCTACAGCCTGCTGGAAAGTAAAACTCCAGCAGTTCATTACACAGGTATGAATGTAAACCTGTGTGACTGTCTGGCAGTACCACAATATGTTGGCATAAGCCACAGAGCAGTGTTGTGCTTTTTTATTGACCTCAGCCTCGTTTTGAGTGAGGCTTTCTTTAAGATCTGACTAATTTGGCCGTCGCTGTGGGACACAGACACGCACGGATGGGTTTCCACAATGCATGTTGTCTAGATGTTTATTTTTGTCTGGACAGTGGGAAAAAGTGTGTTTATTGCTGTATACATCATAGTGTTCTGCGAGTGGCTGACAGTTTTTCTGTGAGATGGACGCTCCTGTTGTGCATTCACCTCACTTATTTTTATCCCTCCAACCCAGAGCTGGCTGTGGTTTGAATCATGTATTTACACCGTCTGTCCCTCCATCCATCCATATATCAATGCCTGTGCAGTCACACAAAGCAACCTTTGTGCATTACTTCAGAAACCTTAAGAACCAGTGATGGGAATCATTCACACAAATGTCTAATAGGATACAAAAATACTTGTAACCATTTTTCTACGCAGAAACTGAAAAACAGAAAGTTTCAAATTTTGTTGGACACTTTGTGACGTCATCGCCTGCCTTAAGTCTGTGCTATGCATGCGAAGCGTCCACGCTTAAGAATCCTGTTTGAAGCATTATTTACTTTTGTGGCTACAGCGTTGTAGACCAAGTATGTGAACACATGCACACAAATACAGTAGAAGAAACCTTCCAAAAAGGGGTTTCACAGGCTGCAACGGACTGAAGCATGCAACCGCAAGGGAGTCATTCTAGTTTTTCCCTAAAACTTTAACCAAGTGAGGCGGGGGGATGTAAGGGAGAGCAGGCCAGAGGAGAGTGCATTTCAAAGAGAAGCAGCCATCTGTCAGCACAGGCCGCAAACAGCTGGTGGAGGAGATGCAAGATGTCTGAACAAAGACTGACAAGATGGAAGATGACAGGAAACAGATTTCCCTCCCTTTTTACCCCTCCTGCAAGAGAAGAGGTTGACCATCAGAGTGCTGTGATGTCTAGCAGCCTCCAGATGCCTCCTCTCCTCTCCTCTTCTCTTCCTCTCCTCCTCTCCTCTCCTCTCCTCCTCTTCTCTCTTGCATTACTGAACATATTCAGTCTGCTGCTTTGCTGCTTAATTTGTTAATTTGCATTTCTGTCTCATCTCTCACATGTAGGCAAACTCTTAACTATTTCTGCTGAAATTATCCTGCGGTAATTAATACATGATGTGCTTTAATTATACTAATTATGATAGCATTTACTCAATGTAGAAGTTTTTCCTATTCAGAATAGGATTTTTTTGTTAGACCTAAATATTACATTCTGTGAATTATTTAGCTTTAGTAATTGACCTGCCGTAGCTTAAGTAGATACACATCTCTCCACTCATTTGCTTAGATAAATGAAGCAATGCGAGTCGCGTTAAGTAAATTTTTTAGGAAACGAGCGCGAGACCTCGTGTTAATTAGCGTAAGCCTCGTTACATCAGGTCTTCTTCTCTTCCTGCTTAGTGCAGTCTATTCCCCTTTGTGCCTTTATCCCCTTGCACTGTTAATTTGAACAGCAAATGCAGTCTGGTTTCTAAATAGAGCAGTGCCGCACACAAGCTGCAATCATTAAGTGAATTTTCTGCCAGCTTAGAGCTGCAGAAATGTCTGTAATGGAAGGAAAGCCAGAGTGTTTTTGTCTTCTCCTGTGTCCAGTGTGATGTGTGACATAAGCCAGTGTAATACAGTAATGGGCCTAATTGTCTAATCACTTTAATATGTGGCTGTTGCACTTGGATGTGGCAAGGGCAAAGTGAGCTAATAAACACTGATTACTGTCACTTGAACTCAGCACAGAAGGCGGGGAGATGTTAGCGGCTAGAGGATGACCGTTTCTTTCTCCTTTTACTTTCTGAACAGACAGGGAAACAAGGTGTCGGCGAAAGGTCAGCTTGTGGGTTTCCCGTAAGTGATGCAATGACAGCGGAAAAGAGAGGGCTGTAAATGGGACACTAATGGAGAGAGAAAGAGCTGTCATCTCCACATCTTGTCCCTTCGGTGGGTTAGATTGACAAGCTGCCAGCCTGGCCAGCTCATACTCTGTGGAACAAAGAATAGACGAGGCAGAGCTTTCAATTTCCCCAGCCATCTGCCTCTTTCTGCTTCTCTTCAGTATACAGAGTTTGAAATCAAATTTGACATAAAAGTGGCAGTTGGTGAAGGCTGTGTTACAGTAGGTGCAAATGCCAGCTCTGTACTCGCTCACTGTGACGTGAGGTACAGCCGTCCGTACCTTGAAGGTTGCTGTTAAGAGCCAGAGCAAAGATGAGGTGACGGACAAAATTGAAACCACATGCAGTCGACTTCTTTCAGGAGGAAATATGAAGTGCAGGGTGCGAGTCAGTCGGAATCACTTCTATTGCTAAAGGTTAGAAAAGTCTTATATTGTGGGAGGTTTTTTTCATGGGTCATAATTTACTCATACATACTCAGTGTTGGGAAGGTTACTTTTAACATGTATTCCACTACAGATTACAGATTACATGCCCCAAAATGTATTTTGTAACGTATTCTGTTACGTTACTCACTGACAGTAACGTATTCTGAACACTTAATATATTATCATGCTTTTTACAGCTACATGAATGAACTATTGCTGTGTGATTTATTACTATTACTGAAGGTTACTCTCCACACCAACACCAGCTAGATGTTTAAATCTTAATATAAATGAGTAACAGTAGGTGGACATTAGGTAAGGCTGCACGTTTTGCAGTGATCTCGTATAGAAAACTATTCCACGCGTATATAAAACAGGTCCGCGGCTCCGAACCGTAGTAAAGGGACCTCTGGCTAATACGTCGGGTTCGTGTCGGGCTCGTAGCTGAAAACTAGCTTTACTTTGTTGTCTTTGCTAGCGAGAGACAGAGAGAGGCGTTGAAAGGCTGCTCCAACGGAGCTTATTGTTTCAGAGGAAAACACGAACACAGCGTACAGTCGAGTCTTAGTAGCTTACTTACAGCTGGGCTCGTCAGGCTCTCTGTTTGGCTGCAGTGGTTATTATTATATTTACATGCTTCCAGCTCCCGTTTCTGCTCGGTGACAGCTCGTACTTTTCCTTTTTCTCCCTCCTCGCTCACAGACACATCACGGGTATGACAGTCCATGACTACACTGCCCATCAAGCTCCATGCTTTAGGGCGATGCCTGTAACACTCTGCCTGTTGCCTTCATATTAAATCATTTTTTGAATAATAATTTTAAAAAATGGGCCGTGAGATTGAGACACAGGCATCAGAGCCTCTTATTGCGTGTTTTGTTTGGGTTTCCACCTGCGTGGAAACCAAAAACAGAGAGTGCATAGCCTAACATATGAAACAGGAAAAGACTGCCGTGTAATCCCTTTATTTCAACAATGTAACTGAATACCACCTTTTTAAACAGTAACTGTAACAGAATACAGTTACTCATATTTTGTATTTTAAATACGTAACGCTGGTACATGTACTCTGTTACTCCCCAACACTGCACATATATTTACTGGTTTGTGTTCTTAGTTAGCTTTGCTGCTTCCAAACATGCTCAGAGCTCTGATCTACTTCTTCTCGCTAATCTTCTTTAATGACTGTCGTAGGCGTGCAGCTAGGCTCATTTATATGTCTTTTTGTAGGCATGGGTATGAGGAAGATTCTATGAGGAAATCTGGACAAGTGTTAGTAGGGAATCTCATTCATGTGCTAAATTTCACTGGTCAGTATACTCAAGACTGCAATAACAAAATGCACAGTGTCATCAGAAGCTTTCATACCGCGTGCCCTTTGACACACACCAGGTAAAGGTGGAAAGTAGGTGTAATATACACGTGTTCAAATACCCCTCACATATGAAAGGATGCAAGTTGTGCTTTTCTTTCTGGTAGGCTCAGTGGGCAGCCTTGGCTAAAAAGTTTGCTTGCACTGTTTGTGCCTTGAGATGAATTTGTGTGTGTTTGCGAGTGATGTTTTATGCCGTCTCCAGGCTATGAAGCCCTCATTTTCCCCCTGCTCCCCAGAGACCATTTAACCCTTCATTTCCTCCCCAGACTACGGAGCAAGACCGCAGCAGTTGTTTGCATCTGCGCGGTGAATCCTTGCTGTATCTTCTGTGGAGCAGACTTTGTCTTCAGTAGTCAGGCGTTCTGATAGCCTCCATTCATTATTCAGCTCTACTCCAGCTGTACCACACCCCCAAGCAGCACAGAAATAAAACAAGGTTAAGAATTGGCATGAAATGTGTCTCAGCGGATCAAGTGGTTGGTAGGTGGGCTGGAGGTTCTCAAGACTGGGAGGTATGGGCCTTTATCTGTGCACCATCTTTTATTAATTGCCCTGGTGCTTAGACTGTGAGCTTCTCCGTGATCATTAATGCATGTGCGGAATAACGTATTTACATGTTCTCATGCATTATGCATGGGCAGGGAGGGAGGCTGCAGTGTTGTGGAGGACCCTCTGCCCACAGGTCTGGTGTTTTCTGTGTGTGTCTGTGCCGATTTGCATTC
The DNA here is from genome assembly GCF_051167445.1 of Perissodus microlepis. Classification (NCBI taxonomy): domain Eukaryota; kingdom Metazoa; phylum Chordata; class Actinopteri; order Cichliformes; family Cichlidae; genus Perissodus; species Perissodus microlepis. The sequence continues at coordinate 1,832,823 of NC_140470.1, forward strand.
AGCCACGCTGTAAAACCCACTCGTTGCCGGGCCCCTCTGCTGCTGCAGGAAAGCGATGGAGCATCGGACAACAAACAACATTGCCTGCGTTTACAGACGGGCTGCTGAGGGCTTCGACTGTCTGGGGGGGCTGACAGGTCTGACGGTTGCAGAGAAGCTGTATGGGTTGTAAGTGCAGTGAAACATTTAGCTGCTCTCTTATTTTTCCTCTCACTCATAAAACCACCATAGTGACAGCTCTGGAGTTGCTGTCTGCTTTCTGTTCACTTCTGTAATGGTGGAACATCAGTGGAAGGTCAAAATCCTGTGCGGTGGTTGAGCGCCACTTTTGCCCACTGGTTGAACGGGCAACCATACGCCACACGGCTGAAGCGCGGTGGCCCAGGCTTGAGCTCCATGCCTGGCCCCTTTCCTGTCGACTCTTCGCTGTCCAGTAAAGGTGGAAAATGCCCAAAGGTAGCTTTAAACAACTTTTATATAGTGTGCAAACAGAAAAAGGCAAGCAGAGATCCGTGCTGGGATAGGGAAGGAGGTTTAGAAAGGCAGCGTAGAGTTTCTCTCGTGCTTGCTTTAAACACAGAGAAACAACATTTTGTTCTTCTTTCGCCAGCAGGGATGCCGATTGATCCTATCAAAGCAGAGCTCCCGATCGGCCTGTTCATCTCCACAATTGATCACTGACTCAGTCAAACCACAGTTCTCATATTTCCATAAACTGTAGCTCACCAAGTCAGCGATCTCTGCACCTGAGCTCGCTTTTATTTATTTGATGCTTTTCTTGTTCTCTTATTTCTGCCTCCATTAATATAAGTCCAGAGTCAGCAGATCCCACTGATATTGATCAGCGGCTGGCCCCAGCAGCTCTTGTTTAATCTGTAAGTGAGCCCTGTGCCTCTCATTATTTTTTGTGCTGATTGCTGTGCGTTGTAATTTGTGTGTTGTAATTGTATCAGATAACTGCTGATGTGGTTGGTCATTATGCTGCCTGCCGCCTTACATCAGAACCAACACCGCAGGATAATTAGAATTGATTTGGTAACAATTTAATTAATCACACTGTTAAATCGCTGGTACCGACTGAAAACTCGCAGTACACACCAGGTTGTGTGTGTGCAGGTCTGTGCAACTCTTCAGGGTTATTAGTGGGCAGAAAAGAAACAATTTAGAGAAATGAACAGAGCTGCATTAAATCGGGCCAATTTGCTTCAGTAGTGCATGATGGTCATTTTAGCTGAAAACACAAAACGAAAACCTTGAAACTAAACGTGCTTTAAAGATTTGGCTGTTCAGTCTTTCTGTTTGTGTCTTTTTAATATAGTTGAACAAAAGCCACATGTCACTCACAGTTATGTATAATGTTGAGCCTGATACTTACTTAGACTTAGATCCTCCCGCGCCGATCGGCGCATCGGGCGACAAGAGAACGCCATCGAACTCGGTGTATCGCGGCAGTTGTTGCTTCATCCCATGACAGTTCGACTGAACGTAAATCTTCAAGGAAAGTCCTCCTCCATGTTATTTTAGGTCTTCCTCGCCATCTCTTTCCATTCTTCGGGTTCCACAGAACCGCGACACGGGCAGGTCTCGGGTCCGGTAGCCGAAGGATGTGACCGGCAAATCTGAACCGACGCTTGGTGACTTGGACATGGAGCGGCTCTACTCCCGCACGGCGATATACTTCTTCATTGGTAACGCGATCCCGATATGTGATCTTGAGCAGCCGTCGAAGACAACGTTGTTGGAAAACGTCAAGATGGCGGTTGATCTTTGCAGTTGATTTCCAAGTCTCCGCTGCATACAGTGCCGTCGGTATAACGATGGTCTTCAGGAGCCGCAACTTGGTTGATAAAGGCAGCGCGGTGGTCATCCATATAGGTCGTAATCGTTGAAAGGCTGCCCATGCTTTCCCAATTCTGCACTTAACGTCATGCTCCACGTCCCCGTCACTGCTAAAAGTGCAACCCAGGTACATGAACCTGTCCACCTCTTCTAGCTGCTGCTGCTGCTTCACAGTAACCGCTGTGTTTGATGGTGTAGCGGAGCCTGATACTAAACATCATATATTATACTGGTGGAATTTATGGGGAAACATATAGACCTAAACCATTATTGTCCAAGATTGTAAACATGTTTATTTCTGCAGAGAAATCTGGGATTTTAACATCGGGATACACTTTGGAACAAGCCCCGAGTTTCCAATACTTTTGCGTTGGCTCGTTTTCCAGCCTAAATTTTAATTACATTTTATTTCTATAGCAACAAATCACAAGTAAACCTGCGCTACGATAACACAGAGGAAACCCCAACAGTCAGATCAATGAACAAGCACTTTGGCAACAGTGGGAAGGAAAAACTCACTTTTGACAGGAAGTAGCCTCAAGAAGGCGGGACTTCATTTAGTTTGAACAGCATGAACACAGGTTTTTTGACTTTTTACCAAATGAACAGCTCGTAGCAGTGAAGAGTTTTGTTACAACCTTTCATACAGAAAAGGTTAGAAAAGCATGTTTGTGGTCTCTGTGTGTTTTCCTCAGTAGTTCATCTTGTTGCTTGAAGTATATAACTTGAATTTAATTTGTGTTTAGTGAAGCTTCTTGATATTCAGTTCAGGTAAAACAAAAAAACATTGTGTTTATGCCTATATGAGCCACGGTGACTCTGTAAGTGTTTGCTCAGCTGTGTGTCTGCTGCACTAGCAAGAGATGACAAGAGAACCGCTGCTGCTGTTCTCTTTAGATTTATTCATCCTAAAGAGGTGCTGGAGTGTTGTTGTGTGCACGCATACTCTTTGCTTTCTTCACAGTGTCACAGAAAACAAAGGGTCCTCGCTCTTGACGGCCCTGATTGCAGTTATTAGGATGCACAGGCGCTCCTGGTGTGATGAGGCCTCTCCTCGAGGGGATTCAGCTTGGAAAGCTCCGCCGCTTGTCTGTTTTTAATAACAATCATCTAAAATTGCTGCAATTAGCCTGAAGCTACAAGGAGATGGAGAGCACAAGATGCAGAGGGGCTGGGGGAGCGCGCTAGGAAGGGCTACGAGCTTCAGTGAACCTTTCGAATGTCAGCTCCTCTTTCACGTGGAAAATTCAAGAGGGCCTTTGTGTTCATTAATTAGTAGCCATGAAAGTTAAAAAGATCCATTGTGTATTTTTAATCAGAGTTACAGAGGAAATCTTTGAACTGATTCCCAGTCTGGCCTGAGGCTACGAGCAGAGGTAGCCTCAGCCACCCCATACATCCCCTCCAACCAGTCCTCAGCACCCTGTGTGCAGCTCGGCACTGTGTTATTCCTGCTACGCCCAGGCAAGCTACTCACACTGCTGCTCAGGCAAAAACAGCACAGTGGTGTGAAACCACAGAGGCTGCTGGTTCAGTGTATACACAAGTCTGTTTTAAGAAGCTGAGAGAGAGCTGACTCTGCTGGAAAAATACAGAACAAAAGCAGGCAGGAGAACATTGAAGAGGTTTTCTGCAGTCGAGGGGTTTGATGTAACTGAATGTTTTCCTCCACAAACGGGTTGTGCAGTATTTACCATTTGGAGGGGGCGTGGCCTCTGATGCCCTTGATGAAGTGTCTTTGCCAGAAGCGAAACTCGTCATACCATTTTGCAGAGTCGACTCACTCATCGTCTCCTTTCAGTTTTTGCTGTTACTGCGTGCTTAAATCATTTACAGATCAGCCCTTTATCAAGCTACGAGTGCCTTGCCTTGACTAATACTTAATGCTGTGAAAATAAGAGTGGAGAGTGCGTCCTTGGTGCGGTTATCAGGGCTTTAAAAGAGTACTTCACTAATGCAGCATTGCAACAGAGGTGATCTTTTTATTCTGCCAGTTCTTTTATGGATGCAATTTGATATGATTTCCTCAGCTGCACAGTTTGGGTGTAATTTTTGGGCATCGCTCGCATTCATCAGTCTCACTGCAGCTTCCTCTGGAAACGCACCGTATTTTTCCACATATTTCAGTAGTGCTTCCCCAAAACCCTACAAACAGAATGTGATGACTAAACTGAGAAAAGATATTCTGTGCATAGTTTTCCTTTTGCTAACAGCCTGTCACATTCAGCTGGAATTGTTTGATGCATTAAATTGGCATGCTAACTATTCGCTCACTGAAGAATCAGAACTGTTACGTTTAAGATGAAGAAGAGAGCGTGGTTTCAGTTTCGGTGGAAACTGTGACAGACATGCTGACCCGCAGCTGTAGGTCATTGTGAGTGGCCTCCAGTGGTGAAGCTGAGCTTTAAACTATCAGTAAGACCAAAGTGGAGCTGAAAGCAGCCAGAGCAGAGGGGGGATGATGTTTGCCTCGAGTGCTCTGTTTGTTCTGATGTCTCTGTTATTGGATTTTGGCAGGTAGTGCGTCTATGCTTATGTATGTGAGAGAGAAAGTGTCATGCATTTTGTGTTTTTGTGCTTTTCTTTTAATATTGCTCTCATTTTATTTTTTTGTAAAAGCCATTTTCTTCCGTCCTCCTCCTTCAACACCTCCTCCTGATGTGTTGTCATGTAGCACCACCCACAGGTCAGCAGGAGGGTGACAGGCTGGCGTGTCGCTGAACACTCTGTCAGGAAAGAGCAGCAGAAACTCTGGTCGTGGGCTGAAAATCCAATCGTAAAGCAGAGAGATTGTCAGTGATGAACAGAGAGAACAGAAAGTACAGCGTACGCAGGAGAGCCTTGCACACTCTCAGATTCAGCCTTTGTTCAGGCTGTGCTGAATTATTTACCCGTGTGTTTAAAGGACTGCTCGGGGGAATTTCGACATTAGCTCTTCGGAGCCGGCGCTCAAGTCGTTCTGGCCTACAAAAACTTGGCATCCTTCAATGAAATGGAGTTCATACAGACAGCGGTAATTGAAGAGTTATCAGGAAAAATGAGCAAAAAAGTTTTGATAAAAAAGGCATGGTTGAAGGTGTGCTTTTAAATGCATTGGGTGTTTGTTTTAACCTTGTTCTTGGCTCACGTTGTACCTTCCTGTGAGACTGCAGCAAAGTAAAAGCATTTCTCACCCAAACCCCCAAAGCTCCCTCTTACTTTTAAGATCGCGCCCAGCTTTGCATGTTTTTCTTTCTTCTCCTTTTCTATTTTTGGGGGATTGAAAATAAGCCTTGCATTGTTCTCATCTGCATTCACCGAGCTTCTGTATAATTTATACTTCCAGTACCTTTACAGTCTTTGAAATCGCGATGGAGTCTGACAGTCTGACGCTTTAAGGTGCAGCTGTTTGCACAAACTAGTGCCTGCAGTTTTGTAAACTTACTGGATTCTTTTAAAAGTCGACTTTCTCACTAAAAGTTCAGTTTTGCATGACGGCATGAAAAATGTGTAATTGCAGCAAACACTGTGTTTTGTGCTGCGCTCGGCGGAACATAGATGCTGCTGTGATTGCGTGAAGGTTTTGTTTCGGGCTTTATCGTTTAGTCTTTCTCCGCAACAAAACCTGGATTAACTTTAGAGGTTGCATCACTGCGATCATCGAGGCAGGTCAGCGTGTTGATTATGAGTTGACCTGAAAAAAGATTAGTTGACCCAGACTGAATTTCACACCTACCACTGAGACTGAAACACTTCCAAACTGCTTGAAACTTTGCTCTGAAGTCATATTTAATCTTATCAGCTGCCGTGATGGACAAGGTCTGGTGCAGGTTATCCCTCCTTTTAGTGCTCATTCGCTACAATTACGTGAGATCTGCCTATTTGGCCTGTTGGGGTTTTTTTGGCAGGATAATTGATTGTGGCTCTGGAATATGTGTACACAGCCAGCACTAGCAAAGCTGCAGTGATGATCCTGTGATCCTTTTCCTGGGTTGTTTGTGCAGCACTCCTGCCATCGACAGCCTATGCAGTTCAAAGCATTTTGACACGAAAGCTGTCACAGTGGAAAGCCACAGAAATGCAAAGTATACCCCCGCATTACTTCCTTCCAGTATTTCTTTGATTAGACCTCTGTGGATTCTCGCGCTGCTTATATAAAGTCATCTCACACTGGTCTATTTGAAATGATTACACCAGTTTTGTTCCAGTAAATGCCTGAAGTTTCGAGTGATGAACCTCAGGCTGAGAACCTAATTTTCCCCAGCAAACTCAGAAAGCCACAGGCACACTCCCACTCCTGCAGAGCCTGCCTTTTAAATTGTGTTTTATTTAATTTTCTGTGCTATTCACCAAAATTTCCACACCGAGGGTTGCAGAAATCATTTTCAGTGTTTCCCCAGGGGGGTGGGGAAGCAGTATTCCCCTTTTTTCCCCCACTTCCTTTTTGGCGTGGCACAACCAGGGGTGTGCACAAAAGGGAACAAATGGCTCGGTATCAGCTGCGATTTCCTGAATAGCCCAGTGGGAGCGCGGGAAGTCGGGGTGCATGCAGCGGATCGGCGTTGCCCTGAAACAGCAGCCGTGCTGTGAAGGAGATGGCTTTTCTCTGAGACAGTCCGACTGTGAGCCACGGGTCTGCAAATGAAACGGCGGGGAGGAGGGATGCAGCCTTTACAGATTCAAGGCCTCCGTTGCCTTGCCGGGCATGTCTGCTGCTGCGGTGAGGCAGAGGGGAAAAAAAACAGCAGTGGATAAACAGACAAAGAGCTGCAGATAATTCTGCTGGAAATACAGTGACGCTGTTTCCTGCTGTTTGTGAATTCATCAGGCCTCATGCTGTGTGCCACTAGTGATTTCTAAATATATGCAGCTCATCTGATGTAGATGTGTAAACTCTGTGCAGGGTTATGGATGGCTGTGCAGACAGATTGTTTGCTCTCGGTTCTCTGTGGTCCTGGTGGGAGGGATCTGTCAGCACCGTCTTACATTGTTTTCCACATGAGCTTTATTGAGTTCCCAATTACAATGCTGGTCCTCTTGTCTTGGGCTCAGTGCTGCTGCTGCTGCTGCTGAATTGACCTTGCATTTTTGCAAGGGAGTGCTTTTGTGTATTCAGGCCAGCAGGCCTGTTAGGCAGGCAGACAGCGAAGCAGCCTGACTATTTCTCTCAGGCCCTGCTCTGGCAAGACTCTGCTTAACAGGCATCAGGCTTACACACTTAATACTTGGGATGGGGCAGCAGGCTTAGCTCTTAGCTCTCATTGCAGCTGACATTGTAGCAGGCAGTGAGACGGGGCCAGGCCGCTGCAGCCTTATTAGCCCTGTCTGAACTGGCTTCCCTGTGTCTGGCAGTAATGTTCAATGAGAGCGGTTGCTTTGGAATTTAATGGAATGGGTAGAAATAACATGCACACTACACACGGAGATCTGCTGCTGCTGTTTTCTCTAAGATCACCTGAACAACAGAGGAAGGGGCACAGAGGAGGCGCTTGCAGTAGGTGGAGCTCTTGTGTTGGATTTTGATGTTGGAGCTTGATTCACCTGCTTGTGAAGGACACTCCAGCTGCCTGTGCTGCGTGCGAACGCGTCCTTTCAGATGACGCTTATGCAAAACGCATAGAGGGCGTATAGCAGGAGATTTACAAGCCTTCTGCGCGCTCGCACAAGCCGGGCAATGTAAACATGTTAGGAGTGTAAAGCTAATTGACGGCTCGTGATTGGTGGTACGACAGCGCCAACTGTTTGCGTTTCAGACCTTATTAGAAATTGTAATAGCAGCTTATGTTTTCATCTGGTAACAGTTTGTGTGTGGATATAGGATCCAGGTGCTTTATTTACTGCCTACAACCCTTCACACCTTTGTCTCTGACACTGGAACAAACACAAATGTCTTTTCCACAATTCCTCATTGCTCTGCCCGCTTTCCCTCCCCTCTGCTCTCCCTCATTCCTCTCCCTCTTCCTCCCTCTTCCCCTCCCCTTGCGCCACCGCAATCTACCGCAGGCCCTCCATCTCTCCGGCCTGTCAGCGTGCTTTTTCATTTGGCTTGTTGCTACAGGGGGCTCGACGCTGGCAGATTACAACTCGGCAGCCAGTCATTTTCGATTTATCAGAGCCCCCGCCTCCCCCCCCCCCCCCCCCACACACACTCCTTGCCTCCTCCTCCCTTTCTCTCTACCCCACCTCAGCCTCTATACTCACTACCCTCACCAGCGTCAGTCCAGACAACACAGCAATTCCTCATCACACCGCTGCCGTACGAACCTCCACACTCCCCTCTTGCCTCCCACCTTCCATATCTTCCACTTCGATCAGCGCAGAAAATTTAGCTCCCGAGCCCCGAGACAAAAAAGAAAAAGAAGTGGGGGAAGAAAGAAATATTGTGGCAGTGGAAGCATTTAAGTTGGAGAGGCAGCTCGAGCTGTATTATTACTTAGGCCTCTGTCACTGGTGATGACCCGGGAGAGTGGAGAATATCGATCGCATGTCACTCAAGGCATTCAGCAGATTGCATTGACAAAGCTTGTCGGGGCCTTTAATAGCAAGGTTAGCAGCTTGGCTAAGACCTGCTAGGGAACTCTAACTGTGCCCTATTTCATGGTGGCTTTTAACCATTGGCTGGGCCCAAAGAGGGGCTTGATAAGAGTAAGGAAGTCATTTTACTCTCATAATAGCTTTCCTCTGGTTGACATCTGTGGCTTTAGTCCCTGTTAAGAAAAAACGCGTGTTCCCAAGTGCAGAAGAAGAAGGCTAGCATTGTGTGGCTGCTTTTATGACAGAAAATAGCTTTACGTGAACAAAGACACGGCACACCAAACAAAGCGTGGCGGGGAAAAGAAAAATCAAAAGGCTTGTACGAGTGTGATTTATGAGTTGAAGGAAGTCCATTACTTGCTAGAGGAAGCCCAGACCAAAACACAAACAGAGTAAGGGCACGGTTTGCAAAGAGGGTCATGAAGTAATTCTTTTGGCCTGCCAAGATCGCTGATAGCTGCTGAAAACACTGCTCGTCAGAGGAGGGGGGAACATGGACGGGATTTCGATTTCACTGTAATTCTCAACATAAATAAAAGCGCTAAACCACCTAAATAGTCTCTCTTTTAAGCCAAGTGATGTGGAACTAGGCTGAAATGTAACAGGTCCCTTGTGTGTTGTAATTTGCCTTACACACATGAGGGGAAGCTATTTCTATGAGCAGTGTAGTCATTGCTGGATGCTGGCAGGTCTTATGTGGCAAGCTGCTACTCTGAGTGCTGTGTAGGCCTAAATCATGACGCTGGAGCAGACTGGACACAGGCAGGGAGCGCTGGCTGCAGACAGTCAGTGATTTTCTAATGTTTGCAAATGACAAGTTAAAAGACATAAAAAAATAAGATTCAATTCAATTCAATTCAATTTTATTTATATAGCGCCAAATCACAACAAAAGTCGCCTCAAGGCGCTTCATAGATACAGAGAAAAACCCAACAATCATATGACCCCCTATGAGCAAGCACTTTGGCGACAGTGGGAAGGAAAAACTCCCTTTTAACAGGAAGAAACCTCCGGCAGAACCAGGCTCAGGGAGGGGCGGGGCCATCTGCTGTGATTGGTTGGGGTGAGAGAAGGAAGACAGGATAAAGACATGCTGTGGAAGAGAGACAGAGGTTAATAACAGATATGATTCAATGCAGAGAGGTCTATTAATACATAGTGAGTGAGAAAGGTGACTGGAAAGGAAAAACTCAATGCATCATGGGAATCCCCCGGCAGCCTACGTCTATTGCAGCATAACTAAGGGAGGATTCAGGGTCACCTGGTCCAGCCCTAACTATATGCTTTAGCAAAAAGGAAAGTTTTAAGCCTAATCTTAAAAGTAGAGATAGTGTCTGTCTCCCGAATCCAAACTGGAAGCTGGTTCCACAGAAGAGGGGCCTGAAAACTGAAGGCTCTGCCTCCCATTCTACTTTTAAATACTCTAGGAACAACAAGTAGGCCTGCAGAGCGAGAGCGAAGTGCTCTAATAGGGTGATATGGTACTACAAGGTCATTAAGATAAGATGGGGCCTGATTATTTAAGACCTTGTATGTGAGGAGCAGGATTTTGAATTCAATTCTGGACTTAACAGGAAGCCAATGAAGGGAAGCCAAAACAGGAGAAATATGCTCTCTCCTTCTAGTCCCTGTCAGTACTCTTGCTGCAGCATTTTGGATTAGCTGAAGGCTTTTCAGTGAGGTTTTTGGACATCCTGATAATAATGAATTACAGTCGTCCAGCCTGGAAGTAATAAATGCATGAACTAGTTTTTCAGCGTCACTCTGAGACAGGATATTTCTAATTTTAGAGATGTTGCACAAATGGAAGAAAGCAGTCTTACATATTTGTTTAATATGTGCGTTGAAGGACATGTCCTGGTCAAAAATGACTCCAAGGTTCCTCACAGCGTTACTGGAGGCCAAGGTAATGCCATCCAGAGTAAGAATCTGCTTAGATACCATATTTCTAAGATTTTCAGGGCCGAGTACAATAACCTCAGTTTTATCTGAATTAAGAAGCAGAAAGTTAGCGGCCATCCAGGTCTTTATGTCTTTAAGACATTCCTGCAGTTTAACTAATTGGTGTGTGTTATCTGGCTTCATGGACAGATAGAGCTGGGTGTCATCTGCATAGCAGTGTAAATGTATGCTATGTCTTCTAATGATGCTGCCTAAGGGAAGCATGTATAATGTAAACAGAATTGGTCCTAGCACTGAACCCTGTGGAACTCCATAATTAACCTCAGTGTGTGAAGAGGACTCTCCATTTACATGCACAAATTGGAGTCTATTAGATAGATATGATACAAACCACTGCAGTGCAGTACCTGTAATACCTACAGCATGAAATTGTTCACTTCAAATCTTCACTGAGCTCCGTGTTCTCGTATTTAAAGCTTCTTTTCAAGTCATCTTATACAAATATTACACATGTAGTTTTGGGAAAAGCTACGTCTACAACTAGAAATGCACCACTCAAAATATTAAAGGAACAATGGGGGAAACTCATGCTGGACATTAGACTGATAATGTGTCCTGCTGATGGCTTAAGGACCTTCTACCAGCTTTCTCATAGAAACTGCTGGAATTTCCTCTGTGCACTTGAGAGCGTGCTGGGAGATGCAGCAAACCTTCTGCCAATGGCACATGCTATCCTGGAGGAGTTGGACTACCTGTGCAACCTCTGTAGGCTCCAGGTATCACCTGATGTTAGCAGCAGTGACACTGACCCCAGCCAAACACGAGGAGAGAAAAAAAGGTCAGTGGCCTCCACCTGTAGCATCGTTCCTGTTGCTCCTGTGCTGCACCTGCTGTTAATGTCATTAACAGCAGATCAGCTGAAACTGATTAACACCCCCCCCCCTTCAGCTGACCAGATCAATATCCCAGACGTTTAACTGACCCGATGCTGCACTCATGATACACGATTAAAGGGTTCCTGTAATGTTTTTCTGAACAGTGTATTCATTCGTATCCTGATGAATAAGTTGCCTCACCGGTTAGAAACGTGGACAGGTGCACTCTGGGTACACGTGACCGCTCTCATGTTAGGTCTCGCCAGCGTTTTTGTTTTGATTGGAAGATGAAGAGGAAATCCTCCACCAGCGAGCGATCAGTATAAAGATTATGTTCATTCCAGTCCTGCAATAATGACTCTGTGGTTCTGCACAATGGAAGAATAAACATTCATTTTACAGCCTTTGCTCTCTAACGTTAAAGTTGAAGAGAAATATTTGAAATGTTAAATGATCATTACTGCCAACAAAGAAGTCACGACATCGTCGAGTATTCAGCTTGTCATTCAGTTAAATGAAGGCCCTGTTAAAAATCTCAGGTCAGGCTTGTTTAAGGTCAATTTCAAACAAACTGCATTTTAATCGTCCTGAAGGTCAAACTACATCACAGCAGCGTGGGAACAGCGTTGATGAAGAAACCAAGCTAAAGCAGTTCTGAGATGTGCTGTACTACATACATTTTACAGCGTCTGTGTGATAATGTGTTACAGGCTGCAGTATTTTCTCTTTCTCCACATTTGGATGTTTCACATACACATAAAAATGACATTTCTAGCAGTCATTGCTTTACGAGATCGCTCTCCTGTCTACTGGGCACGTTCCAGCTGCATTTTACGACCACTTAGATGATAGGAAATCAGGTATGCGGCCAGCGTGTTTCCAATATAAAGTTAATGAACAATATTTGCTGTCATTATGGCTTTTTGTAGCATCAGAACAGCACCGTATGTTTTTGCATGACGCGTGAGTTATTCCTTGTCTCTGAAATCCTGATTATTTCAATCACAATCATGTTGTTAGACTTCGCTGTCGTTGCCCTTGGCTTTTTGCGCTTTCCCATTACCGGCCCGTTAAAGCAGCCAGAGCAGATGTTTACTAGCAGACGTCTCACGAGCCAGGAAAACGCAGGCTGCTGTTAATATGGCGATACTATAGCACTGTCTTGTTTTATGACTCGATGACGACAGGTGTGAATTTCAGGAAGGTAGCTAAATGAGGACGTTTACAGCATGGATTAGTGATAACAGTGCTGGCCTCAGGCAAGCGCACTGGGTCAGCCAAATAGAAAATGTATATCCTGCCATCAGATTTTACAACCTCCTTTAATCCCCAAATAGCAGCACAGATGGAGCTGAATGCACGTAAGGTGAGACGCTATCATCCCTGTTGATTCACACCACAGTGGTGAGTTTGGCATCACTACCTGCCCACTAAATGGCAACATCCGGCTGCTCTGCAGAGAGGAGCGTGTGACTCCGTGACCTTGAATTCAAACTACTCGTTTCTTAGATGCGGTTCGAGAGTTCTGCAGATATGTGCAGCTGATTTCAAAGGCTGTGTAGATTTGACAAATGGTAATCATATATGTGATATTAGACAGAAAAGAAATTAATGAATTTAATCTTTGTTTAAAAAAAACAGATAAAGGAACGCATCAGCTCTAAATGGGAAAAAACCCTGATGCTAGATGCTGACATGGATTGGGAAATGTGTGAGGAATGAAAGGATGGAAACTACGGCTGCCACGATTAGTCGACTAGTCACGATTACGTCGACTATTAAAATCGTCGACGACTGATTTAATAGTCGACGCGTCGTTTGAAGCTTTGTAAGAGCCCAAAAGACGCAGGAATAAGTAGTAGGATTTAAGAGTGTAATAACAGACTGAAACAGAAGATGGCAGCACTGCATGTACAAGGATGCCAGCTGCCGTTAAACCCCGAAGAAGAAGAAGAAGTAGCTCTGTCCCAGAATTCATAGCGCAGCCCAGCTCAGTTTCCAACAATGGCGGCAGCTAGTTAGTTTTAATATTACTCTTATTATTCTTTTTGGGTCACAAAATACACGTTTAACATATTTTTAGGCGAGAATGTAGCTGTGTAAACCTCAAATATCTGCTCAGTTTATCAAGACACCACATATTTTCAAAAGCGCTCCGACGTTTTCGGAGACGTCTGTTACCCACTAGCTCGATAGCTAGCCGGGGGCAAGGCTCACTAGAGCCGTGAGAACACCGGACTGCCGGCAAATTGTTTTCAAACCCACCGCCGCCTTTCGCTACTCAGGTTAAACATGATATATAAGTCACTTAGATAACTTAAAAATGTTATTGTTTGGCTTTTTTTAGTATTTTATTTGTTCCTGAGTAAATCGGTTTGGCTGAGATTAAAGTTATAGTTTTTACACAGCTGAGTAAACGTCAAGCAGACAGCTGATTATCAGAAGTGTGAGATGCTCGAGAATTTACTCCGGTGTCCTGTTATATTTTAGATAGCAAGGAGTTTATTAAACTTCACCGAAACAATCTGCAAATTTAATTAAAATTTAATAAACTATCATCTTGTCTTTATTTTTAGTTAGCACAGACCTTAAACACTTAAAACTGTAAGTTAATGATAGTTATATAAGAGCAGATGCTGCTGGTGCAATAAGCTGTACGTTTTACGTCCAATGGATGATGATCTGATTAGTCGACTAATCGCAAAAATAATCGGTGACTAGTCGACTATCAAAATAATCGTTTGTGGCAGCCCTAATGGAAACGATCAACCTACAGACACCCTGAAGGTCAAAGTGAAAAAGCACCTGGCAGGCTGCGTCACTTTGCTGAAATTTCATTGCAGCAGTTTAAAATGGTACTGAGAGGCTGTTTGTATGCCTAACAGCGCAGGGGGCATGCTCATAATGTGACAACAGTGTGGCATCTCCTCCCAGGACCAGAACATCACTGAGCTCCTGCAGAGTCTAAGGTGCAACCTGGTGGCATCGGATGGCCTGAAACATCCTATCAGAGGTGTTCTGTTGGTCAGCTGAGGGCTAGTCAATGGTATTGATTCCTTCATCCTCCAGGAACGGCCTACGTACACTCACCACAGTAGCCAAGGCATTAGGAACCAGGAGGAACCCAGGCTGTACCACACCAGCGTAGGGTGTGACAGTGGGTCCAAGCTCTCAGTCCTCATAGTTATGTCGGGGTGCCGTTGCCTAGGCTGTAGGAGTCTGTGGATACGCCTCCCCAGGTCATCGCTGACCCACAATGCTAAACAGTGTTACAGGCGGCATGATGTCCTCCACGGCTTCTCCAGACCCTTTCACGTTGGTCACACGTGTTCAGGGCGAACCTGGTCCTGCCAAATCTGGGATTTTATGGAAAATGACACTCAGGCCCTCAGACCGTACTCATGAACTCTATTCAGGGCTCTGGCAGTGCTCATCCTCTTTTTCCTACCACAGAAAAGCAGATGCTGGTCGTGCAGATGGGTTAAGGACCTTCTATGGTGCTGTCCAGCTTTCCTCGAGTAACTTCCTCCAGCCTTGTAAGACTGGCTATGGCACATATTGATGCGTCTTACCCCAAAAGTAGGACTGAATTAGGGTTGGGGAAAATTTCCAACCGACATTTGTCAGTCCAATAATCGACAATGAGCGATATATTCGCGCCTGCTTTACTGATTTGCGCGTTTACAACACAGAGGAAGTCCAAACATGGACCAACTAATTTCCCCCAAAAATTATGGCTGTGGCATTAACGTGTTAATCATCACGATTAACGTGATTAAATTCAGGGATTGTGACTAAGTCAGCTTCAGATGGGTTACTTGTTTATCGCGTTAGTCATGATGACGGCGCGTTAACGCTGACAGCACTAAACAAATATAAAGTCGCCAATTTGGGATTTCTTTGGCTTTAACCCAGATGAAAGCGGTAAACCTGAGGATGTAACCAGAGCGGTGTGCGCTTGTGCAGACGTATAGTGCGAGCTAACTTGCATGAGCATGCACGTGTCCACCGTCTGGCTGAGTTTGCTAGGCTATCACCAGCTTCTGCAGCTCCATCATCAAGCATTTGTGCGCACTCTGAGGAGGGGGCATGTGCTCGCGGATGAAACAGGGTGCTGTTATTTTGTTTCTGTTGGCTGCTTCTATTAGCTCCATCATTATTAGCAAACCTGCTCACGGGGAAATAAATAAATAAATGGCCTCAGCCTGTCGTTGATACTCGATATATTCGTCCAGTCGTCCAACCCGAGACTGAGTAACGATTCCTGTTTTGGAGGTTGTCTCATTGTTGCCTGTTGTTAGTTTCATTAACTGACCAGATCAATATCCCACAGGTTTCATTGACTTGATGTTGTACTCTGACCTCATTGTATCTACAGTCATAAAGGCATCGTGACCGAACTGGGATCTTTCCTGATTCCTGAAAGGTTGTCACAACGGAGCTATCGGAAAACTTTGTTTTACACCAGGTCACTTGGACTTACTAAATTCAAATAAATGTTTTTTTAGAGTCGAATGTTTTTTAATTGATCATTATTATTAGCTCATATATAGGTAGCTATAGTCATTGTATTACTTTCCATCCAGTCATTGTTGCCACCTTGTGGCAGAGCGCAGTGAAACGGCTCTGGTCTTGTTTCTCAGTTGCAGGCAGGGCGCTGTATAGTGCGAGGCCATTTTGCAAATGTTTCTGTTGGATGCTTCCTTCTAAAAGGTTCTGCTTTTTCGTAACAGTGTGTGTCACGAAGAGCACTCTCCGACTATTCCTGTAACATAAAAAAGCCCTCTTACCCTAAACTAGAAGCATTTGTCTATCATATTACCACCACACATGAGCCTCACACAAGGCTTGACCCAGTGTTAAGTGTCTGCGCTAAATTTCATTGCCTCCATCTACTGGAAGGCCTGCCAATATACTGGCAGTGAATTCCTTGAGGAAAATAAATGGCAATAAAAAAGAGAAATGATAGCCCCTGCAAGCTGATAGGAGAGGGCTTTTTCTCTGCTGTCTTTTTTCCATACCACTCTTTATTGAGGCTGGCCAGCTCGGGGAGCTGCGATTTGGCACGCTGGCTGTGGCTTTAGTTGGATGGGAGTTGAAAAGCCAATATTGAAGCAGCACATATTGAAGAGCTGGGGGAATCATGTTAATAATTGCATGCAAATTTCTTTGAGCGGTCATATGTTGATAGGCACTCAACTCTGCAACTAGAAGTCAGATACTTCCCAGCTCTCCGGTGCATCCTTGGATGGAAAATCCTCTTATTATTTAGCATATACATATTATATTGTTAGCTTAGCGTGCTCGCTGTCTGCTGTACACGGGAAGTGTCGGTGCTCGGGGAATTGAGGTGCGTAAAGTGAGCAGGCAGGTTATTTTACTGCCACGTTGGGCTACTATAACAAGATGTTCAGATATGATCCGAGAGAGCAGAGGTCTCTCGCTGCTCTTATAGTCTCCACCACCCCTCCACCACAACCGCCCACACACAGTTTTTCTCCGCCTGTTCAGTTCATTATTAAATCTGGGAATTGTCCCTATAACTCAATCCACCAGACTACAGCATTATATGACCATTTGTGAGAAGGGTGATTGCGACGCAGGGCAGAGGATGGATGTTAAAAGCATATTGATTTGTCTGTAATGTCGTCATAGATCGGAGATTTATGGCAATATATAAATGCAGCCGCGAGCTCTCGTATCCTCCGACCTGCGGTGGAGGAAATGGACTCCTTAGTATGACTGATGAGATCAACACAGTGCTCTCAACTGCGTTTACCCCCCTCCACTGCACCCCTCTAACACACATGAGCTTCCATTTCCCCACTCCTCCTCCTCTTCCTCCTCCTCCTCCTCTCAGGATGTTCTTACCCCGCGGCTGATGTGACTCGTCCTCAGTGGCTCCATATCTTTGCTTCGGCTTCACATTCCTGCACAGAGGCTAGAAAAGCCTCCTCTGTGGCCTGAGATCGGTTCGAGTGGGTGTCACTGATCTTTCCTCAGCAAGTAAAATGATGTCTGACAAGGTCGTCAGAGATCACTGCCACACAATGATGCTGGAAGATTGAAAGGAAATAGGGCTTCTTTCGTGGTTGCGTACCTTGATGCTAACAAATTACTGCATTCGCTGACTGGGAGTGACAGCCATGGGCGAGCGGCAGGCTTCAGGGGCTTTGATGATGTGACGCCCGTGCTTAAAGATAAAACCTGAAATGAAAGTTTTTTCATCCAGCTGTACGTGTCAACCTTTTGCCACACATGGAGCTAGCGGTAAACAAATCTGGGGCAATGGAAGCCGAGCACTGATGCCCAGTGACAGATATAAAGCAAGGGTGGCAGAAAGGGTTATGGCTGATGTGGGCGCCAGGCGGGGCTGCTGTCTGTGGCAGTTAAAGCAGCTGAGCCTCAGAGCCAAGCGCAGGGTCGGAGCCAGGCCACGCTGGTGGGCTGGCCTCCACAGCTGACGTAGGAGCCCCAATGAACGCCCAGCTGTTATTTTCACATAAGTCTTGTCAGATAAACCCAGCTGTGAGTTAAAGAGACCCAGCAGTTTCCAACTGCTGCTGTCGACCAACCCAAGGTGGTTTTACTAGATGGGCTCACTGTGAGGCTGATGTGACGCACAGGCCGGTCGGGGCATAATTAGCCATGCTTAATGTGGTTTAACGTTTAGAAATGGTGCATCCTAAGGCTGCAGTCACGTCGAGAGGAATTTCTTCAAGTTGTTCATGTTAACTGCTGAGTCGTGAAGCTCCCAGCCCTTTAATAGCCTCGGTATATAGACCTCTGAAGGTAGCATAAAGGAGATATTCAAAGGGTAGTGCGAACCGAGGGAATTTGACAGTGCTGCAGGAAATAGACAATTTATTATCAGCAACAGAGCCTAGGTAGTGGATTATCTATAAAACATTCATGGTTCTCCCTCAGTGGCAAGGAGCCATAAAACTTCCCAAATGAGGGACTTGTTAATTTACTTGTTAAAGCAAATTAAAAATTTATAAGCGCTTTTAGGTAAATGAGATCCTCTTTCATTGCTGCCCTAGTGGGATTCTCCCTGCCAGATCCTGCGAGGACAGGTTAGCTGTTGTGAAAGCCGCAGAAGAACAATAAAAGCCGTTAAATTGTTCCAGGTTTTATTACCGCCGAGCTCTCCAGCTGCTGTTGTGCGTAACTAAGGGAAACCAGGAGCTGATGGCTACAGAATTCCACTGAGGCCAGTAGAAAACCGAGCACAGCGCTCCGGCTATTTTTCTTTTTTGTGGGATAAGAGATGGGGGTGGGGGGCGGAGTTGCCGGGGCAGGTCAGCTGTGTATGGGTCTGTTTAAAAAGGCCTTTGTGGTTAGAAATGTTAGCAGGCCTACTTTTGTGCTTGATTGCATTGAGTCTGTAGTGCAGCCCTTGAGAATAGGTCAATACACTTGTAAAATTCCACTATGGCGATGGTGAGCACTTTTCAGTAAGTGAGAAAATAATTGACTCCACATGTTCAAGACAATGTTGTAATAGCTGCTTTAGTGTTCGTTTCAGGGTAACCGTGTTAAATGAGGTGTTTCAGCCGTATGCAGAGAATCTGCATCACTTTCGTTCAGCGCTGTAACCTCACTGTCGGCTTTGGGACCTTCAGTATTGATTTGGTCTGTTATGTTCGAGATTTGCATCATCGAGACAAAAATCTTTGTTTTCAGTGGGCAGCTCAACATAAGCAGAGCTCATTTTATTATTTATCTATTTGACACAAATTATGAAGAGGGAGGTCTTAGTCACAGAGATCAGGACTTAGGATTGTCAGGGCTGTTGAGGTGCGGTTCAAACTTTTCACAACTGTCGGTTTTATTAATTCATTCAATTTAATGTAAATTGCACTAATCCTGTCCCAGTTAGCTAGGTGGTGAGCTCAAAGTGAAGAACTGTCAAGCTAACTAGTGAGTCACGAGTACCTTGAGGAACCTTAACCAGGTTTGTTCATTTAACACGCACTAATCGGGGAGGGTGAACATGAAGCACAGGTGAAAAAGATCAAGATAAAAAGACAGCGTGTTAGTAAAACTAAATACAGCTCACAGAGACGGAGGACTACCAACAGGAAACAACTAAACACCCAGACAGTAACCTGACAGAGACTAGACTAATACAAGAACAAGTGAAACTGGAAACAGAATAACAAACATGACATAATGTCTGATTTGGAAAAATATGAGAATAATCAATAATAACAAAACTCAGCCTACAATAATAATTCAAACTAATGTTGATGAATACCAGTAAAGTCACACTTATATATAAGATCATTCTGAACACTTGTAAACTGCTCTTCACTGGTTTGTCATATTTGGAAGAACTGAAGCTGTTAGTTTAACATTTTATTAAGTAATTGATTCAGTTGTGGTACAAAGGTGTGTGTAGTGATATTTTGTTTGTCTTTATAAATGAATGCTTCACGGTGCGGTTTAGATATATTAGAATCGGTGCTACTGTAGCATCATCACACACTGATACATCAAATTAAAACCTGATGACAAATCGTGCCTGTTTGTCTCTGTAACCCTGTTTTAAACTTTCACTCGTCCGTGTGCGAAACTCAGACATGAACGACTCTGTAATTATTCAGTCACCAGTGAACAGACAAGGTGTGGCTATAACAATTTAAACAGCTCCTTAAGTAGAAACACCACTGCATTTGAATTTCTTTCTGTTTATGTAGCAAACATAAAATAATATATCATAACCTGCAGGCTGAACCACGCTGAGTTATTGCTGATTGGAAACAGTTGTTGATTCTCTCCTCCAGTAAATTCAGTCTGGTAAAAGAGACGAGGATGAAAAAACTTTATCCCCCTAACACAGAACAGATTGGAGGAAAACAAGACCTCACTGGGTGGAAATTAATGGCAGATGCACTTACTAGTAGTTTAAATGTTTCATTAGATGCTAATGTCTTGCTGTGTCTTTAATTGTTGTGAAATTAGCCTCTGGAATATTAATACCATCTGTTTGTGATCTTCCTGCAGGGCCACTTCTAAGACCCAGACTGAGCAGATACAGTAAGGTCATTAAATACGTGCGTCCATATGCCTCAACCTGCGTCTTAATTAATGCCTTTCGTTACTGCGTGTCGGTACGGCACACCTGTCTGGGTGTCTGCGTGTGTGCGTGTCCTCTTTAGGTCGCATTAAATGCAGCGTAGCACACCGGTCTTCGTTGCAGAAGGCTTAAAAGTGACGCTAACTTTAAAAGCCTATAAACTGAATAGAAAATGACTTGAAAGCTGTAACAAGTGGGAGTGGTCAGATCAACACAGACTGGGTCACAGAGACAGCCTCACACACACACACACACGCACACACACACACACACGGGCTTCCCATTTAGATTTATCATCAGACAGCAGGTCATTAAATTTCAGCCTCACTGTTTGATGGCACTGACCACCACTATTCCCTCCATTTGCTTAAGACATCCATTAATCACACCATAAAAAGAAATGAATCCATCATCAGAAGCTCAAAGAGGGGAGCGCAGATGGAAAAAAACACAATTCTCTGTAGTAATTTAAGGGAGCTCAGGGGGAAATTAAAGGGAACAAGCTGAGGGATACGTTTTCAAATAGCTGTGTAATCAGGACCTGAGCTAGTAATAGCCCTGAAAGATGAGCCGCTTTTTTAATGTCTTTATTAGATATGTTCTGCAGACATTACGCACAGTTAAATTTGTGTAAGATTTCTGATTTCATGGAGTACTTTGTCTCCGACGAGCCAGAATACAGATGGTGCGATTATGTGGAGCCTTATATGGACTCTGCAGTAAAGATAGTTGATTGATAAAAGACAAATCAGCATTTCTACTGTGTGTGTGTGTGTGTATGTGTGTGTGTGTGTGTGTGTGTGTGGCAAAGTGTTTCTGCGCAGTGTACCAGGGGCACGAAGAAAAGTTCTCTTACCATAGGCACGAGGAGTGTGTGTGTGTGTGTGTGTGTGTGTTGTCAGCAGGGATGTTACAGGTCAATGTGTTTTGATGAAGGAGCTGTGGACTGGGGCATAAACAACATCCACCGCCCTTTTTTCAAGGATCAGTTCACAGACCGGGCTCGATGAGATATTATTCTCCTTTTCTCTGCAAAAACATGTCGAGTCCCCTCAGAGTAAGTGGCATTTCCAGAAAAACGAGAGAAAATGCGCCCTGTGCTTTGTGAGAATAGAATGTAATTAGCGCTATCACGGTGCGGGGCACTGCTTTGCATGCGCGTGAGCTCGGGCCGACATATAGACTCATCCTTACGGCCCATCAGGCATTCCCAGCGCTGAGACTCTTATCGCGTTCAGCGCTCTGGTGAATCCACTTGCCTTCTACCCATCATGCAATTCTCCTAAGGAACAGGATTCTTTTCACACAGCTAATGGCTACCAGAAAAGGGAACACTTTCATTTTAATTACGCGTTCAGCTCGAGGGTTCTTTCGGTATTCCCACACCTTGTGCCCTTTCATCATGCTAAACGATGGCCGATCCTGAAAGGAGAGCTTTAAAAAAAGAGCACATGCTGTTTCTATGTCAGCTCCCTCTTGTGTCCCAATCTCGTAGTCCAATTCCTGTACAGTATGTGGGGCACGGCTCTCTGCTTTTCCCATTAGGTGGCAGAACAACTATTTACAAGCCAGCTTTTTATTGGCTTTGAAAGGAAACCTGCGGCATCTGTCTCGTCTCGGAGAAGTAGCCCGGACAACAGTCGCAGGCTGGAGCAGGGAATGTAGACCCCACCTTCTCCCGCTGAGCTTTGTCTCCCAAGAGTCTTTTATTGTTCTCCAGATCTTGAAGGATTCGCACGCTCACAGATAGCCACGTTGTCCTCTTTATTCTTGTCGTTTTGCTGCATCTTGAACAGAGTGTCTAGAGGATGACACTTGCTGAGCTCCTGCTGCCTCAGCATGTGGTGTCTGCTCGGGAAGGACGGTGGCTCCATTTGAAGGTTCTGGAGGGGTCTTTGTCCCTGTTCTCTATTTCGTGGGCTGAGAGGAGTTTCATACTGTGAGATCAGATGGCGTCTATCTTTGGCAAGTGGAGTGATGGCTACCGAGTAGGCTCAGAAACATGACAGATTTACAGAGACAGCACTGCAGCTCCTGCCAGTTCTCACATATTTCTGCACCAGTTTCTGTGGGATGCCGATCCGTGCGCAGCTCTAAAGTGCACGTTAACACTCTGTGTTTTAACCCTTGTTCTCTTTGTGTTTTTGTAGCTGAAGCCAGGGCAGAACAACTGTAAGGACAGCGACAGTGAGAGTGTAAGCGAAGAGTCCAAGCCTTCCTTCAGGAGCAGCTCCAGAGACAGACTGACAGACGTAAGAGCACCACAACGAACACACCTGCTGCTCGGCGGCTGTCACAGCTCTTTTTATAGAGTGTAACATATTTCCTGCATATATGCAGATGGCCTGGTCATTTAATTACAAGCACATATTAAAAAGGCATTTACCTTGAGCTGTAAAGCTAAGATCTGAATTCCTACCAGCCTTACAAAATGTTTGTGGTTACTGATAATATTTCTGTTTAAACAGATTAAACACAGCAGAAACTGTTTATTGCCTTAAAACGCTTACGTGTAAAATGAAAGCTGTGCCTGCACTTTCAGTTTATTTCATTACACTTGCACTTTCAAAGAACTGCACTGTATTACTGCAAAGCCAGTTCATGTTGCAGTAGCAGCAGTGTTACAGTTGAAATTTATATTGCAATGAACCAGCATTTTTCACCCAAACTAAAGGTAAGTTGTTATTGGGTTTGACTGATCCAGACTGGACCTCAGAAAAGCACTTTGTGGTTCTTCTTAAGCACCCAAGTCCAGTCTCTGTTTGCATTTGAAACAAACACACTTACTCTGACATGTTCTTGATGATTAATGCACCCAAAAACGCTCCATATTCGTCGTGTGCGAGCTGAAGGCAAGTATAACCTGACAAAAGGACGAGCAGCCGCGTGTCCCTTCGCCCTGCGACATATTCCGAGATGTAAAGCGAGCAGACTCGTGGGACCTCGCTGCCGCACACCCACCCCTGCTCTTTGATTTGTGTGCAGCATCTACAGCAAAGCGATCAGATATGTGGCCATAATTAAAGCTGTCAGTAGGGAGGCGAACTCGTCTTTGAGAAAGACATGGCCGAACGACTGAATCAAAGCTGATTCTGCGTGTAGCTTTACAGTGCTCGACTGGGCATGAAATGAAATAAGTAATTTGATGTTGACAACAGAAATTGAAATGATATCTGCTGATTTCTGTCTGCACTTTAGTGACAGTGCTGCAGAGTGATGGGACACATTTTGCGTAAACAATGGAGGTTTTAAATCTGCTCACCTGAGATCCGTACGGCCGACACGTAAAAACTATGGCAGCTTTGCTGTGACCTCTAATAACCTCGTGCTACACCACAGGTTTGAAACAAGAACGTAGAATAAAAGCCAGTTTAGTTCATATGTAAGTTCTGATTTAATCATGTTTCCTGTTGTCACACAGAATGCTATGAATCGGTTTCTCATGGTATCGTGTTATTGCTCAGTATCATGAAGAAAAAAGTCGATGTCACTGCAGATTTGAATAAAAGGGCAGGAATCTAGGTAACGCTTTATAATGCAGCCTGCAACTCAGGCTGTTATTCCTCTGTAATTAGATGGAATTTCAACACAATTTGTTTGAAATGACAATGTAATTATATTTACCTACAAATATGTAAAGGCAGGCGAACCAGAATGAGGCTTTAACAGGTCAGGTTTTTACAGGAAACAGCGAAATAATTAAACTGTAACTGAATGTAATTAACGTGATGTTGTTTCTAATTTTATGGTAATTTTTCAGAAAAACAATATTGCACCATAAATATGTAAACAGGCCGTATTATAGAGTGGAATAATCTGTCCTTTTACATAGTAGTTCAAAGTGCAGTATGCTGACGTCCATGATGGATATCCTAATATTCGGCTGTTCTTTTATTTTACAGTGTAACTGTGATAACGACTGTTCCTTACCAACTTACAATAAAAAGTAAATCAAAACATGCCGGCCTGTGTGATCTTATGATGACTGAGGCGAACTTCTTTTCTTTCATTATCGCTGTTTAAACATCATTTTCAAAGGAGCGCACAAAACCGAGACGTTAGGACAGATTACGCTGTTCCATAATATGGCCTGCCCCCCCCCCACAAAGATTGTCAGAGGGGGAAATATTTTTTGCTTTCCTGCAATCTTTACTAAAAGGTTATGTACTACTTTCAAAGTACTTATGCAATCCTTAATTTCAGTCTGCAGTAAACTTTATCGTGCCGTATAGTCATTTTTTCCCTGTAAAAGTCCTGATTCGTTACCTCCTTATTCTAGTTCACCTCCATTTAAGTATTTGTATGGAAACATAATCATATTGTAATTTCAAATAAATGATGGAGATTCCATTCAATGAGTCATAAATCACTGTTGCCAGTACGATCTGTCTCGACTTCAGTGGGTAAACACTTTCCTCCATTCAGACTCCATCACTGCGATGATGTGCACTGCACGCTGTGTTAGGGTCCACCTTTGTTTTTCAGCGACTTCTAAGAGCCATTGAATTGAATTAAATTGCATTTAGATATATGAAATAAGCCCTCGAAGTAAATATCATGAGAGATTAATTGTTTACTAAATGTTTGAGGTGTGAAATAAACCGCAATGGAGCAAAATATGGGCGTGTGTGGTTGGAGGATGTGTTCGTGCATGTGGGGGGGGGGCGGGCGAACATTTTTCTTGTAAAACAAAGGGGGGCCTAGCAAAAAAAGTTTGGGGACCACTGCCTTAGTCGGTCACACAACAGGGTCTTCACCTCCTGTCCCCACGTGCTTCTTCAGACTTTTTGCCATAGTGACAGTATGACAGACTGACAGAATGATTTCAAATGGTAAATTTACTTGTTAATGTTATTAAAAGTTACTAGTAAAGCTACATGCCTGCAGCTCGCTCCGTGTGTCCGTTGCTACAGAAGTCTGTGTATGAAATGTGGCACCGCGCACTGAATCTGGACTGCTCGTGCGGTCCTGCTGCACAGAGGCTCCATTGCAATGTGAAAACAAAGACAAAGCATCTAAGTCACTCATTAGTATCAGGGAGCAGTGTGAGACATGAGCTCGCTTTGACCCCAACTGTTCATTAGACCAACAGTTCGCTAATGATATTTGCTGTAGCACTCCCTTCCCCTCACGGAGGGACTTCGCTCCGATGAAGCAGATGAACTGAGTTTGCCGACCTGGCGCTGGCTGGCAGGGAGATCGAGGCCAGAGGAGGTCAGGCCTGGCAGCCTTTACTCTCCCGCTCGCCTTCCCTCCTCACTCCATCCTGCCAGCTCATTAAGGCCTACAAATGGCACATCAGCTCGGCCGTGTTTGCCTCAGCCCCAAACCCCAGCTAAATTGGCAGGCTTAGCTGCGTTTGCTCTGAAGCTCCGGGTTCCCTTTTGGGTTTGTTTGAAGCCGACATGGCAACTAACCCCCACATCCCCCACCGCACCCCACCCCTTCAGTCTGGGTGGCAGGCATTCAGGCAGGCAGCAGTCCTGAGCAGAGGGAGTTTGCTGGATCGGGGAGGGCAGGGAGCTCTGGATGAATCACTCCCGTTTAGTCTCTGCGGCAAGGGGTGAAATGCCATCATTACCCGGCTGCCTATCAAATAAATTGGCAATTACGGGCCTGGGATTGCGAGTAAACAGCATGTTACTCCATTTTTTCCCCACCCAAGGCTCTTGATGAGAGGCGGGTGCAGTAGAGAGGAGTTGCGCAGTACTGGGTCAGAGCCCGCCAGTCAGCATTAGCCAGCTTGATGAGAGACACAAGAGGGAGACTGTAATGAATGCACCCCTATATTTCAGTCAGCCAAGCTTCCTGTTGTGTCCCGCATCAGCTGCATTTCTTAGTGAATTCTGTCACATTGTAACAGAGCAGTGCACTCCAGCCCTTTGGATACCTTTGCCCTATGTTGTTGTAATATAGGGCAGTGATTTGTGTATGTTGTAACTGTAAATGAAAATGTGAAAAATTGTGGGTTCTCAAACCCCGGCCCCTCTCCGCCTTGAAGGTTTTCTTTAAGTGAGCTCTTTGAAAGTTGTTTTTAATGAAACATCTGGAAGTGATATTGTTAAAAGTCGAGCACACAGTCTCCCCGAGCTTTTGAAGCGGTTTCAGTCCAAACATAGCTGAAGTTTCTCTTACAGCTAGTAAAACTGAACTCCGTTATTACTGGCTCTCCGACGAAAGTGCGGCGGCCTGTTTGGAATCCCGCATGCATGTGGTGAAACCATTTCAAACGCTCAAATTACAGCTTTTGGAAACCGATCAATGTCATAAAGCGTAGTTGTTGTTGTAAAGATCACTATCATGATGTTTCGTCCTTGACCCTGCAGTGAGGCCTTTTCCCTTTGAGCTCGCTGACCAAGTTAACTGCTTATGTAATGCGACCGGACCAGTCTGTCCGTCCCACCTCCTCAGTACATTCTCCAATTATTTCCTGACACTCTGATGTAAATGAGGTCACAGTCCCCCTACGTGTCCAGATATGCTGGCCAATTTGCTCCAACACAGAACTTGTAATTGCTTGCATCAATTATCTGTCTCTCTGTCTGCCGCTCGATAATTTGAAATGTTTCTTATTAGAGACAAGCATTTAGATATGGAAGTTGGAATGTTGTACCTATAATTAGCTCATTATCCTGGGATCGTACTCTGAGGCTTCGGCGTGTGCATAGTGATGCTGTGAAGTGCAGTGCAGGGACCTTTTCGACTCTTTAAAGGCTTCTCTTACAGACACTGTATTTCCTGTAATCCAGATTGTGAAGAACAGCAGCAGAATAGATGTAGCGGTACTTTGGGCGCCGATAGGAAAACACACGTCCCATTTATATGGACAAAAAGAAAATATTTCAGGACTTTTTAAATGACTTGGCTCCATAACAGCTGAGCGCAGATTCAGCAGCTTTCGATTGAGTAATCTGAACAATGACGAGTCGAGATGCACGAGAGATGTTTTACCGTTAGACCTAAATATCATCTGCTTCAATGATCATAACGATAATATGAAATAGAAGCTTTTAACAGGACTGTCCAGGCCATCTGGGCTTTCATACAAAAGTGTCTTCATGTCCATAATCAGAGCCTCCTGCCTTATTTTTCTTTTTCTGTCGGGTTTGTTGGCTCAAACGCAGCTTGGCAGAGGATTTAGGCATCACTTGATTTGTCTGCTTCTACATCGCCCTGATAGGCTCTCTCCCAGGAAGTGCTCTTCCCTTTGTTGTTCTTTCTTCTCATTGCCTTCAGTCAAGTCACGCGGGCAGATTATGACACTTTGTGACGTTGCAGTCTGGCAAAATTATGATGCGCCTCCATCGCCCTGCCAATTCCTGGCAGCCGAATGTCCGTCAGGGACCAGTGAGAGGTGCGTCTGGATGGCTCGTCTCTGCGAGCGCTGAGGGCACAGCAGCCTCTCTGCCTACATTTACAAGAGTTTAGCTCTGCCACATCTCCTCTTAAGAAATATAATTAAAATGAGAGATGCACAATGGTGCGTCGCTCATTGTCTGAGCAGCCCTCGGGTGGAGAATACACGGCGCTTTGATAATGCTTTACTACTCCCAGAGGCCTCGACAGAAAAATCAGAGAAGCATTGTGACCTTTGCTGTAAATATATTCCTGTAAATCCAAAGTAAGGCGCTTTAATTGCTGAAAGTGACACGGAGAGATGTCGGTGTGGTAACAAACTGTTGGCTTATCCTGACTGAATGCAGTCTTTCACTGCTGTGGATGATAAATCTATTCTCATGGAAGATTAATGGACTGGAGAAGTGGTGTTGAATGTCATTGTTGAAGGTTGAAAGTATCGAGCGCCTGAATCCTATCCATATGTTTTCAGGAATGACATAAATAGGTTCAGCCGGAATCCGTTTTGACTTATCAAGCTTAAACCAGTGCCAGAGCCATGCGATACTTGCCAAGTATTCAGGCTCTGAGGCTTCCAATAACAAATCCTATTCCACATAATTTGAACTGAAATTGGCTATGGCTATGCGCTGCCACCCTGTTTTTGCTTTTGCAGTGCATCCCGCTGCTCTTGGCTACATATTACTTCCGCATTCCCTGCAACCCGACCCTGTAGCCCCAATTTTTTATGTCATCCCCAGCTCTGGTGAGGGAGTCTCTCCTCTCTTTGTTCCAGCCTTTTCAGTGCGGAGGCTGTTCCGGTGGGGTAAGTTGAATAAGTGAAGCCCGGAGGAATCTCTACAAAGGTCTCACTCTGATTGGATGCATGCAGAGCCCAAGGAGAGAGCGCCGGTTGCCATAGCAATGAGAGCAATGTAGGAACTGGCTGCATGAAGGAGAAAAAGGGAAGTGGTGCTTTCTTTTGTGATGGGAGGTCTTCATCGACTGGCATTTCTTTTTATAAGCACACACTGGCCAACGCGCATGTAAACACAAATATGCAAAGGCTCACAAACAGCACTACATGCACCTTTTTTACCCCCCACCCAAGGAGAAGCTGAGCAAGAGTGTGCACTTGAATCACAGTGGCCTGGCAGGGGTGTGCTCGCACCCAAGCTGGGAACCAGAGAAAACACAATCAAACGCACTGGGAGTCCAAGACCATCTCTCCCTCATGACTGGCCATTCATTGCTCATCACTTACTCCTCTGTGCCAGCGAGGCTCATCATAACAGCTTTAAACAAAGACGTGATGAAAATGCCTCTTTATTTTTCTGTACCGCTTCGTGTGCAGCTTTCAGCTTTAGATCAGCGGTCCCCAACCTTTGTTGCGCCGCAGACCGGTTTATGTCCGACAGTAAAATAAAACCAGTTCTGGTACCAAGATTTAGTCATAGCAGACCCAGGGAAACCGAGTTAGCGATAAAAGCGATAACAAAATAATGATGCAAACCCTGAAAACCATAAATTTCACACCCGAGCCTCAAAACTCGCGGCCCGGTACTGGTCCATGCCCCGGGGGTTGGAGACCGCTGCTTTAGATGAATTCAGTTAAACCAGCGGTCTCCAACCTTTTTTGCGCCACGGACCGGTTTATGTCCGACAATATTTTCACGGACCGGCCTTTAAGGTGTCGCGGATAAATACAACAAAATAAAACTAGTACCGGTACCGAAAAAAAGAAGATTTATTCATAACACACGTGAAAAGACCCAGGAAAACCGAGTTAACGGTAAAAACGATAACAAAATAACGCTGAAAACTGATAAAAACCCTGAAAAACATACATTTCACACCTGAGCCTCAACTCTCGCGGCCCGGTACCAAACGACTCACGGACCGGTACCGCTGAGTTAAACCATTCAAAGTTCTGAGGTCTGCCGTATCCGTGAGCTAAACTGAATGTAAATGTACCCGGGGAGTCAAACTTAACTTAACCTGTGTATTTTTGAAGTGTGGCTGATCGGATTGATGATTGGAAAGCTACACGCCTTTCGGAAATGATTGGCAGACAAACTGTGGGGGGGGGGGCAAAAAAGCTTCACTGATGCTTTGATCCTTTCACGTGTTATCATTCTTGAAGGAAGTGACTTTGAAAACGATAATAAATGACGTACAGGTTGCAGGATTGCTTCTGTGCTTGTTGGTTCATCAGTTGGGTTTTGCTCTAAATTGGTGAAGACTTCAGTAACAGTGGCTAACGTGGATACGCAGAGACAAACAAAGAAAAGGGTTAAACGACTCGGAGAATAATAATCATTCTACGACTGTTGGAAGGAAAAACACTTACAGGAAATGCTTCTCATCAAAAGACTCAATCAAATGATATGAATGAATTCTCTGGTTTTCAGTTTCAGAACTTGAGCCCGATGAACGGTGCAAACACAGCTTTGTAAAGCCACTTTCTGTACAGGGATGTTGTCAACAGTGCCGCAGTTATTTCGGTGGTTATTCCTGTTATGTACAGTGGAAAACGTGTCATTTAAAAAAACGACACTACTTACACGATCAAAAATACTTCAAAATACTAGAGAAGTGTTTCAGAGCACAGAATGACGGCGCTCCGTCTCAAAGCAATACAGTGTTTTTCTTGGCAGGCGTCAGAGCCACGCTTCATCCCGTGTGCCGGAGAAGGTTTATTGTCTTATTGGAGACCTCTGTGACTGACAGCGCGACTGTCAGACATCGGATGTCACTCCACATCTATTTCTAAAGCTAGTGCAATTTCCCTTAAACCACAAAACAACAGTGCCATCAACAAATAAGCAAATAGATGCTGTAGATAGATGGACAGACACATATATGTACCAAGGAAGGCACCAAGACAGTGCTCCTGGAATTACAGTTGGAGAAGATCATTCCAGAGACATTATTTCCCTCAAGTCGTGGGCTTAAGTCAAATTTGGAAGAGAAATGAAATTGCCAGCAGTGAAAAACCAGACTAGGTAGGAGTTCATGAGCAGAGAAATAACATTTTCATTTGTTTCTGCCCCAGTGGGAGACGAGCAGCCTTTCAGTAAATAGAGACAGCTATGAGAAATGATTTTTTTGGTCGGTGGGATATTGTTTTAACGTGCACTTATCCATCTGCAATCTAGATGTCAGGCCCCAGGAATCCGCAGAATGGCCATTCTACTGTTGTCTTTATGACACGCAAGTGCTGGCCTCGTCTCACCTCCGATTGTCTCCCTTAGTGTCCCATTTCCACTGTAGCTTTGGTCTCGTATGTGGTCTTTTTTTAAAGCCCGCTTTGTTAAGAACGACCAGCTGATGCTTCTCTTTGGAATTCTGGAGTTTTGCTGTGAATTGAAAGGAAAAATCAAGTCCTGGCTTCTCAGACGGTCATCTCTCTGTGCCCAGCCTGGATATTGTGAGTGTAGCTGCATCATTGTTATTTTCCCTGCAATAATAATCAGAAAGCATGCTGCATTTTTAAAAGATTGGCAGAAAGCGCTGCTTTAAGCAGTCGTTCCTCTTTGTGTGTTGTGTGTTGTGTAGTCCAGTTTGCCTGAGGTTGTGATGTGTCACCCGTTGCTGTTGTCACATGCATTTACACTTAACTTGATACATTTCTTTTCATAATTGCAGTAAAGTGATTTTTGCCCAACAGTGTTGCTGCACTTGGAAAAATGGCCACGCTGTGTTATCGAGGTTCAGTGTTATCTTGTTTCTAAGAGATTTTCAGCGGATTATTATGGGATTACTTTCACTTTGATAAACTGCAGCTGTCAACTTTTGTTACCTGTCTGATCAGTGAATATGTTTCTATATTCTACGGCGTTGTAGTTATTTATACGGTGCATTACAATCTGAGATTAATTTGCAGAAGAAAAGCTTTGATCCACAGCTGTCAGCAGCGATGTTCTCCCAGGTGATTACGTCTCCTTCCTGTCGTGCACTGTCAGCAGTACATAAAGGACTCGTCACATGGCACATTCTGATTATTATTGATATTGAAAGTGGAATTGAATAAATGTGTGCGGTAATAAGATTAGGGTTTCCCAAGAGGCACGTGTCCCCTGCTGCATTTGTTCCTGAAGAGGCTTGGCGATCGTTTTCAGAGGCTTGTTTTTCATTCAAGCAAATTTCCATTTCAAACAGCACAGTACCTACATCGAAACAAACCCCAGAAACGAACATGGTTGGCCGTCTTAAATGGAACAACAGTGATCTAACTGTGAAGAAGGGTGAAACTGCACTGGAGCTATTTGTTTTGCATTATCAGAATTTTGCTCCACGTTGCTTTGCATATGCGATATCTGTCAATCCTGCCACGACATATTACAGAGCCATGTCCTCCACAGCAGTATGAGAAATGTGTCTCCATCTTCTTTCCACATTAACTGCTGCGATTAGCCCTCATGGAAGAATTTGTAAAATAATATAAGGACCAGGGTCTGTCTTCATTTTGCATTAGTGTTACTAAGCTTACTCTGCTTAAAGTTTACGATCGTAGGAGACGATATCGTCATGTCGCAACGTTACATGTTCAGCAAAAAGCTTTAAGCAGTGCGCCTGCATATGAAATGACGAGTGTGCACGCTGTGCATTTGTAAAATCTCTGGTAAACCAATTAGACAATCTGCCTCGGACTTGTTCGAAAGGAGTCACATCAGCTGTGTTTGGGTAGCGGTAAGGTCATAGGGCAGTGAATGGGCGCGTAGTACAGGGGATTGGATGGGATTAACCTTGGCCTGCCCCTTTGGCCCCGGGCCCAGGAAGAGGGGAATTAGCCAAGCCAGGCAGGGCCATCTGATTCCAAGCCCTCATCCAATTACTGCCTTATCTCTCGGCCAAATGAGATCAATGCATGGAGGGCCAGGAGACCTGGCAGCCTGGTGAAGGTGCGATAATCAGTAGTAGGGAGCATGGCACTTAACTCCCTTGTGTCCCTGAAAGAGCCAGAGCGTGTGTTCGCAGCACCATTCACTGCCGTTAGCTCCTGGTGCCTGCTGGTGCCTGACCTACACTTTGCATAAGGACAACCTGGTGTGATGCATTTAGGCTTCTTGGCTTTTTGGCTTTTTGCATTCGAGTGCTGCACTTAGGGAGGTGAACGATGTGCATAATTACAGTTTTGCCTCTTATCCTCGGTGAATCTACTCTGCAGATTACGCTGGCTAAAAGGTGCCAGTAGAGAGGAGGAAAGATGCATAATTGCTTTTTACATGTGCGCCATATAAAAGGCACTTTTAAGCATTTTACTCTGGCCTAATAAAGTCCACTGTTATTTCTTCTGTCAATTAGTTTGGAAAACAAATGTTTGACGTTTGCTGGTGTAATTATAAAAAGAATTAACCTGTTGTGCAATAAAAGCAGGCAATTGTGCTCCGCGCCAGCGCTTCTTGAGATGGAGTTGAAGCTGAATGAGATTCTCCAGTAGTTTAATTTCATTAATTGTTTTCTTGTGTTCTCATTCAATAAAGGTAAAATACTGTTTGTAGACACCAAACCTTTCATCAAAAACGACAAAATCACGTTTTCCTTTAAAGCTGCACAAGCAGATCCGCGTGGAGGGCAGGTTTTCTTTCACAAATATATCATCGAAATGAAAGTTTTGGCCGAGTCTTTATATGATCTAAAGCTCTTTATATTTATTTCTGGTACTTTTGCCATGCTAGTGATTGTATTGCACCACTGGTGTGTCCCACAGCCATCTGGAGGACCATTCTGTGCTCACAGTATGGCCGGTGAGGGAGCCATTCTGGTGAATTTATGTTGGACTGTTTCTTCTCATGCTTGTGTTCTGGGCACGCGTATCCATTGGAGAGCAATAGGTAGCTCTGAAAGAGTGCCTGTCCTCAGCTGCGGCCCTGCGATTGTACATCTGTATCTGCCCTGCAGACCTCCTCCTCCCACCTGTCCCCGACTGCGTCTACTCTCTTCAGCCCAGTTGAATTAAAGTCCTCTTAAATTCACCGCAGCAGACCAGCCGCAGAGGGAAAGCTGGCATCACAGGGGCCCTCTGACAATCAGCACCCGGCTAGAAAGCACTAATGAGCGCTGGGAGGAGACAGACAGTGTTGGCGGCCTGCATAAAGGCAGCAGCGGCAGTGGCGGGGGGTGTTAGGGAGGGAGGCGGCGGGCTGGCGCGTTGCTGGGATGGGTCCGGCACAGCCCTGACTAGATTAGCTTCCAGGGGGCAGAGCTGCAGTCGGTTTTGGAAAATATCACAGCCCATTAGTTAGGAGCAATGAAATGGAGTCAACTTCTGGGACTCCATTAGGCACGCTGCGCTTAGGCAGACAGCGTCCCTCGGTGTGATGTTGCTATTCTGGAAGGATTGAGCACAGAGATATAATTGGACTGGGGAAATCAAGCAAGTTTCAGTAGTCCTGGTGGGGCTCTCAGACAGAAAATGAGAACACAGGCCTTTGTATTTTCTCTCCCTGTTAGCTTTGCAGGGTTTTGAGAAACACGAGTGAAAAGGCAGCCAGTGTTCTCGTTCCTCTCTGCCTGCACCCTCCTTCTGCTTTGCTTATTGGATTTTACCATCTGCTTTAAATTCATTTTTTCTTTATTCCAGGCTCCAGCTCCGGCTAACCCTAAGCTAAACAATATGCATTTATTCATCCGTGCTTTTCTCTAAGCATTGATGAGGCTGAGGATTGTGCTTGATAATAAACATGGCTTAGTCTAACACAGGCTGCTTGCTAAGCCTCACAAGGCTGTTTACTGGAGATCAGCGCCAGCTAACTCCATTAGTTTGGAGTATACAATAGCGCTGCCCAAGCATATTTTCTTTCTTCCCTGATGTGACCTCCTTCTGGATAGCGAGCTCACATTTTGGTTCTTTAGGCAGAACTCAGATGTAGATGGAGCAGACAGGCCTCAGTGCTTCAGGTAATTGATGTGCAGTTTTTAGCACCATCCTGGGAGATTTTCATCCCTCCAATTTCTAGTGGGCATGCATCACTTGGTTTGCCCAGAACGCTTGATAAACTCTGTCCTAAATAAAGGACATTTTGCCAATTCTCCGAGTTAATATACTTCACAGTCGCAGTCCATCATGCTCTTCTCGTGCCTTCGGTTTAGTGGCGGGTGAATAATGAGATTCTGATGGTGGTGACTGTTTGCTGCCTCGTAACAGTGCAACTTAATGCTGTGAGGACCCCGGTGTCGAATAATAACACGTACAGGGGGATTTTTGAAATGTTTGGGCCTTTCGTCCACACGTAAACGGCGTTTGGGGCACTGAAAACTGCGATTTTTAAAAACTCCTGCCAGGGTGTTTTTGCGTTTAGGTGTGGATGAGGAAAACATAGATCTGCTCACGCAAAGGTGTGCGCCGCGTTATTGTTTTTACACGAGATTCATTTCTACAATAAAAAAATATTGTTGCTGTTAATCTGACTGTTTTTACACACTTACATATACGCACACAGTTACTGTCCATTTACAACGACAGACTGAACTTCTCCATTCAACACAAACGCTCTCACAGCCCAAATCCTGACGTTTGTTTTGAATACATTTGCTGTTTTAAATTAAACGTATGTATGCTGTATGCATTTTGTTCATTCCTAAGTTGTGAGTCTGCACCAGCAGCACTGTCACTACTGCCAGGAAAACACAAACTTTTCAGAAGGGCACAAAACCCGGTTTAGTCTTTGCCTCCCGGGCTTCTACACTTCTGATTGGCCAACATCTCGTTTGTAGCGTTCACAGTGGACGGGAAAACGAAAAATCTCCATTTTCACAAACCCCGTGTACGTGTGGACGTAGAATATGACTGTTAAGCCTTTAATCAGGTGCCGTGAAGACTTTGAAGGGATCGATAGACACGATCTGTCCATTTAGTGTAACTGGTTTTGTGACTGATGAGCACAATTAAAGGTCGCAGGGAGACATTCATTAAAACAAGATTGTTTTTTCTTTTTTGGTGGTTTAACGTGGAATCATGGCACTGAGAAGCTGAAGCATGATAATATATGATTCACTGTGATGGTCCTTGACAGATGGACTGTGCTGCATCTTTTTGCAGCTCTTTGTCCTTTTCTCTTTGCAGACTATATGCCCATAGCAGCAGAGTGCTGACATTTGCGCACCTCTTGGGAACACATCACTGTGAATGTTATCAGCACCTTAAAGACAGCCCTCAGCCCTCATACATCCCTAGTAGGTGCTTTCAGCCGGTACCTCAAAGGGCACACCCAGCCTCAACCTTCCACCCCTGACCTGTCTGGCAGGGTAAAGAAAGAGCACCTAACGGCTTCTTTGATGGTTAAGGAGGGTTGTAAAGAATGGGTGAAATGGAGGGTAAAAAGGGTGCCCGCCATTTGAAATGTCTCCACTGAGATCTAATCAGGTTACAGCGGCTGTGCCCCTTTTAAAGTAGCAACACGACATTACTGCTGGCAGCCTCTCTGGAGTCCAGACCTCACAGGGCTTCTTATGCCCCCTTCTCCCTGAATGAGCAGCCCTCTGGAACACATCATCCACCTCAGTCCGAGCTCTGGATTTATTCCCCCCCCACAAAGCCGCCTTGACAGGTTTGTTATCTGTTCACCCGGTCGGCAAGCCCCGGAGAGACGCGGCACTGGCAGTTAGGAAAGGGGAATGCTGCGGGAGAAGCAGGGCAAGTAAATGTCAAGTGAACCGCCAGAGATGGATATTATAGCTTCTGGGGACCGCAGAGAGAGCGGGGGAGGGATCTTTCCTGTATGTTTTGCCGTCTACCTCTGTAGGTGGCAGTCTTTACTGAATTTGCTTTTCAGTTCCCAGACAGAGCCCTTCTTATGTGCAGGATACAGCGATGCTGCACACCACATATATCACCACGAATAACGTGATAACAAATGCTCAAAAGCAAAATACTGTGAGAAGAAGAAGTTGCATGACCATCTGTTCACAACCATGTTTTAACCACATTAGTTGTTATTGTTAAAAAGAGAGAGAGAGGGATGCATCTGATTAGCGACTGTGTCCAACTGCAGCTCTATTTTACGAGGAAACAACATCCGTCACACTGTGACTCGTTTCGACCGGGGTCAGAGCATCGCTTTTATTAGCTCGATGAATAAACGTGGAGACGTCGGTCTCATCAGCACAGTGACTGTTGTGTAGTGCTTTATTTAACAATGAACCAAAAATAAAACAGAAATGCTCATTTTTACTTATCTGGCA
The DNA here is from genome assembly GCF_051167445.1 of Perissodus microlepis. Lineage (NCBI taxonomy): Eukaryota > Metazoa > Chordata > Actinopteri > Cichliformes > Cichlidae > Perissodus > Perissodus microlepis. Next base: position 1,869,555 of record NC_140470.1, read on the forward strand.
GCGACTCTAATTTGAAATGGAAACAATAAGTTTATAAATGTATCTAAAGTGTGATACAAACCTGCTGTATTCACAGACACATGTTCCAAAGATGTTATGCTGACGTTTTTTCATTCGCTGTTGTTATTAAAAACAAAGATTCTGTTCCTGTGACTCACATCCCCTCCAACTACCCAAACTTGATTTCATAATAAAAACCAGAACTCTCTCTCTAAAGCGACTAGTGTGAAAAGTGTGTGAAATGACATTCATAATCAGTTTAACTGCAGACATGTGACGCACAGACAGCAGTCTTATTTCATGAGCGTGGAATCGTGAGGGTCTGTGTGGGTGTCGTGCTGCTCGGAGACGCCAACAATCAAACATTTTATATATGAAAAATAGCTGCCAAGAGTTAAGCTACTTTCTGTTGTTTTAATATATGTGTGAGTCCTAAAATAACACAACGCGAAGCCTAAGCTAACAGTCAGAGGTAAAACTTTTAATAATAAGAGGCTGAAATCTGAATTCCCATCGTCCACAGAGGGCTCGTTACACCCAGCATTCCTGCATCTCATTTGGATTTTTTGGTTTATTTATTTATTTTTCTGCCTGTGGATGATGTTTGTCAACATGCTGAGCAGTTCCAGGTTTCTAACTAAAATGATAATTTTCAGCTTTATTTATGTTTGTGTCACAATAGATTCACAGAAATAAGATAAACTGCACCTCTGGATTTGGAATGCTGTGCACTGCATATTTCTTTGTAACCCTGTAAAGTGGTCTTGAGCCGTAGCTCTCCGTGCTCTCTGGAGGTTTTCCGATTCATTTTCAGCTCAGCGTTCCTTTCAGTCCGTTTGTACCTGACCATTTTAAGAGAAATGTTTGTTTAAGTCACTTAACAGTGACCCGTGAATCATTAAAGCATAATCAAAGCACCTAAAGACTACCTGAGATATGCATCTAGTCCTCCAGCTGATCCAACTACTTTTCTCCAAAGCCTCATCAGAAAAGGAATCTCTTGTCAAACGAGATGAACATGGAAAAGTACGATCAGATTTGGATCCACCATCTGGAAAGCATCTGATTGGCAACAGCTTAAAGATCCCAAACGCACTGCACTAAAAGCATACCTGGGTAAATCCCCCCCACAGAGGAGCACTATTAGTCACAGACCTCCACATTATTGGATCCGTATGGAATCGTCTTGGCCGAGTAAAGAACAAAAGCTGGTCAACATCTGAAAACAGCTTTGAGATCTGCTGTAAGAGAACTATTCCTGAAGAGTTCAGGCAGTCATGTATGCGTGTTTCTCTGGTTCTCTTATTGTTCAATTGCAGGGATGACACAATAACAATTATTCCTGAAATAGGAATGACTTTCTTCAGAAGGTTGTAGTCCGAGTCCACGACCCCAACTTTTTATCATGTATAGCTTCTGTACCAACACAGAGCAGAGCAGCTATCTGAACGCTACCCCAACAGAGGTCGATTATCTTGTTAATAATTTCACCTCCTCACTACGTACGACTCTGGATACTGTAGCTCCGGTGAAAACTAAGGTCTCTAATCAGAAGTACCTGACTCCGTGGTATAATTCTCAAACACGTAGCCTAAAGCAGATGACTCGTAAGCTGGAGAGGAAATGGCGTGTCACAAATTTAGAGGATCATCATTTAGCCTGGAGAAATAGTTTGCTGCTTTATAAGAAAGCCCTCCGCAAAGCCAGAACATCTTACTATTCATCACTGATTGAAGAAAATAAGAACAACCCCAGGTTTCTCTTCAGCTCTGTAGCCAGGCTGACAAACAGTCAGAGCTCTGTTGAGCCAACCATCCCTTTAACGTTAACTAGTAATGACTTCATGAACTTCTTCACAAATAACATTTTTATCATTAGAGAAAAAATGACCAATAATCATCCCACAGATGTAATATTATCTACAGCTACTCTTAGTACCATTGATGTTAAGTTAGACTCTTTTTCTCCAATTGATCTTTCTGAGTTAACTTCAATAATTACTTCCTCCAAACCATCAACGTGTCTTTTAGACCCCATTCCTACAAAACTGCTCAAAGAAGTCCTGCCATTGATTAATTCTTCGATCTTAAATATGATCAACCTATCTCTAATGGTCGGCTATGTACCACAGGCCTTCAAGCTGGCTGTGGTTAAACCTTTACTCAAAAAGCATCTCTAGACCCAGCAGTCTTAGCTAATTATAGGCCAATCTCCAACCTTCCTTTCATATCAAAAATCCTTGAAAGAGTAGTTGTCAAACAGCTAACAGATCATCTGCAGAGGAATGGTTTATTTGAAGAGTTTCAGTCAGGTTTCAGAGCTCATCACAGCACAGAAACAGCTTTAGTGAAGGTTACAAATGATCTTCTTATGGCCTCTGACAGTGGACTCATCTCTGTGCTTGTCCTGCTAGACCTCAGTGCAGCGTTCGATACTGTCGACCATAATATCCTATTAGAGCGATTAGAACATGCTGTAGGTATTACAGGTACTGCACTGCAGTGGTTTGTATCATATCTATCTAATAGACTCCAATTTGTGCATGTAAATGGAGAGTCCTCTTCACACACTGAGGTTAATTATGGAGTTCCACAGGGTTCAGTGCTAGGACCAATTCTGTTTACATTATACATGCTTCCCTTAGGCAGCATCATTAGAAGACATAGCATACATTTTCACTGCTATGCAGATGACACCCAGCTCTATCTGTCCATGAAGCCAGATAACACACACCAATTAGTTAAACTGCAGGAATGTCTTAAAGACATAAAGACCTGGATGGCCGCTAACTTTCTGCTTCTTAATTCAGATAAAACTGAGGTTATTGTACTCGGCCCTGAAAATCTTAGAAATATGGTATCTAACCAGATTCATACTCTGGATGGCATTACCTTGGCCTCCAGTAACGCTGTGAGGAACCTTGGAGTCATTTTTGACCAGGACATGTCCTTCAACGCACATATTAAACAAATATGTAAGACTGCTTTCTTCCATTTGCGCAACATCTCTAAAGTTAGAAATATCCTGTCTCAGAGTGACGCTGAAAAACTAGTTCATGCATTTATTACTTCCAGGCTGGACGACTGTAATTCATTATTATTAGGATGTCCAAAAAACTCACTGAAAAGCCTTCAGCTAATCCAAAATGCTGCAGCAAGAGTCCTGACAGGGACTAGAAGGAGAGAGCATATTTCTCCTGTTTTGGCTTCCCTTCATTGGCTTCCTGTTGAGTCCAGAATTGAATTCAAAATCCTGCTCCTCACATACAAGGTCTTAAATAATCAGGCCCCATCTTATCTTAATGACCTTGTAGTACCATATCACCCTATTAGAGCACTTCGCTCTCGCTCTGCAGGCCTACTTGTTGTTCCTAGAGTATTTAAAAGTAGAATGGGAGGCAGAGCCTTCAGTTTTCAGGCCCCTCTTCTGTGGAACCAGCTTCCAGTTTGGATTCGGGAGACAGACACTATCTCTACTTTTAAGATTAGGCTTAAAACTTTCCTTTTTGCTAAAGCATATAGTTAGGGCTGGACCAGGTGACCCTGAATCCTCCCTTAGTTATGCTGCAATAGACGTAGGCTGCCAGGGGATTCCCATGATGCATTGAGTTTTTCCTTTCCAGTCACCTTTCTCACTCACTATGTGTTAACAGACCTCTCTGCATTGAATCATACTTGTTATTAATCTCTGTCTCTCTTCCACAGCATGTCTTTTATCCTGTCTTCCTTCTCTCACCCCAACCGGTCGCAGCAGATGGCCCCGCCCCTCCCTGAGCCTGGTTCTGCCGGAGGTTTCTTCCTGTTAAAAGGGAGTTTTTCCTTCCCACTGTCGCCAAAGTGCTTGCTCATAGGGGGTCATATGATTGTTGGGTTTTTCTCTGTATCTATGAAGCGCCTTGAGGCGACTTTTGTTGTGATTTGGCGCTATATAAATAAAATTGAATTGAATTGAATCATCCCAGTCAAAATACAAAATGTTGTGTACACTAGGGCTGTTCGATATAACCATATATATCGGATGACGATATAAAAACATCTGTCGTTTCATTTTACGCTGTCGTTTGTTTCGTGGTGTCGCAAAATAAACTGTTTACAACAATATTTTTTCATGGTTCTGATGGTCACTGTAGTGGCTATATTAATTTCTTAAAGTTCTCTCTTTCTCTTATATTTAATATAACCACACTACGGACGGACAAGCGCCTGTTTTTATGCGTTTTGGTTAGCAACAACGACGGTAACACCATCGCGTGTCCGCTTGTTTATGTTCCACATAAACCTTTCACAATAAAGCTCAAGATCTGTTGAGACTTTTCAAAATAAACTGAATCACGTGAAAGATTATTTACGGATGAGAAGCAAAAAAGAGCCGCCAGGTGCTAAAAAATAAACCTTAGACTCAAACGTTAGAACAGGCGTTTCCCCGCAGCACGCCGTGGAATAAATACTCACAAAGAAAACGGCGGCCGTTACAACTTATGTCTAAAAATGTATCGTTTCATGCATCGGTTAAAACACTCGACTCCGCGTAAAGGACGCGCAGCTGGAAACACTTCACGCAAGTCGAGCTGCCCGAGATTCACAGACTTTACAGAAAATGTTACATTTGTGTGATTTATATCGTTATCGGACGATAGATGTCTTATATCGGGATATGAGATTTTGGTTGTATCGCACAGCCCTAGTGTACACCCACCCAACAAATTAGGAAAGAGTCTCATTTTGTAATGAATTCATCAAACAAAACAAGGATCAGTAATTTAAGAAGTGCGAAAAGTCACGTTTTATGTTGGGAATTGTTACCAAAACAAAATTCCAAGATTCACTGTTTGTGCAGTTTGTTCATGAATTGCATTTAGTAAAGTCGCAGAGACACACAGCTCTGCAGGTGCTGCTGTGTGAGAACAGATGATCTTAACATTTAACTTTTGCCGGTGTGTGTCTGTTAATATGTGCACTTTCACCACTTCTCCTATCGAGCTGGCCATCTTTGTAATGCTTGTTTTTCATATATCTCAGCAGGGTGAACAAAGCCCGTTAGTCTTCCACACTGATGGTGTTTAAATATAGTCTACCTGTAATACTGCACATTGCTCTGATTTTCTTCCTCTTGAATGCAAAGCCATGTGGAACGTTTTGTTTCATCAGTAAGGACGTTTGTGTATTTACTGCCCGTCTCCTTGATTCCCCCACAGCCTGATTTTTACCATATTGCAGAATCTTTTCTTTTGATGAACTTACTCAGGAATAAAATTGTCACAACCTTTCCACCTTTTATCTTTTCTGGTATTCTGCTGCCAGATGACCTGAGCTGATTTAAAGCCTCAGCGTCGCATTCTTCTGCTTGTGTTTGTGATGAGTTTATGTCTCACATATTCCCACGTTTAATCTTGAACTGTTAGTTTTCTGATCCTTTCGTGCTCAAAGAGGAGAATAGGATCTAAATTGTGAGATAATTTCTTTGGCCTTAATTGCATGGCTCCAGCGTAAGCTGTGCAGCTCTTACCAATCCTTTTAGAACTACTTAAATGTTCCGCTTGGATGTGGATTAGTGGATAATGGGCCCAGCAGCAGGCCAGGTACAAGCTATTGAAGTGTTCCTGAGATAGCCTTGGCGGGCCCTTGGGGTAGAGGGGGAGGGTTCATTGTTGGTGTGACAGTTTCGCTGAGTGGATTACATGCAGTTTAGGGACTGTATTGGATTGGGGCTGTGCCCAATTATCCTCTTGGATTGGATTGCAAGTGAGTAACCTCCTATCCCAATTTCCAGTGCACCAGGTGAAGCCTATAGGATCCTGCTGCTGCACATTCTCAGAAACCATTAAGCCAGTGAACCCAAACATAAAGTAGTCATGTTCACAGCAGGATGTGATAGCAAAAAGTCTTGTCCCCACTATACCTCGTCTCCAAACTGCAAAGCTCAACATAGATTTATGGAGTGGAAAACTACTTTTGCTACCATTCGCTGTATTTTGCCCATCGAACACTTTGACACTAAATTTCACAGAATCCAGAACATATTTAAGTGTTTGAAAGAGAAACCTGCTTGAAGGTAGTATTACAGGTTTATAAGGTCTGTGAAGAAACCTATCATTAGGTTAATCTGGCTGCACCAACAGATCGTTATTGTGCGACTTTTTGTTGGAAGACTTTTCAACAATAAGGGACTTTTTACGGTGGCCCTGAGAGGCCAAACGGACTGCAACTTAAGAAAACACCAGCAATAAGAAAAACGCTGCAAAAGCACACACAATACAACGGAAATAGGAAAAAAATGATTTCCAAAAGCACACAGGAAGTGTTTCTGGGGAGACAATAACCCGACGGACCAGTTGCAGGAACCAAAATATGCTAGGTAAGTGTGTTTTAATCTCTTGATTCATATAATACAGGGAGTGCAGAATTATTAGGCAAGTTGTATTTTTGAGGAATAATTTTATTATTGAACAACAACCATGTTCTCAATGAACCCAAAAAACTCATTAATATCAAAGCTGAATGTTTTTGGAAGTAGTTTTTAGTTTGTTTTTAGTTTTAGCTATTTTAGGGGGATATCTGTGTGTGCAGGTGACTATTACTGTGCAGAATTATTAGGCAACTTAACAAAAAACAAATATATACCCATTTCAATTATTTATTTTTACCAGTGAAACCAATATAACATCTCCACATTCACAAATATACATTTCTGACATTCAAAAACAAAACAAAAACAAATCAGCGACCAATATAGCCACCTTTCTTTGCAAGGACACTCAAAAGCCTGCCATCCATGGATTCTGTCAGTGTTTTGATCTGTTCACCATCAACATTGCGTGCAGCAGCAACCACAGCCTCCCAGACACTGTTCAGAGAGGTGTACTGTTTTCCCTCCTTGTAAATCTCACATTTGATGATGGACCACAGGTTCTCAATGGGGTTCAGATCAGGTGAACAAGGAGGCCATGTCATTAGTTTTTCTTCTTTTATACCCTTTCTTGCCAGCCACGCTGTGGAGTACTTGGACGCGTGTGATGGAGCATTGTCCTGCATGAAAATCATGTTTTTCTTGAAGGATGCAGACTTCTTCCTGTACCACTGCTTGAAGAAGGTGTCTTCCAGAAACTGGCAGTAGGACTGGGAGTTGAGCTTGACTCCATCCTCAACCCGAAAAGGCCCCACAAGCTCATCTTTGATGATACCAGCCCAAACCAGTACTCCACCTCCACCTTGCTGGCGTCTGAGTCGGACTGGAGCTCTCTGCCCTTTACCAATCCAGCCACGGGCCCATCCATCTGGCCCATCAAGACTCACTCTCATTACATCAGTCCATAAAACCTTAGAAAAATCAGTCTTGAGATATTTCTTGGCCCAGTCTTGACGTTTCAGCTTGTGTGTCTTGTTCAGTGGTGGTCGTCTTTCAGCCTTTCTTACCTTGGCCATGTCTCTGAGTATTGCACACCTTGTGCTTTTGGGCACTCCAGTGATGTTGCAGCTCTGAAATATGGCCAAACTGGTGGCAAGTGGCATCTTGGCAGCTGCACGCTTGACTTTTCTCAGTTCATGGGCAGTTATTTTGCGCCTTGGTTTTTCCACACGCTTCTTGTGACCCTGTTGACTATTTTGAATGAAACGCTTGATTGTTCGATGATCACGCTTCAGAAGCTTTGCAATTTTGAGACTGCTGCATCCCTCTGCAAGATATCTCACTATTTTTGACTTTTCTGAGCCTGTCAAGTCCTTCTTTTGACCCATTTTGCCAAAGGAAAGGAAGTTGCCTAATAATTATGCACACCTGATATAGGGTGTTGATGTCATTAGACCACACCCCTTCTCATTACAGAGATGCACATCACCTAATATGCTTAATTGGTAGTTGGCTTTCGAGCCTATACAGCTTGGAGTAAGACAACATGCATGAAGAGGATGATGTGGACAAAATACTCATTTGCCTAATAATTCTGCACTCCCTGTACTGATGACTGATGACACTTACCTCTCATCTTTTCTTTCCTCACAAAACCGACATTTCTTTTAAGTGTCTCCCGGCGCAATTCTTAGCATATTTTGGTTCCTGCAACTGGTCCGTCAGGTTATCTTTTACCGTAGCTTTAAGTCTATTATTCAACTTAGCTTCCTTTACTGTACTAATAACGTCAATAACAAAACAGTTATGAGTCTGTTTGTGTGACATGGCATGCACACGAGAATCTCAAATGTTGTTTTCTTTAAAAGCATCCTCCCCACACATCTCTGCCCTGATAATGGATGCCTGGTTGTTCATAATTAGTCATTTGAGCCGTCGAGTATGCGCCGTGGTGTATGTATGCGTTATTATGCGATAAAATAATCACTTGTGTCCATTCTTGACTGCACTGAAACTTCATTGTTGCTTTCTGGGTGAAATGGCTGATTAATTACACAAATCAATCGTTTACATGTTTGGTTTGATTAAAAGGGCTTGTCTCATTTTCTTTTGGTCATAAAAGCAACATCCACGCATAATAAATAACAACATTTACATACTTTCCTTCAGTAGAAACATTATTTGCGGACTGTATAACATACTACATCATATTGCTAGTACAATTTTAATTCTAAAAAACATTTTTACTGGCAAAAGAGCTTGCACAACCTGCTGTCACCCTCTCTTCTTTTTTACTTTTTCCTGGAAACTGCAAGTGGATAACAGCAGTCCTCTGGCAGTGCTCATCTGATTCCATCAGGAAGAGGAAAAGCAGCACTGGCCCTTGGGAATACTGTGCCTGAAAATGGTAATTTGCCAGCTCTAGCAAATCCTGGGAGAGCAGGGAAGATGAAGAGTAGACAGATTTCACTTGCTTTATTTATTAAATTTGATAACCGGTACAGGCCTCCAGAGAGGCAGAAACATTCTGCTCCATGTCATTTAGAAGGAGGAAGAGAATATGGTGGAGATCCGTCTAAGACCTCCCAATCACTCAGCTCGGATCGCATTAGGCATCACTGAGTCCACAGCCTCAATCATTGGTGTGATGCAGCTCTTGTCTGTCAAAGTGAAAATATCCTATTCAAAGGCCTTTGTATATGTAGAGGTCTTGTTTTGGCTTCTCTGTTTGTGGAGCTAAATCTTTCATTGCAGGGTTTAAGTCCATCCAATGCAAGAAGACTGACTTCACAGTCGGATTTATTCATTTTAATAGACCAAAAGTGTTGCCTTACTTGTTTTTTATAAGAGTACGTGAACGTGCCGTGAGCTGGCATTTTGGTAAAGAGGAAGCTAATTGATTAGCTGACAAGCAATGTTTGGTGTCAGGCAAGCAAAGAGACTAGCTCAAGTCTTTGCTTCCCCAGGCTATTATTTAATACAACTGTGTTGTTCTCAGCTTCCTCCCTTTGTCCAGGAAAACTCACTGCCCTCTCAGTCCTCAGAAAGCTCCTCAGGGACACTTCACACAACTCAGGGGGGAGGGGGGGGACGAACATAGCCACAAAGCCATACTTGAGAGGTATCGCTTTGCAATCTGCCCGTCTCCCAGCTCTGGCGTCTCATTTGTTCTGTGTGCTGATGTGCGTCAGGGCTTCGGGGCAAGGTGATAGTCTCAGGGGACAAGCTGCAAAGGAAAGTTACCTGAGGAGATAAGACAGTAAGGGAGAGGGGGGGAAATCCTTTTTCTGCACTGTGGATCTTTGTGTTTCTGCAAAAGACAGTAGCAGCAGTTTAGCTGCAGAAACTTGGCTGCAGAGCCAGAGGTCCTTGAATGGGTTGGCGTTGAATGGCTCGGGTCCTTTGAATATCCTCTCCTTGAATAAGAGGTCTTTGACAAGAGAGGGCTTTGTGATGCTTCTGTGCTGCTTTGCCGTTATCAGCGCTGCTGGCTCCATGCGCCGAGGAGCTGCAGCTCCTGTTGCCAGTGTTCTCTGATGGCGCTTGTTTCTGTTCACGTTTGAGGTCATCATTGAACGGCATTCTCGATCACCCTGTGATTTTAGGTAATAATGACGTGATTGACCACACCGCCAGGCAGTTCCAATTTTTAATCCCTCCCGCTAAATTCCTGAGCCTCGTAATTCTTCAAATTATAGAAGCTCATATAGTTTTTTTTGTAATTAACAAATCACAATTTAATCCACAGTGCATGACAATTCAATTTGTTGATTGCCCCCCTCCCCCCAAACCTCCATCTCTCCTCTATTTGGGAGTGAAAAGGAAAGAAAAATAATCTCGCTGAATGTATTAATTCAACATGATGAATCCTGTATTCAAGTCAGTGGAGTGAATAATTAAAATTAGCTGATAAAACTTTCAGCAGAATTACTTTGCCGAAATTGCTGAACAGATGTGTCATTTTAATGAAAATCCACAGCCAAGCTCCTTTCCCCTTCCCCTCTGTTGGATAAAAATATTATTCCCATGGCACATTCTTAATTTGGTGGTAAATACACTCACAGCCGTCTCCGGAAGGGTGGGCGGGAGCGGGCTGAGAGCGAGGAAGAGCAACTTGTCACACTTAGTAACTTGATTTCTCCCCCTGCATGCAGTAACAGCAATCTACAGTAATTCACAGCACTCCATTGTTGCAGCAAGTCCCAAGGAGGACTTATTAAAATGCAATAATCTCCCTATTTAAACAGAAACAATAACCATTAGAATTCCCGCAGATCTAAAACAGAGCGTAAGCCCCCATCTGCTGTGAATGATTAGAGTCTTGACGAGGGAATTTAATTTGCAACATTCAAAGATGGGAATCTGAGCAGATCTCTCCTCCGAGACTCTCACCCTCATACTCATTTGCCTCTCGCTTTATTTGTCTTTTTAATTATTTATTTAGCTGCCACTAAAGTTGCTCCAGAGAGGAGGCATTGGATGCGCCCAGGCTACACAACAATGTACTTTAGTGCAGCCCTTTGTAAAGCATTTGTTCTGTTGTGTATATACATGTATATATATCATCCTGCACTCAGTTCAACGTGCAATAAAGTGAGAGGGGAGTGCACTGACAGGCAGGGTGGCAGTTATCCTTTTGTATTTTGTTGCGTGCACACATCCTCTATCACACAGCGCATCATAGAAACTGTCTGCCTACATCTGTGTGAGACGTTCTTAAACAACAACAACAGCGTGTTAGTGGCTCTCTGAGGCTGGAAAAACAGTGCTTTAAACAAAATGCTAGCAAACCCAAGTATGGTACATTCATGTCATTTAATTTTATACAAACGACACCTAGGAATCAAACTTTGTAAACCGTATTTTCTGCACTATAAGGCGCACTTAAAATCCTTTATTTTTCTCAAAAATCGCCAGTGCACCTTATGTATGAATTCTGGTTGTGCTTACTGACCTCGAACCGATTTTATGTGGTACACGGTGCACAGCAATGTGTCTTAATGTTTTAGTCCGACTTTGCTGAGCTACGAAGCCGCACCACTTGATGGATTGTTGGAGCGTTACATCTACCGTAGTCAGGAGCCTCGCGGAGGAATCTGGGTCCTAAACTCCGTCTGCTTCAGGTCCCAAAGTCAAACGAACACTGCAGCATCACTGAGAGTTACAAACTGTCTAAATTCTTTCATTTTTAATAAAATGATATATGAATGATGTAACAATTAAGTTTAACATCCAGGCATCCAAGAAAACAGGATTTATTACATTTAACAGAGTTAGAGGTTAGCAGGAAGTTAGCTCGCTAGCTTCCACCTAAACATGATATAGCATGTTCTGACTGAGAGATTTCTGAAAGAATTCAAACGTACAGCTCTGCTGTCACTTCCAACATAAATGAAGACAGAAAACTAACCAGCAGTGACGTTTGTAGGGTTACTGACGTTGGGCTAGCTGGTATATAATGATGTGCTACGTGATCGCTAGCGACACAGCTATCCTAGCATAGCGTAAACACAGTGAAGCTGGAGGATGAACGCTAACTTTTTTTCCACTCGATAAAAGTTAACGTGAGGGTTCCCGATGGTTAGGGACAAATGCAATCGCATGGCAGGATGCTGTAAACGGACCAAACTTCAGTCCGGAGAACAACTGAGATAATCCATCCACAATACGAGGTTAGTCATTAATATACTGCAACAACATGGGAACAGAGCAGCTGCAGAGGATTCAACATTAATGAATCAATGGTACAGAAGTGGAGGAAGCAAGAAGAAGGAGTTGAGTAAAGTTTGACTTTTCTGACTGTTTTGTTTCACTTAATGCGCCTTATAATCCGGTGCGCCTTATGGTCCGAAAAATATGGTAATTGTTTAAAATGATCTTGCGCACTAGTTTTCCAGAGTTTTTTTCCCAACATTGGTTGCTTTTCGCTCATTTTCATCAATTCAGCCATTGACCACAACCAGTTTGGGAATGAGGAGAAAGGACAAGAACACTGAAGCGAAACACAAACTGTTGAAGAGAGTAGACAAAAGTTACTGACATCAGCAGTGTCATGTAACACATCACGAGTAAAAAGAGTGGCATGAAGTAGAAATGCTCAGTGCGTCATGGGAAGTCACCCACCAGCCTGAACCTATAGCAGGGTAGCTGAGGGTCATCCGATCCAATCTTAGCTTTAGCAAAAAAATGACAGTTGGACGTGTCTATCTCCTGAACCCAGACTGGAAGTTGCTGCCTCCCATTCTTAAACACAAACCTTCACACTGTTAGAATCATATGATACTGTCAGGCATTTAAGTTGTGGTGGGGGTCTCACTAGTCGAGGTTATGCATTAAAGGTGGAGGATTTGTTTCAGTGCATTTCTGGATTTAACAGGAAGCCAGTGGCGTGACACTAATATGGTAGAAAAACTATCTTCTTATTTAGTACCTGTCAGGTCTCTAGTTGCTGCATTTTAGCACAGTCTGATAATAAAGATTACAGTTACAAAGAAGCACTACAGTAATCCAGCCTTGGTCTAACGATGCATAGAATAGTTTTTCAGCATCACTCTCAGACAGGATGTTTCTAATTTTGGCAGAATTGCACAGATAAAGGATGGGCGTACCAAATGTTTGGAGCGTTACTAGAAGCTAAGGTAAAGTATCTGGTACGACCATGTTTCTGAAATACAAAAATTTTAAATAGAAAATTAAAAAAATCACACAGGCCTTTATGTCTCTAAGACAGGCCCCTAGTTTAATCTGGTTGATGTTAAATCTGTGAACCACATGTAGCTCTTTCAAAGGCTGCTTGTCCTCAGCGATACGTTAGCAGTAATCGTTCGATGGTATCTCTGCTAGAATGCGTATTTCTTCTCTTTTGTATTAAATGATGATCAGTACACAACCTTGCTCTAACCCTCCCTTTTGGATTCCAAGTGCATCAATAGCAGCATTATTTCAATCATTATTTCAAATAAAGGAGAGCTCCACCCTCAGTATTCAGTACCTTAGCAGGCTAAAATGTAGCAGGTGCATTGCTAAATATACGTTAAAAAGTGCCTTACTCTGCAAGTTTCTGTATTCCCGTGGGCTCCTTGTGCTACTGATCTCTCTGCCTGGTATCATCCATTTCTGGCTGAGAGTTCCAAGCGAATCCTAATTCCTGTCTGTGGTTACTGGTACACCCTAGAGACTTCAGATAATGAGCTTGGGGGTTTCAAAAAAGTAGAGTGCCAGTCTCAGAAGGTGTTGTTGAGTTATGGATGGGGGTGGGGTGTTGGAGGGGTTTCCACTGGAGCCTCCAGAGACCCAGTTAGGACCAGACCTTTGGCAGAAAGCACATTATTTCCCAATTTGAAAGGGAAGCTGTGCCATTTTGAATAGCATCTAATTGGCACTCGGTGGAGGAAGACATGAGGGGAAACATTTTACTCATACATTAGTGCCAGCAAAAGGTCTTTTAAATGTGGTAATAGCATAACATTTGTTACTGGAAGAAATCACTTGTGACTTATTGCAACTCGGACTAATATAGAAACGGAGAAAAATGTGTTTGCTCACATTTTACTCATTTGATTTTTGTTGCTTTTGATGTAATAACTTTAGATTCAGTCACACTCTAATCTCGTATTTTTTAATTTGTAACTTTTCTGTTTTCTGAGCAATCACTGCATGCACTATGTTACATTACCACGGCGATTACCATGGCTACATACATGTTAGCTTCATCTGTAGCCAGGTTGGTAGCAAACGCACAGCTTTTCTGTTCATACATTGTTAGTTACTCTGCTTTGCAGAGAAACAACACTCTGCTCATTAGATGCAATTAACTTTATTATTTCCAAACTGAAGCTTTTTGATTAGAAGTGTTTGTCCCGTCCACCGAGCGTTACCATTAGCAGTACAGCCACAGCTACCATGTTTTTCTCCTAGAGAGCAGCATCTCATTCAAAACACGAGTCACACTTGTTTGCTAAAACACTTCTGGGTCCCTGGGTTTAGCTCGAGGAGAGAGGCTAAATTGTTACACTAGCTCAGTAATATGTAAAGATAATGAGCACCATCATTAGTTCACACATTTCTTCTGACAGCAACATGAACAGTGAGACTGAAAGCAATTTGAATATTTCCTCCACATCATCTGATGATGTTCTTTTAGCACTGTCAGTGTCTCAGTCGCTTTGTTGCTGCTCGGTCCAAATTGTTGTTATAAATCTCTCTGTTCCAAAAAAGCATTAAATAACGTTAATGATAGATGCATAATGTTACGCAGTGTGATGTCCGTTATAGCAATATTGGATTCAATTATACAAAGGAGTAATTTGGGCAGTGGAGGAAACACGTGGACCTGCAGATGTGAGTTCAACTGTAGAAAATCAGTTTTTGATAGAAAATGTAACTGTGTATCAAGTTTGCATATAAAATATGTATTTGTAATACACAAAGTTTCATTTTTATGTCTGTCACACAACAATGTGAATCCTGGACTTTATAAGCTGTAAGTCAACTTTTTCATAGATAAGGCTTGTCTTACTTTTGCTTAAACATGAACTTGATGTGATGTTATTCTTCTTATTATAACTCAATTATAATTCATAGTGTAACTAAATAATCTGTTGCATAAATGGAATTTTATCATGCCACCATATTTCCATTTAAAACGTAAGTACGCATAATCTATCTTGATAAAGTCACGTGAACATGACATAAATTTGTCGGTTACATTTCATTTAATTATGTAGCTTTAATTTATTAACCTCTCACTGAGTCCAAATAATTGGATTTAGTAAATCCAACAAAACCTATTTACTCAGCACCTGTCAAATACTTCAAAGCAACAAAATTTGCATTATTATATCAACTATTATGTACTTTGTGTAACAAGTGTCACTCTTGTTGAATGAAGTAATACAGGGTTAGAAAGTATTATGATTATTAGATTCAGATAAATGACATAATTAACACACGTCCAAAGAAATGGGACATTTCTCTGTAACTGGCACCAGCTCACAGCATTATTGTCACAACCAGTTCTTCCCCCTTTAACACCTCTTTCAACCCATGACTCTGTTTATGCTATATTTTCTTCAGCTGCTGTTTACGCCCCACAAACCGCAAAATTACTCAAAGGTTTAGTTTGTGCTGAGGATGTTCAGCACTGTCGTGGATGTGTATGGATGACACATGTTTGTAAAGCTGTTTCCATTATTGCTCTGGGTTCTGTGGAGGGATGAATTTAAGTGCTAAAACTGGTGAATCAGAATGAAATACTTGTACTGTGTTGTAACAGACACTAGTTTCACTTTTCTTTCTTCCATGTTGAAAACTTGAGTGTTTCTATTTTGTTGCTCTGGCTCTAAACATGCACACTCATTAGCTACAAACTTGGTAAGAACCAGTCATTAGCAATGATATGCCAGATAATCCTACTTTCTGAAACATAACGTGACCGAGATTTGCAAAACTGGCTTCAATTTTCATTCAGTATGACTTGAAATGAGTGACTGAGACCATAAACGTTCTTCTGTAGGACCAGAATATTTTTTGCAAACACATGTAGAGGCTTCATTTTACACCAGTGGCTTTCCAGGGTTTCTGAAAGATTTCAAAGTTTTTATGGTTTGTTTTTTTTTTTAAATCGGCTGCTTTTTCCACTCAATTCAGTCCATGTGTAGATACAACACGTTACACACAACTTAGCAAAGAACCAATTTTTAACTAAATATGTGGAGGTCACCTGAGAAAGTTCAGGCTGAGCTGAAGACAGTTGCTCAAACCAAACATTGACTTTCAGGCTCATAAGAATGGTACAAATCTGTTTTTGTCGTATATCCTGCACGTCCACCTATGCTTGTGCAGTTTAACAGGTCGTTGCACATGTTTCCCATTTTCTTAGCAAAAACAAATAAATGGGTGGTTCAAGACTTTTGCACAATAATTGTCAAGACTAAACATGTTTATAAAGATTCTGAATTGGTTACCTGGTTTTTTAATAAGTCTGTTAAACCAAATACCAAAGGTGCTGACTCCCATCAGTCTTGTTGTTTTGAGAGTTTGTGCCTCGGATGACAATAAATATCTTTAAACGTGTGTTTAAGCTCTGCTGGATAACTTTAAGTCCAAACAGCAGACCACACGTCTGTGCGGTGCTAGCCGAACCACTGAGAACAGCGACTGGGCGTCTTCTGGCTGCACTTCTGTGTCACGTATGGCCGCATCACTGTTGTCTTCATCATGCCGTTAGCCCCCATGTCTGAATTCTGTGTGATAAAAACATAAATCTACTTTTAAAAGAAGAAATGGATTATAAAAGTAGAAACATTTCAGAGTTTACCTTAATATCAGTTTTCAAGAATCCCACAGATGGATGATCCTGATTTGTCCTGTAATATAGAAAACAGTTTTAATCTTTGGCGATATAACGAATTAAAAATTGCACCATTCCCTGATGAACACACAGACACTGCATACATGTGCACAACAGTGTGGTTGCTAATGTTAACATAACCAGACTAACACTCCCACCAGTTTGAACCAAAGGAGATACTTTTGCCATATTTATGATTGATTTACTAAAGTCATAACTTTACAATGATATATCATGTAAATGCGTAAGTATGTATCAGTTATTGCATATCTTAGTGTCACCATGCACTGTGCACAGTAAGCTCTAGTGGAGTCCAAGAACAATAATGAGAAGCTCACTCTAAGCCCAAGTACATAAATGTGCATCTGCTTTGACATGTGTAAAAACTTACTGTGACGAGCAGATGAAGGACACGCCTTTATTTTGTGATGTACATCTATAAAGACAAGCATATTGCAACACTTACATTTTAACTGTAAAACACACACAAAGAGCTCTAATTTCAAACTTCAGGCATGTGTTGTTGCTGTAATATTAACCAGTGAGAGAAGTGGGTTTGTTCCGATACTTACTATATTGAAAAGCCTATGATCACTTTGAGACAGCATGATGTCAACATGATGTCAAACAACGTAGCATAGGGTTGAGTTTAAGTAAAGGTTTATTAACTACATTTACTCATCACTCCTACAGAAATGAATAGATCCAGGTCTACATTTATGCACATGCATTACTTACCCTTGATATTAAACAACTGGCAGCTCTGACGATGTGTCAGCTCGACAACCTTCCCTCTGCTTTGATTGGAGCATGTGGAGCATGTGCAACAGTTAGAGATCCAGTTGATCTAAATCATCTTTGAACCATATACAAACAACATTTAATAACTGTAAACATAATATATTTAGAGTAATCAAGCATTTTTAAATCAAATAATCAAACAAGTGCCTTAGTTGACGTTTTTGACTGTGCATATGTGACATAAGGCACCTTTGGGATGTGCTGTGTGATGCTCTCATGGACCAAATCCTGGGGAATGTTTCCAGCACCTTGTTAAATTTATGCCATGAAGAATTCAGGCAGCCCTGGATGCAAAACGTTTTCCAATCTGTACCTAATGAAGTGGCTGTTGAGTGTGTTGTATCTGCTGGTGTTGATTAGTAGATTAAGAAAAAGTTGAGAGTTTTGCGATGTAAATGGAACAGAGTAAATGTAAAGTTAATGCTCATCCTTGGACAGTCGGGTGATGAAACGCTGCATGTTTCAGGTTTGCATGTGTGCCTTTAGACCAGCTGTGCTGCATCCTCAGAGAGCTCGCTTTGATTTTTTAAAAAAATCTTTTTTAATGTGGGAACCTAAATATTACACGGATTCCTTTGATGAATAATTCCTCTTGAATAGCATCGCGTCCTTTGTTGCCTTTTCGTACTCTACTCATCCTTTCCCTTTCAAGATGAGCAAGAACAACAGCCTCCAAATCAAATAGTTGCCATAATGTGTAAATTGACTGATCTCAGCCAGCGTACCTCCACGTTCCACTCCTCATCTACTAAACCCCTCGCTCCTTGCAGCTTCTGATGCAGTTAATTAATGAAGGAAGAAAACTGGAAGTGCTCTCTGCAAAGGTAAGGTAGCGAAACTCTGGTGGCTCTGCTTAATGAGGCTAATTATCCATTGTGGATGTCCAATCCAGTTGGGCTTTATTTTGATTGCTTTGATTAATTACAACACACCGAGTGCTACTCTTACCGCCTATTAGAATGGCAGAAAATGAAAAGCACTGCAGCTAACTGCTAAAGCAGCAAAGGACTTGCGATCAGGAGAATATCGAAGGACTACAGGAGAATCCCGAACGTCAGCTTTTTTGATCCGGGTCAAGTGCAATTTAGTAAACTTACCCAATTGCTTCATTTTACGAGTTAACGTATTAGCGTCTGATCAAAATCTCCTCATTTTTATATTTCTTCACATATTTACCGTAAAGAAGAAGGCAGACCTTTCCACTGGCAGCAAAAGCTCTTTATCAGGCAGTTTTCATGGTATTTAACTGAGCTGTAGAAACTGAGTGTTTTCATTCTGCACTCAGCTGACTGTGACATTAATGCCACCTGATTGGACGAGCTGCCTGCTTGTGTTTCGTCACGATGTTTAAATATCGTGATGAGATATGCGTCTTTGTGTTTCCTCACCGAGAGGTTGATGGTAAATGCATCAATCGTTAGCTTTGGTTACTTTTGCTCGGCTTTGTTTTTACCATCTTCAGTACCTCGTATGGTTGTTTATGGCATTTTCTTGGATACCTATTGAAAATGGCACAAATCTCATTTATCGTGATAACGATTACGTGATGTTTTCTAATAAACGTGCATAAAGTCCTCATTGGAAATCAACTTCTGTGGAACGTGACGGCCGCTGACAGAAATAACCGAGGGCAACGTTATTGCAAATCGTAAAACAGGTTATCAGTCCGTATCGTGTTTCCCATGAGCGCCGCTAGTTGAAAGGTTTTACAGTGACTCATGCATGTGTTTAACATCAGTGTAGCAGAAAATAGTTGAAAATCTGTCAAGATTTATGCTCTTAAGGAACAGATTGTCTCCACAGCCATTTGGCTCCAACATAGTGTGGAAAATCATAATGAAGAGAGGCAAGTCGGGGGAAAGAAATCTCGACCTGAATTTTGTTGGTTTGGTGACAATGAGAAAGATAAGTGCTTTTGACAATTGTGAATGATGATCTGCCACGGGCCTGCGAGCTGCACTGCAGCTAAATTACCGCTGTCACACACACTTTTCACGATGGCCAACCCTCCTGCGAATCACCTAATGTGACAAATCACAACCTTAATTCTTCATTAATTCACGGGGAAAAAGGAGGATTTGGTCATGTAATTTTTCCCTCACGGACGGTTCAAGACTCCAATAACCAGCCGTTTACAGCTGACTGAGCAAGAATTGCTCCACCCCCCAACCTCTACCCTCTCTTCTCCTCCACTTTTTACAACATCGACACGGTGGCTGTGAAACCTAGTGATGCTTACAGCCAGACTTATTGCTGTGGTTATCTTTAATGACTTTGAAATGTATTGGCCTCGTTAATAAGCAGCGAGGTTATCAATTCCTCTAATTAGGCTGCGTGCTCCCCGAAGAAATTTCACATTAAAGAGCCAAAAGATGAGTCAAGCGAGGGTGGGGGGGGTGCAGAGGGTTACACAGTGCAGTGGGAGGTGGTGGTGGTGTTTGGAGCCAAATTTCAAAGCCCGTTACCCCGTCTGGGAGGATTAGCATTAAGTTATTGTGCCCCCTACTACCACCCATCTCCCATCCGCCGCACTTCTTCCCTCTTCTCTTGAAAATGACTGTTTCGCTTAGACATTATAGCTAACGGCGGATGTGTCGGTGCGGGGGGTAGGGTGGGTTTGGCGGGGTGGGCTGGGTGGTTGTAATGGGACATGAGCACTGCTGAGGTGTGTAATACGATCAGGAGTTACTGTCGCAGAGCATTGATGTGCATATCTCAGGCTGACACGTTGAGGCCGCGGCGAGGCCATTTGGGTAAGCTTTATGTGGCGTTACGGGGCAGCTTCGGCCTTTTAGGTCACGTCTGCCTTCTGTTTATGTCACGTTTCTGTGCTTAGCCTTTCTTAGCATCTGTGTGTTATTTATTTCAGAAAAACTAAGAAAGTATTTTTGTGACAATCATCGCCGTCTGAACGTTCCTAATTATTCATTTAGGTGGGAGCCGTCCCGTATGATCCACAGGTAAAGGTGGAACCGTGACTTTCTGCTTATAATGTATTTGTGTGTGTGCACGTACACTTTGTACACACTCTTCTACTTGTGTGTCACCATTCATGCGCAAATGTGAAAATAGAGATTAGCCATAAATGGTTCTAATTTATTTGTGCTGCAGCCCAAGCAGCCAGACTGAGCTTCCTGCAAATTTATAGCCAAATGTCATTTTTACATGATGGGTTTGTAACAAATATCTGCTGCATATTGTTAAATTAATCTTCCATTTAAAATTAATGGAGTTAGACTCCCTGGGTTCAATGTAATTTGGTGTTCACGGGCAGCGCGTAACGCGGTGTGAATACAGAATGAGTTGCGGCCAAACGGCCTAATCTTCCATCACCTTGAACCTGAGAGGAGAGGACGCCTCATCCAGCAGTGGCTAATGAGATTGTGCTCACCTCCCGGGAGAAAGAGAGACAGGGAGGGAGGCAGGCGGGGTTTGTTGGGAGGGAGGTTGGATCGACGGAGGAAACGAGGACGGATGCCTTGAAGTACGCCGGTGCGGGGGAAAAGGAGAGCGGGAGATGTATAGAGCAGGCACCTGATAGCAGCTCGTAGCTTCCACCACTTGTCTTGTTTTGTTCAGCTCTAAGTCGTGCCGGAGGACGCGGCTGATGTATGTATGAGAGCCGGGGCACGTTCAGATGAAATGACTTCTATATCATTATTTCACAATCCTCACCTGGCCGTGACAAAGACAGAGGACATATTTCACAGTTAAGGATGCAGTACTCAGCGGGACTGTGTGTCTCTCCATAATTCATAAAATGAGGAAAGATTCCCCTGCACAAGCCAGGCCATATTATAGTGGAAGAAACCACAGGGGATAGCTTTCCTCTATCACATGCTTCTTATACAGCAGGCTCACCTTCCTCACCTTCACTCGTGATATTTAAAAAAGTCAATTTGATGGTAAATTCTGTTCTTCTGAGTAAAATCAGAAGCGTGTGAAGTTCTTTAATTCTTATTTCTGCTGCCTGTGCGCTGCATTGCCCTGCAGCAGACAGAGCCAGCACTTAGAGCTCATATGGTTGGTTTTGGATGAAGGTGTAGCTTTCCTGGCCAGCTCTGTGGTTTAACTGTCCTGCAGTACCATCACAAGATTGTCCCACAGTAAAGCCCATGGACATGCGTAACAGAGACATCAATTCCATTTGCAATTAGGGCTGCCACAAACAATTATTTTGATAGTCGACTAGTCACCGATTATTTTTGCGATTACTCGACTAATCAGATCATCATCCATTGGACGTAAAACTACAGCTTATTGCACCAGCAGCATCTGCTCTTATATAACTATCATTAGCTTACAGCTTTAAGTGTTTAAGGTATGTGCTAACTAAAAATAAAGACAAGATGATAGTTTATTAAATTTTAATGAAATTTGCAGATTGTTTCGGTGAAGTTTAATAAACTCCTTGCTATCTAAAATATAACAGGACACCGGAGTAAATTCTCGAGCATCTCACACTTCTGATAATCAGCTGTCTGCTTGATGTTTATTCAGCTGTGTAAAAACTATAACTTTAATCTCAGCCAAACCGATTTACTCAGGAACAAATAAAATACTAAAAAAAAAGCCAAACAATAACATTTTGAAGTTATCTAAGTGACTTATGTATGTTTAACCTGAGAAAGACGGCGGTGGGTTTGAAAACGATTTGCCGGGAGTCCGGTGTTCTCACGGGCTCTGGTGAGCCTTGCCCCCGGCGAGCTATCGAGCTAGTGGGTAACAGACGTCTCCGAAAACGTCGGAGCGCTTTTGAAAATATGTGGTGTGTTGATAAACTGAGCAGATATTTGAGGTTTACACAGCTACATTCTCGCCTGAAAATATGTTAAACGTTTATTTTGTGACCCAGAAAGAATAATAAGAGTAATATTAAAACTAACTAGCTGCCGCCATTGTTGTAAACTGAACTGGGCTGCGCTATGAATTCTGGGACACAGCTTCTTCTTCTTCGGGGTTTAACGGCAGCTGGCATCCTTGTATATGCAGTGCTGCCATCTTCTGTTTCAGTCCGTTATTACACTCTTAAATCTACTACTTATTCCTGCGTCTTTTGTGATCTTACAAAGCTTCAAACGACGCGTCGACTATTAAATCAGTCGTCGACGATTTTGATAGTCGACGTAATCGTGACTAGTCGACTAATCGTGGCAGCCCTATTTGCAATACTTAAAAAAAAAAAGATTTTCAGGGAATATTTCCTCATCTCTAAAATATTGGAAATTATGTAGCAAACTGTATACATTTGTATTTTTTAAGTGATAATATAAACAAAAACAAACTTAAATGCAAAGAACGTCGAGGTAAATTATGCTTATGTATGAATGTGTCAGTTTCTAGTCCAGTGCTTAACTCAGGTTTCTGACTGGCTTTCTAGCAATTACCTTGTTTTAAACATGAACAAGACAGAGACCATGATCATAGCTCCTCCTGATCTATATTCTAAATTCAGTCAGGTTCTTGCCCCTTTCTGTTCTTCTGCTAAGCTAAATATTCGAAATCATGGAGTAATATTTGACTCTTCTCTGGGCCTTGACTCACACGTAAAATCTCTGTCTCGTTCCTGTTTCTTTCATTTAAGGAATATTTCTAAATTGCGACATATGGTCTCCTTAGCTGAACTGGAAAAAATTGTCCATGCATTTGTGTCATCGCGTTTAGATTATTGTAATTCCCTGTTTACCAGCTTGGATAAATCATCTCTTTCTCGCCTCCAAGCTATACAAAACGCAGCAGCCAGACTACTAACTCGCTCTAGCAAGCGAGCTCACATCACTCCTATTTTATGTTCTTTACATTGGCTCCCAATAGATTTTAGAATTTGTTTTAAAATTATTGTTTTAACGTACAGAGCACTAAATGGCCCCAGATTATTTATCCAAGCTTCTCACAAAATACACTGCTGCTCGCCGTCTCCGCTCACAGACTCTGAGTTTGTTGGTTGCTCCCAGAACACGTCTGAAGACGAAAGGGGGCGGAGCCTTTCAGTCTGTGGCACCAAGGCTGTGGAACAGTCTACCTCTACAACTAGGTTTGGTTGACTCTGTGGTATCCTTTAAAAAACAGTTAAAAACTTTACTGTTTAAACAAGCTTTCTGTTGACCAATGCTTTTTACATTTTTATATTTTTAATTTACATTTAAACTCTATATTGTGTATATTGTGCATTTTGCTATTTATCGTACTGTTTATTTTAATCTCTGTGTGCAGCGCTTTGTGACTACCTGTCTATGAAAAGCGCTTAATAAATAAACTTTACTTACTTACTTACTTCATTAGTGATCAGTGTAGTTTGATGCTACCTGCTCGCAGCATCCATGAGTATGGATACACTGATTAGGGGTAAGAGGAATTGGCTCTGGATTAAAATACTGTGTACAGATACTTCTATTAAGCTATGCCCAGTCATCGTGCATGCGGCGAATGACAAAATCAAGGAAAAAGGAAAGCAGCTGTTAACGTTCTGTGCAAGGAAATGTGTCCTTTTTGAACACGGACACGGCACCGGACGGTACTGGAATATGTGTCATTAGACTTCCTAACATGCAAGTTACATAGTCGGGACAATGGGTTTCATAAAATATGGGAGCCATTTATGGTGAACGCTGGTTTGGATATTGGCACTATTTCCTCCCTGGTTTAATACAAGCATGCCACTGCTACCTTACATGTGTGCTAACTTGATCTCATAATCAAAGTGTCTGATTTTCTATTTATTTACTTGTATTTTTGAGCCGGGTTTCTGTTGTTCTGTTGGTTTTGTTGTGTTTAATGTTGGTGTTATTGAAAAAGTTTAAAACTCAATAAATACATGAAGAGAACCAAACCATGCCCAGCACCACGTAGCTTCTCTATTAGCATTAATACAGTTTTGGATTTTCTGTTAATGACCCACTCATTTCATCACACCCTCAGCACTTTTCCTCCCTTTGGCTGTTCTTTTTCATTTTCCTGGCTTGCAGATACTAATTTACACACCTACAGTCTCGTTTGTTTGTTCATTTGTTCATTGATTCTATTGATCTGCTCTATTGATCCCTTCCTCTCATGTTCCTTATGCTAGCGTATAATCAGTGCACCTTGGTCTTGCTAGTGTTGTGTAGAAGCTGAGCAACATGTCGAAAGCCTTAAAATGCTGCACATTATCCAAAGCTGATGCTCTCAGGCCCCTCCTCCCTAAGAGGAAACGACACGTTTCCACAGTTCTCAGCAGCTAATGAAACACACGATGTGCCATCCATCTCTTAGCATGTCTTGGTGATCTTTCGTGTCTCTGAGGCACTACTTCGCTCAGTGACTTGCTAGCGCCGTTTGTCCAATGTGCTTCTGCCGTCTCTCCCTTTAGGAGTCAGTGGCTCAGTATAGATCAGCAAACGAGTTGCTGTTGAGCCAGCGTTAAAAAAAGGTGAAAGATTTTGCATTTGTCTGTAAAAAATTGATCTGCACAGTTTATACTGATAATCACAGCCCCTCCCCAACTGCTTTTATGACTTCCTCCTAGGTCAAAATGTGTTGAGTGGGCGGCGGGTTATAAAGTTCCAGCCGGCAACATTTGTTTAATTACTTAAATCCGTCCGATCAAAGCTTTTCCAGCAATTATCTCAGTGCTTTCAGGTTCCTAACAAAGCAGTACATGGATTAAAGCAGCTGGACTTGCTCACAGCAAACATTGCCCTTTACAGGGTCAAATGGGGGTTATTAACATGTGAGCTCAGTGTGTAGGTGGTGTATTGAAATTGCCAGCAGATGTGTTTGGCACGGATAGACTTCTTAGCAGTCGGGCATGAGACAGGCATTAAAAGAGAATTGCAACCTTAAAATGAATCTTACAATTGAGGTTTCATTGAGGTCAGCTCTGTTAATGGAGTTAAGTGCATTTATCTAAAGGCTTATAAAGCGTGTTCTCACTTCTCTCTGAGCTGCATTCACACTGGGACATGACAATCACAGACCACACAAACTCAGGGACATTAAACTTTGAGTGAATGTAGGCAAAATAATCCCTGAGAACCCAGCACACAGTTTGCAATCAGTCAATCAATAAATCAATCAATCAATCAATTACAGAGCTCACTGATCTGTAATTGGATACTAATCTGCCTGCAAGATACAAGATCCCCCTGCTCAGGAAGGCACATGTGCAGTCTTAAGTTGGATGGAGGAACATTAAGGTTCTTTATAACTTTTATGTAACGTGATTTTTTCTTGTCTCTCTCCTTTAAACTGAAACTACCATAAACAATTAGAGACTTACAAATTGAACAAGAGATCAACTAATTATTTCCCCCATTTATTAAGCGAGTTAAGTCTGGCTGTGATCGGTCCTGGGGTGGCAAATGAAACCAAGCTTTCCAAAACACGTTGTTAATCAGGTTTGTAAAGCTTTGTTCCCCTTAATAAATGAAGTCATCATTTAAAGTCTGTGTTGTTGTTGTTTTGTATTTACTTTTTGATTGTATTAGAATTTTTGGATGATGTGAAATGTGTGTGACAAATGTGCAGAAAAGTAAGAAATCAAGGAGGAAAATACTTTAAGTTCATTTTAAAGCAGGTGTGTATCAGCATGCATTACTGTTATACAGTCAGAATGATTTCAGTTACAAAATAATGAAGCATATTAAACGTTAAGCCGTTTAAAGTGTTGGTGGTTTTTGCCTCAACATTTATAGTTTATCAGCATGAGGAGCACAACCTTGTAAACTGTCCATGCAGAGCTTCCTGCTACATTCGGTTTGTTAAAATGCTCGTCAGTCTGGGAAAACATGAACTGCTTGATTTGTAGAAAACGTCTTGGACTGTAATGTGTTGATCATCTTATTTTGTTAGATAGATTAAACCACTGGGTGGGCGTATCGGGTACCGGTTTAAATCCTATTTGTCAAATCGATCTTTCTCTGAGGCTTCCTCTAAGTTCAGATCCTCCGTCAGCTCTCTCGCCTATGGGGTGCCTCAGGGCTCTGTCTTGGGACCATGATTGTTTTTGTTATATTTACTCCCTCAACTCCCGCAACTTCTTAGCTCTTACTCTGATATTTCATATCATTGTTATGCAGATGATATTCAGCTATATATCTCTGATGTTTCTAAGCTCCAAATCCTGCAGCCCTGCTTAGATTCTGTTAGAGATCGGCTGGCTGGTAATTACCTTCAACTAAATGCTGATAAAACGGAAGTCATTGTCTTTGCTCCTGAGAAATTTGTTCCCCTCGTGGTTAAAAATCGAGGCCCTCTTGCTTCCTATATTAAATCCTCCATTAGGAACCCTGGTGTTACACTTGATCCAGCTCTGACGCTGGACACACACGTCAAATCTTTGGTTCGCTCTTGTTTTTACCATTTAAGAAATATCGCTAAGCTGAGTCCCATTGTGTCACGTTCTGAATTGGAAATGATTATTCATGCTTTTGTTTCATCTTGCTTAGACTATTGTAATTCCTTGTTTACTTGCTTAAGTAATGCCTCCCTGGAACGACTGCAGGGTGTTCAGAATGCTGCTGCCAGGCTTCTGACAAAGCATCACAAATGCTCCCATGCCACTCCCCTGCTGATTCAGCTGCATTGGCTCCCTGTCGAGTTCAGGGTCCAATTTAAGATCATAATCATGTCTTATAGGGCCCTGCACGGTGTAGCTCCAACTTTCTTAAGTGATCTTCTTCTTTCTCATCACCCCAGCAGGTCCCTGAGGTCTTGTGACCAGGGGTTTCTGGTTGTCCCGCATACAAGGTTAAAAACAGAAGGTGACAGAGCGTTTGTATTAGCGGCTCCCAGACTCTGGAACTCGCTCCCTTTGAGTCTGAGATCTGTGGACTCAGTCACGTCTTTTAAAAATCTGTTTAAACTCGCTTTTGGTTGATTTTGTTTTGTTTTAGATTTTAATGTCTGTTTTCTGCCTCTGTAAAGCACTTTGTGATTTTATCTTGAAAGGTGCTATATAAATAAAATTTTACTTTACTTACTTTAATGTAGAAGCTGCAGCTGCTGTCAGCTTTCAGGAGTTAAATCTCTGCAGCAACATCAGATACAGAAACTTACCACCTCACTGTAATAGCTGAATAAACAGGCCATTGCTGTGCAATAAAACTTTTTCAGGGCTTTTGTATTTATTTGAAGAGTAAAGTTTTATCACACTGCTTCACGAGGCGGCTGTAAACACAGCTTTGCAATAAACATAA
Organism: Perissodus microlepis; assembly: GCF_051167445.1. Classification (NCBI taxonomy): domain Eukaryota; kingdom Metazoa; phylum Chordata; class Actinopteri; order Cichliformes; family Cichlidae; genus Perissodus; species Perissodus microlepis. The sequence goes on from NC_140470.1 coordinate 1,897,227, forward strand.
ACAGCTATAGTGGATCGGCTGTTTTTGTTGCTGTGCCAGATGTTTGTTTTAACCGTTACAGTTAAAAACATCAGGCTCAAGAACATCTGGTCTGCATCCTGACTGCTTAAACCATTCAGTACGTAGATGATGTGTTATGGTTGCAAATTGATGTGTACTATACAGTATATGTATCTTAGGAAGTTACATATTTGGATGAGGAAACATTTGATACAGGGTCTACTGATAAAGCCAGTGTGCTATATTTTGACTTATTATTTGAAAAAAGTAAAACTGCACACAAGGCGTTTTAGTTTTGTAGATGCACAAATGTTGATATTCTGTGTAAAATGTTTATAGAATAGAAGCAGGGATTTGTAAATTGTGTAAAATTCATATTTAATTGACAGTGGTGCAAAACTGAAAAGTTGTTTTTCAAAAAGAAAAGTGGTTCTCTTGAATTTGACGCGTCGTCTCACAACTAACTGCATTAACCATATAACCATTAACCATAATATAACCAAGCATAATAAAAGTGTGTCAGAGGTAAAGACAGAGCCGACCACTGTTGAAGCGCCACTCAAGGTCCACGAACTTAACAACCACGAGTTGTAACTATGTTCCTTAATGTAAAATTGCAAAGAATTTGATTTTTATTATCAGGGATACACAATTTAACACTTAACAACATCCAAAGAATTCTTTGTAAACAATCGTCATGGGCAGAAATCAAAAACATAAATGATGGTGTAGAAATCTGTCATGTGAAGAAAAAGCAGCCACATGTTCTGATGTCACAGGTCAAAGATCAGCAGTAACTGCTGAGCTCCACTCCCGCTCATCCCTTTGAGTTAACCTTAACTTATTATTCCAACAAGTTTCGCTACTAATTTATGTTTCCTTATTAGATATAAGGCTGCGTATCAGAGGTGATGTTAGCGTGATCCAGATGTTTTAGCCAGTTATACATGAGTGTTACAGCATCTTAGTTTTGTTGAGCTGTTTCTTGCAGCACTGAACATTACTCGTGATCTCCTCACACACATGTATTTTCAGACAAAAATAGCGTTACTGCCCTGCAAATCTCAGAAACAGTGTGTCCAACCGGATACCCAGGATGGCATTACCTTGGCCTCCTGTGAGGAGCCTTGGAGACTTTAACTGGCACATTGAACACATATCTAGGACTGCTTATTTGGGCAGCATTTCCAGAATTCGAAACATCCTGTGTTGGTTTGTTGGTGCATGTTTATTAATGTTTTTGCTTCTACAGTAGGATGGACTATTGTAACTCGTATCAGACTGTTCTAAAAGCTCCTGAAAATCCTTCTGTTGGTGCAGCCACAATCCTGCCAAGGACCAGACAGAGAAATTGCAGTTTTAGCGCATTAGCTTCCCTTCATTGGCTTCTTGTTAAATCCAAAAATCCTTCTCCTCACACACACAGCATTGAATGGTCAGACCATCATATATTAAAGTCCTCTATCCTAATAGAGCACATTGAATTGAGTTCAGGCTTACTGCGTCCGTGACGGTAAAAAATCGAGGGTTTGTCTTACACTGATTTTTTTGTGCAACAGTAAAGCAGCCTCCCTGCTGGGATCACACTGTAGTCCTGCACAGTTTTTAGCTTTAAGTTTGTTTTTTTGTTTATGCTAAAATAAAGAAATGAGGGAATTAATTATTTGAATTTGAATTTGTACGTTTGCTCACTTAAAAGAAATCTTAGGCAGGATGTCAACCAAAAATCCAGAAAAACAACACATTACATAAAAATTCTAAATTGATTTGCATGCCGTTGAGTAAAATGAGCCCCAAGCACAACGTGACTTAGTACTTGGTGGTGAAACCCTTGTTAGCAAGCACAGCGCTAAGAAGTTTCTTGTAGTTGGTCACCAGGTTTGCACACATCTCAGGGGGGATTTTGGTTTCTTGGCTGCTGCTTGGCAACTCAAAGCTTCAGTTCCCTCCACAGATTTTCTGGAGACTGGCTAGGCCACTCCATGACCTAAATTTGCTTCTTTAGCCACTCCTTTGTTGCCTTGGTGGTACGTTTTTAGTCATTGTCATGCTGAAAGAGTTATCCACAACTCATCTTTAGTGTTCTGGCTGAATAAAGGAGGTTCTCATCTATTATTTTAAGTTGTCCTGTGACCCCAAACATGGGTGGTGTTCTTTGGTTCATACTTTCTCTTCCTCCAAACACGGTGGGTCGAGTTGATGGCAGAGAGCTTGATTTTGGTTCCATCAGCACTTTCGCTCAAACCCTCTGAATCATTTGTATTTTCACCGACAGTTTTAAGCTACTGCTGCAAGATTTAAATCGATTGGTGTGTTACCAGTGCTGGTGGTGACTGTGGTCCTAACTTCCCTCAAGTCATTGACGAGCTCCTCCTGTGTAGTTTTAACAAATGAAATCATCTTCACCCTGTGAGGCAAATCTTACATGCAGCTCCAGACTGAAGGCGACTGATGGTCATTTTGTATTTCTTTCATTTCTGAACAGCTGCTCCAACGTTGTCACCAAGCTTCTTCTTGATGCTCTTGTAGCCCGTTCCAGCCGTGTGCAGGTCTACAGACGTATGACCTTTGTAAGCTCTTTGGTGTGCCCTGAATATCATGGTGTCTGTGGACAAATGTGCTTTATACACATTATGAGCTGGATCCAGAATATCTGTGATTGCTTGATTGTAATCTATGGGCACACATAGTCAGTCTGTGGTAGCCAGAATTCAAATGCTGATTTCAATGACATGCAAATCAATTTCTAATTTTAATGTAACAACTTTTCTGGATTTTTGGTTTGTTTTCTGTTTTTCTTCATTAAAATTAAACTAATATGAAAATTAGAGACTGTTCACTTCTTTGTAAGTTCAACAGGGAACCAAATCAATTGAATCTCCTAACTGTATGTTGCTAATACTGAGTACTGCTATTTTTTTATTTAATTTTCTCAAATGTACGTTAAATCTCTAAACTTCACTTAGACCAGGGTTATGTTTTAGATAAGAAATATATTTCTTAGCATATAGTCAGGAGTAAGAGCAGGTGCTACTTATTTGACTGACAGAGCTTTGGAGTTTGAACCATGCTTTTCTGAAAATTCAAAGAGTCTCAGAGTTAAAGCTCAAGGCTTCACAGAAACCAGTTCATTCAGCAGCCTTGGCTCTGCTCAGTATTAAGTCGTCAAAGCTGTTGTTTTCACGTTTCCTGGAAGTGTTACTCGTCGTGTATTCTGGAGGATTCCAGCTGAAGGCTTGGAAAGTTTAAAAGGCAGACAAAATAGTTTTCCTTTGATGTCTCCTTCGCTGGCACCTTCCATCTTTTTAAGTGATTTGAGAACTTTCTGTTGATGTTCAGCGTGCGTTCGTACTGAAACGTTTCCTTTCCACAAGCCTTCAGCTTATGACTTTCACCTTGTTTCCCCAAAAAATCACCTTTGACTTCCTCTGTCTTACATCTGCACAGCCCTAGGCTCTACCCAAGGCTGTTCTCAAAGCCGTGTGAGCAGTATTAAACCCACTTTAACAACTGAAATACGACCAGAGCTATCCTGGAAAAAACATGTAAATAATACCATTTTTGCCTCTCAGCAGGTGCACAGTTGACCTTTCCTTTGAGATTTCACTGTTTTCTGAATCACTGTTTGTATTAATATAGCATGTAAATGATTCTATGTATTGATGGAGCCTGCTTTTTACTGACAGCATGTCTGTTTTATGTAGCAGCGAAAGACTTGACCAGATTAAAATCTCATCGCTGTATAAGTCTTTATTAAATAACACTGAACTCAAAATCAATGTCACAGCCAATGGCAGCATTCAGAGGATGATGTTGTCAACTCGAAATTCCCCAAGGAAACATGTCGAACATTTCAAAAGCCTTACGAGGGCGTATGGGGACGATGAATAATTGCATCTCTTCACCAAGTGAAGTGTGATAACATCGACTCCTATCAAATTTAACTCGCTTCCTTTTTTGCATGCACTCTTTTCCTTTCCGAGCTTCACAACTTGTGATTCAATGACCTGCTTAATGATCAGCTCTTGGGAGTTTCAAAGACTAAGTACAGATTCGCATTTTGAAACGCAGGCTTAGCAGTAGCAGTCTCCACTGCCAAGAAAGGATTTTCCCTGGTGCCCTGACGGTGAAGTAGTTAAGCTCCTCGTTGTAGCATATCCAAGTCTTTATGCTGCGGTCTGCATTCCTCTTTTTTCATTCAGTCTTTCTAATGAAAACACCAAACGAAATCACAGAGTTTGTCTTATCCCATCCTGTCTGCTGCTTTGTGCTGTCTGCTTATTGGAAAAGAACTGGAATGCTGTTAATTGCACAAAAGTCAGAGCTAGTGACACACCAGAAACATGCCGGTTATTGGTGATCCCAAACTGTGTGTCAACTCCCTGCAGAGGAACCAGGTATTTCATTGCATAACGTGAGGAAATTGTCCTCAGCTTACACTTGAATCAAAAGGAAACAGGAGGAAGAGGCCTTGAAACATTTATGAGATGTGACGGATCCGACCTGTGGGAAAACATCCCTGATCTGATTGTCGAACTTGGAGTGGACCTACTGTGCCCCGAGATGCATGAAAGGCTACCGTTAGACCGTGAGCCTCAGTGGTTTTCCTAATTTATATCTCTTGTTGCTGACGCATACTCCTGTCCAGTGGAAAATACTGCAGCCTTCCCAAGTGAATAGCCTGCGGGTGACAAATAGCTCCTGCTTTACACTCCATTTGGTCTGAGGCAGCTCACGCCCTCCTCCCTGTCTTCCCCCACTTCCATCCTTGAGCTTCCATCATACCCTGCCCCTCCTGTTTCCTCTCCAGGCACTGACCTTTCAGATGATGCCTCTCCTGGCCTCCCTGGCCAGTAGCTCCCCTGGGAGCTATAATGGACTCAGTGTTAATTGCCTGTTGAAGGACAGAGGCAGTTCTGCACAGGCTGATTGCAGACTCCCTCGGGAAGACAGATGTCCGTTTGTGTGATCGCTGCTCTAATGCAGCACGGCTGGAGAATCAACCCAGCATGTGCTCGCACACATATAGACCAACACAGTTCAGGTCATTCACAGTGTGTGAGTGTAAGATGTATGGTTTTGGATAGAGACATCAAATTGTTTTGCTGGTGCAGGGTCTTGTTATATTGACAGACACTCGCCCTTTTAGTCGTTTGCTTTCTTGAGGGTCACTGAATTAGGGCTGCCACAAACGATTATTTTGATAGTCGACTAGTCACCGATTATTTTTGCGATTAGTCGACTAATCAGATCATCATCCATTGGACGTAAAGCTACAGCTTATTGCACCAGCAGCATCTGCTCTTATATAACTATAATTAGCTTACAGCTTTAAGTGTTTAAGGTATGTGCTAACTAAAAATAAAGACAAGATGATAGTTTATTAAAGTTTAATGAAATCTGCAGATTGTTTTTAATAAACTCAGCCGTCTGCTCCTTGCTATCTAAAATATAACAGGACACCGGAGTAAATTCTCGAGCATCTCACACTTCTGATAATCAGCTGTCTGCTTGACGTTTATTCAGCTGTGTAAAAACTATAACTTTGATCTCAGCCAAACCGATTTACTCAGGAACAAATAAAATACTAAAAAAAAGGCCAAACAATAACATTTTTAAGTTATCTAAGTGACTTATATATGTTTAACCTGAGTAGCGAAAGATGGCGGTGGGTTTGAAAACGATTTACCGGGAGTCCGGTGCTCTCACGGGCCCCGGCTAGCTATCGAGCTAGTGGGTAACAGACGTCTCCGAAAACGTCGGAGCGCTTTTGAAAATATGTGGTGTCTTGATAAACTGAGCAGATATTTGAGGTTTACACAGCTACATTCTCGCCTGAAAATATGTTAAACGTGTATTTTGTGACCCAGAAAGAATAATAAGAGTAATATTAAAACTAACTAGCTGCCGCCATTGTTGACAACTGAGCTTGGCTGCGCTATGAATTCTGGGACAGAGCTACTTCTTCTTCTTCGGGGTTTAACGGCAGCTGGCATCCTTGTACATGCAGTGCTGCCATCTTCTGTTTCAGTCCGTTATTACACTCTTAAATCCTACTACTTATTCCTGCGTCTTTTGGGATCTTACAAAGCTTCAAACGACGCGTCGACTATTAAATTAGTCGTCGACGATTTTAATAGTCGACGTAATCGTGACTAGTCGACTAATCGTGGCAGCCCTACACTGAATAATGCTTCTCTGCTGAGCTACAGCCTCGGAAATAGTTGAAGGGATAAAGACATATTAAAGGGAAATGAGTCAACACTGTAGCACTTGCAGCATAGCAGGCCAGGTGAGAGGTTCATTTTAAAATAGCTAAAAATAGCTTCGCTGGACGTATGACATGAGGTTATCTGTCAGCCTGGAGAAGGAGAATGCAGTCTCAGTATTGAGCTTTTAAGAAAATGTCAGGAGGAGCAGCCAGGTGAAAACTCTCCACTCCGTCCCCCCACAGCTAAAGAACAGCCTGTGTGTGCATGGCCTATGGCTGGACCTTGATCTTTACGGTTTGAAGTTGAAAGTGGGTTCCACGGCCCGGCGGCCAGAGAGCGATTTCTGCTAGATAAGGACTACCTTTCATCCCATGTTCACATCTGAGCGTTGCTGTCACGGTGAGGTTGATTTGCATGAACAGCCTGCCTCCTGGGCAGAACGAGCTAGGAGATGCTGTGGATTTATTTTGCCACGCTGGTGATTTTGAGCTAGCCCGTAAAATTTCAAAAGAATTGAGATCTCAATATTGACCATGACAGCCCTTAAATGTTTTGCCACAGCCACGAAGCACATGATGTATGTTTATTCATCCTTAGTGAACCCTTTATTTCTGTTCTGTGCCTGCGAGATGTTTCCATGCCGTATTTATCATGGCCTTCGCTCAGTGTCATCATTTTCAATATGCGTATCTTTTCCAAGGAGAGCAGTAGTAAGTGCCTAAAAACAAGCTTCAGTTAACTAGAGATGCTTAATGCTTTTAAAATCCGTTTTGGTTAAGTGGACATGATAAATCATTTCCATTACACACATGACTAATTTTTTTTAATTTAGCCAGGGATTCAATTAGCTGGTGTCTGATGGGAGGACTGTGGGTGGAAGAGAGGTCCAGCATGCTACATACAGCAGCATAATCACATTAAAAAGCCATGAAGGGCCCCTTGTTAAGACCAGGAAATCAACTTGAGTTAGGAAAAGAATAATTTCAGACGTCATAAGTCTCATGGGTAAATTCAGCCACGAGTAGGTTTAGACTTGAAGCTTACTGTAGATAAATTTTTGCAATTATATCATGGACACGGAGAGTACTCGTTGTGAGAATGGAGGGGGCGGCTTAATTTAAACAGAGTGCATTTGTTTGTATTTGTGCTTTATACACACGTGAGAAATATCAATGCTTTCACAATGTTGGGGGATTTTCAAACCCTTTTTTGCCTTTATTGTCCAAAATGTTAAACTGTGCTGATTTATACAGTTTTAACAGTTTATCTGCATCTTTGTGAAACATTAAGCAGTCAGGGTGTTGCTGAGCCAGGAAGATTATCAGCTCATAGCCACAGTATGTCAGACCTGAAACCCTTATTTACCTGATGCGCTAGTTAGTTGAATTAATACCTTCCTTAGTTTGGCTGGTCGCCATAAAATATTGTCTGCTTGTCTCAGTGTGACACGGTACTCACAGTGTTTTGTGTATTTTAGTTTTATTCTTTGACTATTGTATGTTCTCAGTGTTTCCTGTTTTATTTTGAAACAATCTGTGTCTATATCATTGTGCTTAGGTTCACTTCCCCTGTAACGTTGTTGGGGTCATTAGCTGTTTTTAGTCTGTGTGTTTCTGTGCACTCGTTGTCAGGTCGTCGTCAGTGTAGTCGTCGTTTTCTGTTTTCTTTCTTGTTGTTTGCCTTCATTCAGCCCAAATAAAGGCTCGCGTTTGTTTCGCAATCCAGCTCCGCCTCCTGCAGTGTCTGCTCTTGGGTCCATTTAAAAAATACATGGGCGCACCCCGCCGTCACACAATGTTTCAGCTTCACTTTAGAACAGTGGAAGGAAAGTGTTACAAGTCAACAGTCTTTATGATGAGTGTGTCTAAGGCAGCGGTCTCCAACCTTTTTTGCGCCACGGACCTGTTTATGCCCGACAATATTTTCACGGACCGGCCTTTAAGGTGTCGCGGATAAATACAACAAAATAAAACTAGTACCGGTACCGAAAAAAAGAAGATTTATTCATAACACACGTGAAAAGATCCAGGAAAACCGAGTAAACGATAAAAACGATAACAAAATAACGCTGAAAACCGATAAAAACCCTGAAAACCATACATTTCTCACTCGAGCCTCAACTCTCGCGGCCCGGTACCAAACGACTCACGGACCGGTACCGGTCCGAGGCCCGGGGGTTGGGGACCGCTGGGCTAATGTACACCGGTCAGGCATAACATCTCAGTCCAGTCGGGCATCTGTGGGATGGACGAACAAGTTCGATCCAAGGAGGCCGCGCCTCACAGCTTACAGGATCTGTTGGTAACATCTTGGTGCAGCTACCACGGCACACCTTCAGGAGTCTTGTAGGGCTGCCACGATTAGTCAACTAGTCGCGATTACGTCACCGACTAATTTAATAGTCGACGCATCGTTTAAAGCTTTGTAAGATCCCGAAAGACGCAGGAATAAGCAGTAGGATTTAAGAGTGTAATAACAGACTGACACAGAAGGTGGCAGCACTGCAGAATTCATAGTGTGGCTCAGCCAATTCCAGTTTCAAACAAACGCGGCAGCTACTTAGTTGTAATATTACTCTTATTATTCTTTCTGGGTCACAAAATAAATTTCACATATTTGCAAAAGCTCTCCGACGTTTTCGGAGATGTCTGTTACCCACCAGCTCGATAGCTGACTGGGAGGTCGAGGCTCATTAGAGCCGGTGAGAACAGCGAACCCCCGGCACATCATTTTCAGATCCCGCCCGCGATCTTTGGCTACTCAGGTTAAACGTGATATATAAGTCACTCAGATAATTTAAACATGTTATTGTTTGGCTTTTTTTAGTATTTTATTTGTTCCTGAGTAAATCGGTTTGGCTGAGATTAAAGTTATAGTTTTTACACAGCTGAATAAACGTCAAGCAGACAGCTGATTATCAGAAGTGTGAGATGCTCGAGAATATACTCCGGTGTCCTGTTATATTTTAGATAGCAAGGAGTTTATTAAACTCCACCAAGACAATCTGCAAATTTAATTAAAATTTAATAAACTATCATCTTGTCTTTATTTTTAGTTAGCACAGACCTGAAACACTTAAAGCTGTAAGCTAATGATAGTTATATAAGAGCAGATGCTGCTGGTGCAAGAAGCTGTAGTTTTATGTCCAATGGATGATGATCTGATTAGTCGACTAATTGCAAAAATCATCTGTGACTAGTCGACAAAAGGTGGCCAACACAATGTTAGGCAGGTGGTCACAGCTGATTGGTGTATTTGGTGACTTATTCAGCTTTCTACTGCCCTGTGGTTCTCAGTACATGCTTACATATCAAACATACAATTCCTCTTCTGTTGTGAATAGACTACCTACGAATCAACCCTGTGGTTGCTCACATTTCTGTCTCCTGCTCGCAAAGAAAACTTGTGTAACGGTTGTCGATCATAAGAAATTGGAGCCGAGGATGACGAGTTTGATGGCTTTTTGTGATTAATAAGAACTGCCACGCCTTTTTAGGTTTTTGTTAAAAGTGTGAAATCCATTATCATCCTCCCATAAGAACTATAAGAAAGCTAATAGTAGGTGGTGGTCGGTGTGAAATGAGCCTTTGGACTGGGCAGGCACCAAAGGGATAATGCAGCCATTCAGACTCTTTCTAGCAGGGGCTCCCTTTGTGCCCAGAACAGAAATGCTGCCTCACTGGGGCCCCTGAAAGCTTCGATTTCGTTCAATTTGTCTAAAAGCTGCTGACTTATGTGACAATTTAAAGACTCGGGATGTTAACGTTTCTTTAACCCACCGACTGCTGAATGGCTATTTTGTCGTGCCCTGCGATCGGCCCGTCATTCCTCACATGGTCATACCAGAAAGAAAAGGATGAAGAAAGCGAGCTGAAGGCTTCAGAGAGGGCACCCTGGTGGGAGCTCCTCACAGATGACCAGGGCGCTCTGAAGAGGCCCACGTGACTTTAATTTTGGAGAAAGCGTGAGAACTGGAATAGGAGCGAAGGTTTGATTTGCTTCCCGGTTAGTGCTGGCAAATGTATCCATTTCTACATGAGTTATGCTTCATTCAGTGGCTCTGATCACTAGAGTGACTCTTAAAGCAAGCCAAATGTGACACTTGGCTTCTCTCTTTTTATAGTTCACAGGGATACATGGTAAAATCCCAGACAAGGCTTTCACATCTCACTAGATTGCATACATGCCCTAGTGGGCACAGTAAAACTCTACAATGGAAGATGTTTACCATAAAGTTTATTGTTAATACCGGTTTGTTTCTTTCTTTATTTCCAAAGTAATAACTGTCAGCAGTGCCAGTGACGTCCCACTCAGAAATATCGTTCCATAATTCTGAGCCAGGATGTAAAATTGATATTAGTCTTTTACAAGTCAACAATGGAAAGGTCCCTGTGCACGCAAGGATTTTGACATAGATACAGCACACACACACACACACACACACACACACACACACACACACACACACACACAGGTTAGACCACTTCTACAGAGCCGCGTCCCTCACTGCCGTTTGATTAATCATTACCGGCTAACCATGGAGCTGTCCCTGATGCACATGCAGAACAAGAACCTCACAATGGAGGTGCAGCGAACTGTTAAAAGCTATTATGTCTTTGAAATGAAAGTCAAGGTAACGCACTGTCCTGAAAAACAATGCAGGAGTTCAAGGTTTAAATGGTGCCGAGCACTCCGGGGTGATTTCTGGCACTCTTTAAAGGGCAGCTAAACAAAAAAATGGCCAGTGTCAGGACAGGATAATAAAACTGAAACAGCCTTTCAGAGAACAGCTCTCCAAAAATCTGCAATGACATTTAATATTGCAAATACTAATTATGCATTGGGGTAGGGTTCAGACAAAATGGACTGGACTTGAGTGTGAAGATGAAAGAAAATCTAGAAAGGCACAGAGACGTGACATATCCCAACGTTTTCTTCCTCTAAGACATTTTTAGGCAACCATTATGGCACCTGTTAGTGGGTGGGTGATATTAGGGAGCAAGTCAACATTTTGTACTCAAAGTCGAGGTGCTAGAAGTGGGAACAATGGGCAAGCGTAAGTTTGACTGGGGCCAGACTGTGATGGAGAGATGTCTGGGTCGGAGCATCTCCAAAAATGCAGCTCTTGTGGGGTGTTCCCAGTCTGCAGTGGTCAGTATCTATCAAAACTGGTCCAAGGGAGGAACAGTGAACCAGCAACAGGGTCATTGAAAGGTGGCCTGCATAGTTCGAGACAGCAGAGAAGCTACTGTAGATCAAATTGGGGATCACCTGGCACCAGGATGCACGATGGGAAGAAGGCAAGCCAGTGCTGTGGATGTTACTTTGACACGTACCACCTACCTAAGCATTGTTGCAGACCCGGGGTATTGCACGTTGCCAAATGGCAGAAATGGTTCAGGAATAGTTTGAGGTCTCCAACATCAGGACGTCTGATCCATGGAGGCCTTGTTGCTAACATGTTGGTGCAGTCGCCACAGCACAGCTTCAGGGGTCTGGTGCAGTCCATGCCTCGATGGGTCAGGGCTGTTCTGGCAGCAAAAGAGGGGCCAGCCTAATATTATGTAATTTTATAATTATTATGATAATTTTATGGAATATGGAAACGTGTTGTGGTGATGTGAAGAAAGAATCCTGAACAAGTGACAGAAAATCGGACAAAAATCTGATTAGTGGGCAGATTAAAGCAAAATATTACTAATATTGCACTATAGTTTTAAATGTATAAATATTCATTTATTCTTCTGCATTAAGCTTAAACACAACGGAATAACAGATGGTTTAATACAAGAGGAATAATTAACTTTATTAATCCACTGAAGTTGCCAAGAATAGTAGGTACAATTAAGTGTTAGCTGGCAATGCTCCTACCACTACAGTGTGTGTGTGTGTGTGTGTGTGTGTGTGTGTGTGTGTGCTGAAAACTTCAGTTGGTCATGAAAGAGTTAACTTGGCAAAGCCCTCGCTTGCTCTGTGTGACACGCTTCATCTCGGAGGCTGAATATTTCATGTGTTAATTAAAATTTGTAGGTCAAGTCTCCTATGACACCTATTTCTCCCGCTATAGGGGAAAAGCAGTGCTGCCCCTCTTTAATTTGCCTTCTTCACCCAGCTGGGATTTAAAGGATAAAGGATGACATTTTCTCCCATTTTGTAAATTAATGCAATTGATCTGTCTAACAAGAACAAAGTTAGGTTTCCAAATACTGCATGATAAAGAGATTAAGCCTTTAAATGGCTTTCCAAAGGCAATCTTTATTGCAAGCCCTAACGTAAGGCCATTGAACTTTCAATTAGAATTTCTAATAGGCTATTGACTGGAATGTATTAAATGTTGCTGCACAGCTGTATAGATCCAGAGAGGGGATTTTTCCTGGATCCAGAGTGCACGACCCCAAAATCCCTCAGCGTGAGATGCACAAACACCTCAGTGCCGTCACCTGAAGGTTTGTTTTGGAAATCATCTGCAACTTTTTGTCTTTTTTGTAAATGCTTTAAACTGCATTATACTGGCCTACCTTTTAATCTACGGTAATCCCATTAAAGCCTTTTGATCCTTGTATCCTTTTATTTGTGGTCTGGATTTTTTCATCCCCATCAGCTTAGTTGATTCTCCTTTTTTGCACTAAGCTTTCATGTTGCTCCAAGATCCTCTGTTAGCCTTAATTTCCAGGGTCCTTCGTATCCAAGCGTGTGAGCTGTTTCTAATTTTCTGTGATAGATCTCCGGGTCTAAATCTTGTCTAATTGCCTCTAATTCCGTATTAACTCTTGTCAAAAATATTTTTAAATGTCATCCTGATTCAGCTCGCTGCGACGCACGGTCAAGGAATGTTCCATCTGTTGTTCATCGTCCTCCTCTGTGCCGATCACTTTTTCCATCTCTCGGCCGTGATTTTCTCTCTTTGTTTTCGCCAGCCTCTTTTTCTGCTACGCACACATTGTAGCTGCAGGTGATTATAAGCTTTGAAAAAGCTGCATCAGGATACAATTTGTCAGGGCCTAACAGCCCATTCTGTTCTGAGGGGTTAACATTCTGTTTGTGTTACAGTGCATTCAAACTCTAATTAAAACAACATTACATTCCCCATCTGCCAATCTCCCATAATCTTCTTTAATTGCTGTAATTAAAGTATATTTACATGTGCAAAATACTTGTAATTTAGCAAATTGCACTCTACACTCTGCAGATTTAATCAGTGGCGCTGCAGTGGAATGGAGTGATTTCAGTGTTTTGATTTCAGCGGTGGGCTGGTTCTGACAGGGTAAGTGGACCTCTGCCTGAGGTCTTGCGGAGGTTAGGAAAACAAGCCATCACACAAGTATTGTCATTGGACTCTGATTGCAGCTCATGTGGCTAATTACAAGCCTGAGCTCCCCGGTGAAGCCAGGCAGAGCTTAGGTATGCGCCTGTTTGTGTGAGTTTCCGTGGACATTGTGTGTATTCAAACAAGCCACTGTGGCCTACTTCATTTGTGGCTCCGTGTGATTGACATCACTTATCCCCTTTCATCTATTAAAAATGTAAAGTGAATTTGCAGAGTTGTATTTGGTATCCCGACGAAGAGAACCGAGATGAGGAGGTAAATACCTGGGAATTAAACCTGCAGCTGGCTAAGCAACTGCTCCTGTAATGAAAGCGTTAAGGACCGGCTCTGGCTGAAGGGGAACGCCATGCTTACTTTCAGATTAATGGCATTAGATAGGGATTAATCTAGAAGAGGGAATTTGTCGAGCTGTAGTTGTATATTAGCATCGCTAATAAGCTAGCTTTAATGTGCCACATGATGACACCGTATTTCAAAGGCTTCCCCTGCACCAAGTTCACCAGCTGCCTCTAGGACGAGCCGGTGTTTGTCCTCGCCGTAGCCGCTGTTACAGCAAGTGCAGTTATTGGAAACGTCTCGGTTAATGTTCTGGTCTCGTCAGTGAGGTCAGCGGGACGGTCGTTTCCGGAAAGGGTCCCTGGCTTTCCCTGACTGTTGCTCAGCAACCAGCATTACCCATGTCCTCCTGCCCTAATTGCATTTCTGTGTGCTCGGGTGAGAAAAGCCCCAATCAGGTCAGATGGAACCAGATGGAACAGCTCAGCAGTTTAGAGTCGGGGGTCCTGCCCCGGATGACCTCCCCTCCAACCTGCAGGTACTGTCAGGTGGAGGCAGGTGGCAGCGGATCTGGTGGAAACTGCCACCATCACCACCAACTAAGTAATTGCTGTTTCCCCGAGAGTTTTTCTGTCCAGCCAGAGCTGCTTATTAGCGTCACGCCAGCAGTATGCACATCATTAGGATCTGCCACAGAGGAAAGTGGGAGAACTGAAGGGAGATTTTGCAGAACAGGCTGGCTGGAATCGATGCTCTCCTAGTTTTAATGAAAACTTTTCTCTAGATATTCATTGTAACAGACACATGCGTTGTTCCTCTGACTGAGGTGTTAATCGCTTGTCCTATTAGTGCTGCAACTGACGTTGAAATTACAGTTTATCTGATTGGTATGGATATAAAAGGGCCAATTTGGAGAAGATATTTTCAAGAAGACTAGAAATAGCTGGTGGGCAGTGGAGTGGAAATTGTGCTATAAGATGGACACAGCCCCAAATCCTCATTAGCTGACATGTAGTTCCTCTTAATTAGTTTCCATTCACTGTAATTAGCATGGATGAAGCTAATCATCTGATGTGAAAGCAATCTAACGCTTGGGATACGACGTCCTTGGCCTCACTTTCATGTCAGGGATGCAAACATTCTTCATTCAGGTGCTTTTCCTGCAGTTTTTCAAAATAAGACACATTACTGTTTTTTATTTCGCTTCTTCTTTTAACCCTCTCAGGCTCAAATTATGTTTTTGTTGCTAATGCACAAAAGAATACCTGCAGTGGTACTTCTGAGTAAAAAAAAAACTCATAAGAGAGATGTATGTGGGGTAATCAGGTTGTTAGCTTGTTGCAAATCTGCAACGCCTGCCTTGAGAGGGTTAAATATAACAGTAGCATATGAAAACAAGAGCCAGGTGAAAACGCACAGAAATGACAGTTTCCTGTTTTCTGTTAAACAAGCAATAGTTGGCAATATATTGTGTCGACAGCGCTGTGATGTTTGAGGCTGGTGTCCCAGATCAAAACAAATGCACGTTGTGTAACACGGTGGAGCAGGACCACTCGCAGGATAAAAGTGATGGAGGTTTTATTGTTGGAAGTGGCTTCTGTAGATGATTGATACTCTCTCTCCTCCTGTCAGACCCTTGAGAGAGATCTTCCTCCCGCTGATGTTGCGTCTGCTGCCACTCACCCTTTGTCTTCCAGTGGTTACAGAGCTCCAACTATTTTTTTCCTTTGCTGTCATGTCTGTGTTTTAAAAATACATGCGGCTTATCCAGAGTCTTGAATGTATGATTCAGTTGTCTAAGTGTGATATTGGGCGGGGTTTATCGGCTTTGTTTTTGATTTTCTCTTTTGTGGTGTTTTTGTCTTTTCCCTTCTGCGTCTTTATTAACACCAAATTGATACCAAGCGATCTTAAATGTGCATGCACTGCAAAATGTCATCAAAGCCTAATCCATTGGTCTCAGACTGAAGGATCTGAGCTGTGGCCCAGCCAAGAGGCTGCTCTCCCTCATTCAGACTGTGCAGCTATGCCTGTTTATCTCCTCCTCTTAATGCTGTCATGACACTGATTATTAAAGTCTGAGGAGAGCTGGATGGGCCGGTGATGCCTATACAGCAAACTGTGTCATATTTCGAATACTTTTGACTTTGTTCTGTCATTCGCTCATCTCTCTCGCTCTTATTCTTTCCTAATATGCTTTTTCTTTCCCACAGGCTGTATCTTTTTGTGTGCGTGTGTGAAATAGAGTATTTGGCATGAACTTTTGCCATATGCCTGTAGATTTGCCAAAAAATATTCAGAGCAGCTCTTTTCTCGCGCCAAGCATTTGGCCATCTGCTTAAGTCCTTAACCAGCAGCATCCAGGGACTTCATCAAGCTTGAACTGTGAAGTCAAATGGTTTTCTTCAGCTCCCAAATCAAGCTAGGCACTGCTGTGCAGATTTACTGCTTTGGCAATTCCAGGCAATCAAACATAAATTTTATCATTCAGTACATAGCCACATTTATGGGTTCTGCACTTAATGACAGCAAAGGTTTTCCCAGAGCTGTTTCATGCCGTTAAAATTAAAATATAGTTAAATCGGACGAAGTAGTCACTCTCGAATCCTTTTAAATCACTTAACTTTTAGCAGTCAAGAAATCTATTTGTGTTAGTTTTGGTGGTAAGTGTTAAGTATCTGCAAATAAGGGTGCAGACAAATGGCTGAAACAGCTGCAGCAGTCATTTCCCAGAGATGTCTTTGCTAGCCGTGGCTCGTGTGTCTTGGCTTCTGTGGGCCACACTGCCGCTTGCAGACGGAGGCTTTTAAAGCAGGAGACTGCTGAAGAATGCAGTGCTCGTCAAACGGCGAGAGCGGGGGAGATAGCTCTTCTGTGAGGGTGGGGTTCATTATGCGGCGCACCGGACACCATTATTAGCCCCATTACACACACTGACAGCCGCACATTCATTCTCCTATACCTGCTTTTTAAAACCTCCCATAAATAATGAGGGCTGCGGCTCGGCTCGTGGTGGAGGAAGGAAAAAAGGTCATTATGAAGCGGGCCTCCATTTGTCAAAATTATTTCATAATCTCGTGTCTCGAGGAGGGTTTTTGCTTTAGTTAATTGTAGATTGGACCAGCGAGGATAAATTTCCATTAGCGATCGATTTGTTACTCCGCAGATTGTGACCCTGTCTGCTCTTTATTGTGACAGTGACAGCAGGGCCAGCAAAGATACACAGAATTAGTCAAGTTTAAGCAGCCGGCGTGTGCGTTAGTTGATAAACAGCCATTTAAAAAGGTGACAACGCTCATTACGCACAGAAATCCCCTTTACAATTAAAAATTCCGCACGCTTCGATAATCCTATAAATTGCTCCCTATTGATTTTTTTCCATTGATGAGCTTCAGTCGGTGTGGATTTACTGCCGATCTAGAGGTCACAGTGCTGTCCTGGTTAAATGTGCTCTGACTGGTAAACGGGGATGCTGTGCAGTATAATTACCCCAGCTTTTATCAGAGTGACCTCTCTGACAAACTTCCCTAGTGGAAGGAGACACCTGAGAGCTTCCACACTTCCTATCTGCCCTTGTTTTATCGAAAAGGACCCGCCTGAATGGATAATAGAGCCCCTGTTCTCCCAACAGACGGATAATGGAGGGTGGAGTGGTCCTCTTTGGCAGACTGCTGCCTCTTCCCTGCACTAGAGAAACCAATACCAGGCCTATCGGCTGATATATGACACTAATACACAGGCTGACTGGGGCCCTAAACAGAAAAGAGGGATTGTTCCGACTTTCGACTGGCTGTAGGATCCATGACTCACAGGTACCACACTGTCTGGCCCCTGAGACCGCTCTAATTGCTTTACATCTGTACAAAGGTTTCTTGTAATCGGGCCTTCTGCCTCCATTTGTCTTCCTTTCAGTCTCCTAGTGAAGGCCTTAATTGGTCTTAGTGGGGCTTTTCTTTCAGTTAGCTCCTGGGCCTGAGCTAGTAGAAGATGTTACCTCGGGGGGCAGTGGGTTTTGCTGGCTGCTAGTGGTTGGGGAGGTTACAGGAGAGAGGAAGTCGATACTTCTTTTACCTTTAACACTTTAATTAATGTTCTCCTGACAAGCACTTTGTCCCATAGCTTCACATGGGTGGGGGGCGGGTGCATGTGTGTGTGCGCAGGTGGAGAGGGAGGGAGGGAGGGGCACTCCACACGAGAATCGAGACGTGTACAGCTTAGTGAGAAAACCTCCCATGTAGTCTCCGGTGGCCAATCGACATTTGCTGAGAATCCAGTTCTTCTTTTGCTGATTGTTGTGCACATTTCTCTGCCTGTCTGTGTGACGCTCGTTCACTTTGGCTCTGGTTGTTTTTTAGTATTTGCAGACACTCTGACACCTTTCACTGACTCTCGCCACCAGTTATGAAATGTTTCATTTTCTTCTGAGCTTTGCACTGGCAAAAGCCTCTTATGAGCAGATGCAGGTTATGTCGTAGCCTTGCAGTTTCTGTTTCTCACGAAAACGTAACGAGTGTCGATCCTGAGGTCAGGACTGTGATATGATATGGTTGGATTCCTCATCATTGAAAATATGGTAGCTCTTCTGAAAAGGCATTGCTGATGCTCCGAAATGTTTCAACTTGTAAAATAAATACGGAATATATGGAAAAAATGATACAGTTACAAATATGAGTGCATGACGACAGATGCATCATTTGGAGGAAATAGTCGTCAAACTTGTCTCTGTTTGTTCTTCTCAAACTACTGGAAGTGTTTACTCAGAGTTAACTTTGCATGCACTGCTGCTCATGTGAACTTGAGAGTGTGACATTACACCCTGCTCACACAGACAGTCTTTAATTCTTGGCTTTGTGAATTTCTCTTCACACAGGCTAATGCACAGCAGCCTACATCTTTCTGATGTGTAACACATTCAGAACTACGAGTGTCTTTATTAGAAATCAAGTTTTAAACGTTGATTCGTTTTCCACCATGGCTGGAGGACATGTCCATGTTTTTTCTATTTCACTAAATTTGAGAAAAGTTTATCAAGTGAAGGAATTTACTTAATAATGAACTTCTTAGCATCTGTTTGTCAAAATACACAAAAACAAATGCACTGACTCTGACACAATTTCACCTGAATATCTATCATATTAAAAATAACATTTCAAAGTCACAACACTTTAACTTTATACAAACAAAACTTCAAAGGTAAATTTTGCTCACATTGTAATGTTATGCAAAAACACTTCTGAGCATTAGTTGAAGTACTGCTGCTTCACCTCTCATAACAGTTAACATTTCTGAACATAAATACATCCCATAACAAAGTCACAGAGTTAGAAGTTGTGACTGTTTCACATTTTGTCAGAAGACATTGTGACATTATTTTCTGGCCCCCAGTTTGAAACTGGTGACTGCATATATATGCTGCTGAGAATATAGCCCAGAAGAAGCGTATAGTATAGCTTTTAGTTTGGAGAGAGACATTTCTCTGTAATAAACTCTCTTTTCCAAAGATGAGTGATTTCTCCATCAGATAGATTTATTATTTTATTACTTTGTTGTTTCAGCAACATTAAATTTAAAAACTGTACTTTTGAGTTAAAACCGTGACCGGTTTTACCGAACCGTGACACCAAAGTATCGAACCGAACCATGAATTTTGTGTATCGTTGCACCCCTAATATATATATATATATATATATCAGGGTCATACTTCACATGAAGACCAAAATAGTTCCAAAGGCCAGATCTGAATGAGGATGGGGGAGGTTCAATTTGCCATGTTGCAACGAGCTTAGCTTCTGTCTTGCTAGCTTGCGCTGCGCTCAGCGGATCTGCACTCGACAGTGCAGCCTAGGCGGAGTAGTCGAACGCAGATCCACTGAGCGCTCAACACAGACAGCATCGTCAGAAGAAAAGTTGATCAAATAAATAAAAAAATTTGTATTGTTCGATACATATGCGTACCGAACCGAAAGCACTGTATCAAACGGTTCAATATCGATACGAGTATCGTTGCACCCCTAATATATATACATATATATATATGTGTGTGTGTGTATGTATGTATATATATATATATGTATATATATGAGTGTATGTATATATATATGTGTATATATATATACACACACACACATACATATATGTATATATGTATGTATATATATGTATGTATATATATGTATATGTATATATGGATTATTTATAGCTCCTAGTCATGATTAAAATGGTAACAACTGTAACATTTAAGAAGTAGTCTGTACTCCAGGCTAGTTCATCTATTTTGTTTGTTTTTCTGCATCCACAGGATCGGAAATGCAGTGTTGAGAAAAAGTATTTGCCCTCTTCCCCAAACCAAGAAACAATTTTAAATGTTGATTTGTTTGATTAAAGGAAAAAAGGTGTCCTCACCTACCTGGCTCTATGTAAAAATGTAACTGCTAAACTAAACCTGATAAGTAGTTGTGCCACACTTGACAGCAGAAACTGCAATCAGGTGTTTGTGATAACAGGCAGTGAGACTTTCATGTTACTGTGTTATGCTTTGCTTCATCTATGCTGTCGACATGAACAGCCCGTTTAAGGTCACGCCAAAACATCTCGATGCAATTCAAGTCCAGCTGCTGGTGTGTTTTAGAGTGGTCCTGAAACAGGTCCTGAAGCAGCAGATCAGCCCCGGACCATCACACTACCACCTCCACGTTGGTGTGATGTTCTTTTTCATGAAATGCTGTTAGTTTTACACCACATGTAATGGGACGCAACAATTTTGGTCAGCAGTGGTTTTCCCCTTGGAACTCTGCCATGATGCCAGTCTCTTTTGTGTTGTTCTTGAATCATGAACTCTGACCTTAACTGAGACAAGTAAGTTCTGCAGTTCTTTAGTGACCTTCTGGATGAGTCGTTGATGTGCTCTTGGAGTAACTTTGGTTGGTGGGAATTTCCGGGAGGGTTCATCACTATTCTGTTTCCTCCATCGTGGATAATGGCTCTCACTGTGGTTCGCTGGAGTCCCAAAGCTTTAGAAATGACTGTGTAACCAGACTGATGGATGTTGATGCTGCTTCACTTTGTCAGACAGATTCTATTAAAGTGAACAATCCAGGGTGTGGCCAGTGAAATTACATCTTTATACATAATACATCTTTCCCACATAGTTTCGTAAAAGTTGGTCTTTTTTCCCGTCATAGCTTTGTCTAATATTAAAGTTAGTTTGATCTGAAACCGGTCGCAGCAGATGGCCCCGCCCCTCCCTGAGCCTGGTTCTGCCGGAGGTTTCTTCCTGTTAAAAGGGAGTTTTTCCTTCCCACTGTCGCCAAAGTGCTTGCTCACAGGGGGTCATGTGATTGTTGGGGTTTTTCTCTGTATATATCATTGTAGGGTCTACCCTACAATATAAAGCGCCTTGAGGTGACTGTTGTTGTGATTTGGCGCCGTATAAATAAAATTGAAACATGCAAAAAATGATTGCATATGATGCAAATCATTACAGTGCATATGAATGCATTGCACTGTAGTTTTTTCTGTTGCTGTTTCCTACACTGACTTTTCAGTCTTCTGCAGTTTTCGATGTCATTTTTGTGTCTTTTTCCTACTTTTTAAAACTCTGTAGGGTTTAGTGAATGAAAGACGGAGCAGCTTTATGCCAGGAGTGTCGAGCAGGAGCTCTGTGTAGCGAGCTCTCATCTGCTAGGTTCTGCTCTGCTGTGCTCCCTGCATTTCCTGCTGACTGACTGATATGAAGCTCACTTGCCAGGGCTTAAATAGCAGCTGTACGCGTCCAGCTGCTCCCTGCCACGCTCCACTTCTCCCCAGATGGCTCCAAGACATTCCAGCAGCCCTCCGGAGGAGCGCTCATGAGGAAAGTGTTATGGAGTGGCTCTCTGAAACACCAGGGAGCTTCCCTCACTGCACCCCAGCCACCCTCCTCCTCCTTCAACCCCCGGGCCAAACGCCCAAATCAGGGGAGGGCTGCAGCCTCGTTTGCCAATTTACCAACAGGAGGCAGCGCAGATGGTGGTGTCTGCAGCGTAGGCCAGTGTGCAGCAGGGCCTAGGGTGGGATGGGGAGCTCTTGGAAGGAGCACAAACCATACATGGCCTGGGATGCTACTGATATCCCCCAGGAAGAGCTCACACTGGCTCTCAGCAGATGACCAGCAGAAGCCCAGCAGCTCTGCTCGGCTCTGAGCGGTTCCAGTGGAAAGTTTTTCTTTATTGACTCGTTCATCTTTGATAAGCCAGAACTGCTAATTCCACAGGGAGTGTAGTCAATGTATGTGGTAATTTTCCTTGAACGTTCACTCCTAATATATGATGCTGAGTGCAGAGCTGTGGGGCAACAGTCGCTGACCTTGGCTTTGTGTGTAAGTGATGAATGGTCCATCAGCTTCACACCGCTGAAACAAACCTCAGGGGTCACTTCAACCGTGGCATTTGTTTAAAGGCACCCCGAGGGAATTTGACCAATAGTGGTGCTGGGATGTGTTGAAAGGCAAAGGAAAAAAAGTCTTTAATAGAGATAATAGAGATAGCTTGTCTAAATATTTTATGTCCTTATTCTGGTGGGAAGCATTGAAGTTTTACTCTCACGGTTTCGTGTTACACAACAGGTGGATTATATTTTACACTAGTTATAGGATGAAGATCCATTTTTAAACTCCTTGATTTTCCTCTCTGTTACTGACTTGTTTCCATTGCTCGTTACTTTCTTACTCCCCGTGGCCAGAACAAAGGGGAGGGGTTATACTTCAGGGATGGATGGCGTTGCTGACCTCACTGTTATCCTTGTCATGACAAGAAACATACATCACAGTAGGGCCACTAATGTGAAACATATTGTGCCACAACTTGATCAAAGCCAGACATCCTGGACAACAAAGTGCCCTGTAATGACATATTTTGACCATATAATTGGAGAGTAATTACAGCTGACAAAATACTCTGTTTTTTTTGTTTTTCTCCCCTCCGCAGTGTCTGTGGATTGTAAGAAAGCCCCACTGAGGCCTGTCATAAACTATATGTTGGATATTGTGCTGAGCAAGCTTGAAGGTTGGGGAGGGCGGGTGAGGGTAGGTCAGTTTGTATTGGAACCTGGTTGCTTATTCAGAGACACTAATTACAGAGCTCAAACCGGTGGCTTAGAAAAACACCGGTGGGCCTCGTGACAGCTGACCCTTACTCACTGACACGACACCAGGTACCCAAAAAGCTCTGCGCTCCACTCTTTTGACTCGAGATGGATGGAGTCTATTTCGCTCTGACGCAGTCGCATTGTGATGATTAGCCTCATAAGTTCTCATTATTTCCCCCAGATGGATGGTTGGGGGCTGACCCTGAAAGAAATCTGCAGACCAAGAATACTGTGTTGGAAAAAAAAGATTAAAATTGTCGTGGTGGTTCCAGATTGCTGAGCAAACCTGGGCCGTCTTTCATTAAGTTCTTCTGTAAGTGTGACGCACAATCCCAGCTGTCATTTTGTAATAATGTTGTGTAATCCAGCCTGGTGACAGAAACTGGGATTATTTTTAAAAGGTAGAATTACAGCCTGGGAAACATCAGCAAATTTGAAATTTTAGTTGTAATTATGTCAACGAGATGCTGTGGCGGGTCCTGTGCGTAGGTCTGTTGTTTTAGTCTGAACCTGCATTTGTCAGGAAATGAAATGAGGCCGTGACCGGCTCGAACCGCAGCCGTAATGATGTTGTACCGGTGCTGTGGGAGCTGCTGGATGTCAGGTGGCTGTCCTTAGGCTTTGGGGCTGCTATCGTGCTCTACCATTTAGCATGCTAATTAATCCCAACCAAAGGACCATGTCAGTCACCCCGCACCCCGCCAGGGATGCTCCCACTGGGCTCATCCTGCTTTAATTGAGCACGTTTTTCAGGAGCCCGCTGTCTGTGGGATTACATTAGATCCCTCTAATTCACCCAGCCTGCCACCAGCATGGGCGACGTGAGTGAGAGAGAGGGAGGGAGCGAGACGCGGGGCTGGGAAATGTATAAATAAAGCACACAAACAAACAAACACAAAAACAGACAGTGTTTATTAACACCCCTGGGATGAAAAAGGAGGTGAGTGCAGGAAATCATTAGCGCAGGAGAGTCAAACTAGGCTCGTTTGATCTCGCTGATGGAGGAGCAAATGTAATTTAGCGTGCTGCGAGTAATTTGTTTTAGCAGTTAGCATGGGTTCCTTTTAATTTCATTTTGCCTTGCATCAGTCTTTCAAATTAAATATTTTTATTTTGTACAAAGCGCATCTTTGTGAGCCTCGCAGCTCAAAGACCAGCCCTCAACAACAACTAATGTTTATTCATCTTTGCTTGTTTGCATGTGTGGTAGACAGATTCCTGACAGGAGCGTGCAGTGTCTGCTTTTATTTGAGTACTTTCTGTATAATGAGGCAACTCAGATGTACACTGTGACAGCTAGCAAATCATAGTAGAGGAAAAACAAAGTGTTTTTGTCACTGCGGCTCTAATTATTTGGAAGACGGTGCTGAAGCAGCTGCATCTGTTAGAACGTCTCACCTTCTGTCCTTGTTTTACTGAATATTGTCAACTGCGCAGTCTGTTTGTCATAGTGAGAGAACCAGTTTCATACTCGAGTAACTAGATTTCACCCAAAGAATTACTTCCAAAATTCACAAAATTATCATAGTTGAGCTAAATAACCTTTAGTAGGTGTTGTGTCTCATTACGTCACGCAAGTTCGTGGATTTATTTTTCCCTGTTTTATGTAGGGTGGCACAGTGGCGCAGTGGTTAGCACTGTTGCCTCGCGCAAAGGAGGTCCTGAGTTTGAATCCACCATCTGGGCCTTCCTGTGTGGAGTTTGGGCTGTGGGAGGAGCCACGCAGACACAAAGGGGTGGAGTCAGAGGGGTTCGGTTAACTGGTGATTTTAAATTAGTCGTCCAGTCATTCCAGGGCGTGCCCCATCTCTCCTGCAAGCCTGACTTGGAAAAATGGAAGAAGATGGATGGATGTTTTATTCACTGATGGAGGAGAACCTGCTGGTGCAAATAGCAAATATGTAAATATCAGGCATGAATGCTGCTGCCATTCGTGACAGGGCCAGCTACTCTTAGCTGAGGTGGATGGAGAAGAGGGTGGAGTCTTATCAGCGGGAGACGCAACTTATCTGTTCACACTGCGTGTAGCCTGAGCACCAGCAGCTGTAATGTGAGATGCTCCTCCTTTGCTAACAGGAGGAGGAACAACCAGTTTGTGAGTGCATGCTAAACAAGTCTAATGTTTAAGAAAGTCCTCCTTGTAAACCTGTAATAATAAACAATAACAATGCTACGTTCTTGTTCTATATTACTGGGAAGCAGAAAAGGATCGTTCTCTAAATAAAAACCCTCCGTGATCCTCAGACATGTCAGCATCTTGTACACGATTTCAGTCCATTCCAAAGCGCTGCTTTCCTGGCTGCCATTACACACTGATAAACAATGTGTGCTCTAATGTGAGAGCACAGGGAAGTCGGCGTATCTCAGCTGTGTACCTGGCAGAGCCTGCAGGGGTTGTTAGCACTGACAGCGCCGGTATATGAATGAGACTTCCAGGCAGATTGTTGGCAGAGTTAGCCAGTTTTTCTCAGACGGGTGTCAGCTGGCTGCAGCTCTCACAGCCTTCTCTTCCTCCACCTCCTCCTCCGCCACCACCTTGCTCTCCTTCCCATCATGGCAGAACCAGAAAAAGAGCTTTATGAAGCCCTATAATGATACGTGGCAAATGTGCAGCACTGGGGTGATTGTTAACAGCGGCAGCTGCACAGACAGCCTGGATGATGGAAAATCAGTGGGACCTCATTTTGGTTTGCCAGTATGAATATTAATGGCTCGTTTCCAGGCCATGGCTAATGATGAGGAAAATTCCCTAATAAAAACTTGATGTGATGGGCAACGACCCACGGGGTCACTGGAGACAGTCAAAGTTAATAGTGTGCCATCAGGTGTGAGGAGTTAAGTGATTAGAGGCACAGAACCTAATCCTGATGTTTTTCTCCCCCCTTAGCGATGAGTCAGTGTGAGAGGAGGGAGGGGAGGAGAGGAGCTGAAAGTGGGAGGTTAGGGGAGCAGATGAGGTTTATATCTCTCGCCTGCAGAAGGTTGCAGCTCGTACACAGCGCGCTTGCGAGTGCGTGTAAACTGCAAATGTTGCAGGTAATTCTGTATTATGGCTCCATTTTGCACGATTAATATTAGCAGTTGTGTTATTTCATAAGGGATCGTGTGAAAATTAGTGATGCCGGCAGCATAAGATGTGCTCATTGGAGTGCAGTTCTTTCTAAAAGCTGATCATAGAATCTGTGCCATTCTTTACTGCGTAGCCTTTTTCAGTGCAGTCACTACATGTGCTCTGACACCAGGGTGGATTCGGTGATGCTCGGTGCTTCACTGATTCTAAAAGGAAGAACATCTGCCTGCTCAGTCTCATGTGCTCAGCTGCGGGTCCACTTCTTCATCTGGGAAATTCTTCTTCTTGTGTGCGTGACCAGATTGCTGTAACGAGGATGCCAAATCATATCACTGTTAATGTCGAGCATGAGGGGGGTAATTAAAATGCACACCAAGAGGACTCATCTCGTGGGAGTCGCCATAACCACGCAAACAATGCAATTTGATGTATGTAATTATCTCAGAACCCTTCTATTAATCTTTGATTAATTCAGCATCTGCTTTGAGCCTCGGGCCTCTGTTGGCTTATATAAACAGAGCCGGGCTGAACGAAGGTCCGTGTAGGGCTGCGTTTTAGGCTTTTATCACATAACCCTAAATGCTGTGCAGAGCCTGGAGAAACGCGCTGATATGACTTAAAAAACGTTGAGACGCTGAGAACGTGGCACCTCTGTTCCTTCTTCCTACCCCGGTCCTTTTGTCAGGTGGTGTTGTGAGCGTGTTTGGTGGGTGGATGGGACTGATCAACAGAGAGCTTCACCCTGCTAAGCATCACTTCAGCCCCGCGGTGCCTCCTCTCCAGTAGAGTTAAATGTCCTACCTTCCTCCACACCAAAAAGGGAAGTAATATACACATGTAGCGCTTGTACGCCTTCAGAGGAAATCTTATCATCCAGGCAGCCGTCTCAGTCCGATTTGACATTATTGGTGATCAGGATGTAAAGGAAAAGAGATCTAACGACGAGGAAATGATAAGAATTTGATATTTTAAAACGAGAGAGAGTCGTCAGATGTTGAAAATTCTCTCAGATATTCTTTCCATACATTTGGGAACGGCCCAGATAAATAAAAAATAAAAAGACTGTGGTGCTGAATATTGAAAGCAAAGATCAGAGGCTGTAATGTTGTTGTTACTTTGTGGAAAGCTTCATTTTTCTGGCCTCCCTCCTTCCTTTATCTCGTCTGTCCTACTGGAGGTTGCGGTCGCACTGAATATCTTCTGGATGAAGTTTTACATTTGAAGGGAAATTGCGTTCAGATGTTGGCCTGCTGCATTTGGCCAGCGTTGCACATGTGGATCAGACCTGCTTATATTAGTCCAGACAGAAATCTGGTCCTCCCTGACGAAGTATTCTTGGCTCCTAGAAGAAGAATTTTCCTTATGTGACTGTATAGACTGTCTGAAACACTCAGGCTGTGCCTGTGATTTCTTTTGGGACTTATCTTTTCCCGTCGTACGTTCATGTAGCAGTTCGGCATCAAGCAGATGCTGCAGAAACAATTTCGTCGCCACAGAACGCGGCTTCTTTAAATGAGCTGTCCCAGCGAGGCGTGTTTTGTTAATCTTTCTTCCACTCCCTGAACTTATAGGTGTCCTTTATAGGCAACCTTTAATAACTAATGTGTGTCTGGCGGCTAAAGTAAAGTAATCCCAGAGTTTATCTGAGGTTCACTTGGGTGTGAAGCACGATGCAGGTCTGGATGCGTATATGTTGCGTCCTTTCGGGGCTCATTACTGTGAGTCAGTCTGTTGTGTAACATTGGATATCACGGAGGAAACGTGGCTTTTCACAGATGTTCATCAAAACTGAACCAGCTTTCTGTGAGCAAAATGTTCTTGTCAACCTTGATCATTTTGTGTTTATTTAAAAGCTGAAAATTTAACTAAGTCGGTTTGTTTTTTGCTTTTTTTTAAGTCTTGTTTTCTAGTTTTGTGTGCCAAAGTAGCTGCTGTGTAGCAAAACCTGAGCTCATCAGTCGCCTCTAGCTCATCTCTGTTTGTTGTTCCTCAATTCACAGCAGCGGGACTGGCAGACTTAGTAATGTGTGGGTGCAAAAGCGAAAGTAAGAGAAAGAGAGATAAATATGGGAGGTGTGAGTGGGGGATTGGAGAATATGCATGGCACAGATCCGCATTTTACCATCCCGGTCTTTCTCTATTCCCAGTGAATAATGTGGCACAGCCCCTACCCAGCAGTAGGCCAGGCACGCCGCCATATCAAGCTGCGGTGGAGGATGAGGTGTCCAGCTTGCCGAGTCTGGGCTCAGACGCATTCTAGCCCCAGAAGTCATCCCACCCCCATCCCCGACCTGCAGAGAAGAGCACTGGGCTCCAAGATGGCAATCAAGGCTTGATTTGCCAACACATTTCCAATGATTAAAATGTAATTAGCACAAGCGAGCACCTCCTCCCCAGCTAATTTCCACGCACGCTGTGACAGGCAGGCGGTCTGAGGCATCCAGGCCCCAGCAGCAGATGGAGGAGGATGCACCGGGAAGGGAGAAAACCATTTTGCCATGTGACTGTTTGCATCACAAAACCATCAGGACATGCAGCTATATCAGGAAGGAGCCGCTAGGAGGAGGGATTGAGGAGCCCTCGACGACAGCGCATCAAATTGGCAGTGTCAGAGCTGACCCTGGCAATGGCTGCCATCCTTCACGCTGTCTTTCCAGCTCCCAGGCTTGCAGGCATGTTGGCGTCTTCCCTGGGCTTTAACCCCTTCAGCGCTGCTGCAGGACATCCAGTGTCGGTTTGATAAACAGGCACCATCCTCTGTGCACTAGTGTGCTTTAATGAAGACTATATCAATGATAATTAATTCCAAGGGCACGGGCAGAGGTTAATACTGATGGCAGTTTTTCAAGCATAACCCGAGGCTAACTTCACGCAGAGCGCGCTGTTCAACTTGCAGCAACATAGACAGCCAATCAGGAATTACAAGAACATGTTAAACACACTCTGCTGGACCTTTATTGTTGTCATGTTATTTTTTTCTTGATTGCTCCAACATCTGTTAGTATTTGTGGACCAGTGGATATCCAGAAGGTTATGCTGGAAAAGAGATCATGGCATACTTGCTTTGCACGCAAACATGTGTGATGTGGTTACCTCTTCAGTGCAGACTTTTTCGCTGTGGGTAGCTCTGGCAGGAGACGTTGCCGTGCCCTGCTGTTACAGACGATAGCATGGCTGCGTCGTTTAGCATTCGGCCCGTGGCTCCTTCTGTTCCCCTTCTACTGGGCCAGTATTGCTCTCAGCTGGAGAGGATTTAGGACAAGAATAATTTACTTCTACTTTCAGACCAATATAAACAAAAGGCTCGATGCTTGGACAGAGTGTAGGGAAATTTGTAAGAGCACTCAGCCAAAAGAGAGGCCCGGGTGAGAGCAGAGCGGCAATCAGAAGTGGTCCGGATACAGGCCAACATCAACAGCTCTTAGAGCTGAAGCTAATGTTTGACATTCCTGTGTTACTTCAACTAAACACTGGGGTCTAGCTGTACAGTATAATGCTGGTCCTGTGTAAATAGCACCGGGCCTGGTAGACTATCACTTTCCTTTGCCAGCCCCCTCCCAGGACTAATGGTTTCCTTACTGTACATTACTGTTGCTTTAAATAAGACTTTCTGCCTCGGCCTGTCAGTGATCTCAGTGGCACCACTTTTGTTGTTTTTTTCTGTTCGGTACAGTGGATTCCTTTTAAACGCCTGACATATGTCTTTTCAGTCGCCGCGGCGTCCCAGGATTGCTCTAAAGTGTTTTTGACGTAGTTAATCATAGCTGCGGGTTTTTGTTTTTTTCATGCTCGCATGTCAGCAGCTGTTGTATCACACAGAACTGTAGCTCGTGCTAACCTGTAAAAACAATGCTCAGTCTTAATGATGAGCTGTACCGATGTTTCCTGACACTTCCAGCTGTGCAGAGCTGAGACCTCGGGTTGTGCATGAAGCGAAACATTCGTTCACTATGATCACTTATCAGTGAGTGACAGCTCTGCCTCAAACGTGTTTTTTATCTCGAGATATTATTATTTACTACTTCCTGCCCGAGCTCGAACACAGAGTTCACGGGAGCTTTGGCGTCGTGGACGTTCAGATCGCCTGCTCTCGGCTGTCAGGCCTGATCTTAGGCTTTTTTACTTTGCTCATTATAAAGGCATTTCCATTTTATTAAGTTTTCCACTTTTTCCACCCCCCACCCTTTGTCGCTTTGGGAAATTTGCATACCTGTGTTCCTAGGGGGGGGAAGTAATGACAGCAATTTCTTTTCTTTTCTCTCCCCCACTAGCCGTGTGAGTGCTTCGTTTAGCGGCACCTGCGAAAGCGACAGGCTCGGGGATGAGAAGTGAAAGAGAGCAGTTGATTAAATCATCATCAAGTCGCAGCACAGAAAGTCAATTCTGCTTGCCGTCTACAATGATATCCCTTTATCTTAAAGTAATGAGCTATGGCACTTTTGCATCGGGTAATACGATGAGTTCCATTAGCATGTTCCATTTGCTTCACAAGCAAGGGCAAGTCATTCCAGCCGGCTTCTATCTTGGCAATCAAAGCAATTGGCTGCACAGCCGAGGAGCGGGGGAAGCAGGGAGAGCAAAATAAGAACAAAAAGGGAACACGGGGAAGAAAGGCTAGACTCCTTTTTTTGTGGATCACAACACAATGCAAAAAAACTGAAATTATGTCAATTATTTGAACCCCTCGCTTGCTTGCGTCGTGCACACACAGAGAAGCGGCTAATGAGTGCTCGGTCGCGTTGCTGTTGCTACTTTCTCAAAAGCCTGAACGCCGTTGATCTCGTCTGCTGCGTTAGTCTGTGTGGGAGGCCACGAGAGAGCGATGCAGGCAGACACGCCTATTTACTCAGGACCTGGAAGAGATGCATAAATGCACGCAGTTTGGAGCTTTTAATATTACACGGACACCCGCGCGTAATCGTGATCTGCCGTCGTCTGTCGTTATCTTTATTTGTTATCAGGGCTCCTGCGCGCTGTCTTAAAACGGGGTTGGAATGTATGGCGGAGAAGGAGTGAGAGCGAAATGGAGCAGGGAACGTCTGAGGAGTGTTTGCCCAGTGCGTTTATTGCCTCTGCATAATTTATGAGCTGCTGGAGCTGACCATCATGGCAGTGTGCCGCAGGCAGCCCCTTGGGCTGTGCGGGACAGGCCTGTAAATTGGATGCTATGCTCCTGCTGAGCTCGCAAGCCCCCTTTTTACCATCCAGCCCGAGAAGCAGATCAGCCACAAACCCAGCCAGCTACCTTTGAGCTCTGCAGGGCCCAGATCAGCAAAAAAAAAAAAAAGAGCACGAGATGGAAGGAAAAAATGACACGGCCTTCTGTCGCTCACTCCGTGGGCCGTCAGTCATCCCCCCCCGTCACTCCTGCCATACTTTAATCGTCACCCACCGACCCCTCCTCGCACTCCTGCCCACACGCTGTACCAGCCCCTGCCCGTATTCCCCCCCAGTGCCTTTTTCATTACTGACTCCAGTGCTTCCCTGCACCTCAGCCATATGCACAACTACGAGGGCCGCCATTCACCCAGCATCACGCTAATTAGTTGATAAAGAATTAAGTGGACCTTGAAATTGAAATTGGAACAAAAAATTGAAATCTAGCCCCCTTTTTCCTCCCACCATTACAAAGTTCCCTTCCTCCTCGTGTCAATCTGCCATCCCCAGCCTGAAGCAGGAACAACATCATGCTATTAGAATTCCAGTGGCGATTAGAGTTTGGAGATTCCAGCTCTGTCTGAATTTTACACGGTGCCCAGTGTTAACAAGGGCACGGGCGCTCATGAGAAATTCACTTTATTTCACATTCTGCTGCTTGGATCAGCTAATGAACTGATCTGATGATATCCAGGTACAGAATACAAGTTATGTGATAAATTTGTCATTAAAAAGTTGATAAGATGAATGAGATTATGGTGACCACACGCACTGGGATTGAATGCAAACTGTTTAAAACCCCACAAACTGGACATCTAATTCCTAATTTGAGCTTTCTCTTTCCTTCTCTCGCAGTGCGACACTGAGAGTGACCAGGACGACAAGGTAAGATTTTTCACATTGGGCTGAATGTGCTTGGATCCCTTCGAGCGTCTTTTATCAGTGTTTTAAAAAGATCCAAATGTTACTTTAAGACTGAGAGTTGAATGTAATTAGAATTAAACATCCTGTTAATAAGTATGACAAAACCTTAATTAGTTGCGCATTAATTATGAATGACTTAATGATGTGCAAAATCTAAATTGAACTGTTCTGGCTTTTTAGGATTTCAATGACATTTAAATGAGACTGCTCCGGCAGCCAGGCTTTCTGTTACTTAAAGCACAGACGAGCATGTCTGCAGCACGGCGTCTATTTCTGTATCTATCCATCCACCTATATGCTGGTGTCTCTGCCAGGCTGTTTCTGTGACGCGCTCTTTTTGCTCCTGCACTTGTCTTCACTGCACACTGTAGTTCTGTTTCTGTAATCCCAGCAAAACCACCTCCTGCCAGGAACTATAGTGTCTTCCTGTGTTGGAGCTTCATTGCGTCAGTTTTGGCACTTTTGTTGCAGTTACATTGTTACAGCAGCAACAAAACACACAGCAGTGATTAGCAGCAAACAGGCTCTACAGATTTAACAAAGTCCGGAAGTGTTTCAGGGAAAAAGCCAAAATAATGTGACTTATGTGAATATCATGGACTTCAACAGGTTATAGAACATAAGTCATGGGCCATGGTGGGAAAGCTGATGATGCTGTGTTGTGTACAACCTCAGTTTTTCTTAAATGTATTCATAAGTGACTTTGCTTTAATTATTTTTTACTTTAGTGGTTTTTTGGGTTAAATTAAACTGACTGTACTGGGAAAATACACAATTACAAGGTTGCAAAAACTATAAACTGTAGTGCTAAATGACTCCAGATGCAGGAATAGCAACTTTTCATATACATTTTTTCTCCTGGGAGAAAAAGTGATTAAGCTTTGGTGTTCTCGTGTCCTAGAGCAAGTACTGGGTACCCTGTAATTTTAGAGAAGAAAAGAAATCATAACAGATGTTGGCAAACGTTTAAAGGTTACACAAGTAAAGAAGCTAATGTGCCCGTTCATGGCTGTAAGTAAGAATATAGAGGCGTTGTTTTGAGGTTAACGATGTCCATCAGATCAGTTATACGTGGAGTTCTTGGCCCCGTCCAAAGAGGTGCTGCGAGCTTCTTAACCTATTTTGCAAACAAACGCTGAAAAGCAGCTTTCCAACATCCAGAAAGAAGAAGAAGAAGCCTAAAAGGAGTCATCATCAGTGTCAGAACCTGAAGAATCAAATGAACGACATCCAGAGGTTTGTATGGTTGAAGTGACTTTGTATCCAGACACCATAGACATGATATGAGTTTATGAGTATGTGGTTGGAAAGAGATTCAGATCTTGTTTCAGGTCTTCAGATTGTAAAAGCCTGATTATATGTCACTCATAACCAGAACAGTATTGCAGTGGTAGAGCTTCTGCTCTTTGTGTGAGGTCTGCAAGCTAAAGGTGACTGAGCGGGAGGACATTTTTGTTGGTTAGAAGGTAAAGGACCTCCGAGGCTCGTGGAAATGCATCGTCTTCTCAGCTGTGTAAGGGGCGGGTACGAGAGGCTCGCGCTCTGTCTTCAAAATGTCCCCGAGGTGAGCTCGAGTCACGCCGATTACTTTTGGAGCGCCCTGAGAATTTCTTCCAAACCTTTTCTTCACGTTCTTGCCAAGATCGAATCCTCAAACGAGACGCTGGACATCGATGCGTAAATGTGCATCGCCCGTGCAGCGTTTCGTCTTCTGGGTTCTTGTTTTTCTTTCATGTGGTGATGCAGTGATGAGGATGGTCACAGTTGGGTAAAATAAAAGCACCTGTAAGCGTTTAAACGTTTGTTGCTATTCTGGTTGTAAAGCACTTTAAAATCCAGGTCTCAGTTTGAGCGCACTTTAGATTGTAAAAGCAGCCATATTAGCCTCTGAATTCTAACCAGAGAGCTAGATGTGCTCTAATGATTTAGTAATGCCATTTGCTTGTAGTGTTTAGACTCTGCAGCAAATTGAGTCATTACTCAGTGTTGTCGATTTAAATTGCTCTTGTCTCGGTGGCAATTCCTTCTTGTTTCAGGAAGAGAGCGAGAGCACGGTAATCCCCCCAGTGACTGTATTAATTCACCCTGGCTCACGTTACGCTCCTGATGAACAGCACCAACTACACCTTCCTGTCATTGATTAATTGTGTGTTAAAGTAACAGAGGAGTGAATTAGTAAACGGGGACCTCTATGACAGGGCTGACTCACGCGTTCTTCTTCAATGTAAGGAGTAATTGGAGCTCCCACTCAACGGCCCTCCTTAGTCCACGTCACCTGCCACTATCTGCTCCTGCCAGGAGCCTCGCACGCTACGCCCAGTGCCGCTGCTGTCATTTGCATTCTGTGAGCGTGGCGGTCTCCCTTGCAACGCCGCGGCAGAGCAGAGTCATTTTAATGGGTCAAATGTATTCAGATGAGGACAAACGTGGCTTATTTCGTTTCCCTTCAAAAGCAGGAAATGGAAAAAGTGTTCCCAGGAGAAATCATGTTCTGCCTGGTGTAGAAGGCCTCTGCCGTGGAGCTGCCGGGCTCTGATAAGAGACAGCTCTCCGTGTGCACACGATCCCGTGTCGCTGTGCGAGTGTGTCTCTGCGTGTGCTGGAAACTGTCAGAG
Organism: Perissodus microlepis; assembly: GCF_051167445.1. Taxonomy (NCBI): domain Eukaryota; kingdom Metazoa; phylum Chordata; class Actinopteri; order Cichliformes; family Cichlidae; genus Perissodus; species Perissodus microlepis. The sequence goes on from NC_140470.1 coordinate 1,931,931, forward strand.
CATTTGCTCATTACAAAGTGACCCGTAGGACGGGGCCTTCTGCAGCGTGACATGTTAATGGCATGCTGGGAGACAGGTAGGAGGACGCCTATCAGCAGTCACTCGCCGCACAACACTGGTATTATTAGCCCTGTATTCATACTGTTAGCATCTCTTTCCCAGCAGCCAGTGTGCATGAAACTGTCCCTTCAGAGGGCAGTTTTTGGGGGGCTGAAACTATACATGCGGGGAAGTGAGCCGTTCTTCCTGAAAAAATTGCAAAATGGCGGCGCGTGTAGACGCAGCGACCTCACGCTCTCCTGAAAATGTCGTGGCATCAGGAAAGCGAAACAGGACTACACACACAAGATAACCTCCCACTTCAATGATAGCAAGGACGCAAGAAGCCTATGGCAAGGCATCCAGGCTATTACAGACTACAAGCCTGTAGCACGTAGCTGTGAGAGCGACACCACTCTGCTCAACAACCTGAACAGCTTCTTTGCACGATTTGAAGCACAGAACAACACACGCCCACAGAAAACACCACCACCTCCACACGACCAGCCTCTGTGCCTGTCTGCTGCCAGCGTGAAGAGAACACTCATCACCATCAACGCCCGGAAAGCAGCGGGTCCAGATAACATCCCTGGTAGGGTGCTGAAAGACTGCGCAGAGGAGCTGAAGAATGTCTTCACAGACATCTTTAATACCTCTCTGAGGCAAGCCACTGTCCCATCATGCTTCAAGACTGCCACTATCATACCTGTGCCAAAGAAACCATCCCCAGCCTGTTTCAATGACTACCGCCCCGTGGCACTGACACCCATTATTATGAAGTGCTTTGAACGACTAGTCATGTCACACATCAAATCCACCCTACCTCCCACCCTGGACCCACACCAGTTCGCATACAGAGCGAAACGATCCACAGAGGATGCAATCCGCTCTGCCCTCCACCCAGCCCTAACTCATCTGGACAAGAAAGACTCATATGTGAGAATGCTGTTCATAGACTTTAGCTCAGCATTCAACACCATAATACCACAACAACTCATCTGTAAACTGGACAGACTGGGCCTCAGCACCTCCCTCTGCAACTGGCTGCTGGATTTCCTCAGCCAGAGGCCTCAAGCGGTGCGTGTGGGCAACAAGGTCTCAAACAGCATCACCCTGAGCACGGGGGCTCCACAAGGCTGTGTGCTCAGTCCTCTGCTCTTCACCCTGTTGACACATGACTGCACACCAACCTACAGCTCCAACCATCTTGTGAAGTTTGCGGACGACACAACGCTGGTGGGTCTCATCACCAAGGGCGATGAGACCCACTACAGGAAAGAGGTTGAGCTCCTGACCACGTGGTGCAGAGACAACAACCTCCTGCTAAATGTTAGTAAGACCAAGGAGATTATTGTCAACTTCCAGAGAGGCCACGCCTGTCACCCCCCATTGACCATCGACGGCGCTGCGGTGGAGAGGGTGAGCAGCACCAAGTTCCTGGGGGTGCACATCAGTGAGGACCTCTCCTGGACAACCAACACAGCATCACTGGCCAAGAAAGCACAACAGCGCCTCTACTTCCTGCGCAAACTCAAGCGGGCAAGTGCTCCACCACCCATCCTGACCACATTCTACAGAGGAACTATTGAAAGTATCCTCTCCAGCTGCATCACTGTGTGGGGCGGTAGCTGCACTGACTATAACAGGAAAGCTCTACAACGCATTGTGAGAACAGCTGAGAGGATAGTTGGTGTACCACTCCCCTCCCTGCAAGACATTTACACCACTCGCCTCACCCGCAAAGCCATCACAATTGTCAACGATGCAACCCACCCCGCGCACTGTCTGTTCAGCCTCCTGCCCTCTGGAAAGAGATACAGAAGTCTCCGCTCCCGCACTACCAGGCTCACCAACAGCTTCATCCACCAGGCTGTGAGACTGCTGAACTCTCTTCCCTCCCGGCTCCCAGCCAGCAGAATCACCAGATTGGCAGAAGTATAGGAAGACAGACTGGACTCTACCCCTCCCACCCCCCCCCACACTCTCCAACAAGGAAACACTCTCTGAACCAAGAACTGGAAAACATTCCTGACTGGAAACAACTACCTCTGCATTGCAATTGCACACACCTGCTGCTACATATTTTTAGTATTTCTTTTAGCATTATTTATATTATTATATAGTAGACTAGTATACTATTTTCCAGAGAACACTGTTGGAACACTTTATTTTATTTATTTTTAGGTCCCTATTCAATATTACCTTATTGTTAGGGCTGTTTTTTGTTGTGCATCTGCACTTTATTGTTGTCAATGTCTACGCATGGGACAGTGTGAAACGTAATTTCAATTCCTTTGTATGGCAAGTACATTTGAAGAAATTGACAAATAAAGTTTTCTATTTCTATTTCTATTTCTAATGATCTTGTTTACCGTCTGTCATGGCTCGGCTCCTCCTTTGCTCCAAGGTGCAGAATTCGAACAGGATCAGGCGGTCACACGGGCCTGGACTCGTGGAGAACAGCTCATTTCCACTTCGCTGAGCTCTGTAGCATCAGGTTTCGCTCATATCCATCCTCCAAAGTCTTTTAGAAGCCTCTGACAGGTCCACACACTTTAAATATATTAATAATAATAATAATAATGTGGCTTTTTTATCAGTGTAAGTGCAGCCTGCCTCATTTATTTTCAAACTGAAACATTCCCTCAACGTTTAATCTAGCAGTGGTAAATTTCTCCACCTCGTCTTGGATCTTTGTAATATTGTCGAGAGGCTCCGGCTCTGTCTGGACTCACGAATGCTTAAGTGATTTTATTCCTTCTTACTTCCTAAGTGGCACCTTGAAACTGCCCGTCAAACATTTTCGCACCGATGTGCGCTAATGCTCAAGTGCTCCTGTTCCCCAATCATGCACTTAGGCCCTCAGCGAAGACAATGAGTCTATACTGTAATCTGCACAACTTTATCACCGCGTAGCTTTTATTCCTCTTGCCTCCGGCCTTTTTTATAGACCACACCTTCCTAAGTGTTATTTACTCGCTCTATCAGTAGCCACAAGCTGTAAAAGCCATTCTGAAAATGTTCTGCGTCTTATTAATGGCCGCGCAGCAGAGTGCTGTAATTCGCTGTGCTTTGCTCTTATTGGAGGCAAGGGATCTAAGCAGGAACCTGTTTGTCCTTGACATAAAATAAAGATCTGAACCAGTAATATATTTGCTGTTTCTCCTCCTTTATTGTTTTGCTGTGTTTGCCCTCGGGCAATTATAGCCGAAGAGTCGTGTTTCTCAATCACTCAGCAGCACTGTACATAAAACCATTTTATATCTTCCATCCCCCCACACAGCCTCACCCCAAACCCTTCCTCTTCCGCCGCAGTGGGAAGGATGAGTAATAAAAAGGAGAGAGCAACTTGTCAGCGTTAAAAGATTATGTGTTTTGCCCCCTCCAAAGGAAGAGAGTAGTGTTTACAGGCTTGAGTGGGTGCTCGCTAGGCCGAGGCTGAGGCTGATTGCACTAGAGTACCCTGTCAGCCAGTGATTTGTCATGTACTTTATCATCCTTGTCACTCTGCAGAGCGTTGTCATAGGTAACATTCGTGCCTGCCCCCTCCCCGCTCTGTGCTTTGTACCCAGTCAGTGTAGGAAATTTGTATTTACTTTGGGGGAGTGTAATTTGTTCCTCATGGATAATATGACCCTTAGCGGAGCCGGATCACGGGTTAGTTGAAGTGATATTTTCCGGTAATGGTAGTCGTACATCATGGCTGTCAGGCCGGGTTAGGAGGCGAGCACATTACAGCTCCATTTTAGCACTGCAGGCATCTGGGATTATTTTCCATAACCAAGTATGACATGACTGCTCTGCGGAGTGCATTAAATTTTTACTAGCTTTTTTCCCTCCCCCGGCAACTTCTGTGGCTTTTCCCCCCGCTCTGGGTCTCGGGGCTGCCACGGTGATGGATACCCTCCAAGTCCCAGCAGCACTGGCCAAGGTTAGCGGGTGTCACAGACCTACACCGCTCCCCTCCATCCAATAACCGGCAAATCCCTGCTCCCACCGAGGGGTGTGCACCGCCCACCGCTCTGTGTTGCAGCAAACTGAGGGCCTCCGCTCACCGCCGCAAAAGCACAATAGGATTATTCTGCTTTTAGACTTCAGTTATCAAGTTTGTGTGAATGTGCAAATACAAGTTTAGCACTTTTCACCAAAAGAAGCAGCAACAAAAGACAGACGGAGATTTGGACAGCATCCTTGAGCGGATCGTGTTTGCGCGCGGCGGCTGCTCTCCAGAGCTTCTGATGGCTTTTCTGTTCTTCGCCTGCTCCGCTAATTTTGATTCCGCTCTCCTTGGCAGCAAGGTCAGCAGTGTAAATGCCACCTCTTGCCATTGACAAATGGTCACCCCCCTGTCTGATAATCACTGAGGTCTCAGAGGTGGACGAGCAGGCGGAGCTCATTAGGGCGCCGCAGATGAGAAATTAATGTGGAGATTCCAGGCCTGGCAGAAAGCCGCAGTGATGGGCCTCGGGTGGAGGAGGTGGCGGTGTGTGTTGGGGGCTGGATGGATGGACCCTGTCTAATGGATGACCAGGTCAGCAGGCAGCAACACTCCCTAGACACACATACGCACACGCCGTCCCACCCGCTACCTCCCCTCCTCTTAGCGCCTGTCACCTCACCCACCCCGCCCACAGCTACAGTTCTGATGGATGTTCTTTACACTCCATGATTTAGCGTCGCTATGCATGTGCTAAACGTGCTAAACGTGCTGACGACTTGTAAGCAGACTTCTTTTGTCGACATGTTTATTCTGCTGCGTAATGTCCCTCCACACATTTTTGTAAATGAGACAAATCTCGAATGTAGAGAAACGAGCCCGCGCTAATGTTATTAATGGAGCATAGCCAGTGAGACTTACAGAGCTGTGATAGTGAACTGAGAGTCAGCAGTATGGCTAGCCTCTGGGGTTTGCCCCCCCTTCATTCTCCTTTACAGTCACTGTGACCCATTTACAGTAGCTCCACATCCTCCTCATTGTCCCAGCAGGTAAATCCTCATTCTGTCACAGCGTCATCTCCTGCTAGCATTCACAGCCTCTGAGGTGGACAAGGATCAGCACGTCATTAGGGCTGCCACGATTAGTCGACTAGTCACGATTACGTCGACTATTAAAATCGTCGACGACTAATTTAATAGTCGACGTGTCGTTTGAAGCTTTGTAAGATCCCAAAAGACGCAGGAATAAGTAGTAGGATTTAAGAGTGTAATAACGGACTGAAACAGAAGATGGCAGCACTGCATGTACAAGGATGCCAGCTGCCGTTAAACCCCGAAGAAGAAGAAGTAGCTCTGTCCCAGAATTCATAGCGCAGCCCAGCTCAGTTGTCAACAATGGCGGCAGCTAGTTAGTTTTAATATTACTCTTATTATTCTTTCTGGGTCACAAAATACACGTTTAACATATTTTCAGGCGAGAATGTAGCTGTGTAAACCTCAAATATCTGCTCAGTTTATCAAGACACCACATACTTTCAAAAGCGCTCCGACGTTTTCGGAGACGTCTGTTACCCACTAGCTCGATAGCTAGCCGGGGGCCGTGAGAGCACCGGACTCCCGGCAAATCGTTTTCAAACCCACCGCCATCTTTCGCTACTCAGGTTAAACATATATAAGTCACTTAGATAACTTAAAAATGTTATTGTTTGGCCTTTTTTTAGTATTTTATTTTATCCTGAGACAGCTGATTATCAGAAGTGTGAGATGCTCGAGAATTTACTCCGGTGTCCTGTTATATTTTAGATAGCAAGGAGCAGACGGCTGAGTTTATTAAAAACAATCTGCAGATTTCATTAAACTTTAATAAACTATCATTTTGTCTTTATTTTTAGTTAGCACATACCTGAAACACTTAAAGCTGTAAGCTAATGATAGTTATATAAGAGCAGATGCTGCTGGTGCAATAAGCTGTAGCTTTACGTCCAATGGATGATGATCTGATTAGTCAACTAATCGCAAAAATAATCGGTGACTAGTCGACTATCAAAATAATCGTTTGTGGCAGCCCTACACGTCATTAATGTTGGGATCTGTGGAAGTCAATTTTTACATCATTGTAAGTGTGTAGCTTTGCAACCAATCTTTAGAGTCAGAGCACAGAGTACGAGCTGGAAATGTTTTTCGTTTGTCAGAAGCTTTTAAAGTCCACAATTCAAAGTAGTTCCCCATGAAAGCTTCCAGCTTATTCAGGAGAAAAATGATCTAAACCTACGTGGCTACATCGCCGTTGCCTTTTCGATTGCCTCCCGATGCTTTGTGATTGCTAATAGTGTGTCGGTTTTGGTGTCGAAACACAGAATTGTAGATGGGTTGACTCTTACCTTGAGATGCGATATTATACAAGCCCTAATGTGTGTTACACTTGCCTCTAGAGTGCTCAACCTCCCCATTCATTTATGGCCAACAATAAAATGTAATAATGCACACGTTTGAATAGGACAAGGTTGCCAAGTCCTTGAAATTGAATGGGGGAAAAACAGTCACAGCAGTGAATCATGTTTCTAAGGCAATGATTCAATTCCCAGTGCAAGCTGAGAACACAGGGGATGGAAAATAATTCTATCAGCAACAAAAACCATAAATATGCTGTTTGACTGAGATGTTTACTCCTGTGGAAAGAAAAAGCCATTTCCATCTTTCCTGACCTGGAAAAGAAAAATCTCTCAGGCAAATTGTGTCCATATATCAAAGACTTTATGAGATTGTCCTCATACAAAGAGGCTTTAGAGTGGAAACACAACCCCAGTTAAAGAAATATCAAGTCCAGTCTATATTTAAGAATAAGCATAATGAGGCGCTTATTTTCCACTGTTTCGCTTTTGCACACATGATATAACAGAGAGATTCTTTATCAGCAGAGTAGAGAAGGCGTATTATTCTTGGTAAATGATTGAACTGCTTTTATAACCATCTGTTAAACCCCTCATTAGCTCTCCCCATATTTCTAATAGTTGCACTAATGTTGTTTAAGCAGCGTTATTAAAACTGGCCTGAGCTCCGAGTTAAAAATAGCCAAACATGTCGAGTCAAACTCAATTACATAAATTTTTAACATCATTGACCTTCCCAATTACGAACCTGCTCCATATGGTGCCATTTATCAGCTGCCCCGATGCTAACAAAACAGAGGGCAGCTAGGTAGAAGCGTGCGCGGTGCTGTGCTGCGTATGCAGAACCTTCTGGGTCGTGTTGGGCTGGACGATCAAGAGCAAGCAGTGCCCCGACTCCTCAGGTGTCTGTGCTCATCTCTATTTATGAGGCAGTGTTGCCAGTTACCGGTGTTTAATAAAACATGGAGCAAGACCTTGGGTTCAAACCAGTGTCTCTGGAAACAGGCTGCTTATGAAAAAAAAATCGGTTGTTATGCAGGAAATCAGTTTTTCTCACATTCGCTCTTCATCCCTCACTGTCTCCCTGTGAGAGCGGCTTCTCCAGCACACCAAGGTTAAACTTTCTCAGCGCACTGGGTGAATGTCAGTCAAAGTCTGGCTCACCTGCACGTAAGCCCCCCCCAACAACTGGGCCGGTGACTCTCCCCCTCTGCCCCGTTATTGCCCTTTTGTCAAGCCGGTGATTTCTGCAGAATTGACTGGCTCTGTGCGCTGTGCACATCGGGATCAGCTCACAGGAAGTGGAATCTTCCCCGGCCTATGTAAGGCAGGCGGGTTGTCATATGTCAAGTCCTGTGATATTTGTACCAAATGAACAAGGCTGCAGATTAAAACCACCGTTTTACTGTTATCTGCTTAATAAATCAGTAACAGTTGTTAGCTCGGTGTCCAGCGGTGCTTTTAACTGAGCAGGAGATGTTTTCTAGAATCACCTTCAGTGCTGCTGTCACGGCGGGGTGTGATGATGAGGTGGACCCAGAAGCAGACACGGTGGAGACAAAACTAAGGCTACATTCACTCTGTAGGTCTTGATGCTCAATTCCGATTTTTTGATCAAATCCGATTTTTTTTGTCTGCTCGTTCACACTACAAATAAAATGCGACAGCAAACGAGCTCTAGTGTGAACGCTCAAAGCGGCGCAAAAGAAGACGTCACACACAACGTGCTCTGTTTAGAGCCAGACCAACAGTATTGTTTGATTGATGGCCCTTAATATAAAGACTTTGGACTTCACGTTTCCCAATTTTTGCTTTAAGTTATTTTGTTATTTACATAATAATGTAAATAACCTAATAATGATCCTTATTGCTGTTTTAGAGGAGCGGTGCTGCAAAGGGTAGCTGCAGATTTCCATCAGAATCTGCAGATTATACAGTACAAAGAAAATGTTGACGTTTCTCCAACGTTGTCTTCCCAGCAGTTTCACCGGATGGCCAGGAAGCGTTCGCGATGTCCTATCGGGCGCTGATAATCAGCGTCTGTCTTGTGTCGGTGACGTACAAGACGGATTTAATGGGACATCACCATCAAACAGCAGCCGCTTTCTAAAATATCGGCTATGTATCGGATTCAGCACCACATACGAAAGTGACCCAGATCTGATTTGAAAATATCGGATTTGTGCCGTTCACACTGTCACACCATGATCGCATAGGGTCAAAAAAATCGGATTTGATGCGCTTTCGCCTGCAGTGTGAACATAGCCTAAGTTTCAAAAATAAGACTAATAACACAAATAAATAAAACAAGGCTCAACTATGAACTAAACTATGACTTTTTAAACTACAACCCTAACGAGGGAAACAAGGCGGTACGTAGGCAGACGCCGTGACGCTGAGGACTTAAATACACATGTGAGGTAATCAGGGGAAGTGGGGACACATGAGGACACAGCTGACTAGAGTGAAACATAATGACAACACAGGCGAGAGTAAAGCTAAATACAACGAGCAAAGAATACCAGACTCTTTCAAAATAAAACAGGAAGCATAATAAGACGCAGACATGAAACATGACCCAAGGGGAACCTATCACGGGCATAATACATAACTCAGAACGCATAGAGTAACCTAAACTAAACCGGTAACTCAAAGCAACCTGATAAGCCTCCATACAAAATGCCTACAAATATAATAACCTCAAAATGCCGGGTCACACACCCAGCCCGTGACAACTGTACAGCGATATTTAGTCTGGCTAGCATCTTTCGAGTAGCCGCATTTGTAGTCATGGACTTGAGATTATTATACACAACAGAAATGCCTGTATTGCAAATCTCCCAAGCAAACAGCTGCTGTAGAGGGCCATAACTCTAATATCCTGCTGTGTATTTCACCACAGGGAGTGAGTCACTACAGAAGTAGATCCTTAATGAGGGAAATAGAAAGCAAGCCTGTCATAATGACAGCGACGTCCCAGCATGCATGGCGGCAGCCACAAACAATCTTAATGACATGAGGGGCTCTGAAGAGAGGCTGTATGCTGTCGGCTCCTGGGCTCGGCCCGGCTCCCTAACCCCTCCCACATCCTTTGCTTTAAACCGCCACCACCGCATTGCTTGTTAGAGGCAGTGTAATTAGGTGGCTGAGCTTGTTGCGAGTAGCCCAGGTCACAGAGGCATGTCCAACCCTTGTCCTGATTGCTCCTCGGGGAATTATTGACAAAACACAAGGAACATTGCATGTTGGGCTCTAATTATGTGTACAAGACATAGATGGCCCCGGGGAAATTAAATGAAATTCCCCAGCTTGATGGGTCCTCCACACTCATGGGATCCATTCTGTTTCTTATTAAGCTCAGCCATTGTCTGCTTTTATGAGGCAGCTATGTGGAGCTCGGCACCAGCTAAATGCTTGTAAGTGTCTCTCTCTTCACAGTGGCAATACATCAATGACTCACGGTGGAAAATTGCCTGTCGATTTTGATCTACGCCGAAGAGCATAAGCAATAAACCGGCAAATATATTTAACTAATGCTCGCTAATATCGTAAATGTAGGGTGTGAATTGGAGCACCTGCGTGGTGTTTCATTGTGTAATCAGATTCTTTTCACTGCAGCTTTGTGTGGACACATCCAAACACCTCTGCTCTAATTCCTGTGCTCCAGATACTGGACAGGAATTGATAGTCTCCTGCTTGTGCAAATGAAGTGATAAGGGGGTCTCACCCAGATTACACAAGGCCTAAGTGGCACAGAGAAAGCTTATGGAGATGAATGAATTCATGAGGCTGCCTGACAGATTCTTAAGAAGCTATGTAATAAGGGATAAATCAAACAGCTACCATTTTGCCTCTGAATGATTTCAAATTAAAGTGAAGGGAGATGGCAGACCTCCCAGGGGTGTTTGAGCTTGGCTGTAGAACTGTGGCTGACCCCCCCTCTGTTTTTCTCTATCATTAAAACACCCTAATGACCGATGTAAAGAAAAGAGTTTGCATACGCAGTAAATAAACAATCCCTCTTGAGTCAGCGCAGCAGGACGTTAGTGGTCTTTGACTGTGGGGCAGGCCTGATCCCACAGGTCTGATCATTCTCACCAGCATTCATAGTTCACTGTATGATGTTATAAGATGAAGCATCATTTGGATCGAGTTATCTCTTATGGTTAGAAAGTGATAAATTGACTGCACTTGTATATAATGCTTTGAGAGTCGTGTAAACACGTGTAGTCCACATATTTTTAAGAATTGCACCCGTGTGGCAGTGCAGAGCAATAACACGTAGCAAAGACAGGATTTCAAAATAAAATTAGCAGGTCCATAAAAGAGGTCAACTAAATATAACTCTAATCAAAAAGTAACTTCCAAAAACTTAAACAACCGAAGTGGACACAGCTCGCAAACCGAGCTAAGGGCCAAACCATTGACACACAATAGGGGGGAACAAAAACAAACACCGGTACTAACTAAGCACAGATAACATACGTAAACCGAAAACACCCCTGTTCCTGATAAGCACATGTTAGTGCTGCTGAGCAGGCATGTTGTTGTCTTTCGCCCAGACAGGAAACAGCCACACCTGCCCCGCACCAGGTAACTCAGAGAGAAACTTGGTTAATATAACACAAAACATTTTTAGAAAAACCACACAATGCTACGATGCACACACCTCATAATATCAGTGTAAGTAAATGATTAATGAATTCTATCAGTGAAGCAACTGCAAACCAAACCAAGTGAATAATGTGTGGCTGATGACATCACAAGCGTCTTACTCGGGAGCAGAGATCAAACCGCCAACCCACTCTTCCACCTGAGTCACTAGCACAGTCAATAACACTAACAGGCCAAAGATTTGACACCGTTCAGACGTAACACTGTGACCTCCTGCCTAATATTGTGTTGGCCCCACGTTTGCTACCAAAACGGCCCCGATCCATCGAGGCGTGGACTCCACGAGACCCCTGAAGCTGTGCTGTGGTGTCTGACACAAAGATGTTAGCAACAGATCCTTCAAGTTTTGAGGGGGGGCTCCACAGATCCCACAGACGCTTGACCGGATTGATATCCAGGAAATTTGGAGCCCAAGTCAACACCTGAAACTCATCGTTGAGCTCGTTGAGTACATTATTCTGTTCGAAGAGGCCAAAGCCAACGGGGAATACTGTTTCCATGAAAGGGTGTACATCAGGGGTCTCCAACTCCAGGCCTCGAGGGCCGGTGTCCTGCAGGTTTTAGATGTGTCTTTGATCCAACACAGCTGATTTAAATGGCTAAATTAGCTCCTCAACATGTCCTGAGGTTCTCCAGAGGCCTGGTAACGAACTAATCGTGTGACTCAGGTGTGTTGACCCACAGTTATATCTAAAACCTGCAGGACACCGGCCCTCGAGGCCTGGAGATGGAGACCCCTGGTGTACATGGTCTGCAGTAATGATTGGGTAGGTGGTATGTGTCAGAGTAACATCCCAGCACTGCCTCTGCTGGCTTACCTTCTTCCCATAGCAAATCCTGGTGTTAGATGTTCCCCAGGTAAGCGATGCACACATACCTGGCCATCCATGTGATATAAAATATATATAAAAGAAAATGTCACTCATCAGAGCAGGCCACCTTCTTTCATTGCTCCATGGTCTGGTTCTGATGCTCATGTGTAAATATTTGGTGCATTTGCCGCCCATGAAGCTGGGAGATAACTGGGAGAACTGGGAGAACTGCAGATTTGGAGATGCTCTGACCCATAACAATTTGTCACATTTGCTCAAATCCTTACACTTGCACATTTTTCCTGCTTCTAACACATCAAATTTCAGGACAAAATGTTCACTTGCTTCCTAACACAGTCACAGGTGCCATGACGAAGACATAATCAGTGTTTTTCACTTCACCCATCAGTGGACATAGTGTTGTGCCTGATCTGTCCCTACATGTCCAGTCTGTCATTACAGGGTTCTATACGTGACCTCAGCAAGCAGCATATATGTAGGTCAGATCTTCCTGTGAAATTCCCACTGTGACCACACGGCATCGATTGCTCTTATGAAGGTCTGTAAAAGCAGACACCAAAGCTTCGGAAAAACACAGGTCTTACAGGAAAATGTCAGGTCACCTCATTGATACGACCCACATCGCAACAGCTCTCAGGTCAATTAAGCACGGGTCAGCCCTGCATTAGCCCATTCCTCCCAGTCCCACATCCCTGTGGCTACGCAGGCAGCTAGCTGGCTAGTACAGCGAGCGCACGCGCACTCGAAATGTTACCGAGACCAGCATTCATAGAATAATTGGCAGAAGATGCAGATGCGCTGCAATCCGAGGCCAGAGAAAAGAATGTGATGTGTTCCGAATGGCAAGTGGAGGTGAGTCATACTGACACTGCTGGCCCTAATGATATTTCTGCTTGGCAATGCTCCACAGCCAGGGGAGGGAGAGGGGATGTCAGCGTGCAAACTAATGTCTGGATGGCATTTGCTGTTAGCTGTCATGTGTCGGCTTGAGTTATGTGCTTTAGCATCTACAGTTGCAGCCCAGACACCAATTTCATGATGTTAATCAGCGCCGGGCCGTGTCTACCCTCGCTTTCCTAAATCCGCCCCCGCGTCCTCATACATAGAAACATGTCACCAGAGTCCACAAAGCACATGCTCGCAAGCGAGCTCGCATGTCAGCCATGAAGTCGTAGGCATGCCGTTCTAAATAACTAAAAGACGTGCCCTTTGGGTGGTGAGATAGCTCATTACCTATGAGCGACCTTCCATCTGCACTCATGGCTGCTCTGGGAGCCATTATGATTATGATGGAAATCTCACAAGCCATTACTGGGAGACAGCGCAGGGCTCACTGCAGACACACTAATGGACTCATTTGTAATTGGGAGAGAGGGAAATGACTGTGAGCTAGCAGTGGCTTTGTTTGATGGAGTATGGGGGAGCGCATTCTAGATGTGACAAATGAAATGGGTTAGTTGTATGTGAACTAAACTCTCGTTTCCTGGATCACTGCATACGTGTGCACGCTTCTAAACATCGCCGTCCTCCGTTTCCTGCCTCGACTTCCAGGAGTCTGGTCATATTATCTTTTGATGAAGAGGGAGCAGAGCTGAGAGTTTAAGGATGATGACGTGCAGGAGCAGTTATTGAAGAATCCGTTTCTTACAGATGATGGTGGTGTTGAAACTGGCTGGTTGAGGATCGCTGGGTCTTTGTAGATCTTGAGATTTAATGTTAAAACACTTACCCCTCAGTAGGGCTGGGCCATATCATACCGTTCACGGTAATACCGGTATGATGTTGGGCAACGACAAGAAAATGAAATATGGCGATAGAATATGGGTAAAACGCACATGCGCAGTGCCTTTGTTTTCATACGCACATGGCGAAAAAGGCATGGCGGTGACGGAGAATAAGAAGGGCGAAAGCGGATCGTTGGATGAAACTGATGAACCAGAACTGGTTTGTAAAAATGCTGCAGCTTCAGTGGTGGAACTGGTTTAGCTTTCGTCCGTCAGATACACAACAAAGCACTATTTTTGGTAGAGCATGCTAGCGGGCCGTCGTTATTACCGTGTTGTTTGGAAAATACGGCACACTTAAAATCAATCCTTTGATTTTTCTGAAAGTCGACAGAGCCCCTTATAATCCCGTGTGCCTTATGTATGAACTCTGGTTGTGTTTACTGACCTCGAAACGATTTTATGTACACGACACTCGAAAATCTGTCAAATGTTTCAGTACGACTTTGCTGAGCTACGAAGCCGCACCGCTCGATGGATTGTCGGAGCATTACGGCTATCGTAGGCGGAGCCTCGCGGAGTGATACGTACTGTGCTTCAACATAATATTACCGTACTGTGTGTGTATAACCTCTTTTTAAGTGTTGTGGATATTATACATGGTTATGCTGAGGATATGTCGGCCAGTTTCCACTGGAAATGCTTTTTGGTTAAACTGTCAGCGAGGAATTTGCATTTGCACTGTTAAAGTTTATATAACTTTAGTGCACATAAAAAACAGCTGCTTGTTTAAGAGAAAATACATTGATGAGGGGTTGTTTTTTTTTTTTTCACTAATAAAGTTGTGGAGTTGTAAAGTATTTTGTCTCGTGTCAATTATATCGTCAGTTATATCGTTATCGCAAATTTTCAAATGTATATCGTGATAAATATTTTTGGTCATATCGCCCTGCTCTACCCCTCAGCACGTTGTTCATTTATGACTAAAGGACAGGAGGAGCACAGGAGTGGGTTCACCTATAACAGGGGTGTCAAACTAAAATACACAGTGGGCCAAAATTCAAAACTGGAACAAAGTCGCGGGCTAATGTTAATATTTATTGAAATATATTTATTCCTCCAGATATAAGAATGAATCTTTTCTTATGGACTCAAACACGTTTTGCTGAAAAACTGAATATGGAACAAGCAAAGCTTAATACTAAACAGTATATATATTAGCTGTGTAATACCAGTAGGCCAGCTCTAATAGTAATTTGGTGTGGCTTCGCGGGCCAAATGTAATTAGGCTGCGGGCCAAATTTGGCCCACGGGCCAGAGTTTGACACCTATGACCTATAAGATTAATGTGCCTGTCGTGGTGTTTTTCTGGTATTTGCCTGTTTTGTTGACGGCTACACTGCATTATGTTCTTCAACCCATAACTCGCAACTTTTTCACATTTAATTCCAGCAGCATCGGGAAAGTTGTTGCTGATTATTTCCTATTCTCTTTATTTTTTTAATTACTTGAAATTCCTTGTTTTGTTTTTTATTTTCTCCCCTTGCATTGTCCACACGACGTTGCTCTGCAGATTAGTTGTGATTTTCTTGTTATCCCCCCAAATCCCAGGGGATTAGGATAGCCATAAGTGCCATTGTGGCAAAACATAAGCTCTGCATGTTTTTAGAACAATAAACGTTTTAAAAACTGAGGAAATGACTCTTTTAGGAAATGAAAAAAGTTTTGGGCAAGTAGCATGGAGTAATGACGATTTAAGCCAAATATGTTCAGAAAAAGCCACATTTTATTCTTTATTTCATTCCAAATACAAGGAATGACTAAAATAACATGAAACATGTCAAATAATGTAGTAAATGTATTAATGTTATAACCCAAGAAGTTTTTGATAAGTATAATATATGACCTGTAGGCCTGTGAGATGGACTGGAACACCTCTGTTATGATAAGATGCTGTTTTGGTGTTGGTGGTATTTGAACCCACAGCTCTTTGCTGGTGATCCAACATATCAAACTGGTTTTATGATGGCGGGAGCCAGATTGCTGATTCAGCACGTTTTCGAAGAAGCCATGATTTACTTAGCAGTGACATCATCTTGTTGTTTAATGATGTTGTATTCAGGTGAACAAGTGCGCTTCTGCAGAATGCATTAAGTTCTGCATGGCGGGTTGTTAGTCCATGTCCTACATATTAAACCAACAGGACATTTCACTGCGTGATTATACGAGGGCGCCCCCCCAGCAGGAGCCTGACGGCTGCAAATCAGGGAGAGATGGGAGGAGGTTATGTGGGGGGAGGGTAGCTAATAAGATTGCCCCGACCTGTGTGATTTATAGATTCATTTGTGTGCTTGTTTAGAAACCTGATCTGCATTATTCATGTCGAGAGAGGAGCAGTACTGAGGACATTAGCTGGTTAACCTCTGCTTAGGTTAGGCCACATTATTTTAATAGCCATTGCAGGGGCAGGCCTCTCAACCCCGCTCTCAGAGCGAGCGAGGGGGAAGAGGAAGGAGGACCAGGGAGGAAGAGGAAAGCACAGCTCATTTATTCCAACCACGGGAACAGGTGGGACCGTGGCATTATTATTCAATTACATCTGTTAACGGTAAACAATGCACAGTGCTTTAATGCTCACAAGAGAAGGATAATTGGTAACCGAATGCCGAGTGACTTTTTACTGCTGCGCATTTTGTTTTTATCCGCTGCACGCCACCTCTCATGCATGTCAAGTCACAGCGTTTTCTGCACATGTAATTACTTTCATCTCTATAATAATTGTGCCATGTAGCCATGAAATATATTGCACCAGCTCTGACACAAAGCCACATTTGTCATCATCTCTGCAGATTGATGTGTCACTTATTAATGGCACGTCTCCTCACATGGACCTGATCCAGGAAAAACATGAAGCACAAACCTCAGCAGGGCAGCTCAGTCTCTGGGCAGTATTCACTGAATATATTAATATTGCTATTACCCCTAATATTAAAATAACCTGTTACTGTAATGTACATAACAAAATCAGTCCCCATATATCATCCTCATCTTTGAGTCTTACACTACTCACCAAAAGGCTCAAAAACAACAAAAACTTACACAAATCCACTGCAAACGGGACCTGGGAACAATCTGCTTATTTGCACACTAATAATTACTGAACGTCGAAATTCTACTAGATTTGCACATTTTTCATCTTGCACATGTCTTCGTCCTGATTCGTCTACAATAATTTTACCGAAATATAGCACATTATTTATCTGTAAATCCTAGTTTTATATCTAATGGAGGTATATATTTTATATACTTATAAATGCACTACGGGGGGCTTGGGGTGAAACAGCATTTCGGTATGCTGTGTATTGACAATAAAGCTCTTGAATCTTAAATGGATATATGCTGCCAGGACAAACATTTGCATTTGGAAACTGTATAGTATTATTATCACTTTAACATTTAAACCAGTCTACTGACCTTAAGTGAGAGGTCAAAGGTCAAATGTGACATGATATTTTGTATCTTTACACAGGACTTTCTGTATGTTTACAACAGAATCGTAGGTTCCTACAAGGCTTTTAAGTCAAAGACCTCGTGGATGTTAGGAAACTTGGATTGTTACCATGACCCCACTGCAGATCCAGAAGTTTGATTACAGTCAAAGCTTTTGGAGCTGTTGTGTTTAAGTAAGCAAGTAAGTAAAGTTTATTTATTAAGCGCTTTTCATAGACAGGTAGTCACAAAGCGCTGCACACAGAGATAGAATGAGAAAGAATCATAGAACGATGAAACTCGCAAACATGGCAGAGGTAAAAAACAAAAAACCCAAGAAAAACAAATTAAACTTCAACATCAGAGGATCATTTGAATTTGACTTTCTGGGTCACTGGTTTTACTTAAAACAAAGTTTAGTCAGAAATTCAAGTCATATTTTGGAGTTTGTAACACGATAAAGGAAAAGTCTGTTGATTTTGTTTTAGCTACACCACAGGTTTCCAAAGACTCGCACTGGCTTTATAAAAAGGATAAACTGCACACAGTATCACAGATGCAGTTGAAATCAGGGCTCTGCTGTATATACCTACATACCTTTAAATAAAACTCACAATTTTTCATGAATGGCTTTTTCATCAAAGCAGTTCTGATTCAAATCAAAACAAATGTGCTTTTCCCTCATACACAAGTTCATTACTAAGACTCCAAACGTATCGTGATCTCTTAACTGTAACAAAAGCCACCTCAGTTTAAGTGAGGACAAGATGTAATAAATTTCCTCCCACCTTCCCGGTGTGGATGATCCACCCCTTTCTGTGCTTTCTCCCCCCTCTCCCCCCTCTCCCCCCTCTCTGGAGAGAATACCATCATGCATAAAGAAAGACGCGGAGAGCGGCAGCAGCATATGTCTGTGGCAGAGGATGCGGCGCTGACAGGCCGAGCTTATCGTCTCCGCAGCTCTTCACTACAAGCGTGATTACCGCTGACAGCTCCGACTGCTGATAAAAGCGGGAACATTAAAGAAAACAGAAGAGCCGCACAGTCGACGCACCAGTGTTTCTTCTCATCAAGCCCCCCCCCGCCCCACCATCCCAACCACCAGCACCACCTCCACGAGCGGCTCCTTCTATTCCTCTTTTTCCCCAGTACCCAACGCCAGGGTGTCAGAGCTGTCGAGAGCGGGAAGTGACATCACAAGAATTCGCCAGCAGTCTCGAGGCTCATCATGTCAGCGGCAGCCTGTCTTGTGTCAGGCTTCCCCCAGGCAAGCTGTGATCCAGCCCTCGTCTCGGCACATCAAGACTCCTCGCCGAGGAGGGGAGGGAAGAAGGGAGAGAAAAAATTAACAGAATGTTTTTCCATCTTGTTAACTGACAGCATCGTTTGTTAGAGCGCTGTCTCAGCAAGCGCAGTGTTTAGAAGGCAGAGGGAAGAATTGGCAAGTGGAAGCATGGTGAATTATTGAGTTTGGATGAGGTGTCAGAGCTACCGCATTGCTTTGCGTGGGTTTTCCAGAAAGCATCTGAGGTGTGATAGGAGAACAAGCGTGGGGGAGTGCTTGATTAAAAAGCTGTGAAGAACGCGGGGCATCGTTTTCTTGGGCTGGTCCGACTATTTGTGTTTGTATGTCTGTATATGTGTGCATACTGTATATAATTACTTTGAACGTCCAAAAGAAAATGGTACAAAAGCTGTCCCTCGTTTCTTCCAGAACTACTTTGTGCTTTGCCAGAGTGAGTCGGTGCTTCACGAGTCATGGAAAATCTGCTCCGTCTCCGGGGTAAATCTCCATCTCGCAGATCTGGCCCTCTGTCAGCTCATTTGGACAGAGAGAGGACTGCCTCGGCAAAGAATGCTTTTGATTCTCTTTTCATTTATTTGAACTGATCTGCTGTGATTAAGAGCTCCGTGTCTCATTATTCTGTTTTGGAGAGGAACGGGGCACTGCCTTTTGCCAAAATATTTGAATGATTAGGGCCCAGGCACGAGCTATGCCAAAGCGACGGGAAGCATTCACTCTGCTTATTAGATTCACTTAAATGCTGTTGTAAATCATCGCTGCCAGTGCACGCTGCCAGGCCCGGGCTTTACTTCGAGAAGCTTCCACTGCCAATGCATGTGCGCAGTGCAGAGCCACTAGAGGCAGCTGAGGCTGCTGGTCTGTGCTGCTGTTTGTTTTAGCTCGGCCTATTAATGCTGCAAAACGGTTGTTTGACCACTTTTGGATGCATTTCCCAGATGAAAATGCAATTAATCCAGCAGCTGCAAGACAGGTTGAGTTTGAAGAAGCTGAGCAGCTGGAAGCGGTTTCTGCGTCTGAGATGAGGAATGAGCATCTCAGCTTTAAGGTGCAGGAACCTTTATTAATACCACGATGCCATTTTATCAGTTCGGCTCGGTGCAAGTGTCGCAGATCGTTGCCACGCTTGATTATGGCCCAGAGACTGAGCCAGTGTGATTAGTACTAGAGTTAAACCTGAGTGTTCTTCTATTGTTCTGTCAATTTCAAGATTGCAGAGTGAGAGGAAAAGAGGGAGAAAAATGGCAGCTTGCTGAGCACTCAAGGAAAAATACCGGCTTTGGACTTTGAAACTACCGCTGGAAGCTCAATCATGCCTTCCATTTTGGCACATTGTCAAGAAGCAAATGCAACAAATCAGAACATATTGTTCCTCGGGGGGCATAATAAGAGCCTTTGAACCGTGAGCTTCCCTGCTCTGCTTTTGCCCTCTTAGTGACAAACTGACTCCATCAGTTTGTTATTCATATTACCCCAGTCAGTCAGTCTCCGCCATCTGCGCTGATACGGCCTCCGTGTTTGTCATCCGGTCACTTCCTTCACAAAATAACATGTCATCAGTCTGTCTGCTGGAGTAAAGGTCAGTGTGCCGGGATGGCAGAAACACGAGTGGGATTTCCTCCACCCTAAATGGCCTATAAACACTCACCACCTGCTTTGACTCCAGTGCAGCTTGGTTTTCAATAAATGCCGCGGTACAAAAGAGGACAGATGAGGATCGTGAGGTGTGACTGGGACAGGGGAGGGTGGGGGAAGAGGAAAAGGAGAGAAAGGAACAGGCAATTTAGCAGTGGCTGTGACTCGGGAGGAGAGGGGAGAGATGTATGGCGCCCAGCCAGCAGAGCAGTGGAAAACAGTGGTCCAGACTAATGATCCACAGCGTGATCGTTATGGCCCCCACAGAAAGGATGGGCACAAGGCATGGTTCCCTGGAAATCAATTCCCAGAAGGCACATGAGTACTAGTTGTAAATCATAGCGCTATGGAAGGCACCGGCAATGAGAGCAAAAGAAGGCCGTGGAAGAGGAGAAGGGTAGAGGGGGGAACCTTCTTCGGGTGGGTGGGTAGAGCGAGAAGGGAGAGCTCTTTCCATCATAAACCCGAAAGCAAAATTACTCCCCAGCCCTGCCCCTCCTTCCCAGAAAAGCAAAACCAATGATGTGGCTGTTCCAGCCTCTTGCCCCTCGGCCACCCCTCCACTTGATGGCTTCATTGCAGGTTGAGATTTAGAAAAATCTTCTCAAATTGATTTATATCGCACAGAAGACCCCCATCAATCCTAATAGGAAAGTAATGAAATTGTTGGGTGTTGAGGGGAGAAGCGTGTGTATGTGTATGAGAACATGTGTTTTGTCAGTGGTAGTGGAGGCGATTGGGGGGGTTCAGTTTATGGTGAAACATCACGATAAAGAAGGCAGCGATAAAGGGGAATCCAAAGATGACACATGCAGCAGCTCTGAGATAACAGAAGTGTGGCTCAGTACCTTCAGCCTGCAGCTCCTCGAAGCTGTCTTGAAGATGTCGTGTGGATGATAGATGCAAGTTCAGTTGGTGCACATGTCTGATTTTGCACCTTTGCAAACTATTTTCTGTAAATTCCAGTTACAGCGTCATCGTCGTGTTCGGATGAATTATCCTGCTGTTCGACATCACTGAGTCGTTTGCCTTAATCTAGAAAACGGATCACCAAGAGGAAGTTGGGCAAGAAATATCACCAGTAAGACTCTCAGATGGTTACTGTGGTACTGTAAACATGGTAGACAGAGTGATTTCTGGAAAGGTTTTGCAGTAGTTTCTGGAACACACAGTTTTTTGTGCAATTAAATAAAGGAAATGTTAGTCTTATATATAAATGTTTATGTATAGCTCATTCTGACGTTGGTTTTTATGCTCATTGTTTACTTTGGGAAGGAAACATTATATCAACTGAAAGAAAAGACCGGTGCACACACAGGTAACTGATGGGGGCATCTGCATTAAACATTTGACTGAAACATGTTCAAAATCTAAAATACGTGATATTTGGAAAGAAAGACACCAGATTTCATCTGTCCTTCCAGTAAGTATCATATCATGGAAAAGGCTTAAGATTGCTCTCCTAACAACGGTGTCATTTCCAGATAACTGGGCGGTCTCACCTGAAAGAAAGGCCTTCACACATTTGGGAACATATCAGCAGATTACCACACAGGCCATAATTGATAAACTGTCCATGTATTCGACATTTAAACTATCACCTTCTTGCTTGGAGACACAGTAAAAGCTAATGTGGATTTTTTTTTTATTAAAAAATGTTTGTGCTGAAGGTTTGGTGATTCAGTCCTTCAAACTCTTTGTGACTGTGAACACAACAAATGTGTTACTGATGTGCTTCCGTGACCCTGTAGTGTTTCAGAAACACTGGTTGTTAAATAAAGGACATAACCCATGTATATGCATTATTTAGGGAAAAAAATAGTGCCCCTTAGACTTAACATTAATCAGCCTACAAATGAATCTTGCTTATGAACTATAGTTCCTGCAGCTTTTCATTCTGTGCTGGAGCTGCATAAGTTTCAGCAATAACAAATGATGCTATCCCACATTTCTTTTTCTTTTTTTTTGTCTCCCACCGTTGTTCTCGTCACTTCATTATGCAGGCAGTCTGACGCTATTTGACAGAATGTGCTATCTGCAGCCCCCAGCTGCACTCACCCTCTCACTATCATTGCATCGCTGGCAGCTTAACCCCACTGCTGCCTGCCACAGTAAAGCACAGAGGAAATGATGATACTGCTGTCTAAATAGAGACTGAGAGGAAGGAAATACAGAGCACCTATGTGGATGCTGCTACTTTGCTATCACAATTATGTCATGCTTTTAGCAAAGGTGTCTTAGATCCATATTATTGCATGTAAAAAGGTCCGATTTCATTTAAAACAGTTTTGCCCTCCACTTCAGATTATTTGTGCATGCAACTTGTATTGACAAGACCCTAAAACAGCAACTTGAGCGCTGTAATTGATTTCTAGGAAGAGAAGCAGAATCAGCAAAATGTAAAATCCTGATTCTGACATGGATATGAAAACTGTTAGACATGCATCCTTTAGCCATACTGTATAAAACTGATTTTATAAAACTGGGCGATAAGGCCTAAAATCCATATTGCGGTATAATTTGAAGCATGTGCGGTAACAATATATATTGCGATATATTCTTTTCTTCTGTATACTGTATTTTCTGCACTATAAGGCGCACTTAAAATCCTTTATTTTTCTCAAAAATCATCAGTGCACCTTATGTATGAATTCTGGTTGTGCTCACTGACCTCGAACCGATTTTCTGTGCTACACAGCGCTCAAAACTCTGTCAAAAAATGTTTTAGCATGACTTTGCTAAGCTACGAAGCCGCACCGCTTGATGGATTGTTGGAGCATTACGGCTGCCGTAGTCAGGAGCCTCGTGGAGGAATCTGGGTCCTAAACTCCGTCTGTTTCAGGTCCCAAAGTCTAACAAACACTGCAGCATCACTGAGAGTTACAAACTGTCTAAATTCTTTCATCTTTAATAAAATGATCAGCGTTGCTGCTTTACCAGGTGTAACAATTAAGTTTAACATCCAGGCATCCATGAAAACAGAATTTATTACACTTAACAGAGTTAGAAGTTAGCAGGAAGTTAGCTCGCTAGCTTCCACCTAAACATGATATAGCATGTTCTGACTGAGAGATTTCTGAAAAATTCAAACGTACAGCTCTGAACAACTGAGATAATCCATCCACAATACGAGGTTAGTCATTAATATACTGCAACAACATGGGATATGGGGAAACAATATGGGCTTTCCCCATAATGAAGAAACAAACAAACGTCTTTAAGGGCGAGCCTCAGAAAGCTGCACTTTTGCAAAGCATAGCATATCTAATTTGTAGGTTAATGTCTGCACCGGCTTATTTATCTAGGTTATCCTCTGCACCAGATAATTAGATGTGCCCATGCAGCACCGGGGACAGTGTCAACAGAGGCATGACTGGTGTCTGGCATCTGTAGCTTTTATTGTTTCTGTCCTTGGCTGTCACGGGAGCATATTGTGGAGTTGCTGTCAATTTTTAAAATTAGGCCTGAATTGGATGGAGATTGCCTTGGTTGGGTTCCATTATTATTTCATTTGCTTACATCGCCTTTCAATGCAGTACTTGAAAAGATGAGAATCGAATAAAGAATGTGATATTGTGCTGCAAATCCTAATCAAATAGCCACTTAGACAGTAAAATGTGTTTGCTTATCGCGTGCATATGGCTAGCACTAATGATGCATGATGTTGAATCGTAAGCATTGTTGCTGAGCGGTGCATTGTGGGTAGCGGCATAATGAGTTTGGTCTGAGATTTACCAGTGACAGGTCCTCGTTCCCTGGACGTGGCTCTGGTCTGTCTCTCCCAATGTGTGTTAACTGTCAGGTGCCGAGAGCCAGACTGCCGTTGAAGCTTCTCTTTTTTCTTTCCTCTTTCCCCCCTACGCTGTCTGCTTTTGATTTCTTTTCCCAGAGGTGTTTAAAAAAGCAGCTCAATTGTTAGTGACAATCAGCCGCTCTGGCCCTTTTGAACAGAAGGTTTGATTTAATCGCGAGGCTGTCATTTATTATTCTGGAGCGGCAGCCGCCCCTGCGAGGCCTGGGCCTGATCAAGCGCCTCGGAGCTGTCCCCAAGATCTCACTCTTTTCCCTTTTCCCCCCTGTTATGTCTAAATCCTCAATACAAATCGCAGTGTTTCAGCTCTCCCAGTGGGGCCTATTACTGCCTGTGGGGCATTAAAGATCATTAATAGTGCTGTCAGAGAAAGAGAGGGAGAAAGGGAGCAAAGAGGAGGGAGAGCGGGGAGCAGCAGTGAGTTGCTTAGCTGCTCATAAATGGGAAATTAATACATCTGCTTCATTAATGCTGCCTCGTGTTTGATGTTTGTTAGCTGGCAACTTTAATGATGTAGGTTTGAGCCGACGGGGCGCTTGACTAAATTTGATTCCTCCAATTAAGTAGTCAGGCTTCTTTTCTTTTGGGAAAATGGTTAGAAAGGGAAAACTGCTGCCTAATTATGGACTCCAAACCTTCAGTTATGCGGCTCCTGCTCTTTCTTTTTATCACTCCTTCTGCCCCCCCCCCCCCCCCCCCCCCACTGGCTGCAGTGACACGTTCATCAGCAATGGCCACACTGGGGTTGTTACCCTTCTCTAATCAAGATCTCCTTTTTTAATCAGTGCGTGCAACTTTCTTAATCATTAGCACTACCAAACAGTGTATGTTAATTGATGTATAGTCAGCGTTCAGTGTGAGTGATAAAATTACTGCTATCAAGGTTGCAGACTAGAACAACAGCATCTTAATGGCAGCCTTGGAAAACGAACATGCAGGAGACATAAAAGCCTCTGAAAGCTTTTTCTTATGCATGAATTCCACCCCGCCATACAGTTTAAAGCAGCAAATACGAGAGATTGCAGAAAACCACATTCACCCTGCTGACTGAGGCTCAGGATGAGATTGTCCTTTCATGTAGTTGTGCTTGGAGGGAGGTTCGCAGAAAGAAAGCAGCCTCATCATTTAAAAAATAACAGGTAATATCTCTGCGTTGTTGACAATGTGTCATTTGTAATGTACTGTACGTGGAGGAGGCTACCAAAGCATTAAATTACATAAACAACAAACTGTTTGGATGATGAGGAAATTAATTGTCTGGTTATCTGGGATGGCAGACACAGACTAAGCAGCTGGATCACAGGTTATTAGCTTGCTGTATTTGTACTTTAAACTGTTTTTTCACCAGTCCCATCACTTATTTAATATGTGGTCAGTATTGTAAAAGAGAGTGATGGTTGATTCCATACACACACTTTATGACTGTATCCATCCACATAGCTTTTTGTCACCCAAAACGTTGACTTGGAAAGGAACCTCGTTACGTTTGTGCTGGAGTCTGAGATTGAAGTTGCAAAGAGTCAAAAGATGTTCTGTAGATGCTCTTTGGACTCACCTAAAGATGATTAAAGTCATCAGAACTAGAGCAGGGCGATATGACCAAAAATATTTATCACGATATACATTTGAAAATTTGCGATAACGATATAACTGACGATATAATTGACACGAGACAAAATACTTTACAACTCCACAACTTTATTAGTGCAAAAAAACAAACAAACATCAATGTATTTTCACTTAAACAAGCAGCTTTAAGTGCATTAAAGTTATATAAACTTTAACAGTGCAAATGCAAATTCTTTGCTGACAGTTTAACCAAAAGGCGTTTCCAGTGGAAACTGGCCGACATATCCTCAGCATAACCATGTATAATATCCACACAACTTAAAAAGAGGTTATACACACACAATACGGTAATATTATGTTGAAGCACAGTACGTATCACTCCGCGAGGCTCCGCCTACGATAGCCGTAATGCTCCGACAATCCATCAAGCGGTGCGGCTTCGTAGCTTAGCAAAGTCGTACTGAAACATTTGACAGATTTTCGAGTGTCGTGTACATAAAATCGTTTCGAGGTCAGTAAACACAACCAGGATTCATACATAAGGCCCACGGGATTATAAGGGGCTCTGTCGACTTTCAGAAAAATCAAAGGATGATTTTAAGTGCGCCGCATTTTCCAAACAACACGGTAATAAGACGGCTCGCTAGCATGCGCTACCAAAAATAGTGCTTTGTTGTGTATCTGACGGACGAAAGCCAAACCAGTTCCACCACTGAAGCTGCAGCATTTTTACAAACCAGTTCTGGTTCATCCGTTTCATTCAACGATCCACTTTCGCTCTTCTCATTCTGCGTCGCCGCCATGTGCGTATGTAAACAAAGGCACTGCGCATGCGCGTTTTACCCATATTCTATCGCCATATTTCATTTTCTTATCGTTGCCCAACATTACACCGGTATTACTGTGAACGGTATGATATGGCCCGGCCCTAATCAGAACTTTGAATATATGAGAGAAAGTCTGCTTTACAGCTCTGAACTTTGAGTATAGCCAATTATATTGTATATGTATCTGTAAGTGAATCCAGCACGGGTTCAGACCAGAACATGAATATAAATGTATATCACAATTTAATGTTATTTTCACATTTGTATTATTTCTCCTTTTTGCCTATTTTCCTTCAGTTTAAGGCCTTAATTTATTGCTCACAGGCATTTCTGTGTGCTGGCGATTGCCTGTATTATTTAATATGAACATCCACAGTTAGAACTATATGTACTAGCAAAAACCAGAATGTTGCCATTTGTCTTGAGATTGGCTACTACACACATACAAATATATAATTTGTAAGGATTTGAGGGTGATTGAATAAATCCCAAAAGCTATATTAATAACCCTGGTTTCATGCAGATTGAATGTTAAATGGTTCTTATATAGTGCTTTTCTACTCTATTGGAGAACTCAAAGCACTTCACCCATGCACTTTTTTTCCTTAGCTGTTTCTAAGTGCTTCCTATCTAACATCCACACTCTGATGGGTGCATAGGAGAGCAACATGGGGTTAGAATCTTGGGTACTGGCATGCAGACTGGGATCGAACCACCAACCTTCCAGTTAGTAGGTGACCTGCTCTACCACCTGAACTACAGCTCAGGAATAACAGGAGGAGGAGTTAGGAAACAGATACACTACGATCAGTGTGTGTGTGTGTGTGTGCATAATTTGACGTTAAAATCCTTTTTTACCAAGTGCTTTGGTACTTTTGCCAGTACTGCGTAAATATAAGATATAAACACAGTAGATTGGTGTTGTGTAAAATAGTTACACTACTCGCTCTATTTGGAGAGTTTTCCCGTTTGTGTGACATCATTAGAGACGGATGGTGGCACCTTCGAGGGTTAAAAAGATTACAGCCAACCAAATGAACACCTTTTTCATGCAGAGTGAATCGAAGATGTTAAGTCCAGAAGAAGCGACCCAACACTCTTTACTTCTGCTTCACGTGCCTCAGGTGTCCCCTGCTTGTGTTTGCAAATGCAAAAACTAGTGACTAACCATTGGAACAGCGCTGTTCTGTGTTGTAAATATTTCATGTACTGCAACAACTGTGTAGTATTAGAAGTTTTTCTGGTTTGCTTCAGAAAGAATAGCTCAAGTAAACTGATGCTGAGCAGGGAATGTTTTTGTGAACCACATCAAACACAGCTACAGCCGACGCTCAGTGTTTCGTCACAGCCGTTATTATACTTTAGACACGAGTCCATCGAGAACTGCTGGCCATTGAATCGACTGTTTTAACTATTTTAACTTTTACTCAATGATTTCCTGTTTATTCAGCTGTAGTTTTCTTTGCACTTTTTTGCGTGGCATAGGAGGAAACGGTGCAAAAACATTGAAACTATTTCTCGCTGATGCATAACCAACATCTATTATCAGTATAAATGAACCTCCAACTTTGCTGTTTAAATGGGAACAAAGTGGAAAGTGTGCTCGCAGGCATGCTGGGGGAAGACGTAAGGAGCAAAGAGGGAAATGAGAGCTGCACACAAACAAGCCATTATTAAACACATTTCTTCTTTAAGCTGCTTTCTGAAGAGCATCAAGCCTCGAGCACTTTAACTTGCCAAAAACAAGCTCTATTTGTGCTTTGAAATCAGGAGGTAAGATCAGCGCAGGATAAAAAGCTCAGCACACAGGAAGGCAGAAGGACGCTTTATTTGTTTACCATGCGGCAGGCCGAGGGCGATAGTCGGGCTTCTCTTCATCCACAGGAGAGCTCCTGCTTGGCGGCTGCACCAATGCAGCACACTGCCTCCCACCAGCATCGCATACAGCGCCATCTGCTAGGACCTGTTGGCTTGTTTGTTTTCCAGAGCAAACAGCAAATCACTTCTTTCCTGTTCCTGCTTTTTACCATATGCCACTGCCTGTGTACCAGAGCGAGGCATGTATATTAATGAAGTTAATCAAAGACGCGCACGCAGCCACATCTGCCAGGGGAATTTTCAAATGATTGCACCCGCCAGTTGATTCATCACGTCACTACCCTCGCCTGCCACTGTGGCCACCTTTCAGTGTGGCAAATGGCAACTACATCATCTGCATCAAAGGTTTAGAGTGACGCAGGAGTAACTGTTGTTTTGATAAAATCCTCACAGCTTTAATAGATCAAGGAATTCTGCCCCTGAATGTGTCCAGAGTTCATAGTGTGGCTCAAGATGTAATGAATGATGTATTTGCCTCACGTTCTGATACATTTTACCTCCACACATCCCAAGAATAACATGTGAAAAATGTTTCCCCTGAAGAGAAACTAAGATTCCAGGGTCATCCCAATTAGTAGCTACATTAAACAGTGGGAAGCACACTGTAAACAGTGCATCCCTGTACAGATGGCAAATTATCCTGCTGACTAGTTGAAACCCTCTGAGCCTGTCAGGTGCACATGGCGGGCTGATGTTTTAAGAGCACTGACCTACACTTCACGTGCAGTGATGGTATTACGTGGCAGGTATGCAACCAATAACTGCAGAGTTTTAATGGTGCTTGCCATACTGCTTGTTAAATTACATAATGCTAATGAGATGTAGCATCACAGTAGTGCAAGTTCAGATGTGTTGTGAGGCCTGTGTTTGTGGACTTTGTTCCCCCTGTGCCTGCGTTGGGGAGCAAACTCTCCCTCCCACAGTTAAATTAACTGGTCACTGTGTTCACGTATATGACCAGTTTACAAATCATTGTCTGTCCCCATATAGACTGGCCAGGGTCTGTCTATTGTTGCCCAATGAAAGCTGGGATTGGTTCATTCGCACTGATTTGCTGTGTGAAAGATGTGAACTTTGCTCTTTTTCTTTTTATGTGGGACTGAATTGTTGTCTCTGTGTTAGCCCTGTGATTGGCTGGTAAGTTCTCCAGGCCACGTCTACAACTCTCACCTTATGACAGCTGGAAATAAGCTCCAGTGCCCCGATGATCCAGACGTGGATAAGGGGATAAAACATGGAACGATGGATTCTTCTTCTTCTGAAGCATTTAGTCTTCAAAATCATCTACGTTCACTATCTGTTCACCTTCTCCTGTTCTGTCTCATTTCCTTTTATTTTCATTCCTCTTATCTCCAGCACATAACTCCACCTCTCTGAGCTCTCATTCACCTGCTACCTACACTCACTCCAGATCACAGTGTCATCTCCACACATAGTCCACAGACTCCTGCCTGACCTTATCTGTCAGTCTGACCGCTGCAAACAAGAAGATCCCTGAAGGAATCTCGTCACCACTGTGTCACCGTCCTCATACATGTCCAGAACCAGCCCCACTTCTGACTTCCTCGTCCTCGTCCTCTTCCTTCTGGCCGTCTCTATACTCCTCCATCAACACTCATGAAGCAAACATCACATCTGCAGGGCTCGTTCTCAGCATGAAGCCACACTGCTGCTGACTGATCGTTGCCTCTCTTTAACCGAGCTTCAACCACTCGTTCACGTCTTCAGGGCATGGCTCTGTATATACTACAGCTCTGCACGCTTGTACTTGAAGATTGGTACCAGTACACTTCTTCTCCATTCTTCTCTTAGTCTCTAAGATTGTGTTAAACACAAATCTCTTCAAACCAATCTGAACAAACACAGGTGCACTGTAGGCGTGAAAGGTGACAGCGTTTCTTAGTTGTTTCCTTCGCTCATCATAGTTACTGTGGTCTTAGAGATGTAACTGTGATCCCAGACAGACTTTTGTGTCTTTTCGTTTATTAACAGCTAACTTTTTTCCTCTGAATTAAAAGAAATATTCAGATGTCTGGCTGTGCATCACATCCAAAGCTCCAAATTTACCTTGCAGTGATGAACACTGGCTGGATTTTCACATGGGCAGTTCTTTCAGCTGCGTATCTTGTATCACCATTATCTGTGCTCAACACATTGTCACATTATAATCATATTCTGCTTCTTTGTGTTGGGGCTCGGCAATATGGGTGTTGTACAGATCTCTCCTATGGCCTGTGGTGTCCTTCACAGTGTTAAAATGCTTTTAAATCTAATGAAATTTCAGAGTATACGGATGTCAACACAGACAACTTTATCTGGCTCTGTTTCTACTGTTGATGTGTTTTGCTGAGCATTTAATCCAATTGTCTGGCAGGTAACGTGACTTTGTTGCAGATAATTGTGAGACTTGAATTCCTACCATTTCATTTATGTTACTTAGCACGAGTTACCTGTGAGATCCACCTGTACGTGCAACCTGCTAACGAAGCAGTCCACCCGCTCGCCACGGCACGGGTCCTAAAAAACAAAAATAAAACAAAAGGCAGCAGAAACTAAAATCAAGGATTCATAAGAGGTGTTCATAAATCAGCAGGTGATTAAATCCTTTTTTCCACATAGACCTACAGCATTTGAAGCATCATTCAAATCCCTTATGAGAATATTAGTTCCTGCTATGTTCCCCGTGTTTTGTCCACAACATGGTTTCTGTTCTGATCACACAGCTAATCTCCTCAATCTCTTTAACAGTTTTTCCCCATTTGCACATTTTTCATTTGTGCCACAAATTGCTCGCACGCCGACCTGCCACATAAGAATTCATATGAGACTGGGCAGAATTTAAAAACAAAAGAGAGGAAATGCCACTCTCCAATCACAATGGATACCGAAGCTGTTCTTTTCATATTACAAAAATTATTACCGTTGGTTTTCGTGAAAGGAAGCTTGTTCCTTAAATTGCTAATTGAAAGCGACAGCGGAAACGATAACTGCTACTTTCAAGCTAGTAACTTCTATTCTCTCTCACTTCAGAAAATACTGTGTGTCAATATTACTATACGACTGCTCTGCATGTGTTGATTTGCACCCACTTAGTGCATAATTACACTTGCGGGTTTGCTGAGAGGAACTTAATTTGATTGTTCTGCCTGTCACTCAGTATGAAAAAAGACAAATATGAAATGACATGTTTGAGGTTGCTTGATTATTGGCTTTGGATGGACATAATTGTGGACATATTTTGTTAAGCTCAGTTTTTGCGGCTTACGGCCTGAACTTTGCCAGCTTTTCAGCAACAGCGTGACTGTAATCCATCTTTCATATAGCTCTGTGCAAGTGGTTTGCTTTGTTTTTGTTTTCATGCTGCATCTGCTTCTTTTTTCCCTCCTCTGATCTGACAAGGCTTTCCTGTCCTGTCTGGTCCAATAAAGTCTGCTCAAATACAAACATAGATTCCAAGGACTTATGGGCCAGCGCTGGACCCATGTGTTTGTGCCTCAGGCTGTGTCATGCGTGATTGCCTACATGATGCCTACAGGAGTTATAGAAAAGAGGGGGCATCAAAACACCGTACGCCAACCTATCAAGACTTAACCCCACACTGAGGTAGATCCGAGGCTTGAAAGGATGAACACTCTGTCTGTCTCCTCCTGGGTTCTTGTTGATGAGTCAGTCGAAGGCTTGGCAGGTTTCCAGGAGCCAATTTTACCCCCCTCAAGCCGTCCAAAACCAAGAAACTGATCTCCTCCTACCGCTTAGGTTGGCTCTGGGCAGCAGCCTAGCTGAAGGCAATGCCCTGATCAAGCACAGTAGTGGGCTAACATCCTCCGCTCAGGAAAAGATGTACTGTGGGCTGCAGTCTGGGAGATACTGACCTTTTGTTAACTTGACTGATGGGTTTATACTTAGTCAACACGATTTGCTCGCTAACAACTCCATTGAATGATTTTCCTGGCTTCGAGTTACTTCCACTTACTTACTGTTTGACAGCTGTAGGTGTGCAGATAACCAGTTCTCTGCAGGGTAAACTGGGGATTTCATTAAAAGTCCAACTTTGGTCGTAGGCAGCCTGATCAGTTGTGCTACACTGTGTAGTTTCTGTCTCTCAGAAATGTACTGGAACAGCCAAATACTGCTTCTAATTTAAAGGACAAGCTGATTCATAGTTTCACAGTGTGTACATTCCTTTGCAGTCAGCCAGCCCACTTTATAGAAAGCCCCGAGGCTGTCAGAGGGAGATGGATAGCATCAGCCCTACACCCTTGACCTCGTGCTATCAGTCCCGTGCTGACCTCCACCTCCGTGGTCAGCATCTCAGCCTCTTTGCCTGCTGCTGTTGAGCACTGCCGCGGGCCGAGGCCGAATGGTAAATCAGCCAACAAGGTGAAAGGCCAAAGGTCACCGTGAGCCAGTCCAGTAGATATTCACACCACCACATTACCAGCTGTTGATTAAAGGGTTGTGCCACAAGAAAAAAAAGGCACTTAGTGTGATGAATGTCATATTAGGTTATATACAGTTTTTCTCTCAAACAAAACTACATTTTAATATTAGATAAAGACGTGAATCTAAAATGCAGTTTTTAAATGATGAGTTTGTTTATTAAGGGGGAAAGAAAAGCTATCCAACCTACCTGGCTCAGTGTGGAAAGGACTAATTGCCTCCTTAAACCCAATAACGGCCACCGTTATGCAAGAACTGCAGCCAAGTGTTTGCATTGAGGGATTCTGGCCCACTGTTTTTTGCTGAATTGTTTTAATTCAGTCACAGTGAAGAATTTTTGAGCATGTGGTCTGTTTAGGGTCATGCCAAAGCATTTCTGCCCGATTTAAGCCGACTTTAAGTTTAGGCCGTTTCAAGACCTCTGTTTTCTTTGTTTTACGAGCCATTCAGAGGTGCACTTGTGTTTCCGATCATTGTTTTGCTCCTTAACCAAACTGC
This sequence comes from Perissodus microlepis, assembly GCF_051167445.1. Lineage (NCBI taxonomy): Eukaryota > Metazoa > Chordata > Actinopteri > Cichliformes > Cichlidae > Perissodus > Perissodus microlepis. The sequence goes on from NC_140470.1 coordinate 1,964,977, forward strand.
GTTTGAGCTTCGGGGCACAAACTGGTGGCTCGACGTTCTCTTTGGGGATTTTCTGGTCCTGAAGCACTAAAGCAGCCCCAGACCATCACACTACCTCCACCGTGTTTGACTGCTGGTGTGATGTTCGTTTTTTAAAATGATGTTAGTTTCACTCCAGATGTAACAGGATGCAAATCTTCCACAATATTTTCCACAAGTCTTGGGGATCATCGAGATGTTCTTTGGAAGCGTCTTTGTGTTTGCTTTGATTATCAGGGATTTTGCCTTTGAATTCTCCCATGGGCGCCATTCTCGCCCAGACTCTCTCTGATTGAATTATGAACACTGTCTCACTTTAAATGATTTGAGCTGATGCCCCAAAGATTGGTCTGACTTTACAAAGTTCTAGCCCAAATCAGGGTTGCGTAAACATGTTGGGTCAACACCCAGTCAGATAATCTTGTTTCGTGTCCCACCTTGGGTTCCAGTTTTGTGGAGCTGCTATCAGGAGGTACCTGAGCTCCATTGCAAGCATTTTTTGTTCTAATCACAATAAATACAGTATACGAAAGAACATTTTTTTCGTAATGAGCTGTCCGTCTTGTAATATTGTGAAATGATAGCATAGCAGTTCTCACCATGTACATGTACCACCATGGAGTACAGCAGCACGGCGCGGTACCCGTCCATGAGTCGTTTGGTACCGGGCCGCGAGAGTTGAGGCTCGGGTGTGAAATTCATGGTTTTCAGGGTTTTTATTGTTAACTCGGTTTCCCTGGGTCTTTCCTGTGTTGTAGTTGTGCGTCTTATTTTGAAAGAAATATCTACGCGTTGCCATAGCGACCAGAGAGCGTTAAGGGGCAGAGAGGAGGACGTTACTCTCAGTGTTGTTGCCGCATTTCAGGAGGACGCTGCTGATGAAGTTACACAGTGAATTCGCGTTTATTATTATATTTACAAAATACCACCATTTTTGTTTTGGTCGTATCGTTTTATTTTGTTGTATTTATCCGCCACACCTTAAAGGCCGGTCTGTGAAAACACCGTCTGACATTAAACTGGTCCGTGGAGCAGAACTGTTTGGGGACCGCGCTGCTCTACAGTATTGTACGTTCCCTGCTGAGTAAATCTGGAAGAATCCAAAAACAATCGTACTTGCAAAAAGCCAAATCAGGACACATTATTCTTGGTTCTGTATTTATTCCTGAACTCTCAATCTAGAAAAACTGTGTTGAAAAAGTAAAAAATAAAAAAACAAATATCACTGACCAAGAAGGGCCCACGTTTGAGGGAGCCTACATCTGTGTGACCAGCACAGTTTATTGTGTTTATGCAGGGGTGTGAAACAAATGGTGCTGTTGGTGAAAACGTAGAGAGCCTGTCATTAAACAAAGTTGTCTTAACTGATTATACCTCAAATCCAGTTTGGTGACCTTTCTGTCTGGGATTCATTTTCCTGAAAGTGAAGATGCTGAAAGACTTGAAAGCCCCCCCCCCCCCAAAAGAAACAAGAAATAGTTTCAGCCCAGAATGTCCCAGTTGGAGCATCGTCAGATAAACTGGTTAATGTACACAAAAACTACGAGTTGCAGCATTTAGAAGCAGTTTTTCGTGTTTTGGTGATGCTCAGTGCTTTTAGTTTACAACCTGCTCAAGTCTTTTCTAAGCATATTGTTTCTGGAAATTAACTTGAGGCTCTTTTAACACCGTGGTAAAGGCTCATTAAACAACCCAGATGGTGCTTTCTAGTGTCATCCTAATAATAGCGCAGTGTTTTAGTTCTGATGGCCCTGAAGGCCTCTGCGCCTCTTCCCCACATCTTCCTTCTGTCACACACACTCAGGCTCACGCCCTCGGCCCCCGCGTCGACGGGACGAGCGGAACAATAACCACGCGCCAGCTGATGCGTGATCCATGGGTTTGACCCGCTGACCCCAGGACACATTGTTACAGCCTGTTTACATTGTACAAATTGACAAATGTTTTCATGAGGCCTTTTGTCCGGCTCCCAGAGTCTTTTTCTCTCCCTTTCTCACTTCCTCTGTAGCCAGTTCATCCTTCCTACCTCGTTACACAAAAGATCACCTGAAAGGACCCCAGATGAGAATAAGGAAGAGTGGAAAGAGCACATTTATATTCTTGCCATGTTCTTAGACATTAGGGCGGCATCAAGGTGCAAATACGAGTCAGACAGCTCTCATAATGAAAGAATCGAGACGCATTATGAAATAAGTGGAAGTGACCAATGAAGAGAGACGCTGCACTAGCTGCTTTGAATTCCAATTAGGCTAACTGCTAGAGAGTGAGGGGCCTTTAATGTGTTGTGAGTCGCTGTGGGGCTTGGATATGAAGACTGAGACTCACATAAAGGTCAGCGTGGCAGGGGTCGGCAGGTCACAGGAAATAGACTCGAGCTTCTTCTCAACTGCATCAAAAGGGAGATATGAATATCAGATAAATACAGACCTGCTCCCTTTTTTCCCGTAGCCCCAAGATATGTTCAGCATCTCCACAGAGGGGTGGCAGGGGTGAAAGGGTGGAGCGAGCACCACTATTGAAGAGAGTGGATTATCTCATGAAGGGAAATCAATTAGAACGTTACGGTGGACTGTGAACATTTATCCATTTAGCTTGACCACTATTGAATTTCCATGATGGGCTTTGACTGTTCAGAGGGAGAGATCAGAGTTAATGGCGATTGTTCCGCTCTCCTCCAAATGTATTATCTGCCTCATTCAATGAGGGACACTTCATCAAACCAGAGAGAACCCCGCGGCCTATTGATAGATGGGCTTTGTGTGGGGTTTGAAGAAGAACGATGAGGCATGGGGCTTTAAGGCTGAGGGGAGAAACGGGAGGGAGTGTGGGGTTTGACGGGGGTGGGGGTGGGTTGTCACAGATGTCCAGCCCTTTGAAAGAAAATTAAACAAGTACCTCATTAGCCGACGCTTCAGTGCTCCCTGGAGGTGGCCACTGAGCCAGGCTTTTTAATGAGCTGGGAACTTAAACGCTGCCAAAGTTTACCCCGGCCTTGCCTTTCTCCGTTAGGCCATTGGGAAGAGCCGTGCCCTCCCCCTTCGCCCTGGTCACTTCCACCCCCCACCTCACCCTGGCCCTCCTCTTCCATTGAGGGCTGCTCATGCAGAGGAGAGAGAGGCACCACGCTGATTCCCTGCCTTTCAGCTCCAGAGAGGGGGGATAATGCTGTTTTTGTACCACGCATCCAGAGGAATTATGTGCGCTAATTTGATTAGGGGAAGATTTGATTAACTGGAAAATGAGGGCTTTGCTTAGACTTTCACACGCTTAATTTATCCCTTGCAAAGCAGATGCAACATTGTGTCATGAAACTCAGAAGGCATATGAGAAGCCCATTCAGCAGCTAGATGGCCCTTTCAGACTCAACAATATCTAGGACTGCCACGGTTCAAATTGGGATAATCAGTTTAGAGCTTTTTGCTTGGCCTTAGAATACAAATTGCATTTGGCATTAACAGTGAAAAGGTTCAAAGGATAATGAGATTAATGTAGCAGGGAACTGAGCTAAGGCAGAAAATTTTCAGAAGAAAATGCAAGACTAGTGGCATTGTTGCACAAGGTGGGGAGTTTTTTCCTTCCCCTTCTATGATTTATGTTTTTCTGATTCCTACTGTGGTTGCTAGGAGATTAGGATAATGCTTTGGCAGCAAATGTCAATCAAAAGATGCAGTGTGTCAAACACAGAAACTGTAGCAGCGTTTAACACATATGCGCTGCACGCAAATTTACATTCCTGCGCAAAGTCAAAGGGCTATTATTCTGTGATGCTTTGAATGTGTTTAGTGGTTTCTGCTTGCGTCTATGATCCCTTTGTATACTCTGAAATGGCCACAGGGACTGAAGGAGCTGAATGCTTTGCTTTTTCTCCTTTTAACATGCAGCCATGAAGGTCATATTACTGCGCGGTGATGATTACATTTGAATGAAAAGTGACTTCTTCTGGGAGAGAGGAGAAAAAAAGAGCCACGGGCAGGCTTGATCTTTTTTCTGATCTAAAACCCTACACTGAGTGACCTTCCCCTCTGTCTGTGCTCAGCGGTTCTCTGTTTTAAACAAATAGCTCTTTTATTTTACACAGGGATTGCCTGGATTACCTTTTAATAAGGGCTTAGCCGCTCTCCAGCAAAACATCCCTGCCCCAGCGCTGGGCCGGCCGGCTCCAGCCCAGCCCATAATTATCCGCAGCAAACTGAAGGCCCGCGTTCCTTCAAGAGCCCATGTGAGCTCGGTTATTTATTTTTTCCCTTGTTTTTGTCGCCTGTCACACTGCCAGTGTGCAAGCTTTGAATTGGGACGCTCTGAATGCCAAGAATTTATCTAAAAAAGAAAAAAACTAGCAGAGAAGAGAGAGGGAGGCGGATGGGGAGAGATGGAAAGAGAAATGTGAAAACCCAAACAGATGAGCTGTCTCCTGTTGGACTTCACTCCATCTTCCCCATCTGTTCACCCCAGTTTTAATTAAATCTACAGAGATGAGGATTTTTTCCCTCTCATGCTACCTATCTCGAGCTCTTTCCCTTGCTATTCCACTCTCCCCGCTTGCTCCCGCGCTGTACTGAAGTGACGGTGGGCTGATGCCAGCGTCCACTCATCTCCCCACCTTGCTGCCAGCTGCTAATGAGAATGAGCCAGGGTGGCACGAGGAAGTTGCCAGCTATTATGAGCTGTTAATGAGGAGCATTCGAGAAAGGCCCCGGCCTAGGCCTCCTGCCATGAGTGACTGCTGCCTTTATCTCCTGCACGCAGAGATACATACTGTACACAAGCGCACACACTTTGTTGGACATTCATACATATTAAATCGGGCTCTGTTAACACCTCTAGAAACAGAGCATTCACGCCACACTATTTAGCACAAAGCAGCATATTTTAATAAGCTATTTCCCAGGTGATGTGCTCGTGTTCGGTTGGATAACCTCCCCCAGCCTCATGTAGGAATCCTCTGTTCTTTGCTATTGACACGCTCCTGGCAGGCTAGTCCCCTATTACCATAATGGCCTTCACGTCTCGTCCACGGGCCAACCCCCTGTCAGCCAATCGCTGTGCGCTTCACCTGTTCTTGGCCGGGAAAGCGAATCCAGCTGAACCTGTTGACCGTGCGATGGAGCAGGTTGTGAGGACGCGCTCTCTGTTCAGGTCGGCACGGTCACCTGAACTCTTTGTTTGCCATGTTGGCTAACTGTAATGTGAAACGGGGCCAGTGGCCTCTGCTGATCGAAATCCAAGAGAGATTTAACAAGTGATCGTTTTTTCACTGTATTTGATTACCTTTTGATTAGCTCACTTTACCTTCCATGTGAATTTCGGGAGCTATAAATGCAAATTGTATCCTGATGATGCTTGCACTCCTTCGCACCACTTTTCTTTTTGATAATGTCCGATTGCCCACTTCAACAACTTGTAAGTGCATGTCCCAGCTAAATGCAGGCGTTCTATATTCAGGATTATTTTGCCTTTTTTTAAGCATGTACTTCTCGTCCTCTCCGCCTCTGAAATGCAATCATCTGTCTTTTCCCTTTGTCTCACCAGCCTATGCCAAACGGCTTTTGCGCTGTTGAGCGACTGAGGCTTGCTCAGCACTGGAGTTCCTATCACTTCATTTGCATTGTGGTGGCACTTGAAGCTCTGTAAATGCTTTAACAGCTTGCTATTTGCAATTATAAGAGAAGGGCTAGACTTTTAGCAGCACCTCGGGTTAAGAACAATCACATGACACCTCTCAAGCTGAGGCCACACTTTTTTACTGTGCAAAAGCAAACGCTGTTACATTATGTTGTGTTAATAAGACCAAGTCTATCACCTCCGTTGTTGTGCCCTCTGTTGAAGTTCTTTTGCTTCACTGATTAACTTTGGTGCCAGTACTGACATGATGAATGACATGTACAGTATGACAAAAGTCTTCTTTTGATGTTAGATGGTGATAGGTTGGACTTGATGATTGATTAAAGGTGAGATTTCTTGTTGTGTGGTGTTAATGCACCAACCGTGAACAGCATCCCCGCTGGCATCTTACTGGGTGACATTAGCTAACATGTTTCAACTTGTCATCATTTATAAATAAATATTCTTCTGTAGCAATAACAAAGTATAACATAAATTATTCTGTAGCAATTACACAAGAATATCCAGTAATGTCCCTGCCTACAATTAAACACATTCACTTACTGAAAATCATCTGCTGTGGCAAATGGCTGCAAGCCTTTGACCACAAACTGAGTCACTGCTCGGTGACATTCGTCTATCCTGGCCTGAAAGGAGACGCTAACGGTAGACTGCAGCGAGAACTGCCAGCATCTGAGCCAGACTCTGTCTGTCTCTCTCATCATGGTCACCTAAATGCACAGTAATGGCAGGTTTTGTAATAAGGCAGATAATATGCACTGTTAGTTGATTATTTACCTGCCGCATTAAGGGGAGAGGACGTGCAAACGTTACCGCTGCTGCTGGGTTGAGATTCACGAGTCCGGAGCCGAATTAAAAACACGACATTCATTTCAGGTCATCGCGTGTTTTGTGAGCAAATGCTTTTGCATATTCGCAGTGTTTCCTCCCTTAAATGAAATATCTACTTTGCAAGTATTGCAAGTTGCCCTGTTGTCATCCGTTCTCGTAAAGTAGAACCAAACTTTTGAGCGTTTGAGCCGCCGTGTTTCCTGCCAGGTAAATGACGCTCCGCAACGTGGTGACGTCATTCGGGGCGACTGGAATCGATAAGGGAATCGTTTGCAAAAATGGCAAACAATTCAAAGGAATTGAAACAGTGGGAACCGGTTCTCAACAAGAACCGGCTTTCGATACCCATCCCTACACATCTCTCTCAGATGTTGTACCTGATATCCCCGTGTTGGTGTTGTTCCATCATAGCGTTGGTCCGGGATCAATATTGTAACATCCCAATGATGTTGTTGTGATGTCACGGCTTTGGAATGTGGAGGAAAAAGAAGAAAAAAGCATTTGTTTACAGAAACGTCTCTCCTGGAAAAAACTGTAAGCATTCCAGGTACTCTTTTATTTATGCAACAAATATGTTATCAAGTTATGTTTACTGTTTACTACAAATTTACATCACGCATGTTTTGCTCGTGATAGGTCATACTGTTATAAACTAACTGAATGCTCAGACGATGTGTTGACCAACATTGTTATGATGAAGCTGCTGTGTTAAAATGTGATGCTGCAACTTGACTCACAGGTGTATTCTCAGTGCAGTTCGGTGCTGTGCAAAATACTATGTTACTATATGCCCTATTAGAGGTTATTGTGATGCACATTTTTTTAACACACTAGTCTATTTATGAGCATTAATTGCTTATCATGCTGTTGCATCTACTCCTGTGCCAGTTTTAACCGCCCCCACCTTGCGCTAACCTGGTTCACACTCGCACCAACAAACTAAAGTACAGGTATCTGATTTCCAGTCAAGAAGAAAAATACCCGGGTGTGCACTAAAGCGTAGGCGTATTTTTAACTTATTGGCAAGCAAACATGGAAACATTACATCTCTACTTTGGAACAGGCAAAAATGTAATTTAAGCTTGTGCGTGTTTGTTTGTGTCAGGCGACAGTCAGCGTTCTTGTCACAACTGTTATGTCAGGTGGTGGCACAGCTAATGTTTCCGTGGTGGTGATGAGCATCAAATCTGACGTGACGGAGAGAAACATACTCCTCTGCAGTGACAGTAAAACAAGTGCTGTCATCGTTCCGTGTCACATGCTCGTCACGTGATCACGACAGCGGGCGCCATAGTTCGCTCAGTGAATTCAGCACTTAAAGTGTTGGGCTTGTATCATATAATTAAGATCTTGATAAAATAAGCGTCTGCTGGAAGACTTATTTTAGACACATACTGACCAGAGATGCAACAATTTACTCATAGACGGATGAAAATGAGAGGATCATTAAAAAGATGGTTTGTATTCCTACGAAACCACACAAAAGAAGAGGTGGACTGGCATGGCAGCGACTGCCACCAGCTCTTTCATCTACAGGCAGGATTTAGCATGTTTACACTGAGCATGTATTTGCACTCTGCTTTGGCTGAAGAGAAAATTGGGGCCAATATCAAAGGAAATATTTCATAGTTTACGGGCAGCAGGGCTGCAAGGCTTTCTGTATTCCTTTGTGTCACTCTTGGTGCTTTTTCTGTTGGAATAAATGGTACATAATTCGTTCCTGTTTGATTTTTTCTGTTTTTCCTAACGTTTTGTTTTTGTTTTTTTTACCTCTGGGCTTTGGGTGGTGCGTGTGGAAGAGAAGAAGGAGTGTGTACTTGTAATAATTAGTCTGAGGCTGGACATTAGAATAATGTAAACAGTATCTGTGAAAGTGAAAACATTGCGCTTCGCCAGTTTACATTTGTTTGCCCGAGGGCTCGTATTTTTCAAACGCTCCGCACAAATTGTTTCATGCATTTGGTTGGAGAACTGCAAAATCTGACATCCTGAATAACTCAGCAGCATGCCCACACTGCCTTTGCCTTCCAGTAGTTTGTTTTTTCCTCTGGTGTCCTGTCCAAAGTGGATAATTGACAACAGCAGCAGCGTGAAGTCCAAACCGAGTCCCTTTCCAGCTTCAAAGCTTTCTCACGTCCAAAGGAGCTCAGACTTAGAGCCCCGGCACTGTGTCTAAGCATCTTCAATTCTTTTCACACACATTGGGAATCATTGATTCTTCACTCGATTGTTCTAGTCTAGTCATCAGGAAAAGCCTTGCCTGTCAGTAGTGAGAGCAGCTGCGAGTGTGTGTGTGTTCCTCTGTGTAAATGAGTTCCAGCTAGATTTAGTGGAGGCTTTTAGTTCTAGGCGAGGCTGAGCCCGTGGCACAGCCAGAACAGGTTGAGTTTCAAAGGGGCTTATCAGGGGAATTAGGCAAGCCTTTGGAGTTTGAGCGTAGCCTAATTTCTGGTGACCTCTCCTTGGCTCTGGTTTGACTTTTTGTGGTGATCAGCAAGTGCTCTAACAAGCTTTTCCGTCTGTGTGGCTGGGGATTACTGTGGAACTGCCGTGCCCTCCCCTGCACTCACAAGAAGCCATCTGTGGTGAGGAGAGATTAGGTGAGAGAGCGAGTGAGCAGAAGTAGGCAATACCCTGAAGGGGCATTGTCACGCCTGTCTGTGTGTTGGTGAGGATTCTGCGCTTGTCAGAGTCTCCTTTTGTGACAAATTGGTATGTTTTGTTCTGCCATTTTAAACCGTCAGGCGCTGGCAACAGCATGAACCTATTATTCAAGCATTCATGGATTTTTGACTCTTTTTTTTGGGTTATTTATTTATTTTTATGTATTTTTTTTATGGGAGTGCCTTTCCTCCTTTTTTTTTTCTCTTGGACTATCGCCTTGATATTCGCTTCACCTTGTGTTTGGCGTAGAAGCTACGATTATCATTACTTACAGAAATGGCTTAGAGGTGTCTAAGGCAAGGTTATACTTTGTTTCATCATTTCTTACTGGACCTCATGTAAAATACTTTCATGAGACGCGCATCAGGTGCCAAAACTTTTCCACGGTGAGTTCATGAATCCGGCATTTATTACCAAACTATTCCTAATGCAGTGTCACTATTTAGTACCATTTAACGCTCGTGTTTCTTTGTGTGCGCGTTAATATAACAATATGCAGATACGACGTTATGTCATCTGATTACATTCATTATACTTCCACAGATGATCTTTGTTCACAAACCCCTGCCGTGTTAACAATTGAATTGATTGCATTTAATCAGAACACTTTTGAATTAATTATGGAAACAGAATGTCACATCTCTCGTAATTAGACACTGGATAGCTTGTTGACTGAGTGAAAAACACAGCAATGCTGTTTTTGCTCGCAGTGCTATGTGAAATAGTCGAGAGGTCGTGAGGATGATTATAAAACTCTTTATTGAATCCAGCGGTTGCCAGCTGTTGTACAACTGTTGGCAGTCTGGTTATTTTTTTCTTGGATCGACTGTACCTGTGATTCTCCTTTAGCAACACACATAATGTGGAAGTGTTTGTTTGTTGTTGTTTATTATTTTACTCAGTTTTATCATTCATAAATCGGCTGACATGTTGTCTGTGACGGACGAGACGCAGATGATTTGCTGGGAAAAAAACGCTTTTAATTAATCGCACAATTTTCTGTAATTAATCGCGATTAATCGCGATTACTTGATCAACAGCCTTTATATAACTTTATATTTGAGCTTGTAACAGACATTTATGCAATATAATGAAATAAATGTAGAACAAACACAAAGAATGTTAAATGCTTAAATTCAAAGAGAATTTGAATAGTTCAGTCTTTCGCAGGCTCTCTCCTGTGAAATGCAACTAAACTAATATATAATATATATGAGTGCTGTCAAACAATTAAAATGTTTAATCAGGCTCATCACAGGGTTACTGTGGATTCATTTTGATTAATCATGATTAAATATCATGTTTATTCTCTATTAATCACATTTCATTTTGCATGAGCAAACAGACTCGAGAAAAAATGGAAAATATACGAACTTTATTGAACATTTGGAACATTCATGTTAACAGAAACCTCTGTAAACATGTATCCTCTCTCTCTGTCACTCTTGGGGAGGCTTCAAGTCCTTGAAACGAGGAAGAAAAGCTGTGTAAAGGTTCTCAGTGATGTTAACAGGTCTGCAGTTTGTTGCAATCCACTTTGCGTCAGTCGATGTGTCCGAGGTCGACTTACTGAGTCCCCGATGCTCCGTGAGTGGTTTGTCCAAGCTGGGTGACGCGTTGGCCAAAGTGCTAGCAGCATCCTGGCTAACGTGTGCTTCGCGTCAATGTGATATTTTAAGCTGGAAGCGCTTCGGTGAAAATTCCTTCTCGCACAACGTCCATAAGACTTTATGTCGGTCGACTGTTCTGTCTTCTTGTTTTTTTAATACTCAAATTTCCCATCGAGAGGCCGATGTGCGTTCATCATCTTCCATATTGAGTTGATTGGTTCAGTCACTACCAGATCAACTGCCCATTTGCGCGAAGGTAACTCTGCTTGGACAAACTGCCCGAAATGCGCTGACAGACACATTTCAGGGATTTTGAGTCACTCTGCACGTGCACATGCTGCGAATTTTGTGCTTCTGGCCTGGATTGCACGCATAAAGGTTATTAAAGAATGAAATATTTTTTATTGCATTTAACTTGCAATAAACACACACCAAATAAAATTACTCTTTTGCAGTTTCTATATAAATGCGTAATAAAGACTTACTGATAGTCAGCAGCAACACATGTTGCTTTAACATCACCTAATGCTTTTCCTTGGAGCTGCTGTTCTCTGCAGACACACTAACCAATCGGCTGTATGCATATCTGATTCTGTGCCAGTCTGCAGCTGTCTGTGCACCAGCAATGTAAGCGTGATCTCAAACACAGTTACTGGTTCACTTGGTACCAGTATGCATGCATTACCTTATAAAGCCAGTCATCTGTCAATATAACCAGTTGCCATAGTTTCCCAATCGTAGTATCCATGAGACAAGTTATTACATTTTTATTGTACTTAAACCAGCTTAGGTGTAATTTCCATTAACGCTACAATAATATTTGCAAGTAACTAACCTAATATTTAAAAAGATATTACTAGCTAACCTGAAAGCTGTTTTGTCTGAAAGCTGCGTTAGAACTGGTTTGAACTATGGTTTCCTGATATGGGCTGGGAACACTAAAGGGAGAGTCAGTACCTGTTAGTGTATCCCTTTAAGAATGGGTACAAGGGTGGGGAGAGAAGAGCCTCATCATCATCATGCAGGAGTCATCTGGGTAGCCTCTCCTCCCTCTCTACTGCATTATCATAAAAAGTGATTTAGGACTGATTGATGCAAATGGCCCTCTGTTCTTTTCTATCATTAACGGGTCCTTCGCTGTGGCCACAGGCGGTGATTAAAGCTGTCATTTCCAGCTACTCATTAAAGGAGAGCGCCGGGCTGTGGGAGGGATTGAGAGAGGGTTGGGGAGGAAGAGAAGGAGGAAGGAAGAGAGGGAGGACGGCAGGCTGGAGGAGGAGAGATGGAACCATTTTATTCCTGAAGAAGTGCCGTGTAGTGGAACCGGCTTTCTGGGGAAAAAGGAGGCAATGTTTTCATAATTGTTGTATTCCACCCAGTCTGCAGCGGTCCAAATTCATTACAATAGCATCTTTTATGAGTCCCCAAATGCTTTTTAGTTTAGCCTGCCAGTCGGGTTGCTTATAAAAAAAGCGGGGTGAAAAATAGCAATAACAAGCGACAGTAGGGTTCAAATCGAAGTCACTTTACAGTCTGTATTAATTTTCACATTTTGTGTGGAACCAGGAAAAACTTGTGACGCACATAACTATAAAAAAAAATCAATGCAACTTTGTTTTTTATTTCTGTTTTGCTCGTGGTTATAAATCACCAACAACACTGTCAAAGAAAGTGAAACTGTTGACAAACAGCCCCAAATGCTGAAGTGTGTCTGCAGCCGCCCCATGACTCCTGGCAAAGACATTATTCTGTGTGGCTCGCACTTACTCTTGAACATGAATGAGTGTGTGCTTGTGTGTGCTGCTTGCCGATAGGAACCTTATCTACTCTAATGGGGGCGGTTCTTGGCTGTGAGATCCGAAGCTCCAGCTGAGCTTTCCTCTGCGGGAGCCTACAATATCACCATGTCCTGGGGACCTGTGCTAATGGCCTGGGGTGCCCTTACTGCTATTGTGCCCAGCAGGCCCACCACTCCATGAACATACACAACCCCAAGCTGTCTCCATCTGTACCCCCTACATCTCTTTTATCTCTCAGTACAATCCAGTCTCCCTCAGATAGCATACTGAGCTTCTGGTCTGGGTGCGCCTGGCTTATAGCAATGGGACCGAGGGGTTTGGGGGATTGGAGAAGACGATGAATGGGAGAAGATATGTTTTCTTAGTGGCGCAGCACCAGGGCACTAAGCTTCAAGCAGAGAGGTCCATCAATCGACATCATTTTGGAGCAAAGGTTTCCTGGCCTAAGATGCGATACCCCTGTGCAGACCCCACAATGCATGCTGCTGGGGAATACTAATGAGGTTTAGCCCGTTCGTCTAGTACCTAGCTGTGGCCAGCACATACACTGTGTTCTCACAGCATTATCCTGTCCACATGTGAAGATGAAAAAGAGCTGATTGGTGCCTAATCCTCTTTAGAAGGGACAGCATTTGGGAAGAGGTGAGACCGTCAAAGTGTGAGATTGAATTATTTACTTTTTACCTGAGTGGGTGAACGAGTCGGTGCTGTGCAGGATGGCTTCCAAGATAATAGTGCGGATTTCTTTTGAGATACATTAGAAGCAATTAGTCACCAGATGAAAGTCCAATAATTATTTGCCAAAGGCAAACAACAGCAATTATTTAAGTGGAAATTACAAGCCAGTATGCTGACTTAGACTCCCTCGTCACACCTTAGCTGACACCTTGCATTTGCACAGCACAGAATGCAGCATTTTTCTTGCTTTTCTTATTTAATAAGTAATCATGTTCAGTGTTAAGGTTCTGGAGATGTCCTGTACCTGTGAAATCAATCCAAAAGCCCTTATGCAAATATTCCAGTTCTTTGGAATAACACAGTTTTCTATTTGTTTTTATTGCCCATGAAATCCAACATTTTTCAATGGGAAAAGATGCAATAATCACCTGTTTAAGAGCAACGTGTAGGCACACATGCATGTGTGAAGGAAAGCCATAGCAGGGCCTAATGGTGCCATTAATTTTGTTCTGGAGACTTTCAAGAAAAATGGATAGATTTCCCCTCTCCGCTTGCTCTCTAAACTGGTTTTAATGAAGAAGATAAAGTGGTTTCTTGAGTGTCTCACAGGCTCCCTGCAGTCACTTCATTTGACATTATTCTAGTGCAGCTGAATGGAGGTGGCAGCCTGCCGCCTCCTTGGCTACGTGTTGACATGCCAGCAGCACCCTCCCAGGGCTGCTATAATGAGGAACCAGCTTCCTCCCAGGGCTAGGACCAGGTGGGACCATTTCAGAGTTTGCACTGGTAAAGGAGGAAACGGACAGATGGAGCAAGGCACCCATTCTCCATCTGCAGCCTCAACACCACCTTAACTCGGATTATGTCATATGTCACATCATACCCCACTGCTGTTCCAGCTGTATCTGCAATTGCCTTAAGCCCTGGAGGTGCCCAGACAGCTGACAGTGGGATTATTACTCTCTCGAATATGTCTGCAGGGCCCACCTCTCTGGGGAGGCTCTGCCTGCAGACTGTGGTGCCCACTGAGGGAGGGGCTGACAGGGTCTTTATGACTAGACACTCTCTCTGGGGACCACTCGGGAATAAATTAGCATGGCCACAACCCTTCTGGCATAATGTGATTGGACATGAGGGAGGCAGCCCCACCCCTCACCCCTCCCAGAGGACAAGTATACTCAGTGCTCAACCTAATCTTTGTTGAGCATTAAAATACATGATCGCGCCTCCGGGGCATGCACAGAATCTGTCCTTTGTGTGCATTCATCCTGCCATCCACCCCGTAATCATAGATCATAAACTCTGTTGCTGAACCACTGTGGTATTAAAAAATATATATATATTGTTTGTGAGTTAATAAACATACTTGCTGATCTTGTAAAAGTTTTAAATTGTCTCCAGAGCCGTTTCCTGTCGTTTGTTTGGTGGCTAAATGTGAACCAGGGGAGAAAGGGAGGAGTGGAGCACGAGACCAAGGAGGAGAGTGGCTTAGTGTAAGACGTTAAGTCCTAAGCTAAAATACATAGCCCCCAGGAGGTGCAGCTTCTTAACCTCAACCTGCTTGGTCTGATAAGACTGTTTCTTTGTTGTTGGCTGGAAAGTAATGCGGACTAGCTAAAGGCTATTAAAACAAGCTTTGCCTGGGAGTGGTTTATCAGGAGATTTCATCACTCCATCGTGTATTAAGAACAGAAACAAAGCCTCTCTGAGCTGTGTTCAGCAATCAGACAAAGCAATAAATGCATATTTTTGGTTGCTCGTGTTTATTTTTAACTAACTAAAGGTACGTCACAGCCTGCCCCATCGGTGCAAATCCCCTCCCAGGATGAAACTGTCTGTGACCTCCAGCCAATATCACAGAAACGTTTCACCGGAATCTGCCAGCTGTTTTTCTGTAAGTCAGACTCCCAGCTGTCAGTGATTACTGCTGTGGACCGTGCCCGGAGCTTTGCCGACAGTCCCCTTTTGATTAGCAATTATCCAGAAAAAAGGCTAGGGGAAACTCAGACGCTCACGAGAACACGGCTTCAACCTGTTTTTCCATTGAGTAAAATTCTGTCGGGGCAGCCGAAGGTTGCCGTGGTTCACCGGGGTCCACAGCACCACTTGGCTTTGATTCCTTTATGCCTCCCAGATGTTGGCCCATATGGTTCCACTTACTCTACGGGGAAGGAAAATAAATGGTTTGTTTTTCTATTGTGGTCTCACTCATTATGCACTTATAAAACCAGCTTTTGAAGATTAGAAACGTATGCCTGTGTTGAGCCAGATATAAGCTGGCATGTTAGCATGGAATGTGTGGCTTTTCCTCTTAAGCTCACATTTCCCTGAGTTCAGTTTTATTTTAACAGTAACACAGATCAGTGCTGGAGTAGTGCATTATATATAGTTTTAGCTTTGCCCGTTTAGCCTAACCTCAGAACACTGATTCAAACCAAGAAATGTAATGTGCAACCTTAGCATGCATCTTTTGCTCCACTTGTTAAATGTGAAAATGTAAAACCATGAGAGACTGTTATGGCAATAAATGATGGAGAAACGTACTTGTCTTTATAAGCTGTTAGATTTACAATAGGTCACCAAGATATCAGTTTAAAAGTGTTCTAAATGCTAAATATTTAGAATTAGCAGCTAATTTATATTCTGCATTAATACGGTCCTGTGAAAACCAAACTACACCCTTATTTCTTCCACTGAAATTAAGAGGGTAAGCAGCAGCATCAGGTGCATTTGGTTTATTGATCACACTGGGACAATGATCCCAAGTCTCTCTATAAAAGCAGCGGTGGACGTCCCAGCAAATTCACCCCAAGGTCAGCAATGCAAAAACCCAAGAGCTACATCTCCGACTCTACAGGCCTCACTTATCATGTGAAAGTTCATAATAATCAGTGTTGGGAAGGTTACTTAAAATGTATTCCACTACAGATTACAGAATACATGGCACTAAATGTAGTTTGGAACGTATTCTGTTAAACAATCACGTGCAGCTCTGAAAGTATTACCAACTAGACTGTTAAATCTTAATATAAGTGAGTAACAGTAGGTGGACTTTAGGTAAGGCTGCACATTTTGCAGGGATCTCGTATAGAAAACTATTTCTGTGTCAGTAATGTTTTCTTTCTGTCTGCTTTCAGAACTGCACATGCTTATTTGCAGCTAGCAGGTTGTAATGCAGCCTTCATTAATTCTAATAAATCACACAGCAATAGTACATCGAAGATACTGACGTGGCACATAACCCAGGTAGCTACCACAGCTAAAACAAGCTAGCTGCAGTAGGCTAACGTTAGCTTTTAAAAAAGAACTTAGTTCCAGATGTTTCTTTAGGTTGGAGTCTTTGGACGCTGAGAGCAGCTTGGTTGGTGGCAAACAGAGTTTGCATTGCACGGTCAGATTTCCAGTCAGAGCCTCTTATTGCGTGTTTTGTTTGCGTGGAATTACCAACAATAGAGAGGGGATAGCCTAACATATGAAACAGGAAGAGACAGAGGTGGAATCCATTCATTTCAACAAAGTAACTGTACTCTAACCTGTTTAAGAAGTAACTGTAGCGGAATACAGTCACTCATATTTAGTATTTTAAATACGTAACACTGGTACATGTATTCTGTTACTCCCCAACACTGATAATAGTACAGTTAGAAAAGACTGAAAGGCTTGAAAGAAGAAGGTGTTTAAAAAAGAATATGGCAGCACAGTTTAGGCTTAGCTTGTGTAAAGCATGGTAGGTAGTGGAGGGTTGATGATTTGGGCTTTTTTGCAGCCACAGTTTCTGAACCATGGATGTACCAAAGTACTCTAGAGTCAGGTGTGAGGCCATCTGACCAACAGCTAAAGCTTGGCTTAAATTGTGTTATGCAAAAGGACAATGATCGCAAAGACACCAATAAATCTACAATGAAGTGAGTTAAAAAGAAGATCAAGATATTTCTTGCTGCTCAAGTCCAGACCTAAACCTCATTAAAATGCGTGACCTTTGGAGACCTGCGCATAAAAGAATGACCATAAGCCTCTATGAACTGGAACAGAAAACATATACCCTAAGTTATTGCTGCTAAACTTGTTCTACGAGCTTTTCCATGTATTCATACTTTTCCACTTGGTTGTACGGAGCAATAACACAAAATTAGAACTGGAAGTTCATCAGACCTTTGCTTGCTTGACTGTTCCTCAGGACCTCACCCAGTCTTACCTCCTGCTTACATAGAAAAGGAGTTTCCTCAACCATGTTTTCCTTTCAAACTGCTGCTTTCAACTTTTCTTTTGACTGACAACAACTTTGTTTTACTCTTTGGCATTCCTTCCCATCCTCAATAACTCATTCCTCACTCTCACAGCTCTTCTGAGCATTTAAGGAAGTGTTAGTTCTGTGGGGTAGCAGGTGTTCCCAGCCTTTCCTGCCCTGACCTTTCAAGTGCTGGTCGTCTATCAGTGGGTGTCAGGCCTATAAGTAAGATTCAGGTCACCCGTCTAACTGAGAGGTCACCCTTCACTCACACTGTGAAAGGAAGAGAGGGAACTAAAGATAAGAGAGAAGAACGTAGACAAGAGAGGCCCCTCTTCAGATTTTTTACCTTGGACTTTTGTGGTTCTTGAACAATGAGAGCACATCTGGCTGCTTCTCACTAGTTTGTCACAGTTGTCCCTCATCCTTGAAAGGAAGCGCCTGAGAGAAAAACAGGAGAAAGAGAGCCAGTGTTGTTCTTTACTCTCTACCTGGTTTGAAATAAAAGGAAAGTCCTTTGGATTGTGGGTGTGTCCTGCAGTCCAGCCGGAGGCTACATAGTATGGATCAATATAAAACGACATGGGCGCAAGCACGGGCTGTGTAAAGTTTCATTTAATGGATCTGTTTGTTTGTTTGTTTGTTTTATAGCTGGTCATAAAGACAAATGACAAGACAATATGAGGGCAAGAGCTTCTTTTCTTTTCCATAAAGGCTGTTATTTTTAGCCTGCAGTTCTGTGATGGACTCCTTTCAGCAGAACTGACAAGTCTTCTTTCAAATTAGAGCACCTTGTCAAAAGTACAGAGGGGCGGATGGATCTAGCCTATCTTCATTAAATGTTCTTTAATTGGCTTTGTAAGGAATAATCTCTCCATCTCTCTGAGCTCCACGGTTGGCAGGCAGGCTGTATAACGGCACCGCTCGTCTGTCAAAACGTCAGCAGCATCTCAAAAATGAAAGCGACACATGCCAGCAAGTTGTTCAACACTGTGTACAAATACTCCAGATCACACGTCAGTAGAAAGGCCTGTCATAATCCTCTTTCAAGGAAATTAGAGTTTAGGTAAACACAACTGTCATGTGCAGTGTTCCTTAGAAAAGTTTTTTCCCTTTTCTTAGCTCGCAATCTTAAAAGGACCCCGAGCTCAGAGTATAAGCACATTTCCATTTATCACACGGCATATCTTCTATTGTTGCCGAAGCGCTGACAGTATCCACAAATTTTGAAGGCCCCGGAGCGTTGGTGTTGTCAAATTGAAATGTAGGAAGCAAAATTGCTTCCCACCTGCATAGCTCAAAAAGCGCTCCAGGTCTTGCCTTGATGTGTGATAGAAGTGAGGCACCAAACAAAACATGCTGTGTCCTCTTCTGATTAGCAGACATCAGCGTGATCTTCCGTGTCCTTCACCGAGGCTCTGCGCTACCACGAATGCGCAGTGACGACCCAGCAAAATAGCAGCGAGCAACTTGCCAGCTTGTCAGTCAGTTTGCTCCGTCTTCTGTCTCGGAGCAGTCTCCATCTCTGCACTGCATCCTGGAGCTTAATGGACTGTAGAGGTCTCAATTGAAAATGTGAACGTGCCCATCAGAATGTGTAACCTTGTTTGCCCTAGGTATTTAACACAGGACATCTAAAGGCGGTGGCTTGACCAAGGCATGTCACGGACAAATGAAAAGCTATTAGAGAAGACATGCCTTTGTGTGTGTGTGTGTGTGTGAGAGAGAGTGAGAAGGGTGTGTGCGTGCCTCCCAGCAAACCCTCCAAGTCCCTCGATTTCCAGCCAGTGCATCAGTCCAAGCAGGAGATGACAGTGGCGTTCTTTGTTTATCTACTCCGTGCTCCTCACGTCTCTTTGTGTTGCTGTGACAAGCGCAGTAAGCACTGGAGGAGAGATGGCAACGCGGTTATAACGGAGAAGATGCGTTTGTGTATTAAGACGGCTCGGGCTCTTCAGGCGAGGGCATTGCTGGATTTGTCTTCTGTTTTTTCTTTTCTGTTTATGTAGGAAAAATTCAAAGCTGCCATTCTTTGTCAGATTTGAATCACTTGTGAGCAAAGCTGACAAAGAATGGAAATTAATATCTGATTACTGTTTGTAAAACGGGACGTCATTGTAATCTAAATGTGTAAAGGTCAAGCTTGGCTCGAGTCGCACCGCAGTCTGCTCAGAAACCTTTTGCAATTTTTTGTGATCCAGTAGCTCGATGGAATAAAGCAGAAATATACGTTTGGGTGAAGGTTAGGTTTAGGGCCTATGCACAAGGTGCAGCTGACAAGGGTCGAGTGAACTGCACATCAAGGGCCAAATAATAGAAGGTGAGGATTAGGTTACCAGTGAATCCATGTTGCTCACATGCACCTGGCTACGTGTTGTTTTGTTTCATCATCATTGGCCGTTACTGCATAAACCTAAGAATGAAGCACTCTGGCTCATAAAGCCCATTAATCACTATGAATACGGCCTTTCAAAGTGACATTGCACCGGGCCGTTCGTGTCAGTGCCGGTTCTCGTGGCACTTGTCATCGTAGCGCTCTGCACATCCGCACAGGGGGGAGAGGCTGCACCAGGCATTTTGCTTTTAATGAGTATAGCGCTGAACACACGCGTTCCCCCGTCATTGCTCTAAAGAGCTTGATTGCAGATGCCGACGCTTCCGATGACAAAAACGACATCTGTGAACATCTGCTTTGGAAATTGAAGCTGGCCTTGGAACGCAACATTGACTTTGTTTTCTGTCTTTGTGGACCAATTAGGGCTAACAGATTTACACAGCCAGATCAATCTGAAAACAATAATGGCATTGCTGTTATTTCTCTCATTTGATAGCTGTGTGGCTCCATTGTGCCCATTAGCATTACAGAACAGCAAGCGCCCTGACCTCCAACATCTTCCCTCCATCTCATGCACATCCCCGGAGACGTTTTCCTTCCTTTAATCTAGTGAACACACAAGGCCATGTATGTGTGTGTGTGAAAGAGTGTGTTTTTCCTCCCTTCCTTCTCCTCTCAGGCATCCTTGCTACAGTTAATTAACAGTTATTAGTGTTAGCGCAGAGCACCGGATAAGATGTCACAAATCATCAAGTCTCTAGGTGCAGTTCCAGCAATTAAGAGCTCTGTCGCACCTTCCCTCTCCACAATCATTTGGTACGCATCCAGATTCCTTTTTAGACCTGAAAGAACTAATCAAATCATTTCTGCTCAGAGATTCTGTCATTATTTCAAGCCCTAACCATGTGAGACTCCCAACTTTTGATTGCACTTATGTCCTGCTGGCATTTGTAAACCCAGAGATAAGGAAAGATGTAGGTACAATTAGAAAGTGTTGCTCAGTCAACTGCCTGTGCATGATGTAATGATGTGTTTTTAAAAGGTTATTAAGAGATGGGGCATCCGATTAAGAGTGTTTATTTGCTCATTTTAATGCTGGCTGTGACTTCTCTGCTGCGATCAATTTGTCATCCCTCTAAATGGAAACTTAATTGCATCCGTCTGAAGTAGAGACCTTGAATCGTGCTTCTTGTTGTTTTCAGCAGCCAGTCCTTGCCCTAGCTTTTATTTATTTCCTTTCTTTTGTGCTTGATTTAGAGTCTGGCCTCTTACCGTCCTAGGCCCAGAAGTGTTACGCAGCAGAGTGCTACTCAATGGTGCCAAAGATTAGCTCTGTTAAATGAGCAGCAGTCACTACATAACTTGCAAGTATTAGTATTAACGCTTATGAGGAAGTCGGATGTGTTGAAACAAACGTGTTACATGTCATTTTGCTTTCGTGTGATGCTGCGCTGCACTTAAAAAGACTTTACAGCAGAATGTCCAAGGTCAGCGCAGTGCGTGTACGGGCTAACTAGGCCATGGCAGTTCATCAAATGTAAAATGGTAAAGTCTGGAAAAGCTCAGTTTGGCCTAAAAATAGCAACATGACGACAGAGTATTAGGGCCAAACTGGTCTGGTCAGGAAGAGAAACCACACAAACTTGGAAGAGTTTGCCAGATTTGTGCGACATGAAATAGCTGGCAATGAACAGATGCAAGGATACTGATGAGGCAGGTATGTTGTATCACAAGACAGTTCATCAGGTAGTTTTACTACCTGACTTAGTTTATCGTAAAAAAATTAGCTTTCCTTCTCTGACATGCGTTATGTAACTTTCACAACCTAACCGCAACTTAATATAACACAACTGTGGCAAAAGTATGGACAAAAGGGAGAGCAAGTTAAACTTACGTTGTGTCGTTAGGAGCATGAACTGTGGTAGAATTCCGGTGAGGTCAATGACCTTACGTTCTTCCACTGTCACACGTTGATGACGTATTTGGAAATCAATTCGGCTGGCACATGACAACAGCGCCACCTGCAGGAAGATTTTCTCTCTGTCTGATAGCTTGTGTTCTGAGACCTGACATTTTTTTTGTCTGATACCTGACGACTTTTTTCCTGAGACCTGATGATGTCCTAAAATGTACTAACCGTACTAACCATCGGAAACCCTCACGTTAACTTTTATCGAGTGGAAAAAAGTTAGCATTCATCCTCCAGCTTCACTGTGTTTATGCTAACATAGCTGTGTCGCTAGCGATCACATAGCACATCATTATATAGCAGCTAGCCCAACAAACAAAGCCCTACAAACGTCACTGCTGTTTAGTTTTCTGTCTTCATTTATGTTGGAAGTGATAGCAGATCAGAATCAGAATCGTGTTTATTGGCCAAGTATATGTGCAGACACATACAAGGAATTTGGTTCCGGTAGATGGTGGCTCTCAAGCACAGCAATGTAAATCACACACACACACACACGTGTCTGTATATATACACATTACACATACATACACATACATACACAACGCTGTGTAAACCAACTATAAATAACTAATCTAAACTTATATACATAAAATACAGATATGAAATGGAATGAATGCTACAGAATGTACATAAGGTGCAGTTGCAGTGGGAGCAGTGTGACAGGTCAACTGTTTAGAAGGGAGATGGCGAGGGGAAAGAAACTGTTCCTATGTCGGGTGGTCCTGGTCTGCAGGCTTCTGTACCGTCTGCCAGAGGGCAGCAGATCAAAAAGTCTGTGTCCAGGGTGTGAGGGGTCTGCGATGATTTTCCCTGCCCGTTTCCTGGTTCTTGAGAGGTACAGATCCTGGATGGAGGGCAGGGGGGCGCCGATGATCCTTTCTGCTGCCCGTACAGTCCGCTGCAGTCTGCTCCTGTCCTGTTTAGTGGCTGCTCCATACCAGACTGTGATGGAGGAGCACAGGACAGACTCAATGACCGCAGTGTAGAACTGGATCAGCAGCTCCTGTGGGAGACTGTACTTCCCCAGTTGTCTCAGGAAGTACATCCTCTGCTGGGTCTTTTTGAGGATGGAGTTGATGTTGGTCTCCCACTTCAGGTCCTGGGAGATGGTGGTACCCAGGAACTTGAAGGTCTTCACAGTCGACACAGGGCTGTCTGATATGGTGAGGGGGAGCAGAGTTGAGGGATGTCTCCTGAAGTCCACTGTCATCTCTACAGTTTTAAGAGTAGAGATGACAGTGGACTTCAGGTGTGCATTTGAATTCTTTCAGGACCCAGATTCCTCTGCGAGGCTCCTGACTACGGTAGCCGTAATGTTCCAACAATCCATCAAGCGGTGCGGCTTCGTAGCTTAGCAAAGTCGTACTAAAACATTTTTGACAGATTTTTGCGTGCTTTTAAGTGCGCCTTATAGTGCAGAAAATATGGTAATCCTCTGTCATGGTTTCTGTTATTGAGAGAAAAGCATGAAAACTACAGCAGCTAGTGATATCCTTACTGTTATCCTTTTACTTATAACTAATGCTAAACTAGTGTGAAATGAGTTTTTGGTTTGAGTCCTGATTTTATGTCACGAGAAAGTGGCGGCTATCACTTTTCACCCGGCCTTTACTCAGCAACTTTATAATTCAGGGTTGGCCATCACCACACAGGCTGCAGATGATTGTACTGAAGGGTCATTTAAACCCTATTTTTGTAGCAGTCTTTAGAGTGTGATTACAGTTGAAACGAAAAAGAAAAGGTGATACAACACTGAATAAAAGTGATGAAAAATGCAATGAAAGAGTGGACCCACCGAAGCCTGTAACTCGTTAATTTATGTGTCTGAATCCAAAAGGAAATGTAAAAAAACCCCCAAAAACCAGAAAAACTAAAATCAAGATGGCAAGCTACGGAAAAAACAATTTACATAACTGAATTTAAAGACAACAGAAATATTTTACAGATATGAGTCTGTAAAATGGCAATAGGAAGAGCGAAGAAATATAATCACCAAACTCCCTGATGCTGGAAATGTAATTATAGAGCAGGTTAGTCTGATGAATTCACTACTTTTAGTATACAATCTAAAAGGCTTCATTCTCATCCAGATACACAGCAAACTGTACAAATACACGAGAAAGAGCTGCTCTGGTCTCAGGTCATCCTTTGTTTTTACTCTTTAAAGCCTGCTTTAATTCCCTACATAAGGGCGGTAAAATGCAGCTATTTGTGTTCCCTGAAAATCTCGAGAACAAATATTTGCTCTTATTCGGGGCACGCTGCCAGCTTTGTTGTTGGCTTTCGGTGTGGGAGGCAGTTAGCGTGTTTCTTGCTCTTCGGCGTCCAGATTCTTCCTCCCAGGGGTCGGCTGCTGTCAGGTGTCAGCAAAATAATCACGACTTAGCAGTTGTTCGAAATGACACAAGAGCTGCCATTGATCAGCAGTCATGAATCATCCGCCGAACAGAACGAGACAGGCAGTGTGTTTCGGGAGGAAAGAAGAGCAGAGGGTCGTAGCTCAGTGCAGACAGGCTGCTGTTGTGACCGGACCGGCCAGTCGTATCTCCCCGGTTTTCATTAAAGCAGAAGATGAGATCAGGGAAGTGCAGGCAGAATGTGTCTTTAGGGTGTGTGGAAGTGTGTGTTCGTGTACTGTATGTCTGTCGACATGTGCGTAGGTATCTTGCAGTGTGGCTGTATTAGCAACAATGATAGCTATCACTGCTGAGAAGGGTGATATCGGGTCTCGCGGCTCCTGGGGGGCGTTATTATCCTGCAGTGATGTGGACTGAGGGGTCAGACTCTGACACACATGCATACACACAAGCGGCTTCGGCATTCAGGCAACGAAAAATAAAAACAAAAAAACTTGTTCGGTACAGTATGAGACCATGCATCTGCACCGTGTCTCAGTGTGCACACTAACAGGCACTCATAATAGCATATTATTAGGATGAAGCATACAGTGATAGCTATATATAATCTCTTTAATCAGTCAAGATAAAGCACATAACAGTACAAAGGATGTTACAGATAAATATGCATAAGAACAAATGTTCCACATTGTTTATGTTCACCCAGCAGAATCAGACTTTCAAGTATGAATGTCCTTGAAAACTAATTTAACTCATGTGGTGCAAAGTAATCCAGTTAAATGTTTAAATCCAATATGTTTCACTTTATAATATACTCTGTCATCATTTTTGCCGAACCCAGAATAACAAAACTAGATTGGCCAAACCGACAACAATTGTGTGATAAAACACAAAGTGTTCTTTGCTTCACACTGAAACTCAGCTTTTTAAAGAAATATTAGCATAGAGTGCGTAGGACCAAGGCCGCACACAACCTTGGTGTTGCACTCTCTAATGTTGTCCTCTAAGTCTCTCACTCTGGCAGACCGTGCTCATGCATATTGAACTTCACTATATCCATTAAGTCCTGGTGTAGTTCATCTCTTTCAAAAAGTTGGAAGTGTAATTTCTGCAGTGTGTACTTTCAAGAGTAGCACAACTGTTTACACCCTGGTTTTCACTTTTCACCCGGGAGCTTTGTAAGGTTTACCTGTGTTTGGGGAGGAGACCTGGAGGTATAGAGGGGAGTAGAAGACAGACAGTGGAACTCTGATATCTGTCCTGATCAACATGAATATAGCTGGTAGTTAAAGGCAGTCACCTCCATCAGCACCTCCATCAGCACGTGCAGACACAATCAAAGCTTTATGCAGCCCAGCAGCAGAACTGAAATGGCTACACCCTGCACATGTTGCATGAAATTATTAGTTTGCATGACTTCTTTTGCTTACTGGAGTAAGTAACTGCTCAGAGTATATATATCTATATATTCACCACACGTACTGGAAAATCTGCTTTAAAAACAAAAGGTAACAGCTTACACCTGAATGGCCATCAGCAGGTTACTGCAGCCTGTGCTGACTTTAGCTCATTAATGATAAAGAAGTTCACAGATTTACATAACCTCCTACCTGGATTACTATATACTATACAGTATGTGTATAGGTGGTGCCGCGATTCCACAGATGTTGTTCCGTAACCCTGTTTGGACTCTGGCTGAAATTCCTTGAGTTCGTTTTAAATGCTCTTTCTTAGTGTGTCTGTCTCCCTCCCTCTTTCTAATGAAGGTCTCATCAGAGGGTTAGTCAGACACTGAGGGAACGGTTTCATTTTCCCCTCATTACAGCAGGCACTGGAGAATCACGGCACTTTGAAGCTGCTTGATTGCATTATCAGGCATTTGGTGTAGCACAGGCGTAATCTATGCCATGTGACCAGGGAGCAGGGCCAACATCAGGCTGTTGGGCAGAATGCGAGAGAGTGGACCTCAGTATAAGGCTGCCGAGTCTTTTTGACAAAAAAATGTACTAACTATGACGTTTACATTTTTCTGTTATAGATCAATGCTATTGATCTGATTTAAGGAATCATTTAATCAGTATTTTCATATTAACATAAATCAAAAGCTAAAGCCATATCCAAAAACCTGTTTACTATATAAGGCACTGTATACGGTGGTTTTAACACATCACCTTTGTGGATTTTAAATCAAACAGTCGAAGTGTGATGGAAGTGCAGAGTTTCAGATTTAATTTGATTCAATCACCTCCAGCCACGTAAGACATATTACAATATTACAGAGAAAATCCCACCAATCAGGCGACCCCATCCCACTGTCGCCAAGCAGTTGGTGACAGTGGGAAGGAAAAACTCCCTTTTAACAGGAAGTAACCCCCAGCAGAACCAGACTCGGGGAGGGGCGACCATGAGGGTCCAGACAGTCAAACAGGAAATGGAAGATTCCAAAGGTTTTTGTAGCACAGGGGTTTTGGGGTGCGTGTGGGAGGATCTAATGCAGGTGTCCATTCCTCGACATAATGAGATTAGGTAGAAACAACAGTAAATAACGTTAAACTGCAGATTATCAGCAATAAGTGTCTAAAGTAAAACGCTTATTGCATCCTGGAGGTCTTTTTTCTTTATGTTGGTGCTTTCAAAGGTCAAACACTGACAATCTCTGTTTATCACTCTACCAATCATTATCAAGATTGTCTGCAGATAAAGAGCCATAAAAGAATTCTAATTATCACCATTTTAGGAATGGTAATTACGGGCATCATTAGCATCCATCATGGGGTTTAAGTGGGTCTACGGTCCACTAAATGAATATTCATCCTCCTCCTTTTTTTTGTCTCCTCTCCTTTGTTTTCTCACTGGAGTGCAAAGAAACAGTAGAGGACACTTTGTGGAGTCATAGCCAACATATACATGGATGTCTACAGGCCCACAGCGCCCTTCACCCTGCTATGGTTCACATCACAGAGATCACTGATGCCATGTTGGACTTTGACTGGTCTCCTGTTTCTGTTATCTCAGTATAAAGTGTGGCCAGTATACGGATTTATAGAATAAGGGTTCACGGCTCTCAGCATGTCTAACAGAAGAGGCAGAGCTTAAAAGAAATAAAAGAACCGAGAAAAGTAGGTTACATTTAACAATCCCTGCTGATGGATATCGTTTGACGAGATGTAGCACAGCCTCGGCACTGTGTTTGTATTCTGCTGTGGAGTTGCGCACAACATCTCAACCACAGCTTTCCTGCGGATGAATTAGTAATGCTAAAAGATTCCATTTCGTCTATCTAAATGCTGTGTGCTGCGCTCAACCTGGTTAATATAAGGAACCACTCAATTTTTCATACCCACACCAAGTGTAGCCTTCAATTTAACATGCGCTTTTAATCCTGGGAGTGCTAAATTGCTTTTTAATGTCTAGGAACATGGTGTTTTCGGAGTAACTCGTGAAAAATGCATCAGCAGTGTGCAGTGCAAATCAGATCCAGTGTTTTTTTCCTGCTTCTGCTGTTAGGGTAAAGGAACAAAGCAACACCATGACAAAAAGGAGTGAAACCAATATGTTGTTTTGACACATCTGTCACCTCGGGTGTCTCAAGAGGGCACCTCCTGCAGGCGACGTGTGCGACTGTGTTTGTGTGATGAATTGTGCGTGAATTTTCGCACACATCTGTTGTGGATATTTTAAATGGTATGGGAATGCATATCACCAGCATATAGCTCGTGGAGAAGCGTACTAGGCGGCGAGTATGTCACATATGTAGCGTCTGCATGCCTCTCTCTGCGTGAATTCATGAGCAGTGTTGGGTGTTGTTGTGCCTGAAGCGCTACTGAATGACAGGTGCTTTCCTGGCCCGGCTAGATTCCCCTGCACGCCAGAGGCTTTAGTGCAGTCGGAGCCTGGACTCCCTCAAGCATGACTAAAAGACGCTCCTCTAATATCCCCGGTCAGACAGTCAGTGAACTCGCTCTGATTGACTTCCACTGGGCCAGCCAACTAAATGCCCTCTGTTGCCACGTAACAATGTGGCCATCAGAGCAGGCTAATCAGGTGACGGCAAAGAAATACACAGCCGGAGGTGCTTCTGCCGACAGTTGCATTCAAACTCTTTTTGTCTCGGCTTGCAAACAGACTTTAAAAGGAAGATGTGATTAAAGCACGCGATGACAGCTTTTCATATGCCATCGAGACAGTCAAGAACTCACTGTTGCAAAAATAACATGCTCTAGCAGAAAATGTATCTATTAGCACGAAGCCCAACATGTATCGACCCCAAACTGTGGGCTGTCATATTGTTCATTCAGCCGTCATCTGCATTCAAACTTTATTGTGTAACAAACTGTTTAGCCCTGTGTCAGTGCAGCAAAGACCCACAAACCACAGTTTCCATCGGGGAGTCTTGTGTTTGTTTACCTGTGCATCCGACCGTGTGAGGTTGGGTCAAGATGTGTGTGGCGCTTTAGCTTTCTCTCTGGATAAGCCTGTTGCTGCTGGAAATCCTCTTACAGGCGTGTTTGTGTACGAGTGTCAGCAAGAGCGAGTGAGACAGACAGCAAGCTGTCCCAGATCATCTTGTTGAAGCTTGGTGTTGGTAAACACGCTGCATGGTAAGCCCGTCTGAGATGGCCACTGATGATTGGCCCCCACCGACACATGACTGTGGCCATCTGTGTCACGTGATCGCACACGCTTTATGATCTCCGCTGATGCGACTGCAGTGTCAAAAGCAAATTTTAAGGTGGATCTTTTGACACGCTTAAATAAGACACCCATTTACAAAGTATCACACACGTTAGAGAGAGCACGCTCTGTCTGTGCCCTGAGAGGCTGGGTCCACTCAAATAACCCCATGGTGAATGTTCTGCTGTCAGGCAGCCAGCGAGGCAGCCTCACAATGTGCACATTTAGGACCCAGAGCCTGACGGCGGCGCTGAGTTTGTGGAGGAAAGCGTGGAATGTGTCCCGCAGGCAGACGCGGGCCGCTCTCAAAGGCATCTCTATTACAAGCGCACAAACAGGGCCTTATGTCATGGTCACCAGTCTCAGAGATGCATTTCTAGACTGGTGCTCTGCACCGAGCCAGCACGCGCCCTCGTGGAAATCTACTGGCACATGCCACGCTCCGCCTCGCTGCAATAAAGTCGCATCATTCACGTTTGTGTAATTTCGATCATCAGAACTTTTCACTGCGGGAGCAGAGCCGCGACCGCTTTGCTGAGATCCTAAAAGTGTCTTTGACAATAACGATCTTCTCTTATTTGATGCCATTGTGCAGTTAATAAGACTTCTTGTGAAGTCTCCCGTCAAACCCGCCGTGCGTTAACCGAAGCTAGATAGTCGGCGCACGAGTTAGTGCCGAACACGACAGCTCCGCTCGGCTCCGTCTCCAGCCGGTGGCCTTTTATCAACAGTGACGGATAAAGAGCCCTGTGATCATGTGAAGTACCAGGCACTAGCCTTGATTACCATCCCTGATGATAACACTGCATGCTAATCATTGTAAACATCATGTTGTGGCTTTGACACAGTTAGGCTTATCTGTAATTGGTGTAATTGTTACTAGCATTTAACAAGATCGTCTTCCAGATATGGAGAGTGCCAAAAGGGCCCGGGTACGGGAGAGGCTCTCTCAGATCTGCCTCGCTGACGGGTGCATTAGATCCACACTAACTTCCCTCTCTGTGCCGCTAATGAAAGGCAGCCACGAGCCAGAGCACAAATCTGATAAAAGGGTCTGGAGATGAGGGGGTCATGAAATATTTAAATATACAGGGCTTCAAAGCGGAAGAGGCCTCGCCTTTTTGTCAACAGACAGACCCCCTGCAGCCCGGTTGTGGCCCCAGTCTCTGGCCCACCACCAGTTTCACATGTAGGTCACAAACCATCATCTCCTTTTTACACTTTTGGGACACCACCAGGGGAAAGGAGGGCATTCGCTGATGAAACGGCCTGTGTCTCCAAACACATGCTTAGATGGACATACACAGACATACATACAGAGTTCTCCTTGTTCATCCAGACTCCCGTGTTCTAGTGTTACACAGAGGGGCAATAAGCAGCAAAGGGGCAGTGAGGTCAGGGAGGGTATCCAAGCAGCGTCTCAGTGGATCCTGACATGTTACAACACTCGCGGTCACTTGATAGAGGCGGACGATCCTCTGCAGGTCACATGCTCACTCACACAGTCTACAAGCTAAAGCCCTGATTAAAGTGAGAGTTAAAGATGTGCGATTTGATAACCTGTCTGCCGCCGACTGACAGGGAGCCTAAAAGCAAGGCTTTCTAGCTGCCTTCTCAATGTGGCGGCACCCAGAATTGTCCCTCCTCGGTGACCTGCGAAGCACCTTGTTTACTTTTCATTTTTTTGTCTCAAAAGGGCCTAACTTCCAATTTCTCTCCATCCCATCATTCATCCTCCCAGCAGGGGATCTACTATGGGCAGAACAACGACCTCATTTATTCCGGGCCCTGCAAAATGCAATTAGAATCCCTTCAATGGCCAGGGGGCGTAGATGGAGAGAGAGGGGGACAACAACAAAAAGAAAAAGAAGAAAGGATGGGCAGAGACCTCCCTGCTGTCTATCACGCTGCTGGCTTTTGATGTCCACGGTCCATCTCGTATCCCTCTAGAGAGCCTATCATCAGGCCCCCACTCTGGTGCTGTTGAGCATAGAGAGGCCCCTGGAGAGGCTTGTTTGAGTGGAGCATGCGGTTGCAAGCAGGGGGAGTGGGTGGGGCTTGTCTCCATCGGCGCCTGACAGAATGGTCTTGACGGAGCGTTTCAGAAGACCTAATCCCTCTGACCGTGCTATGTGAGCCGAGGGGGTCTGCAGAGGGTCAGACAGGTTTTAATACAGCGCCTTAGTGGTGACTTCCTCAGTGCTTCCTGTAGCTATTCCTTTTTAAAAGACACAGCAGGCTGTTCCCCCCCAGCTCCACTACCTCCCCGGTTGGCTTTTTCTCCCTCCCCGTCTTGTCTGTCTCCCCTCATCTGCTCCTGTTTTGTTTTCCTCTCTAGTTCCCTGTCCTTTATCTCCCTGCCTCCCCTCGTCTCCTCGCTCTCATATCGCCGCTGAGAAGAAAGAAACAAAAAGGGGAAATATTATTCCTGCGAGCACGGCTGCTCTCAGTTAGTATTAAGTTGAGGCCTTGTGGGGGGTTCATACAGCAGACTTCTTAAGTTGTAGATGTCTGCTGGGTCCCCGCAAATATAAAGACATGCAGATTAGGGAGAAAATGAAAGCTAGGGCTTTGTCATGCAGAGGGTTATCTGTTATGAATGTTTCTGTCTGGGATACGGCTCCACGGCAAAGCTTCACAGAAAGAATTGGGGTCAAATTAAAGAATGCAACACAAGCTCTATTTTATTTATTTATTTATTGTTTTGATGTTTTTGTCATTGAGCTGACGTGACATCACAGCTCGGTGAAGTTACGAGTACAATAATTAATGAATTTGTATGACAAGCAGCACTAAATCTTGTTTATGCCGTCGTTTCAGGCGAAAAGTAATACTTCAGAGATGTACTGAAGGCCACTAACATGATGTAGAGATGAAAGCAAACAGCACAAACCAATAATTTCTCAGAATTCGGTGCATTAAAATTCCGATTTCCCCAGCCATCATTTTCTTAGTCCATTAAATCTCCATATGAACATTAAGCGTCAGCGCCAAAAATACACACGCAGATTTAGTAATTATCCTGACATTACATGAAAATGTTCAATGTAAAATATGCCAAATATGTATGATGCTGTGGATGTTTGGTGTGGGCTGCACATATGCTCCTTTCTGCTAGAAGGGACGGGAGTGATCGCTCTGAAATTATCACCGGCTTTGCTGCCCACAGACCACATTCCACAGCGACGTCTGTAATTTAGCCAAAAAGGTCTCCCATTTTTCTTCTGACTGGGCAGAGTACTGGGGGGGGGGCTGCAATCTGGATGTAACCAAAGCATTGGAGGCAGGAAAGGTTAAACCAATTTTCTTGTCTGCATTGTTTTCCAAAGCGAGTCCCATGGCGGCGACATTAGACCGATAGCGAGCACAGTAGGCTTGTTCCCACTGACAGGCCGGTTCTTTCTGCGGCTGCGATGTCAACTGGATCTGATTATTGCCTACCAGATCCAGATAATGTCTGCCATTGATCAGGCCATTTATTTTGAACTCCTACGGCCCCGGCCTGCTTTCAGAGACCATGGGGAGATAAGCAGATACAGATAAGCAGATAACATGGTCTCTGCAGGCTTTTAACAACCGGAAGAAATACTTTTCTGCTGCTTAACTGGCCGGCATGATGTGAGAGTCATATCTCTCGGCTCTGGAATCTTTATTATAACACAGAGCGTCTGCTTTTAGGGGTTTCGTCATTGAATCAGATAGCTGCTTTCATTCCTGTGTCGACCAGTCTGCCTTAATGTTCCCAGAATGCCATGCTGTTTGAACAGGGCGGGACAGAGATGCAAAGTGGAGATTCATTTTTAGCATTTTTAGTTACAAGTTTAACACTGAAAAGCAATTCCATGGAAATGAAGATGTGAGCTCAAAAGTTCTCAAATCTCTCTGTTTTTTTGTTTTTGATTGATGCATTTCAGCAGATAAGACTGTCAGCTTTTCCAAAGGCTTTTGCCACTCCGGCAGTGCTGTGGTGTCCCATTCTGTGTAGTGGTTTTTAATGTTGGACGCGTTTGTCTTTTGTGTGCTTGCAGCCCTGTGCCATCCCCACATTAATATTAGCAATGAGTGACAGATTAATTTATGTCTGGCTGTGTGTCTGAGGAATTGGAAAGAAAGGGCCTGTCAGTACTGCTTGTCAGGAGGGGGGAGAGATTAGAGCCGGTTGTCAATGACAAACCAGTGCAGGCTCGGGGAGATAAGGTCGGATGTAACGACTGTAAAAAAATAAATAAATATATAAAACAATAACATTTTGTATATTAAAAAAATGAACCGCCCTCTCTCCACCCTCCAAAGTCTGTGAGAAGCAGTGCTGGCATGTGTAAGTGTGTGGGTTTGTGCAATTAGAAATATTTCACAGCTCTTAGAGGTGCGCTACATTTCCATGTTTCTGAACTTAAGCAACAAGGAGGGTGTGATCTAATCCCACCCTTTCCTCTGAAGGCAGGGATTTATTTAAAAATAATCCTTGTAACACCGAACAGGTTTTAATCAGGTATTATTTCGATAAGTCCAATAGCTCCAGAAACTCAGTCACGCCACCTGCCAATCAAGTGGTGGTTGGGTGGAGGGGGGGTCAGTATCTATTGTGTAAAGACTATGGTTCCAACCTTTTCTTTAAGGTGGAATTATTACTTATTTTTAGCTCCACATTGTTCGCCAGTCAGTCCCCTGAAATATTGTTGGACGGCTTGCAGTGATGTTCCCCTCAGGATGGAATATAATATCTTTTCATCCACCAGTGGCAACAAACTAACATTTTAATTTGCCCGATACTTTGGTTCATGAACAAATACCTGCGGGCTAATGAGTTTCCAATTACCTGTATTTTTTTCCCCTTTCCTAATTAGCAAATATTAGCATGCTAATATAAAAAAGTATCAATATTAAACTTGCTGAGTACAGCATCAGCGCTAACATGAACCCCTTAACGCACCACGTTCCAGACGGGAATATTACGCTGTTCTTCCACCTCAGCGGTGCGTATAAAAGGCAGGAAGTAGACTGGGATGGCTTTGTTATTGCAGAGCTCCCTCCTGAGGCCGGGTTGTGTTGCAGTGGTTGTGTTTCTTTGTGTAAAGTTTCAGTTGTTTAACCTTCACAAATTTTTCTTTGAGAAATGAGTAGTGTTGTTGATAATGCTTTACTCATATCTATGAGACGAAATTTTAAAAAATGACTTCTGACTTTTCGTGTAGCGGGGGCAACACCGCCCCACCGCTCCCTGCTTGGCTCAGGGTCGGCCTACTATTTACTCCTTTTATTTTATAAGCTGTTGGAATAAAGTATATTTAGAATGTAAATATTATGTCGTGCATTCTTAAGTACACAGCTGCAGAATAAATCATGTCTTAAATGTTGTTGTTCATTACTTGAGTGAGGCGAGATCTAAACATCATGTGTGACAGCGGGTTTCACCCTGCTTGTTATTAACCTTTCTTGTTTGCAGTGAAACGTATTCACGGAGCCGTCGTGAGGAGTTACTTTTTTCAGTACATCCTTTTATGTAAATAATAATATCATCGTGCGCCGTCAGCTGTTCAGCAGAACATTTCTAGAAACGCCCACACTGATGATCTCAGACAGCCGGACTATACGGCAACAAGTATATAATAAATGTTTGACTAACCAATCAGCATACAGCAGAATGCCAAAATCAGCTTCCCTGTAGGAAGAACAGAAAATGTCATCAGTAATTCTTACATTAAAATTCAGATTACACAGTATTTGCAAAACGTCTGGGATTTTATTTGTTTCTAATTTGGTCTAGAAGTTAGACTTTGTTCTTATTTAACGACACTAATGCAGTGCAGGCTCACCACAGACACTCGGTTGTACCTGGTGGTCACTCCCATTCTGGTATTCTGTTCAGAGAGTGCGAGCTTCCACCTGATCCAGTGGCTTTTAGGACCACCTGGATGACTTTATCAGTTTCTCACGTTTGTGGAGGAATGTTAGGACAACTGATTGCAGGCATTCGTTTATACATTTATTTCTGTGTCTTGAATGTTTTGTGCTGGTGAGTAATCTCTGTCAGTGTTGACTGATGGGCTCGAGTCGGGCTATACCAGGTGCTTCCTTAAGATCATTGCTGATGTCGTTCCTCCGTGTTCCAGACTAGCAAGCTTCCAAAACTTGTGCTTATAGAGGTGCTGACACTGTGTCAGACGGGTGTATTTAGTTTTACACAGCAATGCATAAAACGTTCAGTTTCACGTGACTGCACACATACAGTTACACCAAAGGGTTCCAGCGTATCGTTCTGACAGAGGTTTCAGTGTGTGGTGAAACTGCTTCTGAAATACCCACCTACCTGAATGCTGTTCACCTCTGATGATGATGATGATGATGATGACTCTGTTCAGTGTCAGGTTGAATGCACGAGCACTGCAAAGCAACAACAGAGTTTGGAGCCAACAGGCAAATGTAGTAAGAGCTTTTAACATATTACATTGGCAGCACTCATCTTACACTTACCAGTAATATTTTAAATGAGGGTAGTTTGGCGTAATGGCAGGAAGGCTCATAAAGGCAAACCAGTCCCTTGTGATTGTAATCTAGCAGAGTTCCTGTAAAATTAAACCACGCTTGCGGGGGAGACAAACATGTTCATGGCTTCTTTGAAGTGGAGAATCAGCGTCCAAAAAACAGAATAAAAGATGACAAAATGTCAGTGCTGAAGCTGATGCTCTATAGATAGACTTGCATGCCCAGACAGCAATTACTGAGATACATAGCATTCATCCAGACATTGCGTTTGATCTCGGTGCTTCATTCTCTTGCACAGAAGATTTTTTTTTCATGTGAAATTGTGCAGAGTTCTCATTTGAATGTGTGTTTGTCTCTGTCCATTTCATTTGAATTAAAAATAATGTGAGATCCGGGCGATTGTTTGGCAGTGGGGCTGTAATCACAGACTTGCGGTCGCTCTCACATCTGATAATGACCATTTCGAATGGAGAACAACAGCTTGTTCGTAGCTGCTGCTGCTGCATCGCACAGGCCTGTGAAAAGGACTGGTAGCCATTTTCTGTCAGTGGCAGTCACATAAATACATCTCATGAAGCCAAACCACAAAACGCTCTTGATGTTTCCTCACAATCACCGCTTTAAGCATAAGAATCCATGTGATCTGATTACATGTAACCACCGTTTTTACATTTGCACCTCATTTGAGACTTTTGTGCATTATTCCTGTGCTCACACAGAGCTCGTGGGTGTGCAGCGTACAGCGACATCATTTCACCGTAGGATCAAAGATGTTTCCCCAGCCTATGAGCAGCAGCAGCAATCAAGACGTTAATTATTTCATTAGTTAAAGCTGTTCAGCGCACAATGCATACACAAGGATGCTTAACAGCAGCCTCTAACTTGATGAACACATGGTCTGGTCTTTCTCCCAGGCCCTCTGTGACCGAGCATTTGTCCTCTGTAGCTGAACCAAGCGGCTGGACTTTTCCCGGTCACCTCCCTCCCATTGCCTGATGGTACTTCACATTCTTTGTTCTGTTTCCAGAAACGTCCCCACAAAGTGTGTGTTTAATTCTTTCTCTTCTGCTAAATGTGAAATGTTCTGCTTAATCAGACTGGGAATCTGACTCCAGTTTGGAGGAATGCTGTTGTGTTAGCTCAAAGTGAGGATTTGTTTTGCCGTTGTAAATCTCAGGCCACTGTATATCCCATTTCCCATGACTTGATGTTTGTATGGCCTATCCCAGCCAGCCAACAGATCCTCCGTCTCTCCGTTACCGAGGGACGGATTAGCATCTCAGCTATGAGCTAAGTCTGTTTTCTGCTCTGTGGTTGCTCGGGCTGAGCTGGCAGCAAAAGCTTGTGCAATGTGGCTCTATTGTACATCCACTGACCTCCCAGCCAGTGGGTTAGTGCTCATTAGACAAGCCACAGGATGCAACGCTCGCACTATTAAGAGGATTTTCTTTCCGTCCGGATTCATTTGGTGTGATTTTGGCAAAAAAGGATGAGCGCCATTGCTTCTCAGATCAGAAGTGGGAACCCTGCAGAATAGTGTTCCTCTAAATCAATATGATGCTCTCAGAATACACATGCGGTCATACCAAGACATGGAAAGAACTAGAAGGTGCAATGTTCTGTTATCCTGGACAGCCAAACAAATAACCTCACATAGCCTAGGAGCCTCATGCAGTCAGTGGGCACGGCTTCTTCCTGTAGTTTCAGGGCTGGAAGCTAGTTAGCTTTCTGGTCGGGGTGACCACGGAGAGCTCAGCACTCAAATTGGAGGCTGAATGACCCAAAGTGCTTTTTATATTACCAGTTGACCTCCCTTCAGGCCAGTGGAGTGGGAGTTGATTCAACAGGAAGACAGCGCCTGTGGGCTGCGAGGAGGTGCATGCTGCTCATAAAGGAGCGTTTTGTTTTTCCTCCCCTCCCGGTAGCAGCACCCTACTGGGGAATTCATTAGCGGCTGACATCATCTTGCTCTGTACAGAGTGACAGACTATCTTTCTGCCCTGGCTCTCCCCTCCCTCTCGCCTTTCTCTTCTTCCCTCTCTCTCTCTCTCTCTCTACCTCCTTATCTTTCTGTGGTGCGCTGCCGTCTAAGCTTTTGCGCGCCATTTACGCAAAAGGTAAATGCGCCGATGTGCACTTCTGCAATCAAGGTTCAAGCTTTTCGGAAGCCCCCAAAAAACACAAGTGTGTTTATCTTGTGAAGGAGGACTACTGTGGTTGAATCCAAGACCGCCTGGAAATCAGGAAGTGGGAGGACCCGACCGTTAAGGCAGCAGCACACAAGCAGGCAGTTGCTGGATGAATGGGAGTTTGTCTGGTGCTTAGGAGCGGACGGGGAGAGGCTGTAGCGTGCCCACGATCGGAATCTGTCAGAGCACCCAGCGCGACAGTGGGTCTATACCTAGTGAATTTTTGCTCACTGCTCGTGTGATTTCCCTGCGTTTCTGTCTCCACGGAGAAAAGTGGCCGTGCGCTTTGTTGGATTGGTTTGCTCCATCGGACGCAGCCCCTTTCTGCGCACCGACTCACAAACCCTCCAGGATCGTGTTTGTTACCTCTCACGGATATTTCCGACAGGAGAATATACGTGAAAAAATCACACACGCACACACAGTGAGTCCCGAGCAGGAAAGGAAGGTGGATCAAAGGATTTTTTCTCCCTTCTCGTCTCATTGCTGATGCAAAAGCTCTCCGTGGCGAGACACATGGTTCTCTTTGTCCAAAAGGCGCAGTAGCTTTGTGAACGGCTTTGGATTTTTTTCTTGGAAAGGCTTCTTCTCTTTTCGCATGGCTGTCTTCAGTTTAAACGGAGTAGACTTCGCTGCCTCTTGTATGGATTATACTATTTGAAAAGCAGAATGTGAGACGAGGCCATATTTACCAGACCGAGAAAAGTAATATCCTGACTCCTTGCTACCCTTGCCACATCGAAGGTATGCGCGCTGGCTCGGAGCCGCTTCTTAATCCACGACGTGTTTGTCATTGTGTGTGGTAATGTGCAAAATAGCGTGAGGAAGACTTTTTTTTAAAGCGTGCAAAGAAAACGGTCTGTGTGTTGCCATTTATCCTGCAGCTTTCATTGTTTACATCCTGTCCGTGCTGCATTAGTGAAAAACACAAGTGTATGATTTTAATAATAAAAAATGTCTTTCTCACGAGCACCATTTCCTATTATTTTGAATTTATTGCCGTGCTTAAGGTGAAAATAAAAGACACAAGTGCGCATAACTAAGCTGTCACTGGCCGCAGGTTTCGAATATGTCAAGAAGAAAACAAAGCACTGCTCTTAAAATGTAATCGTCCGGAATTCACATTTTCTGCATTAAACCAAAGCGAGTGAGTCCACAAAGCCAGTTGTTAAAAATTGGTTTTATTCAGAGAAAGCTGTCAGTCCGTCTTCACATGGGGCTCAACGGGTGTTGTTCCGTTTCTTTCCTGTCTTCACTACGTGCGTTTTGTGGCATTTTGTGGTGATGTGAAATGTGTCAAAATCAGTGTTTGAAATATAGTTTAAGTGTGACCTGTTTTAAAAACTACGCGTGGCTTTTGTTGTCTAATTCAGGTTTAAATCCCATCACCGCACATGTTATTCTAGCACGCTGATGGTGTCGGAGCGCTGCTGCCCGAGACGCTTGGAGGAATCGTGAGGCTTTAAAAACAAATTGGCACGGAGCAACAGTGCCATCAAGTGGCCAGAATAAGAAGTCCCACTTGTTTTGTTTCAGTCTGATGCCCAGTGTTGGTTTTGATCACGATACTCAGGCTGTCCTGATAATTATGGACAGGATTTGGGGAAAGCGGCATGCACACACGTGCCCTAACAATGACTGCATGCGTGCCAGTAAAACTGGAGCACACAGCTCAGCAACACATTTCCAGAATTGTATATTTAAAAACAAAAAACTTCTGCTAATTTAAGACCAGAGTTTGCTTTATGTTTTAGTGACTGCTGTGAGTGTCATATGTGTTTTGTTCTCTCGGTGAGCACAGGCATTGTTGTACATCATCTCTAAAAATGTCATGAAGGAGTTAGTCTGGAAAGTTTGGTGGAGGAGAAAAGAACCAAAGTCGCTTTGCTCCAGTGTCATCCTGGGGAATTTTAACTCTATGCTGAATGTGATGTTTTCCTCTCTTTTTTTCCAGGTCTCCGATGCCAGCTCCGAGAAATTTTTCAGCACAGCTGCAGTTAAAGGTACGCATTTCTGTTCCTATGATGATGTGTTGTCACCATTGCAGTTTCTGCAGATATCGCCACGTTGACATTTGTGTACTTTGTCTCCGTGCGCCGTTCTCTTCATATTTCACATATTTCCTATTTGTGGGCATTTAAAACAATAGCAGTTTACCCAGGGTGCATCTGTATGTCACGTCGCCGTACACGAAGAGTCAAACAGTTATCGTCTAATGTGAAAATATTTCTCTGCGTCGGTGTGTGAGGCTGTGAGGCTGTGTGAGCGTTTTGGTGAGCCTTTGTTTCAAATGTGCTGAAATGCACCGGGACCCTTGCTGAAGCCAGAGCAGGAGGAGGATGTACTAATGCTGGAAAGGCATCTGTTTATGGCCTCAGTGTGCCAACACCACATGTGACCTCATTATCAAGTCACTAATTTGTTGTTAAAAGCAGCCCCATTTTCTCTGGCTCAGGGATAATGGAGGTGCCCCCATTAAAGGACATTCCTCTGTAATGGAGGGGAGTTACCACGCGGGGCGAGAGGGAGGCTAAGAGACCAAGGTTATGACCCCTTTGGGGCTTTGGTAGAAATGGGTGAGATAGTTGGGATAGGTCCTTGTAGCCCCAACCCCCCACCCTTAATTCTTGTTCCAGACCTCCATACACACTTCCCATATTCTGGCCTTTGATTCCCTCCCGGTCTTGATTTGTGGCATCCATTGGGGTGTTCAATGGCCGTGCTTGACAAGAAGCTTCTCTGCGGACTGATTTGGTTCCCTTGAAAGGATTAAGGCCTCCTTTGTGCAGCCTAAATCAACAGAGGGCCACCCTCTCTCCCCTACCATGAAAGGATCTGACTGGGGAAACAGTACACAAAATCTGCTTTCTCTCTGCTCCATGATAGCCCACTCTCTTGGCCCCTATTTCCATTTAAATATGCCCTCTTTTCTTCTCTTTTACCACCTCGGTCCCCTGTCATCCAGTCCTGCCATATGCTAATGCCTGACACAATTGCAAAAGACGAGTAAAAGAATCCAGGTGCAGAGAGAGACCACTGGTATTTTTATTGAGGGTAGTGTTGAGATTAAAAGAGTCGGGTGGGTTTTTGTTGGAGGGGATTACCAGCACACTAATGCAGCAAACCTCTGGACAAGCAACAGCTCCAGCAAAAATCGTGTGTGTGTGTGTGTGTGTGTGTGTGTGTGTGTGTGTGTGAGAGAGTACTCGTTTGTGGCATGATGAGTGTCAATATTTGCTCAAAGGCAGGTGCAAAAAGTCTCCATTTGTTTGACAGTTGGTGCGCTTTCTTCATACATTATATTTCTTTTTGCACTTTTGGACAAAGTTGGGCGTAACCGCGAAAGCCCGACCAGTTCATCATAAAGCAAAGCAAGGGTTTATTTGTCACGAAGCTCTTCAGTGAAGAAATGGTTCATAACATGTTTATTCTACTCGAATATTCAATACGTGAACATATCAAACATATTGTAGATTTTAAACTCCACAGCAGATCACGAAGTGAAAAAAATCCCTTTATGCTGATTTTCTACTAGCTTGCTGTTTCTGTGACACAGTGTTGTTACAGTGTTTCTGTGACACAGTGTTGTTACAGTGTTTCTGTGACACTGTTGTTACAGTGTTTCTGTGACACAGTGTTGTTACAGTGTTTCTGTGACACAGTGTTGTTACAGCGTTTCTGTGACACAGTGTTGTTACAGTGTTTCACTGCAGTTTATGCACTGAATGTTCGTTTTGAGGTTGTTAATAATCTTGTGACTCATTGGAATAAAGCTAATAATCCTTCAAATAACAAAGTGGAAAAAAAGGCCATTGTAATTCTGCTGCTGATGTGCAGCTTTGGTAATGACTGACTTTTGGCTGGTGTGTGTGTGTGTGTGTGTGTGTGTGTGTGTGTGTGTGTGTGTGTGTGTGTGTGTTTTCCTTCTACTGCCACAAGACTGGAAATCAGCCCAGGGCGAGCTCGGGTCTCTTTGAAGGCTCAGTGCTGGTCCCTCATCTTTTAATCTAACAGCCTTCTCACCTACTCGATAATTACAGTGTATTTTCTGTGTTCCCTCTAAAGCCTGAGGCATACGCTGCATTTTGAAAAGAAAATCCAACTGATGAAAATGCGTCTTTTGTGTTCTCAGACGTTGATTTGTTTTCTTCCCTCTTCGTGCGGCTTCACCTCGAGGCTGTCGGCGTCAGCCGTACGTCGCTCTCTGCGGTTCTCCTCGTCCTGGGCGCACTTCTGCTCACAAATGGATTTCATTAACCGGTGTCTCTAATTACCACGGTCGTCAGTGCACCTGCAGGTGTCGGCTAACCTGATTGGTGTGCTCTGCAGGAGGATTGGCCGCAGCGAGAAAGCCGCGGCCGCCAGTGAAATAAACAACTTTTGTAAAGTCTAAGCTGCTTCCAAGGTGCCGTGGGTGGAAAGCAGAGTTTTATTAAACCTCTGACTGCTGTCCAGGGAGTGGATTGAAGTGCTGGCTTGAACACATACTGATGATGACAAAGCAGCACGGCGTGTCACCACAAAGGTCTGCAGACAGATCTATCACATGATTAAAGCTGTCTCCCAGGGCAATGATATCTTGTCACTTGGTTACATTCCCATCTTTTATGATACCGTCAATCGACAGCCTGTCAGAGAAGCGCGGCTAAGTTTGTCATCGGCGAGCCCAGCCTGAGCTCGCACTGCCTTGTTTGCCGAGTGCAGCCGGCAGCCAGATTAAAGCAGTGCTGGATGACATTTAAAAAGGTCCACAGTCCCATTTTAATCAGGTGGCCTGAGAATGTTCTCGTGGGTGAATTGTTAAAATCTACTGAGAACCGAATCCACGTTTCCTGTTGGAAGTGTAAAAAAATATGATATTAAACGCGCAGTAATAAAGAAATGTATTTGGCTCTCACCTGTGTCTCCTTTAAAATACCGTTAGTGTCAGCAATGACTTCATCGTGGCCTTTCAGTTAAGGGTGCAGCAGAGCAGCTCTCCCCTTTTTCTTTTCCTTTTTTTCCCCAAAATTTCATCTGGTAGATATATTGGAGAAGCTCGTCCCTCGTGAGATATCTCCTGCAGCTGCGTCTGCGATGTGAGACCAAGTTCAGTGCGGGGGTGAATTGAAGTGCACAGTGGAGTGATTCTCAGTTTCCCCCCCTCAGCACAACGCTGATTTCACCACGCTTTACTGGAGTTAATGTGAAAATGAAGCGGTGCTACAGCGAGACCCGGGGCTGACGCCACTGTGAAGAGCGGCGCTAGTGAAGTGTGTCAGGCTTGAGTACGTCTGTCACCGGGGGAGAGAATAATGTGCGATGTGGAAGGTGTAATTTGCAGCGCTGATGGCATTGTTTAAAAAAATAGTGGAAAGAGAGAAGCGGAGGTGAACTTTTGTGGCAGATATCAGAGCTGAAGAGCTCCCTGGATTGTCATAGAGAGCTCTGCTGGCAGCAGAATTGCCTGTGAGCATATTA
The DNA here is from genome assembly GCF_051167445.1 of Perissodus microlepis. Lineage (NCBI taxonomy): Eukaryota > Metazoa > Chordata > Actinopteri > Cichliformes > Cichlidae > Perissodus > Perissodus microlepis. The sequence continues at coordinate 2,007,900 of NC_140470.1, forward strand.
CTGCTGTGTGGGAGGCAGCCGAGGGCTTGTTTTTCTCCCTGCCTCATTCTCTCGGTGTTTCCTGAGAGGAGGACTGGTGATATAGCTGTGTGTACTTCTAGGCTGTGGGCCACCACCTGCTGTAATCTCAAGTGATATAGAGAGCAACAATCACGCCACAAATCACCCAGGCAGCTCCCTAACTCATTCAGTCGACTGGAAAGAGAAGGTTGGCCTTTTGCAGCGCCAGTGTTGGTTTACTGCCCCGGGCTGCCTGCGCTGCCCTCACGCTGACCTCTGCCGTCTGTGTGGGTTTTGGTGTCCAGAAAGCAGGGCTGCCTCTGGAACTTGACCTGATGCGCAGTGGAAAGATGACCTGACCACCGCTGGCCTTTTGTGCTTTCTGAGAAACGGCCGCAGTCGAGGATGAGCTCTTTCTCTGCCGGGGGGCGCGAGGTCACCGAGAGGTTGCTGCCCGATCCCTCAAGACTAAAGCATTGTTCCTGCTTTGGCTCAGACACAACTGTAATTCAAATCAGAGCTCTCTTTTGATATTTAATAAGCATGCCTGTTTGGAGAAATAATATGGCGCTCTGAAAGATATAACTCTGAGGGATGCACAAGTGAAACGGACAGAAGGCGTTTCACCTGTGATCTCTGCTCCTGTTGGTAACCCATCACCCAGCCAGGAGCATTTAATGCACAGCTGGAAGGGCTAAAAAGGAAGCTCAATATCCTGTGCTGCACAGAGGGAAGCTCCCTCCCGCCCAGTGAGTACAGCTACAATCACCCAGGCTGCATCTTACAGTGTGACCATGAAAGCAGCCACTTCAGCCATGCCTCATCTACTGACACGGCCAAACAAAGGTTAACAAATCAAAGGAAGCACTGGCTGATTTAGTGCCTTGCAGATGCAAACAATTGCCCAAGTCCCCATGGAAAAATGAAAAATGTAGTCATTTCCAGCTGGACATATTTTCAAATCCCATGTAAATGTTTGTATTGATCACAGCTCATTAGTCCTGATTGCAGCTATGAAGAAAAGCTTTTCCAGACGTTATAGTTTGGTTGAAACGAGTCTTAGTTCTGCCTTGCTTCCTCTTCTAATTTAAGTGTACACACAGTTTTTATTGGAAGTCTGCCTGTCACAGTCACCCTATGCAATCCGGTCTTATTGTGGATTTTTTGGCTCTAGCTGGCAGGGACCACGGCTGTAGCCGGTGCACCATCGGTACAAGTTTGTTGACTGAGGATCGGTTTTAAGGACGTGCTGTTAGTGGGTCTGTTGACACTGAAGAAACACAGTCAGCAGTGTGGGCCAGTCTCCTTCGGTGCCCTCCTGCAACACAAAGAGGTCATTCAGAGTTTGTTCCCCGAGTCCCTGAGGTTAGAGACTAAGTAAATCCATCCATCTTAATGCACTTATTTCAGCACCGGGAGAGCTGGAGGGAGACTGTGTAAACACTCCCATATCCGACATGCCACGCTAAACCCAAAGAGCCTGGAACCCATCAGGCCAAAATTAAAGGTCTACATCTCAAACACAAACATTTAAATGGGCTGAACTCCAGAGATCAAAGTGAAAGGCTTTAGTTTTCCTGCCGCCCTCCCCCGCCACGTCTGCCACACTGAGATATGTGGCGGGTTAGAAGCTGAATGGTGAGTGGCTCCTACTGTACACGTCTGTTTGTCTCAGGTGTCTAAGGTAACATTTTGGCATTTGTTGCCGTAAGGTGGAAGGAATTTTGTGAGCATGCTCAGTTTATTCATGACTGTGGGTTTGAAGACCATACAGAAGCTCTGTATCTGCCTCCTATGGGGTTGCAGATTCTTTATGTGAATCATCTATATATGTCATTTTAACATGTAGCTGCAATTTTTTAAAATTAGTTGTGTAGTTGAAGTAGTTTTTTTCTGTGTCACTGAGACACTGGAAGTAGCGGAAGCGAATAGGAGGGCACCAGTCTCCCGTTCCCAGGAGAGGTCCTCCCCCATCACCGTCACCAGCATCCACTGATCCGTTGTGACACGAGCCACTCTCCTGCCAACTGTGCGGCATTAACAGGGTCAAACCCCCCCCCCACGCGTGCACACACATCCCACTTATCAAGACCCAGCCATTCCCAGCGTGCTGTTGGTGTGTTCAGGCCAATTATGCCTGTGTCAGTCTTTGGTCCCTGTGGCAGAGGTGACATTGCCAAAGAGGGAGAGAGAGAGCAGGCTGCCTTAATGAGGCCTCATGGTGCCTTAGAGGTGAATGTGCATATGAGTGTGTAAGCGCATGCGTGCATGCATAAAAGAAGGAGTGCTGCTTGGGATGATCTACCTTTTGTCATGATCTACCATGTGTGTCTGACAGCCGTCTCCCTTCTCAAGGTTTTCACCCTGCAGCCATCAGGCCCTCTGGTTTGTGTTTTGGAAGTAACTGCGGGCCCCGAGATGACACCGGAGCAAACCGATTTTGGTTCTTTTCAATTACTTGAGGCATTTCCCCCCCCCCCCAGAAATATGCAGCCACGTTTCTAAAAAGGAGATGGGATTAACACAAGATTTTACTGTCCACTGTGAAATGATTAACTCCTGCAGTGTTGGTGTTGCTCTGAGCAGCGTGGAGGATTTAGTCTGTTTAAAAAGAGCAAAAACAACAGAAAGTCTGATAAAGTAGGAGGTGAATAACGACTCAAAGGGTCGTAGAACATTTTGAAAGGCCGGCCGTACTAAAAGTGTCTGTAATCGTGTCTCCTGTATCACATAAGTGACCACGGCTGTAATCTGTGTGCTCTCACTGCAGGAAGTCAGGATATAGAAGCTTAGAGTGAGATTATGGTGTGTTGCCATCTTTCTGCTGTGGTTGTGTTTTTGTGTTTTTAAGTTCTTTCCTCTCCGATCCAGTCTTGTAAAACATACAGGGGGAGAAGTGAAAGTGTAAACACAGCTTGTGAAGACAGAAAGGCTGAGAGAGAGCACGAGCACAAAGACTCTGATCAGGTTTGATGGAAGCAAGGCTTTAATTGCTCCCACAAGAGAAGGGGTTTTACCCTTCTCTCACACACACACACACACACACACACACACACACACACACACACACACACACACACACACACACACACACACACACTCGCTCTGATTCACATAAATATGCAGTACAGAAATAAAGCCCTGATGAGCCCCGGGGCAGATTAGAGAGGACTGCAGAGCAGGATCCTGGTTTGTTAGTGACAGTCTGTAGATCCCTTTGCATGTGTTTCTGCTCTGCACACACTGCACGCCTTTCATTTGTTTCAGCCCACATTTCATTTCTTATGCAGGCTACTGACTCCGAAAGATGGCGTGCTGTAAAGCCTTGATAATACTCCGTTGCAGACGGGGATACGGACGGCCGAGCAAACATTTCTGCTAAGCCTCAGTTATACTTTACGCATCCGCGACTGCGCGAGGGTCCGTGAGGCTGCAGCGCACCTCTGCATGCCTGCCTATTGGTTTGTGACCGCGCAGACTCGACCAAGGAAAGTTTACATTACAGTGCACTAACTACACATGCGCGCCGCACTGTGGACTTCAAGCTGATGCAAAAGAAGTATAACAGGAACGACTCTGTGGCTGTTGGGTCTCCAACCATGAGTATAAACAAGGCTTTAGAATTTGCTTTTCTTGTCGGCCGCCTGTGGTGCAGGCATAGTTGGTGCATGTCGACATCTGCACAAACCCTCGCACTTAACATCTAATAATAACATTATGTGGACTCGCAGACACAAAAATATACTTGAGACTTTACAGCAGGCTTCTGTGTTAAACGTACGCCATCGTAACCGCAGACCCCTCTGAAAACCTACATGGGAACTGACACTGTGACCTTTCGCCTGCCTAGAAATGCAAAGATGTGTCGCATCAGTGTTGCAGCTGTCCTGTTCCACACAGCTGAGTCGTCCTATGTATTTCTGGCTCTTTTGTGTTTTACAGTGGATGAGTGAGAGAATAATAACCTTTACTATAAGAAATAACAATACAATGAGCCACACATCTCAACAAATGTCTGGATGGTTTTGGATGCAATGTGTGATTGCATCCAAAAAAAGACCAACAAAAAGCAGGGAACCAGGAGGGAACCCAGGATTTTATTGTTTCTATCGTGGTCGGCTCCATATCTAAAGCACCGGGACACAACCACAACGTAACACGTGATGCAGGCCAGAAACGGCGTCGGCCACGTCTCTGCAGAGATTCATGTGCTGCACAGTGATGGCAGGTCAACATCTCCCCCTTGTGTTGGGTGCACTCTAAGCTGGGTGGATGGTGTGTGTGTGTGTGTGTGTGTGTGTAAAATCATACTGCTATCCTGGAAATGAAATTTTAAGGCATGTGCATTTGATATAAAACAAGCATAACAAACTGCACATTGTTCCATTTTGAAACCCTCTCTTTGGTTCGTCCTCTCTGGCTTTTGGCCACTGTTCTTAGAAGCCTGCCCAAACCCATCAACGTCGGTTGGACCGTCACCATCTGTTACAGATTAAGCTGCTTCTGGAGGGAGCTATTTGATTTCAGGGCTCGAGCATCCTCTCCTTATTCCACGTGTCAGGTTTTACTGTAAACACTGTTGTACAAAAACCAAAATCCCAGAAGGGGGGCCTTTTAAGCCAAGAGCAAACGGGCTGCTGCGCCGGGTTGGGCTTCGTGTCTGGTTTAGCTCTTAGCGTGCTGAGACGGGGGCTCTGCTGGGCCATTTAGAGGCAAAGCTGGGACGCCATGTTTGGAAGCTTTTTCTCTAAACCCCGCATTCAGGCAGTGTGCCGTGTGGTGTTGTGATGTATGAATCCCCTGGCCTCGCCTGACACAAGCGAGCCTGTCTGAGCCCATGTCTTCGCTGAGTAGGAGGCCGTGGACAGAGGCTGCATTGTTCCCCCAAAGTAACCCAAGCTGAGGGCAGCCGCTGCCCAGAGGGGGATATCAAGTTGTTCTCTCCCCACCAACAGCAAATCCCAGCTTAAGCTCCGGGGCTTGACGAGAAAGTAGAGAGGCAGCTGACTGTTTGGACGACGGCACAGTTCAAATAAACAGTTCAAATCCCAACCAGCCTCCCCTGTACTAACCCTCCCTCGCCAAGCGCTGCAGTCCAACAGCCATAGCTCATCACTCCGAAGCTCGCCAGCGGCTCTCGGCTAATTTGTGGTATTATTTTGAATAGTTTGTTGATGTTGCTGCACTGAGTTTTCTGGAGAAAAAGGATTCAGGAGAAAGTGAGAATTCAGGCCCGGCGTAAAGGCGCTGCTTCCTTTTTATTTTCTGAGCAACTTGTACGTTTGCCACCACGTCAGCAGGCCGCACTGCACTCCCCAGCTACGTGAGGATAGGAGAGAAGGGGCAGCCATTAACAGCTTCGTTTCTGCCCCGGGTGCCCCGCTAAACTGACTGCAGTGAAACCTGAGCGAGGCGGTAATGAGACGGCACTTGACACACCCGCACATGCGCTCGCACAGACACATTAGCTACTTGTGTAATGCCAGTGAAAATGTAAGAAAAGAGGCTGCGTGCAATCGATGCTTCACCAGAACGTTAGACATTTGATCCAAGTGTTCAAGCTGTTGCCTATCTGAGTTTTCCTTCTACAGCTTTAACACACAGCTCGGGCTCTACTGAGTCGGGGCCTTGCAAACAGCCTGACTGCGCAGTGTGGACATGTGTAAAACCAGTTGGCCCCGTCTGAAAGAGAGTGAAAGAGGCCCAGACTGATGACTCTCTGGGGACAGATTTCTCTTTCCAGCCTTCCATGCTTCTCTCCCCAGTGAAATCATGGCGGTGTCAGCGTGTCAGCTCGAGCTGTCACTCTGCGTACTGCTGCAAGCCAGCTCATACTCTACCTCCTGGCTACAGAGAGAAGGGGGAGGGAGAAGAAAAGAAGGAAAAGGGCTTTTTCTGCACTTGACACAGCAGATGAGCTGAGTGTCAGCACCCCTTAGTGCAACTCGAGAGTCCTGAAAATAAGAAAGCGGGAGCCAAAGCTGTCCATCACCTCAGAGAGGCAGCTGCACAATTAGGAGTCACCCCTTCCCCAGGGGCTGCTTTAGTATAGCCCACTATGCTTGGCTGACAAACTGACAGGTCTTCATGGAGGACAGGCCAGCGCTGAGCAGCTCCAGCGCTCTAGCCATGCATCTCAACCAGGCTGGCAGTGGACATGTTGCCTGGTAGCTTTTCGTGTGCGAGTGTGAGAGGGAGGAAGCTGTTTATGAGCCGGGTTTTTATCAGCATGTGACTGTAATTGAGATTTAAGCGTGTCTGTGTTTGAAGTTCGTCCGCTCTGATTGTCTATTGTTCCTCTAAGCTGCCACGATGACTGACAAGAAACACGTGTCGCGGTGCCAACTGGCGTGCTGCGAAATGCTCGAGTTGTGCTGACACACGTCAGCATTCCCGTCCAGTTTTGTAGACTGAAATAATGTCAGCTCCTGGATAGAAAACACTTTCATCCACATTTAACTTAAAAGATACAAATAAATCTGTTTGTGTGTCGATGTGTGTTTCACAGCAGGCCTTTGCTGAGGATTCATGTTTGTGCTGGAAATCAAACCCCTCTCTGAAAGCCTATGGCGTACAGCGTGGGGTGTAACTGCACATGGCGTCAGCACAGCACACGACTACTGTGATTGGCTTGTTCTCTACCGTCATTCCTCCTGTGCAGGAAATTCCTGGAGGGAGAATGCTGAGGCTGTGGGGAAGTGTGCATGAAATGGAAAAGATTCCCCCACAGAGGAATCTAAATCAGGCTTTAGTCCCACATAGCAAAGCCTCTATGGCTTGGCCTGCTGTATTTTCATAGCATCTGTATACTCACCTGCAGGAAATGGCTTCCCTGCTAATTTCATGCTGTCGACTGAAAAACAAGCCATCGGCTCCAAGACTGAAAACAATGTGTGTGTGGTTTGTGGTCATGCACCACACACACACCATAATGCAAAGAGTCATCCCGTTTTTTTCTCGATGGGAAAGCCTTAGTACAGCTCAAGGGGAAAGACGGCTTCCTGCTACATGACAAAAACAAAAATTGCTCGAATATCAAGTTGGTAAATATTCTGCACTCCTGCAAAAGTCCTGTCGCAACAGCAAAGTGATAAAGCTAATGGCAAGCAATGTGATGTTTATCCAGCCTTGAACGCATTGTGTAAATCAAAATGCACCCAGCTTAAGTTTAACCGGTAAAGGAATCAGAGACGTTTCATGGCTGGCTGAGAAAGCGAAGCACTGACATGCGATACGCCTCGGGTCTCTCGGCAGCCTTTAGATTTTGCATCTCCGGGGAATGACACGCATACAAAAAATGGCCACGTCACATTTTCTTACAGCGATATGAAGCCCTGTGAGAAATCCCAGCAGCTCGCTTGCATGCACTGGACATGTCTGAGGTCAAACGGTCTGGTTGGCTCCACAGCTGCCTCGTCTCTCAGTGAAGATTTACACCACTGTGACAGTGTGTGCACACTGACCAATTGCTGCGGACTGGATGGATCTGACACATTACACGCTACTGTTATTTCAAAGCCTCAGTGAGCCGGAGTACATGACAGCCAGGCCTGCAGAGGATCTGTCAACCGCCGGCAACAAGTGTCCCCCTGAGAGCTGCCCTGCACAGACCCCTGGCAGGAGATGTCTATCCCTTTGGCCAGCTTTCCAATCATCCCTTCTGCTGGTCACCTGTGCCAGCATGCCCGTCATCGAGTCCCTGACCCGGCTCTTCTCCCATTACGTTCCCTTCAGCCTGACCTCACACCCTCGGTGATATATAAAGATTTGCTCTCTAAAGGAGAGCTAGAAATGAGACACTGTCCCGCCACTGATCCCACTGCTGCATCCTCATATGCACATAAAGATGGTGATGGTGGAGAGGGTGAGGGCCAGTTTCAGGGGGAAGGTGACCTAACACTTTAGGCCCAGAGAGCTTGTCTAAGACGGAAAGATTTTCCATGTTGTCGAGATCGAGACGCAGTCGAGAGCCATTACAGAAACAGCTGTAATCAGACCTGCTGTGGGTGGAAGAATATTTTCGCTGCAGCTCTCTGTTAGTAAATGTCTTCGTTATGACTCAGGAGAGAGGAGACCGAGCACATTGTGTCAACAAAGAGAGTTTCAGTGCAGTGCCGACGGATGCTAGCAAAGGTAGGAGACGGGACAGAGAGCCTCTCTGCTCCTTTCTGTCGCTCGTGTGTTTTCCTCCTCCCATTTGCCGCTTGTACGCTTGTCATGCTGTAAACATGTGTAAGTGCTTATTGGCTGTGGTCTGGCAGCTGATCTTCTATGGCTTTGCATCTGTCAGAAGAGCTCCGAACATTCATTGGCTTATGAAGCCCAATTACCCGAGATTGCTACCATTTCACAGAGGATCACAGTCACAGACGGTCTTTCTCAGAAGAGGAGTCGAGGTTTTATGTCTCGGTTAACCACACGCGCCGCGCGCCACGACCTCCCTGCGCATACGCACACACGCAGCCACACTATTTATATTTATATACGCACTTGGCTTCTCATCTCATGCTTTGGCTTCCTGTCTTGTAATACAAAATTCATAAACTAAATGAGACAGCCATGAAATATAGATGTTCAGAGAGGCGGCTTAACAACTCTCCCCCACCTCCCACTGCTTGTGGCCTTTTGCTCAATCACAGCTTGTTAAAGCAGCAGTTTGTGTTACTGTGAGGTGATATCAGCACGCTGTGGTATTCTCACTGAAAGATTACACATGTCACGCTCTCACAGCCAGAATAGTTGCCCCGCTCACCCCAAACCTCCCCCCAGCCACCAGCTTTATTTCTGTTTGGTTTCCCACTCCCCTTCGCCTGCCACCCCTGGGAGTCTAGGACTAATAAAACAGCTCCAGTCCAAGACCCTCCACAGGGCGAGATGTCCAAGCGTTGCAACCCGACACCCCTCGCAGCTCTGGCTTTAGAGAGCTGCTGACATGACAGAGAATCCTGGAGAGCCAGCAGGGGAGCATTCATCACTGTCGGCCCACAGAGCCCTAAACACCCATCTGGGGAATGTCCAATACGCATACATGTGCACGGTGAACCCCCCCCTTGCTGAGAGGTGCCTCGAAACTCTGGAGACGCAAAGAGGCATCACTGAGTGTGATGTTACCGCTCTTAAAGCAGCTAATGCTGTTAAAGTCTTTAGAGCTGAAGAAGGGAGGGATAAGGAGCTAATAGACGGGAGATTCTCTGGAGGCTTTAGCTGTGAGATCAGGGGCAACGCTTGCCCAGCTAAGGTTACTGCAGCTGGGTTTCAGCTTCTCTGGAACTAATATCGTGAGGCCAAAGTCTCGAGTCTTCTGACCAACATCGTATTTAGAAATACTTGGTTAGAATAATGGAAATACCCACTTCCACCCAGTAAAACTCCACCAGACACTCACGTAAAGCCTCTGTAGGGGTGACGGTTGATTGATGGGGATAATCCTGTGCACAGCTTAAGTCGCTGGACTGGTCATCAGCTGACTGGATCATCTTTATTTGTTCTACATTTGTATAATTTGTAAATCTGGAAGATAATTTGCATAATTTGCAACGTTTGTCTTCCTTGGAATAGCTCCGTACACGATCTGTGCGTGGTGTGTGCGTTCTCCAGTGCTCAGGACTGAAACGTGAGCGCTCCCTCACATGTCTTTTGCTAATATATCCTCCATGCTGTTCTGTTGGGAAAAGATGGACTTTGCTGCTAATGTGAAGCAAGTTTTGTATTAATTGAAGGGCTGGATTGCAGTGAGCCTGGACGTCATAAAGCTGCAGAGGCATGAAAAGAAAGGAGCCCCTTGCTGTGGACTGAGTGTGCGAGCTCTGGCAGAAACTGGTGGCCTGCTGTTTATTGTTCTCTTCCGTGTGGGAGGGAGATCTGTTAAAGATGTCTGCCATTAATGCGACTGCAGGCTTCATTAAGAACAAATAAACAGAAACCGGTCCCTCACCGAGGAGCTCTTTGGGGAACATATGCTGTCTAAAGCACTCCCGAGGTCAGAGCGCTGTCAACACTTGCTGCTCAATTACAATCTAATTTTGTTGTTAAACAAAATATGGAGAAAGGAGAGGAGCAAGTGTCAGGGAGTAAATGGTTCCATGCTAAGACCTGAGGATGAAAAACACGGGAATGGGAATGTTTTCAGTTGTCTGGAAGCCCAGCTCTGCACAGGGAGAGATCCAGATTATAATTAATGTTTACTGAGGCATACCAGTGAGCGGCAGAGTTTTCAGTGAGGGCCACAAATTCTTGTTCGTGGCTGTGTGCGCACTTTAATTGATTGAAGTTGAGCAAACGGCCTCTCTGTGTTTGTTTATGTGAGGCGGGATGATGCTTTCAGACGACGCTGCGTGAAGGACGAGCATAGCCTCTCAGCAGTGCTTTGAATCTAGCATCAGCAGCTCTATAGCAAATTAACCAGTTTCTTCTGATTGCCTGATGCAGAGCACGAGTGTCTCCGCTGCAGTGCGCTAACTCTGCTGATTTTTGCACAACAAGAGTGTTGAAGCGGTGACAGTGGAGCATCAGAGGTCTCTCGGGGGGGTTCATAGTTTTTTTTTAATGCTTTGCTTTTGCAGCCTATCGATGCACCGCAGTGCTAAAGCCCACGCGCTACATTTGTCTCACCATATGCAGCGAGGTCCAGCCTACATCTTCTGGACTGGCAGTCAGAATGATTTCATTAAACATTAGTTACACAATAATATGTCGTTAAATGATTTAATGATACTTACAGTGTTGGTTGGTTAACGATCTAATAATTTTTCTAATAATCTTCTCTCTGATTTGATATTGTAGGCTTTTGGCACTTCAACATTAGATAGATTAACATAAAGAATATTTATGGTGTCGGGTGGATTACAGTGATTTCGGATGATTGTTTATTAAAGCTGTCAAAAACATTTCAGTCCCATCAGTCTTAGTTTTTCTTTATTTTAGTGCTACTTAAAAATATTCATCATACCAGCTCAATGTCAGCATGTAGGTATGGTGACATTAGCCTTTAGCTGCCACTCTAACGCTGCCACTTCTCCACGGTTCCTCCACGGTTCCTCCGTTTGTGGAAAGTGGCTCTCTCAGCGGTTCACTGGACTCCTAAAGTTTAGAAATGGCTTTGTAACATTTTCTAGACTGACTGTGTTTCTTATTTGTTGTTGAGCTTATTTAAATCATAGCCCGATGTGTTGCTTTCAGAGCTCTTTTAGCCGGCTTCATATTGTCAGGTTCTATTTAAGTGCTTTCTTGGGTGAATAGGCCGGGCTTTGGCTGGTGAAATTGAGCTCAGCTGTCCAAAAGACGTGGTTAATCGCTGATAATTGATGTGGGAGCAGTTACTTTTGCTGGGTTTGGATAGCTTCCCCCCCTAATAAATGAAACCATCATTTAAAAACATTATTATATATTTACCTGGGTTATCTTTGTCTAGTGTTAAATTGTTTTAATGATCTGAAACATCAACAGTATGTGCCTGTCTTCCTTTCCGACAGAAGATTGTACAGGACAAACTCACAGTCACTGCCAGAGGTTACCTGCTGTTGCATCATCTGCTGTCGTGTTAGTATCTAATGTGCAGCAGTGTGTCCCTGCAGACCCCCCCTCTGCTGTTAGCACCTGTTTCCTCGATGTTCTCAACATGTGCCGTGATGATTGAGATGTTGTTTATTGCAGCTTGTGCTGTCCTTAGTCAGAAATCAACCAAAGCAGGGATTTCTACAGCTAGAAAAATTTAATTACAGTTTCTGTGACATTTCTTAAACTTTTTTTACATTATCTACAAACTGCACTATTTTATTTGTAGATGATGATTTTTCAAAGTGAGCTTTAAGAATTTTGTTAATAAGTAATCGTGTAGATTATACTTCTTATTGCATTCTTATCGTACTCATTGGCACATGAGACCATCAAAGCTGTCGTCCTCTGCTAGCAGAGCACAGCAGGTTCAGGTCTCTCTGAATTTCACCTCTGCTCTCTACATAACTGTACACACAGCGGTCACGGCTCAGCTGCCAGTCCCGTGGCTCCTGCTATGTGTCAGGTTGTTGGTTTTGTGTGATTGGAGCCATGGGATCCCTGGCAGGTTGAAATCCCATAAACGAGTATGAGGGTTTCGAATGTATCTAGTGGCTATTTTGAGGAGGGTGAGACGGAAGAGGTGACGGCAACGAACAGAAGCCTGGGATGTCACGGAGGTCTCTACAGGCATCGCTTTGTCAGGATGCCTCCCGACCTGGGTGTAGCTGTCACTCGCACATGAAAGAGACGGATCTGCTTTGGCTGGAGTTGGGCAGTAATGTATTTTTCAGAAGGACAGGTGCTGACCTGCCAGTTGCACTTTTAAACCGCGATGTTGTTGCCACTTGTTGTTAATCACTTCCATGTGCCAGGCTGTATTCAGCAATGACATTGAAATATAATATGCTAAATTAATCCCCTTGTGTACTGCAGTAATGACCTGACACTATATTAAACTACCTAATGTTGTGCAGCTCACTTTGTCAGGCCTGCTGTCGCTCCCTCTGTGGATCATTGCGCTGCAGTAGATTGGTTTCTCTCTCTGCACCAAACCAAACACCTTCCTGCAGGACTGTGACCCGAACAATACAGCGCTCTATTAAACAACGTGATATTAGGGTTGCATTAAAACTGTACGGCAGAACATTTACAGCCGAGGTGAGATGAAAAGCAGAGCAGTACAACTGAACTTCTGCTTCTAATAACACCTAAAAGGGCCACAGGCTCCTGATCCATGCTCATCATGTTGTCTCTTGTATCTTAATGTTAATACAGTTTATTCATTTCACCCAAATCACAGCTGTAATCTAATCGTTGCGAGGCAGCATGTCATTTAACCAGGTAGATGGATAGAAATCAGACGTGGTGCTGTGCAGCTAATGCTCTGTGAACAATAGAAGCTGGCTCTTCCCTGGATAGTGACTTATCCCTCTAAGTCTCTCATTGCGACTCCTGACAGCTGCACCTAATGAATGGCTTTCCTCCACACACACACAGACACACACAGCCCTTCGATGCCCCTCCAGCCTTTGGCTCGCCTGCTAAGCAACGCACTCGCAGGCTTCAGTTTTTTACGTGCGCCTACAAGTGCAACATGCTGCTTAAAAAACTGCAATAGTGAGAAAACAGCAGGGCTCTACATTTTCAGAGCCCCAAGTGGGAATTGCACTTATTTGTTTCCAGGGATGAAGAAGACTGACAAATGAACCCTCGCGGGAGGGAAGCTGGCATATTCTCTTTTTCTCTTCTTCCTGCCTCACACGGCCCTAGAGTGTTCATTATGACCAGAATAGACACCTTCTTTTTAGCCTGTTAGCACATTCTCAAAACAAGCCTTGGACCGCAGGGACCCAGAGGTGCAACAGGAGCCTTGAGAATTGGGAATTTCTTCTCTCCCTGTCTGCTGTGGTGAAGCTGTTTGCCAGCAGCAGTCTCTCTTGACTGGTAATAGCATCAGTAAGTGGAGAAGATTGACATAGATTAGGGTGATGGATATAAGGGCTGCTGGGTTTTCTTCATTGATGCACATGAGGGTAGATCGGAGATGTGTTTATGTGGAAGCGGCACACAGGAGTGGTTGGCTAGCTTTAAAGAGACCCACGTCTATTTTGCAACATTTTTCTCTTTCTGGACTGCGTCAAAGAGACAGAGACCATTCAACACAAACACATGGCAGGCTTGCAAAGTGTCCTTTTGTCTCCTGACAGGCTGGCAGATGTCCCGGGAAGCTCTTCCGTGTAGAGCGGGAGTCAATAGCCGTTATTTTGATCTCGCACCAGAATTGACCTCCCCTGACCTTATCTGTAATATTACGTGCACCTGGGGCTGCTAATACCTCGCTTAGCATTTCAATGCTGAACGTTAGAGCTCTGTTAGCTCAGCCTGCTCCCATTGGAGTGTCTCAGGGGGGTAGTGTCAGGGAGATGGAAGCCACCAGTGACAGGCGGCTGCTCTGCAGTGCGGGTTGCTGCCTCAGCCCAGGGGAACTGGTTCCCATCTACACCTCTTTGGCAGGTAAAGGATTTAGCTGCTTCACCAAGGGGGAGGAGGAGCCCTTGCCCCCAGCTCTAAACCCCCCTGAGGCCCAGAGAGAGCTAATTACGGTTTACGTATGCACTGTCATCTCCCATGAGCCTCTCTGCCTCTGGAGGAGTCAAGCTGGTGGCTGATGTCTGAGCACTTTGTTCTGTAGGAGGAGGTCCCTGCAGAGAAATACCCCGGACAGAGCTTATTATCCTTTTTTTAAAGTTCAGCATTGCACAGCGCGTATTCATTCTTTAGATGCAGTCACATTTTGGACTAATGGAGTCCAAACAGGCCGTTTAAATGACACGTAATTGCTGTTGCTTAGCAATTACATGTCAGATGGCTATCACACTACATGCAAAGCTGAATTCATTCCCTGAAATGTTTTTACCCCACACAGTGCTCTTTTTATGCATATCATCAGTTGAGCTAGTTTGCATGTGGTAAAGAACATGCATCAGTGTTTCCAGAGAAGATTAGCACAACTGCACGTACTATTTGAATAAGCTAATTTTTCAACTGTAGAAGCGATGAAAAGGTGAAAGGCAGCAGAAACCTGATAAACGGCAAAAACTATGCACACACATCTGCACGCTGTCACTATTATTCAGCTCCAGTTTGCTTCTGGTATGGAACAGATCTCAGTTTGTGCAAGGTGCATGGAAAAGTGCCTCATTAAAAATGTAATGTGGCCTACAAGTGGAAGCACAGAAAACGAGAATGCTCTTAAAATGAAGGTCTTGAGTACAATGCACTACTGGTTCATTCTGAACAAGCAGAACACTTTCTGGTTCGTGTCGTTCCCCCTGGGACGGTGTTAAAGGCTGCAGTGGTGTTTGTGCTGGCAGAGCCTAAGGAAGGTGTGTCAGTATGAGGAGGAAGAAGGAAAAACTGTGTCTGTTTGTGGAGCTGTCAGAGGAGATGTCACTAACAAGGACAGGAGCTGACAACATGCCGAGTGCTCACACTCACAGCTCACTCACTGTAGTGTCTGCAGTAGGTGGCTGTGGCTCTGCAGGTACAGCAGGTCGTGTGTTGTTTGGAAGCTTCAGTCTTTGGTTCCTCGGGTCCACGTCAAGATATCGTTGCATGTTAAAATGACATCATCGATACATTCATTGTGGCACGTCACAGTTAATCTGCGCGTTTCATCTGTTTTTAACACTTTTTTTTGTTTTGTGCAGTTCCAGATTTTGGCATCGATGTGCTCCCCACCAATGGCAGCCAGGAGCCTCACGGCCCAGGCCTCCTCAAGGTGTCAGGCCTAGAACGCAGTCAAGAGAGGAGCCAGGAGAGTTGCAGAGACACCCAGCTGCCTGTACCCAGCACCCCCAATCCACCTTTGTCCCCCCCAACCCTCCCCGTGTCACTGCCCCAGCCCCAACCCCAGCCATCCATCCCCCAGACCCCGTCCCCTCTTCGAACCCAGCCAAACAGGCCCACTCAGCCTTTAAACCACCTGCCCCCACGCTCAGAGGCTCTTCCCAGGCCTCAGTCACCCGCAGCCCTGCCTCTTGCCCAGGGCCAAGAGCCCTCACCAACCCCCCCTCCCCGGCACCAGCACCAGCCTGAAGTGCTATCCCACCCGAGGCCTCCACCTACACCTAGCCTTCACCCACACCCACCATCTCCCGCCCTTCCGAACCACCACTCTCACCAACAGCACCCCATCCAGTCAGGGTCTCACCGGCCCCCATCGCGCTGCCACCCCCGACCCCTTTCTGCCTACAACAGCCTCAGCCTCAACGGCCACAGGTAAGCTAATGTCAGACAGCCTCGAAGTGCATGGGAAAAAAACCTCCACACACCCACAGCTCTCATGCTCTCACATGCTCTAATGCAGAAAATTCATGCAGAGCTGTTCAGGCAACACCTCCATATTCACACACACTTGAAAATTCAAGAATATCTCTTGAGCTGGAAGTGCATATACGGCCCGATCAGTATGTAAATTGCCATCAGGAAGTCCCCCAGCCAAATTGTAGCGCTGATTATTAACAGCGGAATAAAAGGGCCACACTGCACCCTGAGTGCTGGGCTTTCTTTTAATCCACCCACACATCTGAGCTCGGACTCCCAATAGTTTGGTGTAACCTTGAATCAGCACCATATTGTTCATGTTTCGTGGATTTAAGGCTGTTTTGGATGAAAACAGAAGGAAAAGTGGCTCAGGAGAAAGTTTCCTAATTTAAAAGGATCTTCTGTGTATTCAAATATATGTAGTTTATATCATTGAAAACAATAGCAGCTAAGCGTATTCTATCGTATCAGTTGAGAAGCACCGAACCCTGTGAGCCTCTCCATTAATGTTAGACCTTGAGAAGCCACTCGGTCCCAACAACAGCTCTGCCTAGCAGGCTCTCAGGACTTGGCTTTCTCTGCCTGACTCTGCGCCAGCTCTGCCAGTCTGCCAGCGTGCCAACAGGGCCTGGCACCCGCTTGTGAATAATCACGGCTGGGGCCCACAGCGACGAGCGAGCGCTGCAAATGAGCTTTTAGGCTTAGTGCGTGGAGCTGTGGAGACGCTAGCTCCGTGACTGCCCCAGGGGGAAACCCACACACACTACAAAAGACTGTTTGCTCACACACACCCTCTCTCCCGCTCATCCCATTTCCGATGCACATGTTCTGTACCTGGCTGTGGAGGAAGTGCCTTAGCAGAAGCTGTTCAAAGACAGATGCTCGTTCTGTTATGTTTGCCAGAGGTGGTTTATTTGCATCCGAGGCTGCTGCGAACGCGGGGTTTTCGCAGATCGTGTTTGCCCTGGATTCTGTGAAGCACGAGAGAGAGACGGGGAGGCGTTTGTAAATGGAAGGCAGCTGAGGCGTGAAAACGGCGTGCTAGGAACTGAACGTCAGAGCAGATGGAGACGAGGGGATGTGGAGGAACAAGTGTTAATTTTGACTGATCACGCCTGGCTTAACCACTTATCTGCCTTTTTCTCTCTCTCTGTCTTAATCTTTACAGCAGTAGCAGGAGCAGCACCCCAGGCACCAAGCCCCACGGACCCCCTACGCCCTCCCTGCACCTCCCCCACCACCCACCGCCTCCTCCGGCAGCCGCGGCAGCCTCCACTTTTCCCTTGGCCTTGCCCACTAACCAGAGTAACCCCCACAGCTTCCCGTCTGCCTTGCAGTCGTCTCCGCACCCACACCACCCCAATATGTTTGCTCCTCCAGCAGCCTTGCCTCCACCGCCACCATTGACGTCTAGCACCCTGCCAGTACCCGGACATCCTGCTGCTGGGAGTGCCTACTCAGGTAAACAGCACAAGCAGCTCGCAGATGTCTCCACATCGCCCCCAAGTGGTCTGACAGAGGACTGCACATTTGACTGCAAAAGCAATCAGCAGGTTCTTATTTAAACCAGTTGTTGCCGGGAAGTTCGAGACACATGACAAGTACATAATGAATGATGGACGCAGAGCGACATTCCATTTTAAAGCATTCGATACGCAGAGACAGATGCAAATGCTGCCCTGGTAATTATTTAAAGAAATAAGCAACCACGTCCAAGATGATCCACGTGCACGTCATGCCATCGCTTTGTGTGTTTATAGTTGTGTGGACAGTTCAAGTTCACACTCTCGGTCTGCACGCATTACAAAAGCGATCACAGACCCTGTGCACATTTCTGCGCGGTGCTGTCAAGCTAAATGTCAGGGTCAGTACGGGGAAGGGGGCGGGGGGGGGGGGCCTCTAGCAACATTCCCAGAACGTCCATTTCACCTGGAACGGCGATCATGTGCAACAAATCAATTTGGTCAATACGGGACGGAGCGAGCTGGATGTTTTCCAAAGATACTAATGAAATTTTTATGAAGAGAAAATTCCAGCCCCGCTCCCAGCCCAATAAAGCCTGAAACGAATGCAGAAAATATTGCAGCGAGCCACTGTGGAATAGGAAGGATAAGGTTACTCTGGAGGAGATATGATCTCTCAAGGCAGGGTTTGTTGAATTTAGAAGAAAAGCCAATGATTACTTGAAATCCATTCTTCACAAAGGTTATTAGAAAAAGCCGATCCGCGCTCTCAGAGGGGCTCGAGTGTATCAAATCGCCACATTTTGACAGTTCCAGCAGTCAGACTGTTCTAATCATGTCGAGCTTCGCTTCAAGGGAAAATGACACGCTGGTAATCACAACCATTTCCTGCTTGTTTCCTTTTTTGACAGCTTGGCTTCTTATTTTGATGACATACAGAGCTCTCACACGGGAGCGCGAGGTCCTCCAGGGGTCTGCGTGTGACCTACAGCTGGACGGACTGTAGGGGGTCTTAATTTGACAGAGTCTGCGGCTCTAATTGCTAATAGCGCTCTGCTGTCCTAATGCTCCGCCCTCTTCTCTACAGAGCAAGACCTTCTGCGCCAAGAGCTCAACACCCGTTTCCTGGCGTCCCAGAGCGCCGACCGCGGTGCCTCGCTTGGCCCCCCGCCCTACCTGCGCACTGAGTTCCACCAGCATCAGCACCAGCATCAGCACCAACACACCCACCAGCACACCCACCAGCACACCTTCACGCCCTTCCCACACGCCATCATGCCCACCCCAGCACCGCCCATGGTGCGTACCCCTGCCAGAAATGTGAGGATAAGTAGAACACACCTGTGTTGGGTTGGGGCGGTGGGCGGGGCAGGGGTCTACGTTCTCGTAATGACTTTTACATGTGCGGAGCGGTGGGCGGCTATGGCACCAAAAAGTGTTTTCGCGTTGCGGTTTGGGAGCGCGAAGACTTCGTATTTTATTTTTTAAATACTCAGCCTGACATGTGTGAGAGCGGCACGCCGTGGGGACCTGCGGGTTTCTGTGGCGGCCGTTCAACGATGACCGTGCGCGTCCGTCCACGCCACAGCGATGCCTTTATTCTCCCACAAAGCCTTTCTAGTGTTTTCTCTGGCATACGCTGAGACTCCAGACTTGAACGCTGTTATTTTCTAAATTGGCAATAACTTGCCCTGGAGCATGTTAACTTCAGAGCCAGCTTTCAGAACATAATACACTTAATTCATTCTGATTTTAATGACATCATTTGGTCCCATTTGGGGGTTTTCATTACTGGCAAATGTATTGCATTAAGAGCCGCGCAGTTTGGGAGAGAACCACAGGCAATGGGTGCCTGAACCTAAACTCTCACAAACACATACACATTTGTAACTGCCTGACCCACAGAGGTTTGCTTGGCTCTGATGATACCTCAAAGGCAGCATAGCGAGGCCTCTGACAGCTAATGAGGCCATAAAAAGGCTCTTTATGGCTGCAGTGTTTAGTCTTGACTGTGGAAATGTTCGCCCCGAGCCTGCGCCGCACCACTAAAAGCCAACCAAATGAGAGCCAGCTCATGCTAGTTTACAAGGTCTTCAGATGATCAGGAAACGGGGGAGGATGAAAACATTGTGGCGCGGGGAGTGGTTGAACTTGGATCCCGCTCGGTAGACGTCTTAGATCTTCATCTATAATCGTATTTTCGGTTTTAAATGCAGTTTGTGATGTTTTTTTGTGTGTTGGCCTGAAACAAAAGAGGCCAATCTTTGTACTTAGCTCTGTTTCATTTCTCCTACAGTTTGACAAATATCCAACAAAAGTCGACCCCTTCTACAGACACAGTGTGAGTTTCTCTACTGGCTTCCAGCTTCAGATTTGTTGCTTGCCCATTTTGCCATTTCAGCCCATGCACCTTACTGTTGGCCTCCATTCATCTGCTTCCTAACGGTTACTGCTCCATGTCACCCTTCGGCCGTAGCTAATGATGTGATGCAACAGATTGGGATTCTTAAATTTTAACATTTAACATTTACTGTGTGCATGTGATGATAAACACAGTTGCTATGTTACCTCTCTGTCTCGCTTATTTCCTTTTTTCCAGTCACCAGCAGTGGCGTCCTCAAAATTATTATTCAATAAAAGCAAATGATTTCAAACACTGGACTCGCTGTCCTACCGTTTTGCTGAAATTTTCAGAGCGTGCTTCTGCCTAGTGTGCTAGACTATTAAACTGATTTGTCCTCGATAGCTAGGAGGCAGATTTTACTATCATAAAAACCTATTTGTATTCAGATCGACCCGCTTCCTAGTTTCTTTTTAAGTGCTTCATCTTTTTTTGTTTTTTCCCCCGCTGGTATAATGGTCCCGGCAAACACGCTGAAAGCATTCCTTCTCTATAAAACATAGTGGCATCTTAATACTTGGTGCACAAGAGGAGTGGAGTTGCATTTAAAAAGCTTGCAGCACACCCTCGAGTCCAGCTTTAAAGAATTCCAATGCACGACTGCAGCAATGCACGCATGTTTGCCAAACACGCACTCGTTACTTTGGCTAATATGACTGTTAGGGACAATTATGCAAAGCAGATGATTGCATATCTGTTTCTCTACATACAGATACATTTATGAAAGCCTTCAGCGCTTGTTTGACTTACTTGTGTTTTGCGTGTATTACAACATTCTGCTTTTCATATCAAAGGAGGTTTTTTCTCCTGATTTAAATCCAGCGGGAACAAGCAGTGAATATTTGATAAACAAGCCGTTTGTGTAACACGTAGGCAATCATTTGTAACTAAGCAGTCACTGCGATTAAACTGCGAGGTTTAAACACCACCACAAACTGCTTGCTCTGTTTAGACTGACTCATAAAGCCGCATTTCACCGATAGACCGAATCGTCCTCACGCCTCCTCTCGCCTCCTCTCGCTCTTTTCTTCTTCCAGCTCTTCCACTCCTACCCTCCAGCCATGTCTGGCCTTCCCCCTGTCATCCCCCCAACCGGGCCCTTCAGCTCGCTGCAGGGGGCCTTTCAGCCCAAGGTGAGACACCACCACACACCCACAGACAGACTAGCCGGGAGGGGGCGAGTTATATTCAGAGAATCATTTTTCGATCCGTCTGCTGCTCTCCAGACCTCTAATCCACTGGATGTTTCCGCAAGACCCGGAGCCGTCCCACACACGTTCTTACAGAAGGACCCCAGGGTAAGAGCACGTACACGCCACCCACCGTGCACCAGGAGACTGGACTGTACAGGCTCCATAGGTTTGCTTTATTAGGATCCACATTAGCAGCAGCCTCAGCAAGCAAGCTGTTCTCATACAGGAAGTGTTGAAATTCAGAGGAAGTGTTAAAAATGCATTAAAATATATATGAATAATTTACCACATAGTCTATTTCTGATCTATTGATCAGCGGTGAGTCGTAGATTGACAGACGTGTCAGCGTGTCTTCCTCTCAGCTGCCATATTTGTTTGCAGAAGGCCACGCAGGAGGAACCCGTTTAAACACCCGTGTGTTAATTACCCCTGAAACGCTTAATTTTAAAGTGAACAGTTTGACATTTTAATTTGGTTCCTAATGAATGCTACACACAAGGACTAATTAGAAACGATTTGACTGACAGCAGAATAATTCATGTTCTCTCTCTCCGTCCTTCCTGAAGCTAACGGATCCGTTTCGGCCGATTCTCAGGGTGAGTGCTCGCTCCCTGCAGTGTCTCAGTCTCCTGCTCCCTCGCAATAATCACTGCGATGCCTTGAAGGTCTTTGCTAATGGAGTTGATAGTGTCTTTAATTAAATGGGGGCTGAGTGTACCCGTTTACGGGGCTCATTTTGAAGAACGCTGCAGCGCGTGTGTTATGAAACCTTGTCAGATGGCCGACAGTGACGCCTCGCTGTCACACACCAGCATGTGCATGGTTCATTCAGCACACCTACATTTCTTAGCCTTTTAATATGTGATTAGTAGTCATAGTACCGTATTGATTAGATGACACTGTGTTTTTTTGGTCACACCATTTTCTTTCTTGTTCTTAATTAAATAAATTTTCTTGTTCTTACAGAAACCGGGGAAATGGTGTGCCATGCATGTCCATATTGCCTGGCAGATATACCACCACCAACAGAAAGTAAAGGTGAGGACTCATCTAACCCCTCCTAACACAGTGTGGCCAAGGCTGGATTTAACCTCCTAGGACCTGACGTCACATTTTGGGTTGTCTAGACCACAATACCAAATTTTGCTCTACAAGGGCCTGATATCCACTTACGAGGACACTATACTGCCACTGTCCTATCGAAATTTAAAACGAATGTCCTCGTATGTGGATCTCATTTTTCTCAGAAACAAAAATCAGGTAAAAGAAAAAAAAAAATACAGTAATTCTTTGTTTTTACATTCATCTGGTCCCAATCAGCCCAAATAGCAAAGAGAAATTAAAAATGCCATGAAAGAGTTCGGGTCTTAGGAGGTTAATACTGGGTCAGATTAGCAAGTCCAATTTTCAATTCAATTCAGTTTTATTTATAAAGCACCAAATCACAACAGCAGTCACCTCAAAGTGCTTTATGTTGACAGGTAGACCCTACAAAAATACATACAGAGAAAAACCCAACAATCATATGCAAGCACTTTGGTGACAGTGGGAAGGAAAAACTCCCTTTTAACAGGAAGAAACCTCCAGCAGAACCAGGCTCAGGGAGGGGCGGGGCCATCTGCTGTGATTGGTTGGGGTGAGAGAAGGAAGACAGGATAAAGACATGCTGTGGAAGAGAGACAGAGATTAATAACAAACACTTCCACTCTCTATAGACACTATTAACTCATTTGTATTAATTGAACTGCAAAATAAACCCAAACACCAAATAAGGTGTTTGATTTCGTCTACTGATGGTTCGCTCTGTGGATCTGGCTCTAGTTTCTCTTCTGGAAAAATCACTTCATCAGTTAAACCACAGAATTGTTCTGTGATCAGCTGATTTCACCGTTGTACTCAGTAGAAGTCGCTTCACACACCGTTGATAATAAATTGACATTTAAATTGTATGGTTTGCATCGTCCTTTTGCTTCTGGAGGTTAGAGTAATGCTTTGATTGTGACACCTCACTGGAACTTAGCAGTCAGTCACCTCCCTTGATGGCTTTAACTATTTTTCCTTCCCAACACGCCTAAAACCAGCATCTCTGTGTGCAGCAGGAGTAGGACCCAAATGCAGACTCAGAGGCAGGACGTGAACTCACAAACCACAGCTTTACAATACAAAACTAACCTGGAAAAACCAAAGAATCCAAATACACGGGGGGAAACAGACAGCCATGAGGGAGACGCTGACATAAATATACAGAAGGATAACGAGGGAAGTGAGGACACACGGAGAGCAGGACGGGGGACACAAAACTGAACAGAACGAACACGGAAACACGAGACCTTCACAATAAAACAGGAAGATGATGCGGGAGGAGGAGAGGCAGACGAGACGGACTTGGGCAAACACAGATAAACGTGATGGAATAAAACACAAGGAGGGAAAACACGGCACAAGAACTCACACAACTATATAAACACAGACGCACAAAAGGGGACGCAGAGGGCAAAGGTTAGCGTAGAATAAACTCAGGATTACCACTAAGAATATTAAACCATCACACAAAAGGTCATAAAAACACAAGAAACACCAAATGCTGGGTCAAAAGGACCCACTGACAGCTCAGATTTTACATGTGTTTCTCTCTGTACCTTTGGCGTCTTTCAGCAGCAGATGCAGGTCGACCCTCACAAGCTAGACTTCGGCCTCAAGCCCGAGTTTCTGAGTCGACCCCCGGGCCCCAGCCTCTTTGGTGCTATCCACCACCCCGGCGACTTGGCACGGCCCGCCACGCTTTTCTCTGCTGCAGGTGAGTGCGTCAGCTGTCCGATTGATCAGTGGCCGCCTCTCATATTCAGCAGCAGCCAGTCCTGCTGTGCAGAGCTAGCATCGTCTGTGGTGAATGACACAACCCAGCTCATAGGAAGTGACAATCAAGAGGGAGACCACACACAGGCTTTTAAAGACTGTAAGACATATTTAATAAAAATAAGGTAAAGCAACTTAAAGACAATTTAAAGGACATAACAGCCATAACTGAAACTTCCAAATGAACATGATGGGTGCCAGACAGAGAGAGCCAGAGCCCAAAGCCAGCGCCCTGCTGGTTCAGTCAAGGTGTCTTTATATACACTGGGACTGGCTTCTCAGGTGTGCTGCATCAATAATTGGGTCAGCTCCACCTACCTGCAAGAAACAGGTAAAAGAAAAAGCAAAACACAAGGCCAGCCCACTGGCCGTCACAGTGAAATCAGCAAACCCGACAGAATGATCTCCACCAGAGTAAACATCATAGATATATCTCACCTTTCTTTAGGTTGGAGCTGTTGGGTCAATCTCTGACTTCCTGTTTCTGTTCTTGGACACTGTCGCAGCTCTACAGTTCACTCATACTGCACCACGCTTGGCTCCTGTATATGAAACGTTCAATTCAATTCAATTCAATTCAATTTTATTTATATAGCGCCAAATCACAACAAAAGTCGCCTCAAGGCGCTTCATAGATACAGAGAAAAACCCAACAATCATATGACCCCCTATGAGCAAGCACTTTGGCGACAGTGGGAAGGAAAAACTCCCTTTTAACAGGAAGAAACCTCCGGCAGAACCAGGCTCAGGGAGGGGCGGCCATCTGCTGCGACCGGTTGGGGTGAGAGAAGGAAGACAGGATAAAAGACATGCTGTGGAAGAGAGACAGAGGTTAATAACAGATATGATTCAATGCAGAGAGGTCTATTAATACATAGTGAGTGAGAAAGGTGACTGGAAAGGAAAAACTCAATGCATCTTGGGAATCCCCCGGCAGCCTACGTCTATTGCAGCATAACTAAGGGAGGATTCAGGGTCACCTGGTCCAGCCCTAACTATATGCTTTAGCAAAAAGGAAAGTTTTAAGCCTAATCTTGAAAGTAGAGATAGTTTCTGTCTCCCGAATCCAAACTGGAAGCTGGTTCCACAGAAGAGGGGCCTGAAAACTGAAGGCTCTGCCTCCCATTCTACTTTTAAATACTCTAGGAACAACAAGTAGGCCTGCAGAGCGAGAGCGAAGTGCTCTAATAGGGTGATATGGTACTACAAGGTCATTAAGATAAGATGGGGCCTGATTATTTAAGACCTTGTATGTGAGGAGCAGGATTTTGAATTCAATTCTGGATTTAACAGGAAGCCAATGAAGGGAAGCCAAAACAGGAGAAATATGCTCTCTCCTTCTAGTCCCTGTCAGTACTCTTGCTGCAGCATTTTGGATTAGCTGAAGGCTTTTCAGTGAGTTTTTTGGACATCCTAATAATAATGAATTACAGTCGTCCAGCCTGGAAGTAATAAATGCATGAACTAGTTTTTCAGCGTCACTCTGAGACAGGATATTTCTAATTTTAGAGATGTTGCGCAAATGGAAGAAAGCAGTCTTACATATTTGTTTAATATGTGCGTTGAAGGACATGTCCTGGTCAAAAATGACTCCAAGGTTCCTCACAGCGTTACTGGAGGCCAAGGTAATGCCATCCAGAGTATGAATCTGGTTAGATACCATATTTCTAAGATTTTCAGGGCCGAGTACAATAACCTCAGTTTGATCTGAATTAAGAAGCAGAAAGTTAGCGGCCATCCAGGTCTTTATGTCTTTAAGACATTCCTGCAGTTTAACTAATTGGTGTGTGTTATCTGGCTTCATGGACAGATAGAGCTGGGTGTCATCTGCATAGCAGTGAAAATGTATGCTATGTCTTCTAATGATGCTGCCTAAGGGAAGCATGTATAATGTAAACAGAATTGGTCCTAGCACTGAACCCTGTGGAACTCCATAATTAACCTCAGTGTGTGAAGAGGACTCTCCATTTACATGCACAAATTGGAGTCTATTAGATAGATATGATACAAACCACTGCAGCGCAGTACCTGTAATACCTACAGCATGTTCTAATCGCTCTAATAGGATATTATGGTCGACAGTATCGAACGCTGCACTGAGGTCTAGCAGGACAAGCACAGAGATGAGTCCACTGTCAGAGGCCATAAGAAGATCATTTGTAACCTTCACTAAAGCTGTTTCTGTGCTGTGATGAGCTCTGAAACCTGACTGAAACTCTTCAAATAAACCATTCCTCTGCAGATGATCTGTTAGCTGTTTGACAACTACTCTTTCAAGGATTTTTGATATGAAAGGAAGGTTGGAGATTGGCCTATAATTAGCTAAGACTGCTGGGTCTAGAGATGCTTTTTGAGTAAAGGTTTAACCACAGCCAGCTTGAAGGCCTGTGGTACATAGCCGACCATTAGAGATAGGTTGATCATATTTAAGATCGAAGAATTAATCAATGGCAGGACTTCTTTGAGCAGTTTTGTAGGAATGGGGTCTAAAACACACGTTGATGGTTTGGAGGAAGTAATTATTGAAGTTAACTCAGAAAGATCAATTGGAGAAAAAGAGTCTAACTTAACATCAATGGTACTAAGAGTAGCTGTAGATAATATTACATCTGTGGGATGATTACTGGTAATTTTTTCTCTAATGATAAAAATTTTATTTGTGAAGAAGTTCATGAAGTCATTACTAGTTAACGTTAAAGGGATGGTTGGCTCAACAGAGCTCTGACTCTTTGTCAGCCTGGCTACAGTGCTGAAGAGAAACCTGGGGTTGTTCGTGTTTAAAACAGCCATGAGCATGTGACAACAACACACACAAATCAGAGTGAAAGAA
This sequence comes from Perissodus microlepis, assembly GCF_051167445.1. Lineage (NCBI taxonomy): Eukaryota > Metazoa > Chordata > Actinopteri > Cichliformes > Cichlidae > Perissodus > Perissodus microlepis. Next base: position 2,034,465 of record NC_140470.1, read on the forward strand.
CAGATCATCCAACGTGCCTCTTAAAGGAATACTGGATAAAGCAGAGGATATTCGATTAGTCCATGAAATGGGTTTTAGTGATGTCAACAAGGTCCCCGCTTGCTGTTAAATACAGGCAGACCTTGAAGTCGCACTTTGGGTTAGTACAGTCGTCTCTGGTGCTCCTGGTGTAGTTTAAGTATCCACAGACTGCAGATGTGAGTCAGCCTTTTTCCCTCTATGTTGGATCTGGTTATTAAACTTCAAGCCGCCGCAGTCAGCAGGGCAGAGTGCTGGGTTTGCTTTGTTCAGCCTGTAACTAGCCAGGTATCATCAAGACATAACAACGACAGTTTTCCAGGCAGTGTGTGGAATTCCTGAGTTTAGCTTAACTATCCCAAGATTAGGTCATCAAACTACCACAACGCCCCCCTCTGCTACTATTACTTATTTGGCTCTGCGTCAGTGTCCCAAAATGTCAGTTTGTCATAATGTCCGATGCTGCAACTGGACAAAACGCCAACAAATGAAGAAAATATCTTTACTAAAGATGAAATATGACAAAACAGCAGGAAAAAAGCACTGTTTTCACGGGACTCTCTGCAGTGTTTGGTGCTGCGCTTTATGGCCAAACGGCTGTTTTAGTCTCGTCTGTCTGAAGGACTCGGACGTCATTTCAAACATTTGCCGTTCTGCCATGTTGACTTTAAAGAGGACAAGCTGTCTCCTTGCACTAACTATACTGTAATACTGTGGAACATTTAGCACGCTAACAGAGGCCTGCAGCTTTGTGTCATCTCCTGGGAAGGTTGTGGCGTTTTATTACCACACACCTGAGTGTTTTCATAGAGGTGCTAACACAAACCGACGATCAGTTATTAAAGTGAATTTGATTATCAGCACCTGGCTGCTGTTAATTCCTTTAGAAGTACGGGAGGTACTTAGTCTGCAGACTCACTGCATAGAGCCCTGAGAAAACTTTTTTTACACTTCAATCTTTTATTAATCCCAAAAGTTGTAAAGCTGTAAGCATTGCAGCTTTCTGCTTGCTTACTATTAGCTTTGTAGTGCAGATAATCTTGGGATAACTAGCTGGCTTTATCCTCATTAGTTACACCAACAGGGACCAAGCTGAGCTAAAGCTGATCATCTGGGAGAGCATGATCAGGCTGCACAGTAAATCATCTGGGCAGCAGATTTCTGCAGCGATATATAACAACTTAGATCGTAGCCATTGTCCCCACAACATCTGTCCTGAGCCTGTGCTGTTTGTCTTTGTGTGGAGCTCTCAGGGCCAAAGTCGTATAAGAAAAGTCTTAAATCTTTCTGGAGCTTTCAGCTGATTCTCCTTGTTTGCTATGCACAGTATCATTAAATGCAATTAATCTCGTACTAACAGGAACATCGCTGTTTCTCTTTTGACGTGATGATGACGTGAAGAGTTGACTTTGAAGAGAAACACGCGTGTAAACGAATTGCTGCTTTAATCGCTGTGCCTGTAATCTACAGTCGACTGATAAGTTCGTGGCTGTTTATTTACAGATGCTTTTGTCTGCACAAAAATACTGAAGGACATTTTTCTGAAGTCTTTTACTGAACTTTAACTTTACAGTTATAGTTTTTAAAATACTAATTATTTATCGATTGGCTCTTACTGACAGCTCCAGAAAGACTTCACCAGTTGACCAGTTAACACTTACTTTTGCTGATGTTACAGTCTGTGGTTATCCTCCTCCTCAGGTCCTACGCACCCATCTGCAGCTCCCTTTGGCCATCCACCGCACCATCCTGGAAACTTTCTTCCTCCAGCATCTCATTTAGGTAACAGCACGCTTCATCTCAGTCTGACCGATCCAAAACGAGGGTGTTGATTGCATCAGCGCTAACATGCTGTGTCTTCTCCCAGAGCCTTTCAGTAGGCCTCCATCGTTTGGAGGACTGGGATCTCTCAGTTCGTCGGCCTTCGGGGGATTGGGCAATCCGGCACTAAGTGAGTTTCAGCCTCAAGAAAGACACTTGCTTGGGAGTGGCCACATGAGAAACCGTGACTGTTGTGGAGGGTCACAGTTTCTCGTGCGGTCCCTCGGAAAAATTAGTCGCCCACCTGTAGTTTAGGTGGAGTAATCCTCTCACTGTTTGTAATGCTGCCTGCATATGAGGATCAGCAGAGATACGCATTTAACTTGCGTTTCATGTTTTTCCACGTGTTGAATCCCTAACAGGGGCCAACTCGGTGTTTGGCCACAAAGATGGCCCAAACGCGCCACAGCACTTCAACAGCAGCAGTAACAACAGCCACCAGGAGCCGTGGAACCGCTTGCATCGCACGCCACCTTCGTTCCCCACGCCGCCACCCTGGCTGAAACCCGGAGAGTCTGAGAGGAGCGCGTCGGTGAGCTCACACGAGAGGGACCGAGACTCTGACAAACGGGACTCGTTGGTCAGTAAAGAGGACAAGGACAGGTGGGTGGTGAACAATGTAACAACTATATGAGTAATGTGGTCAGTGTGTGAGTGCAACAAAGTGACAGTTTAATGAACAAAAGATTCCATTCAATTCAATTTTATTTACACAGCGCCAAATCACAACAGCAGTCACCTCAAGGCGCTTTATATTGTACAGTAGATCCAACAATAATAGATACAGAGAAGACCCCAACAATCATATGACCCCCTATGAGCAAGCACTTTGGCGACAGTGGGAAGGAAAAACTCCCTTTTAACAGGAAGAAACCTCCGGCAGAACCAGGCTCAGGGAGGGGCGGGGCCATCTGCTGTGATTTATTGGGGTGAGAGAAGGAAGACAGGATAAAGACATGCTGTGGAAGAGAGACAGAGATTAATAACAGATATGATTCAGTGCAGAGAGGTCTGTTAACACATAGTGAGTAAGAAAGGTGACTGGAAAGGAAAAACTCAGTGCATCATGGGAATCCCCGGCAGCCTACGTCTATTGCAGCATAACTAAGGGAGGATTCAGGGTCACCTGGTCCAGCCCTAACTATATGCTTTAGCAAAAAGGAAAGTTTGAAGCCTAATCTTGAAAGTAGAGATAGTGTCTGTCTCCCGAATCCAAACTGGAAGCTGGTTCCACAGAAGAGGGGCCTGAAAACTGAAGGCTCTGCCTCCCATTCTACTTTTAAATACTCTAGGAACAACAAGTAGGCCTGCAGTGTGAGAGCGAAGTGCTCTAATAGGGTGATATGGTACTACAAGGTCATTAAGATAAGATGGGGCCTGATTATTTAAGACCTTGTATGTGAGGAGCAGGATTTTGAATTCTGGATTTAACAGGAAGCCAATGAAGGGAAGCCAAAACAGGAGAAATCTGCTCTCTCTTTCTAGTCCCTGTCAGGACTCTTGCTGCAGCATTTTGGATTAGCTGAAGGCTTTTCAGCGAGTTTTTTGGACATCCTGATAATAATGAATTACAGTCGTCCAGCCTGGAAGTAATAAATGCATGAACTAGTTTTTCAGCGTCACTCTGAGACAGGATATTTCTAACTTTAGAGATGTTGCGCAAATGGAAGAAAGCAGTCTTACATATTTGTTTAATATGTGCGTTGAAGGACATATCCTGGTCAAAAATGACTCCAAGGTTCCTCACAGTGTTACTGGAGGCCAAGGTAATGCCATCCAGAGTATGAATCTGGTTAGATACCATATTTCTAAGATTTTCAGGGCCGAGTACAATAACCTCAGTTTGATCTGAATTAAGAAGCAGAAAGTTAGCGGCCATCCAGGTCTTTATGTCTTTAAGACATTCCTGCAGTTTAACTCATTGGTGTGTGTTATCTGGCTTCATGGACAGATAGAGCTGGGTGTCATCTGCATAGCAGTGTAAATGTATGCTATGTCTTCTAATGATGCTGCCTAAGGGAAGCATGTATAATGTAAACAGAATTGGTCCTAGCACTGAACCCTGTGGAACTCCATAATTAACCTCAGTGTATGAAGAGGACTCTCCATTTACATGCACAAATTGGAGTCTATTAGATAGATATGATACAAACCACTGCAGTGCAGTACCTGTAATACCTACAGCATGTTCTAATCGCTCTAATAGGATATTATGGTCGACAGTATCGAACGCTGCACTGAGGTCTAGCAGGACAAGCACAGAGATGAGTCCACTGTCAGAGGCCATAAGAAGATCATTTGTAACCTTCACTAAAGCTGTTTCTGTGCTGTGATGAGCTCTGAAACCTGACTGAAACTCTTCAAATAAACCATTCCTCTGCAGATGATCTGTTAGCTGTTTGACAACTACTCTTTCAAGGATGTTTGATATGAAAGGAAGGTTGGAGATTGGCCTATAATTAGCTAAGACTGCTGGGTCTAGAGATGCTTTTTGAGTAAAGGTTTAACTACAGCCAGCTTGAAGGCCTGTGGTACATAGCTGACTATTAGAGATAGGTTGATCATATTTAAGATTGAAGAATTAATCAATGGCAGGACTTCTTTGAGCAGTTTTGTAGGAATGGGGTCTAAAAGACACGTTGATGGTTTGGAGGAAGTAATTATTGAAGTTAACTCAGAAAGATCAATTGGAGAAAAAGAGTCTAACTTAACATCAATGGTACTAAGAGTAGCTGTAGATAATATTACATCTGTGGGATGATTATTGGTAATTTTTTCTCTAATGATAAAAATGTTATTTGTGAAGAAGTTCATGAAGTCATTACTAGTTAAGTTAAAGGGATGGTTGGCTCCACAGAGCTCTGACTCTTTGTCAGCCTGGCTACAGTGCTGAAGAGAAACCTGGGGTTGTTCTTATTTTCTTCAATCAGTGATGAATAGTAAGATGTTCTGGCTTTGCGGAGGGCTTTCTTATAAAGCAGCAAACTATTTCTCCAGGCTAAATGATGATCCTCTAAACTTGTGACACGCCATTTCCTCTCCAGCTTACGAGTCATCTGCTTTAGGCTACGTGTTTGAGAATTATACCACGGAGTCAGGTACTTCTGATTAGAGACCTTAGTTTTCACTGGAGCTACAGTATCCAGAGTCGTACGTAGTGAGGAGGTGAAATTATTAACAAGATAATCGACCTCTGTTGGGGTAGCGTTCAGATAGCTGCTCTGCTCTGTGTTGGTACAGGGCATTGAAGATGATAACAGTGGGTGGATTATATTCTTAAACTTAGTTACAGCGCTTTCAGAAAGACATCTACTTTGATAAAATCTACTCTCCACCGCTGTGTAATCAATTATTGTAAATGTAAATGTTATCAGGAAATGATCAGACAGGAGAGGGTTTTCAGGAAACACTGTTAAATGTTCAGTTTCTATGCCATATGTTAAAACAAGATCTAGAGTGTGATTAAAGTGGTGGGTGGGTTCTTTTACATTTTGAGAGAAGCCAATTGAGTCTAATAACAGACTAAATGCCATGTTGAGGCTGTCATTTTTAGCATCTACATGGATGTTAAAATCACCCACAATAATTATTTTATCTGAGCTGAGAACTAAATCAGATAAAAAGTCTGAGAAATCAGACAGAAACTCTGTGTAAGGCCCAGGTGGACGATAGATGATAACAAGTAAGACTGGTTTCTGAGTTTCACAGCTGGGGTGGACAATGTTAAGCATCAGGCTTTCAAATGAATTAAGTCTGTCTGGGTCTTTGGTTGATTAATAGGCTGGTGTGAAAAATTGCTGCCACACCGCCCCCTCGGCCTGTGCTTCGAGGTTTCTGGTAGTTAGAATGACTCGGGGGTGTTGATTCATTTAAACTAACATAATCATCCTGCTGCAACCAGGTTTCTGTAAGGCAGAGAAAATCGATTTGTTGATCAATTATTAAGTCATGTACTAACAGAGACTTGGAGGAGAGAGACCTAATATTTAATAATCCACATTTCACTGTTTTACTCTTTGGTTCAGATGTGGATACTGTACTGTTCTTTCTTTGTGATTGTTTATGTTTAAGTTGTTTGTTGCTGGTTTTTAGTTTGTTTTTTGTCTGTTTGGGAGCTGACACAGTCTCTATGGAGATGGGTTTTTTGGGGGGTAGCAGGAGGAGAGAAGCTGCAGAGAGGCGTGTAAGACTGCAACTCTGCTTCCTGGTCCCAACTGGATAGTCATATTTTGGGGGGGTTTAATAAATTTGTCCATATTTCTAGAAATGAGAGCTGCTCCATCCAAAGTGGGATGGATGCCGTCTCTCCTAACAAGACCAGGTTTCCTCCAGAAGGTTTGCCAATTATCTATGAAGCCCACATCGTTTCTGGGACACCACTCAGACAGCCAGCAATTTAAGGAGAACATGCGGCTAAACATGTCACTCCTGGTCTGATTGGGGAGGGGACCAGAGAAAACTACAGAGTCCGACATTGTTTTGGCAAAGTTACACACCGATCCAATATTGATTTTAGTGACCTCCGATTGGTGTAACCGGGTGTCATTACTGCCGACGTGAATTGAATTATGATCAGCGAGCTCGTGCTCCTGCTGGGGAGAGGAGAGAGGAAAAGGTTAGCATCGCCCATATTTGATAACAGCTCATTAATTAGCAGCAGCATTGAATTTAGTTGAGTCAGAGTCATGTAGACAAGACAGCAGCAGCATCAGTCAGGTGGTGATAAGCAGATTGGCAAAGGCTTAAATTAAAGATGCTTCCTGTATGTTTTACATAATCATAATTTTCCATAAGATGTTTTTTTCTCTGTACAGTTATTTAACTCCAAACGTAAAACTCTCATAACCTTGTTTGTGCCTGTAGGGACTCTGTTGAAAAGCGTCATCCCAGCCATCCGTCCCCGGTCCCCGTCAATCCAATCAGCCTTCTTAGCCACAGCCGACCTCCTGAGCACCACAGGAACCACCTGCCACCTGCTTCTGGAGAGCCTCAGAGGGAGAAGGAGAACAAGGCCAAAGAGAGGGAAAGGGAGCACTCGGATTCATGGAAAGACAACGGCACAGACGACCACAAGCTCAAGGACAGCCAGCACAGTGACAAGGACACGCCTGTCATCCATGACGGCCGAGCGTCGGAGGACAAAATGTCAAACAGAGGATCGGCGTCACCCTATGTCCGGCAGACCAGCTTGGAACGTCCCAACGGTGGCCTGACGAGGGATGTCCTGGAGAAGAAGGCGGAGCTGCCATACGAGCACCAGAAGAAGAGCAGTGAGGTGAAAGTAAAGGAGGAGAGGAAGGAGGAGCAGGATGGAGGCGCAGAGAGGGCCAGTGAGCACCTGCAACAGGCGTCCTCCACCCCTAATCTCCACCCTCCCTCCTCAGTGCCTGTGTCCATGGGCATGCCCGGTGTCCACCCCATCAACAGCATCAGCAGCCTAGAGAGAACTCGAGTCGTGGCGCCCTTTATGGGTATCAGTCCCATCCCAGGAGCTGACAGATTCCCCTACCCTCCCTTCCACTGGGACCCAATGAGAGACCCCTACAGGGGCCTGGACATTCACAGGCGAGACCCTTTGGCCAGGGACCTGCTGCTGAGGAACGATCCTCTGCACCGGTTGGCAGGGCCGCGCCTGTACGAGGCAGAGCGCTCCTACAGGGACCGCGAGCCTCATGACTTTAATCGCGACCACGCCCACCCCCTGGCCCTGGAGCAGAGGAGGGAACAGGAGCGCGCCCAACTGGAGGAGCGCGATCGCCTCAACATGCTCCGAGAGGACTACGAGCACGGGCGCCTCCACCCCACGGTGCACCATCCCGCCCTCGACGGACACCTCCCCCACCCTGCCCCGGGCCTCATGGCCCCCGGACTCGCTGGCATGCACTACTCCAGGGTGAGTCCCTCGGCCGCAGCGGCAGCAGCTGCCGCCGCCGCCGCCGCAGCCACCGCCCATCAGAATGGTATCCTGAACAAAACGCCACCCACCGCGTCTCTGAGTGCACCGCCCCCACTCATTCCCACACTGGGCGCCCGGCCCGGCTCGCCCAGACGGACTACTCCCCTGGGCACAGATATCAGAGACAGACCGGCTCACAAAGACATCGAGGCGCGGTGAGCCGAGCAGACGCGGTGCCCCTGCAGCCCTGTGCCTCACCAACACTGAACTCACAACCAAGCACTTAGCTTTGGCAAAGCAAGACTGTAACATAGCTGTGAATAATTTATGTGGGCACACAGATGCCCATGCAATGAATCGTTTTTGTATAAAACTACAAAGAGACAATAATCATGGAACAAAAAAAAGCTTTTTTTCAGAGATTTTGTTTTCCCGTTTTGCTCCAGCTTTCCGTGTGCATTCTTTCTCTTGTATAGAAAAGTGATGTGGAGTCAGAATGAGCAACTTTGGATTGTACAGGTACTTTAGCACTGAGTGTGTAGATAATGTGTACAGTCGCTGTGCTCGCCCTGTACGGATTCAAATTCATGGTACAAATATGCAAAAGAGTGTTTCGAAAGCTTTACTTTGACAGATGTAAATACAGGAGTATGATTCAGAATGTGCTTTTTGCAATTTCTTTTTCGTTTGGTTGACGCAGGTGATTCGCATTGTACCAGATCCCCAGATTCAACTATGCAACAAATGTCTCGGTTCCCTTTCTGAAAGCTGGCCTTCAACACTACTGACTGCGTGCCACTGTGTACCATTCAAGGACTGTATTCTCTCCATAACGCAGACTTGACATTAACTTTGCGTCCGTGCTGACAGATGCAGCTTTAACTGATCCGCACAGGGTTTCAGATTCTCATTTAACAAAAACAAAATGATTTTTGTCTTATAATAATCTGTGGTGACAATCCCATTGAACTGAATATTGTGATGTAAAAAGCCAGCAGCACAAATGTGTAGATGGATTTTTTTTGTTGTCCTCTTAGTTAACACCAGTCTTGTTCTGGGGAGAATGCAGCGCATTAAACACCGTGACGGCACATTAGCCCTAGCGGAGGAGTGTAAAGTACATGTTTCTGTTGGTCAAACAGTGTATTAAAGTGCTTTCCTAAGTTGTTGTACCTACAAAATCAAAATACAAAAAAAGCAAGTCTCAACCATGGACGGTTTGTTTCTAACAAGCAGAGATCTATTTTAGTAGTCCACTGAAGGTTTAGTTGTGCGCTTCAAACTCTGTGATATCATGTCGTGCAGTGTTTTTTAATCCAACATAAAATTGTCCACCCGAGCCATAGTGGTTAGTCGATACGTATCGCAAAAAGATTGTTCAACGAGAAACCTTTTGCTGTTTACCGTGTACAGGGGAAAAAACGAAGTCTTTCTAGATCGTGTACAATGAGAAAAAATGAAGCGACTGAATCTTCAGCATGCTCCTCATTTAAACTTGTGTTATGTAAATTGTGCCATGTTATTAAAAAATGTGTACTAACCCTGTGTTTGGGTGTTTATTTCTCCGCCTTTGCACAGACACCGTATGTGACGTGTCCTGGCCCCACTTCTCACCCACCAAAGTGTTTTTATAGCGCTACAGGTTGTGTGTGCCATTAATATTTATTTTTTTAATCCTCTGTCACATACAGCGTGTCACATCCCTGCTGATGTAGGAGAAAACTTGATGGTTACCCCAGAATTGTGAATTCATGAGCAGATGTAAGAGTTATTGGCATTACACTGAGTAACTACAGGTTCGTGCCGCCGCCTCTGACTGATGTTTGGCACTGAGGCGCGTGGGTACATCAGTCACATGCTGGCTGAAAGATTGGCTGCTTTCATTTCCTCAAAGTGAATGCCTCCTGCCCCCGGGACCAATGCTGCTTTTCCTCTCAGACCTGCACGTATGAAATGATATAGGGCTACAGCATGGGGGTAATTCAGCCTTTGGACCAGCAGAGGGCGCCAAACTATAAAAAAGTCTTATAGCGTGGATGAAACTCTTTAGACAAACCATTACTCTGCGTAAGAGCTACCGTTTGACAACTACTGTCAAAGAAACGCAAGGTTGGCCTATAAACCAGCCTGAACCATATCTCAGGACCAACACATTCACACTCACACGTACATCTACTGAAGCCAATTAACATGGATGTGTTTGGACTGTTGAAGGAAGCCAGAGCCCCCATAGAGAACAAGTACATTGCAAGAATGAATCTTTCAAGTCATTTGATTAAAAATCGTGAGGTGAAAAGGAGACATGCAGCAGGGGAGTTTAGAGAAATCAAAGAAGCAAAACTTCACATTTAAGAAGCTTCAGAAACAGCTGATAAAAGCAGAAGGCAGCAGCTTGCAAACCTCATATTCACTACAGAACATAAGAAACCACGTCGAATATTTAAAAAGAGACCGTTTTTAGAGACCACTTAAATTTTGAATTTGATGACAGCTCATGTCTCAAAAACGTTTGGATGGAGAAAAATAAGCAGCACAAAAGAAACAGCTGGAGGAACATTTAGCAACTAATTAGGTTACCTGGCATCGCATCAGCAAAAATGGGCAGATTTTCACCAATCTGCAAAAAAGTCTACAAATTTTTAGAACAATTTCAGAATTATGTTTCCCAACATGAAATTGTGAAGACTGTGAATATCATCTATATCATAGATAGGATAGTAGTATACATCACATTTTCCATGGTTTTGTTGTTATCAAGAGTCAGAAAAGCTTAATGAGACGCTGTTAGGCCCGAGCTCGTGATTAATGATGTGTGAAAGCAGGGTGTCTGATGGGCTTCAGTGCAAATGGGATCCTGTGGTGTGATTTCTTTATCAGACTGATAACAAAGACATAATAAACCTGCTCCGGTGGTGTACAGAGTACGTAGAGGTTTTATGTGATGAAATCCTGACAGTGACTCAACATGAATCTCTTACTTTGCTGTTAAAGTGAAAAACAGCTGAGAACACTTTCTCTCCAACGACCTCCTGCAGTCTGAACTACATTTACATCAATTCACGACATTGTTTTTGTGCAAACCTGGCTGCTAATAAGCTCGCTGTGATTTTTATGGTTTCAAACAGAAGGTGCTCATTAATCCTGCCCGTCTAGACCAGTACGCACAAAACGGTAGATTTCAAAAGTTAAAAAGAAGAAAATGTTTGATCTGGACTCTTTCCAGGACCCAGTCTTCAGTTTTCAATCACTAAAGTTCAAACAGGCAATTCTGGTATTTGGAAATGTGGAGCCAATGAAGTTTAACATTAATACATAAACTACACGTTGCTGTGTCAAATCTAGTGCCATCCAAAAGTCTTGGACACCTCATTTCTTTATATTTTGCTTCCAAGGAGACAGACTCTGGTCTTGAAGAAGGTTTCTAAAGGCCTCGTTTTTAGCCTCTGAACACAAAACTGTGAACCAATGTTGTCTCTACATACGACCGGTGTTAGTGTAGTTCCAAAATAAGGAGTTACAATTCAACTCAGTTTTATTTACATAGCTGCAGGTACAGACTAACAATGCTAGAGAACAAACCCCAACACTGCTCTGCTCTCACCTTCCTCCTCTTTTGCTTTGTTTGCTAAAACTGCTCAATTTAAAATGCTGATGTGCTGCCTCACTAAGACTCCCGAAAAACAAATTCCAAATATGAAGCTGGCATCAACAGAGTTGCTGGTAATGTTTTTTACCAGCATGCTGCTCGACCATCAAAACTCAAAAAGTGGGCCTATTTTAACTAGTAGAGTGTAAAATGACTTAGTAATTAGGTTACACAATCAAATTCATATGGAAATGAAAACTGCATAAAAATTGAAGACTTTGGCTCACAAGATAGAAACGTGACTTCAACATAGTGAAAATATTATAATATTTGGCATCCAGTAGAGTAGTGGTACTGTAACTTTGCTGTGACCCACTACCAAGTAAATGTAAGGCTGGTGTTGACCAATACTTCTAGTTAGGATAGGGTTTTGTGTGAGTGTGTGTGTGTGTTCCTGTCTAGCTATCTTTGTGAGGACCGAAATCTGCATTCTACTATACTTGTGAGAACCAACAGTCACTTGTGAGGACACACAACCCGGTCCTCACAAATTTGAAGGCATTTAAAGGCAATTTTGAGGCTCAAAATGTGGTTTTAGTGTCAGGGTTCCATAACAATTAGGTTATGGTTAGGTTTAGGGTCAGGGTTAGGGTTAGGCATTCATTTTTAATGGTAAGGGTAAGGGGCTAGGGAAAGCATTATGTCAGTGAAGGTCCTCACTAAGATAGCTGAACAGGGTTGTGTGTGTGTGTGTGTGTGTGTGTGTGTGTGTGTGTGTGTGTGTGAGACTGTAGGTTCATATTGTTACAGGAAGGTGTTTCGGGTTTCAGGCCATGGAGTAACGCAGAATAAAAGTAACGAGTAGGGAGTAATTAGGTAAAGTAACGTCTTGATGCACGCTCAGTCATCCAGGTAGGTAAATCCCCCAAAAGTTGATTCTGTTCATCTGGACGCAGCGTTTTCAGTGGTGCTGGTTTCAGTCTTTATGCAAATGTCCTGTTTATAAGGTTGAAACCTGCAGTCAGCTGAGACTGAAGACGTCACCTGGATGATGGTGAAATGTTTTTCCCACTGAAACGTCCAGATGAACAGCATCAACCTTTGGTGTTGAGTAAAGTAACGCATTACTTTAACAAGTAACAAGTGACGTCTAATACTTTTGCTTTTTTGAGTAACAATCTGCAAATATTCAAACAGAGAGTTTAGAAAGGACGCTTCCTTTAAAACACTGAGTAAATGCTGGAACCTGCACTGAAACAAGCCTCATGTATGACCTGTATGTCCCCGCCTCTGCACTGATGGCCACAAAACTCTGCTTATGTAATTCACCTTTTCGACACAAGGTGGCATCAGTGCACACTGATGGACTGCAAGGTGAAACAAAGGGAGCAACAAAGGGCTCATCCACAGCAGATAGTACACACTGTGCCTGTCATCTCACGAGCGGAGAACCAGTTTGCCGAGGTCAACTTCCTCTGACCAATGCACAAATGCGATTTGCTTCAACACTGACAATCACGCATGCTGTCAAACCTGAAGAGCAGCATTGCGTGCCAGACGCTCCTTGATTGACATTTATATCCTTTGTGAGCTCAAACACATGACAGAAACTAAGCAGGCTGACGGTCCTCAATCGTCAGCCTGCACTTAAGAGTTGTCTGTGTCGTAACTGGAGGCACACCTGTATTTGTACCTGAACCCACAGCAAACAGGAATCTGACGCCTCGGTGCTATATCTCAGTGTTACTGCAAACAAAGCCAGTCTCTGGGAAATAAGATCATATTTCATAAGAATAATAAAGCGATCCGAGAACCACACATTCCCCATCACCTGATCATACAAGCTCCACATCGTCTTAATCTCATGTAGCACCACACACTGGCTCTGGCTAACACGCCACCCTATTCCCCTACAAAAAACAGGAAGGTTCAGTATTTTCTCCCCGCTGACAACACTTCTAATCACCTCCAAACAAACTTGGCTCGGTCGCTCCTAAAAATATTTTCCTGTTTGTAAAAAAGGAAAGGCATCCCACTCTCAGTGGTAATGTTCCCCTAGATTTTCCACTCCTCTGCTTAGAAAAAAGAAGAGAAAGCCTATAAACACGAGTCTACCAGTGAAGCTGTCTGTTCAGGATTAACTTAATGCTCAGCCTGTTCAAAAAGGAGTTCATTCGTTTGTCACTGTGAGTCGTTTCAGCATGGTAACACAGCTGCTTGGTGGGGTAATATTACAAATCTGGAAAGCCTGAGATGAAAAGAGGAAGAGCTGCTCTCATATATATACATGCTGAATTGGAGCAGAGTGCACACAGCCCTCCACTGAACCCAAGGAAATGACCATAATTCTTCAGACATATGTGATCTTACACACAATCAGTGGAGCTGGTTAGAGCTTCTGTTTATAGTGAGGAGAAGAGGAGGAGTCAGAGGATCCACAGCCTGGTCATAGCAGATAGATTAATAGGTTCACAACATCATCATGTTGGACATAAGAGGTTTGAATAGCTGAATGACAGTTTGCTGCAATGGTGGAAAAATGCTACATAATATTGTCAGATTTCCTGCTATAGTAAGACCAGCCAGAAATACTCAAGTTGTCTTTCAATGTGTTTTTGGGCTTATGGAGGGTATTTCAGGCTTTCTGTGGGCAGCAATGAAAACAGGAGTGTTTTTACACAGCAGTGACCTTCAAAAGGAAACGCACACAGCTGCAGTGTGACAGAAGAAAACAGAGGAAAAAGTCTTTGTCACAACTGACGCAACCAGATAGCCGCTTTAGCAGCACTCTCAGACACACTTTATTACTCCTACCTGCTCTGTATTCTTTCTTCACGCTGACCTAGATATCATATGACCCGCCCTAATCCTGCCGCTCTTTTCGTCTGATTTCAACAAAGACAGGTTCAGATGACCTTCATGCGTTCGATGCGGCGGGGCCTCATTAGCGGTGAGATTCAGATCTGCCAGTGCAGACTGATGAACTTTAATTACTGCAGGAGCTGCTTTAGCTGCACACCAACGGTTCAGCCAGCTCGTGTGGAACATCCCGACTGAATGCAGAGGATGTACAGAGCTGATATTTGGTGTCTGGACTCTGACCTTCTTCGAGCAGAGCAGACACTGAACAGTTCTGGTCATAATAATGTAGAGCTGAACACCATCTGCAGTGTGAAACCTACTATAGGATAAGAAGAAGACAACAAGTGGCCTGCTGGGGGCATGCACCATCTACTGACATCTCATTTTAACAGTGACCTGGAGAGGAAGTGGAGGAAAGAAGGGTCACACCTACTCCTGTACATATAGTACATAACCAAACTCACAGTGTGTACATGTTAAACCAAAAACAGGCATGTAACTAGCAGAAATAATGACTTTAACTAGCAAACAGAAAAATAATCAGCTAAGATTAATGGTTCCATTCATTTTCCCTCCCAGACTTTTTTGTCTTCTATTATTGGTAAACTGAACGTCAGAAACGTAAATGATTTTATAACAGTCTGATATTTATAGACCACATTATGAAAGAGCTCCTAATTACATTTTCCCATTTCTGATCAGAACCGTTACATCCAAAATATTATGCAACACATTACAGACACAAAATATTCACATAAGAAAAGATGGAAGCAAGTTTCACAAAGTCAGCCACAAAAGTGGGTCTTTTTCTCACGTAACTAATTTTTTCCAAGTTTAGTTCAGTATGGAGAGTGTATTATTCTTAACCTTGAATAATTCCAGGAGCATCATAAACCACAGAGGAGGAGTTAGCCTCAGCAGCTGTTGCTAAAATAGTGATTATCTTCCATGCTAATTATCACAAACTGGTTTAAAGGGCAACTGTCACACGTTTCCTTATTTTCTGTATATAGATATATATTTTTATCAGATTGTATATTTGTGCATTTTATATATTTGTTCTGCTCTGTATGTTGATGCTCTGTATCTCATTATTGTCACTATACAGATGTACAAAGGCATTCTATTCTATTCTATTGTTACTGTTATAGTGAAAGCTCAAATTAATCATGGAAACGTTTTAAATAACAGTAATCCACTGTAAGGCAAAAGCTCAGGTTTCAAAAGGGAAAACAGCTACATGTGAATTTTTAGTTTCTCTCATACTGAGCAGAAAAATAGTGAATATACACGCGTGGCATGTGCAACACTTTGTTTTCAATGTGTAAATTGTGTCTCATTGTGCATTCACAGTGGTGCCGATACAGGAGAGACAGAAACTCAGACTGAACTAAGTTCATAATAATAACTTAATTACTTTTTCCATTCATTAACTTCATATGTAATCTCATTGAGGCAGCATGTAAACTATCCTAAAAGAGACTAATGGGCAGCCATTACAAATTTTACTATGAACCTTTGTGAGTTTCCTGCTATGACATGTCAACAAGACTGCGGTAAAAACCCAGTGAGCAAACAGACATTAGCCTTAGAGTCAATGTGCAAGCACAGAGTCAACAGAAATTTCCTCAAACAACAGCAAAAGTTTGGCAAAGATCCACTTTATGTTTCTGTTCTGCAGCACCAACACATCTCAAAGCTCCTGTCAGCCCATACACAGACAGTTCAGCCTGCTACACTGTGCCAACAGGTAGCATCTACACAGCCCTGCAAGCTTAACCAACATCAGTAAGACAGCAGATGTTAGCAACCTCGAAATGAGAAAGAGTATCTAAGATGTAGGAATTTTAGACTCAGAAACAGGTGGACACTTTGGAAATAAGACCTCCTGAAGTTCAGTTAATTTAGCAGTGGTCCAAAAACATCTGTTACCTTTACAGCGACAGAAGTGAAAATAAATGTTATCACTTAATGTTTAATATCCTGACTAAATTACACTCTATCAATAACTGGATCAGTGCCGCGAGTAACACCTGAGGCAATCACCCAACATCCAAACTCATAAGTCTATGAACTGGTAAAACACCTGCAGAATAACCCGCAAGATGCACCACTGGCGTCCCAGTGCCAGTTTGATGACTATACTACATTTGTTTTAAATCACAACAGCTGCCCCAGCGCACTTTTTATGGTAAACACCGTACAATAACACAGAGAAAACCACAACAATCAGACGGCCCTCTATGAGCAGGCGTTTGGTGACGGTGGGAACTAAAAACCCGCTTTTAACAGGAAGAAACCTTCAGCAGAACTGGGCTCAGCGAGGGGTGGGACAGAAGAGACTCTGTGAAAGAGAGCCAGAGATGAATAATAACTAATGAGTCAATGCAGAGTGATTCATAAAAATGTTGTTTTCACAATCAGATGAGGCCTGATTATTCAGGACAGCTGTGTCAGCTGAAGAATTTTAAATTCAGTTCAACAATGAAGAGAAGCTGAGATGGAAGACGTTTGTCTCTATTTCTAGTCCCTGTCATCACTCTCACTGCAGCCTTTTGGACCAAATAAAGGCTTATCAGTGAGTTTTAGGACTTCATGATGATAATGAATTATAATAGTTAAACCTACAAGTAACAAGTAGTTTCTCAGCATCACGCTGAGACAGGGTGTTTCTAATTTTAGAGATATTGCAAATGCAAATGCAAGAAAGCAGCCCAACATATTTGTCTAATGTGCACAGTGAAGGACATATCCTGGTCAAAACCGACTCCCAGATTCATCACGGTGTTACTGGAGGCGAAGGTCGTTCCACCCAGGGAAGGTATCTGGTTAGACTCCATGTTTCTACGATTCTTAGGGCTGAGTACAATGACCTTTGACCTGAACTCAGAAGCAGAAAATTAGAGGTCGTTTATGCAACTAACTGGTGCATCGTTTGGCTTATGATGCAATGAAAATTTATGCTCTGCACCTGAAAATGAAGCGCCTTGAGGCGACTTTTGTTGTGATTTGGCGCTATATACATTTACACGAACAAGCTGCAGTCTATTAGACAGATATAATTCAAACCACTGAGCGCAGTGCCTTTAATGCCTACAGCGGGCTCTAATTACTGTATTAAAGTATTATGTTTAACTGCTGTCATAGGGACATAAAGCTGTGTGTCATCTGCATAGCTGAGTGATGCGGCTGAGAGAAAGCATGTATATACCGCGACTTCATGCGTCTTAATTTCTCAGCTGGAAACAGCCTGAGATGGTGTAAGTGTTAGCTGTGCTGGTGCAGAGGGAACTGGGATCGCCCCATCTCGTTAAATCAGTAACCTGACCTTTGCCCTGACTGTGGCCACACAGGAAACATGGAAGCACACGCCAGCATTGATATATATGAACTCACACATGGACAGGCACTGAGAGACTCACACACGTAATATATCACTGACATCACTGTGGTAATAACAAAGATGACCCCAATCATCAGAAGGAGAAAAGAAGGGAAACTGTGGCCCGCTCCCTTTGCCGAGGCTACATTTTATTGTTGGCCTCGATTGTGCCCTCCCGATGACACGGCATTGGAGCTTGATCACCTATAATAGAGTCCGGCCGAGGTTCAGATTAAAAGTACAAATCACATTGTAAACGACTGCGGCGAGCTGTAACCTCCATCTTGCCGTGCGAGGGTTTAACTGCAGTGCTCCCGATTCCAATCTCTCAGCTTCAGCCAAGGGAGATAGGAGATAACGGCACAGGGCTGGGACAAAAGATCAGAGGTACTGGGTGACTGAAGATCTCGTACAGTATTCAGGGAGGATATTAAACCAGGAGTCGTTTCTCTGAGCACGCTGTTTGATCTGGCGCTCTCACTGTTCTTTTGTCCTCCACTGCCATATGCTTAAGTGATGAGGACCAACTCTGAACATGTTTATTTTCCAATGCATTGTGCGGTTAAGGAACTTCGTTTTTTGTTCATGCCACACGCAATGATCTTCCTGCCAGTAAAAATGTCACATGTGCAGATGAGCATCACTTTACCGATCCATGAAGCTCACCAAAATCGGTCCAGAGAGAGCAGAGAGAACAGGATCTTGAGGGAAAAAACATGTTGTTGGACTGAGTGCAAGCTCAGCGTGAATCCGCCTCTGCTCCCCTTTTCTCCCTTGAGCACAGAGGGGAAGGTCATTCGTCAAAAGTCACATATTAGTCATCCAAATGTGAGCAGCATGCGGTCGAAAATAGTGACCCAAGATGACGCTGAGATGCAGCGTGTGCAGACGTCAACCTTTAAACAGATGACTCCGTATCGACCAAATGGCGAGGCACGGATGCGTGGAGGATGTGGGAGATGCAATGGTTGGTGTACCAGCGGTCTCTTCCTCCCAGTCTGACAAATGAGTACATGCCAGCTGGGTGGGCCCCACGAGAGATCCAGGCTGTCGGTGGGCACAGCAGACAGGGCGGGATGATTGGCTCAGGGTGCGACTCAACTCCCTCTTCACAGAGCATCCTCCGAGGTCTCCAGCCCCGGCGTGCGGGTTGTTCAAGGCGACATATGGCTGAGAGCTGTGGCTGTTTGCATGGTGACAAATTGATGTTGCGCCTCCTTTTCCCATTCCTCTGACATGGCACGGTGACATGCATTTAAAGTTCAGGCTGTCAGCTTTATTTAGGTGTATTTTCACATCCAGCATCCCACATGTGTGACATTAATATTATGACCATTAAAGTATGAGAAGATGCTGGATTTAGAGTGTGAAGCTAAAAGCTTCTGAAGAGTGCTGCAGCATTGCACGTACGACTTAAAGCTTCCCGTTTTGACATCAGGGAGAATCCAGATTCTACACTCATACAGACGCTGTATCCATCAGAATACTATAGAGACCAAAACGCGAGGGAGGCCACGTCCAAAAAGGGCTGAACTCCTCAGTCATTCATCCGAAGTGGCTGTAAAAGCTTACTTTCACATCATAATCTGTGTGCCATTTTTGCATCCAAAGCGCTAAGAGCGCCGAGCCAAAAACTTAATGTACTGCTGTGCCGATGGAGCCGACTCTTCACATTATGCATATTCCACCATCCTGCCCAGAATTCCCCCTGCAACCCTCTCCCAACCTGAGGGAGGTTTCTAAAAATGGCAGAAAGCTTAGCGTCTGTGACAGGAGACATCACGCGGGAGGATAGCGACTTTGATGAGACCTGTGCTTTTAGAGGCCTCTTTTGTTAGCAGGCAGATAAATCATCCTTCTAGCAGCCAGCTTAGACTGTATACAACCAGATAAGGTTGCCAAGGAAACCCTCCTGGAGAACCAATGAGGTTTTTTTTGGTGTTTTTTTTTCTGCTGTACCAGCCTCCTTTATCTGTACAAACAATTAATACCTTAGCCAGGCAGAAGGTGGGGGGAGGGCTGTGGAAGTGGGAGGCAGGCACAAATCCCCAGGTGCTCAGTGCACCACCACGCTCTCCCCTCAGCTATGTGAATGAGGACAAGAGGTAAAAAATGCTACAAATGGATATTGGGCTGGAGGAGACTGAGAGATGATGTATGACTCATTGTACATTAATTCAATGAGAGAACAGCGCTTAGTCCATAAATCTCATCTCTACACGCGCACTAGCACACATCACTAATGTCCTTTTAATGAATGTTTGGAATGCGCAGCCATAAAAGTGCCATTACATCCAGTCACATCCATTTGTAAAGGTGGCTGAGATTGCGCTGGTATCAGTGCAGCTGCACACACCCCGATGTGCACAACTGCTGGGGAGCTATTAGGTTCCACAGGAGACTCGGACTCGCCACAGATCAATGCTCTGTGGCCCTATCTGTTACTGACATCCAATTACAGCAATGGACGTCCACTTAGCAGTGCTACTAAGTGCTTTAGTCTGGTTATTGACTACCTGTCCACAGCCTGCATGCGGTGTAGCCTTTGGCATTGATCCATCCGCATGTCAAGATCACCAGCATGTTAAGTGTATAAAGAGGCTGAGGACAGTGATTGCAATAGAAAGACGTGACACTAACATGTGTGCCTCAGCTGTTAACCAGGCGTTTCACATCATTCAGCATACTTAATTAGGACGCAAATTTTGCACAAGTTTGATTAGTGCAGGCTTGCAATAAACGTAATTACCCACCACATTAACTAAGGGAGGAAATTGGCTGTAATTGAAAAAGCTAAGCAAACATGGAAACAAATGGCAAAGATGCCAGAGACCGAACGGCGCAACCAGAGAGTGACGATGAGTCGATGTAAGTGGCGCACAGAATAGGTGGGCAGCCAGGTCTCAAACCTCGGCATGTTTATTCTGAGCTCGAACGGCGTGGAGTGGAAATGGCAGGCGCAATCGCCGCCTGCCTGCTTCTTTGACTAATGGCGGTCATTAAGCGGTTAGAAAGTCACCTCACCTGGTGTAAGGGGTGGAACTCAGCGACTGCCTCAAATTAATCACAATCAGAAAGCTGGACAGGAGACCGGGTCCCCGGTGAGCGCGCTGCTGGACGGGAGATAAACGTTTTAGTGCTCAGAGAAACAACAAAAAACGACAACAGCCAAGCGTTTCCTTATTTCATGGACTTTTATTATTCAAAAATAAAGCACAAATGATACACACAAAAAAGAAAAGTGGTTTCCACGCATGTGCAAACCTCAAAAGTAGATCTTCATATAGTATTAGCAGGCTGATTTCAAAGCTACTGTTAGTACTGTTAGTAATATTAGTTATTAATGCTGTGAGCACAGAGAGGGACAGTAGCAGGAGCCCCTCTGTGAGCTCTGTACACTTTGCCAGCAGGTGAAGGGTCTAAAGAGAATCCTACAAGGGCCCCTCAGCAATACATCAGCCAGTTCTCTCTCGCACACACAAACCTGCACACAGAAGAGTGTTTAAGTAGATCTGACAGATGTAATTCTTTGTCTAGACAGGCCCACATCTCACTTTTCTTGGTGTTACATCAAATCTGCAGTGCAGGGGCCAAGACTTTTCTACAGCTGTCACCTCCTCTTAGATACTGGGATTCACACACGAAAACCTGACGCACACGCTCTCTGCACTAACCCCCTCCTAGATATAGATTTGTCAAGCACAGCAGAGCATCACAAACATCCATATAGACAGTGTCGTCTTTACATCTTTCATTTTGTTGCGATTAGATAGGGTTACTTTGACAAAATATTTATACGTACAGCCAGAGCCATTTAGCTGTTTTTTCCTCTTTTCTTAAAAAGCACATCAATTACTGAGGTTTAAAATGACGTTTAAAAAAAAAAAAGAAGAACAACAAAATCATGTTTTTGGAATAAAAAAATAGAAGGTTTAAGACAGTCGTAAAGGTTTTGCAAGCCGTGGGAAAAATCGTATGAGGTAAGTGGGAGTGGGACAACAGAAGGTACAAAACAGGCTGCGTATAGATTATTGTTCTTCTGATGTCGTGGCACTGGCGGCCATGCAGGGCGATGTTACTGCACACGGCGCGGTGTACCAGTGGCAGACGTGCTACAACGCAACTCAACTGGGAAAACAAGGCACGATAGAAGTTATCATAACTGAGCTGTGAGGAAGTGAACGGAGGAGAAGTGTGTAAGGCTGAAACGAGGAGTACAATAAGGCGTCAGAGTGAAAAGAAACACTTTTCCTGCTAAATTACTGCCTTTATTTTTCTTAGAAAATAGAAGATGAGATTTTTGGTCTTCCAAATGGTGGAAGAATGGGAATTAAATAACCGACGTCACTGTGGCAACTTAAACCGACCGACTGCACCAACATTCACATGATCTGAGAGCAAGATAAACTCGGACTGGTCATAACGTAGACACACAGAATATTCACCATTTGTTTCTCTGTGTGGGAACTGTCTTCATCCTGCTTTACATCATTAAAAAACATCTTAATTAAGCCACAAAAGGTTTCACATTAACCACACAGAGAAGGTTAATTAAGATACAGGCTCCTTGTAACGCACCTCAGATACAGAGGATTGCATACGTGGCAGCTCTGAGGGGGGTGAGCTACTACCAATGAATTCAAACTTGGTGTTTAACCCGTTCGGTGCGCCTACACGTCCTTCGGGTGGTTAAAGGCCTGTGGACAGTCAAACATAATCAGCGCCGAGTGCTCAGTGAACCTTGTTGTCCAGCGGCCTCCATTATTTCTCTACACCTCTTCAAAGTTTTCTGGAGAAGAGTTGGGGGATGGACACTGCTCCTTTTCAAGCTCACTCAAGAAGCAATAATACACCCAATCACAAGATCTGCTCGGCTGAACCTCCCCCTCGCTGCCAGCCAATCCTGTCCACCCTCAAATCCCCGGCCAACCCCACAGTGGACAATTCAAACAACAGAAGAAGCGTTGGAAAGAAAACGGCTGACCCACATAAGCAGTTGGTGCACTCGGTGCAGGGATTAAACCAGATCTGTGACTTTCCTCCTAACGAGCGTCTCTGAGGAGGTTTTACGCTGAAGTCTCATCATCAGGAGTGAAGACTGGATCAAACAGTTATTTAGTATTTTAAAGAAAGCAAATGAAAGAGAAACTTATACTGCCTTACAGACACACGCTCACGCAAACACAGCTGTAATTTTATACATGCATGCATACAGCTGTACAGCAGGCCATTCAGGGGCCTGGATCTGTTTTAAACATACAGTACAACTCTACAGCAGGGGCCATGTATGCTTAAAAAACAGACAGGAAACAGAAACTAAACAAAAACACATGCATATATACAATAGATATTTACTTTGCCGGTCTGCTTCATACCCACACTAACTTTACGTCCAGGAGACAAAATTCATAAAAGTTTTTTTGTATGTTTTTGCATTTGATAAAAACTTCATTTACTCTGTTGTGTACAACTCAAATTCTCTTCTCAGCACCACAGCAGAGCCGGGTCTCCATAAGCAGAGAATATTCCCGTAGGTAAATAATAAAGAGCTAAAAATCAGGCGAGTGCATCCATCCCAGCTTTTGTCCCACTTCCTTCCGTTCAATCCCCTCTTTGCACAGTCCTTTCCCGTGAAGACGATCTGCTAGACGATTGAACCGTCCCTTGTCTGGGCAGGGACCATGACAGGGATGCCCCCCATGCGACTCAGGTTGTAGCCGGCCATCTTGCCGGCCGAGGGCGGCGGCACCGGAGCCTGGCTCGGAGGCCTGTCGTACTCCTCTGATGAGGGAATCTTGTCGTACTGAGGCTTCAGGGCATACTCGTGCAGGTTGGAAGGCGACATGGAGCCCAGTGAGGAGCGCTGGCTGGCCACAGTGAAGCTTCGAGCAGTTGAAGCGCGACTCTTGGGAGGGGGCACATCCTCTCTGAGGGGGGGAAACAGACAGCAGCACGTTTAGACAACAAACCTGGAAACTCGTCATCGTGGACTTGGTGTCAAATACACTGAGAATGATTTTGTGATGCCCTGCAAATCAAGAGAAAGTCCACAGGTAGGAACAGCGAGGAACATAATGAATCGACTCTGAGTCATTTAAAAATGAAACATGACTTGACTCGATAATAAGGGGCAAATAATTGAAGTCAGTTGGTCAGGCATCGTCTCCGCAGCTCAGTCACGCTGACTGCGAAAGCCTGGAGAGACTGAGCCGAGCATCCGAACACAGCCATGCCCTCGACTCCCTCTGCCACCACATTAACAGCTAATAAGCAGCAATAATCCAGTTAAATGCTCAATCAAACTGAGCCTGAGGGGCCGGCGCTTGTTTAGTCCGTACTTTCATGCTGTGGTGTTTCAGCAAATGTGCGTCTGCGTGTGCGAGACAGGACTGTTGGTCTAATCCTTAGTGTCCTACAGCGTGAGCGGTGTCACATTGTGGTGTAAGACAGATTCAGTCCACGGCAGAGCGATGGTGCAGAGCCCACAGGCCGGACGAAGAGTCGGACGTCGAGGGGAGTTAGAGTAGGTGGCTGTGGCGGGGGGGCTGAGGGGGAGGGCAGCCGGCAGCAACACGAAACAGGATGCACAGAACAAACAAAGCTTTCAAACTGATTACCACAGCTGTTTATTTGAGGAGGGGTAAAAAAAATAAAAACGCTGAGAGATAAAAACCACTTCCACGGTTGTTGTGTGTGTGTGTGTGTGTGTGTGTGTGCGCGTGGATGACTACCAATCATGCTACACGCTGAGCCGACACCAATAATCACAGGTTACCTATGGCATTTTCGGCGCCCACTGTAATCCAACATTACGTAACCATGACACGCTCCACCTCTCACACCAAACACTAGACAGTAATACAAAATATTAATCCATCAGATTGGAGCTGTGTGCATCTGAGGGCCAAATCTCATTGAGTACCTTATCTCATTGCAGATTTCCTTCTCGTACTTTTTCCTGTTACGGGCACGGCAGAAGCAGAACAGGATAATGGCGATGATGAGGAGGATCAACAGGACAGCAATTATGGATCCCGCGACGATGCCGGCAGTATTCGGGACTGGACGACACAAAGAAGGGAGAGGGTGAAGGTGCTGGGTGTAGCAGAGTACTCATGAGTCATAACAAGCGTGTCATCTTTCTTCCACTTCCTTTTAAGCTAATCAGGCACATAAAGCACATGAAACACACGTAACGTACTGAACTGAACAAAATATCCTTGTTGGCATCCATGTGATGGAAACTGTGTTTGCTGACAGCACATCTGGGTTTCCAGGGAAATATAAACAAAACCATGGCGTGGTGTTTGACGATCAGAAGAACGAGTACTTCATACACACTCTCATTAACACACGCGCACACATAGACACACACTGTGGCTCAGTGAGATTTAACAAAAGCTGCGATGGAGAAATCTAATAACATCATAAATGAAGGCTCCACATTCCTGCACGGCAACAACACGTCGCTCTAATATTCTGTCTTTCAAAAGCAGAATTCATCAGACTTTGCACTTGACTGATGGTTGACCTGCTGACCTGTTATAATAACCTTGGAGGCTTTTCATGCACTCACCTTTACTTTGTATGTTGAGGAAAACTTTTCATAATCTAGTGACACACGCTACAGCAACAGCAGTAATGAAGTTTTCCCACAAACACTTTTTACACCAACATTTAAAAAGAACAAACCAATAAAAACAAGACAAACAAACAAAGCCCGACTCAACTGCAAAAAAGGACAGAGTCAGTAGGATAAGTAACAGTTGTACTGTAAGCAAGAAGATTATTTGATCAGTAATAAAATCAGCAACTTTTACTGAATATCAACAAAGCAAATAAGCACAGAAATTATGGAGCAAAGTGTTTATATGTAGGATTTACATCACTGACGTCCTCCCCCGTGTTTTAAAGATTTATAGACTATTCTACAACTTGAGGAAGAATGACATCAATCTATAATTATGTTATTATTATTATATTATATTATATTATTATGTTATAAATACATTTTAATGCCATGGTGACCTGTTTTTCTCTTGAACAAATAGCACGTCGTCATATTCACCATCCAAAAGATTCCAACAAGACGGTCGGTGTTGATTTTTCCTCCTTTCTCCTTTTTTAACAGTTACTGATGACCACTGCGGTTTATACTGTTAACATAGGTCAGGGTGGGGAACTCGGCGTCCTGCAGGTTTTAGCTCTCACCCTGAGTCAGCACACCTGAATCAAATGTTTTCATTACCAGGCCTCTGGAGACCTTCGAGACATGTTGAGTAGGTTGTGTAGCCGTTTAAATGAGCCGTGTTGGATCAAGGACACGTCTAAAACCTGCAGGACACCGGCCCTCGAGTCCTGGAGTTCCCCACCCCTGATGTAGGTATAAACGCTGTCCTAAAAGCGAGGGCAGCTCACGGGGTATAACCTTGGGAAAACCTTTTAAACTTCTGCTCCGACTATTCCAAACCTGATCATTAAACACCAGAATACAGAAAGCTCTACATGTGAAATGGACTGAATAGACACCAATTAAGACGGTTGGGTACTCACTAGCTGTCACGCTGAGATCGAGCACACACTGCTCGGCGCCAACGCGATTGGTAGCGGTGCAGCGATACGTGCCAGATGCACTGGCAGATGCATTCTTCACGTTGACTGTGCCTGACACAGGATCTAAACAAAAAACCACAAACAAAACACAAACACAGTGAAAAGATGACAGAGTTAAACACAAACAGAGTTATGTGCAGGACCTTTAAACGGTTTGACCTTGTAAAAAGCTGCATTACCCAGCACTGAGGAGGCGGGCAGCACTTTGCTGCCAGTAGTCTTCTCCCAGCTGTATTTCATGGGTTTGCTTCCTGCATCAGATGTGCACCTCAGCACAACGTCTTTGCCTTCATGTGTGGAGCCCTCAGTGTAGCACCTGGGCTTGGACGGCTTCTCTGTGGAC
The DNA here is from genome assembly GCF_051167445.1 of Perissodus microlepis. Classification (NCBI taxonomy): domain Eukaryota; kingdom Metazoa; phylum Chordata; class Actinopteri; order Cichliformes; family Cichlidae; genus Perissodus; species Perissodus microlepis. Next base: position 2,060,986 of record NC_140470.1, read on the forward strand.
AGCAAAGAGGCAGAGGAAGCCATTTAGAGGGGCAGCACTGGTCACACTGGCACAGAATAACACACCTGCCTACAACCCAGTGATTTTCCAATCTTACAGTGTGCGTCTGTGTATTGTGTAGCTCTAAAGTTGAGTTTCCTCCCTCACTCAAAGCAGCGCTCATCTGACAAATTAGAGCAGTAATCAGAGTAATTGATACATCTGTAGTTATTAAGAGCTGTCACTCAGGATAATCGTGTAGAAGAAAGGCGCTGCGTCAGTGGACACGCAAGCGCACGTGTGCTCTCGTTCAGTCGGGTGTTGGTAAGAGATGAGACGGATTCGAAAACAAGCCCCGACACGCGGTGAGTGAGAGGAGGGAGAGAAAGTGACGGGTAATATTTGGACAGAGGAAATCTAAGGCCACAGACTGTGCTCTGTGTTCACTGTCAGAAAGCTGACTTCACGGTGCTGTAATGGCTTCTGTAACAACAAAACCCTGGAGTGGGGCTCTACAGATCTGAACCAGGTGCCAGGCGGGAAGGGAGGAGCTTAGCAGGCATAACCATAAGGATTAACAGTACACTGACAGCACTGAGTGCGCCTTCCAATCTAATAAACACACAGGGCGAGGTTAGAGGGGGTAAAACAGAAAGCAGGAGAGCACAAATGAAGCAGGTGCTAATGGACAGATGGTAGAGTGATGGACGCCAAGCCTGCGTGGCTCCCAAGTCTCTGGCCTGCACTTTGCTGCAGACACACATTCGCTCACTCACACACACACACACACACACACACACACAGTAAATGTCAGTGAGTTATGACATTTTTAAAAGCGTCTTTCAAAGGTGAAAGTCAAGTCGACACATCTGAGCGTTGAAACGCACGGCTCCTCTTTTTTTAGGGCTTCTGTCCTTTGAGCGGATTCATTCTTCTGAATGATGAGGTCAAAAGGAGGCTGGAAGAGCACAGAGACAACGCGATACAGACAGCCCTACTGTGTTAAATGAACAGATTTATTACGTGCACAAGGTGTGTGGAAAAGAAAAAAACAGATCTCGGTATGCATTACAGACAGGAGATGCACCGCTTCACAAATAACTTTGCTAAATGTGGAACGGTAAAGTGAAATATAAGTGACTCGCGGGCCAGGCAGACTGAATTAATGAGATCGGCTGTTGAGCTTTGAGCTGGATGTGATGAGGATTGTCTGAACACGGGCAGGGCCGAGTGATTGGCTGCCGAGAGCGTAGGCGGGGCCTAGTCAGAAACAGTTGTTAGAGATGCTGACGTGCAGTACTGAACTGCAGGTGGGTACTCTCCTCCTGTTAACTTCAATGTCCTGCTGCAACCAGAGGAGAATACACAACGAGGCATGCTACCCTGTGCACAGCACCTGGACACCATGTACACTGCAGGTGTGAGCATGTGTGCGCGCGCATGGCAGCGATCGTGACAAACCACGGCACAAACCCGGTAAATATACTCAGGTCGGCTTATGTTCATGCACACAGACACACACATGTGCACGTCTGCCCTGCTCTTGGGGACCATCCACCTCGTGACAACATCAACCTCAAGGTAAAATGCAGAGCAGGCAAGATGTCCTCACCTCTCCTTTTAACATCCTCTACCCCTGGGGTCAACAACTAGCAGCCTGTCAGCTCCTGTAGCCTCGAGCGGTCTCTCAAACACACACAAACACTCGCAGCTAAAGCTATCCGGATTTCAGCCTCACTACATGTTTATTCATTAGCCGATGCCCTTATCCACAGCAGCTCAGAATGAACAAGTCAAATGATTAAAATAAGGAGGATAACTAGAACAGCAGCGTACGTTTCGTTAATACTTTAACAGGAGGCAGTGTAACTGTAACAGATCTGTAGAAACAGGTGGATAAAACACAGCAGGTTCATGCATCATAAGATCCACTGCCTGTGCTGCATGCGGCCTGTTTCATACGAGACTGATAACTAGGCTGTTTTTTTTTCAAACGCTAACCAAAATTTCAAACAAAAGAGAATTTAAAATACTCATAAATCTCCCTCACTGGTGAAAAATGTAGAAGCATAGCTGGCAGGAGAAGCTATCACAGCACATGCGCAGTCAAACGTATTAGCGACGACTCAAGCAGTGACTAAGTTTTTCTGTCTGCCTCCCCGAAGGCCTCGTCGATGCCTCTCGAGTCAGATGCTGCCACGTTTTTTGGCCAAATTATCTGCAGCATTCACCCTTTATTAGAGAACTGCTTTGTGCTGCAGCATCACAAGTTTGCTTCTCACCAACTCGTGTTTTTCTGGTTGAGCTAGTCGGTGCGGTGCGGTCACTTTTCTTCACGATATCGCGGCAGCCATTTCTGGAGCTCGTCCTATCTTTAGAACAGAAACCGTGCTGATAACAGAGCTTCCACAGCAGCTAAATACGCAGCTTATCCCACAACACACACGCACTAGTGTTACACGTGTAGGCTGTTTTTCCCCACATGCAAATAGCGAGCTGGTTTCGGGAGGCGATTCACTTTCAACATCATTTAGCTGCCTGACTGACCAGTGAGGCCACTGTGAGTGTGTTTGCCTCGGGACTGAATCGTCTGACTTATACAACTATGATGTGTCACCCATCTCACTCTGTGCAATAAAAGCAACAGCTGAGCGCATTCACTTCCTTTCAGCCTGATTTGTAACAGTGGAATTTTTCATTAATTAGCAATGCTGTCGCTATCTCAGCTGTTAATTAAGGTTTCTAAGTGGAAAAGCATAACTTTTCCCGACTGACGTTATAATTGTACAAAGCAGGTATTAAAATGGGTAAAATACAGAAAAATTTTTTTTCAAATGTCTGAATAATCCTTTTAGACACCATCGCGGCGAGCGTAGGGGCAATGCTCTACAGCCACAGGGAAGGTCATGCTCTCTTAGGAGGGATTACATCAAAACAGCCAAAGTGGACAAAGGGCGTATGATCTGCTGCATTTCCACAGCAGAGGCAGAGAGAATTTACCCTGTGAGGGAAAAACAGTGCTAGGACACTGCTAGCCTGATGCTAATGTGAGCGTCCTACATACCCATAACAAGCAGCTGCATTTTCTTGTTGCGGACACCAGGGGCCTTCTTCACTTTGCACTGGTAGGTGCCAGTGTCCGTTGACTTCACCGTTAGAACGTTGATTGAGGCGTCGCCATTCTTCGGATCGGGCGAATTGAAGTGGACCCGACCTTTGACGGGTGTGTCGTAGTTCTCGTAGGCTCTGTCGCCAGAGTACAAAATGATCTGTTTTGGAAATAAAGAAAAGGAAAGATTCACATTTAAACCAAAGAAAACATAAAAGTACTGCTAGAAAAAGAAAGTGAACAAAGCCGCTGAGACGAAAGTTGTTTACTTCCTGCAAGCATTGGCTTTGTTTACTGAACCAGCTGAAATGCACAGAAGCAATAAAGGACAGTCTCTTATCTCTGCGCTGCCCTTCAGCCTGCCAGCCTCTGCTGTTTTGCCCTTTCTGTGCGTAAGAAGAATGAAGGTGGAACAAACAAAGCCAGCACTGTGGAGCTAAATCAACACCTGCTGTGTCAACAAAGCTCCCAATTCTATCCAACCACTTCACCACACACACGCACACAACTGTCTGGGTCTTGAAAGCAGCAAGGAAATGCCTAGAAATAAAGGCCAGGTGGAGCTAATGAGAGGCTTTGTAGCTAGAAGTGGGCAGATAGTGGAGGGGGGAACAGAAACACACAGAAAAAGAACAGAGGCTACAAGAAACACAAACAATGAAAAGAATTTTCAGTCTCTTTCACAGACGCTGGCATATTCTACACATTTCCATGGAGACAGTCATCAGCAGGCTTTTCTGTGCCATGATCAACAGCAGACACAGCAATACCCCAGAGTGGAGACGAGCAGAGAGAAAGTTAACGTGGCAGGAGGAGAGGAGGAATAATGAACCAGAGGAAGCAGAGCACTGAAAGGAAGCACAAGGTTCAAAACAAAGGGAACGAGTCAGCGAGCTTCTAATGTGCCTACGCCGAGTCGCCCTGCCTCTCAATTCCCAACTGGACGCCTGGCTTCTCGAGACAGGCGGACTCACAGTGCCCGCTGTGTTCATCTTGCACGTATTAGCCATGTAAACAGGTAATTGTGGTAAAATTCCTCTTGGCTCTCAGGGGAGGAAAACCTATCCTTCTGACTTCACTGGGGATCACAACATCAGCAGCAATAACAGAGATGAGCGAGATGAGACCACGGTGGAGAGGAAATTAAATTGCCCCGAGCTCAGCCAGACAAGAGCTCTCACTTGGGCTCAACTACTTCACAGATGGGAGTGCTTATGCACATGCACACCTCCAGCTAAAATAATAAAGAAATAAACTGCACAATAACCTTGAGAATAATAAAAAAAAAAAAGATCATGAAACCATAAAGGGCAAATGACTAGACCTGCTGGAGAAGGACAGAAGTGCTGCATCTCACAACAGGTAGGCTGTGTAACGATGCAATCGCCAGCTGGCCTACCATTCAATGTGACTGAATGGTAGGCCGCTGCAGAGGTAAGAAGAGCTCTACTGGCCAGTTTCATGGAGCACACGATGAGATGACATCATCGTCATGTGATGCTGTTACTCGGGGAGTGAAAGAGGAAAAGCTGCAGCTCATTTGAGAGGCAAAGCACACAGCAGCAATACCTGTATTATCTAAACAACCTGCATAGCTGAAGGGGAGCACCCTTCTGTCTCTGCGCTCCCGCTGAGGCTGGTGACTCGGATGGCTCAACGTGCTGCCGCCGCCACCTTTCAGGGGACGAGCTCAAACCGATTCACAAGGTTAGCGCTCAATCGCTACCTGAAAATGTCCAACAAAACACGTCCATGAGCCTCTGAATAGAAACGATTCAACTTTCACCAAACATTGTCACATTTTTACACACAAATCCTTCAATATACAGAAATTCCCGTTTCAATAACGTCAACAAACAAAAGGCTCTGCTGTTACACTCAAAGATAAAGGAAGCAGTTTGTGTGACAGAGCTGTGTGCTCTTTCTCCTGCTGACATCAGGTTTCGCACTCGTTTTCTGTTGCTGTTGTTTTCACATTGGTGGTGAATACTCAGTCAGGGCACGCCCTCCCTTCAGCAGCTCTGTAGCCAGGCAATGAGAGCCAAATGCAAATGACTGATACTGTAGGCATGTCTGGCATCTCACACTGAGGCCTAACAAAGCAGGATGCATTAGCTATGCTTCACCACCCTGAAAAAGATCCTGACGATATGTAGGATGTGTCAAATAAAAGGCGCTGCCACTACATCGATGCTGAGAAAAGCTCAAACATAAAGCACATTAATGTGAACAAAAAGCTTCAAATGAGGTCACTGGCATATGCCACACATGCCATACAACCCCGGCCTCGTGTCCTGATCTTACAGACTAGTTCTCTATTTAAAAATATTATCTGACAGCAGCCTTTCCCTTTGTCTGGATTTCCACAGCTCAGGTGAGCAAAGGTTCTGAGCCTCTGGCTAAAAACTTTCATTGCTCCGACTGGCCCGGCAGCTTTGCTCTTAGCAGGTTGGCCTAATTCTATTGAACACTGTCACATATATTAAAAATGGCAATTTGGAGTTAACACGCCACTAATTACAAAGAATTTACTGTGCGCACGACTTCACGTTGGTTAACGGCTACACAAATCTGAGCGTGCGTATGTAGCGAGAAAAATCTGATAGGTCAAGGAGAACAAATATGTTCAGAGAGAGACGTCCGACTTGTCCAAATCCCTCCAAAGGTTTGGAAACATTAACACATGTGCACACTGGAGCCAGCGAAATGGCACGTAATAAAGACAATAAACTGTGGGATCAAAGGCTTTTTGGGGATATTTGATATATTTCTGCAGCTGTATTCAGACACAAGGAAGAGGCCAGTTCATACAAAAACGAGACATGCTGAAAGTGCTCGCAATGAGCTTTCATCATGACAATCACAAATATACTAGGAACGTGTATTTCCTCCCACACTCCAGCTAATGAGCCACAGCAAAAAGAAACAGAGTTAAAGGCAAAACTGTACAGACAGTCAGTTCTACCTGACTGAGAGGGGGGCTGGTTGGGACTGCAGACAGAAACAACAGTGGGTGGAGGACAGAGATGCCTAATGATGAGGCTGTGACCCATTTATAACATTTGGCTCACAAAAAAGCCATAGGACACAAGGGAAGGAGGAAAAAAAGGAGAGAGGGATGAAAAAGCTTTGTGACAGGTGGCAGAGCAGAGAGCCACGGGAGAGGACCGTCCCACAGTAGAAACCATCTCTAAAGGCTGTTTCAGGCACTCCGCTGGCTTCATCTGTTAAAGTGATGGCATTCTTTCATTCAGACATAGTTAATATTCCTCATGGCTTCACATTTAAACACTGAACGAGGCTGCCATTAAATGGAGGATCTCCACGTGCTGTCAGGGCTTCAACAGCTTCCCAAGCTCTTTTCAGAGGCCCAGAGACCGTCGTGAATTAAGGACAGCACACACATGTTTTCATTTTAAAACACTCACCACTTGGTCGTCTTTCTGGTTGTCAGACGCCACCAAGCTCCATTCAATATCCAGTGGTCCAGAATCTTCAGAAGCCAGAGTGAACTGGCAATCCAGCTTCACGCTCTGTCCGCTGGCCACCTCCGTGGGCGTAGACGCTGAAGATGATGTGATCTCTAGACCTGAGGTCAACCCTGGAAGCAAAGAACATTAATTAAAGTCACTAACGGCAACATATACAATAACACAAGGACAACTACGTTTGCAAGAGCTGTTAACTGTGAGCTTACTGACAGTTTTGGAGGTGACTTTATATTCTGTTTAACGTCATTTGAAAGACGGCCTAAAAATGAGAATAAAGCATGTTTTTCATAATTAGGACAGGAGTTTTTATTCTGAGACCAAAGAGCTTAGAGTCTGTGATAAGGGTGACTGCACGAAGCTTCAGTAAAGAGAGCAAGCCTTGTGCTAAAAACACTGCATCACAGCATAAAGGGTTTAAATTTACTGACAGAAAAACAAAAAAATATAAAACAGCAGAAATTATTTTCGCTTTTCTGTTATTTACAACTCATGTCATGTTTGTATCTCTCTCTCTCTATATATATATATATATATATATATATATATATATATATATATATATATATATATATATATATATATATATATATATATATATTTTTATTAGGGGTGCAGCGATACACAAAATTCACGGTTCGGTACTTTGGTGTCACGGTTCGATATTTTTTCGATACAAAAAATGTTCATGCTTTTTTAATTTGTCATTTATTAAAATTATAAATATATATTTTAACTCAAAAGTACAGTTTTTAAATTTAATGTTGCTGAAACAACAAAGGGATAAAATAATAAATCTATCTGATGGAGAAATCACTCATCTTTGGAAAAGAGAGTTTATTACAGAGAAATGGCTCTTTCAAAATAAAAGCTATACTATACGCTTCTTCTGGGCTATATTCTCAGCAGCATATTAAACATATCAGGTCCCCATGAGGAGAATCCTGTGCTAACGGCTGTCTAAATGACTCGGGTAAAGTTTGTAGCATGCCTGCTTGTTGTTTTTGTCTGCTTCCACTTGTCTTTGCACTGGGATGATGTCGGAGTAAATGTGCAGTCATATTCGTTGTGTTCCCACTAGTGCTGTCAGCGTTAATCTGAAATGACGTTAACGCCACAACACGGCAAATCTCCGTTAACGAGCTGCCGCGGATCGCCCCGTGCGTGGGGCTGGACGGCCAACACGTTAACGAGCTAACTGCGCTAACGCACTAGCTCCCACCCATGTAATTGAGCATTGCGTGGCACATCCAACATACTGTTTTACTTTAGTCCATGACGCGCTTACCTTCAGGGTCATACGTCACATGAAAACCAAAATAGTTCCAAACGCCAGATCTGAATGAGGGTGGGGGAGGTTCAATTTGCCATGTTGCAAGGAGAGCTTAACTTCTGTCTCGCTAGCTTGCCCTGCGCTCAGTGAATCTGCGTTCGACTACTCCGCCTAGGCTGCACTGTCGAGCGCAGATCCACTGAGCGCTCAACACAGACAGCATCGTCAGAAGGAAAGTTGATAAAATAAATTAAAAATTGTGTATTGTTCGATACATATGCGTACCGAACCGAAAGCACTGTATCGAACGGTTCAATATCGATACGAGTATCGTTGCACCCCTACTATATATATATATATATACACACTTTACATCTGCACAATGTAAAGCAAGACTAACACAGCAGATCGTAGCTTAGCTGAACGAATGGTGATAATAATAAAGACAAACTGAAGCAGCCTCTTAAGCATTTATTCTTAGAACAAATAAACATAATTTCCAGGGCGACATCATCTGGGTTAAGATTTTTTATTCAATAAGAGATTTAAGCTCCAGCAGGAGCACAGCCCATGGAGAATGGAGTTGTCACATGCATGTATTAAATGTATTAAAATCCTTCTGACAGCTTGCCACCGTCCAACCAACGAGCAGGGGGAGAACTTCTTTAAAAAAAAAAAAAATCTCAATATGTTGCTGCGAAAAAGTGCTTTAAATGTGTTACACTTAAAAATACTGCAAAATAGCATCAAACATATGTAACTAAATGTATCTGCTGGGTATTTCTGTCCATAGCGACATCTGCATCTCATTTTAGCTCCTTTCATATACTAACTGACAGATGGAGCGGACTAATCTGCAAACGTATTTGGTGGAACAGCAGCCAAACCTGGCAACTGTTTACACACATTAACAGCAAAAATTAAAATCAAAGGAAGGAAGAAAAATCAGCTTCCAAGGTGTAGATGTAGCAAACAAACAGTGTTGCAGTGCATCGTGTACCATAGAGGGTTACTACTACCACTACAATTCATTGTTTAACCTTCAAAGTATTCTGTTATCCAAACCAGCTGATCGCGGATGCCTAACCCCGACGTTTCAATGTCATCATACAGTAGGGTTAACCAGGATATCTGATGTGGCAATTCTAACATCGAGACAGCTCACTGCAGGGGAAATATGTTTTCCAGGCTCAAGGTAAAGAAAGCGTTAGCTACAAGTCCCCGTCCCTCAGTGGCTTCATGCCCCTGTGGCAGACGAAAGAATGAAACTTAAACACATACAGAGTGTGACAATCTGACTCCAACCCACTACTGCTGAAGCTCAGAGAATGTGAGCACTTGATATGATAGCACAAGCTCAGTTTTATTCCCATGGCCACCGGGGCTGCAGCTGGTTGTTTCGGCCCACAGATTTTGACAGATGCCCTTGATGGGAACGATCCACCGCCTTCAGCAGAAGCACGAGAAATGGGAAGCAAAATAGAGAAAAGCTAGATATGTGTCTGTCACTGTCAAAGCGGATACTCAGCCTGGCATCTGCATTAAGGAACGCCGTGTCGATTCATCAAACACTTCAAGAAGCTGCAGCACATTTTAAAGTTGCTTAGAGAGGAGAGAAAAAGAAAGTAATCAGCTGGAATGGTTTATCGCAGCGACTGCTTTCTCTGATGAGTAATGATGCACCTGTTGAATCGATGGCAGCTATCTGGAGCCTTGAGTAGCATTTGTTTCAATTACAGTGCAGCTAGAGGCCTTTTTCATTACGCACCACACAAATGAGAAAAAATGCCATTTCAGGATATTATACCTTCAACGGGCAGACACATTTGATTGCCTGTACACCTCAATGACAACATATTCTGTGATAGGCTACAGAATATGTTATGATAAAGAAAACACAGGTAGTGTATTCTTAATTCTTCATCACGCCCAACATGCAGACACAGCTTTCCCCCCAACGATGATATAAATCCATTTAATCCTGCTTCAGGAAGTATAAACTCAAGTAGAGGAAGTGCAATGCAAATAAGATAATCTGAGTATTCATAAGCCCTTTTCAGACATTAAATGTGTAACGTAACTAGCTTTAATGATCTGTTGAAGCGCCAGCATGTCATCCAAGCGTCTCTTCCATGTCACTGTTTTCCAAAGCTTCATTTAGACATAAAACAATGGAGAGAGCTGGGGTGTGCCCATGAGTTTTGCCATATTGCAATAGACTTGTTGGTCTAGTTGCCATGAGCAGCAGTGAGCTTTGAGCTTTTATTTCCTCCTGCTATTGTAGCTAAGAGCAGAGTCTGCGTATGTAGAAGCGGCGCCGCTCAGGTCGCCAGCAGAGATCTCTCGCGGGTAAATGACAGTTTTAGACTTAATGAAAGCAAAAAACAGACTCGATTTGATGTAAGAGGCAGCATGCAGGTGAGATTTCTACCTTTCTAAAAGTGACAGTGATGAATGTCACAAGTAGGGATGCAGCAGTTTACTGGCTTCACCTGTGTCTGATTAAAGCCGTGTTTCCGTGTACACACAACAGTGCAGCTCATGCACATACTCACGGCCGCATGCTAACATGTTGTTTGATGCGGCTCAAAAATGACAATACAAATTAGATCAAATCATGTGCTGAAAATAAAGCTCTGAAACATCTTTAAAATCAGATAATCTGCTACATCAGGACTTGTGAGTGCGACAGCACACAGCATATGGCATCACGTTAGCTGGGCCCCATCTTCTTTCAATCACTGACAAGAATCTGCCCCATACATAAAAACTTTAACTGAGCTGTGTGTGAAAAGATGTTTTCGGAGCCTTTAAGACCACAAATCAATAATATTTACCCACTGGGCGTATTAGAAATACACTAGGACATCTCAGTTGAGCTCATTGTTATGATTTCAACATTACCAACAGGAAAGAAAACGCCTTCTTATGTCACAAGACACACCACACTGTTTGTAGCTCACACAGTGTTGAGCAACATATACTGTATTCAGGATGTGAAACACCACAATCAGAACAGATATGATCTCACTGAGGTCAAAGTCTGCAGCGGTGCTGCATACAATCATCAGCTTATATAGGATGAGCTTCAGTGTTTATTAAGAGAAATAGCAGCAGAGCAAAAGTAAACAGGCCTTCTTCCCTGAGGGTAATATAATCGAGTGATAAGGAAGGCCATCATTAAAGTCCAAGGAAAACTATGAAAAATGGGCTGGTTGTAAACGCAGTCATGCAAAGACTCCAGCCACAGATTTATTTCCTTGAGCTCAGAGTCTGCTATTGTAGTAAGATGCGTGCTGTGTGTGCATGTAGGAGGAGAGCTGAGCAATGAGGGAGTGCATGCTGGCTAATTAAAGTCTATCCTAATAACTATTCGTGGCTGTCTGCGTCTCTGTGAGCGACTCAGTCTGACGCAGCACACCCAGCATGGTTACTGGGAGACCAGGAATGAATGAGCAGAAGGAATTTAGGGTGTCAGCGTGCTCCACCCTGTACCCCCCAACTACCACTATCTCACTCACTCATCCCCCTCTCTGTCCCTCCCAGCCTCTGTCTCCAACACACCCGTAATTGTAAAGTGCCAGTCCCACAGGCCTCCAACTCTCCACAGTCCTGCTGATTGTAACCCCCCCCCCCCTCACCGCCACCTTTGTCAGCATACAATGAGGAGCGAATCCTGTCTCCTGGCAACCAATCCCTCCGAGAAGGTTGCCGTGGTGCTTAAAAGACTGCATGGGAGGAAGCGAGGGGGAAAGTGGGCGAGTCAGCGAGTGTGGTAAAGAGAGGTAGAAAGAGGTTAAGTAGGAGGACACGGCAGGAAGATTCATAAAAAGAAGTTGATGTTACTTCAGCATTTGAAAGTGTTTATGTGGCTCGAACTGACTCAGACATCCACGTGGTTTCATTACAAAGTAACAGTGCAGACACCGGCTCATAGTACAGACTTCAATCAGTTTGCCAGGCCATACGGCGCTTCCTCATTCACCCACTCGCTAACTCAACATTAGCAGCTGTCCATCAGTGTCCCCTTTAACAGGAGGAGTCTCGGACTCTGTACTCTTCATCTCTACAAACACGTCTCTGCTTATGATTACACCGAGTCTACAGGCAAAAGACAAGACAAGCTTTCTAGACTACCCAATACTATTCCCAGTAGTACATCAGACCCTTCGGCTCCCTTTAATGTTGAACTCTGTAAACACTCTGGTCTGAGCTAATAGGAAGATGTTCTTTTTTTTTTTTTAAACAGCATGCTTCTCATTAGTGTGATAATAAAATAAAACGATAAAGCAGGTTTTAGGATGGGCCCATCGTGTGATGGAAATGTTGCTATCATGTAAGTGTGGAGTGTCTCTTGGATTCTCAGCAGAACAGCAGCTTACTTCACATCCAGTTTTTAAATGGACTTCACCACCCAATGTGTGACAATCACAAAGTCCTTCGACCTGAAGTAGCTCAGTATATATTTGAATAGACTGATAAAGCGGTTTTCTACTCTACTTGAATTCAATTCAATTTTAATTATACAGCACTGAATCACAACAGCAGTCGCCTCAAGGAGCTTTATATTGTAAGGTAGACCCTACAATAATACATACAGAGAAAAACCCAACAATCAAATGATCCCCTATGATCGAGCTCTCAGGCGACAGTGGGAAGGAAAAACTCCCTTTTAACAGGAAGAAACCTCCAGCAGAACACTCAACACTCACTCATTTGAGCACTCAAAGCGCTTTCTTACTACAACCCCAATTCACCCACCCGACTTGGGGTTCAGTATCTTCCCCGGGGATACTTCTAAATGCAGATTAGAGGAGCAGGGATTGAACCGCAAAACTTCCGATTAGCAGACGACCCACAGCTGTAACCTCTCACCAACGCCGTGACTCAGGACTGTGAATGTATCCCCGAATGATATACTTTCAGACTCAAATGCACAAAAGAAATGAAAGACATGTTTTTAAAGAAATGGAAAAAGGTTGATTTTTAATATTTACACATTTCAACTTAATTTCTCTATTTTAAACTATATAATTCAAGATAATTATAAGATAATAAATCTCAGCAATGTCCACTACTAACCTAATCTGAAGTCAGAACAGATTAGCTTCTCATGTGCATAATTTCAAAGCATGGCTATCACTTTTATAGTTTTTTCTTTCTTCCCCTCTTCTAGACAACATGTGGTGCAAAGAGCAGCTCCGCCATTTGCTAAGCTAACATCTCCTGACCCAAACTAAAGACCCTCAGTCTTGGCACAGGTCAGAGTGCACCATAAGCTTCTTGTGAAGTCTGAGAGATAAAGGCAGCAACTATTTCAGTCACTTGACGAAACAACAGCTACAAATAAAGCCTGGCTAGACGAAGGAGGTGAATGACGCTGCAGTGAGATTTACTTTCTTTAAGGTTTGCATATCCTTAATGCAGTTACACTATCATTTGGTTTGACGTAAGCTTAAAGTGTTTTGATATTTCAATCAAGTCTGATGTATTGCAGCCTGCTGCTAAAACACACGTATAAGAGTGCATGGCAGAGGAAACAATCTGACAAACAAGACATGCATGTATGAATTTACATTTCTTCCTCATAAGCAGCACTGTGGGTGGAATATGTTGAGCTCACTGGAAACCACAAAAACAAACATTAAAACAATCTTAAAAAGTATTATTTCCAACCGAGTGAAAGGAAAATAATCTCATGCGCAAGAACAAACAAACAGCGGCGACAGAGCTTTTGAAAAACGTGGCACATTTTTCCAGCGAGGCAATGACGGTGGGATGAACATTAGCAATTCATTACAGTACATTTGCAGTCTGTGGGGCTCTGGAATGAGCACATTAAACCACACAGACACTCTACCCATCATAAACAGGCAAGCCGATCCCCTGTGACAATGCTGAAGAACATCAATTATGTTGGGAATGGCAGAGGATAACTTCATAACTTGGTTGCAGCTCAAAAAAGGCGGCTCTGAATGCTCGCCCTAGTATTCCCGCTGGAGCTATTCAATTTGAAGCAATGTGGGTGCCCTGAGAGCGAGCTTGGCAGGAGTTTATGTAGTGTTGCAGAGGGCTGGGACTGTTGAACCATACTGATTGTGCTGTAATGCAGCCTGAAAGCTCCACTTGCCACACAGAGTAGGCATCAATCCCCATTGCGGAAGACCTAAAGGCTGTTTTGACATAATTGGACATTAAATGATGAAGGGGTGACGAATGACAGGCACTTTACTCAGTCGTCTGACAGCTTTTACACAAGCCTATGGGGGATGCGGTTAATACAGTATCTGTGAAGCTTCCATTTGCTGACCCGTCTATGCGCATTTAATGTGGCGCTAATTCTTAATTACTGCAATTATAAAAGCGAGGCTGACCAACAATCCTGGTATTTTATGACATCACTCAACCGGTCAAAACAGATTAAGGATGATGATTTTATTTTTCACGTACATTTAAGTAGGGGTGGGCGATATAAACGATATACGATAGAAACGATATAAATTTGGCCAACGATAGAGATTTTGACTATTTCGCTCTATCGCGATAGCGCATTTTGATGATGTCATCAAGCTGCGCCTGTTTTGGTCGAAAGCATCGCAGCGGCTACAACCATTATCATCTGCAAATTATACCGGGCGACAGTCATAGCAAAGAGATGAAGCACTTTTGAAATATGGGGAAAGCCAAAAACTGCGCTTCCTCCACTTCCGTAACACTGATTCATTAATGTTGAATTCTCTGCAGCTGCTCTATTCCCATGTAGTTGCAGTATATTAATAACTAACCTCGTATTGTGGATGAATAATCTCAGTTGTTCTCCTGACTGAAGTTTGGCCCGTGTATAGCATCCTGCTATGCGATTGCATTTGTCCCCAACCACCAGAATCCCTCACGTTAACTTTTATCGAGTGGAAGAAAAGTTGGCGTTCATCCTCCAGCTTCACTGTGCTAATGTTATGCTAACATAGCTGTGTCGCTAACAATCACGTAGCACAACATTATATACCAGGTAGTCCAACTTCAGTAACCCTGCAAACGCCACTGCTGTTTAGTTTTCGGTCTTCATTTATGTTGGAAGTGGTAGCAGAGCTGAACGTTTGAATTAGTTTCAAAAATCTCTCAGTCAGAACATGGTATGTCATGTTTAGGTGGAAACTAGCGAGCTAACTTCCTGTTAACTTCTAACTCCGTTACATTTAATAAATTCTGTTTTCATGGATGCCTGGATGTTAAACTTAATTGTTACACCTGATAAAGCAGCAACGCTGATCATTTTATTAAAGATGAAAGAATTTAGACAGTTTTTAACTGTCAGTGTTCGTTTGATTTGGGACCTGAAGCGGACGGAGTTTTGGACCCAGATTACTCCGCGAAGCTCCTCACTACGGCAGCCGTAATGCTCTGACAATCCATCAAAACATTTTTTAACAGATTTCTGCACACCAAAATCGGTTCGAGGTCAGTAAGCACAACCAGAATTCATACATAAGGCACACTCTCGATTTTTGAGAAAATTAAAGGATTTTAAGTGTGCCTTATAGTGTGGAAAATACGTTATACAGAAGAAAAGAATATATCGCGATATATATCGTTACCGCACGTGCTTCAAATTATATCGCGATATGGATTTTAGGCCATATCGCCCAGCCCTACATTTAAGTTCATTTGGACTCTCACCATTACCGATGTTAAATTACTGAGGGAATAAAGGAACCATGGGAAGGAAGCAACAAAAGAAGAAAGGGACCACAAAGGACAATTTCCGTTAGCTCTGTCCTTAATAGACAATTAAGGTGTCATCACAGGCTTGGAACCACTCATAGAATTCCTAAGCATGTGTGGACACCAAAATCCCCTTTCCAAAGTTCAGGATGGGGGATTTTCTTAACTCTCTGCAATCCTGAACTGCTGTAAAGCTACATGCGAAGCTTTAAAAGCAATACTGGCCCATTCCAAATCCCCTCCTCCCTACACCCCATGTGAGAAGAGAGCAAATTAACTCAAGCACTCTGAAGAGTCAGATAACAGTGCCCATCATTTCCACCATCTCTGAGACCTGTAGAAACAGACTCAGGCACATACAGGGACACACATAAAAGGCCTGTGTCCTTCAGGATTTGTCGAAGCCCAGTGACAGAGTGAGGTGGTGACAATGTGGGGCCTGGCTATGCCATAAAGCTGATAGGCAATACGCCAGTCCAAGGAGCAGCACACAGATAACCCACTGATAACATCCTCGTGGGAAACATTAACAAATGTGCCAGAGTAGCCATGTGAGGAGGAAAGTAAAACATTAAAGAGGCAAAACACGGTGGAGCTAAATAATAAAAGCTGCTTCAAGCGCATTTGGTGGGTCTTGGTATAAAAAAAAAACAAAATAAAAACCCTTCACCTGGATGCAAACAGCAGGAACGCTTTTTCCGAGTTGCAGAAGCCAGAGGGATAATTACAAAATCATGTACCACTAATTTTGCAAGGGGCAAAAAAACAATCTCTGCAAGCAATTAGTTAACACATGAAAGCATTTTGCATGACTTGAGAAAGGGTGCAAAACAGAAATATGCCTCATGACAGCACACGCGCATTCATGCGTCTCTGCTGACATTTACTTCCCATTAGTGGAGGAAGAGATGCCGTGGATCAGCTAAAGGATTTAAATCAATCATCAGCCCGTGGTTAATGATGGTATGTGTGTCAGGTACGTGTTGCTAAACAACAACATCAAACCTGCATCTGCTGCACGTGTTAAAATATGCGTCGTTTGTCTACTGTACAGCCCGAATACAAATATGGCCGCAGTGTTTCATTGATTTTCACAATACTCTTTACTGACACATTCAGTTAAGGAGAAGAATGTGAAGCAAAACCTTTTTAATGCAATACATAACAAATGAGGGTTGGGTGAGGCTGCTGGGGGAAAAACGCCAATGTTTATAGAAGGGAGGTATTTGTCTTCTAAGCTTCCAGCAGCTTACTATGAACAACAAAATGAAAACCACATGTCTCAGTGGGATATACTGATGGGGTGTCTCTCTCCTGACACAGGAGTTTCTATGAATGCGAGCGGGGGACGGCCATGCTGCTGCCTATTCGACCCCCTAAACAAATAAAATGTCTGATAGAGACCAGGCCTCTGCCGGCACCCCCGCCTTTGTCCGGGCCCCAGGGCACAAAGCCAGCTGCGATCAGGAGGCAGCGCTGCTGATCAAACACTGAGACACAATCGCAGCAGAGTGCAACTACTACATTCAGACTGTTGATGGGCAGACAGGTTTAAAAGCCAATTCAGATTCGATGGCTTATAGAACACGCAAACGAGCACTTGCAATGCAGAAAACGACGAAAATATGCGCGTGAACGAAACAAAGGTTTTCTCATGGGTGTGATTCATTATGTGAGAGAGGTGAACACTCAAGAAGTCAGCTTAAAGCAACAGAGCGTGAACATCGCGCTAGAACATTTCTCCCGAAACACTGAGCTAAATTAGGGATTACAACCAGCCTGCTTTCACAATCATTAGTGATGGAATTCCACCAAAAAACTCCAGGTGGGAAAATTCAGAGATCAGCAGTTTCATCGCTCAGTGGGAGTAATGACAAAGAGTAAGAAGAATTTCAGTCTGACTTGCGTTTCTGTGCGATAAGAAAATATTTCCTCATTCTTCTGAGAGCAATTCCCACCGTACCGGCTTCAATGCAGAGATGCTGTTTTTGCTCAACTCAAAGCTGCTTGGATAAATCAGCCACACATAAACAACATGTACGTTAAGTAAAGACCTACTGAGACTTAAAGACTCCTACGGCGCACTGCCAAACCATTAAAAGGATTAAGGTGTCGGTCCAGACTGCAGACGGTGCAGAAACGGCTAAAAAACAACAAGAATTCAAACAGAAATGACTTCAAATGAATTCCTGGATTCCTCCCTTGTTCATCCAAGGAGGAGTGCAGCATGTTTTAAAACTTTAAATCTGACCACAGTCTCCTCAGAAAGCTGATATACCAGCGATGTAAAAGACCAGAATTTCAGCTGACATTTTGATTGCATCAAGTTTGTCCTCTGCTATGTTAGATTAAAGTATCGAGTTATTTTCAGCGTAGCGCAGAGAAACGTATGGCTGTTTCTGGAGGCTGTCATTGGGTACGCTCATGCCATTTCCTCCAGGTTCTGGTCTAAAATTAGGTCTCCTGCCTGAAGGACATTACACGATGGTGGTCTTCTGGACACTGAACAAGTACACAGTTTCAAATGTGTTGCATATCCAGCCCAGACTGGGCTGTTAACAGGCAACGGGGCCAACTGCAGGGTAATCTATTCAAAGCATATTTGATTGGTGTTGAAAGTTGCCCGAGGACTCCGGCGAAAAAGGCACATGAAAAAAAGTACTTTGTAATAACTGCTAAAACATCAATTCCTTTTCAAATGCAGTTTTAACTTCCCTTCTGACTAAACCCTCTCATCCTGTCCAAAGCAGCCCTGACCAGGCAGAATGAGGTCTTTGTGAAAGTGTAACAACACAGACAGTCCCTTCCTGTCCTCTGTGTGGGGGAAACTGCGCTGCAGGACATCCAGATAAGGCTGCTGTTAAAAGATAAGACAGATAATCCTCCTTCTTTTCTCAGTTTTTGCTCAGCGCAGGAAATAAACACAGACCTGATACTTCAATGCTGTAGTGTCTTCTTCAGTGTGAGGTTTTGAAGGCAGGTGTAGTCGAGGCACCTGAGTGGTGGGCCCTGTAGGAAGCTGCAGGCAAACACTGTCAGTTGTTACAGCTTAACCACGACTGCTGGGTTTATTCATGCCCAGAGCTCACACTCTCAGCCTCGACATGAGGAGAGAGCTCCAAACGACCGCTCCTGTTGACATACATCGTTCAGTGACAGGACACAACTGGGAATGTTAAAAATAACTCACAGCACTAGTTCAGTGATCCAGTACAAAAGAGGAAAGCCTACAAATGTTGTTATGACATAGCATGAAGACATTTACTCTCCATGTTGAGTTCTTTACGCAAGCGTGAGATAACCCCGTCAAACTCAAAGAGAAGCAGAGAGTCTGGACAGTCGAGATAAACCCATTAAAAGAAGCAGAGCTCAGATTTGAGCACATCTAATATTCCAGGAGGAACGCTACGAGCTGCAGTTATGTAATTTGGCAGCTAATTAGAAATAAAATAAATAGAAACTTCTTTAGAAAACATCAGGCACATTTTCTATCAATATTTGTTGAGCCCACATTAAACTGGACTTCACAGCATGAAGCAGAGACTGCACACACCTCTCTTATCTCTGCAAAATTACAATGAAAAAGCAACAAATAAATTAACATACGTTATTTGTAACAAATGCTGTATTTCTGCTTCTAATTTACTGTAATATTCTCCACCCAGAGGGGTTTGAAAAAGAGAAGACAACTGACTCAAAGCTGGAATCCTCGGGAATTCACTTCATTTTGATTTGGGAACAGCTGCATTTTCCTTGATAACTGTAAGAACTTTTTGGGTATTTTTTTTTAAACAAAGGAACATTTACTGTCATTTGTCCAAAATAAAGCAACTCAGTGGTATAATATAAAATGAGAGGAATGGGTTAGCATCTTTTACCCCGGGGAATGCAAGAATGTTTTATATTCTTAATGAGCGAGTCTTGTCTGTCTCAATCTGTTTATTTTGTGCAGAAGTAGATGTTCCTTTTATCTGAGCTGGAAGCAGAAAGCCTGGGCTAACACTGAAAGTTGATAACAACCACTCATCATCTCTGGCTGGAGTTTAGCTTTTGATAAGCCAGCTGATGCAAAGAAAGCCTGGCTTTGTCGAACGCGCTCCACAGTGCACCCCTCAGGTATGTTTCTTTACAGTGCTATTTTTAATAAACAAGTCATTAAACACGCCAAATCACGTGCCGACAGCCCACAGGTCACTGTGGTTGTTTCTTAACTTTCCATCACCCGCTTTAAAAACATGAATGGAATTTTGTTGCACATTCCTGATTTCCATTTGCAGCGATTGCTAACCAAGTGCAGTGTGTCCCACACATATACTCAGGTATATTTTCCACCATATCTTCATTTTTCTCTTGCATGGATGATTTACTAGTTGTCTTATTTTAAAAGGTCAGTTGTTGATAAGAAACTAAGGAGTACAGCATCTCAAAGTTTTTGTTTTCATTTCCAAGTTGTAACTGTTTCCATGTCTCTGACTTGTGTGGAAAAAGGGGAAAAAATGCTACAAACAACCTTCCACCTGCAGAAGATTTGTCAAGGTCAGCTCAGTGTGTAGTGAGTGCAGCAGAGTGTTTCCGCCTGAAACCTGCCTCAGAAGCAAACTCCCCGACTCCCCTAATGACATCTAAAGAGGTCTGAACCCTGAGTAGACTGTACTTGCAGCCAAACACTGCTTATAAGGGCATCTCGAACAGGCTTACAGCTACAGTAGATTATGTCAGTGAAGGACAACCTACACAATTGTTTACCTACCTTGGTGTGGAAAAGTTTAAACTAGCAAACTGTAGAAGTTTTCTGGTACAAGCAAAGCTCTACAGTTCAGACACATCCATCTGGGAGGCCCAGCTGGGCAGCGATGTATAAGGAAACACACCTAACACAAGTATGAGTTTTCCTTGCTGGATCGATGTCCGACAGCTTCAGAGCTGTAAGGAACCAACGTGGGCTGAACACCATAGGGACTGCTGTCTAAAGGCTGTATTAGTTGACAAAATGTAGGGTGACATTGAAGGCAGACAGAGGATCTTTTTTATGTGTTCACAGGTCATTAATCTACAGGTCTAGCTGCTGAGTTGTGTTATAGCTTCAGCTGTCATTTATAAATCTTGTCTCAAATGAAATAAATGTAGAGGTGATGCTCCCCTGCCACTTTTTAAAGGAGCTGGGTGCCGTGTGTGCCGGTGTGACTGGAGATTTGGTGATGGGTCTTTTCTTCTTGCAATTATCAGCCACTCATAGCAGGCCAGCCAGCTACGCACCTCTGCATGTGCCTATGAATTATACATGGTCTCCATTAAGACACTTAACAGCTGGTTTCTCAGGAACTTACCAGCAACAACTGCAGCCGGGCTGCCCCTTTGTGACTGCTTATTAAAACAGCAGCATTTAATTAAGGTTGTGCAGTAATGTGAGTTCTGACCATCATAAACCAGCCAGTCACAGAGCCAATGTCAGTTCAGTCTCATCTCTCCAGAGGGAAGCTGGGCAAGCTGTCGATTTCCTGGCATGGCGGTAAGATGCAACGCAGGAATTAAATGTCTGTTGTGGCTCGCTGACCTTGCTGTGGTTTGGACACTTAGCCTTTTCTATTCCAACTGTAACAGATGTCCTGGTCATCATACCTATACATCTAACAAAGAGCCAGAAGTAATGACTTGAGAGGAAGAAGAGGTTGAGCAGACAGTTTTATTGAATATTACTGGGAGAGAGAGGAGATGGCAGACAGCCACACTCGTTCTGGACACCTGGTTATAAAACCATAGCAAGCAAATGAATGTCATTTAAATGTGATGAAGACCTGTTGAATTCATAAAACAATCACAACATTCACAACTTCCCTACCGTAACAGAAACACACCAGTTGAAACCAGCCCTCTTTTCCTTTATATAACACAATACCCCTCGAGATAAAGAAAAGGTCAATCACACCTACATGAGAAGATCAAACAGGGAATGACTGCATTATCATTATCTGATCCTTATCCAAAGATGAACTCGATTAGTCTGATCTAATATTAATTATCTCTTCAACCCAAACATTACATCCATCCATCTTCTTCCGCTTATCCAGGGCTGGGTCACGGGGGCAGCAGCCTAAGCAGAGAAGCCCAGACCTCCCTCTCCCCAGCTCCTCCTCCAGCTTGTCCGGGGAACACCAAGGCGTTCCCAGGCCAGCCGAGAGATATAATCTCTGCTGGGTCTGAAGGGGTGACGTTCATTTGATGCCATAAAACGTGTCCTGATATTTAAAGCTACATTTAATACTTGGCCTCTTTAGAGATTCTGACATTTTTCATTACAGTCTTTGGCTTCGGTTTAGCACCAGCTCGATAATGAGGCAACGAATGTCACAACAAATTGGATTTATTTCCTGGATCTAATTCTGTGCCTCTTTGTATCAATTCTCCTTTAACGCTCATAACAAGATTGGGACTTTGTCATAAAATTTCACCACACGACTGCTTCAATATTATTCACAAATGTCAAATACAAGCCATCGCAGCACTGTAAAAACTGCTTCGATCAGGATAACACGCATTTGCTTTTATTACAAATCAATTTTTTCCATGGACTGGAGTTATTAGCATAAGTATATAATTTGACAAGATGATTAAATGCCAGACAAAGACACACTTGAAAATCAGCACCACAGGGAGCAAAAAAAAGTGGGAGCAAATGAAGAAAGAGGCTCTCTCCAGACACCACTTATTTGCCTTTTTCACCGTACCTGCAGCTGGCAATGCGTAATGTTTTTCAATGAGACGAGGTGCTAAAAATGGCTCCTTCAACAGCTGCTTCACCCCCTCTCCCACCTCTCAAAAATCACCCCACCTTCTGCCTATGGAGCTTTTTTCCTGAGCCATAATATTTTTCAAGATTAGACACACAATTAACTCTAATGTTCTTAGAGGAGAAGAGGGGGAGGGCAACGCTGCTGGAGGACAAAATATAATCATCGCCCCACAACTCAGCTCTGTGTAAGACAATGCCTGCACATTAGCTGATAATAATGTGACATACACAAAACAATACACAATGTTAATCTCTGAAATGATACATCTACTGTAAACCACAGCTGAGGAGGAAAATGTATCGCAATTTCCAAGTCTGCTTTACAAGATAAGGAGACTTTTTTAATATATAGTAGTACACCACAATAGGCCTGTTTTTTTACCACCGCACAACAGAATCTGTCAGAGGTTCAAGCACACGTAGAGTCGAGCTGACATCTACCTAGCAAGCAAGCTGGAACAAGCTGCACACCACTACCTGCAGCACCCTGGGGGTCTGTCTGCCACACTGTGTACCCTCAATGAGACGTCTAGCTCAAAGTGTTATGCAAAAACAAAAAGGATATGAACCTGTAATGTGGGGAGAAAAATGGGACTAGTGCTTTCGGTCGTGGATGGTCTCTACAGGCAATTCCATCCTTTTGGAACAATAAAGCAAAAGATGCATGAAATTCAATAGAAAATTAGAAACAACTTAAAAACCTTTAAGGGTGGAAAACTCTTTATTTAACAGCGGGTAACTCTTCAGGCTTGATTTATTAGTTATTTGTATTTAAATGCTACACTAGTTATTATATAATTGCATTTGTTTATATAATATTGCCCCCCCTTCCCTAGAAATGATTATACAGAAATCCTTCAAGTCTCCTTCACTGCTTGCTGCGCTGTAGCGTCTTTGCGTCGGTGCAATTTATCTACAGAAAAATTGTATTCTGGACGTGTTCATTTGAGATACGAGGCACATGAAAACCCTTATTATCGTCTCAGCGAACATCTTTTTTGTCACAGAGCCCATTATTCCTCATTAGGAGCACCGGGCCTTGTTTGCACCCCAAAGCTGGGCATTGAGCAGCAAAGTCATAAATGTGCTTTAAGGGTTATCCCCCTAACGGTGCGACACGGCGATGATGACTGATGGACTCGGAGCGGAGAGTATCGGCACTACTGTGACCTTGTTTTAACTAACAGGTTACATGGACAGCAAGAGGCTGTGTGCTGACAACAGGTAGACACAAAGGGCAGACAATGATATTTCAAACGGTGCAACGAGCCAAAAGACTTTCTAAAGACTCCAGGGATCATGACAGGACGTGGAAATTTAACTACTCAGGAAATGCACTTGGGCCAGATGAATAAAGATATCATTTTACTCCAAAGAAGTTTTAATGAACAGAAATATATACAGAGTGTAAAAGTGAAACCACGGCCCTGCTGATTTAATTTTGGCCCAATTTTTATTTATATTTTTCTTCTAAGAGATGCACTCACACTAAAAGATTAAAGAAGACCAATTTCAGAATCAGCATACTTTATTAATCCCTAAGGACATTATGTGGGTTACAGTTGCTCCAGTACAGTAACAGACTAGACCAGGGGTCCCCAACCCCAGCCCACGAGGGCCGGTGTCCTGCAGGTTTTAGACGTGTCCTTGATCGAACACAGCTGATTTAAATGGATAAATGACCTCAACATGTCCTGAAGTTCTCCAGAGGCCTGATAATGAACTAATCATGTGATTCAGGTGTGTTGACCCAGGGTGAGATCTAAAACCTGCAGGACACCGGCCCTCACGGACTGGGATTAGGGACCCCTGGACTAGACTAGACAATATGTTACAGATTTAATAATAATTCATAATAAATATCAAAGATTGACAGAGGTGATTATAAATAAATATCAAGAATGTCGACAGCAACATTACTGAGTAGAAACGAGCGCGTGCAAAAAGGCTGTAACTATTCCAGTGTTTACAGTGTGTTAGATGGAGGAGTTGTACAGGGAGGGGGCCGCGGGCAGGAATGACTTCCTGTGTCGTTCAGTGGTGCATTATGGGTAATCTCAGTCTCTTACTAAGCGTGCTCCTGTGATTGGCCAGCATGTCATTGAGTGAGTGGGAGGTATTGTCCAACATTGTCTTTATCTTGGACATTTTACTTTGCTGCATTGCTATAGTTAGTGCCATGAATTGATCGGTGATTCATAGGTCCAGCTAACTTGCTGTAAAAATGAGAGCATCCCACATAAGGCAAAGAAACTGCACTAAAACATTTGCTAATGTTATAAGTCTGAGACAAACGTCAGCATCCACATGCTCGTCTCATCTCATGGAGTTAATTAGCGCTGACATTTGAAGTATTCAGGTTTAGCCAAGCTTGGATCATTCGATTACTTGCCCTCTCTCCAATCATCCTTAGCCTTCAAACCCCTATGCTTTATTTATAACATGTATACAATTCATTGCAGTTTTTTCTAGTGGATCAAAGAGCTTACAGGGTACGCAACGTTACAATTTACTGAGCAAAAATATTAAACATTCACCCTCAGCTTTTCAAATGAATTTAGCTGAACAACATAGTCTAGCAAATCAATTATTGGACAATGAATAATGCAGCTGATGATGCCATGTCAACACTGACACGCCAAAGTGTTATAGAAGCTGGACAGAGGCTACACAAGATGACGATGATCGGTCAGTGTAATACTGACTTTATGACCAAGGGTTCAAGATAAACCTTGCCAATATATCTTCCTACAAGAATGCTTTGGCAGCAGCCCCAGAATGCAGCTTCACTCTCAACCCTGTGAAAAAGCAATGAGCTCTGAATACAAAGTGCTCTCACACCCATTAACAGGACTCTCAAACAGGCACCACTATTAATCATTTTCATTTATTCTCTAGCCGGCAATAATTTGTTCATTTAATAATTCAGATATGAAATGGAAGCTAGAAGAGAGGTAATGTGGCGAGGTAAAGGTGGGCTCAGTATTTCACACTTCTACGTAGGTGAGCGGGAGCCTGCACAGGGCTGGCATGCTAAAATATTAACGTGTGGGCTGTGAATATTCATGCGCGGCCATCCCCATCGTGAGATTGTGGAGGACACACCAGTGTCCCTGGAGTGTAATCCGATTCTACGTGCCCCTGCTTCATTTCCAAGGACAAGGGGCTTTGGGTGGGGAAGGCGCTCGGCTGAATAGAAAACGGCGACTGCAACACGTTTCAGCCAATGGGAGGCAGGGAGTGGCGTTAGACTGATGGGTCACGACGAGTTTGACCTCCAGTCATTACTGTCTGTGTGAGCTGATAATGGATCAGGTTGTGCTGCCATTGTCATAGCTTTACGTAAAAGTGACAACAGATATTATCCTAATAACAGTGAACGTTTCAAGACATTTAGATGAATCTGAAATAGGAGTTTCGATCTGCTATAAAAGAGGATCCATATACAGAAGAGGGAGGCTGGATTTAGAGACACACACACACACACACACACACACACACACACACACACACACACACACACACACACACACACACACACACACACACACACGTACTCCCTGTGTCTGTTTTCAAAAGGTAACCAAGCAACCAGGCTCTTGTCACGGCCTTTGGTTATAGGCTTATCAGGTAACTCCCTTCTGTGCCCGTCCCGCTCACATTTTTACAAGGTTGCTTTGTGCTTTATTTTGTTTTATGGCAGTGGCCTCACTCTTGACCCAAACAAGAGTAAAGCCAAGCAAGCAAGGCAAGCAAGGAGTGGAGGGGGTTGAGAGAGCACCAGGGAAGCCTTCTAATACCTTTCCTGGAAGAATGACTACTCGGACCATGTGAGACATGCAGAGTGTAGACTGCCAAATCCAAATCAACAGGTTATGTAACCAAAGCAAATAAATGACACACATGTCAGAGACAGCTAAGGACACTGTTTTCACCCATGAGAAAAACTGTTTCCCTGATGAGCTAAGAAACAAGCTATTTTCTTCTCTGCAGCATTGACACTAATGGCTTATTTCCAACTGCAACCAGCCAATCAGTGAGCCAATCTCCCCGAGCGCCATCGTTTATTTTTATTTATTTTCTAAATACTGTTTTCCTTCCATTTCCTTCCTTCAGTCATGAGAATTAGGAGAGTATTAAACTGTAGTTTATGCACCAAGACTGAGTATGTGCTAGCGCACCTGTCTAAAGTACAGTACACAGCATCAGCTCCTGTTCAATCCATGACTTCATTTATTCTAAATAAATGATGAAGGTATTGCTGTTCTGCTGTATGTCCAAATGTGTCCAACTCACACGGCTTATGGATAGAGCACGCTGTTACCTGGTGCTGCAGGAACAGGATAAACACACAAGACCCCGAGAAACAGCTGGCAGCCACAAACTAAACTCCAGGACACTGATAACATCATTCCTCCTCAGACTTATTCGTCTGATCTGTCACAGAGATGTAAATGGAAAACCTCACACACATGAAAGGCTTATGGTGATTTTAGAGATGTGATTGGAGCTCCACTGGGTGCTAACGGCATGCAAACTGTGTCTTCGGTATGAAACCTCCGAGCCTCGCAACACTTAGCGTTTCAAATATAATTGTTATCTTATCCTGTGATTTACCCATGAGTATTTCTCATTTGTACTTAATTCTTACAAACACTTTGCATTAAATCATTTTAAGATCTCATGGCTGAAGCACAGTATGACACGTGCTTATATTATACATAGTAGCAAACCCATGCGTACTTTAAATATGTACAAATTCGTCTCGGAGGAGATGGGGAACATACAAACATACATTCATTCATTCCTACCATTACACCAACAGACAGAAACAGGCACAGACAACACTAAGAGATTAATGGTGATTTCTGCATAAATCCAAAATACAAACACACTTCAGAAAACCGTCTGGAGTGCCGTCTGCCAAACAAACCAATGCTGCTTACTTTGTAGTGCACACTGCAAAAAATATTTATGTTTGCTACAGGGAACACATTCAATTTAAGCTTGTGCGTGTCAGGAATTAGAGACACACACTGTTGTTGTTTTGTCACTTTTGAATATGGCAATATATCAACATAATAACTGGAATTTTAACTATTTCCAGTTAAATTGTTTTAATGTGGTTCATTCTGAAAACAAACCAGTGGGTGATACCAGAGACATGGTAACATGTATCTCTGTCACTTTATGCAGAAACGTCTAAAGCACTTGCTTGTACCAACACCAACTACAACAGCCAACCTTGTACATCTTAATTAGAATCACTCCCCATGCTCGTCACCGACATCGCCTAGGTTTGGTGGACAAAGTTGTGATCAGAATGTAAAAAGTGCATCTTCAGTTCGGTGGTATGCTCTCAGCATTGCACACGAGCTCAGCATAATTCTGTGCTCTGTGATTGCCAAGAAATTTCTGGACAACCTGCACAGACGCTTCCCTCGCTGCCGATTGGCTTCAGTTTCGTTTTGAACTCGTTGTCAAGCAGTTTGAGGACTTTACAACCAACAAAAACACCTTAAATTAGGCTTCAGTTTTCTCGGAACCAAACATTAATCGATTGTTCTCATTTTGAAACAGAAAAACAAGTCCAAAACATTTGTGTTACAGCTGACTGACGGTGCTGACAGAAACGTTGACAGCATGAAAAGAGTAGCCCGCATTACCAGAAGTATCACAAAAAAAAAAAAATGCCCACAGTGAGCAGTAGATATCGACACCAACAACGGTAGGTGCACAAAACTCTGGGCAACACCTGCAGACTACCAATGCAGCATGACGGAGGCCTTAAAGCATGATTAACAGGCTTGCTGTCAGGCCACTTGTAATGGCAGTAACATCTAAAGTGAATCTAACATCGTGCTGTAACTAATAAACTGCCTCTCTAGTCGAAGCATCCTGCTTGTAAACAAAAAGCACAAGCCATCACCACAAATCAGAGTATTTGGTTATGCTAGCAGTAGAGCAGGGCGATATGGCCAAAAATATTTATCACGATATACATTTGAAAATTTGCGATAACGATATAACTGACGATATAATTGATGCGAGACAAGACACAAAATACAACTCCACAACTTTACAAGCACAAAAAAAACATCCATTTATTTTCACTTAAACAAGCAGCTGTTTTTTATGTGCATTAAAGCTTTATAAAAATTTAACAGTGCAAATGCAAATTCCTTGCTGAAAGTTTAACCAAAAGGCATTTCCAGTAGAAACGGGCTGACATATCCTCAGCATAACCATGTATAATATCCACTGAAGTTAAAAAGAGGTGCTTTGCAACATTAAACTGCAGTGTGCCAAATAAAAAAGTCAAATACGTATTTTTCAGACCATAAGGTGCACGAGATTATAAGACACATTAAGCAAAACAGTCAGATAAATCAAACTTTATTCAACTCATTCTTCTTCCTCCACTTCTGTACCATTGATTCATTAATGCTGTATTCTATCACAGCTGCTCTGTTCCCGTGTTGTTGCAGTATATTAATGACTAACCTGGTATTGTGGATGGATTATCTCAGTTGTTCTCCTGACTGAAGTTTATACCAGCTAGCCCAACTTCAGTAACCCTACAAACGTCACTGCTGTTTAGTTTTCTGTCTTCATTTATGTTGGAAGTGATAGCAGAGCTGTACGTTTGAATGTTTTCAGAAATCTCTCAGTCAGAACATGCTATATCATGTTTAGGTAACTAGCGAAACTAGCAAACTAACTTCCGCTAGCTTCCTGCTAACTTCTAACTCTGTTAAATGTAATAAATTCTGTTTTCATGGATGCCTGGATATTAAACTTCATAGTTACACCTGGTAAAGCAGCAATGCTGATGATTTTATTAAAGATGAAAGATTTTAGACAGTTTTTAACTCTCAGTGATGCTGCAGTGTTCGTTTGACTTTGAGACCTGAAGCAGACGGCGTTTTGGACCCAGATTACTCCCAGATTTACGAGCATCTTAGTCCGACAAATACGGCAATAACGGCCGCTTGCATGTTGTACAAAAAAAAGTGCTTTGTTGTGTATCTGACGGACAAACACCAAACCAGTTCCACATCACTGAAGCTGCAGCATTTTTACAAACCAATTCTGGTTCATCCGTTTCACTCAACGATCCGCTTTCTCCCTTCTCATTCTCCGTTGCCCCCATGCTTTTTCGGCCATGTGCGTATGAAAACAAAGGCACTGCGCATGCGCGTTTTACCCATATTCTAGTGTGATATTTTATTTTCTTATCGTTGCCTAACATTGTACCGGTATTACCATGAACGGTATAATATGGCCCAGCCCTAACTAGCAGTTCAGCAGGATTATTGCATTCGCTGTCCGCTTGCAGTCCAGGTGATGGAGTGTTTCCCTGCAGAGAGTGCCGCTGTCAGATGGAGGCAGTGTAGAAAGTATGTGGTCTAAGTGGTCTGTGGTTACTCTTGCTTGTACTGTTGTCGGTCTGTCAGTCAGCCACAGAGAACAGCGAAGTTAAAACAAAAAGCTGAAAGTGAAAGCGAGTATTAAAAACAATGAAAACTGTCCACTGCAGCCACTGTCTGTGCTCTCCATGTTGTATTTTAATGATCTTCGATTTTTATTTTTCCCCCACGACTCCCAGCGAATACTCCCTTTTTGTATTCTGGCCCACTTCTCAACCAATCAGCATTTGGCAGATGCATACATCACACGCTTCCAGCGAATCCTTGGAGGACTCCGTGTGAGCACATCCCATTAAAAACAGAAACATGCAAGCACACGGACAATTTGCAGGACCATAAAATTACACTTCAGTTAGCAAGCAGCTAAATTAAAGTTAAAACTGAAAGTACTAGAACAGCGAATTAAAGAAAACGAAGGAGGGTAACAGACGTAACAACATCATGACGCCATCACTTTTATTGCCATTGACTTTTTGTTTGTTTTTTTTAAATTTTGCTTTAGAAGGCAGAAAACATGAATTAATATGAACTCTTACATCCAACTATCAAATGTACCAGATTCAGTTTCATTGGCAGACCCTGAGATGTTGACCAAGAAACAATGACATAATCATGTTTGGGAGTATAAACGCTGACAACACTATAAACAAATATTACAGCACAGCTACTATCCCAGTTTATGACAGCATATATATTCAACCATTTAGGTAATAAGCACCAGCCTGGTTTTAAATGACAGGTTCTCTGCTATGTTAATACACAACATTAAAATGATTTAAATAGTATTACATTCAAATTTGACACCATAATTTTTACTGGAAATGTGTATTGGTTCCAAATACTGACCGTTTCCTCATTATACAATATATACGTATAATCCTACAATCATCTGAGGCAAGTTCAAAGTGTCATTTTCATTTATTTGATCTCTGATTTCTTTTCCCCATAGATTTATCTAGAATTTATCTAGAAAAGATGTATTTTTTTTCATTCAAGAGCACTACCACAACCCTAATATTTATCTGATTTATTTATGATCATATTGTGTATATAGCTCACATATACACCTTGAAAAATAGAAAAACATGTACACATGTAATGCCATTATAAAATCTGAGACCAAAGTTTGGATTCTTATTCCCTGATGACAAATGGTACAATTTAAATGACTTAGACTTCCTATTACAAACGCATTACTTTTGTCAACCCTTTATAGCTCACGAAGAGCCACATATAAATAGGACAGAGAAAATGGAGCAGAAAGACCCCACTTGTTATTTTTGCCATTAAAGCGAGGTGAGCACATTTATGGTGGATTTCTAAGCCAATCAAAGAATGTTTTGAGATACTGTTCTTGTCTGATCAAGTGGAACAGCGACCCCATAACGAGACTATGGTGCCATTAAAATGTTAATGAGCCAAACTGGTGTAGACACAACAATGTGAATGATGAGACAAAAGGCTAAACAGCACACTATGCAAACTTTAATATTACACTGTGACACTCACAGCTTTTATACGGAGAGAGAGAGACTAGGAAATCCTAAATAAAGGATTGCTTTATTACAATTTAATTCTCTCACTAACAAGCCAACTGGATTGCAATGCCTTGACCAAGACTCTGTGGCTTCCCATCAAAAGATCAGAAATGTTTTCACTAAGTACCACAGCATATTGAACTCAAGTTTCACATTATTGTTTAGAGTAGGTGGAGCCACTTGTTAGTTTCAGTGTAAATTCCAGCACACTAAACAGCTACACCCACACCATGAGCCTAAATAACACGGGAAACTCGTTCTAATGCAGATATGAGATGAATTCTCATGAATTCTCGTGTATCATTGGTTTCATTTTGATGGTAACAACTAGTAACCCAAATAACATCACAAAATGTTTTAGAAATGAAATCATGCACAGCCAGATACATTATTTCAAATGCACAAAGCCTTAAGAGGAAACAGCCCAAGCTGGTTAAAATGTAACAAGGTGAAGACAAACTGGAGTCCACTGTTGACCATTGACAGCTTAAAATAACCGGTCTAATCAGAGGTTTCACACACACTGTCAACAGAACAACATAAACCCTCTTAGGTGAGGGTCACTAGGACTAAACTGCCAACAAAGCAGAGTCCTGTGAGGCGTTAAAAACGATAAATAAATGATACCGACGTGAAGGAAGCAGTCACAGCAGCAGCAAACATGGGCTGAAGTTGGCGTGATACCGGATTTGGGGCTGGGGGGGGGGTAAGGGCAGATGGCAGAGGGGGGGGGGCAGCACTTTGAAGTCCTGCAGCCACAGGTTTAAAAGCGGATCAAGCTATTGTGTTAGCCACGCGACGATAAACCAAAAGAAATGGACGCACGGAGGGAAATACACTGATTTTTGGCACCGGGGAAATGTCCTTTTTTCATATAAAATAATCCCCCCGCTCGTTAACGTGAGCATTTAAAATCCCAGTTCAGCACATTTTTTAAAAAAGCATTCAGCTCAGGTACAAAACACAGCCACTGGGTAAGGCTGATTAAAAGTGTGAACTAAACCACTGTCCCTTACTGGTCACTGAGATGAGATATGACCACAAATGACTGAAATGCTGTTCGTCGACCGACCCGTGTGTCAACGCAGAAAACAGACATGTTTTTCACAGTTTGACTACTTAACTGTTTCACTTTAAATCTGCTTTCGCGGTTCGTTTGTTCTGCTTGTAACACAACTAAACTGACCTTGGGTCACAGGTAGCTCTGTTGGGAAGTGCTTTGTGTTTAACCGCTAAAGTTACAGCTTCGTTATCAAGTCGAACTACTGAAAAACACGACTTTTAAAAATTATGCGCCTTTCAACTCGTCGAAAAAACACGAGTTTCGGTGTCCACGTCAACGGCTAGCGTTGTTGTACACGTCTGACCGCTCCGAGCCCGTTTCACAGAAATATTCATTAGAGTCAAAGTAGCTCAGCTTCAGCTCAGTCGACAAACTTACCTGCGAAGAGGCTCAACAGTGAGACACACAACCGGGCCGCCGAAAGCTCCATTCCTGCTCAACTATTCCGCCGCTTGTTCAGTGAAACTTGGTCGAAGAACTTGTGCTGAATTTGAAGTGAGACTCGGCAGCTCAGCCCCGACACAGCATCCAAACTCCACACCGCCTCCTCCTCGTCCTCCACTCTGTGCAGGTGCACAGCGAAGCGCGCCGCACTGCGTCACGTGACCGCCGCTTGGCCTATCCATCCCACGTCCAGCGACGCCCTCTGCCGGTGTCCATGCTACGGTTCGCTCAACCTGCCCGTGTCTTCTTATCCGCTGGATCTTTGAAGAATGATTTACGGTACAACGGCACTACTCTGTGTGTGTCCCAGCCAGAGGCCCTCATGGACCTTTCCATCAATGGTTCTCTAAAGATCAGTCAGTCAGGGAACTTTTCTTCACGGAAGTTTATTTTGTGAAACCACAAGAGGATGTGCTGGAAGAGAACTGACATATAAAATATTGGATACAGAGTCCAACGTACAACATTACTTAAAAAGCTAAGGAAGACTTAACTCTTTTTAGTTAAAAATAAAATAAAAATAAATGAAATAAATAAATCACAAGACTACTTAAGTAACAGTACAAGAAATTTAGCCTCAAGACATACTCAGCTGAAAATTATTTTAATTACTTATATTGAGCTGGGCAGTTTTATGAAGAATATAATCTGTAATAATCTGCAAAATAAGTAAGCAACTAAAGCTGTTAATAAATGACATCTTGCTAATACAAATTACAATATTTAGATCGGGAAATGTAGTAGAGCAGAAGTACGATGACACATTTTGTACTGTAAAACATTTGAGTAACAGTTCTCAGCTACATTCCACAACTTGACTCCCTGCCATCCAGCTGGAATGAGTGTGATTATATTTATATAGCATCAGGTCAACTGTTGCCTCAAGGTGCTTTATGTTGTAACCAACAATCAGACGATCATGAT
This sequence comes from Perissodus microlepis, assembly GCF_051167445.1. Taxonomy (NCBI): domain Eukaryota; kingdom Metazoa; phylum Chordata; class Actinopteri; order Cichliformes; family Cichlidae; genus Perissodus; species Perissodus microlepis. The sequence continues at coordinate 2,094,746 of NC_140470.1, forward strand.
GAGCAAGCACTTGGTGAAAGTGGGGAGGAAAAACTCCCTTTGAACAGGGGCAGCCATCCACCGTGACCAATTTGGGATGAGGGAAGAGAAGAAGGAGAGGAGACAAAAGACACACTATAAGAGACAACCAGACAACCAATTGGAAAACTGAACAAAAAAAGCTCAGTGACTCAAACTTGAGCAAAAGCCTCACATGTGTGAGGAACACACAAACTGGGAAATATATTTGTGACCACAGTTAAAAAATAAGTTAAACACAGCAAACGTGTAGCAAATTGATTGAATAAGTAGTAGCTCAGTAAAAGAAAAAGCAAATATGTTAATAAGATCCAAACTAATCTGAAATCAAAAGAAATACCACATGTCATGAACCACTGTCATTTCTTTACATTATATTGCGAAGGCACTGCAGCAGTTTTGAAACAAGTGCTTAAATAAATAGAAAATACAGTATTTAAGCCAACAAGAGAGTTTCTAAAAAGCTTGAAAGTCAATGTTTGACAACCTTTATTATTCAACACAGACTTAACTCTCTCAGACAAGCTTTCCTGTAACTTCTTTAAGTAGTGTTCAGAAATAGTTCTCCAGGCTTTGATCTCTACCATGTTTTACAGATTTCTGTAGAGACTCACTGTTGTACTTCTCTCCTGAGCTTCAAACATATTAAACACAGTTTAAACTAAAATTTCAAGTGTGGATTAATCACCCCATAACATCATTGCCACTGATTTTTAGTCCAGGTCTTGTGTGATTTTGCATATCTCACCCTTTGGCTGGTAGTAATAGAGTTCCTAAAGATACAATTTTGAATTGTTTGTTAACCTTCCTCTGAAAATGGTCAGGCACAACGACTGGACTGAAAATAAGCGAAAAAGTAGCCAATGTCCAAAGTAAACTTTGAAAGACCTCCAGGGAATCTGGAACAGTATTGCTCAAGATCACTTTAAAAAAGACACAGTACTGTATAATTTCAATTAAAAATAATGTTGTGTATAACATGAAACAGTGGGGCAGTGGTTAGCACTGTCACCTCACAGGAAGCGGGTTCCTGCTTCCTGTTCTCCTTGTGCCTGCGCTGGTTGTGTCTGGATACTCCAGCTTCCTCACACAGTTCAAATCATGCACATTAGGTTAACTCGTAGTTCTAATTTGGCCATGACTGTGAATGGTGATCTTCCTGTGTTAGCCCTGTGATAGACTGGGAACCTGTGTCAGATAGGACGGAGGTGCACAACAAAGTAGATCAGTGTGTGTTAAGAGTTGCTGTTTGTTTAGTGACCTCCTCCCCACCACAGCTTCAGATGTTTCCAGGTGGCAGAAATAAACAGCTGAAATACACGTAGGGTTTTTTGGTTTTTATATTTAGAATTATTGCTAAATTATTCAGGTCTTCTTTGTCAGAAGTTATTAGGTATTTGTTCTTAAACACAGGATCGGTTTCTGTGGGCTTTACATTGAGTTTCACTAAGTTTTCAGAAGACTCTTTCTTCTTCCCCTTAAGGTCTTCGGGTACTCTGTAATAATGATAACTGGTGCAGGAGGAGGGCTAAAAGGAGCCCTGTTGTATTGTGGCAGCCCTGGAGTCCTCCTACAGGTTGGGCTTCTGAGCTCCAATCTTCTACATATTCTTACAGAAAGTAGTTTTGATATGAGGTTTTACAGCAGAGGAAGGTGACGTTACATCAGTGGGTCTCTCTGGAAGGGCTGTTGGCTTTGTAATTAATTTTCATTGTAAAAATGTATCACACTCTTGTGTTTTAAATGTACTAAATTAGAGAAAAAATTAATAAATGTGTTAATTGATATTTGCACATCAACCAGAAGAACCAATATTCTGTCCAACCATCGGCACTTACAGCTGCAAGTCTTTTGGAGTGAGTCTCTCCCAGCTTTGCACATCGATCAGTGATGTGTTACTTTGTGTTGGTCATTGTCATGGTCCCTGGATCGTGGGTTTGAGTTTTTGGGTTTGGTTCATTAGTTGTCTTTGCTGTCGTTGATATTCACTTACTCTTCTTACTATTTGTAGTGTTGTTGCTTTAGTTTAGTTCATTGTATTTAGAAGTCCCGTATGATGAGTCTTCAGTTCTTGATAGTGATGGCTCTGAAGGTTATTTAGGTAATATCCTTTGTTTTTCTGTTCCCTCTCCAATCCAATTTTATTCATAAAGCACTTTAAAATACCCAGCACAGGACCAAAGTGCTGTACAGAAAATAAGTTAAAAGCAATAGAATAACACAAAACAACAAAAATAAATAAATAAAACACAAAATACATAAAAATTAAAACAGCCCTATATTAAAAAAAACAAAAAACAACCCAAAATAAGATAGAACAGCATAGAATCAACTAAAATAAACCCTCTGCCTCAGTTCTGTCATTGTCACGTCATCCATGTGGTTTTGTCTCCTCGCTCTGTTCCTTTATCTTTTTTGCACTGAACTATCAGCATTAAAAGCTTATTTTCAGTTTCACATCTGTCCTGACATTGAATCTTCTAAAATTAAATAAGTGCACAGCAGAGTATGATTATGATTATTAATTATATATAGAAACTGACTGTAGAGCTAATGGCAGGTTATCAGCCAGAGTGCCTGCAGTTTTAAGTAACTTTATCATTAGGAAACTATAAACATAACTAACATGCAATTACTTGTGGAAACATCTTTTTCTTTTCAGGCCAGAGGAACTATCCCTGTGTGCGTGACCGTCACCCTGGCTGTGCCAGTAAAAACAATTAAACCTGTACCACAAAGGTGCGTTTACCAAAATATTGATATTACTATTACATCACATCCTCTGAAAAATGTTTATCTAGTTTACACATTTGCCTATTAAGTAAAAGATCACAGGTTTGATCCCCTGCAGAGACAAATATCTTGATTTTTTGCAGGCAGAATGGCAGCCTGTGTGAAAAATCCACAGAATCAAGCAAGGAGAGGGCCCACTGTGGAATCCCCTTGCAAATAAGAGAGCAGCTGTCAAACTGTCCTGTGCAATGTTTCAGTCTGCCGCTGGTGTAGGAGCCCCAACCAGCAGGTTAGCTGATGCTCAAAAGATTTCGTCACATCCCCCACATCTGTGACCATTTTAATATGTATATCTCAGGTATGTTATTGAATGTGACTGAAGAGTCACGCAACATTTAGTTGAGATCAGTTAGGAACTGAGCAACAGCTCTTTGCCCGAAAAGCCAGAATTTCTGTCCTGATATTGGACCTCATACACACGACACCAGGGCGAGACACTGTGTGTGCGCGTGTTTGAGTATTTTCTAGTTGACACCAAAACATACAGGGGGAATAATAATAATTTTTAAAAAAATCAATAGAGTTAAAAGAAAGTGTGATATTTGCACTGATTGGTAGCAAGTTGATAGGTGGTAACACAAAGACAAACAGAAGGTAACACAGTATAGGGGAGAAAATCAAAGAGTGTGTTGTGATGCTAGAAGTATTTAATAAAACTCCATAAATTTAAGCCTTTACTTCTGACACAATTCTTCACTATGAATAAATAAAACATTTTATCACAAAGGACAGTCAGTGGCAAACATGAACATTTCCCTTAGTAAAAATACAGTACTTCAAGACTATACGTGTAGTATTCCAATATCAATATCTAATTTAATACAAGTGATTTCTTCCAACTATAACAAATAGTCTAAAGTGCAAAACAGACTTTGTCAAAAAAACATTTCATTTATAAAAAGTTCATGTTTAAAAAGAAACAACAACAAATGGTCAGTCATATTAAAGTTGCCTTCAGGTTTAATGTCCAGTGTGAACAATAAGCACCATGATTCCTAACTGTAACAATGTGCCAGATTTTGGTGTGTTTCCCAATATCCAGGCCCTCCCCTGTACACAGGAGGGACCCACAGGTTGTTCCTCAAACTGTGTGGGGCTCTATTCCGAGGCCTGTAGCTGTAGTGGGGCTGTGGAGGGATATGACCTTTTCCTGGTACCATCTTTTTGGGATGCCATATAGGAGCAGATGGATTCATTTTCTTAAACAGATAAAAAGAGGAAAAATAAACAAGTTACATATATATAAGCTGCCAATTATAGTGGACAAACCAAAAAACAGTCATAATACTGTAGCTAGATCGAGCTTGACCAAGTCGAGTCAAGTAGGTACTAGTGGACGAGGACTATTAGTTGACCAAGTTTTCATTGTTGAAATGGTTATTATTTATCATTATCACCTGGCTCCTTCACTCATTTGATCAAGTATAATTTTGATCATTTATGGGGTGAAGCTTAACCCAACAAGCATAGGTGCAAATTTGGCATGCAAACACACACCCATCATTCATCAACTTCATGCATGAAATATTCTTTAAAACAATTCATCCAGGCCTTGGCTAACCATTTAGCCAGAGTGCTTACTGCAGTGTCTCCTGTTCAGAATCATTAGCCTGTGTTATCAGGAGTCTTGCTTTGTGTGTGCACTCAAATATTCATTGACAGCAGCAAACATTTTCCTCTCATAAAAGACAGAATATATTTGAATGTAGGCAGCCCTCATTTCATGACAGAATACCTGGGATCTGCTGGGGATAGTGAGGGGAGAAGTGCGGGCACTCTCCTCATCTGAAGAGGAACCAGAGTGGTAGTCTGATGTCACCCTCTCCAGTGCACTGGTCACCTTCTTTGCAACATCTTTGCCATCCTCATCGTCACTTGAGAAAGTGGCAACCGAGAAGCAAGGATTTTGCTCACCATACCTAATAATTAGGAGAGACATCAATAATTATTACCTTTAATTAAACACTTAGTAGGAAATTTGTTTAAGAACAGTTTTCTTTAGAAGATTTTAGGGAAAGCATATTACAAAACAAGAATCGCTGTCTTTGTTCATAAGCATCTAATAAAGATAAATGCAGGTAAAAGATTTTTTTTTTAATTAAACAAAGCCACCAGTTTATATCCAAGTTTCAACAAAATGTTTAACTGCTGTTTCATAAAGATAGTGTTGTCTTGTTGCCAGTAGTCTCATTTGAAATCACAGGAAAGCCTTGGGGTTAATGAAACCGTATTTACAGCCTCTTTCACCACTGCGCATGAAGCATGTGAGGAATATTAACATGAATGGGTTATCTCATGTTAAAAACCAGTTTGCCTTAATTATTGAGTGATACCGTGTTTAGATTAATGAAAAAGCAATCAACTGAAGCACATTTAAGTGTACAAGATTTACAAACGTTTACAAACTCTTAATCTCACCTGCAACAAACCTCCCCAGGGTCCGCCCACAATGTGAGTTCACGAGGCAGTCCCAGGTCACTGTACTGGATACCACTCTCACGACAGGCCCGAAGGAGCTCTGGATCCTGCTTGTGAAATCTGTTCACTCGGATGCACCTTCAAAGCACACACACAACATAAACTGCCTTCAGCTTAAACGTGCCACCAGAACAATCCAAGTTTTACTCATTTGTGTCCCAGAGCAGCCCCACCTGTATGCTTGTCCCTTGCTGGGGTTTTCAGGATACCAGTGCCCCTTAAATTTCTCCTGCAGTGCCACAGCCAGCCTCTCAACAAACAGCTCGACCTTCTCCGCTTCCAACTTCTCCCCCTTTTTCACAAGCCTCTTCAGAAAGAACACCACAGCTGCAATCTCTCTCCTCATATTTTACAAGTGTTTCATCACGTATGGACAGCTTCTGTAACGAAAGGCATGCGACAGATCATGTAAAACAAACAAAGAAACAAAATAGATATACAGGTGTAGATCCTACCTACAAAATGTTTTCTGATGCCCAAATTGGAAAAAACAAATTCCACTTTACAGTCTATCACTGCACTATTTTAGGTGGTTTGACCGTTTTAACTATTCTGTACATCCAATGCCAAAACTCCCTCCGTATCAACAATACGCCTGTGTTCACGTGGCAACACCTGCTGTTGTAGGAAACATCTTTAGTTTAAAATGTGGACACAACACCGAATAATAATAATAATAATAATCATAATACCAGTATTAACGCAGAGTTCTTTTGTTTATGACCTGCTCCCTTCGGTTAACGGTTCGAACCAGAGAAAGGCGGGCTGTGACGCACAGGTTCCATTTAGCCACGCACTTGCCTCGTTCCATAACACGAGCTACTGTTCTAAATGCGCTATTTAGGGAAACGGAACACGATAAGGCCCAAGTAGCGTTTAAGTTAACTTCAGCTGAGGTTTAAGTTATCGTTATGATGACTATATCCCCACTGGTAATTACAGCCTGTTAATAAAAACGTAAGGGTATTATTCCTTAAAGATGTTGTGGACCTGTTAGCATTAGCAACACGGCTAACGTGGTCATGCTGCTAACAACAGCATTATAAATTTGGCGATGAAATCTACAAACTCAAAAAATATATTTGTATCCTACAAAAAAATATATTTGTATCCTAAAAAACGCTTATATTAATAGGTTCGAATATGGAATAAATATGTAAAACATGTCACTAACCTCTCCTTGTGGTCTTCACCGACATGCGGACTAAAACGGATGCTTAACAGGAGGAAGCAACAGAAGAACCCGTCAGTTTTTGTTATTAACTCCGCCCTTTACAACCCAATCCCCGCCCACGGGTAATTTTTATTGGTTTCATCCAACTCAATATAGCGCGTTCATTGGTCGAGTGTATGCCCGTCTTACATAATGAGTCATTCTCGTGATTGTTATGACTCATGGTGAGGTATGTGTTTGTTGCTTATTATTACTGTGGTTACATCCTCTGATGTAATTTCATCTTAACACTGAAGAAAGAGAAAGTAGTTCTTCGTGTGGCTCAGAAGCAAAAGATTAATTTATAGTTTAACTGCGGGTTGCCATTGGAAGCTATTAAAGTTAGTAAAAGCTGCAGTTTATGATACACCAACTATGTATGATACAACGTGTGATAATGAGTAACAATAACAATTTGATAGTTTTTATTTTTAAAGACTTTAAAAGTTTAAAGTTCTGGGGTTTGTTTGTTTTTAAATTTACTTTTTAACAACGCTGAGTCAGGGATTGTCGCATCCATTTCCTGGAAATAACCCTTTTTAGCGGCATTGCTTGACGTAATACGCCCATTCGCCACTTGAGTGCGCTAGACCTCTACAGAACCCCAGAGTGGAACCAGCACTTTGTCTCACGTTGTCTATGCATTCATCAGCTTCAAATCCAAAGGTGCTTTTGGTGGCATGGCAGTTTATGAAAATTAGATTCCCAGGGTGTTATAAAATAACACAAAATAAAATAAATGAACATTTCACTTCAATATTCTCAAACTGTACATCGCATGCAGACGTGTGCACGCCCATGCTATTAACTGTCCTCCAGCATGTTGATATATACAGGACAGCCACATTTCCCCTGACTGCTTCACATAGGAGTATTTGTAATTTTTTCTCAGCTCACTAAAATTTGAAATAAGACAACTGAATTGGTTATGTAAAATAAAATAAAATAAAATGTTGCACAGTAAGAAGTTATTCTTGTGGGTTTTGTGATTTATGGAAACAAGGTTAAACTGTGCATTGTGTTTTAAAAATGGCATAAAGACTTCTGCTATTAGTATGACTTATTAACAACATCTGATCTGTATTTGTAATTTCATTTAGTTGCTTATCCTGGTAACAAATAAAAATAGTCTTGATATGATTGAAAAAGCTGCTGTCTGGATCAATATCACCTAGAATGTCTTGTGGTCGCTGTTCAGTGGGAACAATGGTTTCCAGTTCTCTCAATGCATTTATATCCTATATTCCTGTATACAAGATGCGTTTTCAATATAGATATTTCCAATGTGACAAGTTATTGTTCAACCATGTATTAAATATACTCAGGAAGCAGCTGCACAACCATATGAATGAGCGAAGGGACTACACAAGTGTTACTTCTTCCCACGACGTTTTGAGCACCTGTTGTACTACGGGACACTATTTTCCTTCCTGTATATATCTGTATGCATATGCTCAAAATAAATGATCTAGTGAAATAAATGAAAAAAGAAGTTAGCATTCCTTATTTGACTGAATCATTTACATTTTAAGTAACAGAGGAAATCCATCTTCATCTCTCACCCAATGCCATTAAGAGCTTATGTGTATATATTAGTCTCTAGCCATCATCAGCCCAGCCGTAACTTTTCTTTGTCCATGCTGCAGTGGCTACAATGAAGAAAACAATACCATGTTCTAGCATGTAATAAAAATAGTTTTTATTTTATTTTGCAAAAACAAAATATACAAATGGTCACTTAAGCACAAACCACTTAATCTGTGTAAGATCCATAAAATGCACACAATAAATAAAAAGATAAAAATCACAAAAATACCACAAATGCAGAGATGTTCAAAATCAGAGAACAAATCAACAGTCCAGTCTAAATAAAGAGAGTGGAAGTATTTCAGGTATGGTAACAGTAGAAGATCATAAAACCACCAAAAAAAAGAACAAGAGATCAAAATCAGGCAGCTAGAGTTTCCTGCTGAGCAGGGGCACGAGCCCAGGCATGTTTCCGTAGCACGCAAAAACACAGCATTCAGAAGCAAAACACACATAACAAACCCCCCAAAAACCAAAGACTTAAGGACTGAGCTTTAGGACCAGGAACCTAAATATTCACTCTCTCAAGCACTGAACACAGGTATCCAACTAAAACCAAGACTACAATTTAAAATGGAGATAAAGTCTTTTAAACCCCAAAATGGGCTAAACACATTTAATCTCTTACAAAGAGAACGCACAACACTTACAATGCTGAGTTTTTCTAAACATCACTCTAACCTTGTCCTTTCCCAGCTTATTATATTTTGAGTAGCTCTGTGAGCCCTGAAACACCTATAATCAATATATATTTCATATTTATAAAGCTTCTCATTTATTTGTCTCTTTCTTTGCATAGGGTCCTGAAGAACATACTAAATCAAAAACTGTCTCTACATCTCTCGTTGACTTGTTTAGGGACCTGCAGAGACACAGAGTACAGCAGACTATCCCATATGTGTTGCTATGACATCAACTTAGCTCTTTAACACATGAGAGAGGGCAAGCCAAGGTAACAGTGAAGATAAATAAGAACACATACGCCGAATACACACAGGAACGAATTGTTTCAAAAGCTGTTCAAAAATCAAACGTTTGTAATTCACACACAAAACAGAACAAATAGAAACTTTGGTTTGGCAGCCTGTTCACTTCCATTCAGTGCATAGCCTCTCATACACAATGGTTAAAAAACAAAAAAAGACAGCTTTGTATTATACAGTGAGCAAATCCTGTCAGCAAGAATAGTTCCAATAAACCCAGAAGCTCAATTAAATCAAAAGTTTTCACTTTTAGGATTTCAGATACTCTGATTTGTCTTTTACAAACTGATGCTCTTGGTGTTATCGTGCACATTTCCAGATGAGAAATGACCCGTAACCATTTTTCATAATGTCTTATTTGGAATAAGTGTGGCAAGTAGACACATATAAGTACTTGCCACTGCTTGTAGTGACACGTATAACTATTTGAAACTTTGCCAGTTACGGTCGTAGTCTTGTCAAAATCTGTAGTCAACTTTACAATAGACATTTCAACCCATAATACTGTCAGTAGATGCTAACTTGTTGGGGCTTTCCATGACATTAATAATCAAACTGCTGGCAGTGGCTTATAGTATGATTGGGACGGTCACTGTTCATTTGAAATCATCCAAAAAAACAAACAAACAAACAAAAAACTGAATCAAACTCTCAGAATCCAAAACAAAAGAAAGGAAAATCCACTGTAAAACGTGTCAGAAAACTAAAACAAAAGTATGATAATAACAAATGTGTTTGGAACATTTTTAAAACCGTTTTTCAGTCTTTGAAAATAATAACATATTTGAAATTAAAAACGTGATCTTGTCCATTAAAAACAGCCTCATCCAGTCCCAGGAACCTCTGTGCTGCTTTTTACCTGCTGCTAACATCTCATGTGAACTCGGTTTGGCTGGATTTCAGAGCAGAAAACCACCTTTAAACCTCACATCATCACTCCAACCATGAAAACAAACACCACGTCAGTCCAGCCCTTTAACGTTGCTCTAGTGTCCTCCAGGTTACACGTTCTGCATTCTGCAGTCTGAAGTGTTCGTCTGTTTCCTCCCAGCAGCCAATCAAAAGCCACCTCCCAGCACCTCACTCCACAGTGCTGCTGCTGGCCTTGACCCCGGCCCTGCTAATGTGCAGCCAGGGCAGCTTGGCGCAGTTTTTAAAGAGCTGTTCGATGGCAATGTGACGCACGTGCAGCTCAGATGCCAGCGAGTCTTTCTCCTGCACGGCAACTGTCAACTCCTCAAAGACCTCTGTGAAGAGAGAGGAGGGGTGGATAGAGGGGATCAGCATTTTTATTTACAAGGCACACACACACACACACACACACACACACACGATCATTAAATTGCGGGCGGGCTTATGTGGTCTTTCAAATTATTAAACATGAGCAATTAACATCCCCATCTGCTCTGGGTACATTTGTGGAAGTGACTGCTCTTAAAGGGTGAACAAAAATGTGCAGGACACGCTCCCACTAGACAACTTTTGAGGACGATATCTCACATTAGCTCAGAATCAAGAAAAAAAAAAATAACAAGACAGTTTAATAATGATTGAGCTGCTCATTTAAACAGCTGTGTGACAGGTCACTCAGAGGTCACATGGTGTAGTAGCAGCAAACAATGGCTCTAACAGAGCCGGCAGTGGATTCAAGGAGATGATGTGCTGACCAGAAGCCTTTTAGTCTACTTCAATTTATTGAGTATTATGTTCTGAATCGGGGAGCTAAAAGTCAGGCTGGGAATTAAAAAGACCCTTTGACTAGAGCAGCTTTTTTCCTGAGGGCACCAAAAATCTCATGTGGGGATTTATCAGAGAGGAGGATTTCACAGTGAAGCAAAGGTTTTAAAAAATGCTTAAAATATAGATGACTATGACTGCTGAGCCTTCTGTGAAAGGAACTGTTCAATTGTTCAATCAGGATATCAGTAAACACCACTTACTCTGAATCTGCAGGAGTAGCTGGGCATTTAGCTGATGGAGCTCATCCACACTCATTTTAGTCACTAAAAGAAAAGAGATCACTTTTAATGGTGTGTGAGCACAGTGGCTGTCATTTAGCTGCCAATAAGAATAGACTTTAAACATGCTGCAAACTTGTGCTACTTGTCGATGTCATAAATTGTGAATAATACACACTAAAACTTCATTTGCTCTGTTTAAATAACTGCAAAGGTCTGTGCAATCTCAAGTGTCAGAGGGTGATGCTGTTCTCCTGCGGAAATATCCACAGTTTAAACCGTGTACCTGTGAACTGCCTGTCATCTCTCATTTATAAGCAGAGAATTTGAAAACTGCTGGCCTCTAACAGGCTCAGTCACATCCCTGCAGGATCTGTAGTTATAAACAGCTTTACTGGAGATGAGACGTGAAGCAGCCAAGGACACAGCCTATCTCGAGGTTAGAGGAAAATTAACCTCTCTCTGGAGAGATCACAGCTAAGAGGAAGATGAAGGACAGAGTAAAAACGTTCTGCTGTTGTACACGCTGAGGTTTTTGAAGATAAAACTGAATAATGTGAGAGGTGAGAGCAGCTTTCCTTTTCTGCTGACAGATGTATTTTTCTTTTTTAAAAGAAGAAGAAGAAGAAGAAGAAGAAGAAGAAGAAGAAAAGCGTAAACGTTCCACTGCTTCAACTCCAAATTGATAAAACCAAAGTCTGCTAAAGTTTGTTTGTGAAAAGAAGAAATGTGCTTACACTCTTCTCTGCTGTGACCCTGGTGCTGCTGTCCTCCTCCTGATGGCTTCTGGCTGTGAAGACCTCTCCTGCTGTCGTTGGACCAAACGTCAGAATGCGACTCCTGCAGCAGTCCTAGCTCCTCGGCTGTGTGGCGCTCCAGCATACCCATCGTGTAGTCAGCCGGCCCTGTTGATTTGCCCGTGTCCCAGCAGGGCGTGTAGCGGGGCACCTGGGCGTCTGACTGGGGGAGCAGCTTGCGGTCATTTTGCTGGCCGTAACACAGAAGCTTAGCCCCCCGTCTGTTCGGGCCACTGGAGGAGACAGAGTCTTTGTTCTGGGCGTACTGAATGATGCGGTTCAGTTTCTGGCTGAGGGCCAGCTTCATGCCCTCGTAGGCACTCCGGGAGACCTTGGATCGTGACAGCTTCTGGTTGGCAATGAGATGACATTTCTCAAAGCAGTCTCTGTGGCCTCGCAGGGACTTGGAGTGCAACAAGGTAGCAGAGGAGACACCTGCATTCACACGGACAAAGCAGGGAGTCAATAAGACGACGACAAACGCAATGACACAGTGCAAAACGACAGTCAGCTAAAGCTTCTACTGTAAGAAGAGCCGTTATTGAGCGAGCTCAGGAGAAGTGGAAAAAAACCTGTTTTCCTAGCATGTGAAACAGCAGTGCTTGTTCTTGTAACCACCATAGAAATCTTTAGTGGGAAAAAGCTGCCCTTAAATAAACTTACAGTAGAGCTACAGAAAAAAGAAAAGAACAGAAAAGAAAAGAAAAAGAAACATGAACTGTTAACTTAGTCTGATATAATGTGTTGCAGCAGCCGTCCCACTTTCTATTGCTGTGAGCCAACCACCCCATGCATGTGTACTGAATCATGTTTATTTCAAGGCTTCAGTCACATTATTTTGCAGATTTAGAGTATTATAGATATAGAATAATTATAAAGATAAAGATAGACTTTTTCCCCCTGAAGGCCAGTAAAATGCCACTGATCTGGGGCTGCTAGGCTGGACGCTAAATTATTAACATTAATAAGTAACATCTGCAGAGTGTCCGTTGTCTGCAGCAGGAAACGCTGCAGTGAAAACCTCAGTTCTGAGAATGTTAGCATGCCAGCTTTTCTTCATTGCAGCCACCGCATACTGCTTCAAAAGCTTACAGACACACAGACACACACACCAAATCTACCACACGCAGTAGAAACAATACTGTCAGAAAGCTCTTTCTGCCTCCTGCTAATGCAAGAAGACAGAGTAACTGCTATTTCAGCTTATGCCTTAATTCATGTTGCATGTATACCATATTCTGTTGGATTAATAACCTACTGAACTTGCCACAGCAAATAAAAGTAAGAAGTAAACTAGTATGAAAGCAAGCTAAAACTGACAGACTGACCTGCCACAATCTCTCAGTAAAAGCTGCTTAGTGCTCAGTGGATTAGCCAGTAGAGCTTGAGATGGGAGGGATAATAGATTAACTCAGTCTCAATGCAAATATAAAGCATTTTTTTTAAAGCCGGAGAATTCATGAGGAAATTGGTCTCTCTGTCCACATAAAGCAGCACTTCATTTACATTAATTCATGAGATTTACCTGTGCCTGCTTCTGTCAAACAATATTTTTATGACTTCACTACCCAGCAGTGACTACATTTTAACTTCTCTAACCCATTTTAGCCTGAAAAACTGCACAATACAGCACTTGTTGTTGAAACAGAGACTGAAAAGATACATTCCCTGGTGTAAAATAATTAATTCTGCATTCCTTGTGGTTACCTTTACACATAAAACGTAATGTTTCATGGATCCAAAAATTAAAAGAGGGTCACATTGTGCTCAGTTTTGCGTGCAACAGGAAATTACTCCAAATAAGTAGAACACAACTGTAATAACCTCTGAGTGTGGCTTTATAAACAATGGGAGGCTGAAGGTGAAAGAGAAAGCGTTAACACACTGTGTGTGTGTGTGTGTGTGTGTGTGTGTTAGAGAGATGGAGAGGTGACCTTCTTCTTACAGCCTCTATTTCTCAGTAGACAGGCATACGTGTTGGAGTCTGAGGTGAGGAGATTAGCCACTGTTGTTCATCTCGATTTAGAAGCTCACACAGAGACATTTACCTCACAAGCGCCTCTCTGCACTTTACCAGCAGCCAGGTCACTGTTTTCACTATACGACACGACCACAGCACACACTCACTCATAAGCCTCATGTATGGCGTTTGTAGTGCAGGGCGGCTCTAAAGTTACACACATGCAAAACAACGTAAGGCAACACACACACACACACACACACCCTGATGGAGATGCTGGTTCAACAAATTCCACTTAGTCTAAGTAAGAAGAGAACCCATACTGATGTTAATGACTGAAATGGAGAGAAAATATTAATGAAGTCAACACAGAGGGTTGAGTTACTTGTCATTGTAAAAACTGGCTCTGAGAACAACAACAACAACAACACTAATAATAACAACAACAACAAGCAAAACTAACATGAGAAAAGGAAACTTTATGTATAAAATGTCTGAGAAACAGAACTAAGCTGCAAAAGGTCACTGGAGGAACAGCAGAGACAGTAAGCAAAGTTGTGCAAAGACCAGACTAGGGCTGCCACAAACGATTATTCTGATAGTCGACTAGTCACCGATTATTTTTGCGATTAGTCGACTAATCAGATCATCATCCATTGGACGTAAAACGTACAGCTTATTGCACCAGCAGCATCTGCTCTTATATAACTATCATTAGCTTACAGCTTTAAGTGTTTAAGGTCTGTGCTAACTAAAAATAAAGACAAGATGATAGTTTATTAAATTTTAATTAAATTTGCAGATTGTTTCGGTGAAGTTTAATAAACTCCTTGCTATCTAAAATATAACAGGACACCGGAGTATATTCTCCAGCATCTCACACTTCTGATAATCAGCTGTCTGCTTGACGTTTATTATGTTTAACCTCAGTAGCGAAAGACGGCGGTGGGTTTGAAAATGATTTGCCGGGAGTCCGGTGCTCTCACGGCTCTAGTGAGCTTTGCCCCCGGCTAGCTATCGAGCTAGTGGGTAACAGACTTTGGAGCGCTTTTGAAAATATGTGGTGTCCTGATAAACTGAGCAGATATTTGAGGTTTACACAGCTACATTCTCGCCTGAAAATATGTTAAACGTTTATTTTGTGACCCAGAAAGAATAATAAGAGTAATATTAAAACTAACTAGCTGCCGCCATTGTTGGAAACTGAGCTGGGCTGCGCTATGAATTCTGGGACAGAGCTACTTCTTCTTCTTCGGGGTTTAACGGCAGCTGGCATCCTTGTACATGCAGTGCTGCCATCTTCTGTTTCAGTCCGTTATTACACTCTTAAATCCTACTACTTATTCCTGCGTCTTTTGTGATCTTACAAAGCTTCAAACGACGCGTCGACTATCAAATCAGTCGTCGACGATTCTGATAGTCGACGTAATCGTGACTAGTCGACTAATCGTGGCAGCCCTAGACCAGACATAAAGCATGTTGGCTGAAAAATTACCAAGAGAATTTTAGTTTTAGTGGTTTGAGGCTGCATGTTGTATGTAGAGCAGGGCGATATGACCAAAAATATTTATCACGATATACATTTGAAAATTTGCGATAACGATATAACTGACGATATAATTGACACTAGACAAAATGCAACTCCACAACTTTATTAGTGCAAAAAACCCCATCAATATATTTTCACTTAAACAAGCAGCCGTTTTTTATGTGCATTAAAGTTATATAAACTTTAACAGTGCAAATGCAAATTCCTCGCTGACAGTTTAACCAAAAGGCATTTCCAGTGGAAACTGGCCGACATATCCTCAGCATAACCATGTATAATATCCACAACACTTAAAAAGAGGTTATACACACACAATACGGTAACATTATGTTGAAGCACAGTACGTATCACTCCGCGAGGCTCCGCCTACGATAGCCGTAATGCTCCGACAATCCATCAAGCGGTGCGGCTTCGTAGCTTAGCAAAGTCGTACTGAAACATTTGACAGATTTTCGAGCGCCGTGAACATAAAATCGTTTCGAGGTCAGTAAACACAACCAGAGTTCATACATAAGGCACACGGGATTATAAGGGGCTCTGTCGACTTTCAGAAAAATCAAAGGATTGATTTTAAGTGTGCCGTATTTTCCAAACAACACGGTAATAACGATGGCCCGCTAGCATGCTCTACCAAAAATAGTGCTTTGTTGTGTATCTGACGGACGAAAGCTAAACCAGTTCCACCACTGAAGTTGCAGCATTTTTACAAACCAGTTCTGGTTCATCCGTTTCATTCAACGATCCGCTTTCGCTCTTCTCATTCTGCGTCGCCGCCATGTGCATATGTAAACAAAGGCACTGCGCATGCGCGTTGTACCCATATTCTATCGCGATATTTCATTTTCCTATCTTGTCCAAAATTACACCGGTATTACCGTGAACGGTATGATATAGCCCAGCCCTAGTTGTATGAATTGTCAATGTCAGTTTTCTGCCTAGAAATGAGTTATATAAAATAGAAGCAGCTCACATGAAAAGGAAGACAAAAATATTTTTTTGCACAAATTTGTTTGTAGGCAGTGCTTTTGGTATCTTTTGAAAGCTTCTGTTTTGTAACCTTGTGGAGTAACATCAAATAGTTCATCCCTAATTTGGGACAGACTGCATTAATAGACCTTAAATGCCTTAGCACATAGGAAGGTTTTAGACCATTACACAACTGTGTGGCACAAATCTATTCTTAGCTTCAGCGTAGTTCGGTTTTGACACCGAGTGCCTTAAAAGTCAGATGTTTGCAATGGATTAGTCTTATGAGGGAACCAAATATTTTGAGTTTTGAGTCGTGCGAGTGCGTGAATAATTGTCTAACAAATAGTCAATGACTCTTCAGACACAGAGCTTTGTGCCAGTCACACAGCCATGGATTTATCTGATCAGTCTTAGCCTTTGGATGTCCACTAAAACAGTGACTACCACTTGCCAAGCAGAAAAATCATTGGCACACAACCAGGACCGTGCACCACCAGCAAAAGACCTCACACCAGCTAAGCAGCTTAGCGCTACTGTCTTTCATGGCTGCACACACAGCCACAGGCACACACAGACTATTCACTGGAGGTGATTCAACATTGTTAGGCTGTGACATCCAGAGACATTAGTCACACTGATGACCAATGGACTTGTTTTGGTCTGCTCGTCTGGGGAAGGGGTGAAGTTAAACTGTCGTAGACAAAAGCAAGCTGAAGTTTAATGAACAAATCCAGGCCTGTAATCAGTAATCCCTGCCTACAAATAATTATACAAAAGAAGAATCAGGCAATTCAGACACACACCCGAATCAGAGATCACGTAGCTTGTTTCATTAAAATCAAATAATCAGACTTCAGGCAGGTGGGAAAGATTTTCCTTTAAGACAAGGATTACGTTTCAGTAGAACTCAAACACTTTACAACTAAATCACAAGGTTTTAGTCACAAGGAAAACAAGCATTCAGAAAACTAGGGGAACAAGACAAAACCACAGAGATATTACTTCCTCTGTTTGACAGCCCAGCTTCTTTTAGCAGCAAACGTTTTGGCCAAACTGAACTCTGACCTGCACTTACAGATTTGTTCTTGTGGTTTCCATCAGGGAAAGAAAACTCAATGATACGTGTTTGCAGAACATTATACGGATAGTATGTGATATATTAGTAATGTCTGTTTCATCAAACTTCTGAACCGCCTGCCCACTCAATCCTTGACACACTTTAATAACGTGTTGGGAGTTGGCATGGAGACAGCAGCACACAGGTCACTGATGGTGAGGTGTCAATAAGAGCTGCATGCCACTGCTTAGGAGAACGTGTTGTCAGCAGCTGCACACGGCAACAACAACGAACTCAATGACTCGTGAACTCAGACTACATGTTAACCACTACAGATGTCCTGCAGTGCTTCCTACAGACTAGCTGCCATCACAGGTGCAGGAAACCCCATCTAACCGAAACAACGGCAACTGTTTCAGCCTGGAAGACACAGATACGATTACAGAAACCTACAAGCACTCATGCGCACAACTCTATTTCCACAAGTATGGCGGCCATTAAAAAACAAACAAAAAAAACAACAACAACAACAACAACAAACAAACTTAGAATTTGCTCAGAAAAACAAAACAGTAAGGAAAGTGATCCAAACATGTTTAAAAGACTTATTTATTTTGTGTGTGTTTTGTTGCCAACGTTGAAGAACAGACTACAGCACAATGTGACCTTGTTCATTACCGTTAATAATAATAATAATAATAATAATAATAATAATATTATAAATAAACTAAATATAGATCAGGAATGCTTCTGTTCAAGGCGTGTCTATTTTACTCTGAGGCTTACAGTCACACTGTGCACACGGTACAGTGAGTGGCAGGGAGAGCAACATTTCTTATGCCTAAACTATGTTTATGCAGACTCTGTTGTGAACTAACAATCATACATTCAAACACAAACTCCACGTTTAACAAGTACTCAGATTCCAGAAAATAAAGTACAAACTGTTCATGGAAAAGGATATTGATGCATGACAAATGCTGATTAATTTGTTTAACAACATAAGCATAATGGCCCATGTACACTATTTTCTATCATTTTTATAGCACAGCCTGTTAACTATGTGGCTGAAATGAGGATTATACCTTACATGTACACCACACAAGGTAGAGAAAGATCAGAGTTACTTATTCATACTACAGAAATGTGCTGGTTTAAACATCATGAGGCAATTTATATGTCAGGCTAAAGGAGATTTAAGGCTTTTAAAAAGAGCCTGTTCATTCAAACCCATGTATTAGTACAAAACTAGTAGACCACGCTGTGGGTTCAGCAAATATCTGGACCCCAGCTGTGTTCAATCAAACAGCTACCACAGGCTGCAACATAATTGGGCCTCTCAATACACCCCAGGATGAAGAGTTCACCCACAATAAATGAGCCGTTTATAGAAGCATGCTGCAGTCAGAATCAGCACCGTCTACAATATTCCAGCCTTTCGGTGTAGGAATTTTATCTTTATTAATTCCAAGCCCTAATAAAGTCTGGTATAATAATAACACCCGACTTGAATACACTCAGAATTATATAAGAAAAAATAAAGAAATAAAAAAATGGTTCTGGGTTTCAGCTAAACGTGACGGTTCAGCAGACTGATCGTCTGACACGGAGCCACAGGAGTCCAATAACAAGAAACCGTCTGTGATGGGGGCTGGATAGAAAATATTCACCTATCCACCTTGTGTCAGTTCTCTCAGGTATTTACAGATCACAGCTTGCACAATATATTAATAGAAAGTGTGCGATACCATAACAGCCAAAGGTACTCTGCTCCTTTAATGTGGTCCTTTAGAGATCACATGTGATAATAATTAGTTGTCTATTCTAATTTCCATTACACATCTGACGACCAAACCAACATTTATACCAGTATGCCACAACTGAAAGGGACCTCTGGCTAGAGCAGGGCGATATGGCCAAAAATATTTATCATGATATATATTTGAAAATTTGTGATAACGATATAACTGACGATATAATTGATGCGAGACAAAATACAACTCCACAACTTTACTAGCGCAAAAAAAAAAAACACCCATCCATTTATTTTCACTTAAACAAGCAGCTGTTTTTTTATATGCATTAAAGCTATATAAAAATTTAACAGTGCAAATGCAAATTCCTTGCTGAAAGTTTAACCAAAAGGCATTTCCAGTAGAAACGGGCTGACATATCCTGAGCATAACCATGTATAATATCCACTAAAGTTAAAAAGAGGTGCTTTGCAACATTAAACTGCTTTGTGCCAAATAAAAAAGTCAAATGTGTATTTTTCGGACCATAAGGTGCACGAGATTATAAGGCACATTAAGCAAAACAGTCAGATAAATCAAACTTTATTCAACTCATTCTTCTTCCTCCACTTCTGTACCATTGATTCATTAATGCTGTATTCTATCACAGCGGCTCTATTCCCATGTTGTTGCAGTATATTAATGACTAACCTGGTATTGTGGATGGATTATCTCAGTTGTTCTCCTGACTGAAGTTTGGTCCGTTTACAGCATCCTGCCATGCGATTGCATTTGTCCCTAACCATCAGGAACCCTCACGTTAACTTTTATCGAGGGGAAAAGTGTTAGCGTTCATCCTCCAGCTTCACTGTTTATGTTATGCTAACATAGCTGGGTCGCTAGTGATCACGTAGCACATCATTATATACCAGCTAGCCCAACTTCAGTAACCCTACAAACGTCACTGCTGTTTAGTTTTCTGTCTTCATTTATGTTGGAAGTGACAGCAGAGCTGTACGTTTGAATTTGTTTCAGAAATCTCTCAGTCAGAACATGCTATATCATGCTTAGGTAACTAGCGAGCTAGCTTGCATGTTCTACAAAAAAAAAAAGTGCTTTGTTGTGTATCTGACGGACAAACACCAAACCAGTTCCACATCACTGAAGTTGCACCATTTTTACAAACCAATTCTGGTTCATCCGTTTCACTCAACAATCAGCCATGTGCGTATGAAAACAAAGGCACTGCGCATGCGCGTTTTACCCATATTGTATCGCGGTATTTCATTTTCTTATCGTTGCCTAACATTGTACCGGTATTACCGTGAACGGTATAATATGGCCCAGTCCTACCTCTGGCTCTCTTAGTCATCTTATAATCTTTGGTATCACTGGCATTTCTGGGTTTGGTTATTGGCAGGTTAGTCTGAGCGGTTATAAAGATGTCCTAATTATAAAACTTCCTCTGAAATATGCACATTCTTTTAACATGAAACAGCTCTTCCACAGAACATAAGTAGTAATTGGCTGGCTCTGGGTGTTTGGGTGTGGGACTGCAGTCACCCCCTTGTTCTCTGCAGCAACGTGTTGACGCTCAGGGCTAGAATACCGCTCAGATGGTATAGTAAGAAAAGGGAAAAGAAACACTGTAAATAAGACGTGTTAACCTAAGCACAGGTTGAGCAGTATATAAATACGTACAAAATGTTGTTTGATGCTTTCTCATAGAACAAGCAGATGCAGGCCAAAGTGATTTCCTCAGGAAACAGCTACTTGGAGATACAACAAAGACTGCACTTCCTGTCCATTCATTTGACTTTAAACTGTGAACAAAGTCTTAGCCACAAACAGGATTTACATTTATATCTTCACCCGCTGCTACCGTTGGCTGAAACTTTGGTGATAAACAAAGCCGCACAAAAGTGCCTTTAAATAGGGAACACAATATACTGACGTCTGGAAATGACAAAGTTCCAACATTACTGGCTTGTTGGTGCATACTATCCAACGACAGTTATGAATACTCTGCATGTCAGCAGCTGCCGGACATGTCTGAACAACACCGCTTCATGCGTATCTGTAATCACATCTGTGGGAGGATGTGGACTGAAAAGAATACTTGAGTGCAACTCATAGTGGATTCTTTTGCTGCTGCTTAGCTACAATGTGGCAGTGTCAAGTTGTGGTGAGTGTCACCACCACACTGTGCAGTGAAACATTTATTTTTATTTTTTTAAATAAAAACATCTGCAGAAAAAAAGGCCAACTTGATTGATTTTACAAAAATGTTCAGTTGTGGTCAAAATGTTATAAAAAAAATAGAATATTGTGGAAAAATTTCAGCATTCTTCGGGTCACGTGTACCCTAATGGTCACTCAGCTTTGCAAAAGTGCATGTACCAAATCAGTCTTCTCCAAATATGGTGCGTTTAAGAAAAAAAAATAAACCCTTCTCCTTGTCTTTAGATGCAATTGGACTGTGCAAGGACGTGCATGTGGTGGCTCATCTTCACACCATCACCTGGTCTAAAAATATCATTTTTGACACAGAAAGACTTGATCTCTATCCATCTACATCTGAAACCAGCATTTGTCACCATTTAGTTTCAGGCAGCTACAAGTCTGCCTGCTGTGCGGCCTGTAGAAAACGCTTATCTTTGTTCATAAAATAAAAAAAAAAAAAAAAAAGTTCTTTGGGGTGATGGCATTTTCTTAAACCACACCAATAAATTTACTTGATAATTCTGTTAATATTCTGTTCATGTAGAAAGTAATACATACAAAGTGGACTCTATCTAACACAAAAAAGTAAATAAATAAACAAAAACAAGAAATAATTCTGACTCTACTGTTTATTGAATATTCAGAGCCAACATAGAGCATGATAGCAATGAATGATAGTGATAGCATGATGTGACCTGGGAGACAAGGGCTCTGGTGTGTGTGTGTGTGTGTGTGTGTATATAAAAGAGATAAACACCACTATGAAGGTGTATATAGACTCATGTTTATCAGGGTTAACAGATTTGCCGTTGAGTAAATTGTAGCCTTGCTTCTTCTCTTTTAACAAACAAACAGTGGTGCAGGATGAATGGGAGCTATGGCTATTAAGTCTACATGAGCAGTCAGCGAGCACATGGCTAGGCTTTAGTTTCCAATCAGCCATGCCGAAAGTGGCCACATGAAGCTTGGCAGGCTTTTCTCCGACCAATGATAAGCTTAGCTGCACCAGAAACACGTGCTTGTCTGCAAACTCTACCTTTTCTCCCAGCATATCCGACAGTTACATAACAGCCATTTCAATGCTACACATGCTGATGTCAAAACTTGCACCCCAAAAAACAGAATCTGAGAGGGGTTTTTTCTGACACATCCAGTGCCAAAGGACACCTCAGATTTGGGGATAGACTTTTAGTACTTGGACTCAACATCCTGAAATAGAATATGCAAAGACAGCCTAAGTGAGCAAAACAATCCAGCCCATCTCAAAATGATATACCATCCTAGAAGCACTCGGGCAGTTCCCAGAATCCTCTATAGCTGTTTTACACATCATACACAATCACAATATATGTAGATAAAAAATATACACACACTTCAACAAGAGCCTTTGTGCATCTGTGAGACGAGTGCCAAATGAGAGGCATGTCCAATCCCTTTTGATTCCCTATTCTTCCTCAAATAGGCCACTCATTAATTAAGAGATGAAAAAAAACTTCAAACACATGCTCTTGAGTTGGAGTGGCACATCAAACGGGAGAATCACAGCAGCCTGCCATACTTAGGGCTTCGGTTGTGCAGTCCCATTACCCTGCACATGTAGCTTATACATTGTTTCTAGAGAGGATAAAAGAAGCGACTGTGACAGGCAATCCTATAAGACATCAAACCGATGAAAAACTGAAAGGCTCTCAGACTTTATCGCAACAACTGGTGCAGGCATATTTGCCATGATGGGAAGTGATGACCGCAGAAGAATCTGGATGATTCTACATAATCCAAAACGTCTTAGAAACTAAGAGCAGCACTGATATATTCATGCAAGCCTGCCTGTTGATAAAAGCTCTGAAATTGCTGGACATTAAGACAAAGGCAAATTCAGAATCCCATCAGACAGACATTAGTGTGTGGCAATTAAGAAAAGGTCACACTTAAAAATGTTTTTTTGAAAAAAGCAGGCAGCTCTTTTCTTTTCCCCCCCATAGCACTTTGTTGGTGAACACACAAGCAGCCCACAGCCTTACCTTCAATGCTGAGCTCAAAGCAGACGTGGCAGAAAGATAAGGTCCCCGTTTCTGTCTCTAGCTTACAGACGCTGCAGATATTGTCATCATTCAGATCAATGTTAACAAACTGTTCCTCTTCATCCATAGTGTGCCTGTGTTCAAACAATCAGTGACAGATAACACGGTTAGCATGCACAACCTCTAAGTGTATTTCTTAGTAATTAGGTCACGCTTTCATATAAACGTATTAAAAATGTACTTTTCGGTCGGGAGGAACGCTTTTTTGGGGGGTCTAAACTATTTTTGGTGCAGATACAGTAAAAGGGACAGTGTCCTTTTTAATACATCTTTAGTCAATGATAGAAAAATGATGACCCAAAATGATAAAATGGTTCATGTGATCACTGAAGTGCTAGATTAAAAATACCAGTTACTCTCTTAACACTGTGTGAACATGCTCCAACCCCTCCACACTGAACCAACAATACAAACATTAATGGCCCGGTCTTAAAACAACTGTTGTCTCAGTGGGAAATATGTCAGGACACTCTAGAAACGTATAACAATGAACACAAGCAAGTAATGTAAACAACCCAATCCTTTCTTTGCAGTTGTTTAGACTGATGTTCAGTAACTTTACTCGAAATTACAACTACTCCATTAGGTGACTGAAAACTTCCTCTTGGGAAAAAAAACAAAGAACAGAAGCAAAACAACAAACTTGCCAATTAGTAACCATCTTGAAACACCACAGGGCATTTTTTGCACAGTTATTTTGTAACATTATCTAAATTAACTTTAGTCTCATTGGTCACAGTTTGTTTGGTCTTGTTGGTACGCTCGTTTGTCAGCTGCTACCAGAGGAGGCACCTGGCTCTCTTAGATTAGTTCACTTGGTTTAATTGAAAAAAAGAGAGCCCCAACAAACAATGCTGACTGAGAGCTCTGGCCACCAGACGTGTTTCACCCCTTCTTGTCTGTAGGTCTCAACGGGAAAACTCCAGGCAGAGAGCTTTCAGCTTTCAGCTCTGCAATGCCCCAATACTAAGGCCTCCACACCTAGTAACATTTAGCCAGAGCATGAAAGTCAAGGCCTTTGCCAAGACTGCGCAATCTTATGCTGAGCTTTCTCAGCTCCTTTTAAAGGAGAGGATTTCTGACTGCACTACAAGCTCTATTTAAAACCTCTGCTGGACAGAAGTAATAACAACAATGATTACGTTCTGGATCATGTAATCAGGACATCATGAATACAGTGACAGAGTGGAAGAAAACTTCTCCCACTGGCAGGTTTGATTTCATAAGAAATCCAACAAAACTCAAGACAAAAACAAAGGCTCTTTTTCATATTTCTTCTATTGCATGTGTCTGAGTTGTAGCCACTAATTTCAGATTCAGAATTCAAAGAATTTGTGGATTCTCTGTCTGAAGATATAACGAGCATAGCTCAACGAACATTACAATAAGTCTGTGCAAAAAAGCTAATAATGATGTTTGCATGTGGGGGGTTTTCTTTCATACCCGTATTTGTATTTACAAAGGCGCCACATATAGAATAAAGAAATGAATTATTTTGCCATTATATTATACTTATGACTCTGCATTGTTGTACCTAATCTGTGTGCTACATTATAATGAATCCAGTCCCCCTTTTTTTGCCATTTAAAATTGATTTATAGAGCTGTTAAAAGTCCTTTCACCAAAAACTGATCGCAGCTTCTACCTTCTGACAGGAATGTTGTTAGACGACATTATTCAATAACATATGTTGTTGTAGGTGATATACCCGGTTTAAAGACTGGCAATGAGTGAATGATTATTACTGTGCCTTTGGATCTCTGCACTGAATATTTTAGTTATTATGGGGTTTGTCTCCACACAGTAAATACCTTTTACAACTGGACGAGATAGCGGGATTCAGTCAACAACTGATCTGAGAACATGCAACAACATACATGATCATCCAGTAGAGCTGGAATCATTTAAAATGTTTTGTAAATAACCTAAAAAAACAAAAACAACAACTATTGTTTGTTCTATTTGTCTCCGTGTGTCGTAACACGACGTAAATATTAATCAAGGAAAGAGAACAAGCTAAGCAACGTTAACAACACCAATCCCAGTAGACAACACACACAAAAACATCTAAAACTTTTTGAGTTTTATAATTAACATGTCATATAACCAAAAAAAATTATACGTACATCTACAAGCACTCCCAGTTCACTACGTTAAATTTCTAACGCTAACACAGGATTAAGACCATTAGCAGACCTTCAGCTGTGAATCAACAGAATAGCCAATGGTTTTCTACTTGAACTTTCCAGTCTGTTGGAAGCACAGTTAACCTTCACCAATGCCCATTTTTCTTTCCGTCGGTAGTTTAAACGGCCTGCAGAATGCTACCTCAAATGCTGGCAGCTAAAAGTAACCCGAGCGTCCTTTTAAGTACCGTTTAACAAATTCCTGCTAACAAGAAGTTAAGCTAGCAGCACACTGGCATCCTCCGAGTACTTCAGTCTGGCTGATTCGTGACCGTTATTTGGCGTTGTTAAACACCGATGGACTCATTTTAACGACAACACCGCCACTATTTTAGGACTCCACTTTTGTGAAACTCACCTTGATCTTCAAGATCCGCTCCGGACAGCTAGTCCTGGTTTATGTGTACTCCACGGTTCTCCTATACCCGAGTAAAGCACCCAAACACAGGACGAGGCTGCGCGTCACGGCAAATCCAGAGAAGCTACAGGAACCTCTCTAAACCCCCCTCCGCGGAACGAACCACTAGTTTATACGAGGGGTGAAGTGAATAACTTAGAGTTCAATGATTAAGTGTTCTGGCTCTAGTATTAACACAAATAAAAAATACTGATACTCTATAATATTAAAAACATAACTAACGCCCATAAGTACAATAATCTTATTACACAAATGGCGTATTACAATAATATCATACATGCACCCCTATGATCAAACAATATCTACGCCTTTCTTGCGTCATCAAAACAGTTCAGCGTTAGGTAGAAGACGTGATTTTTCTCGATAAACACAGGGATAACTACAAAAAGGGAACAGAAAAGCATTTTGTCTTCGTTTAACGGTTTGTCCGAGTCTATATACTTGTGTTTTAGGCGACTCTCGCGTCGTTAGCTAGTTTCTGTTTTTATTCTCCTTCACGTGAAGTCACACGCGGGAAATTCCAGCGTGAAGACCTAGTGCAACAGCCATTTATAGCACTGCGAGGGCAACTCTGGTCTCACTTCCCCCAAAATATATGACAGAAAATGGAAACGCTAACGAAAACAGTCTTGGCTTTGACATGCAGAACGCTGGGTCTGTGCCTCTGTATTTGTACTTTGTTTTAAAAACAGTTAATAGGCACAGTAATGTCAGCCGATAAACCTTACTGTACACCCCAATGCCTTTGATGGAAACTGTTCATGTCAGTCTAACACTGATCATCTATAATTATGCTAAAACAAACCCATTTCAGTAGGAGATAAACTCCTAGCCAAAGTTAAAGCATAGGACCTTGTAATATCATTTATCCAGGTCTACATGAAGGCATTTAATAGTGTTTTGAGCTTTGATTTACCTGCTCCAGAAAAATAACTTTTCTTTTCTCTGAAGCAGAAATGGAAGGACAGTGTGATTAGACCCTGAATATATTTATGTATCATCACTGATGTTGCTGATGCTTTCGGTTCGTTTTTTCAGTTACTATTAATTGAAAGGCTGTGATCCCCTTTTCAGCCCTTCTGTATGTTCTCAAGGAACTGTGACCGTATCACTATAAAAACTGCTATAATGGCAAGCTGCTGTAGGCTTCACATGTCACTGGTATTACGTTTTCACTCATCCTGTTCACTTTGTTTCGTGACATTTTGATAATAACATGAAATAAGGCTGCTCTTTTAACAGAAATATCTAATCAACCAGTCTCATTGCAGTGCTTTTGGGCATGTTGGTGTGGTCAAGACGAGCTGTCTAAGTTCAAATCAGGCTTTAGAATGGGCAAGAAAGGTGATTAATGAGACTTTGAATGTGGCATGGTTGTTTATGCATTTATGTGTTAGACTGGTGGGTGTGAGTATTTAAGGAACTACTGCTGGGATTTTCTCGCGCAGCAATGTCGTGGCTCACCAGGAATGGTCTGAAAAAGAAAAAATAACCAGTAAGCAGCAGTTCTCTGAGCAGAAATACCTTGTCAGTAAAGTACAGTAACTAAAGAAACCACCCGTTTCAACTAAAGTGTGCAGAAGAGCATCTCTGAATGCACAACATATCAAATCTTGAAAGGTCACACCGTGTGCCACTCCTGGCAGCTAAGCATGGGAAATTGAGGCTATATACTGCACCAAAATTGGACAATAGAAGAAAAGAAAAACATTGTCTGGTCTGATTAATCTTAATTTTTTATGTGACATTTAGAGGGTAGGGTTAGAATTTGGTGTAAACAACATGAAAGGATCCTTCCTGCCCTCTATCAACAGTTCAGGCTGCTGCTGGCGGTGGATTTATGTTTGGGACTTTTCTCAACCATGGGTGCCACAAGCCAGTGTGCTCCTAGTGTCAGTACCAAGCCTGGATAAATTTGGAGGGTTGTATCAGGAAGGGTAACTAATGGAAAACCTTTACCATAAAAAAAAACAACAACCATGCAGATCATTAATTTAAAAAATCTGTTTACGTTGAACTCGTTCTTTAGTGTCATTTTCTATTTTGTTATGTGATGTATTTATTTTCTTGACTTAACTTGTTTTTCCTCTTTGGCTGCTATACACAGTAAAGTGCTTCTCCTCCATTGCCAATCAGGATAGTTTTGTGTGGTTGGTTAGTACTGGATGCTACCTTTACGTGTTCACAATTCTATCAGTTTTGAAGAGACCCCCATCACCACTGGCTGAAATGCAGCCCCAGACTGTCACAGAGCCTCCATCATATTTTACAAATTGTTGTAGACACTCACTGTTGTCAACAACTATCATAAACCTCGTATTTTATTTGGTATTATAAATTCTGTTCTTAATCCTCCCACTAGTGATTTTCATATAGCAGCGAACATAACATCTGGGAATCTAATGAGATTCTTCATTAATAAAATTGTAGACGTTAGGTCTCACATCATCCCTCCCATTTTGGACCCATGTGTTTATACTCTTCAGCCGTCTTAAATCACTTCGAGCCAGTGTCCCCTGCATTACTTAATGAAGTTGTCAGCAACTTGAAGCCCTCAAAATGTATTTTGGATATTATTCCACCTAGCTTACTGAAAGAAGTTTTTGACTCAGTCGGTACATGTTTGCTTTCTATTGTTAATAGCAGTGTGGGTCCATCCCCTCTGATTTTAAACATGCTGTGGTGGAACCCAGGAACCCACAAGGGAAAAGGAAAGTGGGGAGACCTAAACAGACGTGGAGAGGATCTGTCGAGAGCGAAGTGAAGGCCGTTGGAATGACGTGGACCCAGCTAAAGAGAGCAGCCCAGAACAGAGTCCGTTGGCGTGGTGTTGTTGCGGACCTATGCTCCCCCAGGAGTCATCAGGAAAATTGATTGTGGTGGAACCCATCCTTAAAATGCAGAATCTGGACGCAACAATTTTATCAAATTACAGACCAATTTCTAAATTGCCCTTTTTGTCAAAAGTTCTGGAGAAAATCGTCCTTATCCAGCTCCAGGCCTTTTTAGATCAACACAACATTGGCGAAGTGTTCCAGTCTGGTTTTAAAACTCACCACAGCACTGAAACTGCTCTTTTACAGGTTTTTAATGACCTTTTAACTTTTACTGACTCTGGAGACCCTGCCATCCTAATATTATTAGATCTCAGTGCTGCTTTTTTTTTTTTTTTTTTTTTGCCTGTCCCGTTTGGTTCTTTTGCCATCAGAATTATTGTCTAAAGGCGAGGAAAGATGCCCAACAGATTTACTTTACCAAATTGACCATCCCAGCCTTGCCGTAATGGTCTATTTGATTCACCTTTTATTGTATATTTTATTTATTTTTTATTTTCACTTGCTAGATACGGGACAGACTTCAATGAAGAAAAGAAAAGGGGGGAAAAACAGCGGAGAAGAGGGACGGGGATAAAGGGCAAAAAAACAAAAACCAACTAAATAAGCAGACAAAAAAAAATACATATATCAATCACCTGGATCACCTGTTGAGAAAGAAAAAAGAAAACAAGCAGAAGAAAACGAGAGCAATACAATAAACAACATCACGATGATCTATGGGAATGTAACAGTAAATACTAAATATTAAACATTATTGTGCAGCACGTAATATCGACAGCGCACAGTGTGCTTTAAGGTAGGAGCCAAAAAGGGTGTAGTTTGTGTGTGTGAGCACCCGTGTGTACACCTGTGAGCATGGACGCGCTTGTATTTAAAAGGTTCCTTCATGTAATGATCTGCTAGAGGGTGTGGGGGGGGGGCACAGCCCCGTCCTCCAGGGCATGAAGCAGGTATGGAGGAGATCAAAACTCCAGACATCCAGAGGCCCCCAGAACACAAGAGACCAAGGAAGACCAACAGAGGGGCAGCCGCGCCACTGTCCCAGAAAGAGCTGAGGAGAGTCCCAGATGAGGGGTCGCTCAGCAGCCGCGGAGCAGAAGCCAGGGGGGGTTGCAGTGACGTGCCCGTGAGCTCCGCCGGCAGCCAACTGTGCCAGAGTGACCGAGCTCCAGGCCGAGAGGCCGAGGGCACCCCACCCCCGAAGTGGCCCGAGCGAGCCCCAGACTCCAGGCCCAGATAGGCAGCCACCAAGGAGTGAGCTGGTGTGTACCTGGACGCCCATCCTCGGACACAAAGAACCACCAACGCACCGATGTCTGAGGGCGTCTGCCACCGGCAGGGGAAGTGGTGGGGGAGATAGGCCTCCATACCTTAGAGCAGCGGTCCCCAACCTTTTTTGCGCCACGGACCGGTTTATGCCCGACAATATTTTCACGGACCGGCCTTTAAGGTGTCGCGGATAAATACAACAAAATAAAACTAGTACTGGTACCGAAAAAAAGAAGATTTATTCATAACACATGTGAAAAGACCCAGGAAAACCGAGTAAACGATAAAAACGATAACAAAATAACGCTGAAAACTGATAAAAACCCTGAAAACTATACATTTCACACCTGAGCCTCAACTCTCGCGGCCCGGTACCAAACGACTCACGGACCGGTACCGGTCCGAGGCTCGGGGGTTGGGGACCGCTGCCTTAGAGGGCCTGAGATGTCCCCAGAGAGGTGGCGTCTGATACCCAACCTGACATATAGACACAGACATACAGGCACACACAGATACAGACATCCATTCCCACCCTCATGCTCTCATATGCAATTACTCCACACTCAACCAACGTGGAGACAGACATAGAGAGACACTGTACACACAATCACACTCCCCAAGCGTACTCTAAGAACCGGGTCTAGGTACCCCTGCCCCTGGAGGGGGAAACTGCACCCAGACCCAGGTGGTGTTCCCCTTTTCCCTGCGGTGGGGAGAAGCAGACCGCCCCGACTCCGCAGCAGCAGGGAGGCCCCACATTCCAGACCCCAGTCGGACGGCCAACTCCTCCTCCTGGCCCCCCGCTCCAGCAGGTTGCAGAGAACGGGGGTGTGAGAAGACTCCAAACCTCCCTCCGCCCGCTCAGTGCTGCTTTTGATACAGTAGATTGCAGCCTTCTCATCTCTAGACTGGAACAACATATTGGAATAAAAGGGATTGTTCTGGAATGCTTTAAATCCTACCTATCTAATCGAACCTTCTCTGTTAAACTCAGAGACTCATTATACCCAAAGACCGTGCTTTCTTGTGGGCTCTAGCCTTGGCCCAGCCCTTTTTCAATCTACATGCTTCCGATGGGCTCAATTTAAAAAAAATATGATATCTCGTTCCATTGCTACGCAGATGACTCAGATTTACGTTCCCCCGAGACGAAAATCTGTGAATCCTCTGAAGGGTCTGTTTGATTGTCTGGAAGACATTAAGGCATGGATGGCGCTACATTTTCTCAACCTAAATGAGCAGAAAACTGAGGTCAATGTTTTCGGTGCTTGTGACCATCTTGACCTTGGCCATCTAGAGATCTATAAAAAATCATCTGCAAGAAATTTAGGAGTGATCTTTGACAGCAATTTGACATTTGACAAACAGATAAATAACGTAATCAAGACTAGCTTGTTTCATCTTAAAGTTAAGCCTTTTCTCTGCTTCAGAGATTTTGGGAAAGCGATCCTTGCCTTCATCTCATCTCACCTCGACTTCTGTAATAGCCTCTATTCTGGTATTACCGCTACATTAATTGGCCGACTGCAGCTATTCCAAAACGCTGCAGCACGGCTCCTAACTGGGACGCGCAAGTGGGATCACATATCTCCCATACTTGCATCATTACATTGGCTGCCAGTCAGCTTTCCAATTGATTTAAACATTTTAACACTTGTTTTTAAGATGTTACATGGCCAAGCCCCTATATATCTTGCTGATCTCTTAATCTGGTATTCTCCACCAAGATCCTTGAGGTCTGCGGACCAAATGCTTTTGGTTGTCCCAAGGTCGAGGTTAAAACAGAGACACCGGGCATTTGCCGTGACCGCTCCTAAATTATGGAACTCATTGCCCCTGCATATCAGGACCTCTCCAACTCTGGAGACTTTCAAAACCCGTCTAAAGACCCACTTTTACTCTCTGGCTTTTAAATCAAGATGAGTCTGTTTCTATTGGTCTTTCCATGATTCTATTTTCTCTTAATCTATATTCTATTTTATTTGGCATGTCTCCTGCTTTGACTGTGTTATTGTACAGTACTTTGGTCAATAACTGTTGTTTATTGTGCTATTGTGTTTAAGTGCTATATAAATGAATAAACTTGAAACTCTCTCCTGACTTCCTATGGACACACTGACCAAAATTTCCACAACAGACCTGTTGCCACTGATTTTCAGTCCAGTTCTGTAATCTGGCATAACTCAACTTTTTCTGGCTGTTTGATTCTTTAAGACTGAAACTTGCATTTCTGATGAAGTGTCAGCAAACAGTAGATGGTGCAGTCAGGTGCGTCTTTTTGCTAGAATGATTCACAGATCTGTGTTAACTTGCTTAAGTTAACATAAAGTATACATTATTATTATTGTTATTATTATTAAAAAAAAAACAGCCAACTTCCAAAGAAAGATGTTAGAACACCTGGAGAAAAACAAAGTCTGTCTCACTCAAAACATGAAGAAATAAGAGTTGGCTGAAGACTTTTACACAATACTGCTATAAAACAAACAAAAAGAAAACAGTTGACTGAAGTTTGACAGATAGTGCTGGAGACTGCTGGAATGTTGTTGTAATAATCCTGCAAGAGTCACCTCTGACAAAAGAGTTTGCACCATCTCCTGGCCAAAGATTAGTATTACAACCGTCTCAAAACTGCTCTTCCTTGTGTTTTGCATTAATGCCAGTAAAGCAGGTATAAAATGAAATAACTCTGGCTGTCTAACATAATATAATAACAAGGAAGTTAAAGGACAGAATAAGGACAGTAGCACATATACTATATTATGTTGCACACCAAATGTGGCTCCTACGTGTTCCTCAGACTGCGCAGACATACTGTACAGCCACCAAGCACGCTCTGTCTTCACGCTGTATACATTCAGTCCAGCTGAAGTTTGAGTGCGCCTGGTACCCCTCAGCACAGTCATCTGTGAAGCCACTTTACTGTCTAGTTAGGTTACTCACAGCTTTTATATATGCAATTGTGTGTGAGGGAGCATGTGAATGCTGCACTACAGCATGGCGCTGCACTTCAGCACCTTGCTGTAGTGCAGCATTCACATGCTCTGTCAGGAGTCACGAGTCACACCAGACCTAACATCATCAGCGGTGCTTCTGCAGTTCAGACTCCATTTGTAATGAAACACGTCAGTTCATTGCAAAGGCAGAGTCAAGTAAGACTGATGTCATCAAGGAGCAAATCCTGACATGTCCCCAAGCTGCTCCATTAGCAAACAGGAGGGAGATGTGTTGACACAGTGGCAGTACGTGGGTTACTCTGTGGCGACATGGGCATGTTTTCTGTTTCACATATGCCCCCCCCCCCCAGTGTGGACTTTAACCTTGCTGCATTCAGCGCCCTCAGTCTCATGTTTTCCAGGAAACTGCTTTTCCCTGACAGTATGCTTTTATCAGACAAACAATTTCACTACAACTCAGCTAAGTAATATAATAAACATATAAAAATGGTCTCCTCTGCATCTTTGAGTGGTTTCGTGACATTTTAGTGGTACATTCATCGCCTGGTTAACCATAAATCTTATTCATCAGTGCTGAGTGAGCCCACATTTACCAGAGGCTACATCCACATGTTGCAGCTTGCCTCACTTCTCAAGAGACGTGATGGCTGAGCTTGTTCGGCGAGTTCTGTGAGGTTAGAATAAGGGGACAGATGGAAGAAAAAAAGTAGTGCGGGGGAGAAAACAGTCTTTAGCACACAGTGTGAGCGTCATGCTCTCAGCAGCCAGTCGTGCAGCAAATAACAGATGTTTGCCTGCTAACAGCTAACAGTTTAATAGACCTAGCAGAATAATTCTGCTTAAAAAAAATGTTGTTCCCTTTGTAGAGATTACAGTCTTTGTCCACTTTTTATTTGCCAGTGTGTGGATAAAGGGCTTGCATCACTTGCATCACAGTAAATGTTCTGTGCTTTATGAGGGCTTTGTTGCTGATCTGTTGATCAGACAGTGCAATGAGCTGTGACTCAGCCAATCCAAAAAGTCCCTGTCATCGTCAAACAAAAGAGCAGCCACACACCTCATCTGACAAGAAGGAAGTCTTGCAGTCTTTCAGGCACTCGCTGATCAAACGTACTAGTCTGTCCGGGCAGCTGTGATTCTATAGACTTTCTGGGCTGTGTTAGTGGCATCTGGTATGTTTATGGAAATCTGTCAAAGTCATTTAATCACTTTAATGTTCTTAATCTTAATACATTTATAATAAAAGCCTAACACATAACCCTGTCACTCATGATGGCATCATTTTACAACCTCAGTTCCAAGAAGGACGCTGAGTAAAACCTAAACAAAAACAGAACGTTGACAATTTGCAGGTTTATCAATTTTGAATTATCAGAAAAAAAGGTGGCTGTAAAGGTAAGTGGTCCTAAACAGCCACAGCAGGAGGAACATTTTGCTACTAATTAAGTGAACTTGACTGAATCTCTCAGATGTTTGCTCAAAAGTAAAGATGTGCAGAAGCCTGAAAAAAACACCACTTCATTTACAAATTGTGGAACCGTTTCAGAAAAATGTATCTTAGAGCAAAATTGTAAAGATTATGTATATCTGATCATCTGCAGTACATAACATGATCAAAATGTCCTGGGAGTCTGGAGAAATGTCTGTGTGCAAGGGAAAGGCCAACAATCAATACTGGAGGCCCGTGATGTTCGGCCCTCAGGTAGCACTGCTGTGGGAATCTCTGCACGGGCTCAGGAACATTTCCAACAAAGCAGTGCCATTCACAAATGCAGGTTACAGTCAGCCTGCAAGGACATGTAAGGAAGAAGCCATATATGAACACGATGCAGAAATGCCACTCTGACTCAAAGCTCATTCAAACTGAAGTTTTTTGCGCTAAAAAAAAAGCCTTGTTCAAATGCCTGCATTTCTGACTGCATGGTGGTGCATTTGTGCTTATCGAATCAACGGTTTTCACATCCGGAAAGCCGCCATCAGCACTTTAAGGTATATACAGGTGTAACATATACTCCCATCCAGGTGATGTTTTTTTATTTTAAATTTTTTGTACATATTTTAGGAAGACAGTGCTAAAAAGCTCGCTGCATCTATTACAGCAGACTGTGTGCTGAACTGGCCTTCCTGCAATCCTTTGTTTGGGATGCTCCACACTGTTTAACACAAACCTGTCCCAACTTTTTTGAGACACTTTGCTTCTATTAAATTCAAAATAAAATCATACATTTTCTCACTTTAAACTTTTGATATGTCTGCTATGTTCTGTTGTAAATAAAATAACGTTTTATGGGATTTGCACTTCATTGCATTCTGGTTTTATTTACATGTTACACCTGCTACTCAGCATCTCGATATTACGGGGCTGTAACTCCATGTCACAGAGAAACTAGCGAGCTTTTCCCTCTTTGCTCAGTATACTTGAATCCCTGATTTTTGAGTTTTGCCTGTGGAAATGGCTAAAGTGTGCTTTCCGCAGCTGTGGCTGAACTTTGGCAAGCAGGCTGTATACAGGCGTAAGGACACAATTTGGCCTAGCAGACATTATGGACAATAGGTTGTGCAACATCCTGTCACTAAAAAGGACGACTAATGCCTTCATTTTATTGTAACCGTTTGGCTGTACCTTAGCATAATGGAGTGTGAGCTCTAGGGAGGTTTCCTTTGCCCCGGGCTACATGACTAATGTGATGGCAGAGAATGACTTAATCCTTTATCTATCAGGGCGTGAGGTACCAGAACAGACTCAAGGCTTAACAGAAGACATGACAAACCAACAGGAAGAAAAACAAATAACTTTTGTGATTTTGTAAATCAGGAACAGTCCTGAAAGCTTTTGGAGAATTCCACAACACCAAAGATGGTGGTAGATTTATCATTTCCAAGGGAAGCAAAAGGAGAAAGAAAGCAAACGTTTTCATAGTTAAAAAAAGAAATCTGATTGAACTGGTGATTATATGCATGCAGTGTTTTATGTTCCAGTGGCCACTGAAGCGAACATTTGTTTTGATCATGATTCAAAACTGCTGCAGAAGAACTTTTGTTAAAAAAAGGAAAAGGTGGATACAAATCAAAGCAGGTACAAATCAGCTCCCGCAATCCTAGAATTAGTTAACATCACCAGTATATAACACGTTTAATAAATACTAGCGTGTGGTGTGCCTGTTTAAAGGAGTCACAGGAGACTTTTTACACATGCTCTATAAACTGTGCAAAGACAGTAAAGTTAACTAATTTAGGTCCATCTTAAACCACGACAAACAATACAAATCCCTTACATTAATCAAAGTTCTGGGGATTAGCACTGGTTGGTCAGCTTTAGCTTTACCGGCATGATGACTTCCTTCAAACTGCGGGCAAGAGCAGGCAAAATCCTTTAAGAGATCCTTTTCTTTTTGAGTAGTGCACAGGCTCTCTTACAGACGACCCAGCAGTCTGAGACGCAAAGGTCAGAGATATATGCAAACAGCCTTGACCTTGCTGGGGCCTTGTACATGTCAGCATGCCAGAAAGATCCCTATCTCCAATATTTTGACTATAAGCATGAATGAGTGATGGGCACAGACTACATCTATCTCTTTGCTTCACCTTTTGACAGTTCAAAGAGGCATGCTCCCACAAACATCATGATGCACGGCCTTGCCCCGTACAAAGTTCATCTATTAAATCTAAAATATCACACCATCCACTGTTACAGTGCTTGTAATATGTCAGAATACTGATATATGCCTGTTAGTAGAATTACCCTTAGTGTCTTTTACAAAGATCTCACATTGTTTGCTAAAGTATGTGATGACATAAAATGTGATGTTAACAACTGTGACAGCTGCCTAGAAACTACGCGTCTCTGTTGTGGTTTGTGTCGTGTGTTGTTCTGCCGGGGCTGATGGGAGAATTGGCTGCATGTGCTACACCTGGGGCCAGTGAGCTTGGTTATAAAGGCTCCCTGCTTTGCTCACTGCTTTGATTTGGTTTCCTTGGTTAAAGCAACTCAGCTAAGTTTGTGTTGTAGCAGCTCGTGCCTGCTGTATGCTACTGACGGGCTGACAAACACATTTTTCTCCACCCGGTTCTACATCATCCTGTCTGCCTCTGTTTTGCCGTACTGTGACACAATTAGCTTTGTGGAACAATTGGCTTCATATCTACTTTGCTCAACAGGCAAAATCTGACTTTTTGTTTTGAAATGGTTAATAGTGCTGGTGATAGTGTCGCTGTGGTCTGGCATTCTGCTGTTGACCAGCTTGGACTTACAAGGGTATAATCTGGTTCTCCCGGTGACCCTGACAGGTGGTAAGCAGAGAGTTATGAGTTTATTGGAGTAGCTGTAGTGACTCGTAAAACACCGTTTTGTAAGAAGTTATGGTCACCGAGCTGTCTTTGCCTTGTGATTTGTGTGTTTGGAGCTTGGTTGTGCCTACACCTGTTTGTATAAGGTTGCTACTGTTCTGTCCCTGTTAGGCCTACGAGCCGTTTAACCTCTTTTAGGCAGTTAAAATGTCAGTGCTGCTGTTTGGTTGTGTGAGGTTCCAGCTGTTTTCCATCCATTGTTCTGTCTTGATGCACAAGCAAATCCCCAAAGGTTGATTCTGTTCATCTGGACGTTTTCAGTGGGAGAAACATTTCCTCACTCATCCAGGTGACGTCTTCAGTCTCAGCTGACTGCAGGTTTCCCCAACCTTATAAACAGGACATTTGCATAATGACTGAAACCTGCCCACTGAAGGAACAATGGGCTGGGAGGTCAGTTGGTCATGAGAATTTGCATATTCATGATCAAAAAACTGATCAAAAAAAGTTGCATTCTGCAGGCTCATTGGGCACAGCTGAATCATCTGACCCTGAGGTTAGCTTCTGAGCAGCAAAGAGAAGTTAAACTGAAAAACAAAAAATAAAATTTCAATAAAATTAACTGGAAAGGGTTAGGCTAAGTATGAGTAACATAAATGCTGACGGTCTGGCCTGTGTTTCTCCTGGGCCTTGGCCTTCTCCTCATTGCATGAGTAATCTGCATTTAGTGCCCCAGGGTAGGATTCGCCCTGTAAGCATAAAGCAAAAAGTCTGATGCTCATTTAGCTGATAGCTTGGAAGATCAACTCAGACTGTGACATTTAGCACAGATGCAGAGATACCTGATGTCCCTGAAGTTCTAGAAGTGATGTGTGACATGGGGTATTGCGGTATTTGGATTTCCATAACACTTACAACTAAGACGGGTGTGGCGCCTGACCTACCCCAGGCATTACCCATTTCCAGAGTTTGGAGAGAAATGCACTTCTGTCATATCAATCTGGGTAAATTCTTTTACACCAGGGTTTCACAGGTCTTTGAAACACGGGAAATGGTGCAACTGCATGTTTCAGCTGTGCTGATGGGAGAAACTGCAGAGCCTTCCTCATTTGCTGGTCTGGTTGTGTATAAGTTTCCACCTGTCGGCATTCTGCGGGACTCTGCTACTGAACAAAATCCATTTTTGCCAACCAGGAAGAGGTTTGTGCTTCTTCTGGGCTCCATGGGTCACTGCAGTTATAGATTTTGTAAGAATGTTTCATCTGTGTTTGCTCTGAGTTTACTTTTAAAGGCTAAGACGAAGTATGTGTGGTATTCTGTGTCAGCAAACTAACTTTAAAAGTGCTTCTCCAGGCATTGGAGTTGCTGAGTCACAGAGTGGGACATGCTGGCTGGGTTGTTGTTGCTGTAAATTTGGTGAGTATGATAAAATTGTAACGAGTAAATATTTTGAATTTACTAGTATAAATAAGGGGGGACAAGGTTAAGGATGTTTGATTCAGGTGCTGTCCAGGTTCCCGATGGGAATCCCGCCTCAGACACTTTGTTCCTACAGGTTGTCACACAACCCGTAAGGACAAAGTGTCTGTTTTGGTTTTTGTGTTGCGGGTTGTGCTGTGCTCTGTTTTACAGGAGCTGATTAAAGGAGCTATTGGCTGCATGACTTACACCTGGGCTGTGAGCTGGGTTATCAAAGCTTCCTCCTGTCTGCTAAAACCTGTTCTCTTTTGCTCACTGCTCTGATTTATATACCAGATTCCTGAATTAGCGCTTAGCTACAGCATGCATAAGAAAAAGGAGACGTTTTTAAGGCTCCGTCATACACCCGTGCATGCTTTACACTACTGACAAACAAGTTCTATTTGTTCTATGCGGTAGTATTAGTTCCCACCTTGTCCAGCCATTCTGCTTTGTTGGGAAAAGAAATACATTACATTCATAACTCAGCATTCCTTTGTGGTTGTTAACTTCCTGTTAGGAGGTTAACTGAACGGGCCTACCTTTTAAATACAGATGGACATCCAGAGATGGCTCTGATTTGTGTTTCAGTGTTTCAGAATAATACAGCAACGCAAAATAGTGTGTGGTCAGTGGGGTTGTATTACATTTACTGAGAAATTATTTAAGTGACAGGAAAGTTTATGTGAAGTTTAAAGGAACTAATGGATATAGTCACACAAACTGTGTGAAACAAAAAATAATTTGACAAGAAGAATTATTAAATCCAAGTAAAACTACAATTATGCGATTCTCTAATTGTAACACACAAGTTCAGATACATATAGATGACGGGGACGCCGGAACAGTGGCATAAAATAACCTTGAAGTTTCATAAAACATCCACAAAGTTTCAAAAGGCATTTCAATATCACGTTACTGACTAAAGCAAAACACATTCTGGAGCACAAATCACTCACGTTTTCTGTTTACCGGTTTGACTGCTTGAATTATTGTGTATGTTTATCTATTTCCTCATAATTTTCTAAACTCTTTTAAAGCAGATGCTGGATACAGTTTGAGAGGGGAAATCAATTTAAAACACAGCGTGTCCTTACTGCACTAAACAATTTTGCATCTCTGTGTGAGGAGTGAAGCTGTGGAACAGATTGAGTGATAAACTGAAGCGTGTCCAAGCATGACCCAGTTTAAAAGCAGCACAAATCTTCCTTTTTGCAACGTAGAATGACCTTTGACCCACTACTTACACACTACATGTGTGTATATCTGTAAATACAGGCTTTGCTTTGGTTTTGGTATTGTTTTAACATGTTCATAATTAAACCTCATATCTATATTTAGCGATATCTAAACTGGTGTACCCAGTAATACTATACCGGTGCTGCGAAGGCTGTCCCACCGGTTCATAAAGAATACAACGATGAGTCAGAGACTTCTTCTTCAGAGACTGCTTCTAAAAAAACACGGTCAAAGCTCTTTGCCTGTGAGTTTCCTGTCCAGGCCTGTGAACAGGAAGAGGTTGAGCACAACTCTCCTCAGAGCTCTGATTGTCTTCTCTGTTTGAGCAATTCAACTTAAATTCAGAGGCATAAAAATTCCCAAAAACCAATAATGCAAAAGAATCAAAATTCACAGTTCAGCCAAGTATCCCAATAAAGTAACACAAAGATGGATAAATATCAATCTTCCTATCAGTCTTCCTTGTTTGACTGCAAGTTTGTCATCACTGAGACTGTATTTGGTTACGATCTATCTCGGTGTTCTGTCTCTGACAGTTACGCGGCATCCTGCCAGTTCATAATCTCTGTTTAGGGCCAGATAACGTTCTAATCTTTGGATTTTAGTGTCTTTTTTTCCTAGTATTTGAGATAGGGTTCTTTGCATTGTGTGGAAACCGGGGTGTTGTCAGACTGGTCAGGGGATATTTGAGGGGAGGCATTTAATCAGTCAGGCAGTTAGTTCCTCTTCTCTGGGCTCGACTCCAGCGTTTTGAGGACTTTAGACTGGAGGGTTCACTGGGACAAGATTTAAGGTTAAATAAAAACAAATCGAGGGCTCTCCTTTGAATGTAAATGATCACTGTGTATCTGCATATTATGTTAGGAATTTGTTGGTGTTGTTATTTGCAGAATGCTGCTTCTTTCTTTATTGCTCGCTCTTTAACCTGGAGTCAGCTCGTACGGTTTAATTGCCTCGTCAGCATTCAGTAACACCAACAAGAATAGAAAGCTTATTGCTGTTAAGTAACTGAAGATGAACTAATTTAGATTAAACACACATTGCTTGGGCAGCATGAAGATTACTGCCATTGCCTCATAGCAAGAAGGTCCTTGTTTGAGTCTGCCATCTGACCAGGGCCTTTCTGTGTGGAGTTTTGCATGTTCTCTCCACGTACTCTGGCTTCTTCCCACTGTCCAATGACATGCAGTTAGTGGGGTTAGGTTAACTGGTGATTCTAAGTAGATAGGTCACATAGGTGTGAATGGTTTCACACAGAAGGGCGTCCCCTGCCTCTTGCCCTTTGGCAGCTGGTATAGGCTTCAGCTCCCCTGCATCCCTGAATTGGATGAGCAGAATCAAGTGGGTGGCTAGACATCTTTCTCTGATCTGAATTTGTTCTGAATGAACACAATAACATATGTTTTAGTGCCGTAGATGCTTACAGGTCAGACAGTTTTGGGTAGTGCAATAATGTTCCTCGTCCAAACATTTGAAGCTGGCTTTCCTCACATTTGATGTCACCTTATGAAATTTCTGCAAACCTACTCGGGGTCACTTCTGGTTTGAACAAGTTGAACACGCTGACAGCCACAAAGCTCAATTCAGCGAGTTATATGCGTTGCATTCTTCACATAACTACACACATTGCTTAATACATGGGCCAACAGAGAACACCTACAAAACAAACTCAGCTACAAATAGCCGGTCATTGCTAATAGTTATTTTGAGTGTTTTATTCTGTACTCCAGAGTGGGTGAAAAAGCAATACTGTAAGTTATTGTCCAACACAAACCTAACTGGATGCTGCGATCGGACAACAAGAGAAGATTATCTGAAGATGAGACGCATCACCAAGCAACGCATAAGACAGAGTGCTATGTACACAAAGCAGAGACACCATATTGCAGATATTTAACATGCTCATTTTCTGGGTCTTAAAAAACCCAGAACAATTATAAGCATCAGCCACCCGCACTGTTTCTCTGGTTACAAAAAGCTGAGCCCTTGAGGCATCAGCAGTGGCATGTTAGCTTTAGAGTATGATGAAAAGTTAAAGTGGTCTGAGGAATTAGCCAACAGGCTGGAATTGCAGGTAGCACATCAGCGCCCCTTCTCACTCATTCATCATCTTGGAGCCTGTGATCCCCCTCAGGGGCAGTTCCCATGGTCTGCGCCAAGCTGAATATGCTCCTCAGCAGAGCTGAGGCATAAAAATAATAACACTCCAGGTGAGGCTGCAGATGCAGACACGCCAACTGCGCCTGACATAAAGGCTTATAATGCCTGCACACGTGCAGCTGGAGCAGTCGGCAGAGACACGCCGACTGCGCCTGACATAAAGGCTTATAATGCCTGCACACGTGCAGCTGGAGCAGTCGGCAGAGACACGCCGACTGCGAAACACGACACGAGCTGTCGAGAGAACCTTCTCAGAAAGAACTTCTTGAATTTTGCTTTAGAGGAACAAGACTGCACAAAAGATATGTTGTGGCGAGGAGAGTGTTGCACAAACACTCGTGTTGATGCTATCAAAGTTTCGTTCCCATTTTGAGTGAATGAGTTAAATCTGTGCTTTCTCTCACTGCAAAACATTTAAGAAAATGGAGATAAATTGGACTATTGCACAAACATCACCTCGAAAATTATGCACAATTTAGCTAACCATTAAAGCATGAGGAACTATAGTTAGTTTGTTCTTACCACGTCTGACTTTTCATGTCGTTTTTATTTGATCTTTTTTCTTACAAAATGCAAAAAGGAAACGAAAACTTTTGCACACCAACATTTACGCTGCATCTTTGAAACAAACACCAGGGTCCAACAAAAGATTTTCAGATGTTTAATGGATGTTGCACTGATATGTAACAAGTTAAAGAACACTGAATGCTTTTTTCCTAAAAGCTCGATGAGTCCGTTTTTGTGAATCTATTAAAAATAACTTACAGGCATGCCAGCTGCAGTAATGATCGTGTAAAAGGATTCCAAGAGGACACGGGACACATGCTTGTTACGTACAAAGAAAACAAAAGAAACCAAAATGTGTTTGTTAGGTAAAAAAAAAGTAAACAACATTTTTAATTCAAACACAAAACGGTATTAATACTTTCTATTTACAGTATGTATTTACAACAATATTACAGTGCTTGTAGGGCACAATTAAAAAAAATTTAAAGACTGGAATACTATCCCATGCCTATTTGTGAGGCAGCAGAGGATTAGCATGGAAAAAAACCAAACCAAAAGGGTCCTGTACAGTGTTTTTGCTCCTGTTAGCAGGGAGCGGAGGCACAGTGTGCACTGATGGATTGTGGGCAGTCTTTGTCACCGTGCTCCGTCAGTTTGAGAATGACAACTTTCCTCTGGAGATGCCTAGCTTCTGCTGGTGCGGGCTCTTCGGCTGCTGGTTGCACAGAGCTCTCTGTAACTAAGTCCTGGCAGTCCTGCGGCAGCAGCATAGTAATGATGTTCGAGTGTCCGCCCTGCACCGCCAGGTGTAAAGGGCTGAGGCCCTGCTCATCTGACAGGCTGCCACCGTCTGGACAGTGATTGAGCAGCTCTTTCAGGACTTCACAGTGTCCACCCTCTGCTGCCATGTGGCAGGGCGTGCGTAGGGCGCTGTTAGCTTTGTAGGGGTCTGCCCCTTCTTCTATCAGCATCTTGACTGTGGGCAGGTGGCCCCGCTGGGAGGCTAGGTGGAGGGGAGTGAGTCCGTGGGCGCTCTGAGCATTGATATCTGCCTGGTGTTTGATCAAGAGCCGAGAGGTGCTGGTGTGACCAGTTTCAGCCGCCACATGTAGCGGCGTCTTTGA
This sequence comes from Perissodus microlepis, assembly GCF_051167445.1. Classification (NCBI taxonomy): domain Eukaryota; kingdom Metazoa; phylum Chordata; class Actinopteri; order Cichliformes; family Cichlidae; genus Perissodus; species Perissodus microlepis. Next base: position 2,138,587 of record NC_140470.1, read on the forward strand.
TCCAGCTGATGTCATGTGGACGTCGGCCCCCAGCTCAATCAGGATCCGTGCCACTCGATACTGCCCCCTCTGAGAAGCCAGGTGCAGCGGCGTGCGCCCATCTGTCGTTTGACCATCTACGTCGGCGCCGGCTTGCTTAACCAGCAGTTTGACGATGCCCAGATGCCCTTGCCAGGCAGCATAGTGGAGCGGCGTCCAGTTGTCCTTGCCCTTGATCTGAACATCAGCACCACGGCTCAGCAGCACCCTGAACACATTTTCCTGGCCATGCTGGCAGGCCACGTGAGCTGGCGTGCGTCCCTGTCCGTCGGTCTCGTTGATGGCCGCCGCCCGGTCGAGCAGCAGGCGCGTGATAGCCTCGTCGCCATTTTGGGCTGCCCAGTGCAAAGCTGTGTACTGGTCCTCGTCTTTGGCATTCACGTTGGTGCTGCGCCGGCCGAGCAGAAGCTCTGCCAGTGACTTCAGGTGCTTCTCTGTGGCCAGGTGAAGGGGTGTGGAGCCGCGGCCGTTGGCGAGGTTAGGATTTGCGTTGTTCAGGAGGAGGAATTTGACAGCCTCCTCGTTACCCAAGTTGATGGCATGGTGGAGCAGACTGTCTCCTCCGTCAAGGAGAAGGTCGACATCCTGAGGCTGGAGGATCTTCATCAGCTTGGCAGTGTCTTTGTTCCTGATGGCCTCACACAGTTTTCGTTTCTGGACCTCAGCAGAATCTGAGCAGAAAGGAGGAAAAGTGATAAATAATGATACATTTTTTCGTGTTACTTTATATAATTCACAGGAGAGGTCTTTGATGCACGCTTACCGTATGTGCCTTCTTTCTCAAAAGACAGCGTGATAGAGTCTTGGGACGAGAAGGCAGAATCTGCAGAGGAAATCCCAGACAGTCTCTTGCAGGTGCTCTCTTTGCTGTGACAGCTGTCCTCCTTCACGCGATCAAAGCTCCGAGAGATCCCAGAATCCACCTGGCTCAGAAGCTCAGACAGGCTGTAATCCTTCTCGGGCAACATGGCTGACTTTGGACGCACTGGCTTGTTGTCATTAACCTGTAGAGCAAAAAAGCCAGGTAGGGTAGTGCGGTTTGACACAATGTTACAGTATACAGTGTGTAACACATACGAAATGGGTCTGAAAGGTCACACAGCTGATTTATCTAAACACTACTGATAGGAGCCATCAGTTCCTGTGAACAGGATGTTTGTTTCCAGTCACGTACACAACAGCACACAGAGTTTTAACAATGCCATCAGTCTACATTCCTCGTATGTGATGCAATGATTGGTCAGGATCAAACATAAGAATTATGTCTGGAGCTCTGTAAAGATAAGCCTGTCATTGTCTGGACGAGTAGTTAAATATTAATGGCAGAACACATCAGCTGAGAGAGACTGAAGTATAGAACCACTGAGAGGGGTCACATTTTAAATTCAGGTTAAAATGTGTAAGAGAGTACATGGCTATGTCTTAGACAAAACAAAAAGAACATTGACACATGTAGCTTTGTCATGTAAAAGCAGTAAAAGCTTCGCCGTCGTATCGTACCTGGTCACCCGTGAGTGCTTTAGGGGTCATGGGCTCTGGGTCAGATGTTGATAACCTGGGTGATTTGGGTTCCTCCTGAGGTTTAGAGCAGAGCTCCTCGGCTTCAGATGTGATTTCTGGAACAACAACGTCTCAAGGTCAGGTTGCATTAACAGCAGGGATGGGATTATGCAATACAAAAAGGAAGAAGAGCGCCATAGCACTGCCTTTCACACAGCCAGTGAGGGAACAGAGTGTGCAGTTCAAGGGACAAGCTCATTCCTATAGTGCTAACGAGGGTTGACCACTGTTTGTTAGCAGGTAGAGGCACAACCTACCCTGGAAGCTGGGTCTGGCTTCGGGCTTTGTGGCCCAGCATCGCTGCATGAGGGTCAGGAAACCTGTGCAGGCTGAAGGTCGACATCGTGGCACCGCTCCCAGGTCTGGACGCACCCCTTTCACCACCTTCACCATGATCTGCAGGATATTGTTCTCTCCTGGGGGGCAAAATCATGCAGTACTTCAGTTTCTAAAAGTCACTTTTGTTTCACTCAAAAAGCACGTGGTCAAAAGTCTGAGTCTGCTATAATGCTTTTTCTGGTAATGACACATAGAACCAGCGTCTATCGTTATGCCATCATCGCTTCTTTATCGTCGCCATCGTCCTCAGAAAGAGAAGTGCGTGGTCTGTTGTTTCCCACGGAAGCACTCCGAGCTCCTCGTCTAGCTAATTCTATCTGAATGTGGGATCAGCCAAGTCAGTGATTCAGAACAAACAGGTGGAGGCTTTACAGCTACTTCACCTCCTATTGTAGCCGTAATACCCTTTGCAGGTGGAGGAGGAAAACGGGAAGGGATGGTAACCAGGCCACTTATCACTTTTTAATTATATCTGGATCAACAGAGGCGGTGCCAGTGCCAACCCAGCTACCTCACCTTGGCACCGGGCTTCAGAAAGTGAACTGCTACCTGATACGCCTGGGAAAAAAACATCATGCTTGCCAGTCTGGCCCTGTCCACCTGCCTCCTCTGGAATTTACAGAGTAAACACACACTACAGCTTCTGTGTGCAGAGCCCCACACACACACAAACACACCTTGAAAGGTGCAACTATTTTTACCTTGTGTTAACTGGAAACTTAGAGAGTCGATTCCAGCAAGTAAAATGATACAACTAGATTGAAAGTCGATTTATTAAGTAGAAGATTGTGTAGAATTGGAGTTTAGAGCTTCTGTTATAAATAAGCAAACTTGTTAATAACTTATTTAGCCAGTTCAGCCATCTCTTGTGGCCAAACTACAGAAAAAGGTATTTCTATTGAGTACATTTATGGTCCATCTGTCAAGCAGAGCCACTCCAGTGGAAAATGGGGAGACACTAAGTTGATGGGAAATTAAAAAAAAGGTTTTCTGATGATAACAACGCTGACCTGTTTTCTAAAACTCATCATGGACCTCTTATTTGTTACTGATTGTTTACAGCTGTTACAGAGGTAGGGGAGGCATGCCACACGAACTACTAGACCTGCTGTTCTAGCTAAACTATCAGACTGACATTGGTGATCATAAAAGACACGGTTGGATGGACATCTTGTTGGATGGCTCACCTTGATAGGGTTTCTTCTGTGTGAGAATCCCCCAGATCACGATAGAGAAACTGGAAAACAGGCAAAAATATACATATAAATATAAATATATAAAAATCTTTCATGGAATAGGTCTGAGATGTCAGGTTGTGCAGCAGTCCGTAGAAGACAGTGTGTAAATAAAGTACATTTACCCTACTCTACAGGTTCTACTTTAGGGAATGAAATTTCCATTTCCACTGTAGGAATAAGTTACTTATTTCCTTTAACAGACAAAGTATCATACCAAATCCATGTGATTAATCTTAGTATGAGTCAGAGCTTAACAACAACAACAACAAAAAACCCTGCGTTCACACAAAAAGCTTGCATGCAAAGTGCATGAAAAAAAAGCCTAACCTGTAAACATCGTGCTTGGTGTCCGACACTCTGTCCTTCTCTATGATGCTCTCAGGGGGAAGGTAGGCAATAGTGCCGCAGAAGCCGTCTCTACTGATGTCATCAGCCCGTGACAAGCCGTTCCAGCGGGCCAGCCCAAAATCAGATATCTGAGACAGAAAGAGATCAGATAAGACCCTCCAACAGAGCAACCCCTCTGCCTTTCTCATGAAACGCCACGGCAGTGATGACTAACTTTGCCCGCTGACTATGACAGGCTGCTAAGCTCTTATTATGTGCACTCAACGGTATGATGAGGGCAACCCAGCCATGTCCCAGCCTGCAGGAGAGGAGAGGCCCTTCAGATTTGTGTTGGGGAGTGCACACACACACACACACACAGACAAGGAGATTTAATAGGAGCTAAATTAATCCTGTTGGGACAAGCCCAGGTGAGGTGTTTACATCCAGGTATTAAACACTAGAAATGACGGTTCCCACCCATTACTCTTAGTACAGCTTAGCTGTTTTGGTTGGACAGAGGCTGGGAGACACCTGTAGACAAAAAACATGTGCAGGACTAATTTAAGAATGATGAAGGGGAGCAGAAAAGCACCTCATGACTGGGATTCCTCCTGAAAGCTCCAAAGAGTTTTAAAACAAAGAGGGCTGTGGTTTGACTTCATGTCTGATCTTTCTTCTAGCATTAAAACATGACATCATCACATTTCCATAAACATACTGTAGATTTCCATAGTTGCTTATTCCATTACAATTTACAGAAAGCAAAAGGATCGTGCAAACAACTAAAAACAAACACACACCTGGGTCAAAACTAAAGATCACAACAAACGGTGTGCGTGTGTTTCCTCCCTTCTAAGCTTCATCGCAAACTCTCTACCTTGACGTGATAGTGAGCATCCAGCAGGATGTTGGCCGGCTTCAGGTCCAGATGGAGCAGCGGTGGGTTCATGCAGTGCAGGAAGTTCATTCCCACCGCAGTCTCGTGGATGATGCGAAAGCGGAGCTCCCAGGGCAGCGGCTCATTGGCCAGCAGGGTCTCCAGTGAGCCGGTCTCCATGTACTCCATGACCAGCCCCTGGGGGTCTTCACAGATCCCGTAGACAGGCAGGATGTATCGGAACTTGGCTGCCTCCATCTTTTTAGCTTCCTCGAGCAGCTCAGAACGATCCCTGTGTTCAAGGAGGAAAATAAAAATAAAAGATCACGGACTACACAACACTGCATTTTATTGCGTTTCCTGTCGCTGAGGGTGACCCAGCAGTTTTTAACAGTGCAAAAAAAAAATCCACCAGTTTACTGCTGCTTTTCCACTCATCCTGGGGGTTTGGGGGAGGGTGGGGGTGCCGCAGCTGAACTCTGTTTTGAAGTTATTTGGGTCATCGCTTTTTTAAAACAAAGGCTCACACATTCCTCGGCTCATGGTTATCTATCAAACCTGCCCTCCCATAAAACATTAACATGATGACTTTGAAGTCACGCTTTGCTCATTAAGCTGCAATAGTTGGTATAACTTTTTGTCCTAACCAAAATTCCTGCACATCACACATCATCCTTACTGAGCTCTTAGCTATGCCAAATATTTATGAACATTAACCTTGAAGGGTGTAGAGGCGTGACCTCTGTATACAACTATAATCCAGGTCTTCCCCGGCTGGTGGTTCTGCTCAAGACAGTCCACCTTGGTCTGCAGAGCATGTGGGGCTCAAACCCAGCTCTTGTTCTCTGTCGCTCAACCTTTGCGCACAGTGCCCCTTATCAGTCTGCCGGGCCTGCTGACATACCTCAAACACAATTGTGTGGGCCATTCATGACCTCACTGCATGCCTTAAGCAAAGGTTGCTTTTAAATGGAGCCTCTTGATGAGAGAGATAAATCACTGTTCGTGAGTTTATTTGTAGGAATGTGCTCCAGAGGCAGAGCTGGAGTAGGGCTTCTGTTTTTCTATCATCAACGAAAAGAAATTAGACGAACATAAGAAAGTTCAAAGCATAGTTTGTCATTAATTAAAAATATATATATAAAGAAGTGTGTGTCTGGTTATAATAGTTCTTTGTGGCAGGACAAGTGAAGGAGGTACGGATCTCCCCGAATCTGCCTGGTAGGAATAATCAAACATGTCATGGAAGAATGGGCTAGCACTTGTTTGCTAAGTACTTCATCTAATCCAAAGTGCTGCTCAGCGGCTCTGCTGAACCAAACAATGTCCCTGTTTTAACAGAGAGGCCCGGTAAGACCGGTTCTGCGGCTTCTCGTATTGTCTGTGCCACACAGTGGCAGCCTGCGACACAGGCAGACAAAGGTGGCTTTGAGTCCTGGCTGCTGGATGTTATGTGTGGCTGAACGACGATCGCAGTCAAATGACTGTTTATGCGCTCTGCAGATGTTTGAGGGTGATAGTATCTTTGGTTCAGCCTCATCGGATGCTATAAGTTGCACCGCAGGTTTGGGGGGAAGTCGTCACGTCGTCAAAGTTCCTGTTTTGGTCACGGTGACTAGATAAGAAAATCTGACTGTCTTTGTTGCATCAGTGTAGCTGAGGATTGATGTCAGTGATGATTTATATCAATAAACCAACTTTTTTTTTTTTAAATGAAGAGGTCTTATCACCAATCAGCAGCTGGGCTAGGCTCCAGCCCCCCTGTGACCCTGAAGTGGATAAGGGGAAGAAAATGGATGAATGGATCTTGTCAGTTAATATTTCTAATGTGTGGCTGATGAAGTCGGTTTGTGTATGCAGAGTTACATGGAAATGGAAACTTCCATTCTTCCAAAGCTGGTTTGAGGCAGGTCAGCCTCAAACACACTCGAGAAATGTACAGCTCACTAATTTTCCTTTCATTTGTGAGATCAGAGCAAACGAGGGATTTATCAGTCTGAAGTATGAAAGAGAATTCTAGATGGTGATGTAACTTGTAGCATTTCCTAGAAACCATTCTGCCCACCTATTGAAACGTCCACAACACTGTTTATTGGGGAGATCAGCAGTTAAACTTTCATAGCAGGAAAAGCAAACAGCTCTCAGCACTGTGGAGCTGCCCCAGAGATCAATCTGCATGCCAGTGCTCCCTCCAACACAACTCAGCAGTGTCGAAATACCCAAACATGCCCTCTTGCTTAGCGTTGAGGCACCTTTACAGCCCCCATAGTGTTTCTAGGCTGGCAGAGGATGAGTCACACGTTATCTGGTGTTCACTTTCTCATGCCTGCGTCTACCATTTGCCCAGAGATTTCTTCAAACGATCACGCTGACATAAAAGGACCTGGTTCAGACTGATTTCTACATCCGGAACTTAGAAAGACCAAAAACACAGGAAACATCTGAACTATGCCAGAGGACAATACTACTTTTTTTCATCAACACCAGGAAAAAATGAACACTAAACAGCTGTGACTTACTTATCATCCACATGAAGGCAGGGAGGGCACTTGATAGCCAGCCATGTTTTCCACTGTACATGCCGGACTTTGTATACTTGTCCAAATCCACCTGAGCCTATTTTCTCCCAGCTTCCAAACTCAGAGGAATCAAAGGTCCTTAACAGCCCCATATTCCCGTGTGGAGAATCCGGGATATCCATATCCATGTTGAGAAACCCGCAAGCAGGGTAAACTCCTTTTTCTTCTTTGACTCCAACCACAAAATCAGGGGAAGTGTACACTCACACACCACCTACCTACTTGTGGGCTCTTCCTTGTTTTTCCCCTCGTCTAGCTCAGCACAGCTCCTCCCTCTGTTCAGGTGAAAAGGAGGGGCTGGGCCTGTGTTGCTGCACTGTGACATCATACCCTGGTTTTGAAACACAGAGCAGAGATGGAAAAGTTCACTGGAGGAACTTGACAAGCCACACCACGCTGCCACCGAAAGGCTTTACACATGTGCTTTCCAAATGTCCCCACGCTGTCTCATATATGCTCCAAGAAAGCAGGAGAACGGTCTCTGCAACAAAGCCATGAAGTCAGGAAGCTATTTCATAAACACACCTTTGTCCCACCGTGGTCCATTTTACTGCTAAAGCCGCCTGAGGTACAATTTGTTTCAGCAACAGGTGGGTTACGTGATATTGACCCAGCGGTTATAGAATGTGTGGACTCATCTTTTGCTCAGCTGAGGGAACAATGTGTTCTGTTACAGCTGAGGTAAGTTACTACCAGTGACAAAGATCTGTGTTATTTAATATATTTCATTTCCATGCAGGCCTTTAATCTCCACATTCTCTGCTACTCCATACATATGCTTTCAATAATTCATATGTTCATTAAATGCCTTCTGCAGATACACGGCATCGATCTAAGGACGCACGCACACAGGAGTTTTGTTTCATATCTGTTGTGTGCTTAAATTAAAATTGTATTCATTTGGGTTGCCAGTTAATGAGTGTGACACTTTTTCCTGTGTGCACCTGTCCTACAGGTGTGTGTTGGATACTTTTTAAGTTCAAGGTCAGAAATAAAATATCAGCTGTGGAGCTGATAGAGCTACAGCATATCTATTCAAGGACACCTCCTGCACGCAGGCACCTGCTGGTAAATGATTTATTTTTGTGCTAGCATAAAAAGAAGATTAGCCTGTTATCTGCGGCTGCTCTGTTTTAAAAACGTTCTTACATATCTACTTTAGACTGACTTTGGTTTTTTGAAATCATGGAATTATTTTCTGCGAGGTTGGTTCAGGGAAACATTTTGCCTCAAATCCCAAACACCGGATTATAACGTCTCTCGGATTAAGACCTTTTTGCCCTCGTCCCCATTCTCTGCCCTCCCACCTCTCACAGCAGACGAGTGTCGTTCCTTAGCCTCATTCTGCAGAATGACTCTTCCTGTTTAAAGGGAGTTCTTCCTCACCGCTGTCACCAAGTGCATCCTCATAGGTGACATCTGATTGCTCTCTCTCTCTGATATAGTAGCTTCTTTACTTTACTATATAGAGCACCATGAGGCAACTGTTGTTGTGGAAAGCTAAATGTAACAAATGCAAATAAGACACAATTTTCCTAAAACATGTATTGAATTCATGACAGCGTAACAAAATGAAGACTATTTCAGCCACTTCAGTTTTGTCACGTAAGTCTACCTCTGATTGACCTCAGCACTGCAATATTTTCAGTCCCAGGTTCCTGCCAAATAATTATGTGTGAGCTAGGTAAACTGGAGCCTGACACATACGCCTTCAACACGTCGTTGTAGTTGAACTATTCCAAAATTCCCTCTCTTGGACTTTACCAAAACAGTGCTCTTCCGGTGTTCTTCGGCTTGTGTGGGCAACGGTACGCGACTGTAAAAGCATGATTTCTCCAAACGTGTGAATTTGTTCTGTGTTGCCGTTTGCTATTAGTGTCTGACAAACCAACCTCTCTGTTTACCTCTGCTTAAGATGTGATATCACCTCCCTGCACCCCAGAGTTAATGAGAAAACTGGAATGACCAGGTAGGAGGTATAAATATGTTATCTGGGAGGCTGCTGGGACAATAAGCAGATCTTAGTGGTATGTGAGGAGCCAGGCGGCCTGCTGGCTCCCATCACTGCAGCAGTTATCAGTGTTCAGCTCCCTGAGGCTACAGCTCTGCAGAAAGACCGGGGGAGCAGTTACTGTAGGAGGGGAAAGCTGCAGGGCTTTTGGGTGCGTGTGCACTCTCTCTTGGTCATTAGAATCAAAGACAAACATGTATGAAATGGTATTAAACGTGTCTTTTTACCTGCTTTTATTTATCTGATTAAAACCAAACCAATCAGGACCGTCTTCTGTTAATTACAAACACAACTAAGCCTAAACGATCTGCAACAGGGAGCGCGAGGTAGCACCAACAGTGTAGAAATATAAATGATTGTCTAATTGATATTAAAACATATTAATGACTGCAGTCTTATGGTTTAAGAATGCCACAGAGGAAGTGTCAGCCTGCGACAGCCTGTGTGTGTTGGCATCGTGTTTGCTTCTGACATCTTTCCAGTATGCTTTGTTCTTCCCATCATGCACTTTGTCCCCTCGGGCTGTGCGTGGGCACACATATTACCATAGATGCAGAAGGTGGTGGCGTGTTTATGAATGTTTTAATGAGTGACAATGGGTGCAAGGAATTCAAAGTCGTGAGCGGAAAATCAACATCAAATAGTTGTCAGTGAGACTTTATCGCCATCTACTGGAGGTAGTTTCATATTAACAAAATATTTCATATTAAGCTTGGGGATGAGATATGAGACCTCATGTAAATAGAACAAAACAATAGAAAGCAAAGCTGATTCGACCTTTCTAAATACTGGAGAATCTGTTTTTTTTTTTCTAGAAGCAGGTCAATAATCCTGTACGCACGTCAGCCATGTTTAAACAACATTAAACATCTGTGTGCTCGTGATCCAGGTTTATTAAAGTTTACATACTATAGCCTGTAAATTCTAACCTTCCCCTCTAGCCCTCATCCAACCAATCACACACACACACATTCACACACGTGCTTCCTTCTGTATCTAAACATCTTGTCTTACAACCACGTGAAACTCGTACTCTTGAGTGCGAGTGGAATCGGGGCCAATTCACGGTTCAGTATCTTGCCCAAGGATACTTCGACGTGCAGACTGGAAGAGCCAAGGATCAAACCGCCAACTTTCCGACTGGACTGCTCCACCTCCCGAGACACAGCCACCCAGTGTGTAGGCCTTTTTTAGAAATTCAGAAAAGTAGAATGGAAGGAGAGTCTGCTGACAGACATGCTCTTTTAAGATTAAGCTTTTAGCTTTTGATAAAGCTTGTAGTTAGGGCTGGTTCCATAAGCCACTCTGCATATCATTAGCCTTTGTCTCCTGTAGTTTGTGTTTTGTCCTGTTTGTGGTCTCTACACTCCTTCAGTCTCAGGCGGCTGCCTCTCCTCAGATTGTTTCTTAAACTGAGAGGCTGGAAAGTGTGTAAACACTGAGCCAGTAACATGAGTGAGTGCTTGATTAATCTACTAACTACTGACAAAACATTCATATTCCACTGACTCTCAGTTTCTAAATAACAGTGAGTTAGTCTGTAAATCAAGAGTCAGAAAAGCTAAAACTAACCTGACTAACCCTTAACATAAGACTGAGTATTTATTTTAAAAAGAACATTTCAGAATCAGAATCGTGTTTATTGGCCAAGTATATGTGCAGACACATACAAGGAATTTGGTTCCGGTGGCTCTCAAGCACATTTAAACTTAACATAGTATAGTTCTGTAACACATAATTCTGTAACTCGTATAAGTAACATGGATCTCACCGGGTGTTCCCAGGAAGTTGATTCTGTTGTATATTCAGCAGGAGAAATGTTTCATCACTTATCCAAGTGACTTCTTCAGCCTCTCCAGTGTTAAAAACAGTACATTTGCCTAATGATTGAAACTAACACCACTGACTAACAATGGGCCTCGAGGTCAGTTTCATGACAAGATGTAAATTCATGTAAATTGATGCAAATTGTCATGACAATTGATCAACGGCTGCAATCACAGCATTGCAAGATGATGAAAGATGTCTCCTTAGGTCCCCTCCTCAGTTCAGAGACGCTCGTTCACTTTTTGTGTAGGTTTTGTGTAACTTCTCTCTATCACCTTTTTTTTTATCCCTTTGAAGAAGTGACACTCCATAAATGCTAAAGAGGTAAGTATTATTTCTCAGTTGCAGTGAATAGATAGAAGAAAATAAGCTGTAGAAAACTGAGAAGAAAGAAGAGAAATAACAATTTAACATAAACCAGTGACACACTCCGGGGCCTGATCAGGCAGGGCCTCCTTGGATGAGGTTGTCTAGTGATAATGGCCAAAACACCCGATGAATGCAAGGTCCACTACTGACGATGTGTCCCAAATTTAAAATGATAATTTAGATCAGATCTCTAATCCCTAAACCTAACTAAGGAGGAAAATGGCAGATTAGCCTGGGTAAAAGACCGAAAGTTGAGGCACACAACGATGTGTGCTGCTGATAAAAGTGTCTGGGCTTTCCTCATAACAGCCATCCCTCAAGATTCCCTACATTTAATGTAATGCATTATCAGGGACTGTAACATCCTTTTACTCAATCATGACAAGATGTAAATTGATGTAAATTGTCATGACAATTGATCAACGGCTGCAATCACAGCATTGCAAGATGATGAAAGATGTCTCCTTAGGTCCCCTCCTCGGTTCAGAGACGCTCGTTCACTTTTGTGTACTTGTCTCCTCGACTCTCCCGAAACTAAAAACACAAATATTCTCAATAAGTACCTTTATTTACAAATTAGCTAATATCTTTGTCATGATATGGTAACTTGTAATTACTTCATACAGTGTAAGCTAACCTTTGCGCACTAACTTTAAGCTAGCGCCACAAAGATAAAACAACAGCACTCCTGTTGTTCTAACAATCACTGTTTAAATTATATCGATTTAAATGGTCTTCAAAAACTGCCTTAACTGGCAGAAGTCGGTTTAGTGTGAAGTGAGCTTTATTGGTTCCCCTTGAACCAGATCTGGAGCATTCGTGTATTCCTGGGTTTGATAATAAGTACTTATCATGATCAAGCTGACTGTTCTCATCAGGCCAAAACCACTTTCAGACTACCAGAAATGTCCTGGTGTTTCCAGTACAGTAGGCTACACTGCTGCATGGAGGCTTTGTCCTCAAGAGAAGGGGAATGTTGCTCTAATTTATTTTAATCCTAAAGAATTTGGCTTAATGTGATTTAAAGAAAAGAAACATCAACCTCAAAGAAATGTTGAAGCTGAACCGTTTAACTGTTAATCTTTCACTCAAGAAAAAGTTTTACGGTCTCTTAGCAGCAAATAACGTAATCCTTTGCAGAGGATGTAGAAGGTAAATAAATGATGAGCCATTGTCAGTGCAATATTAACGGTGCAGGCCTGCAGAGGGCCAGGAGTGACAAAATGAATTAAATAAATGAATAATTTATTAAATGTTTCGAATGAAATGAATGGGCATTTAATTAATTATCAAGTCACACTAAATGCAAATAAGAAAAAATACTATGTGAAGGTAAAAATATTGCTTGGTGATTGTTGACATGCGACAGCACAGAGCCCAGCCTCGGCTCCGGATGCTGCCGATCCGGAGCCGAGCTCTGGTATCCTCTCCTCACACCGCAGCTCTCACAGGGCTCCTCACAAACCCAAAGCATCTTTAGCAGCGAGGACAAACTTGACTTCATGTGTAGTTAGGTGTAAGCAGAAATGTGTCGATTGCCTGCAGCTTCATACATATTCAGATGCAGATATTTGTTTCTAGACGACATTTTTAAAAAGTCATTACTTATGGCCCTTGAACCGAAAGTAATCCAAGTTTGAAGTCAGTTAAGTTGTTGCTTAAAATGTCTTTTGAATCTTAAGAAGAAGGAAGAGAACAGGCTGCATTTCCCTGCTGTCATGCCTTCTTTCATTTTAGTAAACAGTCGCGCACACAAGTCTAAAGAATTACGTCTGTGAGGCACCAGTGAACAACCAAAGGCTCTGGGTTGGAGTGATTTTGGTGCAAACATTTTCTGCAGCTAATAAAAGACAAAGTGGCTGAGCTGATGGTTGATACAGTGTTATCAGTCGTGTGATGAAATATTTAAATGATAGTCTTTTGCTGCAACCACCAGTTGCTCAGCAGTGTAACACACACACACACACACACACACACACACACACACACACACACACACACACACACAGGGCAGATTGTTTAATCCTTGCAGCTGAGCTGTATTTACTAAAAATCTGAGCGTTAACAAGCTCGTGTCGCTCAGCCTTTAATGGAGTTCTAAAACTCCACAGGTGCAGGTTCAGGTGAGCACAGAGCCTGATGCATCAGCAGAAACATGAGGACGCGGCGCGCCAAGCCCAGAAGCCATCGGCACATCACCATGACGATGAGGCTCTTGACAGCATGTTGAATAGGAAAGAAAAGAAGATCTATGGCTGCTATGCTCAGGCGAACAAAGCACCGTGGCACAAAAACACAAAGTATTTAACATTATATGTTTTATTTATGACTATTTTATTTCAGCAGGTAAATCATTCTAAGAAGCTTTTCAGTGCAGCTCCATGAGAGTCTACAGCAGCAGTTTGGCTTTTGCTGTTTGTATTTGTGGAAATGAGCTTCCTCTGAAGGGTGGCTGGCCTCTCCCTTAGAGATGAGGTGAGAAGTTCGGCCATTCGGGAGGTGCTCAGAGTAGAGCCGCTGCTCCTCCACATCGAAAGGAGCCAGCTGAGGTGGTTCAGGCATCTGACAAAGATGCCTCCTGGGCGCCTCCTGGGTGAGGTGTTCCGGGCATGTCCCACCGGGAGGAGGCCCCAGGGCAGACCCAGGCCAGCCGAGAGCCAGGAATGCCTTGGTGTTCCCCCGGATAAGCTGGAGGAGGTGGCTGGGGAGGTCTGGGCTTCTCTGCTTGGGCTGCTGCCCCCATGACCCTGCCCCGGATAAGTGGAAGAAAATGGATGGATGGATGTTTGTATTTGTATGTTTTGTTGTGTAGAGAAACGTCCATATAAAGGCCGTGCTCCGCCTCCAAACAGGTTCAATATTTCACCTGCTGACAAGTTTGTGCATCAATGACAGAAGAAAACTACTGAGGACAGGTTTACAGTTTAATATTGAATGTGTTTACAGTTTTTTACAGACGCTAGGACACATTTCTCAATACTTAGGTCACTTTTGCAAAACTCCTCACACAGTGAGCACAACAGAAGTCTATGTGGGCTAAACTGAGGATCAGTTATCATTGTTTTGGCACAAAATGCATTCAATGACTACATCTCTCAAATTTCATGAATTATTTTCTCACTCAGACACAACAACTACCAAAAATCTTTGTACGTACAGGACATTTTGCATGTACTTACATGCTGTTTTCAAAACTGTTAAACTTATGGTCAAAACAATAACATAATGCAAAACTGAATAAGACAGCAAAATTCAACAGCAATATTTTAGTGAAACATATTTTACAGTTTTTCTCAAATGTTAAAACACAAAAGCCAATCCTGTAACCCAAATGACCAGTAGTCTAAACACATTTACTAAATGTAGCCACCATATTCCAGTACCATAAACACATGTCACATGAAGACACAATTCACAAAACACAACCCTCTGTACTCATAAATCTAAACACATTTTTCCTTGCTAAAACACATGTTGCAAAACAACTCTGCTCATATTCTCAAATGAAAGCCCATGTGATGCAAAATGCTTGCCACAGTCACCAATCTTTGAACACAGGGAACACACCTGGCGTCAGTCACTACACACAACGACTCAAAATTGAAGACACCTGTTGCTAATGATGTGACCCCACCTATAAAAGCATAGTTTGGTGAAGATGCCAAACAATCACAATGGATGAAGGCATTTGAGCGTGCGGAAGGAGAAGAGCTGCAGGCCAAAGAGGAAGAGGGGTTGAGATCAGAGGAGGAAGAGGTGAAGGCCTAAGAAGAAGAAGAGGAGTTCGGAGTAGAGGAGGAAGAGGAGGAGAAGGTCCAGGTGGGAGAAGAAGACAACCTCGCACCATCATAACAGATGATATGCGAGCAACAGTAATTGATCATGTCATTGGCCATGGCATGACAATGGCTGAAGCGGGACGAAGAGTACATCCAAACCTGAGTAGGTTCACCGTGGCCACCATTATCAAGGCATTTAGACAACACAACAGGTATAGTACGCTATTGCTTTCTTTGTCACACTACAGTTTTACAGGCCTGTGAAAGTGGTCTGTTACTTTACATGTAGTTTTACATATAAATCAGTCAATTGACAACACATGTTTCTTTAGAGCTGAAAGGATGCCACATAGAGGTGGGAGGGTTGCCATATTCACAGCGGCACAAGAAACCCTCATTGCAGATATGGTCCGTGAGAACAACTGCATTAGACTCCGAGAGATCAGAGACAAAGTCATTGCAGATAATGTAAACTTTGAGAACATTGATGCTGTCAGCGTGTCCACAATAGACCGAGTTCTCCGGCGCCAACAGATGAGGATGAAACAGGTCTACAGGGTTCCCTTTGAGCGCAACTCTGCGCGACACATAGAACAACGTTACGAGTATGTGCAAGTACGTATACATCCATGTCCACAGTACAGTTAGTGGACATACTGTGTTGCTTAGTGGCCTACATTACTTCTGGACAATACTGTGCTACCTGATTGACCGTTCTGAACACCTGTACGCTTTTCCATGTTCACAGAGGATAATGCAGTTGGACGCGATGGCCAGACCCCATGAGTACCTCTTCCTGGATGAGGCTGGCTTCAACCTCCAGAAACGAAGGCGAAGAGGCCGTAACATCATTGGCCAAAGAGCCATCACTGAGGTTCCTGGCCAACGGGGGGGGTTACTCTTTGTGCAGCTATGGGTACGGAGGGGCTTGTCCACCGGCATGCTGTCCTTGGGTCTTACAACACCCAACGTCTCCTCACCTTCCTAGAGGAGCTAAAAGACATCCTCCTGGACCGTCAACAACACCATCCTAGGCTAGCACATCACATGTATGTGATCATTTGGGACAACGTCCGCTTCCACAAAACACACCAAATCAGAGAGTGGTTCACCACCAACAGTGACCACTTTTTAAACGTCTGTCTGCCACCCTACTCCCCTTTCCTGAACCCTATAGAGGAGTTCTTCTCATCATGGAGATGGAAGGTGTATGACAGACAGCCATACACAAGAGAGAACCTCGTACGGGCAATGGAGCTGGCCTGTGCTGACATCCCAGTGGAGGCCTTCCAGGGATGGATTCGCCATTCCAGGGCATTTTTCCCGCGGTGCCTAGCAAGGGACAATATAGCCTGTGATGTGGATGAGGTGATGTGGCCCAATGCAGCTCGGCGACATGATGCCGCACAGTGACTGTGTGTAATACTGTAAAAAGACCGTGTAGACAATAAAAAAGACTTCACACCCTGATCATGTTTCCGAGAGTACTGTTGTGTGCGATAGATTCTGTTTTTGCATTGAGTTGTGTTACAGTAGTGTACGTACATGCAGGATGTTTTTATAGATTTATAGTCTTCATGTGAAACTCACAAATCTAAATGCCTAATCCTCTGCAGGGTTCTATGACGATCCGTTACTGTACAGTTTATAAAAATATGCATTGGCAGTTATGAACCAAAGAACCTTCTCACAAATTGAGCATTGTGTTTTCAATTGTTTTGCTGTAGTGTGTAATGCTGTGTATAGTGTTTACAGTTTTGACAGCTTCGAGCTGCTCTCTTGGTGTGGGAGTTTGAGTTTTGCAGTGGGAAGGTGTGGTTGTGTTTATGTAGCTTTAGAGAAGGGTGTTGTGTTTGGACATTGGGTGACCTGGTGGTAACGTTTGTGACATGTGTTTTAGCATTTGAGAAAAACTGTAATGTGGAGAAGCTCACAAGAGTGATATAATAATAATAATGATGCATATTTGCAGATTTTTTTTTTTTTTTTTCCTGCATTTCTCTAATTCAGCCATTCTGATGAGTACCTGTGGCTCAGTTGGTTTCTTCACCGGATTGAGACGAGGGGCCCTGGAGGCTTTCCCCCCCCTTTGTACCCGGTCTTCCTGCCACTTACCCCGAGCTGGCCTGGATTTATTTCTGTGCCTTCTGCTGGAACAGCAGCCTCTTCCTCATCAGCCTCATCCTTCTGAAGATTGTCCTCCTCCTCTTCATCTTGTTGTTGCTGTTGATTAATAACTTGACCCATAATACAGAGGTTTTCTTCAGTTAAGAGGCCGCGCAGCAGACCGATTTGAAGCCAGTGGACCATCTGGTGAATTGCTTCAAAATCTTCACTGTACTTGTACTCTGGATATTGTTCCATCTCATTTATTAAAAGATGTTATGACACTGTGGGTATGAGTTTGCTGTCTATTGTCCATAGCAGTCTTCAGTCTGGGTGTGTCCCTGCTGACTTTAAACATGCTGTGGTGGAACCTATTCTTCAGCTCCAGACCTTTCTAGATAAAAATGGCTTAGTAAAGTATTTCAGTCTGGTTTTAAAGCCCACCACAGTCACTGTCAGGACCACTCTCAGAGACACTTTCGTTGTCACTCTCATCCTCATCATCCCAGAACCACCTCCTTTCTTCGGGATATTCTTCTTGCTGGGCCGGGTGTATTTCAATTGCTCCTGCTGGGATTTCTTCTCTGTTATGGACCCAGGGTCCTTCTACTTGAGGTGGATTTATTTCTATCCCCACTACTGGAACATCAGCCTGTTCCTCCTCTTCATTATCAGCCTCTTCATCATTGTCCTGAACTCTGTCCTCCTCATAATGATCTTGTTGCACTTGATGAATAACTTGGCCCAGAACACGGAGGCTGTCCTCAGTTAAGAGGCCGCGCAACACACCGAATTCAAGCCAGCGGACCATCGGCCGAATCTCTTCAAAATCCGGACGCTGTTGCAGTTCAAAAACCAGTTCATCAGCTGGTACCCCTACAACGACAAACAGAGAAATATATTATTGTTATCATTCATATGATGCTAAAACTGTCCACAAATTCCAATTTATGCAAAAATAACTACATAGCGAACATACAAACCGATAAAAACCCTGAAAAGCATAAATTTCACAGCCTCAACTCTCGCGGCCCGGTACCAAACGACTCACAGACCGGTACCGGTAAAGAGGAGAGCGCGCGAAAGCCCCCTGGTGGAGGATGGAGTCACTAACAATTGATCCCAGAAAGGCGATTAGTAATGGACTAATAAAATGACAACCATTAATGCAACATGAAAAAAAAACAAACAATTTTCTTATCGTATTTACATCGTTTTTATGCTTATGGCACCTAATATGAATTAGTATTAACTGTATGCACCTTTGCTTTGTTGTGAACCCCATGAATAACAGCTGTATGGAGCTTTTTGATACTGCCTATGGGGAATAACAGTAGCCTTCCAACCTATCACGCACTTACTTTGAATCGGTAGTCTGTCTCCTCTGTCCATTCTCCTGGGATGATACACAATCTGGAGGAAACTAAAGCAGTACAGCTCTCAAACTTTACGGATTCCAACTTATCCAGAGTTATGACACAGTCCTTAAAATGCTGTGAAATCTTTTAGCTCTTTAAAAACGCGGAGTAAATGTAGTAATAAATGTTATCGAAAGCCTGATGCTTAACATTGTCCACCCCAGCTGTGAAACTCAGAAACCAGTCTTACTTGTTATCATCTATCGTCCACCTGGGCCTTACACAGAGTTTCTGTCTGATTTCTCAGACTTTATATCTAATTTAGTTCTGAGCTCAAATAAAATAATTATTGTGGGTGATTTTAACATCCATGTAGATGCTAAAAATGACAGCCTCAACATGGCATTTAGTCTGTTATTAGACTCAATTGGCTTCTCTCAAAATGTAAAAGAACCCACCCACCACTTTAATCACACTCTAGATCTTGTTTTAACATATGGCATAGAAACTGAACATTTAACAGTGTTTCCTGAAAACCCTCTCCTGTCTGATCATTTCCTGATAACATTTACATTTACAATAATTGATTACACAGCGGTGGAGAGTAGATTTTATCAAAGTAGATGTCTTTCTGAAAGCGCTGTAACTAAGTTTAAGAATATAATCCACCCACTGTTATCATCTTCAATGCCCTGTACCAACACAGAGCAGAGCAGCTATCTGAACGCTACCCCAACAGAGGTCGATTATCTTGTTAATAATTTCACCTCCTCACTACGTACGACTCTGGATACTGTAGCTCCAGTGAAAACTAAGGTCTCTAATCAGAAGTACCTGACTCCGTGGTATAATTCTCAAACACGTAGCCTAAAGCAGATGACTCGTAATCTGGAGAGGAAATGGCGTGTCACAAATTTAGAGGATCATCATTTAGCCTGGAGAAATAGTTTGCTGCTTTATAAGAAAGCCCTCCGCAAAGCCAGAACATCTTACTATTCATCACTGATTGAAGAAAATAAGAACAACCCCAGGTTTCTCTTCAGCTCTGTAGCCAGGCTGACAAACAGTCAGAGCTCTGTTGAGCCAACCATCCCTTTAACGTTAACTAGTAATGACTTCATGAACTTCTTCACAAATAAAATTTTTATCATTAGAGAAAAAATTACCAATAATCATCCCACAGATGTAATATTATCTACAGCTACTCTTAGTACCATTGATGTTAAGTTAGACTCTTTTTCTCCAATTGATCTTTCTGAGTTAACTTCAATAATTACTTCCTCCAAACCATCAACGTGTCTTTTAGACCCCATTCCTACAAAACTGCTCAAAGAAGTCCTGCCATTGATTAATTCTTCGATCTTAAATATGATCAACCTATCTCTAATAATCAGCTATGTACCACAGGCCTTCAAGCTGGCTGTGGTTAAACCTTTACTCAAAAAGCATCTCTAGACCCAGCAGTCTTAGCTAATTATAGGCCAATCTCCAACCTTCCTTTCATATCAAAAATCCTTGAAAGAGTAGTTGTCAAACAGCTAACAGATCATCTGCAGAGGAATGGTTTATTTGAAGAGTTTCAGTCAGGTTTCAGAGCTCATCACAGCACAGAAACAGCTTTAGTGAAGGTTACAAATGATCTTCTTATGGCCTCTGACAGTGGACTCATCTCTGTGCTTGTCCTGCTAGACCTCAGTGCAGCGTTCGATACTGTCGACCATAATATCCTATTAGAGCGATTAGAACATGCTGTAGGTATTACAGGTACTGCACTGCAGTGGTTTGTATCATATCTATCTAATAGACTCCAATTTGTGCATGTAAATGGAGAGTCCTCTTCACACACTGAGGTCAATTATGGAGTTCCACAGGGTTCAGTGCTAGGACCAATTCTGTTTACATTATACATGCTTCCCTTAGGCAGCATCATTAGAAGACATAGCATACATTTTCACTGCTATGCAGATGACACCCAGCTCTATCTGTCCATGAAGCCAGATAACACACACCAATTAGTTAAACTGCAGGAATGTCTTAAAGACATAAAGACCTGGATGGCCGCTAACTTTCTGCTTCTTAATTCAGATAAAACTGAGGTTATTGTACTCGGCCCTGAAAATCTTAGAAATATGGTATCTAACCAGATTCATACTCTGGATGGCATTACCTTGGCCTCCAGTAACGCTGTGAGGAACCTTGGAGTCATTTTTGACCAGGACATGTCCTTCAACGCACATATTAAACAAATATGTAAGACTGCTTTCTTCCATTTGCGCAACATCTCTAAAGTTAGAAATATCCTGTCTCAGAGTGACGCTGAAAAACTAGTTCATGCATTTATTACTTCCAGGCTGGACGACTGTAATTCATTATTATCAGGATGTCCAAAAAACTCACTGAAAAGCCTTCATTTAATCCAAAATGCTGCAGCAAGAGTACTGACAAGGACTAGAAGGAGAGAGCATATTTCTCCTGTTTTGGCTTCCCTTCATTGGCTTCCTGTTAAATCCAGAATTGAATTCAAAATCCTGCTCCTCACATACGAGGTCTTAAATAATCAGGCCCCATCTTATCTTAATGACCTTGTAGTACCATATCACCCTATTAGAGCACTTCGCTCTCGCTCTGCAGGCCTACTTGTTGTTCCTAGAGTATTTAAAAGTAGAATGGGAGGCAGAGCCTTCAGTTTTCAGGCCCCTCTTCTGTGGAACCAGCTTCCAGTTTGGATTCGGGAGACAGAAACTATCTCTACTTTTAAGATTAGGCTTAAAACTTTCCTTTTTGCTAAAGCATATAGTTAGGGCTGGACCAGGTGACCCTGAATCCTCCCTTAGTTATGCTGCAATAGACGTAGGCTGCCGGGGGATTCCCATGATGCATTGAGTTTTTCCTTTCCAGTCACCTTTCTCACTCACTATGTATTAATAGACCTCTCTGCATTGAATCATATCTGTTATTAACCTCTGTCTCTCTTCCACAGCATGTCTTTTATCCTGTCTTCCTTCTCTCACCCCAACCGGTCGCAGCAGATGGCCCCGCCCCTCCCTGAGCCTGGTTCTGCCGGAGGTTTCTTCCTGTTAAAAGGGAGTTTTTCCTTCCCACTGTCGCCAAAGTGCTTGCTCATAGGGGGTCATATGATTGTTGGGTTTTTCTCTGTATCTATGAAGCGCCTTGAGGCGACTTTTGTTGTGATTTGGCGCTATATAAATAAAATTGAATTGAATTGAATTGAATTGAATAGACTAATCGCCACTGAATGCTGCGAGGAACGCTGCCAACTGTTAACTGATATGTCTCCACCAACTATCCAAATATAATGATGATGATGAACGTTACATGTTAACTTTGTAGTTTTGCGTTCTGACTCTCTCAGTGACGTCATCGACTGGAGCTGCTCAACGTTCTGCTGGTGAAAAAACGTCACTTTGAAACTTTTACAGGTGAAGCATTTTTTTTACAAAGTTTTGAAGTTATTATAGTGACAGAAAGAGGCCACGAGATGGCGCCATTTTTCACGTAGTTGATACCGTCTGTGGCTGTTTGGTTTCTGTTCACACCCCTCCACGAGTGTTTTGCATAAAGTATTCCTCAGGCTCATGATTTCCGTTTCCTCTCTGGCTGAATTATATTATATTAAATTAAATTAAGGAAACTAGAGCGAGTCTTTCATCAGTAATTAGTTATTTTAAACACTTTACTACCTAAAGTGCATTTTTGGTGCTTTACATGTTTGCTGAACTGCTTCATGGGCGAAAAACCTTCTCATTCGTTAGACGCTGACTCTGTTCTTCAAATAAAATCTATACTTCCTGGATTGCCAAGTTTGAAAATAAAAGCATTCAACAGAGTGTCAAAATGTGTTGTGTAAGTGTAGAAACACTGAACAAAAATATAAATGCAACACTTTTGCTCCCATTTTTCATGAGCTGAACTCAAAGATATGAAACATTTTCTACATGCACAAAACACCCATTACTCTCAAATCTGTCTAAATCTCTGTCAGTGAGCTCTTCTCCTTTGCATCCCACCTCACAAGTGTGGCATATTAAGGTGCTGATTAGACAGCATGACTATTGCACAGGTGTGCCTTAGACTGCCCACAATAAATGGGCCTACAGGAGGATGAGCCCATATGGCTTTTTCAGGCTGCACTTGGCCAGGCCACATGGGCAAAGGGCCAGCCATCAGGCTCTCTCTGCAGCTGCAGTCACAACTGACAACATACAAAAAGGACGACGACCTGATGAATTTTCTTTAAAAATATCATTTTTAAAAATGGCTGCCAATATTTATTTCAGACAGGTTGACAATAATTACAGTTTACAGCATTCGAAAATCATGTTCAGCACTCAGCTGTTTTAGGGAATACACCAAATACCATGTGTTATTATAATGTGGTCAACGTATTTTCACTTTGTCACAAAGTTCATCTGCTTTTCATGTTGGTGCATTTCCACATCTCATTGTTCAAGCAGCAGGTTTATCTCGAAAACATGCATTTTCGCCCCAAGGCTGATAAGGCGTTAGAATATTCAACAGTTGCTTTGGTTTCAGACGTCAGTGATTGTGGCTAAATGCACATTTTTTCCTCATTTTCTCAAAAACAGATTCACTAACTGTCAATTTGTTTTCCGTTTTACTATTAAAAAATATGACAATACCATTTGCTTCCATTGGGCTGGAGAGGCATCTGGGTGACAGTGATCACAACTTTGTACAGTTTGTTAAAAATCTACTCTACTATGTAACAGTATCTGTGTGAGGTGACCTGCACCCCTAGTGTCTGCTCAGTAGCTGAACATCTGTTGCGCAGAACTGCTTTGCTGCTGAGGGGTGGCTGGCTGGCTCTGGCTGGGCCGGCCTGGATCTGGGCCCTGGCTCTGGGCCTCCTGACTCTCCCCCTGTGCACCCTCCACCACTGGAGTGACCTGGCTGCCCTCAGCTGCAGGTACAGGCCTCCACGCCAGAGTCGGGGCCTCTAGCTGGTGGCCCATGGGGTTGACCAGAGTGGCGAGGTTGATGAAATGGGCGACGGACTGGGGTGTCCCGCTTCCAGCAGGACCTACAGTCTCTGGGATGAGTTCTGCAGACCGGTTGTGCAGCATAGCGGAGCCACTGACTGTGTCAAAGGTGACCGTGAGGATGGAGTTGTCCAGTGTGAGGGGCCGGTCGCTGGCTGTCAGGTGGCCCACGGCGACAGGCTGCAGGCTGGTAAACTGGGCAGGGGCGTGGCTGGTGATGGGCGTGACTGTGATGTTGGTCAGTCCCACTGAACTGTTGGGGGAGGAGGCTGATGGAGCACTGGGGTCGGTCAGAACCACCACCTGAAACGGCAACAATGGAATCAATTGCAACTCGATGATGAAAGCAGCTCATCTGCTGCTAAAGCACAACACTGTTGTTATAATCTAAGTTTGTGAGGAACAGCAGCTGGCTGAGGTCGTGAGTCAAGCTCAGCCAGCGATCCTGGCAGACCAGCTGACTGAACTGAATTTTATTGCATTCACATAGCACCAAATGACAACAACGGTCACTTCAAGGTGATTTATATTGTACAGACTTTACAATAATGCAGAGAAAACCCCAACAATTAGACACCACCCAGTGATCAAGCACTTGGTGACAGCGGGAAGGAAAAACTCCCTTTTAACAGGAAGAAATGTGTTGTTGCTGCTGCTGCCGCTCTCCCGGCCTCTTGGCTTTCCATACTGCACATGTTAGGAAAGTTCCAGAACAGAGGCCAAATATAAGTTACTGCAGCTGGAATAACAGTCTTATATTGACTCAAGTGGCCCGGACAGAAATAATGTAGTAAACACATCTGAAAAATGGAAAATAAATAAATAAAATTAGAAACTACGTCTTATTTCACATTTTTAAATCAAACTATTTAAGCATCATGCCACTTTGTATAGTTATATTATTAAAATTGTTAAAGGTCTAATGTGTTTGAGCACATCTGTAATCACAAAGCCTTAGCTGTCAATTGTGGCTTCAAGCGTTGCACTGCATTTGTGTAATTTCATAACACTGTCTTAACAGTAGGAAAACAATTGTATATTATAAATGTAATCATTTTGTGGTTTGACTGTGTGTATTTTACACCTGCTTTACTCAACAGATCCACATTTTATCCTACGATTCCCAATGAAGTCATAACTACTAGGTCAACAATTACCAAAGTCGGCAATTTATTAGGTTATGTAACATTATAGCCCATTCAAAAAAAACTTTATTAGACAACTGCCACATTTTTAGACAAATGCCACAGTTATTAAATGATGACTTCATATCAAATAATCAACAAAACAAGTGCAAATCCAGATTTATTCTGCCTTTCATCGGCAATGTCGAGCCAGCCGCTGTGGGTGACTTAAGGGCTCTTCAGGGAGAAAAACTTCAGTCTGTGTTTTCCTTTTTAATCAGGCCGCCTGCCTTTATCCACTTATCGTGGTGTTCGGGGGGAAAGAAATTGGACACGTTATTGTAGCAACAAAGCAGAATCTTCTGGGGGAAATGTGCACACGTACCTGCTGGATGCTCTGTACAGCAGAGCTCGTCTC
Organism: Perissodus microlepis; assembly: GCF_051167445.1. NCBI lineage: Eukaryota > Metazoa > Chordata > Actinopteri > Cichliformes > Cichlidae > Perissodus > Perissodus microlepis. The sequence continues at coordinate 2,163,562 of NC_140470.1, forward strand.
AGTCTCATCACCGACAATGACGGCGTTGAATTCTGACATGGCTTCGTGCCTTGGTTCAGCAAAATCAACGTATTCATCGGACTCGGAGAGCTCCGGCTCAGCTGAGCTTCTCTGCTTCTTCTTGGGGTGTCGGGAAGGTCGACCGGGCCGCTCCTGAGACATCCCGTCTTTTTCCATGGTCAGAGAGGGCTGCAGAAGGAAGTGAAACATCTTTAGTGTACAGAAAAATGCAGATTTTAAGGCAGCTGACACCACAGACATACTTAGACAATATGGTTTCTTCTTGTTTGTCAGTGTTTCCAAGGCTACGCCTCCCTAAAACCACCTCGTTTGTCAATAAGGTCAAAGGTCAAGGTCAAATTTATTTATATAGCACATTTCAAACAACCGATGCTGCACAAAGTGCTTAACAATATAAAAATGGCATTAAAAAGCAACAATGTAATACAATACTAACAATATAAAACAATAATAGGACAATAAAAGAATTAAAACAATAACTAAAACTATTTAAAATAAGAGCAGAATGCCTGGGTCATAGTGTGTTAAAAGCCAGGGCATAAAAATGTGTCTTTAGTAGTGATTTAAATTGCTCAAGTGTTTGTGCAGATCTAATATTTAGGGGGAGACTATTCCAAAGTCTGGGACCTGTCACAGAGAAGGACCTATCACCACGAGATTGGAGGCAAGTCCGTGGGATGGACAGCATCTATTCTGAGCTAGACCTCATGGTTTTTCCTGGAGCATAAACAGAGAGGAGCTCAGACAGGTAAGAAGGCGCTCGGGCGTTAAGCGACTTAAAAGTAAAAGTTTAAATTGGATCCTGTAGGAGACAGGAAGTGTAAAGAAGCTAAAACTGGGGTTATACGCTCTCTCCGTTTGGTACCAGTTAGCAGGCGAGCAGCTGCATTTTGGACCATCTGAAGACGATGGGTGGCCTGGTCGAGACCAAATACAATGAATTGGATTTGGTCTGTGGTGTCAGAAATCCAGAATTTTATTCTAACCTGCACAATGCTGATAGATGACTCATTCATTGACAAATTTTCCTGAAGATCATCAAACTCGTCGATTCTCACAGACACCACCTGTAGGCATATAGGAGAAGGACAGCGTTTCAGGCCGAGTCTGCCTTTCGAGTGCTGTAATATGGGTCGTTTCCTCTCAGGTCTGACCCTACTCACCTCGGGATGTTTGCGTCGCAGGTGTCGGTTCATAGAAGCGCGAGTGGACACCTTTGTCCCGCAGAGGTGACACGACTGGGCCTCTACCTTTTCGTGGGTCAGGTGGACGTGCTTCTGCAGCATGTACTCGGTCAGATATTTCTTATCGCATGTGGGACATGTCCACGTCTTACCCACTGCAGCAGCAGAGAAGGAGAGGAGGTCAGCTCGACAGCATCAGCTAGTACGAAGCCCCAAATTAAACCCTATCATATTCGATGTTGTGTGTAATGCACTCCAAAGCATCTTTGCTTTGTGTTGTTGGATTTGTGTTCATACATATGAAAGATCACATGTGTGTTCTGACTTTGATAGGGATATATGTTGGTGTGTAGAACAGCAGAACTGGTAATTATGTGAACGTGTTTCAGGTCAATTTATGGAGCAAAAGTAATGTAACGAGTAGTGTAACAAATTATTTACTCCATTATAATTTTGCTCAATAATGTATCAATCTCAGTTGCTAAATCTCCAAGTCCTTCCCTGTCTTATTAAACTTTTGTTTAAGAAAGAAAACACATTTTCCTAAAAATTGTTTGTAACTTTGCTTCATAGGTGTAGCTACTATTCTGACTGGCTGCATCACCACCTGGTACGGCAGCTGTAATGCTCTGGACCACAAAGCTCTGCAGAGGGTGGTGAGGACAGCACAGCGCATCACCAGGACTGAACTGGCAGCCATGCAGGATCTCTACAGACAGCGCTGCATGAGGAAGATGCAGCGGCTCCTCTCCGATCCCAGCCACAGACTTTTCTCACTCCTGCCGTCCGGCAGGCGGTTCAGGAGCATCCAGACCCGCGCTAGCAGACGCAGAGACAGTTTCTACCCACAAGCCATCAGGCTTTCGAGCTGCTGACGTTCTGCACACACCATTACACACTCACTACAACTACAGGACTCTACACACTGTCACTTCAACAAATGCCTTAAATGCTCGTTGCACAAGTTTTGCACAACATGCAAATACCAACTTGTCTTAACTATTAAATATTTAGAGAATTTTTTTCTCTCTTTTTCTCTTTTATTATCATCATCATCATCATCATCATCATCATCAGTATTATTATTATTACTGCTATTTTCTGTTATTTTCTTCTTAATATAACTGCACACTTTCTACATGTTCATGTAAAGCTGAGGAGCACGAGCCAAAGAACTTCATTATGGGTAAATGTGGCTACACTGTTTCTCCGTACATGACAATAAAACTTGAAACTACTGTTTAGTTAGCACCATGTAGCTAACATTACGCTAGTATTTGTTTCAGTCCAAAAATAGCAGGATGAAATGACAAGGATACAACATGCTTCTTAAATCATAAGGTCCTGGCAGCAGCTGCATGTCACGGGCTTTTTGGCAAGTTTACTTTTGGACCAAACTGCTTAGCTGTAACCACACGATTTTAGCCTTTATGCTAACTTAAGTCAACCTTCTTATTTTTGGGATCAAACAAAAGTTCCTCTTTCCTCTATTTATCAACAACTAATAAGAGCTAACTTACATTTTCATACTACAACAGTTAACATTAACAGCTAAAATTATTTTTGGTAAAATCACTTTAAATTTTGACTAAAAGAAGATATTACATTACTACATATTGCATTACATTTGAAGATTATAAGTAATAAGCTGCTTTCTGTGTGACTTTATCAGCCTCTCACTTCGTTATGAAGGGTCCAGTCCTGTTTACAATGTTCTGATTTAAATGTAGCAGGAAAGTAGATTCAGGTGAAAGAGTTTCATGTTCAGCTTGTAATAACCGAGTAATGCACAGCAGTCTGGTTTTATGACGCCACAGTGACATGAAATACCTGTGTGGATGAGCTTGTGAGTCTCTAGTGTGGTCCTCTCACTGAAAGTCTTTCCACACAACTCGCACATAAAGTCCTTTATACCTGCAAGCACGGTGACACAAAACAAGCACTGAGGGACAATGACGTGATTCTCTGTTAGGTGTGCTTGGTTTTTAGTGCTTTTTTTGCAGTATACATCCTTCATGTCTGTGACACACAAACACTTTTTCTTACTGCAATAGAGACAAGTGAGAACAATCAAGACAACTAGGGTAAAGACAGTGTGTTGGGGCTACACAGACAATGCTTATGCTATATATATGTGTGTGTCTGTGTGTGTTAGACTAAGGTAATGCATTAAAATGAGCTCTATGTGCACACACACACATTCTCACTTACCTGTGTGTCTCTTGTAGTGTTTCAGCATGTTGACCTTTTGGGCGAACTTGCGCTTACACTCCTTACACTCGTACTCTTTGATGCCCTTGTGGAGCTTCATGTGGTGCCTCAGAGCATGTTTGGTCTTCATACCTGGGCAGGCAAACGTTGACACAATCTCAGAATAATTCAACCATAACCAGTTCAAGTCTACTTGTTCAGTTTACACGGTGGGAAAAGAGCAATGAGGCGTGCGATGACCTTTCCCGCACTCGGCGCACAGGTACTCTCGGTTGTCGTCGTGCACCCTGAGATGCTCCTTCAGCATGTCCTTTCTTGCAAATGATTTGCCGCATTTATCACAGCCGTGGCTCTTCACCCCTGGATGAGTGAACAAACATCTTTTTTTATTGTGACGTTACCTTTGCACAAACTCACCCTGTGAGAGTATGAGCCAGCGTAGCAAGTACATTTACTGACGTGCTGCCCTTGATTACAACTTTCAGCTGCTTTGCTGAACAGAGGAACGTTTTTATGCCATTATTTTATAAAAACGCACATTTTAGCATTAAAAATGTGACTTCAATTAAAATCTTGTGGGATTAGCGTTTGGATGAAACATTGCAGAAACATAAAAGATTTCGCTGATGACCAGTAGTGCTCATTTAAAAACCTTACACTGGGTGGTAGGCGAATAAATTTGTTAAGCACTGACCACAGAATAAACATTTCACCTGTGTGGATGATCTTGTGCCTTTCCAGATTTCCAATGCTATTGAATATTCGCCCACAAATCTCACATGGATGGATGTACCTTTAGGAAAGAGCGAAACATTTGAAAATGATTTCTGTACATTTTTCTGACTTCATAGTTATTTAGTACCTTTATTTTGGAAAATACACAGTTTGTGCTAAAAATGACATCATTTCCTTTTAGGTGCAAGTCAGCAATTTCAGCTCTCACATGCATGAATGATTAGTAACTAGCACTCAATGGCTGCTGCACGCAAATGTTACTATCTTTCCTCCCGTGAACATATTTAAAGGAATCAGATGTATTCTTCTCCTCACCAGATTTCAAAAGTACTTCTTTATACAATTATTGATTTCTCTGCTGGCCCACAAGACTGTGACTAGCATTTGTACTTGCTTGCTTCCTACAGTCTTACTTCTGCACCGAAGGGTCGGGCAGCTGCTCTCGGTGGATGACCAGGTGAGCGTTGTAAGTGGCTTTGAGTGCAAAGCGTCGGTTACAGATCCCGCAGCCGTAGGCTTTCTCCTTGTGCTGCTCCATGATGTGCTTCAGGTACTCTTTTCCTTTTGCAAATGACAGCTGGAGACAAGAAGCAGGACATGTGTTATTTGTGTGGGACACAGGGATACGTGGTGCTCCATGTGACTGCAGAGTTTCTCCGTGACAGTCAGAAGATTGCTTACTTGGCATTTCTTGCAGTTATATTTATGGTGCTCTGGGTCATCTTCATCTTCATCCTCGTCTGTTTCGTCACTGTCGTCCGCTGAGATGCCGATCTTCTTGATGAAGCCTTCCCTTTCCTGCTCGTCCATTAAGGCTATGTCCTGAAATAAAAGGATGTCATTCAACCTGATGAACGCCAGGTATCTGGAGAGCATCTGAGCATTTCTGTGTTTATCTTTTCTTATCTGAGTAGCAGTGCTTCTGATTTTTTTTTTAAATATGTCCCCTTCTCTATCATTTAGAGAAATGGTGAGATTCTGACTGAGGACATGTAAATGTATAGAATATTCTGTCAGGTGTCTATAATACTGAATCAGAGATGGACCACATTTTGATACCTGATCTGAGTCAAAGTGGCATCCCTCTAATTCATGTAAATCCTTGTGTGTGTGTGATTAAAGTGGAAACCAAGTACTCAAAGGCCCAAAGCCAAAAAAGTGTTCTGAATTTGTGCAGCTAGATGTGCAGCGGCGCTGTTAAACGAGTGGAACAGACTCTACATGCGTCATTGGTCCTGTGGAATAAGCAGTGGTGCAGCTTTCATCCTAGAAATTCATTTCATCCATAAATCCTGCATTTTTGTAATATACTGAAACACAAAGTCTTTGATCTTGTGATGAAACAGCAGCTTCTCTGTGAATGAACCCTTCAAAAGGTCTGATAATGTTGCAGGTTTCACCTTGAAGTGCACGTGAATGTGGTCTCGGAGGACGTCTACACGGAAGAACTTGCGGCCGCAGATCTCACAGGTGTACTTTTTATCGCCGTGAGTCAACAGATGCTTGTTCATGTTACTCCTGCAGGAGAACACCTGTGCGCACACACAGGAACACACTGCAGTGAAGCAGGTGAACGGTGAAGGGTTTGCACTTCGTGCCATGAGCCGACACGTGCAGACGGCTTACCTTGCTGCAAATGGGACAGGGTGACGGCTCCTTCCTGTACTTGGTCCCTTCTTCCCCATTGGCCTCCAGCTCCTCTCTCTTCATGTGCTTTGGTCCTGTGCGTATGGATTTTAGGTTTAGTTTAGCGAAGAGCGTCAGGGCCAACAGAAGAAATCCATCTAAACGGTGCAAAAATGCACCAGGCTGCTCAGCTCTGACTTGGTTATCTGTGTGTTTGTGTGGGAGATGTGAAAGTCGAATCCTTCTCAGTTTTATGAAATCGTTTACACAGTGAGATTCAATATGATTACCACTAACAATGCCAGAGTAATGCAATCATATGAACGGCTTCAAATAACTGTTTTATATCATTTGTTGCTGCCTGGCTAAACTCACAAAACAACAAATCACTTAATATTTGCTAAACAGTGATTAAATAGCTCTCATGGTATGGTTAAAAGTATTCTCTGAACTCAAACATTTGTAGAGCTCCTCCGCTCATTGCCTACCTAACCCCTACAGTAAAGCATGGCGGTGGCTGCATCAGGCTATGGGGGATGTTTCTCAGCAACAGATCAAACCAGCTGGAGTCGAACACACAGAGGTCTCTGAAAACAACCTGCAGAGATCTGACCAATAGTTTTGCTTACACAGCGCCAAGTCACAGTTGCCTCGAGACTCTTCCTATTTGCGAGGACCCAACAATAATACAGAGAAAACCCCAACAATCAAACGACCCCCTATGAGCAAGCAGGAAAAACTCCAGCAGAACACGGCTCAGGGGAGGGAGACGGGACAAAAGAGACACTGTGGAAGAGCCGGAGATTAAAAACGACTAATGATTAATGCCGAGTGTTGTGTAAGCACACACGGAGTGAAATGAGGTGAATGAAGCTTAGGCTTATTGTGCCATAGCTAAGGAATAGCCCAGGGTCACATGACTATAAGCTTTATCAAACGGGAAAGTTTTAAGCCTAATCTTTAGAGCAGAGAGGGTGTCTGGTGTCCAAACTGGGAGCTGGTTCCACAGAAGAGGGGCCTGAAAGCTGAAGGCTCTGCCTCCCATTCTACTTTTAAATAATCAACAGTGTGAGAGTAAAGTGCTCTACTGGGGCGATGTGATGTCTATAAGATAAGATGGGGCCTGATTATTTAAGAAGCTATGTTTGAGCAATATGGACACATGAACTTTGGAGTGGTTTGCAGAAAATCTCTCTGTTCTAAAAACCGTAAAGGTTCAAGCCTACAGAGTCTCCAGTTGCAGACTTGACTGCGAGACGTTTCCTGGAAATTCTGTTTGTCTTGCATAATCACGGTGACTGATAAGACCAGCGGCATGACTGCCTGGGAGGGAGTTTAACTATCCATACTCTGATTTATTTATTCCTGTAGTGCTTTTCATCAACCATAAAAAGCACGAGAAGCATTTTGCTCTCATCATTCTAGTACTGTGAAAAAAATAGCATTAATAATCAAAGGCTGCTCTGTGTTCTCATGCACTCACCCAAACCGTGCCTCCTGTGGTGCTCCTGCATCACGTCTTTGCGGTAGAACATCTTGTTGCAGATTTCACAGGAGTAGAGCTTCTCGCCGTGCTTCTTCTTGTGCTTGGAGAGGTTGCTGTTGGTGGAGAAGAACCGCGAGCAGATATCACACTGGAACGTCTTGTCGTCTGGAGTGAAGGAATGAAAAGAGGATGGTTAGAAATGTGATCAGAAACGAGGGGAAAAAAGAAAAGAGGCAAACCTACCTGTCCGGCAGTTGTGGAACTTTAAGGCATTTTCCAGGCGAAAAGATTTCTCACACGTGTTGCATTTGTACTTGTACTCTTGGTCAGGCTGTTGGGGGGTAAACACACGACGTCATTAACCGCTGGAGCGGCTGAAACCCTCGATCCGGCCGTTCGAAACGCACTTACCACGTTCTTGCTGTGCTTGTATGAGATGTGCTGCTTCAGGCTCTCCTTACGGCTGAACAACTTGTCACATTCATCGCACTTGAACAGCTTATCACCTGCGGCCCACACATGAAGGGACCTTTTAGTAAACATACTCACTCCTTCTGAATTGAACTCTATCTGGAGATGACGCCATCACAGCCACAACTGTACCATGAGATCGGATGTGTCTGTTGAGGTTGCTGCTGTTCTGGAAGACCTTGTTGCAGCGGGGGCAAGCGTAGACCTTCTTGTGCTCTCTCGCTCTGTGCCTCTTCAGGACAGGCCCGCTGTCTGGAGTGCTCAGTGGGCTGCTGTTCTCTGCCGCTCTTGTTCCCCCCTCTGACGCTACAGGCTCCGAGCTCACCAGTGGGGGCTTCACATCTGCACACATCAGGAACCCAACGTCAAAGTCGATGGAGCAACCGTAGATGAGCTCGTGTTCCACACTTGATCGTTTTACACCCTTATTGCAAAATTAATCATATTCATTTTTCACCTCAACATTCTACATGCGATGCTCTGTAATGACAAAGTGATGAAGTTTGTTTGAAATATAACATGTACATAAATATTCACAGCCTTTGCTCGATACCTTGGTAGCTTGGAAGCCCCTTTGGCAGCAATTACAGCCTCAAGTCTTTTTGAGTATGATGCTACAAGCTAGCACACCTATCTTTGGGGCAGTGTTTCCCACTCTTCTTTGCAGAATCTCTCAAGCTGCAGCAGTTTGGATTGGGAGTGTTGGTGCACAGCCATTTTCAGATCTTTCCAGAGACGTTCAACCAGGTTCAACTCTGGGGTGTGACTGGGCCATTGAGGGAAATTTCTAAAGCCACTCCTCTGTTATCTTGGCTGTGTGTTTAGGGTCATTGTCCTGTTAGAACAGAGGTGGAGGAACTGCAGGCGTCGAGGGCCGGTGTCCTGCAGGTTTTAGATGTGTCTTTGATCCAACACAGCTGATTTAAATGGCTAAACGACCTCTTCGACATGTCTTGAAGTTCTCCAGAGGCCTGGTAATGAACTAATGATCTGATTCAGGTGTGTTGACCTGCAGGTTTTAGATATCCCCACCCCTGTGTTGGAAGATGAACCTTCACCCTAGTCTGAGGTCCAGAGCGCTCTAGCAGGTTAACATCCACATCATGCCTCTGTGCATCGCTGCATTGACCTTTACCTCCACCCTGACTAGTCTCCCAGTTCCTGCTTCTGAACAACATCCCCACAGCGTGATGCTGCTGCCACCATGCTTCACTGTAGGGATGAGATCATCCATGTGATGAGCGGTGCTTGGTTTTCACTTGGCATTCAAGCCAAAGAGTGTAATCTTTGTTTCATCAGACCAGAGAACTTAGTTTCTCATGGTCTGAGCGTCCTTGGGGTGCTTTTTGGAAAACTATAGGTGGGCTGTCATGTGACTCTTACTGAGGAGCTTCTGTCTGGCTTCTCGAAAAAGTAGAAAAGTACTTGACACACGTGAGATCCCTCTTTTCCCCCGGTGGTGATTTGCATACAGCGCAGGTTTTGCCACTTTGGAAAAGTAATTGCATGAGGAGACAACATGTGTTTTTTCCATTAAGTAAACCAGAGACCTGAAACATTCCTGGCTCGACGTGTTTAGTGGGCACACATCTTTGTTCAGATGGAATGTGATTGGTTGGTGACTTTGTGAGCTGGATGGATACAAGGAGCCTCGTCTGAGTTGACACTGGGCGATTCACCTCAGCACTGCAGGATCTTCATGCATTAACTGTCTTTGTGTCTTTTCTGTGTTGTTCTGTGGTGCAGACGCGACTCTACGGCACTTGTTGCTTTGTTCTTGGTCAACATTACTTGTTATCTGCTGTATTTCCAAACAGCTGATGATGATCCGCTTCAAAGAACAAGCTCTTCACCTCCTGCTTTGCTACACATTTGAATTTGATCTGTCTTAACGTAGTGATTATATCCAGAAACTTTGAGCTGTGTTGTGCAGGAAACAGGCGCTGACCGAGGGAGCACTCGATCTACTTTTTGTGTTTTAACTGGTGCAGCATGCATTCTAAATATCATGCGATCATCTTCATTTAACCGCTGCAAGCCAGAATATGTTTCACCAAGTTTTTTTTTGCCCAAGCCTGACTCTCTCTTTCTTCTCACCTCTGTTTTTGCTTGCTGCAGCTGCAGCACTGGGCCTGCGTCCTTTAGCTCTCCTCCCTCGGCTGTGCCCTCTCTTGGGGCTGGGCTGCGCTGCAGGGGAGCTGCCCTCCTCCTCATCAGGACCAACCAGGCATTCCCCCTGGGGCAGGAGTTGCTCTGCTGGAAGCACCGTTACCGTCTTTACCTCGTTGAGGTGGCTCAGCATGTCGCCTGTGATCCACAGAAAAGGGGTAGATGAGTCAGCGTGTGCGATCATGACGCAGCGTTTTGTTCAGCTTAGAATCTTTTGAACGGGTGAACATGTGGCGTTCACTCATGCTGGACTCGCTGCCAAAACAAAAAGCTGCTGAAAAATTGATGCAGTTGAAAGAAAAAAAAGGAGTCTAATCACAAACTTAGCTAAAATATGGGAAAACATTTCAAAGACGTGTGAACTGGAGGTGGTGGGTGTTTTTAATGATCCTACCTGTGCTGCCGTCTTCTGCCGCTGGAAGCATGTGGGCTCCACTTTTCTCTGAGATCTCAGATTTAGCAGATGGAGCTGTCACATCTGATTGAAAAAGAGAAAAGCGAGAAGATGTAACTCTCACAGTTTCCATGGTACCCCAACACAGCATCTGTGCTGTAACCAAATCTACCTGGTGGAGGCAGCGGTGGCTGAAGTGGGGGTTTCAGCATGGGCTTCTCCATCTTCTTGGCGTAGAACGCTCCATACCAGACTCTCAGCTCTGTTCCTGGCAGCACATCCTGGGAAACACAACAGCGGCAGGAATGCACGTGGATCAACAAATCAGTCTGCTTACGGAGGTGAAGAAGCCGCGCAGGTTTCAGGTGGAGGAAGATACCTGGGAGGTGTTGAAGTACACTTCGTCATCCTGCTGGTAAGCCGTCAGATTCTGGTGCTTGTGGTCACTGGCAGGTCGCACCAGCATCATCCAGTTGCAGTCCTCCTCACTGCTGGAGTCAAAGCACACCACTACACCGTCCTTCTTGAAGATCTGCCCAACAACAGAGAGAGGATCAAGAAGGAAGTTAAAGTTAAAAACCACATGCACATGTACAGTTTAAAGCAGGGGGTTTAAGTGCACCTTAAGGGGGAACGCTCCTTCCTTCTCCAGGTGGGGAACCCTCTTTGCTTCAAAGGGCCCAAACCGAGTCCTCTTGACCAGCCGGTGCAGGACAAACACCCCCTCCTCTCCATTTCCCATCTCTCTGATCTCCAGGCTGTCTGGAAGAGACGACCTGATCCAAGGAAAGAGCAACATGGCATAAACTCATGATTACTGTCTGTTCAGTATGTAAGCTAAAAGCATGATAAAAGCTCAAGGCGACGACCCTCACTCTTTACTCTCAACTCTCCATCATCACCAATCACAACCCCCAACCTGCTACTGCAGACTCCTCCCAGAGGTTTCTTCCTGTTAAAACAGGGACTCTTACTGCCGCTGTTGCTAAGTGCTTGATCACAGAGGATGATCTGGTTATTGTAGGGTCTTTACAATAACAAGGCCAGCCTCCTGCCTGTCTGCCTTCTTGTGATCCCTTAGTTTCAGCATCACTTGATTCAGTATGCTGACTACTTTGCTAAAATGCTGAAAAATGGTGTGTCCTCCCCTTTTGAGCAATTTTGTGCAATATTATAGACAGAAGCCCCAATGATGCAAAATATCCGAGAAAGAGAGAGAGAGAAAACACAAACAAAAAAAGAAACTGCAGGCTGAGGCTCGAGGAAGGCAGCTGTAGAGTGATAAATCTATTATGTTTAAAGGGCCATTTTAAAAAGTTCCACATTTAGGATGAAGCTTCAAGTGGCAGAAACGCAACCACCCACAGTGGGATACTTGGACAATCTCTTTGCAAGGTCTAGAACAGCAATAAGGTGACACATGAATGGGGTTTGTAATTTCACAGGTCAGGATGACTGGACGTCAGCGCTAGCAGGGATCGATGTTTCTCCTTCTTTGGTTTTGCTCTGATTGAATCTTTAAAAAGAAACTTGAGTTCAAAGAATGGCCCAAACCCCCACCTGACACCTCCAGCTGTCACTCACCGAGCTCGGCTGAGGACGAAGGAGTCCTGGACAGTCACCACCGGCCCAAGATCAGGACACTCAGAGTCATGGTACTGGCCACAGTCCTCGCACCCTGTCAGATACACACATCACATCTGTCTTCATAGTGCTTTAACACACACACACACACAGGGGACAGTAAGGGCTGGAGTCATACTCACAGATGAACTCATCTGGTGTCTGTTCAGCCATTATGCCAACCTACAGAGAGGGAAAGTGTTTGCATGTTTACCAGAAAGCACGCAGAGAGCAGAGCAGCAGCCTGGTCGCACTCAGTTTTACTGCACATTTACACGAAGGAAGTACTTTAACGAGTGTTTCAGGATGTAACTGAACTTCTGAGCCTGCTCATCGTTTAATGTGGGACCCTTCAGGTGTACGTGAATGCATCAGCCCTACCGGCTGTACACTAGTGTCTTATGAAAACATTAACTGGTTTTTGGTCTACGCGAAACAGTTGACGCGTGTATTTGAACATATGCAGCCCGGGGAATAGACGGGATCCAGGATTTGAGTCGTTCCCAAACTCTAGCCGGGTTTTAACTCCGATCTGAGCGGCTCCTCTTTGCTAAAATGTAACAAAGAACAGTCGGCATGGCGGATGGACCGGAGACGCAAACCCCCAAACCGGAGTCAATGCTATTCAACGGCCGCCAGTGTGTGGTGGAGGCGTTTCGGGTAAACCCGGACCGAACCGGACGGATCAGCTGCACCTTTACTACCAAACTGCGTCTCCATTTGGTAGAAAGGCGGCGTGTATTGGTCGGGAAACACGTTACCTTTACTGCAAAACCCCTTCATTTACCAAATCCTGACTCCGGGTTCCAATCCGCTCCAGAAACGGCGCAGGACCGGAAACGAGCTGCCCCGACTGCATTATGGGAAATGTAGGCGCAACACAATGGCGCTAACCTAGGACCTACTGCCTCATACGTGTAACAGTTTTTAATCTTATAGAAACTACAGAAGTTAACAAAAATGTGCACAAAATACTAAAAGGCAGCATGTTAGCGTATGCTGCTGCTTATAACTACTTTATCAAACTTCCGACAACGTTTGCTGTCACAGCAACGTTTCGCTTTCTGTTTCAGTCCTAACAACACATTTTATGAAAATTATATTTCAGTGTCAAGAAGCTTTTTACAATGTTGTCTTTATACCAAAATGTCTTTCTATAAGCAAAGTGGTGAAACACGTGGAACAGTGCGAGCTTACTAAAGTGTACTAGTTAAATATTTGGAGTTTCTTTGACATTTTCTCTCTTTTGAATTTTTGATTAATATGGACTCTTTTTTTTGAGATTAAGTAAGCCCACTTATTATATTTGTTATAACTTCAGAGTTACTAAATTCTAATATGATAAACTATATAATGAAACTGTAACTTTGTCTCCTTATATGTTAGCACTCAGAGTGGGCATGTCTGAAGGACTGTACTAACAGCTGACAGATAGCCTGTGTGGCCTGTCATAGTTGTTGCATGAAGTTGTGATAGTCTGGACATGTGCAGAGGACAGATAGTGAAGGTTGGACCATTGAGGCAATCAGTTGCCTTAATTGTTTGAGGTCTAACAACAGACATTTACTAGTTGTTCTAGGGGATTAGAAAAATATAGACATAAAAGGCACAATATACTCACCAGCCACTTTGCTACATCCAACTGCTTCATTCATTTATTAATGCAAAGATCCAGTCAGCCAATAACATGGCAGCAACTCAGTGTGTTGAGGCATGTACAGATGGCTAAGGCGGTCTGTTGAAATTCAAACCAAACATCAGAAGGAGGAAGAAAGGCGATTAAAGGGACCTCCATAATTGTGGCTTTGTTGTTGGTGACAGACAGGCTGGTTCGAGTACAAACTGCTGATCCCACACGACCATCTCTACAGTTTACAGAGAAAAAGTCAGAAAAAGAGAAAATATCCAGTGATGTTTATTTTAGGTTAAAGCTGAATGGCCAGACTGTTTCTTTGTGATAGGAGGAAAACTGTAAATCAAATAACCACTTGTTTCAACCAGAAGAGCATCTCTGAATGCAAAACCCTGAGGCAGGTTGGCCACAGCAGCAGAAGACCACACGGGGTGCCATGCTGTCAGCAAAGAACAGGAAACCAAGGGTACAATTTGCGCAGGCTCACAAAAACATAGCCTAGTCTGATGAGTCTCAATTTCTGCAACCACGTGTGGATGTGGAAGTTAGTATAAATAACACGGCAGCATGAATCCACTCCGTCTTGTATGGTTCGGGCAGCTGGTGGGGATGTAATGGTGTGTGGGATAGTTTGTTAACACTTTGGCATCGTTTAAATGCCCGAACCCATCTGAGGATTGTTGCTGCCCAGCCTTTATCACCACAGTGTATCCATGTCGATAATTCACCGTGCTACAAAGCTCATATCATGTCTAACTGATTTCTTGACGAGTTCACTGCACTCAGATAGCCTTCACAGTCAATCCATTAGAGCCCTGTGGTGCTGTGGTGGAACATGTGCAGTAACTGTGAGAGGAGTTATAAAATCTCAGAGAAATGTTTCCAACACTTCACTGGTGTGAAGAATTAATGGAGTTCTGAAGGCCAAAGCCGGTCCAGCAGTATTGGCAAAGCGTTCCTAATAAAGTGTCCAGTGAGCGCATTTCTTTGTTGATGCAGATGTTTAAAGTAGCATAAACTGTAAACATGTAAATACAGAACAAACTGAACTAAAGTAAGTACAGGTTTCCATCCCGTGATACTAATTTCACTAAAAGGAAGTTAAACAGCAAATCAGATGAACGGGTCACGTGATAGCCAGAACATCAACATCACCACAGTCTTAGTTATTCAATCAATATTTATTGCTTAACTCAGTATGTATAGTAGTTACAGTCCCTGCAAGGAAGTGACTGACGCTTTGCAGCAACAGTTAATCAGCCACTTTCTGCGCACACAGAGCAGAAAGACAAAAAAAACATCAGGAAGCAATTCATTAATCACCTACAGCCCCACTGCTTACTGCACGACAGCAGTTAATGCTCGCAGGCTGTAAGAAGCTGAGCTCGATTTAAAACAATCCGTTTCCCTCTATTCCTCTCCTCAGAGTTGGAAGGTGCTTCAGTCTGAATGATTATTTTCTCGGCCTTTTCTTTCTATGATTTTTCTCTTTTATTTGTTTTTAAACAGACAACAGTCAGTAATGGTGGATTAAAGCAGATCATGTAATTATGAATACAAAGACACCCACGCAGGATCTGCAGAAGAGAATTATTGTGAAGAGCAAGAGTGTTTTAATATCTCAGGTAGTCGAATATTGTAAACAACCCAGTCAACAGATATGTTAAGTGCATAGGCTTATTGATTATAGAAACTGCTGATGATGCAGAAACACAGTGGTATGCTTGCCTGATCAGAGCCAATCCAACAGGTCACCACAGACACTCAGGCCTACTTGTCTGATAGCGGCTGCAGCGTCAGGAGCCAAAGTCATGTCAAGCTGAGGAACAAGACTCGAGCAGCTGGGACATCATTCACAGAATAACTGTAAGGCAACCATTCAGCTCTCTGAGCAGAATAACAAACAGTAGTTAACATGATGTACAGAAACAAGCTGCTCACAGGAGGACAAAAAATACAATCATTAGCTGGATTAAAAAAAAAAAGCAGCAGCCACAAGACCTGGTTGCTGTCATAGGTGTTCACACTTTTCTTTTGTTCATGTGCACATCTTTTAGAAACACGTAAAATGACAGAGCAGTTCATGCTATTGAAATGTAAGGAAGGATCTGTTTTATTAGCACAAGTATGGCCGCGTGTCTCGCTGCGGTCCCTGGATAAAGCTTCAGTTCCCTTTCGACACAACAACAACAACTCTGCTGAGAACAGCAGTGTACAACAGGAGACAGTTGCATTTGAAAACACCCTGCTTCTTTTTTGAAATTGACAACCAAGGCAGAAATTTTTAGTCTTACACATGTCATGAACACACTGGATCTAGCTTTATTTGGGAATATCATCGAGTAATAAACAAATGATTTCATATTAGTGTCAACAAGTAGTCATGCTGCTCCCACGTACAGCAGTCTTGCAGTGAAACAATCGTCTCCCTTTGTGAATGAACTACAGTCTCTTGCACAAGAGTTGCTCCTGTCATTGCACTTTAATTTAAAAGGTACTAAAAACTGTGCAAATCATACAAACACCACTCGGCTCTTCGTCTTTGGTCCTGTTGAGTCACCGTAGGCAACTTACGGTTTACAGCAGGGAGAGTTTTGAATCCGCCCTCAGCTTTCAGTGAGGTAAAGAGTGATGGCGCACGGCGGTCCCTTCTGTCCATAACACAGCCGTAAAAGCACTTAAAGATTTTGAAATGTTGCATAAAATCAAATAAAAAGGACTAATCTCTGAAATCAATCCAGGGCAGGATCATCCACACATGCACACGCTTGCTGTTGGTGGCTTCTTATTTGAAGCCTTAAAATATCACTTTTTTTTGTTTCCCATCCACAATGCAGCAGCCCCAGTATGCAGGTCAGCCATTAGAGGGGAGTAGGTTAGCCAAGATGTTTGCCAGTGCAATTTGAGGTGGAGGTGATGATGGTAGTTGAAGTGGTAGGGACTGAGGTCAAGGTGAGCGAGGGACAGTGGGGGGTCACGCATGTGGCTCCCCCACAGAGGTAGAGCCGTTGGCTTTACTTTTACTCTTACTCTTGCGGTTGAGCATGCGGCTGAGTGTGGCTGTTCGGCTCGCTCGCTCCACTGCGGCCGGAGACTCCAGGTAAACCAGGTCATTGTGTGACTGGCTCATCCCCGGGTCTTTGCGCTGGTGACGACGTCGGAAGAAGAGCTTGGCGCTCTTCTGCAGGAAGCTGCCTGTGGCAAAGAAGAGGAAAGGAAGCAGCCTGAGACATGGATAGTGTCAAAGTGACACCACTCAAGGAAACGTCATTACTACAGATAGAAAACAGGCACGAGTAGTATTGGCTTAAGCAGTAATGGAAAAACTCATTTAAAATAAACAAATCAAAAGCTAAAGCAGCAGTGGTACAGAATCGGTGTTAGTTGGAAACTGTTACTGTGAAACACTTGCTGTGGATTGGATGAAAAATGTGGCTTAAATAGCAGCAGAGCTGTAATATTGTGTTTAATCACCAGCTAACACATACTAATCTGTACCAACAGAGAGCAGCCTCATAGTCCAGCCTGGCTACAAGCACCATTCCTCTGCTTCCACACTTAAGGAGCTCCTGGGTTATCCTCAGTATCGGTGGATTAGTTTAGTCAGTACAAAACAATAGAAACTCTAAATAGTATCAAAACAAATAAATGACAAAGAAGAAAGGAGGCATTCGTGTCCTCAATTTGTAGCACACTCCTAAAGGAGAACGCAGAACAATATCAGATCTTCTCTAGATGCTTTTGGACCAAACACTTCTGGAAACTTGCCGAGGGGAACCGTCCACTGGAGGGAGCGACCCTCAGGGCCTTCGTTCTGTGTGCAATAGGACGTCTAAAAATGTGTGACACGTCGCACAACAAAAACTACAAATGACTGAGGGCGTTGTAATCAGAGATGTGTGTTTGCCGGGTTTCAGCGGTAGTGTGTCAGGCGCTAAAACTGATAAGCTCAACGGTTACAACCAGCCTGAGGAGGAGGAGGGGCTCGCAGCGGCGCTCTTCACCTGCTATGCTTCTGCAGCGTCGCAGCCAAACTGTGGAGCTGTGTCTGTGCTGCTCCGTACACACAGTCTGTCAGGTGTTGTATTTTCTTGTCAGCTTCTACATTTCCGCTCCACATTGCTTCATCGTGTGTGGATGCGTCAGGCAGCAGTTTCAGAGGAAATACGGGCAAAGTTGCTCTTCGGCGAGTAAACATCTTCTTGCGTTTCCTCTAAACTTCAGTTTGTCCATTTTTTTTTTACTGAAGCAACAGTTAGTATTTTATAGCTATGTGTTGCTTATATAGCTGATGTTTTTTACTCAAAGTTTCCTCTTGTGACAGAGAGTGAAGTGAAGGCGATACAAAAAGGTTTCTAAGAGCTTTTATGGTTTAAAGACACAAAATACTGGAGAACTCCTACATGGCTTAAAGAGTTATGATCAAGTTCCTGTGGTCCGAAAGCACCTACCAAGTGACTAATATTTCATATTGCAAGTGAATATACCGAAATATTCACGGCACTTCATCTGTGTTGTGCAGCCACAAATAAAAGACAGTCGCTGCTCAGAACAAATTAAAGGAACACTTTTTAACCGGAATATGGCATCAAGTCAGTTTAACTTCTGGGATATTGATCTGGTCAGGAAATGAAATTAACAGAGCACAAGACGGGCAACAATGAGACAGCCCCCATTTCTACCAGTGATGGGTCCAGATCTGGGAGGAGATCCCCGGGACACCATCCATCACCTCATTAGGAGCCCTGAAGTTGTCAGTCATGCCTACAAACACAAGGGGGCGCCATACAAATGACTGAGGACCATTTTGAGTTGTTCCAGTCTTCGATTTTTGGGCCGTCTTTGAATTGGTTGATCATTTTCAGTTTCATCAAACGATGCGGCACCCTTTCATCCCTAACACATTACCCAGTGTCACTAAAGATATCAGCATGATTTTTTCTCCAATCTGAGCTGATGTTTTTTCAAAGTATTCCTTTAATTTTGTGAGCTTTTTTTTGCAAACTGATTTTAGAGGAACTACAAAAGTGAATCTCACCTTGTAGAAAAACACTGTTATCTATTCTACTGCTAACAGAAACTACAGAGATTAGAATACCAAGAGTACTACAAGTAACTCATGAAGTAACTTACTCATACAATGTGTGCTTAGCACTGCTTTCCTCTAAGGTGGCAGTGATGACAGTTCGAAAAGGAAAGGTTCAAAGAGTAGAGAGGAAGCAGAAAGGAGAACACAAAGAGAGAGAGTGCATAACGAAGGAGTGGCTAACAAACCCCAAACAGCCAAAACAGATCAAGTTCTGCTTGTAAAGGCATTATTTTCCTTTTCAGGATTTTAAGGTTTAATAATACTCCTGTAAAGATTAAAAATGCATCGAGAGGTTTCTCACCTCTGCTCTTCTTGCAGCTCGCCTCAGACACACACATGGACAGTGAAGCATTGTCTTGTTCCTCGCCAGTTTGGCTCTCCCAGTCCTCCGGAGGCCGCCCTTCAACTCTGGGACCTTCCGTGGGCTCCGACATCTCTGGAGGGGTACTAGTCCCCGATGCGATCGCTGTGGTCACATCCTGAGTAGAGCTGCTCTCTGACATTGATGCGTCCATTGCTGCAGCATAACCCGCCATCATAGCCAGCTCATCATCCTGAGACAGGGGCGTCTGGGAAATAAATCACATTCCCATTAAAGCCATATTTGTTGTGGAGCTAGTGTGGAAGGCCCAGGCACAATGAAGGGTGCTAACAACATGAGAAGGCCCTCGCTGCTGCAGACAAGGCACGGGCTTCCATTTAAAATCGACTTCTCTCCTCTGACGTTATGAACCACGGGTTATGGAACAGATTAGCTTAAAAGGCACTCGAGGAATCTGACTTCCAGAGTATCAAACATGCAAGATTGGCTCCAGCTGTGCTTTTGTGCTATTTAAGCTGAATTAAGAATTAAGTGAAAAAGTACAAGTTAAAAAAAGAAAAAGGAACTCATAATTACTTTGGCGATGCCCGAGATGATGATGGTACTCTTCTTCACCGGGGACTTGAGCTTCTGTTTAGCAGACTGGTGGAGTTGTCTTATGGCGGCTTCGGCCACAGGGTCTGTCCCATTGAGCATCAACAGCTCAGTGTCGGAGGAGGACAGGGCCTTACTCACAGTGCCCCCTAACATAGACACCTGCTCGGAGACGCGACGCTCCCCCAGCTTGGGCTTGTTGACCACGGCCTTCTGGGCAGGATCTGAGGAAGCAAGAACGTGTCTCACTGTAGTTTCATTCATGTATAGGACTTTCAGAACATTCATTTTTGTCAAATTATGAAAATGACCGAGTTGAGTTGCCAACTAACCAGCATCTAATAAGCTGACTGGGGAACTGTGCTACTCTAACTTCCCTCTATTAAAAAAAACAAACAAAAAAACAACTCCTGAAGCAACTCTAACATTATATCATTTATTATACAATACAGCTGTGTAAGGAATGTGCAGCAGCCTCACAGTTTTCAGTGCTTTACCTATATTGAGTGGGAGTGGTCGACCCGGCTTGCTCTTCACCGCTGTGATCGTGGTAACCACTGTGCCACAGGGCATGACCGTGCGGTCCATCTCCACCCTCTTATTAGAGGCTGGGGTAGGAGGCTGCCAAGACCTCACCTCACTCGGCTCCAGGTAGGTAAACTGAAACACACGATTCAAGTTACTACCCAAACTACGTGTAAATGAAAACAAGAGACACGTGGAAGGAATTCATCGAAATCTGGTGATATTCAAGGAAAACATGCGATAGAAAATTAGCTTTTTAGGTCTTACGTCAGTAGTCAGTGATCCGGTCACTACATCTTTGGTCACGAGTTCAAATGTACGCTGTCCTTTGGGGTGCTTCTTCACAAGATCAAAAGGCACCAACACCTGACCAAGTGAGGACTCTGAGACAGAAAACAGCCGATTTAGCCTGCTACACAGAAACACGTGCTACGAGAGGCACGTGTGAACTACGTTAGTGGTGTGCGATACTGCATATGTTGGTATCGATCCGATACCAAGTAAATACGGGCCAGTATCGCTGATGCATCATTGAATTGCTAAATCTCAATTCATTCTCATGACCTTCAGTGTTTTTTGTGACGTTTCCTTTTTTATTATTAAATAGTTAAAACTCAGGACATAATTAGGACAAAGTTTATAATTAAATAGAAAATGCTTTATTATTAATTTTTTTAAAGAAAAATCTGAAATAAAAAGTGCTCGCAAACCAGTAAACAAAGTAAAACAAACAAGTACTGTTGAGAGACTATAATACAAAAATTACAATTAAAATTCTCAACAACAAAAACAACAACCGGTAAAAATATACATATTTGTAAACAACTTAACAACCCCCGAAGTCACGTCACGTGACAGCGCAACATCGAAACACAAGAGGGGGGAGAGCGAGCAAAGCGTGCCTGCTCTGCGCTGACACGGGAGCGGCGAGAGCGGCGACCTGGCTGTTTCCTCTTTGCCGAAACCACAGCATCGCAAACAAGAGCGGAACTTAAAGTAAAGAATCGATCTCACCAGGCTGGTATCGATCCGATACTGATGCCGACTTGGTATCGATACAGTCGATACTTGGATCGATCCGCCCACTAAACTACATGACTCTTCATTACAGTAAATGCAACACAAGCATCGACAGGTAAGTGGCCATGGCAGAGTTTTTCTTACTCTCTGGAGGATGTCCATCGTTCATCAACTGAATATTGAGCTCCTTCGATCGTCCATTCAGTTCACTGGTGAGAGAAGAATATTTTACATGTATGTGAACGGTGTTGTTCATCAGAACCACCTGCGATGGGGTCAGCGTTCACACTTACAAAATAAACGGCTGGTCCCAGGCAGGACTCGTCGTGTTCTTCGAAACAGAAGTGTTGAACCTCTGAGGAGGATCATCTAACTGCAGCACACACAGAGGATTCATGCTGCCTGCGAACACAAAGTGTCATCCAAGAGCTGACTTTAAAGCTTTCTTTCTTTTTTTTTGTGGTCAGCCACTTCCACTCCCTCACTCTAATGGATAAACACGGGATCACTTCACAGAGTATATATGATGAATTATGCAGAGATTAGAGGAGGCTAAATGAGCACACATTTTCTTAAGCACTTATATGAATTTTAGTGGCCACAAGCTGTGAATCAGACGCCTCACAGATAAGATTCAGTGCTTTGCAATACAAATTATTAAACAACAATTAAAACAACACAAATGAATAAAACGACATAAAAGCCTGCACGACCGTAAAAACCCAGCAGACAGTGACTGATTTTCAATAAAAGGAAGGAAGACGTATATAGTGAAGTGTCAAATGCTGTGTCATGTCTCTGCTGTGCAATATTAAGAGTCAGACCGAATGCTTTAGGGGACGTCTGCAGCCCCGACAACTGCTGACTCACACTCAGAGAATGACTCATCACAGGAACTACCCAAACAAAGTTGTTGTGGGTGGTCTAAGACTTCATTACTGGACAATCGTGTTAACAGCCTATCATCAGCACAATCTATCAAATGCTCTCTGGCCTCATACATGACCACACCCTGGTACTTTGTTTATGTGCAGGTCTGTACCACCACGCTGGGTGTTGTCTTACTGTTGTGGGTGTATTATTAATATACTGCCATCATTGTTTAGCTTTGACCAGTGGATTACCTAAAATGGAGGGGTGGGAGTGGGGGGGGGCCCTTGTCATGCAGCGTTGGCAAAGTAAATATCAGCCATGCTGGAAGCACAGTCCCACTGCTGCTGATTCATTACCAAAGTCAGCTACCCGCGAAACAACCTTCTCATTACATCGTCGTGGTAATGCAAATAAAGAGCGGGCAGTTAAACACTGCAAACGGTGCGTGCAGTCTGATGAAAGCAGCTAATTCAACTTTAGAATAGATGTCTTTAAAAAAAGTCCTTTTGATAAAAATACAAAGTCAACACGGCGGGCGTAGGATTCTTTGTTTGTAACATATATTGAAGCTCATGTTTCTCCGCAGCTTAGTGTGCAGGACCCAAGGTAAATATTATCTGTTAATAGAGCGCTTCTGAATGAGTTTACATAGCTGGTACACAGATAACCAGCGCAGTTATTATTTTTCTTATTACTACTTTACTGGCACTCCTGCTGATGACGCTAATGCTTTTAACATAACAGAACCTCTTTGTTTTAGACACGCTGTACTTGGACCTAAACGTCGCCGTTAGCATAGGAAACATCGTCAGCTTGAAAAATTCAGAATTAACATTAATTTATAAGCAGACACACGACCGACCTGCAGCATCTTCCTCCTGGGTGAGTGTGACTCGGATGTTTTTCACCAGCAGCTTCCACTCATGGGCGCGTGGGGGCTTTGGGGGCGATACCACTTTATTCTGGCTTTCCTATTGGCGAGAGCATGCAGTGAGTACATACATAAACCTACAGCACAGATTTAGTGAGCGCAGCATTACGAGCCGTACTGGAAGCACGTAAACGAGCAGAGGCCTAAGTATGCTCGTGTCTTTAAACGAGAAGCGTCTTCATGTTTGAACAAGGACTCTCTGCAACACGACCCCGTTTCCACTTTCACATGTTGATCATTTGCATTGGCCTTTCTATGATCAGGGAGAATTTGCATCAGAAGCACCTCTGATGAATTTGCATTACAAGTACATTTAATGGTGGATTTGCATTACAAACAGGCATCATCTACAGACAAAAGTGATTTGTTTTTGGTCATTTAAATAGCAGCGCATCTGATGAGCTTAATGCTTAAATAGCTTCAAAGCACTAGAGATTTATTTTAACCAGCATGCAAATCTATATGGTTGTTTTATATTACGGCTAAAACTGCCGGCTAATTGATCTTGAACATTTTAAATGTTACGCCATAGAGCGACTATTTAATTTCGTAAACCACAAAATTCAAATCATCTGGAAATTAGGAGAACTTTGGGGTCCGATGACCAGATATATAAATGTCAATAATATCAACTTTTTTGATCAGAGGAAAGGAAATTCCTCTGATCAAAATAAGAGTTAATCCCACTGCCTCTCATGTAACTCACAACTATATTTGGACCAAAAAAGAAAACTTGTCATCCTGTATCAAGTAAGATCTAATCAGAAACACATGAAACAGCATCATGTGATGGTGGGTTGTGAATAATAACCTTTTTAATGCATGTGAACATAATAACCTTCAGTGAATCAATGCTGCTTTAGATGAGCATTATTTCAGGTTGCAACAAGAAGCAGTAAGAGCGCAAACCACAGCCAAGGAACTGGCCCTCTGGGCAGCATTACTTTTAAAGGAATCATAATGTATTTTGTATATCTTCATACTTCTTTGTTATTTATTTTTTAAACTTTTATAGAGCTTTTAGTGCAGTAAAAGTCAGATAATGGCAACATGAATGACGTTTATTGATCATACAAACATTATGTATGAGTAGGTTATGAATAATAACTATTGATTTGCAAATAACTGGACATAAATATAAAACATTATACTACAGCATATTTCAACCTAACCAGGCAGCTCGTTCTCTTTCTCTTGACAGTTCTGTCTTTAACACACCTTGGTTCAGCTTGAAAGAAAGGCAGGTGTGAAATGTAAACATGAGATCAGAGGTGAAGCGTGACACTGTGATGCAAACTATAATGTGATATTTCAAATCTCCATATACTGGTATCATTTTCTAAACTTACCAATACAAACACAAGCAGTAGTTTCTAAAGATAAAAGACATTTTACGACAGTTTGAAAAGGTCACAGGTCATATTTAGAAAGCTCATACGTGCCTATATGTTCTGAATATAACAACTGCTTTAAGAAACATAGTTTTAAATAGCATAATTATCACTTTGACCCTAAAGGAGAGGTCAGAGTTCAAACACCACACTTGTAGGAATCGTAGTTTCTAAGATGAATTCTCCACTAATAAATCATAAAATTGTTTTGTGTGAGTCTGGAGCGTTCGCACGACCCGCTCTACACCCCGGCTGTCACGTTTACAGACAAAATGACACAAACACTACCAAAACCAAAACCCTCTCTGGTGGAAGTAATTATGAGTCTGGCAGCCTTACATCAGACGTGACTCGTTCGCTCACCTTGACCTCTGAGGCCTGAGCGGGCCTGCAGCTCAGCAGCACAGAGGGATGCGACACACACAAAAGCTGCTTCAGCTGCTCCTTTATGGCTGCATTGTCCTGACAGAAAGAGATTATTCCACATTACATACCTCATATTAATCGAGTAAAACTAGAAATGTAAAGTTCTATTTGGTGATAAAACAAATGTCAATTGTTTTAATTCCGTTTTTATTGGTTTCTAAATGGTTCGACTACTGTTTGATAATGAAACTAATGAATCTTCCTCTCCACGTCCTCGTTTGTGACTAAACACGTTGATGTAACAAAAGAACATGAAGAAATAAACAAAGTGATTTCTATGAAGGCTGTCTGTCACACACACAATTTCTTTATATTTTGGTACAGCGAAACATTTCTTCCCATGTTAGTGTGTGGCGTATCCTTTGGTTAGATTTATACATCTGCGATTCTGCTGCTTTAACATTACCTGAGTGAAAGCGGGCATCACCTGAAGCTCCTCCACCTCTAGATGAGACACTTCCCAGCTTACCTTGACCTTATCTTCAGCTTCCTGCATGTGTAGATGAAGCTGGGGAAGAGAAAATAAAGAGCTGCCCTATGACTCATCCAGTACTCATCAAATTCACAGAAAGATGAACTAAAACTGATTCTCTGGAGATGAAGCGATACACCAAACATGGAGCAGCTCAGTATGTGAGGTGGGCGTGGAGGAACGAAATCAGCGCAGTGTTTCCCGCACAATTCTATTTGTGTTGCAGCCGGTGGTGAGTGGGTGGTGTGCATACCTACGCTTTGTGAAAGGGGTCATATTATGCAAAATCCACTTTTACATTTTTTAAACATAATTTGCAGTTCTCCAGACTAAAGAGGCATAAAGGATGCTCCGTTTGCAGTTTTCCCTTTCTCCTTGGATCGCAGCGTCTCCCTCTATGAGCCCATCAGATTTGCAGCGGGTTATGATAAGCAACCTCAATGCTCCTCTCCAACCCTCGGTAATAAATCAATTATATCTGAATGCAACCAAGTCCCCAATAAAGCTTATATTTTTCTGTTTGTCTTATCACAAATAGTACAACTCGAACAACAATGACGCTGTGAGACAAACTCGCCCTATTAGGATGAAAGTATCACTTTTAAGCCATTTCAAAGCGGTCTGTACATAATGCTTAATCCAGAGTTTATGTTCCACGATGCCATGCAGCTACATGACCATACTTGGAAGTTAAAAAGAACAGCTGTTCTGGGATTTTTAATGTGCAAAACAGGTGCTCACAGGAAAAAAAGCCACAGCATGTGATCAAATAGTCTTTCCTGTTCCTAACATGGTGAAATGACATGAACTACGTACATAATAAGAGACAGTCAAATGTTCACAATTCTGAGAAAAAGAAAAAGTGCTTCCTTTCTTATCTGTTAGCGGAGAAAAGGGAAGGAGAAAATGCTGTTCCCGAAGCGCCATCATTCGATTCACAAAAACAAACAACACGACTGACAAGGAACACATCTCGCACCTTTTATCTTTTGAAATTTTATTGATGCGTTAAACACTAATCACCACTCGCCAATCTGCTAATCTATATTTCTTTATTTAAATTTCAGCCCCAGATCAAAGTGGCGCTTTTCACCTATTTGTCCTTGTTCATACAGCCTACATAACAAAGTTAAGTAGCCTTTTATAAATGCATAACTCTCCTTTATACGTTTTACTTCAAAACATGTTCCAAGAAAAGCTTTTTAAGGAAGACATGTTTTATCTGCTGGGTGATCAACTGAATGCGCTGTTCTTATTGGCTGCTTTCCATCACTCATCAGACCTCTTCTGGAAAGGGGTGTGGCCTGCAGCAGTACTCTTTAATATAAACAACCTGCTACCTTATACCAGTGGCACAAAGTACAAAGTACAGAACACTTCAATTGTTAAGTGCATTGTGACAAATGAATAACTGAAACACATATTTAGCTGCCTTTTCTGTCTCACTGCAGTCTGCAGCTGGCTCTCTTATGACCGGCAGACTTTACAGGGTGAGATCACCATGAAAAGCATAAAAATATTTTTGGTTTATTATGAAACTGTAGCAGGCAGAGATGATAATGGGAAACACTGCAAATGACTCTTGTAGGATTTTAGTCCCTTACCTGAACGTAAATAACATACAATCAGTGTGTTACGCTGACACCACTAATGACAACATTAGACCAAGTTTTTCTTAATTTATTGACTAACAAAAGAGAAATGCTACTTGCTTAAGAAAACTAGGGACTCTTTTCCACATCTGTTAACCTTTTCCAAACTGAAGTCTTTGGATGCCATTACATTTCTAATGGGATTCATATGGCCAGTGTGATGTGAAATCAGGAGTAAGGAATGATTTCCCAGAGCACGCTGTAATTAGAATGTGATGCTTTTTGCTGGTTGTATAACACTAACTACACAAATGCAAATCTGAAGTGAAGGAATAATCTCTGCTTTTGAAATGAAGCCATGGCAGCTCCATATAGGCAAAGGTACAAAGGTGTGACATCACACTCCATCTACTACAGATCATCACTGGTGAGTATTTCATTATGAGGCGTGTCATACTGCCGTGTCCCTCATCAGGCCACGTGATACAGTAGTGCATTTAAAGACAAAGTACACTCAGCAGCACACCTTAATGTAGTGACCGTGTTATTATGTCCATTAAATGCCTCTGTTCCACATGCCCATGCACTCCTATCATGAGCCACGAGTATTCTAGCTTGGATCTGAGTCAAAAGCTAAAAAACGCTCCAGTGGACGGATGGAAACATTTGAATAAGCTCTCTGATTTTTCCAGACTAAGCTGAAACAGTGGGAGTGAAAAAGACAGACAAAAGGCTTCCTTTATGTCCCTGAAACAACGACTAACCCACAACCAAAACAAAACCTCCTCAACACCTGACTTTAGCTTCCAAACCTCTCACACTCAGGTTGTATTTATAGCACAATTACCTCAATGGAAAAGCATGTTAATTAGTTTAGAAATAGCCTTAATACAGTTGCATTAGCTTACATAGACACAAGCAGTTTTTGCATTTCTGAACATGTAAATATGAACCTAAAAGCAGGAGAAAGCCTCCGGACACGACCCATTACACATGCCAACATATCAACTTTGGCTCCAATTTATTTCAAAATGCTAGAGGAGTCTAAAAATGCTAGAGGAGCGTTAGGAAAGGCTGAAGGTGAGCTGCAGGACTCCATTTAAGAGATCAACGCAGACAGTTTTGATAATGACAAATCAAGCAAATCACAGCAATTTCCAGGTACAAACGAGGGAGTCTTATTTGGATCATAACTTCATCAGTTCTATATGGAAACAGGCCTCAAAGGGATGTTAATGAGCTGTTTGGGACATCTGCCAAGGAAGGAAAGATACCCCAACCATTTAATCTAATACTGCTGCCTGCAGTGAGCCAATGCTGGGCAGCACATCATGTTCAGTAAAAGCTCCCATTAAACTAAATCACTACGACTTCCAACAGATTTAACTCTACAGTCTAACTGTTACAGACATATTTTACAAAAGGAAATCAACAGTGTTATTTTCCTTGCAGTCTAAGACTTCACAAATTTAGAGTATTTACCTGCAGCTCCAATGGAGCTATACACACAGTATATTTACAAGGATCTGCTGTAGCCATGGCTGTCGAGGCAGTGCCCAGAGAGAACTGAAGCTTCTCCCCAACCACACAGCAGGAAGCGGCCTGTTGGGAGGACAAGGTGAGGCATTAGTTTAATGTAAAACTCCAGAGAATACTGGAATTAAGGCAGTGACAGCATTTGCATGCTACTCATGTGGTTATACCATTTGAATGCAATTCAAATAGAAAGTAAGCCCAGAATTTTCACTGAACTAAAAGGTGCTGTATGTGAATGCATGTGTGATGCTTCATTGATAATGCATTCATGTGGTTTACTTTAAACCAGAATTATTGCCTTGCAGTTATAAGTTTGCATCAACCAAGCTGAAGTTTACATATCTGTCCAAATATTCTCCACATCAATATCTCACCAAGTATGACCTCCCCTTCTGCTCCTGAGCTATGAGGTTCAAATAGGACCCCAAAGTGCTTCTGCAAAACATCATAGAATATCTTTTTACATCCATCCATCTTCCTAAGAGCTCATTCAATCCATGTTTGAGATTTGGCCATAGCATATTCCATCTGACTTTGGGTGACAAGCAGGGTACACCCTGGACACGTCAGCATATCCAATCCGAGCAAATACATGCAAATGCTACACAGAAAAGCTTCTGTGTGCTTTGTGACATGACCTTTAACTATCAAAATCAAATTAGTCAATTGTTAAGTCGACGTTAGAGGATAAAGGTAAGACGAGACAAACCAAAAGTATAATCTCAGCAGCAGTAGCCAGTGATGGGCAGAAGTCCCAGTTAAACCAGAGCAATGTGCTAACATACTGACTTTGCATAAAACTGACCCAAAACTGACATTTGCTTCAGGACAACTTCACTTTGAACTCTGAAAGGAAGGAAAAGAAGAACAACTCTGATAGATCCCAAAGGCATCAAGAAGTATAATTATCTGTGATCTCTAGTTGAATGAATGACATGCAACCTGAACTGAGTATCAGAGGTAGTTTAAGCTTTAGAAACATATTTACTCAGCAAATTAACTCTGATTTCAGCAAAGACTGCATGTCTTTGACATAAGTACAGTATTAGAGGAAAGCTAAACATAACCATAGGTGCTGGTGTATTTCTGGCTGCCTGCTCCTCCTTAGTGCTGAGCGTGACAGCTTTATAAGCTTCTTACACACACACACAACACACACACAGTGTGTGGTAAAAATAAACCTCTGCTCATTAAACTCCCTAGACTCCATAGAGTACCTGGTATTTTGGTCTATATCTCAACGATCACAAAGAAAGGAGTGAGTTTGCATTTAATCTCTGCAAAGCCACAAAAGTAGTGAGCAGTGTGTCCCTGTCTGACCTCCCAAGTTACAGTTTCTAGTTATACTTTCTAACACAGGTTGGCAAAAATGGGCAAACACTCTGTATGACTAATAAGTGCATCATGGTTTATTCAAGTATAGTTTACGGTAATTAACAACCATATTTGCTGCTGATAAAATATTAAGTAGATTAGTTTGTCAACATTTAAATTTACTGAGAAAAGCCTGTAGTAACGTTGGAAAGTCGACAAGTCAGTGCTTGTCTGTCATAAACAGTGCAAAGGTGTTTTCCAGTGTAAGAATATGGAGTGAGTACCTTGTTGCCGGCAGACTTCTGAAAGCTGGAGACCCTGCTAAGCGTGAGATCTGAAGCCTCCAGACCATCCTCTTCAAATGCCAGCAGAACAGCACCCTGAAAGAGACAGGGCAGAAACTTTAAAACAACAAACACCTACTCAAAGTCTTGCAGACTCGGCGAAATGTTGCCAAGGAATCAAAATTATCTGGGCTTGCACGACATTGGCAGCGTCAATCCAAATGCAGGAAGGTGGAGAGTTTACACTACAGTGTCTCTAATATCAAACTGAGGGTTATGATTTAAAAAAAAAAAAGGGGGGAATTTCTTTACAGCACACATGAGGAGATTTTATAACCATGTCGCATTATATGCTACACTTTTATTGAAGTCATCTGCCCCACAGTACAGCATTGGCTTGGTGGTCATGAGACTCACCTTTCGCTTCCTTGCTTCGTCATTCAAAGCTATGCACCAAGCTCTTCTCCACTGACTCTTCCAGCTTTTCAGTGACAGCGCCCATCCCAGCAGAGCGGCGGCTTCCTCCTCCTCTGTCGCAGCATTGTCCCCTTCTGCTGCTCCCTGCTTATTTCCTATAAGTCTATGTTGGAAATACTGTACGAAATACAGTATAAGAGTAACCAGGGAAGCGATAAACAACGTGACCATACATAGCCACTGCGGATCCTCCAACCCAAAATATGAACTGGAACTTTCTGGGTCGGACATTCTTCGGGAAAATGATCGATAATCTGAGTTTAACACACCGGTTCCTCTGGGAATTTTCCTGCCAACCTCATGTTATGTATTTAATTAAGGAACGGTGGAATCAATAAATTCAATCGCCCAAAAATGATAAGAAGACAAATATCCACCTCCAATACAAATTCTGCTTATCGTTATCCATGCTTCAGTGCTGCCATACAGGGCTTCCAAACTACGCAAGCTGGTTGTGGAAAGCTAAACCATTGTCAAAAAACTAAAGGTAGCCTGCGTACAAATAAACCTGCAGAATAGCCCACTCCTCCTCTCATTGAATACGATTGTTAGCTTAGTAAGCTAATTTTCGCTACGGCTCGTTAACTAGCTATTCTTCGTTAGCTACTAAGCCGTAAAAGTTTGCCAAAACGGACTTATGCCCGAGCTTCGTGCTCATACTCCAACAGACGATATCCAGATAAAGAGTAACATTCCCGGGAAAACATCCTGCAGGAGAAGAGTGCAGCCTGACCCGGTGGACTACTTTCAGTGTGACTGTACAAAGTTATCGCTTCCAGACGGATATGTGGCACAAACTGTAACTCCCAGAATGCACAGCGACATTTGTGAGACGTTTGTTGTTGTCGAGACCTCGAGGGAACTAAAGCTTTTTTCCATGCTGAAGATGCAACTGGGCTTTTAGGATATTGTTTTTATTAGCATTAAGCTATTATACGATTAGTTTAGTCCATGTTTAAGTCGAAATCAACGGAAAACAAATCCGAGCTGGTATTTTGAACTACACGACTTCCCGTAGCTCGTCCTGTTGTCCACCACTTCCTGTCTTGTTCTTAATCTGTTTGTAGTAGTAAACAATTAGCTAGCTTGCGTTTGCTACAATGTATCAACGCTCAGTGAGCACGACTGTTATGTGGAGGTTGCGTATTATCGATTAAAACCCTGTTTTGTATTTTAATATACAATAACACACTGGATTAGATATTTCACGCCGATTTGTGAATGTAAACAGTATACCTTCGTCATCTACCGTGGTCTAGCTGCTATACAGTAGCTATCGTCGCTGAACTCGACTCCTGCTCTTCGTTAACAGACATAATTAGACATTCGCGATGAATTGTCGCTCGGAAGTTCTTGAAGTAACTGTGGAGGCGAGACAGGTTGAAGAAGCTATGTTAGCTTTGCTGCACACAATTTTGCTGCACCGGAGCACCGGGAAATTTCACTACAAAAAGGAAGGCACCTACTCCATCGGCACTGTGGGCACACAGGACATCGACTGTGACTTCATAGATTTCACCTTTGTCAGGGTGTCCTCAGAGGAGCTGGAGAGGATGATCAGGAAAGCGGTGTCTGAATTCAAGGTGATTGTCTGTTTTAACGCGTGATTTCTGACTCTCGTGTTGTGAGGCCTGTACTTTCAGCTGTGCTTTTGTTGCAGGATGCTTTGAGCAACTCGGGCAGCGACGGCATGGGACAGATCTCCCTGGAGTTCTACCAGAAAAAGAAGTCTCGCTGGCCTTTTTCTGACGAGTGCATTCCTTGGGAAGTGTGGAGCATCAAGGTGAATGTGGTCAACCTGGCCAATGAGCAGGAGAGACAGATCTGCAGGGAGAAAGTGGGTGAGAAGCTGGGTGAGAAGGTGATCAACGTCGTTGAGGTCATAAATCGCCACGAATACCTGCCAAAGATGCCCACCCAGTCAGAAGTGGACAATGTGTTTGACACCACTCTTAAAGATGTTCAGCCATACCTTTACAAAATCACATACCAGATCACTGACTCACTGGGCACTTCTGTTAGCACCACTATGAGAAGGCTGATTAAGGATACACTAGCATTGTGAGAGAAAATATTTATGGTGTGGATCTTTCATATGTTTATGGTCCTGCTGTCATTTCTTTTCTATGTTTTGTCAGCTATACAGCGGAACAACGAGGCAGTGTCAGTATAATGGTGTTCTAATGTCTTTGTTGTGCTTCTGGTATCATTTGTACCTTAAGAGACTGAATTATGTAATCTTCATTTTAACAATCTCTTGCTTGTGCAAGCTTTCCCTTTTCTCTCATACACACTAGCAAATAACCGTGTTTATCAGTTTGATTCCTTAAAATGTTCTCTTCTTGATAATGTCATCAGTGCATTACTGTAAATTTTGAATAACAATAAATGTTTACTTTAATTACAGCCACAGCTCTTGACGCGAAACATTGCTTCCATATTATCACACTGGATCAGTGTAAAAAGTTTTATGCAAAAGATCTGGCAGAGTTTGGGAACAGATTTCCTCATCTGTGTGAAAACTTCCTCTCTGCACAGTTTCATGGAGAGTATGACCTTCCACATGGGGAAGGAGAGTATGACCTTCCACATGGGGAAGGACAGGATTTCCAGTTTGCCACTTTTCCAAATTAAAGCAAACACTTCCTAAGTTCACTCCCTTGTTTCCAGCCAGAAACTGCCACCATGGCCTGCACTTTGAAAAACATCCCTCTGTTTTCAGGATAGTCTGCTTGCCAAGAGGAAAACAACATGTGTGTGAATACATTAGGTCAACATGTACATTGGGTATAATTATCTGTTCTCTAGTTTGAGGGGACAAGGTGTAGAACATATTCAAAAGCATTAATCACTGAATCCCTGTACAGTACTGTGAAAGTATTTGGCCTCAGTTTTTAAATGATGATTTCATTTATTAAGGGAAAAAAATCAACATACCTGGTCCCATGTGAAAGAGTAATTGCTCCTTCTTGCCTCATATTGAATCAATTAACTGTAATTAGCCACATTTTTGGGAAAAGTGAGTTCAACTTCAGTATCCACACCCGGGTCTGTTCAATCTAGAAATCACTGGAAGATTTGCATCCGTTACATCTTCCATAAAACAAGCAGTATTTCATAAAAAGAACATCACGCCAACAGTCAAACATGGTGGTAGTGTGATGGTCTGAGGTTGCATTAGTGCTTCAGGACCTGGATACCTTGCCATGAATTTGTGCCCTGCAAGCTTAAGCACAAGTGGGTTATCAAGCTGGAAAAAGAAACGTCGGCATGTCTGAAAAAAATAAAAAAATCTTGCTGTTCATGCTCATAACCAATCCAGTGTGGCTGAAATAAAACAATTCTGCAAAGAATTGTCAAAAATTCCTCCATAGTGATGTGAAAAACTCATCAAAAGTCACGGCAAACATTTGGTTGCAGTTCCTGCCGCCAAGGGTGGCACAACCAGTTATTAGTTTAGGAAGCAATTATTTTTTTCACACAGTGACAGGTAGGTTTGGATAGCTTTTTTTTTTTAAGCATTACAAATCATCACTTAAATACATTTTGTATTTACTCAGACTGTCTTTGTCTAATATTCAAAATTGTTTGATGATCTCAAAATCTTGTAAATGCGACATATGCAAGAAACTAAAATCAGGAAAGGGCCACCTACTTGCTTTTAAGTTGAGGTTTTGTGCAGTAAATAAATATCAGAATTCCCAACTTCATTGCGTTCGTAATGCTGAAAGTACTGCAGTGATGAGCGGATCAATCAGTCAGCCAGCTGGCAGACAAGTAATTTGCAATACCTATGAGTTTTCTCAAACATTTCCACTCTTGGCTTGTCAAATGGCAAAACAACGACCTCTGTTCTAGTTTTGTAGCATTTGACTGAATCTGAGCAGAGAATATAGCCCTCTACACGTCTGTCAGCAGTCACAATAAACGCTAGTGATGTGGTTCTACTGGCAGCCATATATACCCCTGCCACAACATATGTTTGACAGGTTATGTGGTATGTTTCAGATCAAGAGCTGTTTCTCATCTTTCCATTATATTTCTATTCCCATCATTTTGCTACACGATAATCTCATGAGTCCAAAGATTTTTTTTTAAATTTTGGTTTGTTTTTTTAGAAGTCTGCAAGAACTTTCGCATGTTTTCTGACAAAGTTAATCCGGCCTTCCTGGTCTTGAGTGTACTTTGACAAAGATACGCACACCTTCTCAAGAGTTTTACAGACTTGGTTAGATGTGAAGAAGTTTTTCCAAAGTGAGAAAAACAAAACCTCTGTGATCACCCCTTCAGTAGCCTTCCTGGCCTTTTGGTGTTGCTGAGCTGAACAGTGCATTCCTTCCCTAAAGTTTTTGCTCTTTCTGAAAGTTTTCTTTTTGTTTGATTGTTTTGTCAGCCTAATGCTTTCACTTGGTCCTAACAGTGAGAGTTCCACTTAACAACTACTAAATGCAAGGTCATCACAGACCAGCTTAGCCATGGAATAAAGAGGGAACAGGCCTTACCTGGTCATCAAACTGCTTGTCAACAGTCTAATTATTTTGAAAACTATTTAAAAGCGGTGCTACATATAATTCAAAATCAGTTAATACTCTACTTTTGTTAAAACCTTTAAATTAAAGTCTGCATTAGTCACATTGCAGCCATTTGATTTGATATTCACTGGGGAGGTGTACAAAGGTAAAAAAATTGTGCCGTTGTCCAAATGCTTGTACATAAGTATTTGGAATCCACCTTTTTACACATTATTCTATCCATTTAAATATTTAATCTACCTAGCAGCAATATGTAGCCAATTTATGATGGCCAATTAGACTAACACGAATGACAATGTAACCCAAAATCTTTTGATCCACTGTGAAACATTCAAAGTTGTTAAATTCATAAATCCAACACCACAAATGATCATTTATATGTGTGTGTGTGTGTATATATATATATATATATATATATATATATATATATATATATATATATATATATATATATATATATATATATATATATATATATATATATATATATATATACACACTCCATTGTTACTCTTTATTACAGAAGTGAAGCACAAAACTGTAGAAAAACCTAAACACAAAACAGCTGCAAGTCTCAAAAAGCAACAGCGATGCAACCAATGTTGATACAAATATTCATTATTGCAGTGAGAGCACAGGAATACTAAAAAGATCAAACTCTTGTTTACTAACAAAATCGGTACAAAAATCAAGAATACAAACACTTCCATGTACACAAGTCTATAAGCATTCCTGTGAAACTTTCAGAAAGTCTTTCTCACAAGAAATTAAGAGCACTATTATCAATACAGAATTTCCGCAAAGAATTTAACATCACAATGCAGCTTGCATTAATCATTTAGTGGAAAACAAAGTCCATTAGTCCATGTGGAGTTCTGTCTGTCAGGCTCCCAAACAGCAATAATAATTTATGACAAAGTTCTAAACTATCAAGCCGAAGCAGAAGTATATACTTGTACAAGAATACATTTGTAAAACAACCGGAATACAATCAAAACACAATCATTACTTTTCCAAGAAATCTTAAGGAAGCAGGAACACTCTGTGACCGTTCGTAGAATAAAGATTTGCCGTCTCGTTGCTTTCCCTCCCGTTGACGCCGCCACCTTGAAATGCCTGAGTCATAAGTGGTCTGAAGCTGTTGTGCTTTCACGTAAAATAACAAAATAGTTTTGTAAAGTTGCATAAGGCCATCGAAGCGCTGTAAAGCTCACTTAATAGTCCAATGTGTTCAATTGCAAAAAATTCTATCAGTGTATTTACACAACACTGGTGCCGTACTCAGCGATTGAGACACTGTGACAACGTTTCATATAAACAAACTACTTTTAGAGGTTCTCATTTATCGTTTCATCAAAACCGTAAATTATATTATTACACTGCAGTGCATTTGATGTGAAAGCGTCTGAAAGCTTACTCACAGGAAATATTTAATATTATTATAAGCCAAATACTGCAAGGATGTCTCGTATTTAGGACTTTATGAGATCAACCCAGCTCACTGTTTTTCAGTGACAGCCTGCATGGCTACTAGTGCACTGGTCTGAGCACCTTTTTCCACATAATTTAGCGACGTTCTAGTCATTTAACTTCAGAAAATAAATATTTTTTCTGTAATCTTCCAGTTGATTGCATTGTTTCACAGCAGGCTAATCATTAGGAAGATACTGTGTTTGTTGGTACTGAATGAAGACTGTATGTGGTATAGCTTTCTTATACAGACTGTCTCATTGAATTTTTCCATGAAATGAGTTGATGCGAATTCAATATGAGCCTCAAACGTAAGAACAAATGAGTGCTATAAAAAAAAAAAAGTTATAGAAGCTTTTTGTTGTCACTTTTACTCCTGCAGCCTAAAAACTCGGTCAGGGAAACATACTGATCCAGAGTAATCACTGAGGATTATATCTCCCTACCAGAATCAAAAAAGTGCATATTGAATACATTGTTGAGGCCACCAATAATATCATAAGGGATGTCAATCACATGTTTGTACAAAAAGCAAAAGCTCTCATCTTTAAATGAACCGCAGCCTCCAAAATTTTAAAGCACTTTTTCCACCACACTCGGAGAGAACAACGTAAACACTTGTCCCGCCTTTTTCCCTACCTTCAAGTCGAAAACATTGAGGGGTGCAACTCTTAAAACGACTAGATAGGTAAATACAACTAGACAACCAAAAGAGGTCTGAAACAGATAAATTCATATAGATCATTTTGCAAGAAAAAAAATTATAGTCATCTCTTCTCACAGAGGAATCTAGCACTTGATTGCACATTCACGTTTACACGTCTAAATAAACATGGCCACTTCAATATATGACATTGGAGGCAAGCGAATAAGCTATACATTCAAAGTCTTTTGTTTGTAGGCTGAGGTGTGTTTATTCTTATAGTAAGTATTGTCTCCCGAGAAAAAACTCACTGCTATCGGCCATCTGAATCTTACATGTGACTGTGACTCTGCTCGTGGCTCCACAGACTGAAGGCTGTCTTGAAGGTCCTGTGGCAGAGTTTGCACATGTACTGCCTCTTAAATGTCAGGGCAGAGAGAGACGGTGCGTGGTAAAAGAGTGTGTCCGATTCCTGAGGGCCGCCTGGATTCTCCATGCTGTTTGACCTTGACAGGGGGCTTTGGCTGCTGGTTTGCCGTTCCAGTTCGGGCCTCTTGGTCTTGCTTACCAATGAGCTGCAGGGATCTGGGCTGCTGGACTCGTCGGTCCCTGCGGTTGCAGCAGCAGTAGCAGCAGGGACCGGTGCCGCCTGAGTAGATATGAGCACAGAGGCCTGTGGGGAGGGACGTTCTGAAGGGGTAAGTGGAGGGGAAGGGCTCAGAGGTGAGGGGTTTCTGTCGATCTCTTTGGCTCCGGGTTCGTTAGCAGTCGACATGTGAGACTGGAAGTGGCTCCAAAGGCGGAAGTTGGTCCTGAAGGCTTTGTTGCAGATGTGACAGATGAATGGTTTGATGTGGCATAGCAGCTCCTGGTGTCGTTCCAAGTCTTTGCGAGAGCTGAAAAGATTTCCGCATTTCTCGCACGGCCACACACCGGGTTCTTCGGAGCCACTTTTGGCAGCATCGGGGTTGTCCCGCTCACTCACAGCCTCCTCCAACGGCTCTTCCTTCACTACCAGCTTGCCATGGTGGCCCATGCTCAGGTCTTCAGGCACATAGGAGGAAGAGTCTTCAGAGTCATACATAGGTGGACCTGAGGAATCACTGTAACTGATGTTCTCTCTTGTGCTCTCGCTTGTTAGAGGCTCATCACTGTAATGCTCCTCCTTGAGCATTTCAGACTCCTCTTCATTGTTCTCTTGTTGCTTCAGGAGAATGTGGTCTTTAACAGTCATCATATTGTGGTTGTGCACCTCCACCTGATGGCGCCAAATGCTGAAGGAGGATTTGAAGGTGCGCATGCATTCCAGGCACGTCAGTTTCTTGTACTTACAATGTGCCTCGTGGTCTTTCTTGACAACTGGACTTGAGAATCTGAGGCCACAATAGGGGCACACGGTTGCATGGCGACAGCCTCTCTCGTGGTCACCCTGTTCCAGGAGCGATGACAGCTTCATATTGCAAAGTCTACAGGAGTAAACACCGGTGTCAGGGTTCTTCTGTTGAATGATCTCATCCTGTTCCTGGTAGAGGATGCTCTCCCTCGCTGTGTCCTGGTCAGCTTTTTCAGCAGGATGTGTCCTTAAATGCTGTCTGTACTGAGACTGGAACACAAATGTCTTGCCACAGTATGGGCATATGTAGCTGGGCCTCGATCTCTTTTTTGTAATTGCAGGAGACTGCAAACCCTGCTTATTCCTCTTTAACTTCCAAAGCAAAGCTTTCTTTATTTCTCTCTCTCTCACAATATCTATTAGCTTCTTTTGAAATTTCTCATCAAGAACAGAGGAGCTGGCGGACGACGCTGGGTTTTGTACTACACCATGCTGCGTTTGGCAGTGCGTCCACACTTTGAAGTTGGTATGAAAGCGCTTGTGGCAGATGTCGCAAGCATACGGCTTTTCCGGATTGTGATACATATTTACATGACGATGAAGCCCAGCACCTGACCGGAAAACCTTTAAACAATTCCAGCATTTGAAAATCTTGTTCTGAGGTGACTCCTCGCCGTCCTCGTTAGGGTCGCCGCTGGCATGCTGAGGTACTGCTTTTGACATATTCACGTTAACTGAGAGAGCATGCTCTTTAAATAGTTTGCTCTTCTTTAATGGGTACCGTCTGTTGTCTGGCCTGTCCCTTCTTTTCCCCACAGGATTTAAGACTTCCCTGGGACCTTGATCATAATTAGTTTGAAAGTCTTTGAGACTGACTGGCAAAGAATCACCAACTGTGACGCGTACGATGTCCATGGGGTCAGCGAGTGGACTGCTGGGCTCAGCTTTCACACTCACCTCTCCTTCTACCTGAGTTTCTCCATCATACCTGCCGGTATACTTTGACCTGAGAACCAGAGGAGACGTACTTTTTGAGTCGCCGTTGTGGGCAGAGGTTTCTGGCACAGACGTCTTCAGTGCCATCTGTACAACTGACTGGTCTCGATTTTGCAGCTCCTTGAGCTCCAGCGTGGGGGAGAAGACTGGAACGGGGCTGTCCATGGATAATGACCTCCTGAGTAGGCTTTTTATAAGTGGCCCACTCCTGTCAATGGTCTGGCTTGGCTCACTAGCCTGACCCTGAAAGGGCACTTTGGTATTGTAGCGGGACTCCTGCTCCTCATTCTCCTCTTTATTGTCCTGGTCAGGGCCAGACGGCAGCCTGATGTGCTGCACTTCAGCATCACTGAAAGA
Organism: Perissodus microlepis; assembly: GCF_051167445.1. Classification (NCBI taxonomy): domain Eukaryota; kingdom Metazoa; phylum Chordata; class Actinopteri; order Cichliformes; family Cichlidae; genus Perissodus; species Perissodus microlepis. The sequence continues at coordinate 2,203,292 of NC_140470.1, forward strand.
CACTGATGATGTCAGCTGGGGTCTCACGGGTGTGAAGTGTGATGAATTCCCTTTCAATATGGAGGCATACGTCCTCTCCAAAGCTTCACCCCGGTCAGGGGACTTCCTGCTGGGCTCAGAGTTTCTGACCGATTCGTACGAGTTGTGTTCCGAGGGAGGCCGAGTGGACGCATGAGCAGAGTGGGGAGATGTCGATCTCTCAGATGTTTTTCTCGGATAACTCGAGCGAGAGGGATGGGCCGTGTCATTCCGGACCCGACGCACAATGACGCTCCTTGTGTGGACATCATTCTCATCCCCCTCTGAGAACGAAAGCCTTTTTCTAGACACACAGTAGGATGCATGTGGCCTTGTTGACACAATGTTGGTGAGGAAAGGGATTCCGAGGCTGTACCCCAGCTCTTGAATGGCTGCCAGGCTGCCTTTGTCCACAAAGAGTGAGGAGGAGTAAATGTAATTCAAAACGATCTCAAAGGCGTCCGGCTCACAGAAGTCCAGGTTTACAACTGTCAGCGAGTCTGCGTCCATCCGTGAGAAAAGGGACTGGAAATACTCACTGCTGGCAGCCAGAACACTCTTATGGGCCTGGTACCTTTGGTCTCCCACAACCAGGACCACATCACACGCTTGTCCCCGCAGTCGCTGCTCATTCAGAGCCCCCAGCAATGACAGGGCGTGGGAGGGGTTACTGTAATGCACTAGGCTCTCCATGGCTGAAAGACAAGAAAAAAAGATTATATTATAAAAAGATTACATTTAATTGAAACAATGTAGACATATAAACATATATAAGCATATACTCTTGATCTAGATAAATTTGTATACTTTAGATGTTTCAGAATTCTTTGGACATGGATGCATGAACAGGAATATCCATCCATCCATTCGCTTCCGCTTATCCTTTTCAGGGTCGCGGGGGGCGCTGGAGCCTATCCCAGCTGTCATAGGGCGAGAGGCGGGGTACACCCTGGACAGGTCGCCAGTCTGTCGCAGGGCTGAACAGGAATAAGCATCTACTAAATAAAAGCTGATGGGCTTTTGTGCACTATATGTATAATTGTGTGTGGTGTTCTTGTCAGTTCTCTGTGATCAGTTTAATATGACACCAAGTAAAAATTCATAGTCTCTATATCAGGGGTGAGAAACTCCAGAGTCCTGCAGGTTTTAGACATCACCCTGGGTCAACACACCTGAATTAAATGATTAGCTCATTAGCAGGCCTCTGGAGAACTTCAAGACATGTTGAGGAGGTAGTTTAGCCATTTAAATGAGCTGTTTTGGACCATGGACAAAAACCTGCAGGACACCGGCCCCTGAGGCCTGGAGTTCCCCCATCCCTGCTCTGAATAGTAAAAATACATTGTTTCACAAATGAATAAAGGAATCTCAGTATGTGTTCTTCACATTCTACCGTCATCGAATCTACTTCAAAGTTGACACTGGATTTCCTGCACACGCACACACACACACACACACACACACACACACACACACACACACACACACACACACACACACACACACTAGCTGCTACCTGATGGTAAACAGAGGGAACATCTCTTAATTGACCTTTGAGAGATGTTTCTTAAATTTATGATTACTTCAGTTGAGACACTGCAGTATTCTTGAAGCCTTTTGTCTGTTCTCCCCCAAAAGTGAGCGACTATGTAATCAGTTCTGTTTGTCTGTCTATTAGCAGTCTAGCATCCGCCGTTTTCAAGATATCCTATGCAAATTTCGTCTGATGGTAGACACCCATAAAAGCGCCGGCTGATTTAATTTAGGTGAAAATCAGGTGAAGATCACACCAAATATGAAAACCAGTAAAATCTGTTTATTAATCAGAGATTTATATGGATCGTATTCAAACTTCACAACAATATACTAGACCTTGGGGGACATGAGCAGCTAGTTTGGGTAAGCATTTGACTTTGACCTTCAAGAAATCTTTCAAGCATAATATATCACATGAAAGGGCATCGGGAAAGCTGTACAACACACTTTTTTTTCAATACAACACCCTATCACACACTGCATGAATATATATTAAAATCTCAAGTTTTTACAGCTTAAAAAAGCTAAAGATTTCAGCTGGTTCTGCTCCAATCGTATGGCTAAAGATAATAAAGTACACTATTTTAGTATATAGGGCTTCAAGGTCATAAGTCAAAGGTCAGGGTCACACGAATTAGGAAAAAGCGTTGGTTTCCATCGGATCGGATTCAAACTCTAAAGCATTAGTCCTTGGGGGGGGGACATAAGCACTTGTTTGTTTGAGCTCGTTAGAATATTATTCAGGAGCTCATATACAACATTATATGACTTCACGGTGAGACAAAAGATTAATATACTACACCAGATCTCCATGTTAACAACGCTGACATCAGCATGTTGCAACAAAAACATTACGAATAATCGAAGTTTTAGTGCAGCCTTTGGTGATCGTTCATGTTATGTTGCAACCATAACCGTTCAAAGGAAGTAGTAACACAATACAATAATTGCTGAGAACTACAGCTGCAGCCATTATTCATTATTAAGCAAACTGGCAATCCAATAACTGCAAACATGCCAAACATAGCAAAGCTCCTGTTTATCATGTGTGAAGATTTTACGCTCATCTGTTTTCTGTATTACTGAAAACACCATAGCTCTCACTTTTCAGATGCTCATCTGATAAAAACACAAGACAGGATTATGTTGTCTAAAATACAGTAACAAGATTTATTTATTTTATTTATCCAAACGACCTGTCGATTTTATTATGAGCTATAAAAATTGATGCCTTACAGACTGCTGTAAAAGTAAAGAAAAAACTGGTTAAACTAGGCATCGTGTTTAACAGAACGGGGTTTACAACTACATGTGCATTTTTTGTCTTGCTGTTGTTTGTGATGATCACTAGAGGTCAAAGTTGAGCCTTTTAAAATATGAAATGGTATAAAGGAACTCTCCACAGAATTTATGGGAATTACATCATGTTATCAGTCTGAGGGTATGAAAAATGGAGTTCTGTCAAGTTGCCCTCAACCACACAGGGCACTGCAGGAAGTTTAAAAGGTTTCAACTACAAATTGAAATGCATTGTCTGCCTTGATCCACCTTCACTTAAACCATTAAACATCTACATTTATTTCTATGGTAGAAAAATGTAACTATCAGAGAAAAGCACTCTTGGTATTTCAGGAGGCAGGTTTATTTGATGAATCTAGCCTGCTGTTTATACTGTCAGCTAAAAGATTCATCAAACATGGCACAGGATCCATTAGCATTTGTATGCTTTACAGCCGAGCTTAAACGCTATTGTGCTGACTACTTCCATGTCACCCTTTGTATGATGATCAAGTATACTGGTGCTGTAATCGAAACTAAAACAGTTTAGAAAGCACACCAAGTTATAAAGTATTGACTTGAACAAAGTTTTCTTGCACTAAATTTGGGCTTTATGATGTGTTTTTCATCATTTTTATTATAAATCTAATTTATTTTGTAGAATTCATGTAAGAAACTGCATAATATCGATACACCTGCATCAGTCAGTGGTGAGACAACAATAATACTACTGAGCAGCACTGTACTGTTACAAGAACAAACCCCATCTGACGCACAGCAATAGTTGTGTGATTAACATAGTCAAAAACAGGGACTGCAAAGCATTATATGCATGCATTTCGTTTTCCTGTAAACGGTGCTGCCTGGACGTCACGGCGTTTATTTTGAAAATTGTAACCGGAAGTCGCGTTACTTACGTCGGCTACTTTGACACTTGCTAAATATATTTATGGGCAGAACCCCCATTCATTCATCAAAAAACTAAAGATTGCCTTGTGGACTTTGGGTGAAAATGTGTGCTCCGTGTTAGGAAAAACAAGGGAATGTTGGGTCGTGTCATGTTTTCCCAGAGGAAGCCGAGTGAAGCTTCGGGCATTAGATCATCCGTGAGACGTGGCTCTAAAAGAACTTCTCCGACTGATATGCTGCTTTCACTTCACAACGCATTCGTACATTTCTTTTTTGTTTAGCTTCAGACAAACCCGAGGGTGCAACGCCTGGCCTCGAGCAGCTAACACCAAATAAAGAGGGGGGAAAGTTGAGCGCGTTTCAATGGACTGCACCGCGCTAATCCAGAAAAGAAAGTCTGCGCGGGCAGAGACGCCGTTTTGGCGTGTAAGGAGTCAGTTGTAAACGCTATCCCCGGTGGAAGTCATGGGCTTTTGGTTTTCTTATGTTTAGTTCTTTTATTTTTTTTCCCACCAAAAAAACAAAAACGGCTCCACACCGGCCTGACACTGGAGCTGCTGCTGGCTGCAAAACAGGTTGTAGCTGGTCAGGTTTTTACAGCGACACAATCCCCCCTCCGAGTTACGTCAGGGAGGAAAAGGAAAAAGCTTCTCCTTAACAGCTCTCACCAACTGTGTCTGCGCCTCCCTGCTCGTTTTACTGAACGGTAACTTCGTTAGGCTGGCTACACTTACCCTGCCCGTCGTGAATACGGTCTTTCCTCCACGTAGCCGGGACTTTGTTCAGTGTTGTGTAGGTTTCTCCGCGCTGGTCGTGATTCCATCCATCTTGAATTTGACGTCATCCCACACCAGGGATGAGGTCATCGCAGAGAGCGCTCGTCACGTGCACCGTGCACTGATAGGCTGGTCAAAGAGCAAGGGGCGGTGCAAACGGAAGACTCGAAACTGAGGCTAATTTAAAGGGATATGTCATGTTTTTCGTTTGATCTTTTTTTAAAACAAGATTTAGTGAAAGTCGGTCAAGGCTAACTAGCATTTTCCTGCACATTGTAATGCACTGCACACTTTAGTTGCACACTTTGAGGTACACTGAGTTTGCTGCTGGGGTAGTTCTGCTTGTGTGAAGTCACATGTGTTACAGTAAACCTGACCAAGTGTGGAAACTTTTAACACCAAGTAGGAAGTAAGTGCTCTCCTTATTTTTGTTTCTTTCTTATTTTTTATAGTTTTGGTCTGATTATTTTAAAGAGTACTTGTTTACTTTACAATGCCATGACTTAAATGTTATCAATGCTACAGAAGACACTACTTTGATGCCCATCTAGCCCCAGTGAAACTAATTATATCCATGACTACAAAAAAAGTCACTGCAGCACAGCAGTGTATTTGTGTCATCACTTCCATCCAGTGGGGATTTGTCACCATGCCTATTTTGCTTAAAGGCCTTTTCCTGGAAAGCCTCATCTGCTACAGTACCTGGCAACAGTCTCATCTCACTTAATCAAGGACAGCACTGATGGTGAAAAGACAGCACCACTCCCAATTATCTTTAGGTTCAACAAAACACGAAAGCATGCGTATGCAAAGCATATATTTATGTTTGGTGACCTCTGATAACCCATCTGAAAACCCTTCACTGCCTTGCATTCACACCCACAAGCCTGCTAGCATGAGCCCACTCATTACTGCTTAATCACTGAATTACGTTTAATCAGGTTCATTTTCACACCTCATTACTATTAATGGAACACCATTATTTGAACTGGTACTTTTGCGAAGAATTAAAGCCATGCCAAAAGGCTTGTAGAATTTTAGCAGGATTTTCACATTCAGACACATTCAGAGCCTTTTTTTTAGAATATGTCTTTGACAGCCAAAGCATCCTGTTGCTTTTTGATATTAGCAGAATGAAGACATGTGGGAAAATGGCAGGGAAGTTCTCACTCCTCCTTACTTGATTTTAATAGCTAAGATGGTTGGTTGTTAATGCCAGCATCATAGCAAGCACTGCCATGGTTACCTGAGTGGAAACCAAGCCATTAGGGACTCTGACTCCTCCCAGCCCATAATTCTCCTTGGCCTCATAAACATGTTTACTTACAGTGACACAGCCAAAGAATAGGCAAATCCATAATGCATTTATTTGACAAAAATAAAAGCATGCACTTCCTCTCACAGGTTGCATGAAAAGCAAAGACTTTGTTTGTCGTGTTTATGCTGATTATCCAGGTTGTTTCGCTGACAGCAATTTAAAACCTGCTTAAAAAAACATTAACCTCTTTCCAAAATTAATATACTTTTAGTAAATTAATAAAATGGTAACTGCAAATATCTAAATTCATATAATACTTACCTGTTGGATGCTGTAATTTTGTGGTACACTTGGGACCGTTGGGTCATTAAGGGGAGGGGAAAGATAGCCGCAGAGGACTTGGTCTTTGACTACACCCTGAACAGTGCGCTGGTATCATTTCAAAGTGAAATATGGAGGTAAAATGTGGTGCTTAAATACATGGGTGAGATTCTGATGTGAAAATGAGTTGGATGCTCTCGTTTGGGGTGGCTGTGGCCCTGCTGGCTCTCTGTAGGGGACAGGACACTGTGAATGAAGGTAGGCCACGATGCCGACGACAGATTTACTCTAAACAGATGTTTTAACAAAACAGAATGTGACATTTATTTCGATTAAAGCCTTCACATTTCATTCAAAACTTTCCGAGCACATTAACATATAGGAGCAGTTTATTAGAGTGACTCAAAATGTTATTTTGAAGCAGTGTACAAGATACCAATGGAAACATCTGATATCCAAAAGATATATTTTATTTTCAGGAAATAGCCTGTGTCTGTCTGGCTACCACCTGTGCACTCATAGCGAAACAAAGATTGTGAGTTTCCTGGTGGTGCACAAGGTTCCCTATTCAGTGTCAAAGCCTTGTGGCGGTTGGCTCCTCTGGAAGACTTGTAATGTCACAATGTACAGGATGATCCATCAGACTGAGTACAAGCTGGTGACGGAGCAGGTGATGGGATGCTGCTCTGGCTATGTGCAAGTTGGTCGTTACTGTGCCCTGCGTGAGTATACTACACTGATCAGGATTAAAGAAAAGCACAGGGAAGTCTTAGACTGTAGAAGACTCTTTGTGTCTGCAAAATCTGATTATGTACCACACACACACACACACACACACTGTCTCTAGCCAGGCAGTCAGCGTGACCTTTCAGTGTGTGGTGCTGTGTGCAAGACACCAGATGGAAGCGCTGAAACTGCAATGATACAAATATCTCACTGCTAATATATGGCCTGCAACATGTTATTTCCTTTGAATGAAGCTGTAAACAGGAGTGGTGAGTTTAGTTCCAAGCCAGGATCCTGTCCAACTGCAGATGGATTGCATCCCAGTTCTGAGGAGTGTGACTTGGATATAGACTGTGCAGGCTGGCAAAAATGCTGCCAGAGATCTCACCACTCTTCCTGCAGTGATCCAGCAAGTTAGTATATATGTGATTTTGCATCCACATTGCATTTAAAGTGAATGTTCACCATGCATCTTACTGTGCTTTGTTTAAGCAAATGACAGTTTTAGAATAGTGCTAAAACGTAATGAGCGACTCGACTCACTGAGGCATTAAACTGAAATTTGCTGTTTTTGCTAAACTTCTATTGCCCAGCATCTACGGCATATCAGCTAAACATGACAAACTGTTTTTATCTGTTAGTGCAGCTTTACTTCTGCCATCTTGGTGCTGATGTGGCCGCTCTGTTGATGTGTCATTTTCCTCGGTATTTTGTAAAATTTGAACAAAATGAGCACTCAGAGAGGGCAGATCCCCCCGAAGGGCGAGGGCTACACTAAATGCATGCAAACACGGGGGAAACATGCAAACTCCTCACTGTTGGTGGAATCGAACTCAGGACTTTCTTGCTGTGAGGCAACAGTGCTAACCACCGTGCCACCGTCAAATAAAGTAAAGGAAACAAATCCATCGGTTTTCTTACAGCAACAGTAAAAAGTTACAGAAACTGAAAGTGTTAACAAAAAGACGCTCATATGTTCTGTGTCACGTTCAGCCGATGCAGATCGTGCACACACAAGAGTGCAGCAAAAAACAGACACATAAAAATAAAAAGAACATGTTGTCTTGACAACGGTGTGTTTCATTGCTTCTGGTTTTCGTACGTGTGTTCTTGTAAAATTACAGTGCCACCAAATTCTTTTAGAAACTAATCTTAGTGACTTGGGGTAATCCACAGACCCCACAGTGTGTGTGCCATTTTCACTGGATCCCTTCCTGCTGAAGAAAATATGAAAGGAATAACTGCTGAGTCGAATATAGACAGCTTCAGCCTGTTCCTATTTCATTTAGCAATTAAATAAATAAATCAGCTGATTTTCTTTTTTTAACCAAGCTCTTAAGTGAGCCTGTAGGTCTTTCTCTGAAGCAGGGAGAAATCTGTCGACACTGATCTTTATATTGTATCATGTTAATCTCAGCAAATTACTCTGAGAATGGAGGAAACCGTTTGAATGCAACAGTGACAGTGAAGACAGACTACCAGCAACTGATGTCCAAGAATGAAGGGCTTCTGCATCACACAAGGCTGCTGCAAGCAATGGTAACACAACAGCTTCTATGGGCAAACTTCTTCCAGACATTTATAATGAGACTAGACTTCCAACATAAGCACTCTCCTTGATGGTCGCTTTTTTATGAAAATATGTTCCTCTGTGTCATCATCAGGTGACTGGAGCTCTGCAGTCTGATGTTTCTGTCTATTATCTCAGCACGTGGCCTGTGCATCCCTACAGAACTGCCACCTCTCTGTTGATTGAGTGTAACTTCACTCTCTCGTTGTACAACGTCACATCGAAGCTGCATCGTCTTCTCGAACGCATAGAGGAAGTGTCTTCAATAACAGTGCAAGGTGAGGTGAGGTGTATGGCAGTTTTGACCTCTCTGCGAAGCTACTCGGGGCTTTTTTTCTTTTGAGAAATGACATTCTTGTAGAGTTTTGAGAATGATTCATGTGCAAAGAACACGGCGTTCAGGAAAAAATGACTCAGTCGCACCACAGTTTCCTTCTCCCACTACTTCTGTTTGAGTGACAGTCATCTGTGGGATGTTTCCTGCAACAGCGGAAAATAACACCAGAGCGATCGCACACGCACACACAGAGACAAACACACGTGCATGAACACACGAAACACACACCCACACTCAGATATTTATCATAAATCAGTCATGCTTGCTACATTCCCACAAAACATGGCTCGCCATCGTGCGCGCACGTCAAGCTGGCTTTTTCTCAGAGATAATTAATTTCCCCTTTTCTGTGCTGAAAGTCATTTATTTTTAGACACATCTGAATTTTCAAGCCTTTAAATGAAAGATGTGAGCAAGATAAGTGAATCCAGTCTTGACTTGCACAATGTGTTTCAAGTTCCAGTGATTTTTCCAGGGTCCCGAACAGATGTGGAGATTTTCTAAACAGCTTCCACTATAAACTATTGATTTATTTTCAGAAACACATTTGTTACAACTCATGCAAACACAACTGTAATTAAACAGCTTTTATGTATGTGTAATTATAATTGCTGTTTAACTCCATATGTCTGCATTTTCATTGCAGATGTAGACGAGTGTGCACATTCTGCTCTTCGTCAGTGCTCGCTTTGGGCCGACTGCAACAACACAGTGGGTTCTTATGAGTGCGTCTGCCACCAAGGTTACATTGATGTTGACCCGAGCAACCCTGGAGCCCACTGTTCAGGTTTGACCGCACACTTGTGTGTGTGTTTGCAGTGCAGACTTAACCCTTTAAAGTCTGGACTGTGAGATAATTGCCAGATAATTAAAATGTTTATTTGCACATGACTTTGTATTTGCTCCATTTTTGCTATGCGCACCAATTTGTGCAATTTATTTAGGTTTTTCAGAAACTAGCTCACACTTAACTTACACGTGCACAATGCATGTACACAGAGAAAGCAATCATATTGCTAAATATAACATCTGAACCTCGTTTGAAAGTGTTCTTTTTCTCAAGTGCTTCCAGTTACCCTATCCTCAAAATCCCCTGAGCCCTTACTTTTGTACTCGTATGTGCAGCATCTCAGACAAATACTATAGTTTAGATTCAGTCACTTTAGAAGTGACGAGAGGGATTTCCCCATCAGAAAGCCCCAAATAGAAACTGACAAGATTACAGTTAGACTGATCAAAGAGCTTTTTGGGGGGTTAAAGTTTATGCACAAGTTATTCTAATGCTAATGTATTGATGTTTGCTAGGTGGAGTAAATTTACAACATCCCATCATTAGACACACACACACACACACACACTATTAGAATAACTGACCTGTAGAACTGGAGGTGAAAGCTGAGTAAGAACAAATGAAGATTTCTCGCAGTTTTACTCAGATTTTAATAGTCCACCCACCATCGGCCTTTTTTGGGTAAAATATCAAACAAGAAAAAAGAAAACAAGTCTCAAAAGATAGTTTTCTTGTTAAAAGCAGAAAAAGGTCAATTACCAATCACCTACTGACAGTTGTGTGAAAACATTAAGGAACACAGAGGCTATGGAGGCCTTGTTTTGGAACAAAGCTGTGGTTAACAGACTGCCTCCTTAATCTGAAACGGCTGCACAATAATATGTGTCAGAGTTGTTCTTCAAGTCAGACAAACCTACTCGAACAAGGAAATCGTGGTTAGTTTTAAAGGCTTAGCTAGCTCACAACAAAGTTGCCACATTTGTGATATTTTGTGAAGATGGTCCTTCCTCATAAATGATCCACAATGTTCTGCTATTACTGCTTTGTAAAGACACAGTTTCTAAAGTGACCTCTGTTGGCTGTGTGACTAACAACATGTAAATTGTCTGTTCACCACTGATGAGTGGAGGAGGGTGGAGTCAGGTCTTCAGTCTTCATACTGGAAAGCTTGAGAATGGTTCTTACAAAGATGGTGTTTATTAACCCAAGTCATCAATCAATGTAAAGACAGTTTAGAGTAAAAGTTTATTTTTGATCCATGACTCTACTTACCTACTTAATTTTTTTGCTCTTTTAAAGTGAAAACACTATATGTTGTTTCTAATTACTACACGTCTGTGATGTGAGTCACACAGTGGTATTTACAGCCGTCCACTTGTTGTTCTTTGCTCCCAGCTGACACTGGAGTGTGGCCCACCGCTGAGCCCAGCCTGACCAGCCCTGCATTGATGAACACAACCTATCCCCCTGCTTCCAATCGCACACAAGGCCCTCCTGGATACAACACAACAGATTTCTTCACATCCACTGAGATCAGCATGACTGCCGCTCCGAGTAATACGACCTCTGTCTCTTCGAATTCATCACAAGCTTCGCTGCGGACGAGTTCTGCATCTCACAGCCAAATGAATACAACTGTGGAGTCAGCTCTTCCAGCGACAACATGCTGTAAGAAATATTCTGTTTTTATCTAAAGTTTACATGAAATCTCCATCTCTTGATTGGAAGGCTGTCCAAGCCAGAAAGAGAGGGATATTTGGGTTTAACAAGCATTTATTTATAGTTTTACATCATTTACACTGAAGCTCATCCTCTTTGGAGGAGTCTTAAATTGTTATTCTCATACCTGTAAAATTTTTTTCAGCTATTTTTACTCGAGTATTTATTTTTCGGACTACTTTTTACGTTTGTTCTGTGCATTTTTATCATGTTCACATGACGTTCGCATCTTCCTGGTATATTTGAAGTTTAACCTCCATTTGTGGATCGCACAGCAAACTGTGCTCACAGACTGTGATTTCTGGAAGTGTTCCTGAGCCCATGCAGCGACTTCCTTGACAGATTTATGCCTGGTTTTAATGTAGTGTTGCCTGGTGACATCCAATATTTGTCCTTTGTGCACAGAGATTTCATCATTTCTTCGGATTCTTGGAATCCTTTGTTGCCCGTGTAACAGCATTTTAGAGATATTTTGCTGCCATCAAATTCAAAATGAGATAATATTTTAATATTCCTTTGTGTGAAAGTTTCTGGATCTGGCTTGCACAGACTGAATAAGACTGGCCTAAAATGGTGTAGGATTAAACTGACAGGATGTAAAAAGTAAAACAATGCATTTTTAAGCTGTTCTTTTTTGTTACTCTTGACAGGCTTAGACTAGCTGTGGTGTTTGTTTCCAGTCACTGTGCAAAACTAGGCTGGATGCTATTCCCTAAGACAAACCGCACAGATGTGGGAGTGGCATATTTCCACGCAACAACCAGCAAGAAAGCGGATTCAGATTAATGACAAGCGATTCCCCTGTCTGTCCCCTCCCTCAGCTCCCCCCAGCATCAGCAGCTTATGGTCCGCTAATGTTACTGGAACATCCTTCTCTGTCTGCTGGTCCAATCATGCCAAGACAAAACAGACTTACCTGGTTGTTCTAAGGAAAGGGTCAGAGGTCATTCAGACTCAGAAAATCAGTGATACCACGATAGAGGTGAGCGGACTGAAGCCTGGACTGCTCTACAATGTTACCGTCACACCTCGTGCCTGCGGAAATCAAGGAGCCCCTCTTCACATCTCAGTAAAAACCTGTAAGTACATTGACTTTCATATTTTGATATATATGTTCAAAGTACTCGAGAGCTACCAATCTATGTGCCAGCTCCAGTAACTTTCAGTACAGCTTTACCTTTATTTAGAACTGTTTGTTATGCAGTCATATTGTTGTTATGGCATGGAGATTGTGATGGTGCTTTTAAAAAAGTAAGGAAACACTTACATGACACATTGGATCTTGATGTACGAAATATTCAGGCTGAACTTTTTAGTTTGTTGAGAACAAATTGATGTAAAAAAAAAAAAAAAGAGTTGAAAACAAACCATCAACCCTTTGAGTGCTGGATTCAAAATTACTTAAAAAAATCTAATTGTTCAAGTGTTCCCTTGTTTTTTATTCATTTGTATTTATTTATTATATTTTTGCAGTAGATTTTGCCTGAACCAGAAGAACGAAACTGACTAATTGACTAAAAATGCTGAAAAACACTTTTTGTTATTTGTCTTTCTGTGTGTTTCTGCATGGAGACACACACTTCTCAGGAAACTGATATTTTCCACCAGAGGCTTTCATTTCCACCTCCACTTGTTGTTCTTTGCTCCCAGCGATATTATAGAAATGTTATATTGCCAAATAGCATTGTGACAATATGTAACCTATAACATTATTATAACACTTAACACTGTTTTTTGGATATCTGCATGGTTATTATTAGAAGAAGAAATCATAAAATGTGTTACTGTCATAAGAGAAAAGTGAAAACAGAAGGAAACTGGAGTTGTTTAAGTTGGTGAAGCTGTTTGGCGTCACATCCAAGACGCTTCTTCAGTTCTAACAACAACAGGTAGGAAGCCTCTTGGATGTGAAGCCAAACGGTGTCACAGCTTAAAGAAGCTCAGTTGCCTTTTTTCCAAGCTTTTAAGACTCCTGTTACCTGCATGACTGAGAATCTAGACACACAGAAATGCATTACTTTTCCCTCAGAAGTCAAAATATAGATCAAATCTTTATTTCTCCTCTGTGGAAGTATTTTCAGAAAAAGAACAACAAGAATACTGAAAATGTTTTTTTTGTCTGAGCCACAAGTGAAGAAAGTGACTGACCCAGATTTCTGAAAATAAGAACTTAGCCACCCTGAGGGAGTGAGGAGTACAGCAGTTTAATTGTCTTTAATGACTAATGCGTGATGAAGAAAAGAATCAGTGTTTTATCAAAAGGCCTGGGGTCAATAGGATGGTCGACATTTATGTGGCAAATGTGGTTATTGTGCATAATAAAGGTTTTCTTTGTAGACGCTCAGACTCTCGATGCCACAACACGACTTACCAACATAAAGTTTACAGCTGACCTCCAGAACACCAGCAGTCAGGCCTACAAAACCCTCAGTGAGAGTATAACAGAAGAGGTAAGTATCCAGTAACTGAATGTGATGTGCAAATGAAAATATTTTGAATAAGTTCCACAAACTTGAGCCTGTTTCCTGTGTCACCAACCAGATCTACCAGTCTGTGTCTCCAGAGGTGAAAGCCATGGTGGATTCAGGCCAGGTCAGGATCGAGATCAGAAACTTTTTCCCGGGGAGCGTGATGGTCAACTTCACCATAGTGTTTATCCCAAGTCAAAGCCTGGACATAAGCAGTGTGTCCACAGCAGTTCTGCAGTCCCTGACGAACAGCTCGACATACACAGTAGATCAAAACAGCACAAGTCTAAATGGTATGTGTCTTTATATTGCTTATTCTAATGCTGTGGGCTGTTAGTGGTACACTGCTGGGAAAATGCTTCAAAGAGGGAGTGCTGAGTTTGACATTATAGCAAATTAGCGTCAAAGACTTACTCGCGGTGTTAGCAAATGTTTTATTTTTACTGAAATCACAGCACAGAAAAGAAAGAAGGCACTGGAGGTGGCCCAATATATAAATGGGGCCATGATGGTAGAAGCCACATATTAACATTTTCATAAATCTTCATAAAATAGATATATTGTGTTTGTGCATTTGACTAGTGAGAGTCAGGGGGCCAGCCTACTAAAAATCACAGCAGTTAATGTTTGTGTTGCAGACTATAGGAGATTACATCTCTGGAGACGTGCATGAGAAGTTGCAGTATAGGCTAAGGTGAGAAGTAGAAATGGGGCCTTAATCAACCTGCAGCAGCCATTAACAGTCTTTGTACCAAACAGTTTTCTTGGTAGCTTTTGATTAAAATATAGCCAGAAGTTATTTTATTGTTTTATTGTTCTGGGATGTCCATTAACGAGTGAAAGGCAGCTGCAATTTTTATGTCTGTTAATGTGAACCAAACTTAACTAAAACTAACTGAAAACTGAAACTCAACATGAAGAAATCATTTAACTAAACTAAAATCTAGATTTTTGAAAATAAAAAAATAATTAAATGACTGAAATTATTTTATGGACCTGAAAAAAAACCTCACTGAAATGAACTAAAACTATAGCAGAAATATCCTGTTCACGTGTTTACTGAACGGGACGACTGAGTCAGCGTTTCAGAACGTGTTGTGTTTTTATTGTACCTTTGCCGATTCTCTGCAGTCTTGCTTCAGACACATGCGCTCCACATACTTTCTCTCTTGGCACAATACCCATATGGAAAAGATATATATAAATCTTATAAAGTTTGTATCTGTCTTGTGTGAAACTTGTATGAAAAGCATATAAGAGTGAAAACCGATATAAGACTCCTTGAAAAATTATATAATGAAACTTGTATGTTTTGGATACTTACTAAAACAATATATGAAAGTAATGAGAAAGTGGCCACTTTCATGAGTAAATCATATTAAGCCTTATATGATTTACTCATGAAAGTGGCCACTTTCATGAGTAATCACATATAAGTTTTTACTATTTCTTTTCCATATGGGTATGTTAGAATAACTATGAAGCTGCGTTGTGGAATCCAGAAATTCTGGATGTCGACTAACGCTTTGACTTAAAAGGCAATATTTCTTGGTCGCTGTTGCCTCATGTTAATTTTCTCAGCTGTATGGAAATACAACACAAATGATGCACAAAGTCATAATGTTCTAACTGCAAAATGTTTTTTTAGTACATACCATTCAAAAGACCTAAGTGCACTAAAAGTATTAACAAAACCTTTTTGTGTCTCAAAAGCAACATTCAAAGTAATTAAAGTAACATCTAAATAATCAGCCAATAACATAATACCTGACTCTATTTTTTTATTTCTGTGTCTGTAGATTTTAATGAATGTGCTTCGGGGGAAAATGATTGTTCCCAGTCGGCCACATGTAATAACACCTGGGGCTCCTATACATGTGTTTGCCTGTTCGGGTTTACTGACAACGACCCAGAGAGACCTGGACGGGTCTGCCGAGGTAGCTGTAAAAACTCTATACACATTACATGTAAAACAGAATATCTTTGTAACCAGCGAGCATTGTCTCGTGCAGCACCTACAACCTTAGAAACAGCGGCACCGCCCCTGACAACAGGAATAACACCCTCAGCCACTGAGCCAGCTGTAACCACTTTAACTACTGCTCCAGAAATGACCACAGACAGTATATCAACAAGTCACATGGTTTTCACAACAATCTCAACTGTTGCTCAAGCTTCCACCATCACTACCCCGACAACCAGTACTTCCCTAACAGCCATTCCCGCCTCTACAATTGCCACAACAACTGCTACCAGCTCAACAAAAAGTACCACTGCTCTGGGATCTGCCACCGACGACTCTATCCAAGAAGCCCTCTCAGTCCATTGCAGACTTGCGGCCATCACTGTGACTGTCACTAAGAATTTTCTTCTGAGCTCCATGATCCAGGAGAGTGCACTTTACTTGGGCACGGTGGGCTGTGGCATCAATGGCGGCAATGACACGCACGTGGAGCTGACCGTGGCCTGGAATGAGTGCGACACTAAACTTGTGCAAGTAAGTTTTTCTCCTCTGCATTTGGGAAACCTCCCGAATCCCCTGTGCTCTTGTTTTTTGTATACTAGCTTGCCATTGTCTTCTTCAGCTAAGTACGAAGTATAAAAAAGTATGAAAACCAACACTCTGCTCTTTCTGCTGTTTGGGTATTCCAGAATGAAACCCACTACATAACCTCTGTAAACCTGTTTAACACTATGGATCCATACACTTCACCAACGGGAGCAACAGAGGTGCCCAGAAAACAGCTGGAAGTCCCAATCATGTGTACCTACATGAAGAGCATGCTTATTTCTGCAGACCTTAGCCCCATGGGGTAAGTACCATGAGTACTGTCACGAATACTCATTATATTTTATTATTTTTCAGATCAGTAAGCCCTTGATAACTGACACAGCTGTCAAATGCCTCAAGAGGAAACAGCATAGAGAGATAAAGAACTACTTCTCCAGAACAGAATATTGACACATTCAAAAAGTACCTACTTGAGCAATATCACAGAGAGGCAGTGTTGCTGTTCAGAATATCAGCACAGCGGGGATTTGATTGCTGCTGCTGCATTTACACAGCAGTATCACGAGCAGCCTTTATTAGCTGACAGTAATAAGCAACAACAGATTGGGATAAATTCTTTGTTAGTATATTCAGGACCCTGAACTGCGTTTCATGAACAGCTGTCATTGGTATGAAGGTTTAAACAAGAATGAATCCCAAGATAGAGGCTGATACTGTAGAGCTCCCATTTAGTTATATAAATGGACTTAACTGAGGCTGAAAGCTGCTCAGCACTCATCAGTGTTGCCACCACAGGCTATAGCCATTCCTAAAATCCTATTGAGCATAAGTCTGATAGGTGTTTAGCTTATTTACTTCACTTAAACTCTCATGTCCCATTTTCACTGAATGCAGTTATATTGTGCATTAGTAGCATAAACTGATAAATATTTCATTTTTAATATTTTGTATAGTTTATATTGTATTCATTATACCTACAATTCATTCCCATCCATATCCAGGTATGACATAATTAAAATCACAGGATTGGGGTCATTCCAGATGAGCGTGCATCTGTTGGACAGTGCAGTGCCTCTTCCCTTCAACTACAGCCTGTCCCGTGAGCAGCCCGTGGTAGTGGAGGTCAGACTCAACACCTCTTCAGATCAGATTAAAGTAGTCATCAGCAAGTGCTGGTGCACTCCCACCCCAAACCCCGTAGACGCCTACAGCCATGTCTTCCTGGAGAAAAGGTCTGTTTCCCAGCTACAGCTTTATTTAGCTTACTCATACTGATACCACTATGATTATTGTTAACTCAGACAACTTTAATCTGGAGTTAAGATCTCAGATGGGGTTGACTTGGCCAACATATGCATTGGTAACACACGTTGTATAAAAATGTGTCATTTAAAAAGTCAAAACTCTACAAATTAAGTTCCTGACAGTTTCTGTCTCAACGAATAAACATCTGTGGTTTTAAGTTGATAGGAAAACTTGTTCTGGATGATAGAAATGATAGAAATGTAGCTTCATTAGTCAGCATATGATTAACTTGGGGCTTCACACTTTTTAAAACAAGATGCAAATGTGACCAGCTTTCTGTGGGGTGACACATAAAAAACACTTCTTCCCCTCCCTAAAAGGAAGCCTTTCATAAGGCCTGAAACCAGGCCCTTCCATTCTTTTATCATTACAAAGTCAAACGTTAAAATGAAATTTGTAAGACAGAACAAGACAAGGATTCATATTGTGTCGCTCATTTTGTTAGTTACTGTCTAAAGCTACAGTCAGCAGGAGGTTAGCTTAGCTTTGCATAAAGCTTGATTTAGACTTCTGCTGGAAGTCTATGGAAACTTCTTTTATCCCTGCAACACAACATTCAAGTATGCATTGAGCCATTGTGTAGTTACGTTCTATGGGAGGTGCACGTCAGGTTAAATAGGCATACAGTTAAGATGAAGTTGCGGTTATGTTGTAAGTTACCACGTAAATCTGATGCACATATAAGGGTAAAGCTAGCTAGCCTAGCCCCATTCAGATACAAGAAAATCTGACTCCCATTGTCTCACTGCAAAACACGTGTCAGCGGAGGCATTTGTGAAACAAATTAACTAAGTTATATGAATTAATGAGCTGCATAGTTGCCAGTGGGACAGTTTTGTTACTGTGTCTGTTCGCATCGCCTTTTTTTCCATTTCTACGAGCAAACTTAGAATCTCCAGCTTCATAATTACAATATTTGTTTTCTAGTGATCAGTTTCAAACACCTGGTACTTAGATGTATGGCAGGGACATGGAAAATGTGGTGGTCACGATATCATCTACTGAACCCCCCCCCCCAAAATCTCCCACATGCACCAGTGTTGACGAGAAGGCATTTTCTGATTCACAGCTAAAGGTCCCTCCATGCAAATGAAATTCATCTTTGTGCAGGATGTAAGAAAAAAAAAGTGCCATCAAAAGTGACAATGAGTCAGTGCGGTAGCTAAATCTGTGTTAAAGCCTTCTGCTAAGCGATAATAAGAGAACCAGCAGATTATTCAGCTGTCTATATATTTAGCACGATGCTTTCTAATAATAGTTTTTGATCAGGTGCAGTTAAGTTCATCAGTCAGCCCCACTGTCTGTGTCTCCACAGCTGTTCCCTGAATACATTCACCAAAGTGATGATGAACGGGAACTCCAGCACGTCCCGTCTGTCTGTGCAGATCTTCTCCTTTGTCAACCTGAAGGTGATCTATGTGCACTGCAAGGTTCAGATCTGCCTGCAGACTGAATCGAATAGCTGCGTGCCAGTGAGTGCTTTCTACTCCACGATACATTTCATGCAACCCTGCAGCTTTGACCCTGCTTAGACTAAAACTCGGCTCATGTTTTGTTGCAGGACTGTCACCAGAGAACAGCTCGATCTGTAAATGCACTTGGAACAAGGTTCGGTTCATCTGGGCCTCTGATCAATTCAGATGAAGGTGTGTATTTTTACACAGTATCTGCTTTGAAAACACTCTGCTCCAGTGTTGGAGCACGGCTGATTTCACCTGGATGCTTCTTTTGTGCTTCAGTTGGAAGTGTAATGACACTTCAGCTTCCACTCAACACGGACCGTTTTAAAAGTAGAAAAGCTATTTAAATCTTCAGTGGCCATTATAAATCTGGCTCTCACTTCATCTCAGCATTTAAATGGGCCATCTATAGCTGTTGAATTAAGGCAGTAGTGCAGCTGTGGCTATTATCAGTGTGGTGGAGAGGAAAGTTCAACTAGCTTGATGGAAAACATTTATCCATCTATCCATGTTCTTAACTAGCCATCACTAGGAAAGGGTTGGCTGCTTTTATCATGACACACTCATGAGGGGAACATTTTTTTAAACATTATTTTTATGTAAGGGAGCTGGAAACGTTTGTTTTAAGAGCCAGTGAGTAAAGTTTTGGTATTTCTGTCATCATATACTGCTTGTCTGCATGTTTGTACTTCTTCAGCCTTGGTTCATATATTCCTGCAGAGCCCTTGGATAAGGAGCTGAGCACTCTAAATGTAGTTGGGCTTTCCATTCTGGGAATTTGCTTGTCGCTCTTCTTCATCTGTTCCCTCGCCTGCCTCTTCTACTGCCAGAGGAACCGCATCGGACACTACAATTTTAACGTCAAACCCAAAGAGGAGAAATTCACCTACCTTGCCTATAACACCTAATGACAGCCCCTGCACCCACAGGCACACAATTAGAAGAGATTAGACGTGCTGTCGCTGCTTTTACACTACACCTGCCACCATGTGTCACTGTTGCACCATTCACCCTTCATCGTGTACATGAAACTATTATGTACAGTTTGAATTTAAATTCCACCTGCACCTTCTTTGTATAATTAAGATATTCAGTGATTGTATACAGGGATGTCAAATGTAGAAACTATCAATATTTCATGCATGACATATTTAATGACTGCAGAGAATCAGATACCAAATAACTATGCAAGTGTTGGTCTCTGTATCCTATTCTTATAGTCAAACGTGTTCATAGCTGCCTCTTTAAATCGTGTTAGCTGCTATTTTTTGCTGTCTGTTATCTATTGTGTTTACTGACACATAATTTGTGCTCTAAGTGGTGAGACAATAAACAAGTCCTGTATAAACTCAGACACTTGGGGGTGCTGCTAACACAGTTCTTCATTAAAAAAAAACAGTCCAAGATGGCTTCCTGCACTCAGAGAAAACACGAGCGTTTACAGAGGACGATGTGAGGCGGTGGATTCAGAAAAAACAAAACATTTACAGTCCCGTTTTTATTCGGTTGGCTGGAGGTTGTGCTGTCACAGATCAGTGGTTAATGAAAACATCTCATATGAGCCTTTCTCAGCAGAGAAGAGCCAAAGATGAGAGCCCAGCTTTTCTTTCACACTTTGCATAATCCGACATTGTCACGGGGTCAGAAATGCAGCAGCATGGGGGTGAATACTAAAAAGAGGAGAGGCTTTCTCTTTCATGGGAGGTCCCTGGAGACCTGTGGTGAAGGAGGGCTTACTACCATCTGGAGTGCAGCAAATGCTCCGCCTTCTCATTAACCCATTCAGCCTCACAGTCTGAAACCTGGCAACCCGTCGCTATGGCAACAGCTCTGTGCAGGGATGGAGGGGAATGACGGATGCAGCAAGAAGGAGCGGGAGCAGCAGTGATCAAAGCAGAGAGAAGGAGCGGGGAATGGCTGCAGCTCAGGAGCTTCTATTTCTTCCTTTCAGACAAACCACGTGATGACGTTATATCACACACAGCACATTCCTGGGCTTCATCCCTGCTGAGTGTTTTGGTAATGGTTTCCAGTTAGTCTCTGGACGGCACTATATTTCAAATGTGCAGGTGTTTAATAATTTAGAAGCAACACACACACACACACACACACACACACACACACACACACACACACACACACACACACACACACACACACACACACACAGTGTCAATTATCCCAAACACAAATAACTTGTGTTTGTTGAGTGCTTTCTAAATTTACGAGTCAGGAGTGTGACAGTGCCGTGAATTACTTTTCCAAATTTGTGCGTCTGTATTCTGGGAGGCAGTAATGGCTGTAACATGATCCACGTCTCCACAGTCCTTCCTGTTTTCCTCCTCCTGTATCCTACACCAGTCTCTCTGCCTCACTGTTCATCCCGTAACAGCGGCTCTGAAACAGTGATTGGTCCTTCTTTATGATCTATGGCTGTAAATGTGCTTTCTCTCACACGGGTCATTACTAATTAAACATCCTGATCCTGATTGTATTTTCATAGAGCAGATTAACACCGTCCCTCAGGCATCTGGCCAGTGTAATGGCTTTGTAATCTTCAGAGGTGAGAGATATAATTATGCTGTCTGTGAACTATTAGAAAATACCTCTCACTTGATATACAACATCTAATTCTCAGTCAGTTCCATCAGTTTGTTTCAGTTGTGAAAAACATTTACTCCAGTATGTTTTTCATGTGTTTCATAATTGCAGTTTCTAGTCAAAGAATTCAATGCAAAGTTATAGACTGTGTTAATCAACAGTGAAAAGTTACCAAAACTGTTACCAAAGGATATCCTATAGTTACTTGCTAGGCATGATGCATTTACACTCAGTAATCTGGAATTTCAATGACCAGTTGAACATTGTGTTTTTCTTCTAATTGGGAGCAGATGAGTTCAGCAGAGTTTTCTTTTTTTGAAAATTCAAAAAGAGCTGCTCCTCATCCACATTCAAAAAAATCTGGGTAAATGTCTCCTAGCTGAGGTGCACCGAGCATGCTCAGCTGGGAGGAGAACCTGGGCTGGACCCAGGACACACTGGAGAGATTATGGCTACGTTCACACTGCAGGTCTTGATGCTCAATTCTGATTTTTTGATCAAATCCGATTTTTTTGTCTGCTCGTTCACACTACAAATAAAATGCGACAGCAAACGCGCTCTAGTGTGAACGCTCAGAGCGGCCGCATGCGCAAAAGAAGACGTCACACACAACGCGCTCTGTTTAGACCCAGAGCAAACAGTATTGTTTGACTGATGGCCCTTAATATAAAGACTTCGGACTTTACGTTTCCCAATTTTTGCTTTAAGTTATTTTGTTATTTACATAATAATGTAAATAACCTAATAATGATCCTTATTGCTGGTTTAGAGGAGCGGTGCTTCAAAGGATAGCTGCAGATTTATGTCAGAATCTGCAGATTATACAGTACAAATAAAATGTTCACGTTGTCTTACCAACAGTTTCACTGACATCTACACTGGATGGTCAGGAGGCGTTCGCGATGTCTTCTCCGGCGCTGATAATTGGCGTCTGTCTTGTGTCGGTGACGTACAAGACGGATTTAATGCGACATGACCGTTCAAACAGCAGTCGCTTTCTAAAACATCGGATATGTATCAGATTCAGCACCACATACGAAAGTGACCCAGATCGGATTTGAAAATATCGGATTTGTGCCGTTCACACTGTCACACCATGATCGGATATGGGTCGCATAGGGTCAAAAAAATCGGATTTGATGCGCTTTCGCCTGCAGTGTGAACGTAGCCTTAGTCTCTCAACTGGACTATTTGTGTCTCACTAGAAGAGCTTGAGGATGCGGGAGGGGAGAGGGAGGTCTTGGCATCTCTGCGTAGACAGCTGCCCCTGCAGTCTGGACCCTGATAAGTGGTACAAAATGGATGTTTTTTGTTCTGATTCTATTTCATATTTTAGTTTTTCCTTCTTTATCATGTTTAGTGAGAATCTTCTCCTCTGTGCTTAGTACGTCTATTGGGATGTTTCCTGTTTTACTTTGAAACTCTGCTTTCTTTGGTGTCTTGTTAATACTTCCTGTGAGCTTGATTGTCTTGATTATGTTCACCTGTGTCTTCTTCCTCATCTGTTTCCCATTGTTAATTAATCTCATCTTCATTTTATCTTTGTCCTTCTCTTTGTTCAGTCATCATCTTCAGCGTTTGATTCCCGTTTGCATGACCCTTTCTGAGTTGGAAAACAAATTGAGAGACTACACCTCTGCTGTAGCACACTTTCTGTCACCAGGATGTCTGGCTTGCTGATTAAGACTGACAGCATTACGTCCCCTCCCCCGGTGGTTGCTTAAGACAACAGCCTATCAATGCACACATTACACAAATCCCAGTGACCCTCAGCACCAGTGCAAGTCTCTGAAAGGGGAGCTCAGCTTTACTGTGTGACAACTTTCTGTCTTTATCTGTGTGCCTGTGAGGAGACGTGTATTGATACGTGCAGTCATTTCCTTTAAAGCAAAGAGCGGTAATGAGGGAAGGTAATCTAATGAGGAGCTACATAAAATGTAACAAGGAAGCAGCTTCTGTTTACCAAAACTCAACCCAGCTGCTTAATGTCCTCCTCCCTCCCTGATCTGTTTCTTATCTCGCTCTTGCTTATGTAACAGACAATAAACCACATATGAAATATGAGTTAGTGACATGTTCTGCTTTTTTGTGCAGAACGTGTCACTTTGTTGATGCAATGATATCTAGTGTTTGCAGACTTACCAGCGTAGTAAAAGAGTCAAGTCTAGTGAGGGTCTAAATTTTCACCCAGTAATGATACACACCAACCTGTTTGAGAACAACTAGTCCAGGTTTGTTTAACTGTTGTTCGCTGGAGCGCTGAGTATCAAGATTTGTCTGTGACACAGAGACAAAAACTGAAACAGGATCTGAAAGCTGGCATTTAATGCCCGGTCAGATCTAGTTCAGTCTAATCTAATTCTTTGATCAGATAGTTCCGGGTTTAATTGAATATAATTGGAATTTTAGACCACTTTGTCCTCTTGCACATCACCATCAATGTAGGTATCTTTGTACAGCACTTAGGCACAATAGATCGTTCAAAGCAAGTAAAAAGGAAGAAAAGAAAAATCCATGGAGGTAACATAGCAAACCTTTTGATTTTCCACACACAGTAAATACCTTCAAGGCTCTTTACAAAAGAGGCTATTTTAGACATCTTTGAGTTCTTGATAGAGTGTATCATCAAGCACTCACATGGGATTTTCAGGTGTGTTCTGCCAGTTGTCTTCTTGATCTTCTAACCTCAGCAGAAGTCTGGTACCAAACCTAAGAGACTCTAATCATCACACCCTGATGATCATATTCCTCTTTAACACAACAGAAATCCACCAACGTAAGAAAACAGTTGGGAGACTCAAACTGTGAACAAAATCAAGCTAAGAGGAACAAATGGGTAGCAGCTGGCTGTTTTAGGAGAAAAGGGAAATAAACTATATGTGTGTCTCATATCGTACTTCAGATAAAAATAAGAGGAAGCAGCCTTTACAGCTGTGCCATCAGACCACCTGCACCTCCATCTGATTTATGAATCTGCGTCTTTATAAATGTAGCTGTGTAATTAGGAAAGACAACAGCAGTAGTGGGTCTAAAGTGTGCTTCTTGCACATTGCACTCAAGTTCAGTATCAGTAGAAAACCAAGTTTATTATTAACTGACGTATAGATTAAAATGTAAAGTGTGCGCTGTATAATAAAATGTTGCTGTTTTAAAAAAAGACTATGATTTTGAAATCTGCACAAATATGTTTGTTTTTTCACTTTGAAATTCATTTATTAATTCAACTTTGTGCCTTTATTATCTGCTGCAGCCTTGTGGTCCCAAGGCCTCATTTCAGATCCAAGTGTCCTTGCTTACATGCTGCACACTTCTTTACTTCAGATCTTCTAATGCAATAAAGCCCATCTGCAAGTTCTGCTGATTTATTTACACTAAAACCCATCAATATACAGTACAGTATTTTGTAGCTGTTGAGCACTTTATGGTGTGGTATTGATACTAATAGACTGACATAAAACAAAATGCATGAAACCAAAATATTGATAATATTGATAATATTAATAATAATAATAATAATGTAGCACCTTTGCAATAATGCCGTGGGTCAAACAGCTGGAACCTCTGAAGCTGTTTAAAACATGCGTGGCTCAATTAGGTGGAAATCCTCCTGGATAGCAATGTATTTTTATTTGTATTAATAGATTTTTTTGTTGTTTGGTGAGATTCACCTCTTTCTTTCTAGTCCAACTTAAATACTAGATATTTACAGTACAGAGCAGCAGTCTCTGCATAAAGATGTATCTGCCTCAGTCCTGGCAGAATTACTCAGTCTGGTTCATATCTAGGGCAAAGCGTACGATGCCGCCACCTCTCCGAGGTCCGGGTCTATCCAGCGGTGGTTGTGGTTCTCCTCCAGCAGCATCCTGGGAATGATGATTACTGGGTCGGAGAACCTCGTCTTTAGCATCTCTAGGAGGCAGCACATGGTTAAGATGGCAGAGAAGGAGACAGAAAGAGACACATGATGAAGCATTTCTCTAGGGCCAAGCACAAGAAGGTAATGGGCTGAGCTGAGCACCCTGTGACCGCTCATTTCAGAGAATATCTGGGAAAGATTTAGCAACACCGCAGGCTTCCTTTCTTCTTTCTTTGCTTCCCACAATTTATTACATAAAAAACCAAAGGATAAATAAAAGTTGGGAAAGCTGCTTTGCATCTCAGTCAATACAAGTTACTTTTTACAATCAGTACAGGGTGGGCCATTTATATGGATACACCGTAATAACATGGGAATGGTTGGTGATATTAAAGTCCTGTTTGTGGCACATTAGTATACGTGAGGGGGCAAACTCCTCAAGATGGGTGGTGACCATGGTGGCCATTTAGAAGTCGGCCATCTTGGATACAACTTTTGTGCTGCCCATTGACTTTTATCTTTGGGGTCATCTGAAGGCAATTGTCTATGGTGTGAAGATACGAGATGTGCAGCACCTGAAACTACGGATACTGGATGCCTGTGCTGGCATTTCTCCTGCGGTGTTGCTATCAGTGTGTGAAGAGTGGGAGAAGAGGGTTGCATTGACAATCCAACACAATGGGCAGCACATTGAACACATTTTATAAGTGGTCAGAAACTCATGAAAGAATAAAGTTACGTTGAAACCAAGCACACCATTGTTTTTCTTCTGACATTACCAATAAGTTTGATGTGTCACATGGCCCTCTTCCTATTGAAAAAACAAAAGTTGTATCCAAGATGGCCGACTTCTAAATGGCCACCATGGTCACCACCCATCTTGAGGAGTTTGCCCCCTCACGTATACTAATGTGCCACAAACAGGACTTTAATATCACCAACCATTCCCATGTTATTACGGTGTATCCATATAAATAGCCCACCCTGTACTTTGACCCATTCGCTTAGTCGCAGCGCTATCACGATTTCCAGGATGCCAAGAGTACAATGAGGGTCTCGGGGTGTTCTTTGAAAGAAAGGCTACAAAATGCAGTAGACGATGGAAAAAATCCAAATCACAAATTAGATCATAAGCATGCACCTAGAGCTCCTGTCATAACTGATCAAAGCAGTGTCGCTTCCCTCATTCCATCCATACTTACCGCTCATCTCACACCCATGCTAACGCTCGTCACAGTCTAGTGCAAAGCCTGGGCCAAATTACTGAACACAAACTCAGATTGCAGGTCCAACAGAAAACAGTGGCAGCATGCTTTAAAGAAAGAAAAGTCCACATGAGATGGATTTGTTACAGTTTTGCATGTGACTACAGTGCATGAGTGACCTGCCTCGCACATGACTGGGGTCATACCTGAGCCGCTAATTCAACTAGTCAGTCATGCAATTTAACCGTGGGGAGTGGGTGCATTCCGCCAGCTCGATCGGGACTAGTCGCTCACGACTGGACTAAAACCCAAGGCCTCCTTAAGAAAAGCCACCTTAAGGAACCTTAAATGTAGGATGTGACAGCAGGCAGGCAAACGTCCCCCTCTAACCCACCTCCCCCCTTACTCTAGTGTCCATATGGAAGAGAAATACAGTGGGGAGTAGACCAGAGATAATGTGGTGGTTCACCAGAAAAAAAACAAAAGTGTGCCACTGTAATAGAAAACAAAAGTAAATGACAACTCCATGAGCAAGTATGAATGACAATGAGTGGCAATTCTGTGTCTATGTCTTCTTGTTGCTGTTGATTACCTGGGATTGGGAAGTGCACAGCCCCACAGGTGTTGCTTTAGAGTCTGCACCCAGCCAATATCTCGGATTGGCTGGCAGAGTTGTATGTAGTGGTACTGTTTTAGCACAACCCTTCAAATGAACCAGAATGTCACTGGTTAGCACAGGACAGATTGGACACAGCATCATCCAAAATGTGACATCCTCAAATAGCATACCCGTGCCACCGGGCTAAAGTATGAGAGAGAACAATGTGAAATGCAACATCGCGCACACGTCTGTGGATTTTTATTTATTTTTTTGGCAAATTCACTAAAAGCTACGAAGCACATGACATCTTGTTCTGGAATAAGTGTCTGGACATCCTCCCTCATGCTTGTTGCTCCATAAATCGCACGAGTTCTAAGAATATATTGAGACACGATGCAAAAATAATATATTCTTCGGTTCTCACGTGACGGCAACATGCAGGAGCGGGGAACGATGTCAGAGCTCGTGCCAGAACACGGCGCAATCTTTGATAAGCATAGAAAGAAAGTTGTGAGAGAAAATTCTCTTCCATGTGGATTTAAAAAAAATCTCGATATATTTTTTCAGAAATGTTGTTTGTCACAAAGACAAAGACTTGGACAGGAAGAAACACTGACAGATACCTGCAACCGGTAATTTTTCATGGTTCTTCTTAACAAAAAGAAGCAAAGAAGACACTGCTTTTTCTGCTTTTTTGGTTTTTGTTTGCATTTATTTGTAATGTTTCATTAAATATGAGCAAGCAGATAGAAACACAAGCACATCACAACTTTTTTTTCTTTTTTTTGTCCAAGACATCACTTTCTTTACCATACTTTCTATCCTTATTTGCCTAAAAATC
This sequence comes from Perissodus microlepis, assembly GCF_051167445.1. Taxonomy (NCBI): domain Eukaryota; kingdom Metazoa; phylum Chordata; class Actinopteri; order Cichliformes; family Cichlidae; genus Perissodus; species Perissodus microlepis. Next base: position 2,231,379 of record NC_140470.1, read on the forward strand.
ATAAAGATAGCACCGGGTGTGTGGTGTGCTAAGCACTGTTTACATTTTACTGCCCCTACAAGCCCCCCCACCCCACCCCCACCCCACCCGTGTTACATGACAAACCGACCCCAACCAAAGGCTGCAAAATGTTAAATGAGTCAGGCCTTTATCCCTGATGGAGCGAGTGCTCAGCTTGTGTAGATGTGATGCAGCGGTGATGGTAAGAGTTGCTGCTGTCTCAGACACCACAGCAAACAGAGAAGGGACTGTCCATCATTCAGAATGGAGAGAAAGATGCATGAAAACAGAGGTGTGTGTAGGGTGGAGCACAAAGATAACAAGACTGTCTTCTAATGCAAAACAATGTGTCGCTATGTACACTAGGATAAAGCAGCTGATACTTTACAGTAAGTGCAGAATTGGACTCAGCCAGCATGTATCCCTGCTATAAACTAGTAGTAAATATAAGTTATATACACACAACTTTTCACAGACAAACAGTGTGAAACTTTCCTCGTGTTCTCTTTTGTTCAGCATCTTGCTGAAGGTATCCGATTTTCTCTGCACTACCATGTTCACTTTGAAGACAAAGAGAATCAACATTTTAATAAATAAACTCAGTGATTGAAGTAAAACGCGGGATTCAGAAACAGAGAGCGATGAACGATGGGATCCAGCAGACACATCGCTGTGCCTCTAATATCAGGAAAAAAGTATTTATAAGCACAAAGAAAATCAGATGCAAAGTCAGTTAAGGGAACTTTAAAAAATTGCAGTGAGACGGTTGTTCTTTCTTTCAGATCTGTGCCTCAGCCGTACAGAATGCTCCTTTAAGGTGCAGCATGAGATGTCTGCTGTCAGCCAGCTGCAGTTTATAGTCTGCAGAGTGCATAAAAAATCCAAAAGCAGATGCACAACATGCACCTTCACACTGGGGATTTATGCTCCAGCAGGAAATCTACACCATAACCTACGGCGTAACTGACGTGGACCTCCATAGTAATGGAACTACATGTTTTTCGCTGCAATTTTTTTACATTTATTAGTGAGAGATAAACAATCACAGTCTCATATAGCATCAGTATAAGGACTCACAAATGTCAGCAGACACATGGGGGAAAATTACAGAAACTACAGGCTACCTACTGGGGTGAGGTAATTTGAAAAGAAGTGGAAAAACTCGGGGGACAAATATGTTTGGCCCCAAAAATAACAAATGAGAACAAAGAGCAGCGTTTTATTTTGCTTCTGCTTTCTGCCACCGCATGTAAAACACCAGGACACGACCACGTGGCACATGGTTAACACACAACGCAGCAGCACAAGCATAAATGAAGTCGGCCACTTATGTAGGTTACATCAGAGGCTCTACAAAGAAGTCTAAATCAGACAGCACAGGGACCAGACCTGTTAGTAAAGACAGTGTTGGGGTGATTACACTGAACTATGGTCAGTGAGACTGACAGCTCTCGGCACTTGGCGAGAACGATAACAAGCACAACATCTCCCAGTTTCACTGAACTCATCTCTCTCTGATTCTGAGAACCGACGTCACTACTCCCCGTCTTTATGTCTTTATGCCTGCATGACAATGTTATCTAGTTCAGGGGGAATACTCGAGTGCTCTGCAGACTGACTGGTGTTTAATGCACAATCAGTTTAGTGTGACCTAGATGGTTTGTTGGCTACGAACGGTGCGTTACGAAATGACATGAGCCTCACGCGAGGGGAGAAAAATGCTCAGGTGTTTTTCTTTAGATGAATTATAAAAAGCCGTACAACAGAATTTAGTTCAGAAAGAGACACTGATTACAAATCACATTTGGCAAAGCTGATATTGCTCAACACAGACTCTGAGCATGTGAACAGAGAACAGCAGCAAAGATAACAGAGCAGGTATCAGACGCTCATCATGATAAACCAAGCGGGACATTTATCAAAGATTTCAGACTTGCTGCTCATTTTTGTGCGTGTCCAAAGTGCCAATCTGATTCATTTTTTCTCAAAAAAAAAAAAAAAACCCACAAAGGAGGGAAGAAACAAATCCTTGATAAATTCAACAATGCAATCTGCTCGGCTGATCAAAGCCAGCCGCCAGAATTGCTTGTCGCTGGGCCTGTGCATTCAGCGATTGGCTAGCCAGGCAGCCAGTAGCCATGGCAACCTGGAGATGGAGGCAAGCAGAGTGGGGGTGGTGGGTGGCATCGAATAGGCTGAGTGAGGGGAGAGGATGCTCACGCCCACTCTGAAGCAATGTGGCATAGCGTGATACAGGAGGAGCAATGGCGTGGCATGATCACAGCGCAACATCTTATTCTAATGTTACTGTAACAGTGTGGCCTGGAGGTAGTGACAGAGCACTGAGGAAGAGGATGAGAAAGAGGCTTGGGGAGGAAGGAGAGACAGATGAGAACCGATGTGAGAATCAATTTTGCAGCCTCTGTGTTCGTTTCTCCCCGAAAATAAGAAAGAAAAGGAGAAGTAGTGCTAAATGATTTTTACTCTTTTGCCTCAGCCAGTTTGTTGTTCATCTCTTTACTTTTCTCCTTGTCCCCCACCGAAGGCCGGTTCTCGGGCTGGTTCTCTGAGGTCGCCTTCTTGGAGCCCCTCAGCACAGTGCTCTGCTTATCTTTGGGTTTCTTCGCTGGCTTGCTCTGGCCTGCTGCTGTGGCTCCAGACTTTTTGGATTTAGAGCGAGGGAGACTATACCTGTCAACCTAAGGATGGTGGATAGTGGAAAAGAGAATCCTGAGCTGACATGCCTCAGTGGTGTGCAATGAGATGATCATGGTAAGGATTGCACATCAACATCACAGGTCTCATTTCTATCACGAGATTTATTTGAACCAAAGTTTGGCAGGTGTGCTCTCACCTGTTTGCCGGGGTCTATGTAAGGCTCACTGTACAAACTGCGTATCCTCCTCCTCTCCACGGCCTTGTTGTCAGCAGGCTGCAGCGGGAACTGGGCCTTGAAGGTCGCGCTGTAGCTGGTTTCCAAGCTCGTCTTTTCATCCGGTGGCAGGTACTGGGACTTGGCCCGTATCATCTTTACTGGCTTCACGTCTCTGTACGCTTTGAATTCAGTTCTGTGGAGAAAAACAGGAAATAAGCTGGTGCTCATTTTTACTAATCCTGCAAAATCTACAGTGTAAGATGGCACTGTTCAGTATTGGAAGTTGGATGATAAATATTGACCTGTGCATCTAAGCTGTGGAGTTCAAATGTGCTTTTAGAGGACAAGGTCAAAGCCCACATGCGGAGTATGAGCACACTGTTAACCAAATGAATCAAAGCACTCGACCACCTCCAACTTATTATCAGTAAGCAGCAGAGAGAGCACCTGCTGGACGTCCAAACTGTTGTTGGAGACATTAATAAGGTATGTTTGAGATCTCTACTTCCTAAATTTCCCCAACATGCTAACGTGTCCAACCAGGGGGGACAGGACACTGGACCATGTGTGCAGTAACATCAAGCATGCCTATAAATATGCCTTCCCCTGCCTGGGACAATCTGACCACCTCTCCCTGCTCCTCATCTCTGCCAACACCCCCCTCAGGAAACAAACCCTTCAAGAACCCGGGTCATTAAAGATGATGGTCTCCTCCAGCTACAGGACTGTTTCATTAAGCGCTCTGTAGAGAGTGTGTCAATGACTAAAACCAACCTAAAACCCTGGATGATGAGTGAAGTACAGGCTCTGATCAGAACTCGTAACTTAGCCTTCAGGCTGAGAGACAGTTCTGCCAGAGCCAACCTGACGAAGGGCATCAAAGCGGCCAAGACGAGGAGGATAGAGGGCTTCCTCACTGATAACAGCCCCCGCAAGGTGTGGAGAGACATCCAAGCCCTCACCAACTACAAAGGCCAGAGCCCCCACCCGTTTGCTTACAGGGTAAATCGGTCGACAGAGGATGCCGTCACCATCAACCTTCACAGAGCGCTGAGCCATCTGGAGAACAGGAAGAGCTGAGTGATGATGTTCTTGCTGGACTATAGCTCACACCCCCTGCCACCTGCTCGAGGATCAAAGACTTCCAAACCAGTCAAATGATCACTGCAGCATTATGAGAGTCGAAAAACTCTCTAAATTCTTTCATCTTTAGTAAAATGATCAGTGTTGCTGCTTTACCAGGTGTAACAATGAAGTTTAACATCCAGGCATCCATGAAAACAGGATTTATTACATTTAATGGAGTTAGAAGTTAGCAGGAAGTTAGCTCGCTAGCTTCCATCTAAATATAGGCTATCTGTCTGAGGGATTTCTGAAACAAATTCAAACGTACAGCTCTGCTGTCACTTCCAACATAAATGAAGACAGAAAACTAAACAGCAGTGACGTTTGTAGGGTTACTGAAGTTGGACTAGCTGGTATATAATGATGTGCTACGTGATCGCTAGCTACACAGCTATGTTAGCATAGCATAAACACAGTGAAGCTGGAGGATGAACGCTAACTTTTTTCCACTCGATAAAAGTTAGCGTGAGGGTTCCTGATGGTTAGGGACAAATGCAATCGCATGGCAGGATGCTGTAAACGGACCAAACTTCAGTCAGGAGAACAACTGAGATAATCCATCCACAACACGAGGTTAGTCGCTCATATACTGCTGCATGGGCTGGAGTTACATCGTAAGGATTTAAAACTGAGGTTTAAAATGAACAGTGGTAACAAAAAGTGAGAGAGGCTGACAATGATCACTGACTGTTTTTAGGGGCTTGTTGAGATTAAATAGAACAAGATACAAAACATTAATATATGTCAAAAACAACACAACAGCCTTACTAAACGCAGAGTAGTTTGGGCCCAGAAGCAGGATTCATCACGTCATCACTAAAGACCGGATTCTCTTGTATTCTATTCCAGCGGTCCCCAACCCCCGGGCCTCGGACCGGTACCGGTCCGTGAGTCGTTTGGTACCGGGCCGCGAGAGTTGAGGTTCAGGTGTGAAATGTATGGTTTTCAGGGTTTTTATCGGTTTTCAGCGTTATTTTGTTATCGTTTTGATCGTTAACTCGGTTTTCCTGGGTCTTTTCACGTGTGTTATGAATAAATCTTCTTTTTTTCGGTACCGGTACTAGTTTTATTTTGTTGTATTTGTTGTATTTATCCGCGACACATTAAAGGCCGGTCCGTGAAAATATTGTCGGACATAAACCGGTCCGTGGCGCAAAAAAGGTTGGAGACCGCTGCTCTATTCTATGTGCTTATTGTGCATCTTTATAATACAATGGCCATCGAAAGGTTCAGCCTTGAGTCAAAGTGAGCATTTGTGCCAAATTTAAAGAAATGAACTGAAGGTCCTGAGATATGTTGTCACAGGATGGCCAAAAATGTGTGAGATCAGAGTAATCCTGACCTTACACATGATCTCACCAAAATCATTTCATGATGAGTCCGAGCAGCTGTGTTTAACTAAAGCTGAAAGAAAAATCCCATTTGTGTGGACCTTTGTGCCATTGTGGTGGTTGTTTAACGATCAACACTATTAGAATCTGCATAGTTTTGCTGTTACTAACTTTAGCAATGCTTGTGTAGAGAAAAACTGTAACGAGTGGTGCATTACTACTGAAGAGCAGAGAATGTCAGAGGTAGTGCAGGTGGGAGGAGGTCTGCACCACAATTTGATGGTGTGATATCCTGTAGTCCTCCTCACACAGCATTTCTGAAGAAGGTCAGCAGTATGGCATTCCTTCAGTGCAGGCTGGCCTGCAGCATGTGCTCTGTATCACTGACATTTAAAAATGTATGGCTAGCATGATCCACACAGTGTCTGGATATGAGCTGTGTATTAAAGGCATTTATTTTACATCACCTTGCACAGCTCCATCGCTCCTGTTTTAATCACACTGTATTTTTCTCTGCAGCGCGTTGTGTTCTTTTAACATTAGTAGTCCATCCATGCATGCACCAAGCTTGCTTTTACAAACGCTAGTGAAAGACTGAGTCATTCTAAAGAGCTCGTTGGATTTAGGGTCCACAGTCCACCATCAGCTGTATACTCAATATTACTGCAAAGTGAAGTGTTTAGGAACCACAGCAACTCAGACCATGTGAGGTTACAGCATGAAGGTCACAGAGTGCTGAGGTACATAATGCATAAACGTCACAGACAACGCCGAACCTGCTCTGGAAATAACATCAGCATAAAAACTGTGCACCAGGAGCCTCGTGCCATTTGGTTTCCATGGCTCAGCAGCTCCTGTAGGTGCAATCTGTAGGCAGCCCAGTATTTTCGCCCACATAGTGTCTATTGTTTGAACACAGGTTTGCTCTTCAGCTACTTAAACATTTTTTTAGAAAAAGATTTCTAAACAAATTTGATTTTAAAAGTTTTAGTAATCTGGATGAAAACACATGTTTATGTTCTTAAGATTCAAGCTCTTCACGTGGTGTTTTGCAGCAAAATGCTGAAATCAGGTAGCTAATTACAAAGCTCTTGTTTTTAGAGCAGCAAAATGAAACCATCATTAGTCGTCCTGTCATGGTCTGTGTGCAGGCAGGAAGGAAAGGACCCAAAAGCAGAGGTAAAACTTAAACTCAAAACAGCAGCTTTATTGCTGGACACTAGGAGAACTTAACTAAACTTGAGGCCACAAACACAAACACAAACACAAACACAAACACAAACACAAACACAAACACAAACACAAACACAAACACAAACTAGGCACGCAGACTACACAGACGGGTATGAGGGAGACCACAACACTGGAAAAGAGAAACACAGGGCTTAAATACACTGAGGGATAACGAGGGGAATGAGACACAGAAGGAGAGCACAGCTGGGAGTAATTAGGCAGGATGAGTCAAAGGAAAGCAAAACTAGAAACACTGACATGAGACACGGACCTTCAAAGTAAAACAGGAAACATAAAGAGACACAGACATGACAACATGAACTTGACAACCTGAAATCACAGACAAGAAACACATGAGATGTAAGTGAAACATAACTAGATTAAACTTGAGGCAACTAAATAATGAGCCGAGAACTTAACACCATCTTCAAAATACAACAAAAGAGATCAAAAACCAAATGAACGTGCTGGGTCACAGACCGAGCCCCCGGCACGTCCTCCACGTCACAAACACCGCACTTAAATTACTTAAAGCACAAATAAGAAACATCCATCCATCCATCCATTCGCTTCCGCTTATCCTTTTCAGGGTCGCGGGGGGCGCTGGAGCCTATCCCAGCTGTCACAGGGCGAAAGGCGGGGTACACCCTGGACAGGTCGCCAGTCTGTCGCAGGGCCAAATAAGAAACATCACCTGCAAATTAGTTTTACAGATAAATAAATTATACTCCAGACAGAAACAATGTTTCTGTTAAACACTGTAAAACTGTTATTCTGCCAAGTGTCACAGCGCAACGGGACAGTTCAAATTCAAATTTTATTTGTCACACACACAACCATACACAGTATGACATGAGGTGAAATGCTTGTAGCTGTGCAATGCAATGCCCGACCATTAAATGACAGTGGTTTTACAGTATTTTTTTGTAAATACTGTAAAACCACTGTCTACAAATTGAGTATATCATAATCTCCTGTTAATCTAAGCTTAAACTAGCTGTCAGACACTAAAAGTAGTCTATTAAACAAAACCAAAGTGAAATGTCACACTGTGAAATGTGAAAAGTAAGCTATACTGTACAAAGGCTGGTGACAGTGACATGGCTGCTGAATACAAATATCCTTTCTTCACATGGTGCAGAGAGGAGGTGGAAACCACACACAGAGCCATTACATAACCACCAAAGTCCACTCAGTGCTCGACGGGGCCCAAGGAGCCACGATGCAAAGACAGGTTATACAACAATGTCTAAGGCCAAGGATATAAAGCACCCGCATGACCTCACAGGCCGTGCGCGTATGTGACAGAAAGATGGAGAAAGAGACAGATTGTGAGTGCAGACAGGGTTCACAGTGTGAAACACCGGCCTGCACTGTAGCATCGCTGCTACTAGTCAACATATGACTGGGTAACAATAAAGCCTGTGTCTCCAAGGTCGATGTGTACTTGGTACTTGTTCAAAAAAACAGACAATGTTCAAAACACTTTCCTGTCATATCATGAAGCTAAACTCTGTATTTATAAACAAACCAAAACAAAAATATTTTTACAAAAAACATGAAAACATAGCAATGTGATGTTCATATGCGCTCAGCGCCTCTGGACATAGTTATTGGTCTGCATTTTACTGAGCAACAATACCTGATATATGGCAGAATGGCTCTGTTTTAGCACCCCTCATATAAACCATTTAATAGTGGAGAGCATATCTATGTACAGAGCAGGTGTTAATGACAGTAAATATGACTCTGATTAAATCAGGGGGAAGTTGAGGTGAAGCAGGTGTGCAGCACCTGTGGCGAGGCTAAAGCAGTTTAAATACAATGCTCTATATGAGCTTTACTTTACGACTCAGCAGATTCAGTTCAATTTTATTTATATAGCACCAAATCACAACAACAGTCGCCTCAAGGAGCTTTATATTGTAAGGTAGACCCTACAATAATACCAACACTCCCGAGGTGTAATATTTTACGTTAGGTGACACATCGTCAACATGTTACGCTTGTTTTTCCTATTTAAAAAAAGCCATTAGGGCATTCATGTGACTGTAATAAAGTAATCTTTGCAAAATAGTTTTTAGCATTAACCCCTTAGTCCAACAGATAACTTAAATTTACAGGTGAAATCGTGAGGAAAAAAAATGTAGCCACTCGATTCTCATCTTCAGACATCAGTGGATTAAAAAGTCGTATCTCATAGAAATTGTGATTTTATTAACTAACGTCAAAGCTAGTCTGCACCTGACGATAAAAGATCCAAATTTAAACACCCCCTTCTGATGAAAGTGAATTCAGTTATTGGTGACTAAAGGTTGTGCACTGCTGTACGTAGGCTGGACCGCCTAGAATCACATGTACATGAGGAAAAGAAGAGCTGTGCATTTATTTTGTGATGTTCATGGCGAGACTCCTGCGAGAAGAAGGGGAAACGTGGTGAGGAAACTCCTGCAAGGCCGACATGATGCCTTCAAGTGGTTTTTGACATCCAAACAACACTTTCAAAATCAAAAAAAGGCAGGAACCACAGGAGAACCTGCAGCTTCTGCTCGGAAAGTGGTTTAAATAATAAATACAGGTATAATTTATTAAAGGGCTTTTTGTGGTTCTTTGTGGCTGAACACAGCTCTTGGTTGGTAGTTCATTACCACACCGACTGCAGACGGCCCATGCACCTACAGAGAGTTCCTGTATCCTGGTGGAGGCAAGTTTGTGGTACGTCTGTGGTTACTGTTGCTTGTGCTGTTGTTGGTGCGTCAGCAGCCCTGGAGAAGAGCTGAAGTGAAACGGAGAGTTAAAAACAACAACAAGTGTCCACCACAGTCACTGTCTGTGCTTTTCATGCTGTATTTCTGATTCACGATGTTTCTTCATGCTTTTTCTGTTCCTGGTGAACTCCAGAACGGAAGAAGGGTCACTCCCCTACTTGTTATGGCCAACTTGTCAAGCAATCAGCTTTTCAAGTGCACACAGCCAAGCTACATGCTGTGAGGGTGTTGGAGGAATGCATGGAAGCATGCATGCACAGGTTGCATCTCTGTAGACAAATATCCAAGCATACAGAGACAACAGAAGTAAAGCTGCTCTGGACGGCTCACTCTGCTGACCCGCCGTGACTGAGAGGATGTGCGGAGAAAGCCCTCGTCACAATGGCCAAACGCTGGCACCGACCGTGGTGGAACCGCGCCAAGGTACAGTACTGCTGAGCTTCATGCAAATCTGCCCGTACGTGGAGAGCACAATTCCGACCTCTCACAGCGGGAGAGTCATCAGAAAAATGCTTTCAAACAAACGGCTGCAAATTTCTGCACCGTGGAATCAAACAGTGCTCAGCTATATTAAAAAAGCATGATGAGGTGTTACTGGCAGGCCAGAGAGAACAGGGCACAGGCCAAGGCCAAGAATAACGGTTTATATGTACAAAGACTGAAGGTTTGGATGGAGGAGTAGAATGAGGTGAGCAGGGGGGAGATAAGGGTTTGGATCTTCTATTGAAATCTGAAATCCCGAGGATGCTGTTTCACTGCTTCCTCTGAAAATGGGTTGCAGTTTTTATTTAGTATATGTGTGACAGCCATGAGAAGAACTGCTCTATGCATCTGTCCACTCAAATCACAATCACAATGAATCCTAACACGCCCAGAGGTTATTACAGTTGAGTAATTAATTACTAAATGAGTAGAAAATAAATCTCCAGCAACCCAATTTTGATGTGTTAATCTTGAACTTCCCTGTATTGATGCAGCATGTCATGGACCTTTGCTCCACCTTGTTCTGTAAGCTGTAAGTACATTTGCCCACTGAGACTGCTAAGCCTAATTTATGTGCAGTTGTCACTGATGGACATCCTGACTCCTGATTTTACAGCAGCACTGGCCATACATCAAGACCTGGCTGCTTTCTGCCAGAGTAATCCAGGGAAATTGACCTTCCCACGCACCACAGCTCCACTTCCTCACCGTGTGTCTTGGCGTGTCAGTGAGTGCAACGGCGGCTGTATGTTAACACATCCTACGTCCTCTGGGACCAGTTGGCTCCCTCTCAATCTTACAGCCGTAGCTTCTCAGGGGTCCAGTTGAAACTGTACATCGCAGTCATCAATCACACAGGCGCAGTTTTAAATCTTCACAAAGTGATGCACTAAACTAATGTTGCAAGTTTTTGACTAAAGGCTGGTTTCAGTGTTTAACGTAACCAGTGTTTGGTTCAGGGTTAGGACTAACTGCAATGCTAACTTACATAATTCATTCATACCCAGAATCAAATCTGGGGATATTTCCTTGTACATTCGCTGTAATCAGATATGAAAAAAATCAGATTAGAGTGGTTATATAAGACACCCAGCTTTAGTGGGCAGCACTCTGAACTGACAGTTTAGGATTACATTTGGGCAACAATACTTGGAAATCTGTCACCGCTAAAGAATGCAGCAGTTCAGAAGAAAATCAGTTGCATTTTGGTTGTTCTGTGGACGTGACATGAGAGATAAACTGTCTTTAAGTCTGAACATTACTGTCTTAGAAAACAAGGTTTTTATTTGCCCAGGTGAGAAACAGGAGAGAGGACATGCAAAAGAAGAGGCTCTGCGTTAAGAAATGCGTTGAATGACAGTAACGTGGCGTAAATTCAAATTAAAAATGTACTTCCTCAGTCATCTTTTCTGAACTCGATGAACCTGCTCTACCTGCCTCACTCTCAGCGATGAAACCGCATCGGCGTTCATCTTCTCGACAGCTCTGCCTGATCTGCTCTTTGGATGTCTTTTGTTAGTCGACACAGTCGCACAATGCAACAAACAACGCTGTCAGCATGAAGAGCAGGCTTTGTCTTTTACAGTTTTTGCAAACACTAACCACACAATAACAAAGAGTCTGACAGCAGCCACTGCCTGAAACTCGAGACTTATTTTCATGCATAAAATGACATTTTACACATAATGCGACGAGTTGGCGTTGAAATGACGGTGGGATGGGCTTTGGTTGAAAATGCTGCACCAAGTCGGGGCAAGAAAAGGAAAAACTGTTTCCAATGAAAAGAACTGCAGAAGCCTTGAGCATTTTCCCAGGTGCACTGCAGAAAGAGCGTCTTTGTGTTCGGCACGCTGTCTGGTAAAAATAAAGGTTCAAAAAAATGGCAAGTACCCTCATCAGAAAAGAGCTGAGGGCTTTGTGTTTCATTGGCCCGCAGTGATAGGGAGGGCTGACTTTACACATGATTAGCCAAAGTGACGATTGCAGATGTAACTGATGTTAGTATCTGATTTTAATTATGAATAAGCCAATACTTCTAATAAAACAAGAATACTAAAAGAGTAACAGATGATTCTTTGTATTGCTTATCCTGTATCTAAGGCTCGTGCTAACTTTATATTTTCTAACTCTGTTGTATTGACTTGTACAATTGAGGTTTAGTACAAAACAACACCAGCATGTTTTGATGGCTTAATTGTCTGTTTGGTCAGACTTGAGAGCAAATAATTATGGAAAGCAGCTAAAACATTTCATCCTACTGATGCTGTTTTTTTGCTAAGGCTCACTTCTCTGAATTTTTACTACTGAGGTGCCATTAGCGATGAAGTCAGCTGATTGAAATAAACACTAACGCAGATCCAGCATTACAGTGGATTTATACTTCTATGTTAAATCCACGCTGTAGGTACGCGTAACTCCAAATCCTTCTGAAACCCTACGCTGTAATCTGACATGCACTTCCCCATAAATGTAACGTGAACAAGTTGCCGTCAACACAAGCAGCACAGTTATAAATGCTGACGTCAGCCACTTGTGTAGGCTCCAATGAAGACTCCACATGGAGTCACCACAGAAACATAATTCAGGTATTAGTGCTTGATTTTACCTTTCATATCTGTCCACCAGGGTCTGATTGGGATGGTGAGTACAACATCACCATGACAACTATAAGAGGGATGTCAAACTCCTTTAACCTTATGAGCCACATACCATCTGCTTTGTGTGAAACTCCTTTTCTATTAGTGTAAAGAAGTTTAACTACCGTATGTTCTGCACTATAAGGTGCACTTAAAATCCTTTAATTTTCTCATAAATTGACAGTGCGCCTTATGTATGAATTCTGGTTGTGTTTACTGACCTCGAACCGATTTTATGTGCTACACGGCGCTCAAAAATCTGTCAAAAATGTTTTATTCCGACTTTGGTAAGCTAGGAAGCTGCACCGCTTGATGGATTGTTGGAACATTACAGCTGCTGTAGTCAGGAGCCTCGCAGAGGAATCTGAGTCCTAAACTCCGTCTGCTTCAGGTCCCAAAGTCAAACGAACACTGCGGCATCACTGAGAGTTAAAAACTGTCTAAATTCTTTCATCTTTAATAAAATGATCAGCGTTGCTGCTTTATCAGGTGTAACAATTAAGTTTAACATCCAGGCATCCATGAAAACAGGATTCATTAAATTTAACAGAGTTAGAAGTTAGCAGGAAGTTAGCTCGCTAGCTTCCACCTAAACATGATATAGCATGTTCTGACTGAGAGATTTCTGAAAGAATTCAAACGTACAGCTCTGCTATCACTTCCAACATAAATGAAGACAGAAAACTAAACAGCAGTGACGTTTGTAGGGTTACTGAAGTTGGGCTAGCTGCTATATAATGATGTGCTACGTGATTGCTAGCAAAACAGCTATGTTAGCATAACATAAACACACTGAAGCTGGAGGATGAACGCTAATGTTTATAATCTGGTGCGCCTTATGGTCCGAAAAATACAGTACACATGTTTTCCCTGAGATATCTTAGCATTAGAAAACAAAGTACAATTCCAACAGTATGTCTCAGTTTTTCTGCACAACACAGAAATGCTATTCTAGTAAATGAAAGAAATCTGTTACTACGACTCTCTGGGCTTAAACTGTGAAAATGAATAAATATGTAAAATTACAGGAGAAGTTCTGACAAGTCATTATAAAACAGAAAACGTCCTTTTTTTTGGACCCACTGTAAAAAAATAAATAAATTTCCATAATAATGAGAGGAAGACTTAACAGAAGAACGAGGTCAGGGGTGAGAGGAGGAAGAAGCCTGAGGATTCATCCTCTGGGATATCAGCAAGTTAACAAAATCATTTGGGAAAGCTTGAAAGATGTAATGGATATCATGTTGTTCTCACACATGCAATACGAGCACAACTCAGTAATTCAGTTCTTGATTTAAAGTCACATATTTAACTCTGGAGGAAGTATTTTTGCAAGAGAAAGGGAAACAGCTTTGTGATGTATTCAACCAAGCAATTTTTTTAAATAACAGAAAAGAAGATGGAGCTCTTTACTATGCATTTTAGGAGTTTTTATGAACTGGATACCCACCATGGCATTACATTTTGAAAGTTAAACAGTCTGTTACTCTGTCAAGTAAATGCAAAGGACAATTCCAAGTGTAGCTACATATCTGTCTGACATCATATAAGAACAGCTGTCCATAGTGAATTTTGAAGGTTAAAATTCAGTTTTACATTCATGAAAACTGTAGTTATAAAGCAAAAAACATTCATTGGATTTTATTTGTTCAGCCACATCGCCATGTGTTAAAGGCCTGCTTAAAAACATATCAAGAACTTGAAAACATAATTTGAAGCAAATTTCTTTCAGTGTTTTTGCGCATACACTGTGTGTGTGTGCATGTGTGTGTGTGTGTGTGTGTGTGTGTGTGTGTGTGTGTGTGCATACAATCTGTGGCATTAACCCACAGCTGACCTGCTTTGAGTCTCTACTGGCAGAGGAAGACAGAGAGCCGACTGGGCTTCTGCTTGTCACAGTGCAGCCATTTCCTGCCGTGTGGGGGAAAAGCCCTGGTCTGTACCCTGCTGATGCTCAACAACACAGGCACGCCAGCAAGGCACCAAACAGCTGTAAGGCTCCCTCAGTGATCACACACAGCACCACTCACCTCTGCCAGCAGAGTCACACTTCAGCCAGGCTCCCTCTAAAAGCCCAAACCTGCATCCCGTGACAGCTCTGAGCCAAGACTCCTGATTTAGGAGTATACTGTGAGAGGTGTGTAAGATAACACGAAGAACAGGATGTTCAATATTCTACAAAATCAGTGTATAGCACAGCAGTATCCTCCACAGGACTTGAGTATAACATATATAGAGTATCAGCTGAGGCATGTGTACAGTGGCTTAGACGTGCATGACTTGATGTTCATCCATCCACCAGTCGCCATCATCACCATCCCTCAGGAACATTGCATAGCAGTACAGAGATTAGACTCATAGACATAAACACAACAGCGCTCGACAACAATTCCACCTTGACCTTTCCACTCAGCTTAATTACCTTCAGTGGAGAAAATACAAGTTGACCGCTGTGTAATGCATTTGCATGCTTTGACTGAATTACACTGTGAAACAACTTCTCTGTTAGTCACCCCCAATTAAGCTCTGTGTTCTGATGATTATCACACCTGCAATGCAACCTCAACAAAGCTTCTCATAGAGACCCGTTCAGGAGGGTTTCCTCTGTGGAAAGGCCTCCTGTTCATTTCCCTTTGATTTCAGGTTTGTATCCAGCTGTGCAGCTAATAATGGACTATATAAAAAGGATACATTAGATTCTTTATTCTCTTTGTTTGTTTTGTTTGTGGTGGTGTAAAGGATGGAAAGGTTCCCTCACCTTTGATCCAGAACTGGGTAAATATTGAGGCTCACTTAATTTTTTTTTTGCAAGTCTGCATTTTAAAAGACAAAAATATGAATGCTTGGAGAAAATGGGACAACTCTTGGCTAAAAAATAATGATTAGCAAGGATGCACAATTAGATCAGCTTTTAAATTGTAACTAATTTCACTTTGTGAACATTATTATACCCATAACAACATCTGAACCCCTCCCTTAACAGATATACTTGCAGTTAGCAGTGTATATGTGTGATCACAACTGTCTTTCTGAATTGACTTTATGACAATGATATTTCTTTAATGTCAGCTTTGACCCCTTTGACCCTTCACAGGTCTCTGAGGCCTTCAGCACTCTCTCTCTCTCTCTCTCTCTCACACACACACACACACACACACACACACACACACACACACAGTGACAGGCACTGTATTAACTTACTTGTAGGAGCTGCCGCCTGAAATCTCCTCTTTGATCTGTCTGTTCACGGCGTCCGCCGCCCTCCCTCTGCCCTCTCCATCCCCCTTCAGGACCACTTTCTTCTCCCCCTCCTTCTTGCTGACACGCTTTTTCCTCTCCTGGCCCTGGAGCAGGTCCTTCTCCTGGACCTTGTCGGCTATAGCGCTTTTTTCAACGCCGCTGTCCGCCTCCGCCAGCACCACGTGCTTTTTTGGGTACTTGGACCTAGCCGGTGTGCGATCTTCTCCCGCGGAGGCGCTCGGAGGCGGTTTGGGTATCCAGGGGTGATCGTACCTCTTCGGGATGGGCCAGGGCTTGAAGTCCTTCTGGTACTGGGTCTCACTGTTGAACGGTGTTTCCGGTTCGTGGTACTGGTTCTTGGGCTTACAGCTCGGTTCGGGACGCACTTTCCAGTGCTTAAAGTCCTCGCGCATCACAGAGCTGCACACGCGCTCCTCGGAGACGCACCTTCGCGGCGCGCGTGCAGTCGGAACGGCGCGGCTTTCTGCGCGAGACGGCTGCGTTTCTATAGCAACTCGGGCCTGGGGAGGGTGTAGCTGCGGCTGCAGCTGGATGTGCTGCATCTCGGAGACGTCCGTGTATTTGGAGAAGACCAAAGGCACCGCAATGTCAGCCTTGTCCAGCTGGTTCCAGAAGCGGGCCATGCAGCACGCCCTGCTGATGCAGGGCCACGCCATGGTGAGCCGAGCTCACAGCTCCGCTACAGCACGGTGTCCCGCGGCTCGGACAGGGGGGAGACGTTAGTCCACTCTGTGCTGTCAGTGAACCAAGATGTCCGAGCTTCACGGAGGGATGCGATGCTGTCTTTGACGTTAAATTTGCTTCGTGTGGAAATCCATCGCGCTTTCAGGGAACACAGCTGCAGAACTGAACGACTTTGTTTTGGGGTTTTTCTTTTTCTAACAGACGTCCTCTCCGCGTCTCTGTGTCCTCTGTGTCCGTGCGTCCTGCTACATCACTCCACGGCAGGGCTCTGCAAGCAAACACGGCCCCGCCTGCCCGCTCAGCATCCCAGAGACACTAAACTGAGCCGAGGATGCACTTAGACGTCACGTTAGAGACAATCTAAAGAGGACTTCCGGTGAAACCTGCATTGTAAAAGCTCTTCCACCGTTTCGAAGCAGCGCAAATTGAAATACACCTCAAAGAAAAATAAACATATTAAAGGGATTTACCTTGTGTGTCGATAGGCTCCTATTAATAAACAGAATGTCTGACGGGAGCTACAAACACTGAAACACCGGCTCCCATTGAGACTATTGTGAGTTTCCTGTTAGTGCTGGGCTGATAAACACGCTGAGCTTGACGAACAGTTTGTTTTTACGCACCTGACCTACAGGAGGGTCATCCATCTTTTTATTTTTATTATTTTAGATATCATTTCATTTTCAAATAAATGCTTTGGTTCATTGCATATTTTCAATATTATTTACATGAATGTCAGTAAATATTAAGTCAGGTAATGCTGCAGTTCTATGCATGATTATAAAAGTATAAAAAAACAGACAGTATTGAAGGGAATTTTAAATAAAGGAAGGTTTTTATTGTTTCTTTCTCATATTATTTAAAATAAAGCCATCACAGCACTCATTAAATAGGCCAGTGATTCATGCAAAGTCTCCTCTGTGACAGAGCATATCGTCATTTGCAGATTGTGCCAACAACAGCAGAATACATGAATAATGCCGACTCCTTACATGCCCCGAGGACCTGTCTCAAACCGGACTTTAGTTTAAGACATCAGAAAAACACACAGTGTTTGAACGGAAGCCTTATACAGTTCAGCTGTTAAGCTTTACAGACATGACTATTGATTTTAATTCCTATTGTATTTGCTATTATTGTTTGTTAGTGGGTGCAAGTGAAAACTGATTGATTAAGAGAGATCAAAGTGTTAATGAGGTAATTAAGGTAGATAATAAATAATTTATGAAGATGTAATCAAAGGGTAGAAGAAAAAAGAAAGCCAATAAAACCCACTGATCCAGCAAATGTCAGCCTAACTCATTAGAAAAAAGATAATGTGCATAGATTACAGTCCTATCAGTGCGTTGCTTTGTGACACAATGCATAATCTGAATCATCTATATGCTCCATCCACACCTTTGATGATCCCTTTGTTAATTTCGGTGTGTGTTTAGCTCACTTAGCTTAGCTACTGTTGTCCAGGCTAGGTGTCTAGTTACCTTACCTTTTGGAAATAGTTTTTAAGCTTTTATGCAGCGCTGACATAGACCCCATGTGACAAGAAATGTATACATTTTTCTAACAAAAAGATGGAGCCTTTACAAATATAAACACTTATTTTGCATACAGCATGCCCATTCTAGCCAGTGATTGCCTTCAATGCTCTGCAGGAAGTCCACAGCTTTGTGGCTTGTTGTTCTTTGCTGGGGATCTCTGTGTAGTGCATTACTTGCTTGTTCAAAAGTCAGATTGCATAGATATGGACTGGCAAATCAAAGGCTTTGCTAAGCTTTTGAGATAAGCCGGTCAATAGGAAATGCTGGTGGAGAGGTGACAAGAGCAGACTTTGGACCTCCTTCTCTCGCTCTTCCTCTTTGCCTCCACTGCAGCGCCTTGGTTTGGATTTCTTCTCTTGTGGAAATCATGAAAATTAATTTTGCCCCCATGGCTATACCCCTCCACAGGAGACTGCAGACTGCCATGGTGCTGCAGTGGGTCTTCACCTTCCTTGGTCTGGGTGAGTGTTGACTTTTCTGTGTGAGTTAAATTGGGAAACCTGTAAATGATGGAAGGATGCAAGAATGACTCTGCTAAAGAAGTAAAAGGATAAATGAAGATTTTCACATTAATATTATTGTGAAACATAAACATGCTTGTTTATCTGCTTTTGATAAAGTCACAATTAGTGCAAAACAGAGAGAACCTTTGTTTTACGTGAGCTGTAGTTCTGCATGGCCAGAAGAGGGAGCCAGACAGAAGAGCATCCATCCAAGTCATTTCATCCGCCTGTTGTTTTTGTAGTTCTGGAGAACAGAGCTCCTTAATTCAGGTTTCCAAGCTTCTTTATTTTTTGACACAGCCACAGAATCCTGTTAATATTTGCTGCCACATTAACTGATTTTATTAGCAGTAAATTAAAGAAGATACTTTGAGAATACGTTTCCTATATACTGGAGTTTTTTGCGCCTTTTATCCCACTGGCTCTGTTCAAGTTTACATTTGTATTCTTAGCCACTTCACCATCTCTGTAACTAGTTTATGAGCTCCCTGGTGCAGCAGGTGATACAAGTCATTCATAGCTAGTTTTGTGATAACTAGTATTTCAGTGTCCATGCTAAACACGAGCTTTGATTATTTGTCTTCATGCTATTTGTCTTTTTTCGCCAAGAGAGATTAAAAATATTGATTCGAAGCATCCTGGAAAGCAATAAAAATGAGAGTGATAGCAAATATACAGTTATAAAACCAAGATTGGCACTTCTAATACATATCTGTAAATCTGTAAAGGACTTCAAGACTCTGAGATGGTCTCCCCTCTGAACAGAGTCCCATTTATGCATACGCTATCATGGCTAACTCTGATATAGTTACCAATCATTTGGTGTCTGTTGTGTTAGTGAATGTCCTTCTCGTCTCAGCACCCACCTGCATCTTCCTGTTCTTTTACCTGATGTTCACTCGCTACTGGCTGATCAGCGTGCTGTATGCTGTCTGGTGGTACTTCGATTATGACACTCCTGCACGTGGAGGCCACAGGTCGCCCTTCCTGTGCAGCCTCAAAGTTTGGGAATACATGCGTGATTACTTTCCCATCAAGGTAAGAGAAAGCTTTAGACTTCTTGTTTTTGCGTCATCTATTTTTTGTGCATGCACATTGCTTCCATAACGAGACAGAAAATCAATATGTGGAGGATTCACTTGTGCAAGGGATTCGCTTGTGCAAGAGAGTAGGACATCAGAACATCTGCCAGGTCATCTGATCTAATCTCCAGCCTGCAATGAGGAATGCTTCTTATCTATGTCCTTGGCAACAAATGATCCACAGATGGAGGACACTCCTCTGTTTCCTGTTGTAATTAAGTACTGTGACAGTGTTATACAGTGATAAGCGACACTCATAGCTAAATATATGAGTTACATACACTACTGGTCAAAAGTTTTAGAACATCTCAACCTTTTTGCAATTCCAGTCGTTCAAGTCCAATGAAAAGGTAAGAGGTGAACAGCCAGAAATAAATAAAAAAGGTAAGGTTACCCAAAACTGAACAATCATGTCCATTTCAGAATTCTACAAAAAGACCTTTTTCAGGGACAACATGTGTTAATAATTTAAAGCTGTTCTGCAGCAATGAAGGTTGATCAAGCCTCGAAAGCTGGTGCTACTAATTCCTATAGGTCTCCAACTTTTCTGGATTACTTACAGCCTCTTCTGTCTGCATGAAAGCCGTGCTGGAACACACTGTGGTACCAGACCCTCGTGAGCATCAGTTGAACAGTATTGTACTGCTGAAAGTAGTGTGTTGCTACAAAAATGGTGAGAAAAATGTGATTAACAATGGAAGAGACACAGACCTTTATAACACTTAAAAATAGGTCTGTCCTACAGAGAAACTGCAATGAAAGTCAAGGTGTCAGTGACTACAGTTTCCTTAAACATCAGAAGAAACTGGAGCAAAATCTGACAGGTAGAGGTCTGCAGACCCAAAGACACAACTGAATCAGAGGACTGAGTTAACAGCTTGGGTGATAAGGGGCTCACAGGACAACAGTAGTCGTAATAAGCAAGTCTCAGTTTCAACTGTGAAGAGAAGACTTCGAGCTGCAGGTTTGACAGAACGATGCTAAAACGTCAGAATAAGACAAGGAGGCTTGTCTGGGCCATGAAACACGGCCACTGGACTACTGAAGACTGGAGGAAGGTATTATGGACTGATGAATCAAAATTTGAAATCTTTGGTTCATCAAGCAGGATCTTTGCAGGCAAGTAGATGAAAGGATGGTTCCAAGTCCAAGCTGTGCCAGAACTACCTCAGAAAAAAAGAACAAGATGGTGAGCTTGAAAACAGCAGCACAGTCTCCAGACTCAAACCCCATCGAGCTGGTTTGGGATTAACTGGACAGAAGAGTGAAAGCAAAGCAACCTACAAGGTCCACATTTATGGGAACTTCTGCAACAAATATGGGAAAAACTTTCTGAAGAATATTTGATTTCTGTTGTAGAAAGAATGTCACGGGTGTGTTCAGCTGTTATATCTGCTAAAGGAGGCTACTTTGAGTCAGAAGTCATTTCTGTCTTTTTTTAACTCCAGTTGCTTATTTGTACTTAGCTTTCATTTCAAGTTAAATGAGACATTAAACTGCACAACTTTCAATTACAAAAATTGGAAAAATTATGTTCCAAAACTTTTGACCGGTAGTGTATTCATTCAATACTAAAAAGTCTAATAAAAATCCACATCTCAATAAAAATATTTCAAATATTTGTTTGTTTTGAAAGAAGATAAACAAACTGAAAGCATAAAAATAAAACCAAAAGCCCAGGGACCAACACCAGAGCACAAAGCGGAGGAACAGTCGTACATAACAAAATAAAGACAGGACTATATACACACAAGGGGCTAATTAGGGGACTAAAGAACAGCTCGGTGAAACGTACTTGATAAGGAGAAAAAGGAAAAAAAACAGATACAAGACATGAGGGACAAAAGACTACCAAAATAAAACAGGACGTAATCTGATATAAGGTAAACGCAGAGATGGAGACTTGACAAACTACAGGAGCACACAGGAGTATGAAGTGAAACTCAAAGAATGAAATATGAACCACAAGCAAAAACTAAACTGTCAAAGGTAAAAAAATAAAAATAAACTGAGAAGGCCTGAGAATATAAGTGTAATGAAGCCAACCAGAAAACAGGTGCTATTAGGAAAGAATGTAAAATGCAAAAGAACTTAAAACTCAATAAACGCAGGAATCAAAAAATAATATGAAACTGAAACGTGGGTCCAAAACCCACGATCCATGAGAGAAACTGCTGTAAATAAACGCTGCGTTGCCAAGCCCTGATTGTGCGTTACAGGCTCCCCTCTTGTGTTACATCACGCCCTCTTGTGACAGCATGGATGAGTAGTATTTTGTCTACACGACTATGAAGTGACTCCTGGCTTATTTTTTTAACCATGACAAATAACGGCAGAAGACCTTTTCTGTGAAATTCACAGAGAACAAAAACTCTATTAACAACATCTGCTTCATTACATGGATAGACTTCTTGCCCCTGGATGTGACTGATACTTTGGACCGAGCTGATAAGACAACGTGAAACAACAATAAAGCTGTTGTTGTTTTAGCACAAACCCCGTATAGGTGTTCATAAAGACTTGCTAAAAAACATTTATACTGATGTTTATTTGTTTGGGTTTTTATTCTATGGGTGAATTCCTTACAGTTACATTAAATAAATGTTTCACTGAAATCTAAAAATTATGATTACTAAAAATAATCATAAAGATCAACTTATTTTCCTCCTAGAAAGCTTTACATCTTAACAGAAAGTGATTGTAGATGTTTCATTTTGAAACTATCTGTAGTGCTGTAAGTGGGTCATATCTGTCTTTACGTGAAGAAGCCCTCGAAGCTATGCATGAAAACACAATAGGAATTGACCAGTATATTTGCCATTGGCTATTATTGTCCAATAGTCGAGCAATATGAAAGCTTGTCCTTTATCTATAGGTCAGCTATGTCAACGTGCAGTCGGCTCCTAACACTTGGGGCTCCTTGGATTAGAAACATGATCGTGATACATTTAACAAAAAAATACAATACTGAAAATAATTTTAAATACAGTAACATGAATATTAATAATAAATACAACAAATAGTATCGGACACAAAATCACTAAAACTTTGTCTGCACATCAATAATAATAATAACAAGTAATACACACACACACACACACACACAGACACACATATATGTATATATAAAATTCCCCACTCGCCCCTGCGGGCGGTCAATCCTTCAAGCTCGGGTCCTCTACTAGAGGCCTGGGAGCTTGAGGGTCCTGCACAGTATCTTAGCTGTTCCCAGGATCTGCTGGAGTCACTCGCCTAGCTTGGGTTTCACCGCACCTAGTGCTCCGATTACCACGGGGACCACCGTCACCTTCACCCTCCACATCTTCTCGAGCTCTTCTCTGAGCCCTTGGTATTTCTCCAGCTTCTCGTGTTCCTTCTTCCTGATGTTGCTGTCATTCGGAACCGCTACATCGATCACTACGGCCGTCTTCTCATGTTTGTCTACCACCACTATGTCCGGTTGGTTAGCCACCACCATTTTGTCCGTCTGTATCTGGAAGTCCCACAGGATCTTAGCTCGGTCAATCTCCATCACCCTTGGGTGCATCTCCCATTTTGACCTCGGAACTTCCAGGTTATACTCGGCACAGATGTTTCTGTATACTATCCCGGCCACTTGGTTATGGCGTTCCATGTATGCCTTGCCTGCTAGCATCTTGCACCGTGCTGTTATGTGCTGGATTGTCTCTGGGGCATCTTTACACAGCCTGCACCTGGGGTCTTGCCTGGTGTGATAGACCCCAGCCTCTATGGATCTTGTGCTCAGTGCTTGTTCTTGTGCTGCCATGATTAGTGCCTCTGTGCTGTCTTTCAGTCCAGCTTTGTCCAGCCACTGGTAGGATTTCTGGATATCAGCCACCTCCTCTATCTGCTGGTGGTACATACCGTGCAGGGGCCTGTCCTTCCATGATGGTTCCTCGTCTCCCTCCTCTTTCTTGGGTTTCTGCTGCCTGAGGTATTCACTGAGCACGCTGTCAGTTGGGGCCATCTTCCCAATGTATTCTTGGATGTTCGTTGTCTCATCCTGGACTGCGGTGCTGACACTCACCAGTCCCTGGCCTCCTTCCTTCCGCTTAGCGTACAGCCTCAGGAAGCTGGACTTGGGGTGAAACCCTCCATGCATGGTAAGGAGCTTTCTTGCCTTGATGTCAGTGGCTTCTATCTCCTCCTTTGGCCTGCCTATTACCCCAGCAGGGTACCTGATCACGGGCAGGGCGTAGGTGTTGATAGCCCGGATCTTGTTCTTACCGTTCAGCTGACTCCTCAGGACTTGCCTGACCCTCTGCAGGTACTTGGTGGTTGCAGCTTTCCTAGCGGCCTCTTCATGGTTCCCATCCGCCTGCGGGATCCCCAGGTACTTGTAACTATCCTCTATGTCTGCAATGTTGCCTTCTGGTAGCTTGATCCCCTCAGTTCTGACTACCTTCCCTCTCTTTGTTACCATCCGACTACACTTCTCCAACCCGAACGACATCTCGATGTCATTGCTGTACATCCTGGTGGTGTGGATCAGTGAATCGATGTCTCGTTCACTCTTGGCATACAGCTTGATGTCATCCATGTACAGGAGGTGGCTGACAACTGCTCCGTTCCGTAGTCGGTATCTGTAGCCAGTCTTGTCAATGATCTCACTGAGGGGGTTCAGGCCTATGCAGAACAGCAGTGGGGACAGAGCATCTCCTTGGTAGATCCCGCACTTGATGGTGACTTGTGCTATGGGCTTGGAGTTGGCCTCTAGTGTTGTCCACCACAGCCCCATTGAGTTCCTGATGAAGGCTCTCAGGGTCCTGTTGATCTTATATAGTTCTAGGCAGTATCCAGCTGTGGGGCATTGAGTCATAGGCCTTCTTGTAATCAATCCAGGCAGTGCACAGGTTGGTCAGTCTGGTCCTGCAGTCTCGGCTGACTGCTCGGTCTATCAGTAGCTGGTGTTTTGCGCCTCTGGTATTCTTGCCCATCCCTTTCTGTGCCCCGCTCGTGTATTGACCCATATGCCTGTTCATCTTAGCTGCTATGATGCCTGACAGGAGCTTCCACGTGGTGCTGAGGCAGGTTATTGGTCGGTAGTTGGAGGGGACCAGTCCCTTCTGGGGGTCCTTGAGGATCAGGACTGTCCGGCCTTCGGTTAGCCATTCTGGGTGTCTCTCGTCAACTAGCAGCTGGTTCATTTGTGCTGCCAGGTGCTCGTGGAGTGCAGTCAGCTTCTTCAGCCAGTAGGCGTGAACCATATATATATATATATATATATATATATATATATATACACATCATATATACATCTATATAATATATATATATATATTATATAGATGTGTATATATATATATATATATATATATATATATATATATATATATATATATAATATATATATATATATATATATATATATATATATATATATATATATATATATATATATATATATATATATATTATACCAAGGGCTCAGAGAAGAGCTCGAGAAGATGTTGAGGGTGAAGGTGACGGTGGTCCCAGTGGTAATCGGAGCACTAGGTGCGGTGACTCCCAAACTAGGCGAGTGGCTCCAGCAGATCCCGGGAACAACATCGGAGATCTCTGTCCAGAAGAGCAAAGTCCTAGGAACAGCTAAGATACTGCGCAGGACCCTCAAGCTCCCAGGCCTCTGATAGAGGACCCGAGCT
This sequence comes from Perissodus microlepis, assembly GCF_051167445.1. Classification (NCBI taxonomy): domain Eukaryota; kingdom Metazoa; phylum Chordata; class Actinopteri; order Cichliformes; family Cichlidae; genus Perissodus; species Perissodus microlepis. The sequence goes on from NC_140470.1 coordinate 2,256,564, forward strand.
TGAAGGATTGACCGCCCGAGTGGGGCGAGTGGAGTTTTTTTTTAATTATATATATAATATTTATAATATATAGATGTATATATATATCATTAGAGGCCTCGTGTGAATATTTTGAATTTCATATATTAAATAATTTAATATATTAAATAATTTCTAAGAAAAAAATTTCTAAGAAAAAAAAACAAGAATGTTTTGTGCCATCTAGTTCAAACTGAATTCTGCCCAGCATCATCTGACTGCCACATTGGGCCCAAAACAAGGAGTCCGTGTGAGGGTAGAGAGAAGATGTGTTATTTAAAGTTTCCTAATTCCTTTCATTAGCATGTCTTTGCCCACCGTTTCTAATACACCGTCACCAGCTCAGGCTGAAAGCTCACCAGCTGATGTGAGTGTCTTGGTTTCTAAAAGGACAAAAATGCATGTAGACGAGATAGTGACGCAAATTCAAATGTATCTGACGGCAATTACAGAGCACACATGGCATCATTTTCAGGCTACAAAACATATTTTTGCATCTTTATGACGATAAACCACATTTAATCCTGACGCCACCACCAAGTTACCAAGTCCTGAAGTTGGAATCGTTGTTATCTGTGGTTATGGAAAAGCACTTTCTCACAAGTGATTTGGGGTGATACTCCTGTGTAGCCCACAGACTTTATCTGCCGTGATTGTCTTCCCACAAAACTTCCCCAGGGTACATCTATGAATACCTTTCCACTAATGCAGCGGAAGATGCAGTGTGGAGCTAGGTCCACCTGGGAATTTGGGAAAAGTAGATATTTATCCTTTTGAAAACTATCTTGGCAGGAATGATAAAAACACAGATTACGTAACGATGACAGCTCAACAGCAGGTCTTGGTGACGCTATGAGAGACACTTCGCTTACTTAGTGCCTCATCAGTGAAACTGGAGCTAATGTTTAACTTTGGGAGCCACCTGCAGCAGGTCTCCACAGCACGGACACCAACAATCAGCTCCACGAAGGTCCAGTAACATGACTTGCTTATATAAGCTTTACTCACAACCTTCATGTGATCTGTTACAATCTGAGAAAGCATTAAAATCTGTGTGAATGCACCCTTATTCAATAAGAAATAATAAAGAGAAAACATTACTGGAAAAACTGTATCAAATGACTGAAACTGGTTCTGAGATGATTGCCTGATAAAAGAAAAGTGTTGTCTTGAGTATGAATCTCACGCACAGATCAGTGAAGGGAGTGCTTATTTTTAGCGGACTAAACAAACGACATCATGGAGCTTTTCACTTGTGTCGCTTCAAACATTACAGAGAAATATCACTACGTTTGCGAGGATTGATCACAAACACAGTGGCTCATAATTTACTTGCCAAAGAGCAAAATAAGCTGCATAAGCAGCTCAATGAAGCTCCAACCAATGGAGAAGAGCTGGGGAATGAATTCAGAGACCCACCATCCGTCTATATTCACCAATTCCAACAAAAAGAACATCTCCAGCATTAAAGGAGAATCCCAAGAAAAAGGTTTGAGTCAGAGCTGCTTATCTTCCTCCAGATTTTATTGTTGATAATCAGAGAGTGTTTTTTTATTAAATATTGCTAATATCCAGTGTTTCTGTGACACCAGAAGTCTTTTACCTTGCAAATAGCAAGATGACCTTTGTCATGTGTAAACACTGGCACATCTCTTTAACCTTCCTGCCAAGTGACAAATATATGGAAGTACAAGATGTTCATTTCAACTTTTATATAAACTTGAAGTGAGCAACCCTGGACACTTATCGCCTTTGGAAACACGATGGGCCCCCATTATGCTCACCTTGTAGTATTATATTTTATGAAGTGCTTTTTTCACGTGAATAAAGGGCAGCTCCTCAAAACTCAACAGAAATCTTCTGTACTTTAAGATGTGAGCCACAAACACTTTGGAAGACAGCCCTGGTCCAGTTGGCAGAACATAGCTGTGAAGTGGAAATTTGAAGCATTGCAAAAGTCTTTCAGTGACTCAGCAGACATCCACTGCAATCATTAGGCACGCTTCTGAAATCACTTTTGAAACTCAGAATATTTCCATCTTTGTTAGCCAGCATTAAAAAGAAAAATAGGTAACATTTATGTTCAAAAGGTTTCAGGAAGATATTTTGTTTTCATGCTGTAAAACCTTCTATGTGCATGAAGGGTTAGAAAACTTGAACCTGCCAAACCTCTGCAACGTGCTCCTTATCTCTGTTTGAGGCTACTTTCTCCATGTAACTATTAACATATCACACCTGAATCTCTGACCTCCTGGTTGGCAGTAGAGTAGCGCTGTGGGCAGTGCCAACTGTATTTTGACCTTTTTAACAGTGTGCTGGGAGCCTAGAATGCTAAAAGCTAAATTAAGGGAAGGTGCTCCTAATATCTGAAAAATACTGCAAGTGCAGTATTTTTTATTCAAATGGTCCTGGTTATTTTCTGGCACGTGAGCATATTGCAGAACCTCTCAGACAAGTCAATGATTAATTGTTCTTCACTGTTTTTACCATTTCTCCTTCATTTTTGTGTAATGAAATTTGGTACATGCAGGATATCCCCTGATTCCTTTCATCAAGTGCTGCGCTGAAATTAGAGGTGCTTGTATTCATGCTTTAACATTAGGCCCTACTTAAAAGATAAGGAACTGTTGTTTTCTTGCATCAAGCCGAATTTGAAACATCTTGTAATGTCAGTTATGTTATTTGTGTTTTATTTACATGATGACACCAATCAGGGTCATTTTAACCCCAATATAAAATATCTGAAATAAACAGACAACCAGCCAAAAGTGTCATGTAACAGCATCAGCTCTCCTTTTCATGACCAGAGCATGCCCCAGCTCAGCTCTCAGGTAAAGTAGGTCCAGTGACATCTTCAGTGTTTTTACTTACTTTCTTTAGGACTCTTGGCTGGAGTTAATAAAGCTACATATGTGCATCTGGGTGTTTTTGACTCAAGCCCTATTAATATTACTATTTTTTAAAAAACAAAACAGCATCAGTAGATATGAACAGACTAAAAAAGGCATAAAAATGAGGAGTAATAGATAATAAAACACCTGTGCAACATGATAAAACATGTATGTATCTCTGGGGTCTCCAGATGTCAGGATGTGTGGTAAGAACACTTACAGTCCTGATCCAGTTGGCATTAGACACAGTTGCGATGTGGAAACTTGAACTCTGCATTGCACAAAATCTGGACAACGGAGGCAATAGTGGGCAGAAAATGTCTACTGAAAGCTTGAATGTGAAGACATGTAATAAAACAATCGCAGTCAGAAAACCTTTTGCAATACCCATCATGAAATTGCTGTGAAACAGTTGCTAAACTTCAACAGAACGAGGAGGAATTATATAAGTGGAGCCTCTGGTCATTTTTAGTCTCTGGTTGAACTCTGGTTGAACGGGCTTCTGGGCCTAAACACTTTGTAAAGGAAGGAAATGTCCTATATGTAGAGTTTAGAGAAGAAATGCGTCGTTGGTACAGCTGATAACAAAACATGAAAAATAGCTTGAAAAAAGAAAACAGCTGGACGCCTCCAGGAAGATATTCATGGTTATATGTGCTATATAAATAAATTTTGATTTGATTTGATTTGATTTGATTTGATTTGATTTGATTTGATTTGATTTGATTTGATTTGATTTGATTTGATTTGATTTGATGGTTCATCCAAGAGGCTTCTTAGGTTATAAAAAATGGTGGTGAGTCCAAGTTATTAAACCCTGAGTGGTGCTCGTCCCCTGAGGTGCGCTGATCTGCTATTGATCATGTGGATCATCACATCAGCCTACGTGTGAAAAAATGTGGGCCATTGCAACGCTTATGCTTAAAACACCACTGCAGCACAGTCATGGACACAGCCGGGTTAGTAGCTTTTTTAGTGAGTCACAAATACACAGCAGGGGCAGCAGGACAGATTAAGAGTGTATTTCAAATGTATTTCATTTTAAACTTCAATAACAGAACTTAAGGATAAATACATAAATAAATAATTTAAAAAACAAACAAACAAAAACAAAACAACAACAATTTTATTACTTTTTATGCTCACTGCTGCCATCCTGGATTGTTAACTTTGGGAGGCAACAAAGCTGGAGCTGGTAGAGCCTGCAGCGACTTTCTGAGTTGACGGAGCATACCAGTTAAAAATTCTGACTTGGGGAAACCACTGCGTGACCCTGCCCACCCCATCACATGACCTATTCTTTCACGAATGTTTGTAGAAGCAGTCTGCATGCCTAGATGATTGATTTTACACACCTGTAGCCATGGAAGTTATCGGAAAACTTAATTCAATGATTTGGATGGTCTGGAATATTTTTTAAAACATAGTGTTCGCTCAGTGTTTTCTGTTATATCTCCTTGTGTCAACCCCATAAGCTAAATTAATGTATGTGTCTGCATTTCCCAGTTTAGCTATGACTGATTTCCTGTTTTTTGTGTGTTCAGTCTTACTTCATCTGGATTATCTGTACCTGTGTCTTGCTTTCAACCTAAATAAAAGTTTGTCGTTTTCCTGTTGTTGGGTTTTGGGGTTTTTTGCAGTTTAGGTCCCCCTTCTTGCTATTCATGTCAAATATGGCCAGATCTATGAAACCACACTTGCAATATACCATTTACTTGTAGTATATACTGTATAATAATTATATATTTATAATGCTTTTTGTGCAGAAATACAGGCAATTTCAAAGGTTTCACATACAGTACTTCATCCTGCCAGTGTGGCTGTTAAAGTCATACCCAATCGAGTCCTGAAGCCTCAGGCAGGGGAGATGAGGGAAGGTTCAGAGGGTCAAAGACATTGTGTTGAAACTGAGATATTGAGGCACATGTTTGGACTGCAGCCAGAGCCAAGCAACTGCAACGCAAAGTCCAAAACAGCTCTTAGGTTGATGAGGATTAAACTATTTACCATGATTCTGGTGGCCATTATCATCCCGAGTATGTCTGCATGCACTCTTGACTATGTATACATCTACAAATATAATCTTCTTTCCCCTTTCAGTTGGTGAAGACGGCTGACTTAGATCCCAGGCATAACTACATCCTTGGCTTCCATCCCCATGGTGTGCTGGTGGCAGGAGCCTTTACCAACTTCTGCACCTACTCGACAGGCTTCAGACAGCTGTTTCCAGGCATCACCAGCTACCTGCTCATGTTGCCTCTTTGGTTCAGAGCTCCATTCTTCAGAGACTACATCATGTGTGGAGGTTTGAGCTATTGACATTTCAGTCATATTTCCCATTCTTCTTTTTTATGTATGTTAAAATAAACATATTGTATTTGAACACTTATTATTTTTTCCTTCTGTTACAACATTGCAGGCCTGATTCCTTCAGACAAAGAGAGTGCCACTTATCCACTCTGCAAAAAGAAAGGTGGAAATGCTATTGTGATAGCTGTTGGAGGGGCACCAGAGGCCCTTGATGCCCACCCAGGCACTTTCAATGTACTCTTGGCCCATAAAAAAGGCTTCATCAAAATGGCCATGGAGTATGGGTAAGATCAGCCAGCCCTGAGGCAATGTGGAAAATTCTGCTCCATCTACTCCTCTGAAATGGTTTTGCTTATTAAAAAGATTGTCAATCTATTCATTTTAGGGGGGTTTTGTAGCTTGACTCCTGAAACTTATTCAAGTGACTTGCATGGAATTTCCTGGGAAAGCACATATTCTGCTATGAGATCAGTTAGAAATAAGAAACCAATAGAGCTCAACCATTTTTTCCCAGAGCTCATCTGGTACCAGTCTTCTCTTTTGGGGAGAATGAAGTGTATGCCCAGGTGGAAAACCCGAGGGGAACTTGGCTTCGATGGTTGCAGGAAAACCTGCAAAAGATCATGGGTGTCTCTCTTCCTCTCTTCCATGCACGAGGCATTTTCCAGTACTCCTTCGGCCTTATGCCCTACAGAAAACCTATCAACACAGTAGGTGAGTAAGCAGCTTTACTCCACCATCACTACGTGCAGCTGGATGGATACTTGGGCAGCAGTGTATATTAACACTCTAAAGGCCTAATAGATATCTTCCCTCAGGTAAAAACATATAGTAAAGCATCCTTGCACTTCCCAATAAGTTTTCAACTTTGTGAGAAGTAACTGATGTCACTGAGTTCAGTTTCGGTGCATGTGAGTAATGGCGATCAGATATAGAGTGACATTCGCTGTGAGAACAAACACACCGGGCTGTCCTTTGTAACTGGCTGGCACGCAGTCCTCACGCTCAGTAAACATATCTTAAACACACTGTAACTAAACAAAGTACATAAAGCACTTTGTCACATCTCTGCAGTTGGGCGGCCAATCAAAGTGGAGAAGAAAGCAAAGCCAACTGCCGAGGAACTTGATGCCCTCCACCAGCTGTACATAGATGAACTCAGCAATCTGTTTGAGGAGCACAAAGGCAACTATGGAGTGGACAAAGACACACACCTGAACTTTGTCTAAAGTGCAACAAGGCCTGGGTGGAATTGGACACCTCTTTGTAAAGCTCTGGTGCTGCAGATTCTGTACACCTGCTCACAGCTCATCCTTTAACTAAAGACAAAGTGATTGTTTGTACACTCGCACTGGGCTGAGCAGGAGCTCCATGTGACTTAAGGCTATTGCAGAGGTCTGTGTTTAAACCTTTCTTGTCCTGTCTCAATAAAGCCCAAACATGTAAGCTGGAAAGGCTGTCTTTAAAATCTCAGATCAAATGAAAGATTTCCCTTTGTTCTACGAGTGCATTAAAATTCAACATGAAACTCTAATAATGTGCTCGGTTCATTTGGATATTTAGAGTTCAGAAGCAGTTGTGTAATCTCACATATTCATGTATTAAAGATTTCATGTGTAGCTCTTTTAGCTTCAGTGTCTGTGAACAATTTCTCTTTGAAACGACTGCCCATTCCCAGTTAGGCTGACTCATGCTTACACAGTGAAGTCTAATGTAGTCTGAAAAAAGGGAAAGTTTTCTGTGTTTATTTAGTCATGATTATCAAAGAAGCCAACCGAGGCCACACAGCCAAGACATCTTGACCTCACCTGTAATTGTAAATGATTTATTCTGCAATGATTGTCAGAAAGGAAAAGTTGCTCCCTTGGTTCTTTTTTCACCTGGTGCATGACTGTGGAGCGAAACGTGAACAAAATGCTACGGAGCGTGGCCCACAGCTGGCACACGGGCCTCGCTCTGAGAACCTTGGATTTAGACTGTTGCCCTTCCTCTGGGGCTACATGTGAACATTGCAGTTGTTGCATATGAGGTGTTGGAATTTGTGCAAGGCCCGAAACTTTCTCAAATAGAGTCATAGGTTGAAGTCAGATTACAACATTATCCTGGCAACACTGTAAAAAAACAGAAGCAAAAACTGTAGGATTCATTTCATATTTTAAACAGTACACTCCATACAGGCAACACAAAATCAGTGGGAATTTCCTTCTTTTGTCTTCAGAGATGTAAAAGTAGTGTCAAGTAAGTCTCGCACCGTTACTGGTTACTTTTAGGATTATGATTTTGAATCCAAGCATTTCACTCATCATGGTTGTTTTTACTTATACTGTTAGGTACATGAGCTGTACACGTGGTACCTTTGGTTGGCTGAGCTGTGGTTTTCAAAACCTAACCATCTCCTGGAGCTGCTTTTAATTGTTGGCAAGGAATCATCCAAGTGTCTTCCTTCAGTGTCTGCCTTTCAGGCCGTCAGTGTCAGGGCTCTGTGTGCGGGCAGGCGGAGAGGAGGATCCAAGCGCAGGACTCAGACACTGAACTGTAACTCAAACCTCAGCTTTATTGCTGGCATAAAACAAAAGATGAAACTGAGCAATGGTACTGACCATGAAAAACCGGATACGAAAACACACAGGCATGATCTGATGGTACGACGCGATACCGAGCATGGGAAAACACAGGGCCTATATACACAGGGTAGTAACGGGGGAATCGGCAACAGGAGGGAGACACAGCTGGGAGAGCTCAGGGCTAACGAGACACGGGGAACAAAGCTGCACACACTAACATAAGACAAAGACTTTCACAATAAAACAGGAAACATGAATCACAACTCAGAGACACGGGCTCAACACAGAGAGACAGAAAATGACACATGGAACTGAACTATACATGAAAACACAATTCCTAAAACATGGATAACAGAAACACGAAACTCTAATAATAATCATCACAACCACAACAAGAGAACAAGAAAACAATCCATGATGCAAAATTAAACCGAAACATAATAAACTCAAAATACTGGGTCCAACGGACCCAGAACCGCGACAGTCAGTACTATTGAGAACAGTCTTAATGATCGTTTTAAAATTCTTAGATATATTTTTATTACCAAGTGAGACGTGACAATAAATATGAGTGTGTGTGTGATTTATTGTATTATTAGAAATCACAGGTTAAAGGGTGTCTGGTTTTTTAATCTGAGTCCCAAATGATAAGAGTGTCTGTGAACTTTGGCAGGTGACTTTTATATCACATGGCACAAGTCTGATATTTCCAAATGAAATAACTGACAGACTGGACAATGCCCTGCTCCTTTCAACACAGAGCAGGCAAGATATACTGTATGTGTGTACGTGTGTGATGAGCTGACAAAAATGCTGACTAAAGGACGAGCAGATGTGGGTAGAGAATAAGAAAGAGATCTGCACGTAATATAGCGAGTCCCTTTTAACCTTGTCTTGTGTCCAACTCTACAAAGTACAACATGAATCAGAATTTAGATTTCTTGCTGGAAATTATGAGCTTGTCTATAGACTAATGTCAGCGTACCATTTAAAAATCCTGTATCTGTTATCAGGAGGCATTAACGCACATCAGACATTGATACTGTCAGCAAGACCTCTGCTGTCAGCACTGTGCAAAAGTCTTGAGTAATGCCTCATTTCTTTATTTTATGCTTGCAAGGATCCAACCTTGTCGTAATTTCTAAAGTGCTCTTGAGCAATAGTTCTCCAGGCTTTCTGAGATCTATCAGTGTTTTTCGTTTCTGTCTTGTCTGAACAGAACACTATAGTCACCGACTGGCCTCCCCACATCCTGTACCTGTACTGTGATGTAGTGTAGGATCATCTTGACAGAGAACAGAACAAAAGGCAGCCAACAGCTGAAGAAGAGTTTTGGGATGTCTGTCAAGACCCTGCAGAACTATTCCCAAAGACTGCTTAAAGAATGACAATAAACACTGCCTAAGAGAGTTCAGGCTGTGCTGAAGAATAAAAGCAGTCATATCAAATATTGACTTTCAAGCTTGCAAGAATTAGAAAGACACTGTTTTTGCCTTATATGCTGTATTTCCACGTGTGTTTGCACCTTTCAGTAAACACGTCCGAACACATGCTGTACCTATCTTCCATTTCTCCGTCAATGAATAAAGAAATGAGGGATCAAGACAGTAATGATGCTAAACCACGTTTACACTTATAACAACATCATGGCTCTATATTAAAGCAGTGTAGTTGCTAAACTGGCCTGTTTTAGGTTCCAAACAGCCCACTATTGAAAACATAAAGCATAGCATTAAATGAACAGTATCCCATGGAAGTCTTGAACTGCTGAGCAGTTTAAGTTTAGTGTTGAATGAAGATGTGATGCAGCGTAGTGGCAAACATGTCTGTGGGAAAATGTTGCTGCCAATAAACTCAAAATGAGCTCATATTTCCTCTCTGCCGTCAAATAAACAAGAGGTTTAAGTAATTATTCATCAGTTGCAAATCTCTGCAGTGGGATTTTTTTTTTTTTTTTTAAATCTTACAAAGTGTTTCACGTTTCACAAAAGCCGAAACAGCAGAATTCACCAGTAATCCACCAGGCGTGATGATCCTGTTATTAGTCTTATCAGTGTAAAGTGATAAAAAGTTTAATGGGGCATGTTTTGTGCTTTGGAAACAGTCCCTGCCTGCTAAGTATGTTGTTCGTGTGTTGTAGATCAGCGGTCTCCAACCTTTTTTGCGCCACGGACCGGTTTATGCCCGACAATATTTTCACGGACCGGCCTTTAATGTGTCGCGGATAAATACAACAAATACAACAAAATAAAACTAGTACCGGTACCGAAAAAAAGAAGATTTATTCATAACACACCTGAAAAGACCCAGGAAAACCGAGTTAACAATCAAAACGATAACAAAATAACGCTGAAAACCGATAAAAACCCTGAAACCCATACATTTCACACCTGAGCCTCAACTCTCGCGGCCCGGTACCAAACGACTCACGGACCGGTACCGGTCCGAGGCCCGGGGGTTGGGGACCGCTGTTGTAGATTGTACTCATACAGTACAGTAGACAATGCTTTCGATGTTTGTTTGGTCTCAAGCTGCCGTTAGGTGGGTGTGGGGTGTGAGTGAGGTCAGGATAACAACATTATTGACTTATTTTTGAAGACAGTGGTCAAAGTACAGAATCCTACAGGGCACATCTTATCTTTGCGGCTTTTAAGCGTCGCGATCTAAATACTCATTAAAATATAACGTAATATTGGCTCTATCGTCCCAAATGAATTACAGCATTTGAAGAAATGAAAAGTTGCTTTAGAGCAGAGAGCTTACATGAGACCTTATTATATTAGGGGAGGAAGTCATATCTGTAGATAACGGGATATCTGTTCTACAGAATATTATTATTATATGAGAACAAGAAATTCTGCAACAGTAGGGTAAGCAGGATGGATTATTGCAGGTGGTGCATAATTTCAGAATTAACTGTCACCACTGCAGAAAAAACTGGAGCTGAACACTCGAACTCATCACACCACGATCAAAAGCCAGCCAGAGGCGGCAGTGAAATAGCCAAGAAAGAATAAACAATACTAAAGACTGTACTTTAAAAGCAGATTATTCCAGCGCTGCTGCTGATGCTGTTGCCCTGAATTATTTCTCAACACTGACCTGATGTCAAGGACTATATGATTGATTAATCCAGAAGCTGTTATATTTCTTGGCTGGGTCCCTGTAGATATGCGATATCAGTTTTTGGATGAAGCACATTAGATACAAAGTGCAAGAGATATTTTTTTTCTTTTTTACTGGAACAGACAGGAAATTATATTTAATTTGTTGAAGTCAAAAGAGGTAAAGCCAAAGAGCAAACATTAAAAAGCATGACTTCAGCAGGATCATGAGCTCAGACATGACTTCATTGAAATCTTCAGGCTGAATTGCTGCACAATCAAAGCTAAATATCTAAAACAACACATCCAGCGTCCTATATAGTAATATGCCCCCATCCATATTACTATTTAAACTTCAAGTATCTTGTGCTATTTCATCTAAATGCCACTACATAGTAAACAGTAGATATTTTTACACTGTGATTTTGGTGGTTTACCTTCTCCACGGGTGGGCTCACATTTTCAGCTGTTTGCCAGCAGCTTTACTTTAGTCATGTGTCCTGCTGGTTCTGGCTTGGTGAGTATCTCTGCAGTGCCAAGTGCAGAGGATTTACCTGAGCGCTTTCTTGGACAGATGGCAGCCTCTGTAACCTGTTACACAATGTAACCCACAGCTGCCCGTGTTTGGAGTCATGTCATGACATATTGAGCACTTTTCAGTGCAGCAGGTTCAGCTCAGTGTTTTTTTTAATTTTTTTATAGGTCTGATGTTGGTGATTTGGTTGCAGCATTGATACAGAGCACATTCCAGTTCACGAGAATAAAAGAATAAATACATTATTGTGGAAAAGTCAAAAGTGATATAAGTCTTTAAATCTTGCTTCCAAGGATTCTGAAAGCAAGATATAAGCTGATGTTTTTGGACATCAGCCGCCTTTTCATCCAATTTTCAGTCACGCACTGTTTTTTTTCTTTGTTAAGCTCCTTAACACGGACCTATGCATCGTTCAAGCAAGAAAAAGGAATCTAACTCAAGGGATGAACCAGTGTTGTGTCTACACATAGTGAACAACTTAGGTAAGTCAGTCATGGATTGGCCTGGACTTCATTACTGAACAAGTGTGGGATCATCTTGACAAAGAAACGGAGACGGCAGGCAGCATCCAAGGAAGAGCTTTGAGTCTCCGACAGGAAACCCGGGGAACTATTCCTGAAGCTTCAGGCTGTGCTGAAGAACACAGTCATAACAAATACTGACTTTCAAGTTCAATATAATTATTAGAACGTTTTCTTGTCTATTTTATTTCAATGTATGTTTGCACGTTTCAATAAATCGTTGCACATATCTCCCATTTTCCCAGCAAGATATAAAGGAATATAGCGCAAGACTTTTGCACAATACTGTACATAGATTACATATGCTTTAAATCTTAGATCTTAGATCTTAGGAAAATGATTCGCAGCTATAAATAGTTCCCGACTGCGTTTAAACAAGCGAGTAACTGTTAGCTTTGGCAGTTTGGAGACAGAACATTGAACTCTGTATGTGGAGGGTGCAACATCTCTCGAATGATATAAGGCCGGTGCAACTTCTTTTGCAAGAGATGCTTTTGGCATCAGTCAATACCTACGACCCTGATATAAAGTAAGCAGCTTTATTAAAATAAATAAAAATTAAAAAGCAGCTTAAATATAGTAAAACTAACGCAAAAGCATAATGATTTTGCGACAAGGTTTATAGCTATGAACAAATAATTTTAGACAAAAATGATAATAATAAAGAATAAAAGTTTAATTCGATTAAAAACAGACTTCCTTTCTCAAAACAACAACAACAACAACAAAAAAAACAAAAACAAAACACTTTTTTTAAATAAGGAGAAAGGGACCGTTTATTACTTGGCTTCTGGCCATAAAACAGCTGGACACATGTTTGTACACAGCTCCTCTGTCCCATGAGGCATGCTGAAGAGCTGTGGCACGAATGGTCAATGCATGTTTTGAACAGGTCGCTGACCCACGTGACTGGCCTCATAAATACAGAGAGAGCAGCTCAGCAGCAGCACTGCTCCTCCACGTTACCTGCAGTCCTCCCTCCGCTTTGGTGTCCGCAGACTCCTGCAGCTACCTCCTGCCTCCTTGCTCCTCCCCGCGCTGATTAAATGCCCGCTGGACTCTTCAGTCAGCTGCTGTTAAACGCAGTCATGACAGCGGAGCTGTAAGCTCGGAGCTCCTGATGTTTTAACTTATTTTATTATTGTTTAAAAAATAATTTTAAAGGTTTTTCGGGAACTTTGATCAGCCAACAAGAAGACTGAGCTATGAAAACCATACTTGCTGCATACTCGGGAGTCATCAAAGGTAAGATGGTTATTTGGGGTCTTCAAAAGTGTCCCAAGGGCGTGAAGGAGGGAAACGAATAGGAACCCAAACAAGCCTGGAGTTTTGTTTTAATGTATGCAAAACAAAATGGGAGTTTAATACTTACTATGATAACAGAAATGAAATTAATAGGATATTGCTATGCTCAATCATCCTGGTAAATCAATCTCCAAAGGTTGATTCTGTTCATCTGGACACAGTGGGAGAAGCTCAACTGTCTAAGAATTTTGCTATTATGTATTTTGCTAATCACTGTGTTTGATTTGTGTTCTGTGAATACTTATAACACGCTTCCAAGAAACTCTGAATGGTCTTTGGTTGAGAGGAACTAAACTCGGGCTTTTAACCTAAACCACACAGTGACAGCTGAAAGTGGAATAATGACACACGAATGTACGTGACCATACCTCTCACAAACTCTCATAATTCGTGGGGTTATTGTGGGAATGGGGGTGGAGGAGTGGTAGTGGGGGTTCCCTGTTGTGTCACTGTATCTAAACATGCCATTTGGTTTCTGTGTATCAAATATGATTCATAGCTTAAATGGACACTAGAAACTATACAAACACAAGCTGATGTGTATATGTGGGCCTGTTATTGTTTTAATTACAAAACGCTGTGCTGTTTGCATTTAGAGGCGACTACTTGCATGTCCAATAATTCTAGCTGTTTAGGTTTAGGATGGCTCTTGAAAGCCAAGCACGTGGGCCCCCCTGTTGTGCCCCCTGTTCTCCAGGGGATCACACTGTTTGTTTGGTTTCAGCTTTTACCCACCAGTTTGATCTAGCTCTAAGCAGGCTGGTTTAACCATCACTGCTGAATTCCAGCCAACTTCTCTGCCACACATTTAAGCTGTGATAGTCTCAACGACTCCTAGCATCATAGTTTGCAGGCATTACCAGCCGAGCCCCGGTACCAGGTTATTTTCAGTGAGGACAGATGGGATTAGAGGACAGCGTTTTCCTGAAGTGCGAGAGCTTCTTATTGGCTCGCTGTGACACGGCCTCGACTCACGTTAGTTGCTTCTTAATGTTGATTTGCGCTTCTTTCTCACACGTAGCTGCGTGGGTTCACTCTTTCAGCCTGGTGAGTAGCTGAGGCTGTGTAGTTTTGGACTCGCTGGAAATGTACTGTATTATTGATGTAGGACAGGTCGGTGCAATCCGTTCTGTAGTAAATCATTAACTCTTTGTTTTGATTGATGTCCACCTTTGGCTTTGTTTAACTCAAATCAGCTCTAGGCAAGAATTTCTTCTGGGAAATGTTGACTAGATTTTTTTTTTTGCGTGATCTTTATCTCTTCCTGCTGTTTTTGTACCTGATCCATTGCTTTGTTTTTGTCTCAAGGCACTGGCTCCAGCATCCTCTCCGCTCTGCAGGACCTCCCCTCAGGGTTATGGCCCTGCAGATCCAAGATGGAGAAGCATCTGCAGGTGATCTCTGTGATGCAGTGGGTCATCTCCTTCTTAGCCTTGGGTGAGTGAGAGAGTTGGCTTATTAGTGTCACAAGTAAAGGAGGTCAGATCAGTCTTTAAAGTGAACACACACTCGTTGATGGCTTGTTGGCCTTCTTTCGTGTGATTACACCCTGATGATGGATTACCTTAACCCTTTGTGATGAATTCAGGTTTAACTTTAGTTACTATTTCCCCGTCTCCCCCCAGGTGTTGCCTGCACTGCATTACTGATCTACATCTTCTGCACTGACTGCTGGCTGATTGCTGCCATTTATATAGCCTGGCTTATTTTTGACTGGAACACCCCAAAACAAGGCAAGCCATGAAAGATGTCAATTTAAAAAAAACAAACTGTTATCTAATGGTTTGAGTTTTGGCTGCACCGGACTATAGGTCTTAATGAGAGACTTTCTGACACTGTGAACTATTGTGGCGGTTTAACTAAAATAATTGCTTATAATTCTTGATTTTATTTTTATGATTTCATTTATTTGAAGTAACCAAAATGAGATTTGTGAAATGACAATGTTGAGATTTTAGGCGCGTTTGATGAGGATTTCTGCATCCGGTGACAGAAAAGCTTAAGACTAATGCTATTTCCTCTGCCTTTTATTTTATTTTAATAAGCTTTACAAGTTCACAAATTGTTTTCATTAGTTAATTTTTTTTTTTTTCAAAAGTTTAGTTTTTGTTTTCATTTTGGTTAACTACATTTTTCCACATCTAGTTTTAATTTTTAGTTTAGTTTTTGTTAACTATAATAACCTTGAGTCATAGACAAAGAATTGCCCACCTGGTGCCAAATTCTTTGAAATGACAGTTTAATCCGGCTAAAGAGTTTCTTTTTCTTTTTCATTATTTTAAAAATGTGTACTTTAGCTAACATGCTATAGATTGGCATGTTAGCTAAAGTATAGCATGCTAAAATGCTATACATTAGCATGTTAGACTACTGGCTTAGCTTATGTTAGCATGCTATATGTTAGCATGCTGGTTTAGCTCAGCACAGTGCTCTGCCGTGTACAGCCTTACTGTACCCCAGCATGGCAGCACATGTAAACGTAGAGCTCAAGGGAATTTTGGGTAGTGCGGAAACTTATTAATCAGGCATATTCAGTTCATTTCTCAGCATCTTAATGAGAGGATAGTTGTTCGGATTATTTTGACTGGGTAATATT
Organism: Perissodus microlepis; assembly: GCF_051167445.1. NCBI lineage: Eukaryota > Metazoa > Chordata > Actinopteri > Cichliformes > Cichlidae > Perissodus > Perissodus microlepis. Next base: position 2,272,408 of record NC_140470.1, read on the forward strand.
TGAAGACGTCACTCTGCACTTCCGGGCAAAACTAACTAAATTATAGATTAATAAACTGTATAATAAAAAACTGAGGTTGAATTGTTATGAAAAATTACGGTTAGTTCTATTTTTGTGCGCATGCTCTGAGTGACTCGTGTAACTTTCTCCTCAGGTGGCAGGAGGTCCTCCTGGGTGAGGAACTGGACAGTGTGGACGTATTTCCGAGACTACTTTCCAATCAGGGTGGGTGAATGTGTCATCTTTGTGATGCTCCCTTGCTGATGCACTCATCTGTAATATAGGGAAATCTGGAGCTTTGCAGAGCGACGGTCGTGCCAGGACTCCAGGAAATGGGTCCTAAACATCTCCCTTATGTCAGATGAAGCGGCTCCTGTGTGAAATGTGTTTAGTTGTGTACATGTTTAACATTACAGATAGGCTTATCAGGGCTGCATTGAGCCATCTGCTCTGTACTCTTACTTGTCCTGTGTTGATTAAGATGAGGGTATGATGTTGGCTTCAGACTTTGCCCCAGTTGAAGGTCTAAGGAGCAGTGCTAAGCTTTTCTCTCATCAGGTACTCCGCAGTGTAGGGGACAATAAAATCCTTGGTCAGGCTAAAGGGCTTTGTGTTGGATGGTACAGATGTTTAGTAGCTGTTCCTCACTATACAGTCACACAAGAAGTCACGGTTAAAGCATGCTTAAAGGGAGGATAGCTGTCTTCTTACACATTACACAGTAGTCATAAAAATACAGGGCCAACGTTCCACTCTCTAACATCCAGGAGCAATATATATTTACTTATTTAATTTATTTATTAAACAAATATGTTGAAGTCGGTCAGATCTTGAGAACAAAGAGCGCTAAATCCAGGGTGATGAACCAAGCATTCATTCTTTGTCATCTAGATGCTTCACTGTAGTTGGGCCTTTCTCATTGACGTCACCACCTCATGTTTAACACAGATGAAGCCACTGTATTAGTTATTCGCTCATGTGAAGCTGTTACATTCACAGTCAAAGTGAGGGATTTACTGTTTTTTGTACTTCAAAATATCCTGAAATTATCTACAAATACATGAGTTAGTCACAGGGCGAGTATTGACGATGATTTATGAGTTGGAAACAACCGGTCAAAGTCCGAGCCAACACTGAAGTTGAGGTGAGGACTGAAGGAAGTCCGAAGTGAGACTTGTTATGAAATGTGTTGCACGGATAGATGTGCAAGTCTGCTTCAATACTAGAATCAGGTACTCTTTTATATTATTGCTGCTCCTTCTTGAAACGAGTGACTCTCTTCTTCCTCCTTCTCTTTTCTTCTGCTTGGATCTGTACGAGGGGTTAAGTGCTGTGTTTGCTGCCCTAGTCCCACTGTAATCCTCCACATATGCCAGGTGGTCTCCTGCGCTGCCATGGAGAGCTTGAATGGGTTCTCCTGTGCTAATGTGATTACACAACTGTTATTTTGGACTAGCTACTAATGGAGCTTTGTTTACACATTGTGATGGATCCAAGTCTGCGCTGCACATCAGAGCACACTTTTCTTATGGGCCATGTTCACCTTTACAGCTTTATTGTGCAATGATGGGTTTGATAATAATGCTGACACATCACTGCTGTCAGCCTGAACAGGTGCACACTGGATCCTAATTTTATGATTGTATGTGCTGTGTGGCTGATAAGAGTGTCTTAGTTTTACTAAAGCAGTATACATCATAGTGTGTGTGTGTGTGTGTGTGTGTGTGTGTGTGTGTGTGTGTGTGTGTGTGTGTGTGTGTGTGTGTGTGTGTGTGTGTGTGTGTGTGTGTGTGTGTGTGTGTGTGTGTGTGTGTGTGTGTGATGAATAATGGCTATCTACACATCCATGTTCACATGTAGTGTTAAAAAATATACCTACAACAATGTTTACTATCGCCTCTGTCAGTGCGCCTGAGGGTGGCTGTGGCTACTATGTAGCTGCCATCACCAGTGTGTGAATGGGTGAATGACTGGATGTGTAAAGCACTTTGGGGTCCTTAGGGACTAGTAAAGCACTATGCAAATACAGGCCATTTACCATATTGAAAATCACTAAAGTATACAGCTATAATCGTATATTGTTAACATTGTTACTGGAACCCATTTATGTTCTTCATATTTCAGGACTTTGCTTTACTATCTTGGATTCTCATTCATGAATTGCTTTGTGTATAATTGAACTATCTTTGTTTGTTTTCCTTCAGTCACAAACAAAAAGCTAGCAAATATTACAGTTCAGATGATGTCACAAGCTTCTTTTTACAGGATGCTTCTGCTGAACAGAAATATGGTTGGTGATTAAAGTTTGATAAAAGAGAAGCTAGTTCCTAAACTGTTGAGTAATCAGGCCGTGATCTTTGGAAACATGCGCTGCTGGTGAATGCTTCAATTTTAATTTTTCTTTTTGAGCTTCGAGCACCTCGAGCCAAATGCCATTTAGTTCACATCGCAGTGGTCTAGAATAAAAGTGCCCAGGGTGAATCTGACCCTTGTAAGCTATTAGATATCACAAATTCTTGAACAAAAGCATGAACACACCATTTCAGGCTAGCATTCTTGCTATTATGGCGCTGAACATTGGTCTCATTTCAGTATTTTTTTTTTTTTTTTTTTCGGGGGGGGGGTTCCACCTTTAATCACATTTATCATACAGTGGCTTTAGTTTTCGTCTAAAGTCTGTTTCAGTTTTTGCACCTTATCCGTTTGATGCATGATAAAAGCAGAAAAATAAATCCATGTTCACCAAACTTTTGTCCTCGTATGAGAATCGGTCTCACACTATTTATCCACTCTTTGTCCTTTTTGTCCTGCAGCTAATTAAAACTCACGACCTGCTGCCCAGCCGGAACTACATCTTTGGCTACCATCCCCACGGCATCTTTTGTTTTGGTGGTTTCTGCAACTTTGGGACGGAGGCCACAGGCTTCTCTAAGAAATTCCCTGGCATCAAGCCTTCCCTTGCAACCCTAGCAGGAAACTTTCGTTTTCCCGTCCTGCGAGACTATCTGATGTCTGGAGGTGAGATTTGACTGAAGAAGCCAGAAATTCTTGTTTGAATTCTTAAAATGTCAAAATAAGTGATAACTAGCACTGGGAGAGCTGACCTTTGTCCTGCTGCGGCTTCAGTTGACATCGATCGACTGATTTTGAGCTTCATCTGTTTGGAGGGCCTGTTTGCTCTTCAGGCTTCATCTTTGCCCCTTACATGTGGAATAAGTTCTTGTTTTCTTTTTTTGAATGTTTAACATTTCTTCTGCATATTGGTGGATTTTGCCTAATGCACAATATGGTATAGAAAGCATACAAAAGGCTGGTGTGTAACTCGTATAGAGACCTAAAACTCTGAGTTGTAATGAGCAGTTTACCTACATTTTGCCCCCCCACAGGTATCTGCCCTGTGAACAGGAACTCCATCGACTACCTGTTGTCACAGAATGGGACGGGAAATGCTGTGATTATCGTTGTCGGAGGGGCAGCCGAGTCTCTGCAGTGCACATCCGGCTTGAATTCTGTCACCCTGAAGAATCGTAAAGGCTTCGTTAGGCTAGCGCTGCGGAAAGGGTGAGTCGGCTGCGCATTTTCAGACACAAGAGCACGTGTGGTTTTCACTGACCCGCACAATATGTTGTTGAACATGAAAATGTCATTCCCTGAGCTGCGGCACCTCACGGGAATAACAAAATCCTAGATTATTATACCCAGAAAGGTCACATGCTTGCAAAGAGAGAGCTGCTAAATCATTTTATGAATGTGCAGTGTTGTCCCTGCTCAGCTCCTCGTGACATATAGTTCACTTTCAGGGGCTGGGCAGTTTGAGCTCCCCCCCCCCCTTGGCTATGCGTTAATGAGACAGACTGCAGCGTGAAGGGCCCTCGGTTTGTCTCACCAGCCCAAACAAGCCCATTCCTTCACAAATACAGCCGAGGATTATCATATCAGTGGGTGCACCCTATCCAAAGAAGCTTAGAACGCGCTGGAAAAGACATGCAGTTATGCAGACCTTTATTCGTTACAATTAGGCTAGCAAAGCAGCTGATGTAAGCCTCAAATGTGAATTTGGGTCACTTTGGATTGATTTTGTGGAACTTCTAAGGCTTTGTTTCAGTGCTTATGAAATAGAGACGAAGTTGCAACCAGCAATAACGTGTTGTGTCGTCACAAAACAAGTGTCTGCTTTAACAAATATATTTATTGTTTATTTTTGGTCAAAGGGATTGATGCTCTGATTGTTTCTTCTAAAATACTGGATGGAAAACCAGATTTAATCTTTCACAAACAGCTGGAAAAAATCTCTCTAAAAACGACTGATTCTGTGGTCTAAAAACGGCCCCTGCAAACATTCAGACTCTAGCTTAGTTACAGATCAGGGTGGATTTAAGAAATTTCCCGATCACATAACACCTTCCACAGTTGTTATACAAAAACTTGGCTGCTCCTCCCCACAGGGACATTGAATGCTTTTCACAAACTGTCTGTGTTCCTTGCACCGATTCCTGATGATCTGCACGTTGCACCATAAATCCAAACCTGTTGGCTATTTTTGAATATTTGGTAAACTGAAGCTGGCCGTTCAGGCAAGTAGAGACATGTAAGGAACGTCGATTATTGAGCGCTGCGTGGTGGTTATCACACGTGTGCAACGCTTCAAACTCTATTCTTATTACTGCTTTTAAAACCAGGAGATTCACAGATAGGATTGTAATATAACCATAAAACCACATATTTCTGGTCATGTGAACAACAGCAAGTCTGCAAAGCTTCAGCAAGAGGAGAGTGAACAAATATTTGTTTATTAACTGACATTTTTCTCAAATAAGTCTCAATGACCTTTTATGTCTTCTAGATGTTTCGCATAGATGTGTTGTTCTTTTACACGGTCGGGGAGGTGTGTTGAGTCACTTGCTTTGTTCCCTCAGGGCTGATCTGGTTCCAGTCTATTCCTTCGGCGAGAACGACGCCTACAAGCAGGTGATCTTCGACGAGGGGACCGTCTGGAGGTCTCTGCAAAAGAAGTTACAGAAGATGTTGGGCTTTGCCCCATGCCTTTTCTTTGGAAGCTCCTGGGGCATTGTGCCTTTTTCCAAGCCCATCACTACCATAGGCAAGTTTGTCTCGTGTTTGCTTTGGCTGTACGGCATAGATTAGTTTTCTCTGACCTCGACATGGCTGTGTTACTAACGTTTTTGTAGGACAGTGACCAACCAAACAGTTCATAGGACACAGTCAATATTTGCTTAGCTGTTAGTTTTAACTGTTTGTCTCCTGTGTTCTTTTTTTTTTTTCTTTTTTTTTTAATAGTTGGGGAGCCAATCACTGTGCCAAAAATTGAGGATGCATCAGAGGAAACGGTGGATCTCTACCATGCAATGTACATCAAGTCCCTCCAGTGCCTTTTTGACAAGTACAAGACCCGCTTTGGTCTGAAAGAGAGTGACATCCTGCACATCCACTAGGAAAATGACGGGTCGCTGCTAATGGCCCGAACTGTGCATCTCCAAACCCCTCGCCTCGTCTTCGTTTCGTCACCTTCGTCATTGCACCTGGGTGCCTAGATTATCTCTGGACTGCAGATGACACATTTTGCATGTTTACTGAAGAAACCTTTGCTCACTGCGCCATCTCACACACACGCATAGTGCTTTCTCAGGCAATGGCAGGTTTAATGAATGGTGGCCTTTCCCAGCTGCTCTTGTCTGGTTGTCCACAGTGCCTCATCAGTGCGTTTTTTTTCCCCCTCCCAGTTTTCTTTTAAAACTTGGGTGTCACGTTTTAACTGCTTCTTTCAGGCAGTGGTCGCTAAGCTCCACTAGATGGAGCCAGAAGGTAACTTGCAGGACTTCTTCCTAAGCTCCTTTACAACTCTACACGCTGAACGCACAAACAATGCAAATGAAAGGTACCACTTTATCACTGGGTAGTGCCCAAAGATTAATCGAGCCAAAGACATATGATGTCCACAGACATGTGGTGATTCCTGCTGTACAAAGGCCGAAAGTGAAGGAATTCTACCAGGTATGGTGAATGCACAAACACATAAGACTGTAGAAAAGCCTTACAGTCTTAATTGAATTCTGTAGCAAGGAAATGCCTATTTTAGTGCATTTGTCTCAACAAATATTTCTGGTGCACTTTTGATGTTTTACATCACCCTCTGAGGTTTTAGTCTCAAAGATTTCCCCCCCCCCCAAGACAGGCACTGCTCTGCTTGGCTTATTTCTTTTTCTTTTTTTATGTTCATACTGGTGACAGGGTTTCTATCTGGGTGGATACATTTAATGTATGCAGTGTAAACTACGTGATTTCTTGTAACTTAAGTGTCTTGGAAGGTTTTGAGCTGTAGTTGAAAAGGATAAAATGGTTTTGTGGGTGAAAATCCTGATGTTTGATGATTCCAGTTTACAGTGAGTTTTATAAAAAATCTTTCAGGGGAATCATTTAAAATAAGCAAGCGTGTGTCATGTCGATGGGAATAAAGTGTAACAGAATTGGCTGAATTTACAGATGCAATTTTCACTGGTTTGAGCATTGTGACGACTACTATGGAGCAGTGTAATACCTGTGCAATGGATTTGCAAGCAATAAGCAGCGAGACTTGTCTGTGTGATGAGTAGCATAATCTTTCTGCTGATGTTTAAATTAAACTTTTGTAAGTTTTCAGAAAAAAAAAAAGTGTGGTGTGTCTTTGAAGTAAATGGTAAATGGCCTGTATTTGTATAGCGCCTTATTAGTCCCTAAGAACCCCAAAGTGCTTTACGCATCCAGTCATCCACCCATTCACACACTGGTGATGGCAGCTACATTGTAGTCACAGCCACCCTGGGGCGCACTGACAGAGGCGAGGCTGCCGGACACTGGCGCCACCGGGCCCTCTGACCACCACCAGTAGGCAACGGGTGAAGTGTCTTGCCCAAGGACACAACGACCGAGAGTGGGAAGTCTTTCCCACATTTGTGTCAATGTTTTACTAAATCGGAGTCTTATGTATGTGCTGTGTAGGGAGCACGCCCACCAAATATATGCTTTGTTTTGAACAGTATTTGGCTGGAGAGCATTTAATAGTATCCACAATTCTCTTATCAGCAAAAACTTTCAAAGTCCAGCTGGGCCATACAGTATACCTCTGAAACCACAATTTACCTCTATGGGAGGAAAAAAAAAACTCCCTTTCATCCCTCCCTGCAGGTGATATAGATGTGATCCTCAAGCTCGCGTTCTCTACCAGAGACCTGGGAGTTCAGGACTCCGTATTTTGTCTGTTCCTCTGGACCGACACCTCTGATGTTATACCTGGAGTTTTCTGGAGCCACTCTTCCAATTTCAGGGTTACAGCTCCTACTGCTGCTAATTACCACTGGGACCATTTTAAACTTTAGCTTCCACATCTGCTGGTGCTATGCAAATAAAACTGAACTGAATATTTTTGAGGATTATTCCACCCCATTTAAAAACAATCAACATGAAAAGTGACAGATCGTGTAAATGTTAATTGTATGTTTTCCATTTTATGCACTAACCATATACACTCTTGTGTATGTCATGTTTTGAAATTGTTAAACCTACAACGGAATGATAAACGTATCTACTGCTTATGGAGTCGTTGCCTTGTTTTCAGAAGTGAAACTGAAAATGTTTGAGGAATAAAGCCTGTGAGCAAAGTTCATTTAAGGTTTTTCATTATTCAGTTTCTGTTAGTTATACTTGTTCTTATGGCCTTTTTAGTGCGGTCATTAGTTAATTTGACTTTAGTCTCAGAAAGCCTTAATAAAGACAGGAATTACTCTGGCTCCTTTTATCAGCTGGAAGAAAAAAAAAATATGATACGGAGCAACACATCTCAGTGCAAAACGCAATTATTTCACTTTATATGCCTTGTATTCCTATTTATCTGAATTACAACCTTGTTAATTATTATTATTATTATTATTATTATTATTATTGTTATTTTTTGCTACTGGTTCTCTTTTATATGACTTTATTAAAACATCTTCAACATTATTAAAAAAAAACAATAAGAACACATCAAGTGTATGACTAGTCCATCGAAAACGTCCATTTTTATTTTCCCTAAGTTCTTTTACATTTTAACGCTTTTTTGTCAAGGTGACAACGTGGGTAGGAGCTATTTTTGGTCGTTATCTGACTGCAGCCTTCAGTCTCCTGGCCCTGTAGAAGCGCAACTATTTAATGTGGCTGATGCAGCCCCCTAGTGGTTGCTTAATGTTCTGCAGTCAGTGTGAATGAAGCTGAAATAACTGACTGTGCTGCTCACATGTAGGTGGTGGATTTACAAGTCATCGTACTTAAAGATGAATTTCAACTTTACACTACTGAGTTACACGCAAAACACAAGACCAGAATCTAAATTGGCACGCAACGTTAAGAGAGGCCTAACAAATATAACATCGACTAATTTGCTAATATGTTAAATATGTGTGTAAGTTTTACATTGCCTAAGCTACCCGCGTACCCGCAGGTGCAGTTGGTTCCTGTCTCTATTTGTGTATTCGTATTATACTGTCTATGATTTGAAAGTTAGCGAAAAAAGTTCATATCAGTTTGCATATACATTTTAAATGCTTTGGTCGCTGGCTGTCTTTGTACCAGTAGAGATTATGAGATCAGTGCTACCGTTTAAACTGTCACCTGCATGTCACGCTGTACCATACAACTTCCTCATATTTTGCAGCTTTGACAGAATTCAACGGATGCTCGTCCCCTCCAGGGAGACAAACAGATGATACCGCCAATAGAAACGCGAATTTTCACGACCAGGCACCGCCTTTACGTGACGGATATTGGTTTGAGCCAATCAGCAACTGAAGTTCCGCGCCTCCTCTCCGTAGACGGATTTCCGAACGTAGCGAAATAGCCGAGAGTTTGTTTACGTCCTGTTGGTTAGCTGACAGCTGTTGTAGCGCTTTCCTCACAGAAACACTCGTGTCTGCATGTCTTTGTTAGTTTTCCGGAACTTCGTCAACTTTTAGCCAAGTGTCGTGAATGTCTGAGATGGGATGCTTTATTGAATGAGGGGCTGCTGCTAGATGCCGACAGGAGGATGAACTCCATCACCGGTCGGGTTCTTGCTATCCCCGCCGCCTCTGTCACCAACTCTGGAGCTTCAGCCTCTCGAGCCCTACATGTGGAGCTCACATCCCAGCAGGTAAATGCAAATCCCATGAGCTTTCGTTGTCATCACACTCATTCAGGTGAACTCGGGAAAACTTGGACCGGGCTCCCATATTGTGTTATGTACTAGTTTGTAACTGCTGCCCGGAGGTCCACAGCAGGCCTGGCAGGCTAGCTAGCTAGCAGTTGCTAGCTTGCAGTTAGCTAGCCCGTTGGAAATAAATGGAAGTGTGTCTGACTCGCCAGACACGCCGAAACCAGTTAGGTCGGTGTTTGGCTTTTGGAGCCTAGCCTTTTCATGGTACTGCCATATCGCATTATTTTTCTACATATTTATGTACAAAGCTAGTAATGCTTCTGCTAATGGTAACTTAACTTGGCGTTATGTCAGCACGCAGGTGACAGCTAAGTAAAATCAGCATACAGCGTGTCATTATTTTGACACTAAACGCTCTCGTACGGCTGCTTTAATGTGATTTGAAGCATTTCAAGACTAACTGCGTTATTGGTCCGTTCAACCCCGGGGATTAAGGGGAAGACTTTTAAATTCCGTGCTTTCATTCATTTGACATGTAGGCTTCTCTCGTTGTGATTACTTACCTTAAACCGGAACTAAGTCTCCTACCGACAAATCCCCGTCAGTGTTTACTGGCTGGGTATATCAAATATCTTTATTAGGGTTGAGATAAATGACACTTCCTCGCTTCAGTGAGCCAGAGGTCTGTGTGCAGCAGGAACCTCTTGGACTTGTTTCAACTGTTATCCTGCTTCAGACCACTAAACTGAACATTAGGAACCAAAATATGGAGTTAACCTACAGCATAAAATGAATCCTCAAACTTAAATCTTCTACTACTACTATTACTTCATGGTAGTTAAACCTCGCAAATGTGTATTGACATTTGCAAATTCTTGGGATTCATAACGTGGGTGTTACTGATGCACCATTAGATTTTCTTTTCTCAGTGAAATGACAGACAATATAATGTATTTACACCACTAAGTGTAACTCTTTTCTCCCCCAGATAGGTGCTGGATCGTTTAGATGGACACTTTGATAATGCAATTTGGAATGATTCAAACTACGTCCTCATTTTAGTACTATCGACATATTCCAATCTTATCCTGTATACTGGGTATTTTTGTTTTTACTTTGGGAAACCACAAGTCTCTGATATGCAGTTTTTTGAGGGTGGTGTGTAAGTAAAATCTTTTACTTAAACTGCAGCTAAATACGCACATTACTTGCTCTTTAAAGGATCAGTATACCAATTTGTTGTTTACGCTTATCTGTGAACTCTGGCCATGCAAATAGTTGGGTTTTTCTGTCTCTTAATCGTCTGCAGTTACTGCATTACAGTGGAAACCAACTGGCTTTGTGTTTGGGCCATAAATTGCTAAAAAGCATCAGAGATTTCATTTAAAATACTTTTCCTTTGTATTTGTTTAATTAACATGGGTCCTCTTGTTTATCTGTGATCTCATTAAAAAAAACCCTGATGATGACCTCTTAATGCAGGCTATATGCACATTCATTTTAACCACATGAGACCTAGATGGATAAATACCTTTGTCATGATGAGAAAATTTGATTGCAGAAACCACGTGGCATTTCCATACACCAACTAGGGCTGCCACGATTAGTCGACTAGTCACGATTACGTCGACTATCAAAATCGTCGACTACTGATTTAATAGTCGACGCGTCGTTTGAAGCTTTGTAAGAGCCCAAAAGACGCAGGAATAAGTAGTAGGATTTAAGAGTGTAATAACGGACTGAAACAGAAGATGGCAGCACTGCATGTACAAGGATGCCAGCTGCCGTTAAACCCCGAAGAAGAAGAAGTAGCTCTGTCCCAGAATTCATAGCGCGGCCCAGCGCAGTTTACAGCAATGGCGGCAGCTAGTTAGTTTTAATATTACTCTTATTATTCTTTCTGTATCACAGATGCTGCTGGTGCAATAAGCTGTACGTTTTACGTCCAATGGATGCATGATCTGATTAGTCGACTAATCGCAAAAATAATCGGTGACTAGTCGACTATCAAAATAATCGTTTGTGGCAGCCCTAACACCAACAAAGAACAAACATAAAAGCATACAATACATCCCATCCCTTTCATTGGACCTTACAGGATGATTTGTCCAAACTAGCTGGGAAACGTATGTGTTTCCCATGTTTAAAAATTGAAATGGTAAATGGACTGGTACTTGTATAGTGCCTTTCCACTCACTTTGAGCACTCAAAGCACTTTCTGCTACAAGCCTCATTCACCCATTCAAATGCATCCAAACCCTGTTTTTATCTATACCTAAACACTTTATGCGCTCTTAACATTCACACACACCCTGATGGATGCATTGGGAACAACTTGGGGTTCAGTATATTTCAAAATATGGACTGGAGATTGATCCAACAACCTTGTTATTGGTACCCTCTACATCTGTTTCTACAAATGCTCTATTAAGTGCCGTGAGGAATAAATTACAGTTTGGCCTGTGTTTTGTAAGCACAGGGGGTAATAGCGCCACCCAGATGGTTTCACTTTAAAAGAGGAGGCAAATGGATGCCTCTCGTCATCCACAACAGTATTTGTGTTACATCTAACACCATAACTATAAATGCGTTCCTAATTCTGTAATGCAATTCACTTCATGCTGTTACCGTCTTTCTTACAGATTTTTAGTGTTCCTCAGAGGGATTTCCAAACCAACAAAAGATTAAGAAAGTCAGAACACTTTCAGTAAAAGCACAGTAGAACATGTGGAGCATTTTAGAGCCCGCGTTGAAAGATACAAGTTTCCTTGAAAAGTTCTTTACATGTGGTCAAGAATAACCCCAAGGTACTGATATTCAGTCACAGACTGGATCCGTTGTTTGGTGATAGTGGGCTGGGATGATTGTTGCCCCTTGAAATCTTTGCTGTGTTGAGAACAAGGTCTGACCTCACAGCATTTAATGAAGTGGTCCGGATCTGGTCCATGCTGTTCCTTTCCATCATGTAAGAGATTCACTGAAGTGGTAGTAGTGTTTGTGCAGGAATTGGTGTACCGAATAAACAACATAAGAGAGAAAACACAATCCTGAGGGGAGCCTGTGGAAGTTGTCAGTTTGTCTGAAAGTAAAGTTCCTACTTTGGTTTAACTACCAAGGAAATCCTTGATCTCGAAAGCTAAACAAGACAGAAGTGAAAATTCTGTTTCCCTTTTATCTGTTAAAATACTCAGTAAAACTGTAGAGGTGGGAATCACCAGACACCCCACAATACAATATCATCACAATACTTGACTCACAATACGATATATTGGGATTTTTTTTTTTTTTTAAACATTTTGTGATATGCTCTGTCAAGCTAAGTGTGTCCAGTGTTGCATGGTTTTCTTCGTTGCACTGATTTCATGTATGTTTGCTCAGCTAACCTTCCTGAAGGATGATGGTACATGAGCTTAACCCTCTTGTTTGTAGTATTCCCAGAGTATTTTATTCAAATAATACTGAGATTTGGTGTCTCTATATCAATGGGATACCTCCATGCTATATATCACAATCCGGTTTTTAAGTGATGATGTGATGAATCCTGCTTCTGGGTCCAAACTACTCTGCGTTTAATAAGGCTGTTGTGTTTTAAACATGTTTTAATGTTTTGTATCTTGTTGTATTTAATCTCAACAAGCCCCTAAAAACAGTCAGTGATCACTGCCGGCCTCTCTCGGTTTTTATTACCACTGTTACTTTTAAAGCTCAGTTTTTAAAACCTTAGGATGTAACTACAGCCCAGCCCATGCAGCAGTATATTAATGACTAACCTCGTATTGTGGATGGATTATCTCAGTTGTTCTCCTGACTGAAGTTTAGTCCATTTATAAGATCTGGACTTGGAAACGGCTAATGACGTCAGACTTAAAGACCAATTTTCATCAATTAAAGATCAATTTTTTTTAACCCAACTCGTAGTTAAAAGGCGGGGAAATGGCCACAAATACAAGTAGCGTGTGCAATACGTAAAATAGTTCAATAAATCACCCTCATACGGTGTTGGTAGGCAAATTTCAGCGGTCTCTTTGATGCCAAGTTTATGATCCCATGTACAAGACCAGTGATGCAAGGTCAGGTCTAAAGTCTTTGGGACCTGAAGGTCTAGGAGATTTAGGAACAGGAACAATTATGGATACTTTCCAAATTTAAATATTTAGTATCACAAGACTGAGATGATCTAAAAATCTTCAGATTCGACCATGCAGGTCAAGCGAAGCCTATCCCTTATCCTTATGCGGGACATTGGTTGTTATAGTAATACCCTGCAATGCATCTCTGGGCTTTCTTGATGACAAAGTGCCTTCTGTCTTTTAACTGTACTTGTACTTGTCTGCCATAATCAGTCTTTTAATGTGTTTAAAGGTCCCTTCCGTCTGTATCATTGTGGCTCCTGAAAGCATTTTTGTCTTATAAGGTCTTTGAACTTGTTTGACACCCAAGGGTTGTCATTTGCGTCATTTAATCTTTTTGGTTGGGACCACAGAGTCCACACAGAAATGAATATAATCAGTCACATGTGTAGTGTGATCATTAATGTCAGCACTCTCAAAGACCTCCCATACAGTGCAGTCAAAGCAGCCCGGCCACACATTGTCATGTCAGTGTAGGGTCTTTCTTCTGTCTCAGTAGCCTCTCGTAGACAGGATAAACCACACTAGGATCAGACGCCCCTAGAAGAGGAATCGGTGTAGACATCTTTGACAGTTCCATAGCACCAGAATCTTCTATTTCCTGGTGGGACAGTCGACCTATTGATGGCATGAGTGAAGCCTACTTTATTGGTACACTAATGCGAAATTGTGCACCAATCTTTCCAGTTTAGAAGGGAGTTTGAAACTCTCTGACCTTACTTGTTTACTGAGTAAACACTGACTCACTTTACAGGTTATTATCTAGCCTGAGATTAGCACTGATTATAAATGTTTTAACTAAGCAGTTTTGAATACTTTGAATACTCCACAAACCGTGTGTGTGTATGTATATGTGTATATACATACATACATACAATTGTGAAAAGCAAACAACAAGCATGCACTTTGACCTGATGCACTGTTTTCGGGGTTGACTACTGTGGACTAAGTGAAAACTGTCGCTTTATCTCTGGGCCATAACCTGAGATTCAGCTCTCATCAGCAGCTACGATCCATGACATAAATTCAGGGGAGTTTGAGGTCCATGAATCCACCTTACATGCATTTGCATCCCACTCAGTACACATGGGCAAAACTGGTACTCGGGAGTTTAAATTAGCAGCAGTCCAGAAACTGGTCCAGTAGTGCATGACAAGAAAACTTTGAAGGGAAAATTGAATTTAGTTAAGTCATTTTAGATTTATATGGTACGTAGATTGTAGGAACTTTTCGGTCACACTTTTTTATGTGTGTGACCAAAAGGTTCCTTGCGTGTAGCGAATAAGAGGAGATAATCCACTTCAGATGACTGGAAATACTGAGTTTGGTTTATGTGTGGGAGTTGTCTCAGTATGCAGTACACATGATACCAATTCGCTTGCTGTGAAATAACTTGACACTTATTTGCACTACCCTCTCATGCATAAATGTCACATTACATAAACTTCTTGGGCAATCAGAAGACCTTTTAGGACCATTTGTCCTGTCCCACTTATTCAAACATTTGCACCTGTACGTGTCTGGGTTTAGTTTTCAGTGCTGCAGTTCATATATGAAAAAAGCTTACGTTTATTTTTAAATGCATGAGAGTGGGGATTTATTGGAAGCCTAAAGTTGGCATCAGTTTTAACTGTCTGTACTTAATAAACTGGCATTCAAGTGTGTTTTCTTATCAGGGCTACCTGTCGTATCTGCTTTAGTTTGGTCAGTCCACTCTAAAACAGGGGTGGGCAACTCCAGGCCTCGAGGGCCGGTGTCCTGCAGGTTTTAGATCTCACCCTGGGTCAACACACCTGAATCAAATGATGAGTTCATCACCGGACCTCTGGAGAACTTCAAGACATGTTGTGGAGGTAATTTAGCCATTTGAATCAGCTGTGTTGGATCAAATACCCATCTAAAACCTGCAGGACGCCGGCCCTCGAGGCCTGGAGTTACCCACGCCTGATCTAAAATAATGTCTGCATGCTCATGAATAACAGAAGGCTTGTGACCACCTAGTCACCCAGATTACAAGCCATGTGTCACCATCAGACTTGTATGGTCATTTTATAACATGCGGTCAACTTTGCAGTGCTCTTCTGTTCGAGCGTAGTCTGAGAGGACTCTGATGTTTGAGCTGTTTTGAATAATTTTGCTGTTTTATTTTTGTTTTCCATGTGGTCCATGTTTCCTGTTGAGAAATGTACATTATAAAATTAATAAGGAGAGGGTTAAAAGTCCCCTGGAGAACAATCATTTATTTGTTTTTGAAGTCGTTAATCTTTTGGGAAATCCCATGACTTAGATTTGTCCTCGCTATGGCTGCAGGAAGGAGGTGGGCCGGCCATTCAAGGGAAAGGTTAGACCAGCGGTCCCCAACCCCCGGGCCTCGGACCGGTACCGGTCCGGGAGTCGTTTTTCGGTACCGGTACTAGTTTTATTTTGTTGTATTTATCCGCGACACCTTAAAGGCCGGTCCGTGAAAATATTGTCGGGCATAAACCGGTCCATGGCGCAAAAAAGGTTGGAGACTGCTGGGTTAGACTGTAGGATGTGCCGTCCAGAGGGGCCGATGGCGCGATATGGCAGCCTCGCTTCTGTCAGTCTGCCCCCGGGCAGCTGTGGCTACAACTGTAGCTGCCTCCACCAGTGTGTGAATGAATAGTGGAATTGTAAAGCGCTTTGAGGGTCTAGAAAAGTGCTTTACAAATGCAATCCATTATTGTCCAAAGCTGAAAGCTGCCAAATGGTACCTTTTTTCTTTTTTCATTTCCCAGGAATCTTTTAGATCAAGACATGAAATTTTTAGTAGATTGAAAAGACTGTTCACTAACAAAGTCCTTGACTTCAAAAACTTTAAACAATCCAGTCTTAAAGTGTTGCTGGATTGATTTAAAAAGTAACTGATGACTGACATAATGTTACAATGAAGATGAGTAACGCCTCCATTACTTATGCTGCCTCTGTGCATAAGAAAGGACGGCTATTTTAAGCTGTTTTATATGTGGGATAGATTTGACCAATCACATGAGCCAAATTAAGCTGGCTACAAAACTGCTGCTATCTGTTATCAATAATCGTCACTATTTCGCATTGTCTCTCTCCCTCTCTATTTCCTCCTGGCAAACAGAGACGGTTGCGTCATCTTCGGAGCATCGCAGCCAGAAACATTGTCAACAGGAATGGCTCTCCACTGCTGGACACGTACTTCACCCTCCACCTTTGTATAGGAGACCGCATTTCTAGAGGTCGGTGTTAACGTCCTCTCACACACTACTGATCATGTTTATCTTGTACGATTTTTTTTTTTTTATCAAGAGGCTTTTAAATAAAGTTAAATGGGCAGTGCGCATTATGTTTCTATTTATTTTGTACTTGCAGCAAGTTGTAGTTTAGTATCTCAGGCAAATGCATTTGAAAGTGGCACTAACACTGTACCGTTCCTCTGATTTTGGAACATGCAGTCAGTGCAAAATTTGTATTTGATAGATTTGTGTAACTGGTGTCCAGCTGAGCTTTAGCAAAACATGTTCAGGGTTTAGTTCCTCCTGTTTATTGTGCATTAATCAACATTCTTTCATGTTTCTTAGATTTTTACAAGAGTGAAGTCATACGAGACTCACTGGTGAGTAAACTAACCCTCAATCGCTTCCTCTCCGCGTCCTGGGATAGGTCCAGTATGTTGTCATTTCCTGTAGCCTGCTGTTGGAGAATGTACTCATTACGAGCAGTGAAGCAGTGCTGTATTTTATGAATGCTAAGCTTGGCATTTATCTGTTCCCTTCTTGCCAGTCACACATGTAGCCAGCTCTTGTTTAACATGATTTGCTGAATAAAATATCTGGCGTGTGTCGGCATGAATAAAATTTGATCCGTGTTTCTCTTAAACAGCTTTTTCTTTTGGCCTGCATGCATCATTAAGCTGTGCAAATGACCGTGCTGTGTCGTATTACCACGTCGTTGTTTTTTGTTTTTTTAAATTTCCACTTTTATTTGTGATGCAGACACAGCTATGCACAAAACTACAGACGTAGCCAAGGGATATTAAACAATTACTGCTTGGGCTTGCTGCCGAGCCATGAGCTGACCTAAGCTGCTTTCCAGGCGTACTCGTCAGTACCTTCAGCAGACAGACAGTGTAATGCACTTCAGGAGTCATGACTCCTGTCATCTCCCAGCACAACTTCCTCCTGTTTTATTTAACATCTGTGCTGACGTTCTCGGCTATTCCATCTCCTTCCTGTCATCGCTCATATAAGGAACTGCTTCCTGTTGCTCTTCCTGTTTTCATTCCCCTCTGCTTCTAATGCTAGTTCTTATCTTCACCTATGGATTGTACTTCTGCTTTTGGCCTTCCTCTCCTGCCTGTCCATGAAAGTTACCCAGGGAAAAAGAGATTTTTCTGTATGATGAAGGGAAATGGTACATAGTTAAATGATGTAAATGACTCCAGTTCTGTGCCGCTGAACCAGCGGTCATGCTGTCGTTCTGAACGTTCAGGGACAGACTACAAACAGAAACCGGGATCAGACTTTAAGGTTAATGCAGAACAGGATGATTCAGTTACTTTGCAGTGGTTAAGGATCACTGTATGGATTTAACAGAGGTAACATAAATTTTGCTCTCAGATTTTTATTTCAAACTCTTGAACCTATCCTCCCATTAAAAAAAAAAAAAAAAGTCAGAAAGTAGAAAAGATTTAAGATGTGACTGCTGTTCCTTTTGAAATGTGTGTGTTTGTGGATCTTTGTTAGAATCCAACTTGGCGGAGCCTGGACTTTGGCATGCTCCCAGACCTTCTGGACACCTCAGTGTCTTGCTTTGTGGTGAGAATCTGGGGAGGGCAGAAGGAACAGTACCAGCTCCTCATCGAATGGAAGGTTAATTTGGACGGCCTCAGATACACGGGGCAGCAGGTCAGCAAACACACCCGAGAGCAACAAAGTAGCAACACAATATATAATTTTTCCTGAGGATTTCTGTGTGGCTTTTGAAAAAGTGAATTGTTATTGCAAAAATCTAATAGTACAGTTTTGATCTTTACAAAGGATTTGTTGGATATGATCTGACACGTGTTAAATGTTGAATAGCTGAATGTGTAATTAAATCCTTCTAAGAGCGCGATGCATGCATTTCCGTTCTGTCCATGCGGTTTACATTACTTCATGACATATCAGTAGTTATGAGCAGGGCTGTTGCTGTGCTCTTAGCAAGTTTATATGTAAAATGATCACTTCGACTCGGCTGCACAGTTCTGTGTATGAAATATTTTTCATCTGCTTGGAATTTATACAAGTGGATGAATCTAGTTTAAAGGTAGCAAGGCTGAGGTGATGCTCACTGCTGTGAGCGAGTGAATGTGGGGTGAGCCATATTTGGAGTTGAACATTTAACTCTGGATCTGCGTTTGAGTTTTAATTTCTAAATATTTGAACATGAAAACTAAGTAGTTCACTAAATGGAAATCTTTCTGTCGCATTAAAGGGACCTTATATGCAGTGCTTAACAAACTGATTGTTGGTGTCAGGTTTATGGCACAGCTGGCCTGAATTAACAGTTTTAGTATTTACCAAAATAATTTTTTTTAATGTTTCTGTCATTTAAATTGGCATTTATGTGCAAACTCTTTAATCAAAATGATATTTCTAATGCTAAAATATAGTTACTATTGTTATAAAATAATTTTCAAATTTACTGTTTAAGAAAAGTAAAGTACATTTCTTAATTTTTTATTAAGATGCCGAGTTACAGTGATTTATTTCCATTTCTAAAAAATCATCAAAGAAGTCCAGTGTGATTGGGTGTAACAGTAAATGAATTCAGTTTATTTGCTTAATAAATAACAACATGATTTTAGTTTAAACTAGTTTTTTTTTCTAAAATATGTTCAATATTTTTCTCTATGTGGTCTAATAAGTTTAAGTACTGCATGCACATTATTAAATGTGAATAATTGCAGTAGAACATACAAACTGTGGTTAGAAATACTAGTCCCCAAACAATAAACTTTCTAAATTGCTTTCAGTCATATAGAATAATTTTATTGGTGCCTATTTTACTGTAATGTCATCTAGTCGCTAACATTAGGTAAAATGATTATTGTGACTGTCTGTCGTTGCATCAGTTCACTCTTTTATTCGGTTACACCAAATGTTCTTTCACTCCGAGTTAAATCATCTAAAAATGCACCGAGCGTATATACGTTACGTTACATGATTGTAAATAACTTCCATCAGTGTAACAAATGCTTAGTGCTTTATATTTTGACAGTAATCAAAGAAAATTGCAATTCTCTTCCTCATCGTCTTCAATACAATTCTCTTTTCCCGTGCATGCCACATATGTCAGTGGTAGGGAAACAACCAGTGATTATGTAGCAGGCTGCTCATTAGTGTAATGCGGCACATGCTGCATTGATTCAGTAGTAATATGAAATGTCTGCATGTAAAAATGTGATTTAGAGCTTCAGAATCTAGCTGTCTGTTTGGCTCTTTGCGTGAAGAGTTTGGCCCGTTCAAAGCCTTCATCAAAATAGTAAATGCAGTTCAAATGCTGATGAAGAACTCAATGTTATTCCAATTTATTCAAATCCAGACTGCATTGGAAGTTGATAAACAGATAGCACAGTCTCATGCACATCCAGATGCAGCTGTCCTTTGTTCTGAGACTCTGTCCCCGTACAATCAGCCTTTTCTGCCCTGCTTTGTCCACAGATTCGATCCAGAAATCCAAATGAGATCATATTTGGATTGAATGATGGCTATTATGCAGCTGACTTTGATCAGAAGGTATGTCCTTTCGCCTGTATTCTAAAGCTTCTTGCATGACAATAGAATACCAAGTTGAAATCTTGTTAGCATCGTTTCGACGTTGTTTGGCTTCTGCGCTGAAACTCAGACATGTGGCTGTTTCAGGATCAGTCGGAGCGTAAGAAAAACAGCCTGCTTCAGGTTGACCAGAGTTCAGTCAGGAACTCGTACAGCGTTTTTTCTTTGCTCAGGTAAGATTCAAGCTGTGCAGCATTGTCGCATCTCATATTCATTTTATGGAGCTGGCCTTAAATCAAATGTAGTGAATCACTTTTTATGGGGAGCATCTTCTCCTGACAAATAGATCCATTCAGTTTTATTTATACAGCACTGAATCACAACAGCAGTCGTCTCAAGGCGCTTTATATTGTAAGGTAGACCCCACAATAATACATACAGAGAAAAACCCAACAAACATATGACCCCCTATGAGCAGCACTTTGGTGACAGTGGGATAGAAAAACCTCTTTTAACAGGAAGAAACCTCCAGCAGAACCAGGCTCAGGGAGGGGCGGGGCCGCCGCCTCCTTCTTCTTCTTCTTCTTCTTCTTCTTCTTCTTCTTCTTCATCTTCATCTTCATCTTCTTCATCTTCTTCATCATTATTATGGTCTTTCTTGCTTTTATTATAAATATTTTCAATACATTTCCTGTTGTTTTACTTGCCTTTTGTGGGTTTTACTTGGGTATTTGCTGTCCAGCAGATGGTGCCAGAAGAACAGTTTTATTTTAGAGTCGTTGTGAGGGAAGCTCTGCAACTTGGTAGTAACTCATACATCCCAGAGTGAACACTGTTGGTCTCAGACAAAATAAAACTATTGAATTACAGATTTTAATCACCTTTTCATTAGGTCGGTGGCAGTCTTGTGGTGAGTGGGGTACTTGAGGATATGGAGTGTAAAAACGATTGTAATGCATTTTTACGCCACAGGAGGGAGACAAAAATTTGCTGAGTAAGTTGCTAGTTGGTGGGAGAAACCCTGGTACACTAATTAGGAACTTGGGACATAAGGGCCGGCTGCATCTGTTGACAAACAGGCTTGTTGTTCTGCATGTATATTTAAATGTGGTAGAACGTAAACAGCGCTTACAGAATCACCAGGGCTTCCCCGAGGGGAAACCCTCTGTTTACCGATCGTGTAATTACCCCCAGTTTTGTCTAAATAAATATATATTTGGAAAGTTTCAAGTTAGATGTTTCCAAAATAAGATAACGGTCCTGTCATTAGGTACATTATGAAGGCTTGCACTAAGATTTTCCTCCTTTAAGAATTAAATAAGGGGCCATAAATGCGTCACAGGCCTTTGCAGTGTCAAGTAAATGGAGTTATGCCAAAGCTGTCTGAACTTTAACAGTCTAGAAGTGGTCATGGTTTATGGTTATATGAGTGGAGACCATCGCCTCTCCAGCAGCTTGAAGGAGAAAAAGCCCAGTTTGAATCATAACTTTTATGACCTCTGCTCTGGCTTCTTCTATTATCGTAGCCTTCCTCTCCATCCTCTTCTTTCTATCCACACCACATGGGATCTGTGGGGTTTACCACACTTAAGTTTGTTTATTTGTTTAAGGAACCCCATTAGCTTCCACAACAGTGGTTGCTAGTCTTCCTGGGGCCCAAACCATCAAATACCATCGAAGAAAGTGTTACACAATGAATTGGATGCAAAATATCCACATAATTTGGCTCTTACATCCACAATAAGGTTTTACAATTCTGAAAATATAAGCATGTAAATATTAAAACATATAAAAAAACACTCAAACAAAATACACAATTTCCATTACAAGTGACATTACCCTCTTACAATATTTACAAATAAATTAAAAACTGCCTAAATAGGCTTTTAGGTGATTTTTAAAATTATGAATACAAGCCAATTCTCTAATTGCATAAGGCGACTTATTCCACTGAAAAGATGCTTTTAAATATAACAGAGTTTTTCAAAAAGTTACTTTTAACTCGAGGAGTTACTAAATTGTGGTTAGTTGAGAATCGTGTAGCATGATTATGTATTTCATCTGGATGCTGCAACTGAGCATAAAAAAGTGTGGTGTGTTTACCAGTATTGCTTTCTTTAGAAATACAAGTAAGCCATAGTATAATTTAGCTTGTACAGAAAGCCAAGAAAGTTTATCGTGCATTTTATCAATATCTGTATGATATGAACACCTTAACACTAATCCGGCCGCCCTATTTTGGACTAACTGAAGTTCAGATCTGTCTTATTAGCTGCTGACCAAATGATGGAGCAGTACTCTAGATGAGATAATACTAGTGCATTAATGACATCTTTCATAATTGAAGAAGTAATATAAAAGGAGCATTTCCTAGCTATAGCGATGCCCTGTCCCATTTTCTTAATAACAGAGTTGATGTGCTGAGACCATGAAAGGTGGTGGTTTATGGTAACACCAAGTAATTTAGTCTGGGTGACCTGTTCTAATACCGATCCAGCTATGGAAAGATTTAGTTGTGGGCTGTTGACTAAGCGTCCTCTACTTCCTATTAACATGGATTTGGATTTAAACACGTTTAAAATCATGTTGTTTTTACTTATCCAGTCAAACACGTTCAGCAAATCTAGTTGTGATAGGCTTGTCAATTCAGAGTAGCTACTGGCTGAATAAAACATGGTGGAATCATCAGCATACATTACAAGGTGAGATTTATCCAGGACGTACGGCAGATCATTCGTGAAGACTGAATAGAGAAGTGGACCGAGGCAGCTGCCTTGGGGTAGACGACAGTTCATTTCACAGCCCTCCGAGAAATAACCGTTATAATAAACCTTTTGCCTTCTTCCAGCACAAAGCAGCTGGTGAAAATCCATAACATTGTAGTTTATCTATCAAAAGATCATGATTTATCAAATCAAATGCAGCACTAAAATCCAAAAGTACCACCCCGGCCAAATTCCCATTATCTAGATATTTATACCAGTTATCTGTCATGTGAATGAGAGCTGAGCTGGTGGAATAACCAGGTTTGTAAGCATGGTGAAACTGAGTGAGTAACTGATTTTCTGTTAGGTAAGGTTGAATTTGTTCATAGACAATCCTCTCCATAATTTTACTTAGAACGGGGAGCAGACTAATAGATCTGCTATTGACACCATTAAAAACGTCATTCTTGTTTTTGGGAATGGGAATTATTTTCGATTCTTTCCACTGCAATGGAAATAAGCTGCATGCCAAAGATCTATTAAATATGTAACATATAGGAAGGGACACAAACTTGGCTGCAACTTGCAGTTTGCTGTCTATGTTATCAGAGCCGGAGGATGTATCGTCAGGAAGTGATATCAATAAGCGCTCTACCATCTCAACACTCACTGCCTCAAACTTAAATTGGCTTTGCTTATTATTCATGATAACATCCTGTATAAGACGACGTGATAAGGTGGGATCGCCTCTGCTCATATTAGATTTTAAATTTGTTATTTTATTGCTGTAATAATTCACAAAATAATTGTCCTTAGCTTTACTCATAAACGTTCCACCCGTGTAGATGTGAGACACCACCGGAGCAAGATCTCTACCCATTATATTATTTAAAACTTTCCACACCTTCTTGCTGTCCTTACTGGCCTCCTTGAGCCTAAGTTGATAATATTCTTTCTTCTTGCGCCTATTCAATTTAGTTACTTGATTTCTTAACTCACGATATCTTGCCCACTCTTGTGGGTTGATCCCTTCTATTTCCTCACACTGCTCTGTCTGCAGCTTCCACCTCTGTCAGTTTTTTCTTTGGCTTGGTGCACTCACATGCACATGATTTATTATTATTGTTATGTACTATAACATGACTCATCAGACATGGTGCACTATTGTAGCCCCCACCCCCAATGGCATATAAGCATGTATGCGTAGTTTCTGGAGCTGTTTGATGATGAAGTGAGATGAAGGGTGGTGTTCACCTTTGCTCATCTAACTCATGGGGAATACATATATATAAATGTATATAAATAAAAATGTCTTCAAACAGCAGTTGTGCATGTCCACTGCAAACACCCACAGTGTCGAGATCTCGCCCAGCTCTCTCCGGCTCTCCTTTCTGGCCCGGTGCAGTGTGTCTTTCTTAATGCTGTGTGTTAATGGAAATGGATGAGGGCGGCTTCACAGAGAGCTTGCTGATCTTGATAAATGGCGGTAATTTGTCAGCAGATTCATAGTGTGCTTTTTTGGCCTGGCTCCAGCACCCTTCGCTTGTGTGAGTAACATGTTGATGTGGGCTAGCAAACACAACACATCTCATATGGTGAGATGAAGAGGGAGCAAACAGATCATCAATCAGCAGACTCCTGTCTCTTTCAGTGAGGCTGTGATAGAAGGCAGGCCACATCCTACAAGGCCCCTGTGTGGGTAGAAAAAAAAATGTGACAGCTGTTCAACAAAGCCCCCCCTTTATGTAGAGACTATTAATAAAGGTTCAGACATTCTTTGACCCCCCCCAAGTATGCTTGTCTGTCCTGGCAGAGCTTGTAAGTGGAATAATTATTTGGCAGGACAGGGTGGAAGCTTGTAGCTTGGTTTTAATTTTGATATCACCAATTCATGATTCTAATTGTTTTGCAGTTTAAACTTGTGTCACACTGAAGTAGTGTGTAAGTGAGAGTATGCACGTCGTGGTCCCTGCTCTCTGAAACCAGTTTAAAGAGTCATGCACTTGTAAACCCTGCTAGGCCTTATGATGATGTGACACATGGTAAACATGGTTCTTGGAGCAGAACTTTTCACAGGTTAGCATAATGTCTCAAACGCCCAAAGCCTAAAAGGGAGGCTTCTCTTCTTCTCCAGTGGTCAGAGCCACATGTTGTCTCCTGACTTCCTTGCGTGTGCTCGTACGTGGACTACATGTACGTACGGTGTGTGTCAACGGAAGCCGTGCACAGTGTTGCTGAACTCAATGGGGGGGAGGGGCTTCGTGCCT
This sequence comes from Perissodus microlepis, assembly GCF_051167445.1. Classification (NCBI taxonomy): domain Eukaryota; kingdom Metazoa; phylum Chordata; class Actinopteri; order Cichliformes; family Cichlidae; genus Perissodus; species Perissodus microlepis. The sequence continues at coordinate 2,297,422 of NC_140470.1, forward strand.
TCAGAGACTGTTGAGGTGCTAATGCTTTCCTGCAGGCAGCCCCTGAGGTCAGCAAGCCTGCTGGTTGTTTCATTCCTCTGGAGCAACACGACCAATCGTTATTTCAGATATGCTGCGTGTGTGTCATTTTGTTTCAGTTATTTACCTCACTGCCTGTCCTCCGAAACACATCTTTCAGCCTGAGATTGCTTCCTCCAGAGATCCATGTTTCCAGTTTGTCTGCTGTTCCTGACGCTGCCCATTACTCGTCCGATTTTCTCTCACTGTCTGCAGCGTTACAGCCCCTCTGGTGTGTGCCTAGCATTGCAGGCTTTTGTTATCTCAGCTTGTTGACGTAAGGATTACTCCTTCCACATGTACAGTACTAAGCTATAGTCTCTCTTTGTGTTTTCTGGCTTCTTAAACAAAAGATTGCAAGCTTTGACTAACAGCGTTTGGACGTTTTAAAAAAGAAAAAGGCTAATTACACCAGCCTAAGTGAGCATAACTAAGAATTTGACACTTTTAGAGTAAGACCAGCGTAAGGAGCCTACACTTGTGACTCATCATGGGAATCCAGCCTTCCAGAGTTGTCTAAATGCTTGACCCCTTTTTGACCCTTTCAAGACTAAACATATCTTTCCTCGAGATCTCTCTGGCTTCCCTGCATCTTTGTTGTAGCTCGTGTAAACATGGCTTATAGCAACAGATCCCCACAAAAACACCAGCCCCGGAGCAGGAGAAGCACATACACGGGCTCGCCAAAGAAACGTCTCAGCAGTAATCTTATCTTTCAGTCCATGTGGATGGAGACAATGGAGAGGTGATGTGAATAGCAAGTAGTTAAATGTGTTGACATTCTTTCGCTGTGAGATATAGGCAGCAGCGAGAAGAGTTGTTTGCTGTGATTTTCCTACGTTGTGTTCTCTGTATTGTCCCTGGCAGAGGTGTGTAGTGGGATCTTACCCTCCATTTGTTGTTTTCAATGGGTTAATTGGCCAGCCCTGTTCACCCTGTGCTGGTTGCTAGAAATGAATACAGCACAGTCGTTAATCTGTGGGCTTGTTTCCTTTGATCCAGGATTGTTTGACAAATGCATTGGGTACACTTACATGGGATAAACAGGTGGAAGTCTGGGCAGGCCACACAGTGAGTACTCCTTTACAGTCAGTGTAAAGCAGAAAGAAATGTGTTTGTCACACCACAGAAACGTGTTATCAGCCACCCAGCCAAACACCCAAATATTTTTAAAAATTACAAAGTGTGAGGAAAAAATAGGTGATTTAAAAAAAAAAGTAAATTGTGTGAGAGAGAAAAGCCTGCTGAGAGGGTGCTGACTGACAGCTCTCACATAATCGACTGGATTCCCCCTGCAGGAGACTTTGAGGAGTTGCCCTCGGCGTAGATTTAATTGAACCACACAGGCAAGGAAACGAATCACAACATACATTTAGTCACTTCACATCTGTTTCTCCTTCTTGTGCCAGACTCCACTGTGGTCTCGTGTACCCAAAGGAAAGGAACCCTCTAGAGTCTGAGGTGTTGCTCTTGGGTTTTTTGCACGCTGTGACCATTTGTTGGCACATCCACTCCTGGGAAGACATTGTGTTAACATACACTCCCACACTCAAACTGCCAAAACCTCTGCTTTTATAGGAGTAGGCACACTTAATTATCAATTAACCGAGTGGATTTGATTAGCAGCACCTTGCTACTTCTCTCCCCTCTTAATTCCAGCGGGAGCAGTAAGGACGTACTACATTTTTCACAAACTGCTTCTGCGTAGTTTTTGTTAAATAAAGAATGACATGTTGTAAAATAATGTTGTTGTTCATCTGAGGTTGTATTTGTAATTTTAAGACCTATTTGTGCTCAGGCAATTTTGTTTTAGTGTTTCCTGATGAATGAAACCTGAAAGAATCAAGAGCAGCTCTACTACTTGATATTGTAAGAAACTGAAAGATCGCCTGCACATACAAATGATAGAAAACATTCAGCTAACTACAGCCACTGCATAGTGATGTCCTCTTTTCGAGTCGCCTGCCTGAGAAACAGAGCAGCACAAGGCCACCCTTGAAGTTTAGCTCTCACGTTCTTTCAGATGAGAAACGACATGTTCCCCGGTGCCTTCTTGTTTGTAATCCAGATGACACATCTGTATTTGCTGATTCGTTCTCAGTCCTCATTTAGGCAGCCCCCCCCCCTCCAGTTTCCTTCCTGTTATCAAAAAATACTTAGCATTTATTGAATTTATTCTGTAAACCTTTACCCAGAGTTTCCAACAGTGCCTTCTTTTTTATCAAAAAAATCTGGGTGCTAGTTTCATGCGACACCTCATCGTATCTAGAATCCAAGGAGCAGATGTTGTTGTTTGTTCGATGTTTATCATTATGAAGGGTTGAGCGCAGAGCCTCAGTCATAACTTCCTGCGTGTCCACAGCAGAGTTGTCAGGCATGAAAACATTGACCACATGAGCTGGTGTTTGCTGGACAGTTACTCGGATCTTAAAGAGACCCACTGAGAGCGTACAGTATGAACGCCCCCTGCCTCCCCTCTGCTGCAGTGATTGCTGTGCTTTAGACCGAGGCTCAGGGAGAGATAACGGAGCAGACATGCGTGAAAAGGAGAGAGGAGATAACAGCTCTCACCTGAGGGAACGCACTGCAATCACCTAAACAGATGAAGCTTTCAAAACAGATTCATCCTGATCTTTCAAAAGACTATCAACAACTCTTATCACTGTCACCTCAGACAGATTTAAAAAAAATATAAGAGTGTGGTTCCCCTGCAGGACAACTATTACAGCTCTATCTACATCATTATATAAGCGTTTTTGTTGTTGTTTTGGTTCTTGAAGAAGTATATTTTCATTACAAAAAAGCCTCCCCGGTCTGAAATTATTATGCTTTATTCCTCATTTAGATGAAGAGACCTAGTGTCATTATTTCATGTGTTAAGGCACTTGAACAGCATTTTCTATTTTTGTTTTCTTTTGTCTTTGAGCCAGAAGTGGCCTTATATGGATAAAAGGTTGCAGTGCTGATTTATCAGCTAATACTAGCAAGCTGCATTACTCCATTGTGTGTGCACAATACTCAGACACACCTAACAGCTGATAAGAACTTAAGTTACAGTCTATTAAAACACAAAAATTTCACTCACCGAGAATGAAGCCCAAACCTCTTGGATGGTCTGTCCCGCACATTAAGCCACAATATTATTTAGATAAAAACACCATAAAAGAGACCAGCAACACACCCACAGTGACACTCGGTGACTCAAAGTACTGGATGAGGCCTGGATGCTGATTGGTTCCAACTGCCTATACTGGGATACCTACCGTTCTGTGCAGCCACGCCCCTAAGTCCATTTTCTAGGACAGAGTTGCACTAAAAGCTGCACAAGGGGGCAAAAACAGTTCTTGCTACCAGGCCGTAAAACAGCTTTTTGAGTTGGTTGTTGTAACATTGTAACATTGTTGTAACATCAACTCACTTTTTTTGGAATCAGCTTAGAGGCCAGCGATTGCTAGCAGGAGAGCTGACAATCGATGCACTGCTCTTGGTGCACAAATCAAATAAAGGGAGTTGATGAGCTCTTTGTTACAATATATGACCCAAGTACTGGATCCCTACATCAAACCCAACCATGCTGGACGACTTCTAAGAGTGAGGCAAACCGTATGTAATTTCATTTTTAAGGGTCACTTTGTGTGCATGGAAATAGAACTGTAACCATTATAGTCCAATCATAGCTTATGCCACATTTTGCATGAAGCAGATGATTTAACACCAGAGTGACAGTTGGATTGCTAGCTGCCAGTTCCCACCATGTGGGATTTTCGTCTGTTGATGAGTTGTTGAGTCCCAGGGGTTGTGCTGAGGGGTTTTTTTGTCTATCTTTGTGCGACTTGACGAAAACATTCTCCGAAGCTAAATGCTTCTGTGATTGATGGTCTAAATAATGTGCTTGCTTGTCATTTGTATACTGATGTTGCTGTTTCCTATTTCAGTGATGACAGCGACATGGAATTTGGACGTGGGCCTCCATCTTTGTGGTTTTAGTTAATTAGTGGGGCTGCTGAGGTTTCTCTCTGCTCTCTGGCACGCTTGGGTTCAGATCTATTGGAGCTGTTTGATCTCAGGCGGTATTGTTTCCATTATTAGACAACATTAGTGATTAAACTTTTGCTGTCGTGTTTCTGTACTTTAGAACTTAACCCGTCTGTTCTTGCTGCTCTTTTTTTATTATTGGAAATGTTCTCAATATTGTTTATGTCCTTATGTAATGGCAGAACTATTCAATAGCTTTTACAGTTTAAGAGACTCAACAATTGGTCTGGAACAATGAAGGTCAACCCAAGTCAGAAAAAGAAACTGGGAGGGATGACAAACACACTGCACAATGAGTCTTCCCCACATGGGGACGATCATTATTCTTATTGTGCCCTACAAACAGTCGGTGTAAACATCCAAGCTAAAAAGAATGATTTGCTGGTGTAATCATAACTGACTCTCAACTTTTAGCCAGCCCATCAATTTAATGGTCTCCTGGAAACTCAGTTTCAGCGCTGAGTTGTTCTTGTGGTCTGATGTGTGGTTAAGATGATGTGGATGATGACTTTGTGTTCTACTCCCTCGGCAGGCTTCACACAGCCCAGAGAGCCATCAAACAGACCCAAGTCACAGTGCAGAAGATCGGGAAGGAGATCGAGGAGAAGCTAAGAACGACGGCGGCCTGCACAGAGCGGGTGAGCGTGGTCGCCCCTCGGCAACAAATTCCAGCTCATCAGCAACTGGTTTAGATGTTTTCAGTAGCTTGAAAGTTGGTGTGAAGTTTGTTTTCAGAGGAAGTACGATGTATAACACCACAACTGATGTGATCAGCGATAACAGAGTTTCTGGCCTCCACCAATAATAAACATCAGAATCGTGCTTGATACTTACAAGGATTTAAGAGCTTGTCTCACTCAAAGCTCCAAATGTAATTGTAACGTAAAGTAATGTGAGATCTGAAAATCCATAGATTGTGATTGTTTTGATAGCTCAGCTCCTCAGTGATGATGCCTGGGCCAAAATGCCTTGTTTATGTTTCCACCTCCTGTAATATGCTCATATACGCTAAAGAAGCATATTTAACATTTTTGGAATTGTCAGGCGCACAGCTGTGAAAACGCAGTACCGATCCCAGGTCTGACATTGTGTTTACTGTAAAAATTCACTTCAAAAGCATCCCCTCTCGTCTGGTGTTATACAAGCCCGGAGGCAATGATACTCTAGTATTTTTGTCCCCCAGGTAGGCAGCACAAAAAAGCATTTTCACTCACCATGCACGGTACAATTGTGGACAAACTGTGTCCAGTCCAACTGGACTTTGAGAGTGCGTATGTGTGCTGGTAGAAGACTTAAGTGATCTGAATGTCTGCTTAGTGAGCCTCTTTATACAGCTGTTACAGCTGTTGCTTTCTATCTTGCTGCTCCTCATGAGTTTTTGATATCCCTGATTTTTTTTTTTTTTGTTCCTTTCCTTAGGCCTTCACCCTACTTATTAAGGCAGCCCCCTACTATAGCCTCAGCTTTCCCACAAAAACATTGAGGCTCCATTCTTTTCGCCACAAAGGATCCCTTTCAAGAACCTTTCTCTGATATTTCCCTCTCAGTGAAACATTCCTCAAACCCTTTTTCAGAGTTCAAATCTGCCAATAAATCACATAATCCTCATCTTCTACCTTTCTGTAAAAGCCCCCCCCCCCATCTTGGAGTGAGTGGAGCATTGTGTGATTCTTCTAAGGGCTTCCCACTTTGGAGAGCTCTGTACCATCTTTCTGTATGCGTCATGGTGAACATGGATCAAAGGGCGATGGAGTGGAGGCCACCTAGCCGAGCACATGCCCCTTTCACCCTCTCACCCACACTCTGCCATTAATCTGCTCAGTTATAACACGCTCCCACCCCCCCACCCCCACGCCTGCTGCTTATTTGCTCAGCTGACCCACTGCTCATTGATGTTCAGTAGACATCAGACAGACCCTGCTGGTTAGGTACAGTCTTTCTCCCTCTCTGTCTCGCACACACACTCACACATCACAGCAACCCACTTGTTAATTCTGGTGCTCAGTGAAAGTGTAGGAGGCTCGTGGTTCGTGCCAAAGCCAGTTGTGGTTAACATGCAAGTGTCAGGGTGCGACACATTGGACAGATAGAGGCTCTATCAGTCATCTCTTTCCCCGTGTTTTCTCCACGGTACCCACAGGAAGAAAAAATCTGTATCATATCTGTTTTTGCTCTGATCCAGGCTGCGATCTCTTATCTAAGTGAATGTGAGATGCCAAAGTCCCCGCTTTGGCAGGATGAATAACAAGCTCCTCCCTCCCTTATCTTACATCATTATCAGTTCCTTGTTTGTGTCTTCCATCTCCTTATTACAAGTGTGTATGTGTATAGTTTTTTTTCTGTCTCAGCAACTGTGCTGCCCTCCTGAATCCCCCTAAATCCGTCTTCCTGTTTTGAATGGATCATTTTTCGTTGAGTGGTTTTGTCAGTCGCTGCTCTCTCCTCTTCATCTACTGTGCAAGTGCATCCATGAACCCCTATTTCTGTTCCTTATTAGATGATTAGGGTGAGCCCACTTCACACTCCTCTTTTCCAGATAGAGAAATGAAGATGATGAAGGGACGCCGCTCGGAGAGGCTTAGATTACGACTAATGACCTGCACTCTGATGGCGCTGGTGGTCAGGGATGTGGGGTGGAGAGGCGCCTCCTGGCAGGAGTTTTAATTCGGGGCGGTCACTCATCTCGAGTCGCTGGGCTTTATTGTGGTCTTTTGCTTCGGGTTATGTTTGAGGGTTTGTGTACGTCTTCCTGTTTGCATGTTCTGAGACTTTCATGTGGCGTCTTACTCTTTAGCCTTTCTTACATGTTAATTGATGAACAAACCCACAGCTACAACTTCACATTCACGTTCTCCCAGGCGAATCCATGCACGAGCAATTTCCTCCAAATGTTGAGCGTACATATTTTTAACTTCCACTCCTGCCACTCATAACACATTCTTTCCTGAGACAACACTCAGATAATGTCACTGTCTGCATCAGTTTAAGAATCGCTTTGTGTTGACACCTGCATGACTACAAATCTGCTCAGGTTGCTGTTGGAGACAGCTGTTTCCTCAGCTTCCAGATAACTGTCCTGGCTCTATTTTCTTCTCTTTTTCTATGTAATATCGCAGTAATAAAGCAATATCATATGGCAGAGGAAAGCTACGCAAACAGTCGAGAAATCAAAACACAGTATCAAAATAAACTGTGTAAAATTAAGTAAATATACATATATTTTCATTTTTCTCATTTTAATTAAAGTGTACTTGGATTCCATCCACCCAACCAGCCATGTTTGTGATTCAGAGTCATTGTTGAGCTGTATATTGTTACCAGTCTGTTACTGGGATCAGTTCAGTTTATTAGGAAGTAATGTTGGGTAGTAATTTTCATCCAGAAGCTCAGGCTTCAGACTACAGACATAGCTTCAAACCTTTAGTTTGACAGGAACAGCTGTTTAGAAGAAAATGGTTTGCTTGAGTCAGAGGATGCACTCAGGGGCCGAACGGAGTCCCAGTATTAGATGAATTAAGTTAAACTGGGAGTCATGGAAAGCTATGACTTTCCATGACTCCAAGTGGGATATTATTAAACGAATAAATAAGAATTAGTTGACGTTTGTTATTTTCACAGTATATCCTGCTTTTCTCCCATCACCCACAAACGCTTCCGGCAGGTGGCCGCTCAGCTCCGAGCCTGGTTCTGCCGAGGGCTTCTTCTTCCTGTTGAAAGGGAGTTTTTCCTTCCCACTGTTACCAGTTGCTTGCTCATAGACTGTCATCTGGTTGTTGGGTTTTCTCTGTATTGTTGCAGGGTAGGTTTACATCCAAATATGTAAAGCACCTTGAGGGAACCGTTGTTGGGGTTTGTTGCTGTATAAACAAGATTGAATGTTTTCACTTTCACAAGTGCAGAAAAACAGGTGAGTCAGGTTGCTGTCAATCAGTCACAGTCTGTGCACAGCTATGCAAACATGAGAAATAGGCCTTAGCAGCCACAATAAGTGAAAACACCTGTTTGTCTCTGTGTGTATAGACCTGTGAAGTTGGGTTTAGTAGGAGACAGAAGGAAATTGGAACAAACCAAAAACATGCTCGGGCCGTTGTTTAAATGAAATAAATGGTAAGAGACATATTACAAAACACCTTCTTTCCCAGCTGTAACGATTTAAAAAGGAACAAATGACTGCATACGAGGACAGATGTGTTTTGTAGATGATTTGTAAATTATATGCTCTATGTGAGAGGTGGCTGACAGAGAGAAGACTTTATTCACTGTGGTTCTGGTGCCGGTTCGGCACCCGGCCTCATCTGCTCACCTCAGACCAGCTGTTTGAACGTGGAACTCAGTACTACTTAACTTGGAGCCGGCCGTTCCCATGACTTGGGCTCATTAGTAAACATTAACGATGATTCCAGAGCTCAGTAAGACGTTTTGAACACGCAAATCTTCCTTTCTGTGTTATCATTAGCTGTTGACAGTGCTTTCTGTTATTACTAACAGTGAGCATTGGCTCAGTGGTTGTGCATTAAATCAGCGCGATATGGGATCAGCCTAAAAAAACAGTGTTTGTTTTTGTGGGAGCTAGTAGGAATCTTGGGGTCTTTATAAAAGGTTGCTGTGACCACATGCTAAATATTTTCTTTCACTGTCTTTTTCTGTTTCCTTTCTGCCGCTTTGTGTGAGCAGAAGAAGGAGCGCGAGTGCATGCAGCTGCGTATAGCGGTCCTTCACAGTGAGCTGGAGCGGCAGAGGAAGGCACTCGGGAGGGAGAGAGACCTGCGACAGAAAGAGAGGGCACTGCTGCAGAAGAAAGGTAAATGGAATAGGTGGACATGCTGCATATGCACCTGGGGAAAGTGTTAACACCACACCACCATGCATAAATCACCTTTTAATATTGTTTGATGCTGTTGTGTGCACCGTTTAGTGCTTGCTTGCAGTAACTAGTGGGTGAAAACATGAACACACGAGCAATAAGAAAAATTAAAGGCACCGGGCTCAGTTTGTTCTTATATAATAGTAACTTCAAATGATCGGTTATTCCCTCTGCAACTCATTTTGCTGTCTCCAGTGGTGCTGCGTCACTCAGATCCTGCTTGTGGAGGAAAACTTAATATAATGGTAAAAACATGTGCTCCCAATTCCAACGAAATCCCCAAATCTTTTCATGATAATCCACAGAAGGCTCTGCTGCAGCTACCAGTTGTAACGAGAACAGAATATAAAAGTAGTTCTGACAGTTTGACTATTTTGTGTAAATTGTGGTAAGCACAGGTCTAACCAGGACTGTTTGCATGTTCATTTAGAACAATAGTGAGTTTGTTTTGGCTCACTCATGTAATAGCTGGGAGATGTTAGCCTGTCACTTATGTAGTGCAATTGGCACATTCAAACATATGAAGTCACATCCACAATGCAAAAAACAAACAACAAAATATCAAGAATTTAGAAATGCTGTTGCTGAACTGACAGATGGTTGTCTTTATTAGAAAATCTGTTGCCTGAATGTTAGTCTTATATTTATCCAAATGCATTAATATAAAGTTATTGATCAATATATAGATGTCAGTGTTTTTCTGCTCCCTAAAAATATGTTTTGGTATCAAAAATCCAGCATTGGTCACACACAGCTTATGGAAATAAATTGCACATAATTTGCATTTCTTTAATAAAACGAATTACACCAATCCTTCCAAATGTATTCTTTCAGTAATGTGACAGTTTTAGTTGTTGTTGAAAGAGAGAAAGTGAAGCTTGTTACCAAACTAATGGATTTTACACCCATGATTCCATAAATTCAGGTCCTGAAACGGTGTTAATAATTTGTCTTACACATATGAGACAGTTCTAAATGCGACATCTATAGAGAAATCTGCTCTTTTTAATGGCTCGGTCAAGGTTTCCATGTTGTCAGAGCAGCAGGCAGATCATTTTAGTATATTAGACAACGTGGTCTTGGTCCAGTCAGAAGATGGAGTTTCTTAACACAAGCAGATCTGCAGTACACAGATACTTCCTGCGGTTTGTGCTAAAGCAGAAGTGTTTGTGCAGTTGTCACTTAGTTAACCCTATAAAGTTTCCATCTTAGAGATAGATATAATCCATCTATATATCTATAGTCACATGTTCTGATGTAATGAGCCCAGTGCAGCTTTTCAAAATGAATTGACAGGATGTATCTTGATTTCTGTGTCCTTTAAGATCAGCTCGCTCTTTGGCAAAGACAGATCACTGAATCACCGATCTGAGGAAGTGATTAGCGTGAAGTCTGCACTCATACATACGCTGTCACATAATAAAAGACGTCTAAGAGTGCTTCAGGGAGAGGTTGCCCTTGTGACACGATTCTGAAAAATGACCATTAATTCTCTTCCTCTTTATCTGTCACCACTCTGTCTGCAGCCAAACGAACTCACGGCTCTGCTGCCTCGCAGCTCTATAGAGGCCTTTTTCCAGACTGGACAGGTGCTTATTAAAAAATAGAAGGAAAATTCCTTCAGCTGGTTAAAAAGAGAGGGGAAAATCTGGTCTTTTAGGATAAATTGAAATGCTATATGTAAAGACAGCCAGGCTGAAGTCTTGTTGCTTTTCCCAGACTCATAAGTCAAAATCCAAAAGCCATATGCTGCTGGGCTCTGCTGTACTTCCAGCTTGTTGTTTAACTCCTCTAATCAGCCAGCAGACATTCATTTGTTTCAAGATTGGAAAAAAGTGTGCATTAATTCCAGGACAGGATACTGTTGGAGACAGGTGTTTACAGTGCTTCGTACAGCAGCTGATTTTGTGTCTGATTATATTTAGATTGGCACCACAGTGTGTTTGTTTCATATGATCTCGTCTTTCACTTTTGAAACACATATGATTCTAACAATTGCAGGCTAAATTTCATTTAGAAATTTCCCCGAGAAGCCTGTGAAAAATGGACAGATTTGAGCCAAAAATGGTTCCTGTTCAGCAAAATCACAAGAGCGATTTCATATGCCACTGTTGTTTTAATCAGAAGCAAGTGTTTCATTTCTTGAGCTTTCACACATTCCAGTGCTTATAAGTTGCAGGTTTACCTTCAAATTTTACTTGACAGTTTTACAGCGAGTGTAAGTATGTTGCTATGAAATATGTCCCCCGTGGGCACCACAGATGGGCTGGTAAGCTCCATTCTTCGTCACGCTCTTTAGGATCTCATCCGTACCTGGCCGTGTGGTCTCGTTGTCTCCCACACGTTCACAGGGCCCATTAGCAAATAGCTCTTATCAACCTGTTGTTCCCACCGAATGGGCCTCCCTAACAAAACAGCAGGTGCAGAAACCCCAAACGTAGAGAAGGTGTTGCTTTTTCCTCTCTCGTGTGTTGAACTTGTGAGAAACCAGTCAAAACGACTCGAGTGTTAAACTATTAGAATCTTCCTTTAGACTTGCTAGAGCCTGTTTGGTGTAACGCTGATGCTGTTAGTTTAACGAGCTGTCCACTGCATGCTGATTAATGTAATTCCAGGCAAATCAGAGCAGGAAAGTAAAAGTTTGTTTTTCTGTGCGTGGGAACGCGCACACGCCATGTCACATGTCAGCATGATCACTTTCCCCCCATTTTTTTTTATTTTTTTAAGTTATGAATTGAAAGTAAGTCTTTCTGTCCTCCCTCTGAAATCAATCACTTTGGTTTCTGTGGGGTCACACTCTTGTCACAATTTCCGCCTGTCTAATTTCCCTCCTCCCACCTTGAGCAGATGACATAAATCAGGCCTGTGAGCAGCGTTTATTGTACTTGGTAACAGTAGTTATTCTCACGCTCTGCCACACAGCCAGGGCTCCTGACCAATAAATGTCAGCGGTTGGCTTTCTCCAGGTTTTGTGAAGGTATGGTGTGTGGAGGTATTTGTCACCTCAGTGAAAAGGGTCTCATATTGAAGCGATCATCATTAGAGCTCTTTTAGCAGCAGCTCAGCTTTACACATTTACTTCAACCAGCTGGCTGCCATCTTGAGTCAGGGTAAAGGTTGACAGGTACTGGAGTCAGACACTGTGCTTAACGGGCCAACCGTCTGCCTTTTTATACTTACTGACCCCTCTGACATTTCTATGTCAAGGTCAGAAATTTCTTATATTTTGTCCTAATAATTGATATTTTTCCACTGAGCTTTTCATGTGAGTTAAATGCTGGTATAAAAACAAAGCTTATTTACAGTGTATATTAGATTAATGTACCTTTTTAAATCATTTCATTGAGAACTTTGCATGCACTTCCTGACCAGCTTTGACCTGCACTTTCAAAGTATTTCTGTACCGTGGGTGCCAAGCGCCCAGTATTTCAGGAGCCACAGACAGCCCAATTTGATGGTCGGAAGTAATATATAACCATCCATATAGTAAAGGAGATCAAAGAAGCTGCGTTTTGCTGCTTGTCACTAGAGTTCACCTCACATGTTAGAGTTTTACACTGTATCCCCTTTCTCGTGCAACCAGAGGATCCATTCCCCCCCCCGTCCCTCCTAAAACTTCCCCCTCTTGTTTTGTTTTGTTTTGTTCTTCGCAGAGAGTGCTCGCTGCGCTGTCCTTAGACAGTAAACGTGACGAAACTATTGAGGAAAAAACACCGCGTATATCTTGTTTATCATGACTCTGGTATATATCACCTTGTTGCTTTGTCATCTCGAAGTGGTCATGTGATTGGCTTATTCTTCCTCAGTCAAACAGCAGCACTCATGCGATTGTTTCGCCCCCTTAGCTCCAGGTGTTGTGCCAAAAACTGATCGTCTACCAGAAAGTGATCGCTGTCCGCGGGAGCGCGCAGCTGCTTAAAGCTGTAGCGCCCAGATTACTTAGAACACAGCTTCAACCGACTGTTTGTTGAGAAATAGTAACGCGACCGCACCGCATTTTCTTGTTAGTAACGGTAACGGCGTTGTAACGATAGAAACAGTAATTAGTTAGATTACTCGTTACTGAAAAAAGTAACGCTGTTAGTAACGCCGTTATTCCCATCACGGGTCTTAGTCTGTGTATTTTCCAAATTCTACAAATCCTGCGTACTTCTTTTTGAACCACGTTTGGGCGGGCACACTGGATTTCTCACTGCAACAGATTTTCCTGTGCAGGAATTGTCACTAATGTGTTGCATGCATGTTTGACGGTTTGAAGGCAGAGGCACCACTGAGTGCCACGTCTCCGTCTTATAATTTGTCTGGTTTCATGCAAGTCACAAGCTGCCCATTAGTAGCGCCACAGAGGGGAACGTGCATTTGTTCATAAGAGGAACTTGGCGAGAGCGCTCTTTTTGTAAGGCATACCACAACAGCGCTTTGCCCGTCACGTGATAAAGCCACTTATAGCTTCTGTGCATTAGTTGATGGTGACTGATCCTGAATGCCACTGACGCATGTTTACACGGATCACTTTTATTGTCCAGACTTTACCCAGTGCAGGAACACAGTTCTTTCGTGGTACTGTACTCACAAATGGTCAGGCCAGTCTCAAGAAGTCTTCTGTCTGATTTACAGGAGGAAATTGTCTGTGACCAGAGGGGACTCGTCCAGTGTCAGAATAGTTATTTTTAGAGTCATTTTTTTTGGTTTTTATTCCATGTTTAATATGGAAGATGGTGTAGTGAGAGACCAGTGGACAGAACGATGCATATTCACTGCTGTGTCTTTACTGTATATTGTCTTTCCATACCGTGGAACAGATTAGTGGGATGAAAGCACGAGACGATGGATGGACAGAGCAGATAGGACAGAAGTGGGCATTACATGAAAGCAGGAGTAGAAGACCATGGAATCTGGGTTACAGTGTTTTCGTGTGATCTCTCACAGCAGAGCGATGGCCTGTGATCTCTGTTACGCTATCTGCCTTTCTTCCTAATCTGATGAAGTACCTGTATTTTCTCCTTTGCTCTGTCTGCACTATGCCCTCTCACCTCATACCCTTATGATGTCAGTTGGACAATCATGGATATGAGTGGAAATATGTGATCAAAGCAATCCTGTTATCCACCTGATCGCACGTGCTTTGATAAGCTTTATTACTCCAAACTCTCACTTGTGCTGGCTGCTCTTTGCAAACTTATTTAGATTCAAATTTCAGCAAGAGGGCAACAGTCTTTTTTCACACATGAGCGTTGTGAGGGATTTTCGTGTCTACTCGCAATAACAGTGCATTTAAAAACAATTGTATGGGAGAATATTTAGAAATGTGCTATGTTGTTTCTGTTCGTACCGGATATACTGGTGAGGTGCAGGTCTTCTTCTGTTAGAATGCTTAATACAAAACGCACTGATAACAACAATCGGCATAAAGTAGACAGGTGTCACCTCTGCATCCCACCAGATGCAGCTGTGGTGATGTGGCGCATGTTGGAAGCATTGGAATTGGAATCATTAATACGCTGACATTTAAAGGGAAAAACCTGATTTCTTTCAAACTCTTTAACAGTGGTGTTTTGTTAATGTCACAGTTAACAGCCCCTCACAGCTTAGGGGCTAAAGAGCAGCAGGTTGGTGACCTCTGGCCTAAGTAGACCCTACGATCAGCTTTGGAGCCATTGTCTGCATGTTGTAGCTCTTTACCGTCACCAAGGGGCAGTGTCACAAACAACCGGTCTGTGGGTTATTGTTGCTTGTTCTGTTGGTTCTTTAGTCAGCTGCAAGGAGGGGAAAAACCAAAGTAGGCAAAGAACTGAAGTCTGTCTTTCCCATTTCACTATTCGACTTATGCACAGCTTCATCTTTGTCTGCCTATGTGTTCCTGTTTTTATAGATGGGTTGCATAGGTCTTATACCCTCTCTGTAAGCAAATGGACACAGCATTAACACATTGAAAACTGCACAATAGCGCTGCCACAAACGATTATTTTGATAGTCGACTAGTCACCGATTATTTTTGCGATTAGTCGACTAATCAGATCATCATCCATTGGACGTAAAACGTACAGCTTATTGCACCAGCAGCATCTGCTCTTATATAACTATCATTAGCTTACAGCTTTAAGTGTTTAAGGTCTGTGCTAACTAAAAATAAAGACAAGATGATAGTTTATTAAATTTTAATTAAATTTGCTGATTGTTTCGGTGAAGTTTAATAAACTCCTTGCTATCTAAAATATAACAGGACACCGGAGTATATTCTCCAGCATCTCACACTTCTGATAATCAGCTGTCTGCTTGACGTTTACTCAGCTGTGTAAAAACTATAACTTTAATCTCAGCCAAACCGATTTACTCAGGAACAAATAAAATACTGAAAAAAGCCAAACAATAACATTTTTAAGTTATCTAAGTGACTTATGTATGTTTAACCTGAGTAGCGAAAGACGGCGGTGGGTTTGAAAACGATTTGCCGGGAGTCCGGTGTTCTCACGGCTCTAGTGAGCCTGTAACCCGCTAGCTAACGAGTTAGTGGGTAACAGACGTCTCCGAAAACGTCGGAGCGCTTTTGAAAATATGTGGTGTCTTGATAAACTGAGCAGATATTTGAGGTTTACACAGCTACATTCTCGCCTGAAAATATGTTAAACGTTTATTTTGTGACCCAGAAAGAATAATAAGAGTAATATTAAAACTAACTAGCTGCTGCCATTGTTGGAAACTGAGCTGGGCCGCGCTATGAACTCTGGGACACAGCTTCTTCTTCTTCTTCGGGGTTTAACGGCAGCTGGCATCCTTGTACATGCAGTGCTGCCATCTTCTGTTTCAGTCTGTTATTACATTCTTAAATCCTACTACTCATTCCTGCGTCTTTTGTGATCTTACAAAGCTTCAAACGACGCGTCGACTATTAAATCAGTCGTAATCGTGACTAGTCGACTAATCGTGGCAGCCCTACTGCACAATAGCACCTATAAGCAGCACAGTCATTTTCTTCTAGACCTTTGCAACCAGGATGTTCGCCCTCTGTTGCTTGTTGGAAAGATTTAACATAACTTCTGCTTTGGTTTCATTTTTTAGATCCGTATGCTGTGCCCATCATTGTATACAGTCTGTTCTGTATGTTCTGGTGGTTTCATGCAGACACTGAACTAAACTGAATTCAGTACCACTTAAATGTGCTTGACTGCATATTTACTGTAAACAAAATGTATTTCACTTAAATTCTTCTTTCTCTGAAAATGAGTTACATTTGCCAGAATGTGAATTATTCTAAGCTAGATTGTGTGTTTAATTCTGCAAACGTATTAAAGATTGAACTCTTTGTTTGATGGCATACATTGAGAGGAACTAGAGTTATAGAAAAACTTCAGAAGGAGCTGCCATCACGGCTTAACCAGTTAGACGAAGCCAAGAATGTTAGACACGTGTGATTTCAGATCAGCCGTCTATCCATCTCCTCTTACAGTTAAACAAAACTGCTTCCCACTGAGGAATTAGAAGCGATAAGAGGCTGCTAACCACAGGCAAACCTGAAGAGGAAATTCGTGTGAAAGGAGAGGAGCCTTTATGGGAGGACGCTTCGCATCCAATAACAATTTTCCCATCAAAATCCCTTTTTATCTGCATGAAAGGATGCTATTTATTCACACGACGCAGAACGCTGTTGTGAGTACTGTACGGGATACCAGATGAGACACTCCAACGTTTCTCATGCGGTGAAGCCAGAATGTAACGCACAGACTGCTTTGCTAAGTTGATGTGAAATGTTAGACTGATGCACGTCTCTGCAGTTCACCCCGTCACGCAGCAAACGGCGCTGCCTTCCTATTTCCTTTGTAATGATTATTATTCATAATTTGAAAGGGATAAAAATTAAATCGTTCGCTGTGTAAACAAGCCAAAAAAACTGTAAACATTGAGTTCAAAGCAAAAAGATTCAATGCATTTCTACTGCATTTACCCGTAATCTTATGTGATGCTCTATCCGAGAAACATGCTGTTCGAACCTTTAATTAGCCGTTATCGTTCTGCTTTATTCACGTGCATACTGTGAGCTTGCCAATGCTGCGGTAACGCCACTTCCTCACTCTGTATCATCCCGTCACTTTTCTGTCTGATTTTATTCATTTCCCCAACTCTGTATTTACTGTCTGACTAATCCTATAATCTGCATACATATGTCATTAGGTTTTATGTTGTGTCAGAAGGAAATGTTTTGGGCTCATCAAAGCAGCTGTTTGATCTTGCTCGGGTTTAACAGTGGATGGCAGCCAACCAAACACAAGCCCACCTGGCTGGCTGTTCAGATAGACCAGAACAAACACACACCTAATAATTTACATTTTTCTTTTCTGTCTCTGTCAGAGGATTCGTTTTCTGCTCAGCACGAGCGTCTGAAGGAGGAGAAAGAGTCCTTATCCAAGCTGCAGAAGGAATGCACAGCCAAGAGGTGTGTATCAAACCGCAATTAACCATTTCTGTGTTTGCTGCACAGAAAAACTATTTAAAAGCTTGAACCCCATCAGGTGGACACTACCCTCTGAATGATGAAGCTCAGTGTGTTAGTCACTTGTATTAAATTGAGCTAACAGGTATAACATTGCACCCTGCACCTTACTCTTTCAAAACAATGGCCTGTTTTTGTGGCCGCTGCTCCCTGTTTATGTGTTCTTGACCAAGAGTTTGCACATTGTGCTAAAAAGGCGTTTGGCCGGTGTTTGTCTTGGCTTGCGGTGAGAGGTGTGTGCGGCGGGCACACATTCTGGATACGTTTTTGTTTATCTGGGAAGTACCTGGCAGTCGCAGAGGATAAGCCAGAGCCCCAGGAAGGCCAGCAGGGGCCAAGAGACCCAGCAAACAGGAAATTAACACCGACACTTGTATCTGCTTAACATCCATTCCTTGGAAATAACTTGTCGTTTGTTTTTCATGAAAGTGTCTCTTTTCATTTATAGCGTTTAGCGAGGGAATGTTATACTGAGCATACACACTTTTTCTCAGCCTTTCCACGTTTCTGTTTAATATTATTTGAATCTTGTCATGGCTTCGATCCCCAGAAAGTTACAAGTACATTTACTCAATCATGTTACTCTGCAAATGTGACGTCAGTATTTTCATGATACTATTTTATAGGTACAGTTGACTCAACAGAGACAAATGTGGACTTTTTTGAATTCTTCTATACTAAGACAGGATGTGCGATTTATTAATTTATTTATAGTTAAAGGTTAAACTATTGTGTGACAGCTTTCTTGAATTAAGAGCACTTTTAATTAAGACATTCCACATTTCCACATGTTGGCAGTTCAGCCAAAGAAAAATTTCTTTTCTGAACTCATCAGATGGTTTTGTCCAGATAAACTCCCAGCAGGGGTCACGTTAATCGCAGTTTTGTAGGAAGAAAGCAGTTAAGCAAAGAGTTACAACACAGCAAACCAACATGACACAACTATATAAGACAACTAAAACTGTTGTGCTCAAAAACAAATTAAACATAGAATAAAAGCCAAAAACAAATAAAAGCAACACTTAAATGACATGTTGGACCTTCATGAAAGAAATGTTCATGTTGAAAATCTTTACTGAAAGATCTTTTTGGAGCAGTATATTTATTCCAATTATAAACTACAAGTGCTACTTATTTACTGATACAGTGTAACATTAGTTTCACTGTATCATGCACAATAACAGCGGAGTTAACAGTTTGCTCATTTCCAGAGAAGATCGATCCCACTTTTATCTAATATGTTCTAATAGTAAAGTCAGCACCCAGTTAGCTTATCAGAAAAGCAGAAAGAAGTTTTTAGCATTGAGAACTAAACTTCTTCTTTCTCTTCCTTCTGTGACGCAGAATTGGTGTATACACAAAGTGTTTAGGTTGGCGTATTTTACGAGTAACTGCTTAAACAAACATGTATTTTTAAATGTACGAATGTTGAACTCATAAATATACATTGGTTATTATGTAATGACATCTTCCAAATTGATGTGTTCTCATAAACTTAGAATGAGTCCATTAAACATACACAGGAGCAGGCGCCGGTTTGTAAAAGACGCCATATTGCCTGACTGTCTTGAGATAGGCATGGCATTTATACCCTGATCGCATTTTTATCTATGTGACTAGAGACCAGCCACATGTATAGTGTGCTAAAGACAGAGGAGGAGAGGACTCGTAGGTGTTGATGCATTACTGAGCGAGAACTCGATGATGTCCTCGACGACTCGCCTCAGTATCGCTGTCATTGGTCAGATGTGAGCTTCACAGACTCATCGGTTTGTGTCAGACTCTTTGCACAAACATTTCCAGCCTCGTCCAGAGCAAACAGACGTGGACACGTGTCATAGCTGAGGGATACAGGACTGACAGCCTGCACTCATTACAAACACAGCATGCACAGAAAGTGGTTCGAGCTGTTTGTTCTACAGTGGCCACCGATTATGCACAATCTGCAGTCCAATAGTGGTGAGATTTTACACACATTAATGGAAGAACGTAGAGGTATCTGCATGAAATGATTTGGTATTATCCACACTGATCCACAAGTAGAGGCATGAGTGCTGTACAGGGCATTTAAAATGCAAACAGACTCACTTAAATGTATGCATACACATTTAGAGAGTATTCATACAAAGGCATCCAGTCATGTTCATGACTTTTAACTATAAAACTTCAGGTAACAACATTTAAATGCAAAAAAAATAAAAAGGGGAATCCTGGTAGGTTTCACTTAGCTCAACAGCTTCCTTTAGTTTCAGTGTGTGTCACCTCGGAGCTATACGCATAGGTCAAAGAGTAAAACCTGGATAACAGCCATTAAGAATGATTTTTCCTAGTGGCCATAGACAGACCCTGCATTACTAAAAAGGACTGACCTGTAATGACAATTTTGAACAGTACATTGTCACTTGAAGAGAGAGGAGAAAAACCCCAGCTCATGCTATTTTTGTTCCTTTTTTTTGCCGACATTAAACTGCCATATTATACTGCATCTTTTGTCTTGATCCCTTTTTATAGCTGTCAGGCCTTTAAGGCTTTAATTGGGAGCCTGTTCTCCCTCTCATTTTCATCTGTTCCCATCTCTTTAACTGACCTCTGCTCTGTCTCCATCAGAGAGCAGTTCCTCAAGTCCAACGCCCAGCTCACCTTCCGTTGTCGTCAGCTCCTCTCTGAGCTTTCCTACATCTACCCCATCGATGTGGTGAGTTGGGCAACTGCAGAGAAATATCTGGTTACAAATGTAAGACTTTAGTGAAGCACAGATGCTGGAGGGGGTTATATGGTGTGTGCAGCGATTTCCATGTTTATTCCAAAGATAAATTTTGTTTGTATACTAACTGAATGATTATGATTATGGATCTGTTGCTGATGTCCAGTTGCTCTGTCCTTCATATGAAACCTCTTCTTTAAATCCACAGACCAATCAGTCGGATTATGTCATCTGTGGAGTGAAGCTGCCAAACTCGGAAGACTTTCAAGGTAATTGATTATGTGCCTGCCTGCCTATTTAAGTGTTACAGGAGGATAAGTGGTGTGCTGTGCAAATGTTTTGTCTTGCATTCGACGCTTGTGGTTAGATGCAGATGTCGTGAAGTGAAGCAATCTAACATTTTACTGAAGGATAAATGAAGGCTGATGATTTCATAGACAGTTATCTATGATATCATAGTTTTGGCTGTTGTAGATGGCAATTTTGCAAAAAGCTATTACTGTTAAAGTACCACAACCTTTGTCGTACTGTGCACGAATACGATAATTGATAGTTTGTCATTTTCATACATAAAGGGCATAATGACATAATTGTAGCATAAATGAGGGGAGAATAGCTGTAGTAGCTGCAGATGATTGATATTCCCATTCACTCGGTCTGCTCAGTTGAAATCACAGTACACCCACTGCTGCACGTCTCGTCTTGTGCATGACATCAGTGATCAAATTAACAGAGACATGCACAGACCTTTATAGGTAGACATGCACAAGTAAGCCTCAAAAGAGGAGCACAAACTACGCATGGAGTGCGCCATGTAAAAAGAAGGAAGACTGCTCCATACTGATCTAATGCATATCGATCAGTTATAGAGGGCAATGAGAGAGTTTCTGCTGGGAATCGTTGATTTGGTCGTTTTGCCCTGATGAGATGCAGCGTGGTTAGTTTGCATTCTTGCTGGTAGCTGTTGGAGTTGTTCACTGCCACCACATTCTAAGAGGGTCTTGTCACAAGATGCTTTTTATCCGGTTCTGCCGCCCCAGTGAGAAAAAAGCCACAAAAACCACATGGTATGGTATAAAAGACACATTAGTGAACTGCAGGGCATTAAAAAAGTTGTGTCAGCAGGCACATTCGGACACAATGCTCCCGTTATGAGCTTGGTGGGGAAGGTTAGAGTAAAGGTCGCATCGTATGTGTCGTGACAAATTGGATTTGCAGTCACAGCAAGAGAAATGTGATGACTGTATGACCTCTTAATAGTTGGGGGATGAGAATTGAATGGGTTTCTGAATGCTGAGCTTTGGTCAGGACCACTTGTCCAACACAGGGAACACACCCTCCACTGTCCACGCCACATTCTCGGGCTCGCCTTCCTCACAGCTGGTGAAACCCAGCAAGCCTCTGAGGCCGTAATTCAGCAACACTAGCCTCGTCTCCTCCGCTCCCTGCTGCCGCTCCCCACCTGTTAACATCTTTTACATACACAGTAGAGATGGGCAGCCATTACTTGTTCTCAATTTAAAATTTGACGCACAGACCGAATCCTGTTTTCTCTCAGTTTTAGATGATCGATCAGTCCTTTCAGACACATCTATAAAAGTGCGAGCATGAACCACAGCCCTGAAGTTGACTGTTACTGGTGTGAGGCTAAAGTGAGGCAGATTAAATTTAATACTGATTCAAAAGGAAAACGATGTACTGCATGTGTTGTCAGTAAGGACAGATGGAGAAACATGGACTGCCCACCTCCACTTTACTCATTTCTCTTCATTTGTCTTTAGTCTTCTGCAGTTAGAGGTCCTCAGAGTCCAGAGCTGTCTGATTGTGTGTCAAAGCCGGTTTGAAAAAGCCTGCAGGGGAGGAATATTTCACATCAGAGCCCAGGATTAGGGTTAGTTGGCGTCCTAATCCTGTTGAGAGTCAAGGTGGACATTGAAGCCCATCCATGTTTCACGTTTACCCCAAAGCCTTCCCTGTCAGCTCAGCCTCACGAGGTATCTGCAGGCTCCATTAGCACCCAGAGGTGTCACTTAAACTTGTGTCCTTCAGTTGACCTGATATTCCTCGGGGGCAGGAAGTTGTTCTCTCCATGGGCTTTAACCCTTTGGACTAAAAAGACAGGAAGGACAGTGATATAATCCAGGGGTTCTGTGCTAAATTGAAAAACACACATTTTGAGCCAAAGAGCCTACCACTCTGTTGCCATAGTCTATTATTTCAAAGCATTAAGATAAAAACCACAGTGATTTTAAGTCTTAGCCTCGAGCAGTGTCCTTCTGAGAATGTGAAACCACTTTGTGTTTTGTCTTGAAACAATTTCTCGTGCTTACAGTGAGTTGGTTTGCAGTTTCTTTCCCAGTCCGTCAAATGTTCACGAAGGCATCCAGTTTTCCACACTAACAGATATTTGGACTCGGAGGGGTTAGCTGTACGTGATGCTTTTGCTTCTTAAGCACATATGACAGAGAATTTGGGAATCTCAGCGCAGCCAGTGTTTTTTGGTACTGTGTGCTGTGCCACGTACTGCAACGCATTAAAAACATGAATGCGACTACTCTCCTTCCAGCAAATACTTTGTTACCAAGTTATCTTTAGCTGGATGTTCGTACAGTTTGGGGGTCATAAGATGTAGACAAACTCCAGACAGCACTGACATTGACTGTATGCTTTGAGGTTTTCACCATAATAAAATGTTACTATTTTGACTCAGTTTTCATTGAGTGAGATTCTTAAACACTTTGGTTTATTATAATAATAATAATAATAATAATGATAATAATGATAATAATAATATACCAAAGTAATAATAACTAAAAGGCGCACTTAACAACTGAGCAGGAAACCGTCTCATTTGTGAACAAACCTTAAATATGTAATAAGTAGAGCATCTTTTTCACTTTGTGTCCTGCAGCAAAGGATGATGGGAGCATAGCAGTCGCCTTGGGTTACACAGCACACCTGGTCCTCATGATCTCATGCTTCCTGCAGATCCCTCTTAGGTATCCGGTGATCCACAAGGGTTCACGCTCTTCTATCAAGGACACCATCACTGACAGACTCACTGAGAAAGAGAGAGAGTAAGTACCCTTTACAAACACACCTAATATTAGCAAAAACCTGAAATATCCACATCACAAATGCTGAGGTCTCTTTCTTACTGTACGATCTGTACATATAGTATACAGCACTGCGCAAAAGTCTCGAGCCACTCCTCATGTCTTTGTATTTTTCTAGTGTAATTTATTTAAAATATGCAAACGTGCAAGGAAATCCATATAAAGAAAAAACAGAATTTGTACAATTCTAACGAGGTTGGGAGTCAACATTTGGCATGAGCACATTTATTCGGCTGCAGTGAAACTGAGGAAATCCAATTCTCTCAAAAAACAAGGAAAATAAAATTTGTTAGAGGAAACATGCGACCCAGACACGGGGAAGAAGTGGTGGATAATTCAGTGAGCTGACTGACAGCACGCAGACAAAATATAGACTGAGCAAGGTGAACTCAATCAGACGCTAACAAGGGCGAGACGAGAACAAAGGGAGGAAGTCAAAAGGCAGGAAGACACACATGGGAATGATCTCCAAAACAATACAGAAAGAAAGAGGGACCAATAACAAAGTCGCACAGACAGGGCGATCAAAGAAGACACAGAAAAAGGAAAAACAAAGTATTACAACAGAACAGCGACAGTGATGTTTGTGACATTTCTTTTTATTCCAACGTTGCCCTTTTATGAACGAGATCAGCTCAGCAGATGGATGAAAATAAGCCATCTGTTTCTGATGTAGGGTCCTTCAAATAAATCGCTTCTCTTTGCAAAGTCAGAATCATCAAATTATCATATGCATCCAGGCTTTGAAGAAAGCGGGTGATGTAAATTGCCGTGAATAAAACAGAGGGAAAAAGTCTGTGACTTTCTTCTCTCAAGAAGAATGAATGTTGTTTACTTTGTGAATATGTAAATGTACCTATTTAAACGGTGACATTCTGATAAATGAAGCAGTTTTACTGTGAAATCCACCATTTAGACTTTACTGCATTTTGAGCAGAGTCCATGCCTCCCATTGCCGATCAGATTGGCTGTTAAATTTACTAAGTTTATTTACTCTATTTCAGCTTATATTTGTTTTGTGTCCAAACATTCTGCCTTGTTCACGTCCAAACCGTCTTCTACAAACATGTCCCTGCATGTTTTCAGCTAAAATTAGTCTTGTTTGATTAGTATTTCTTTACTCCAACACCAATAGATTTTTTTGACAGTGCGGTCGGTGCTGGTCTCTAACTCAACAAAAGCCTTTAACATTTGTAACATTTCAACATTGTTAACAAGAATGTTTTATTGGAAAAACATCACAACGTTCCAAAGTATTGTTTAAAGTGATTGTCACCACCATTGGAACCAGCTGCATCACACTTTCAGCAATCTCCTCAAACCTATGGAGCCACAATGAAAACGTGGAAGCTTTATTAAAGTTGGTGAATTACCAGCCTTGAGGCTTTAGATTTAGATTTCCTACAGATGATAAATTCAACTTTCCACGCGCTAGTATCCATGGATTTGTTACCAAGTTTTTACAGTTGTTACAGCTTTGAGCCGGCTGTAGCCCAGGAGGTAGAGCAGGTTATCTACAAATAGGAAGGTTGGTAGTTCAATCCCCGAGTGTTCCCTTTCTGCGTGGGATACTAACCCTTATGCAGCCATCTGACTGTGAATGTCTGCAAATGATGGATAGAAGCACTCGTACGAATAAAGTTGTATGCAGTGTACTCCAGATCTGGTTTGTGTGCTGAATCTAGCCCGATCGTGTTGTACAGCGGTTTGTGTGGACCTGTGCTTCTTAGCTGTGTTTGACTAAAACAGCGTTTTGGGGTTTTTTCGTCCACCCCCCGAGTTGAGTTTGAATTTCTCAAACACAACACAGATTTGGTAGTCATGAGCTCCACATGAGTGCATCAGTGCACAATCACACACAGACCAGACCACACAGTAGCGTCAGTAGGCCGTTTTGACGGCTGTGTTGGCTTCTTCATTCAGACGCACGTCCAAATCTGAAATACTGTTCTGATTTGGAAATGACTGCTGAACAAAAACCTCAGTATGGATACTTGTTTTTTCACGTTAACACATGCATAGCTGGTCGGTGAAGAAAGCGCCTAAGTCGTCCCAACTAGGTTTACTCAGGTGTTCACAGGGAACAGACTGTAAATCACACAACAGCCTTTGACAGTCATACCCTACGGTTGTAACCACTTTGCTTCCTACCCTCGCCACATTGTATCATTTTTTTTTTACATTTCTTTTTGTTCAGTCTCGATGTTGACACAGAGCGTGACAAATGATAAACTGATAATCTTAACTCATCTGGGGGTTTGCCAGGACCCTTTGTGTTAGTCAGGAAGCACAGAGGAGCAGCCGTTACAACCACGGCTAATGTGATGAAATTATTATTTGTGTGTGTTATGCTCTTGTAACTATGCATCAAGTCAGAAAAATAATGTGAAAAATGAGAAACAAAAAAACCCCTCTGTGTTATGATAATTGCACACTCGGGACACACGCGCTCAGGAATGTACATACGTACTGACATTCCACACGAAGACCTTCCAATACGTGACAGACGTGGAGCGAGATTTGGCTGTAGTGCTGCTGATGGCCGTGGATGTCGCACTTTATTATAGAGTATGATGAAGTCCACAGTCTTGCTTATGCTCATCAGCTCTTTACCTGTTGCCTCCTGGTTGATATCGGTGGAATATTTCAGTCAATGATCAGATGTTTGTTTCTGGATTAATTTTGATGCCATCATTTTGTGTCTTGTTGCGATGCTGAACAGATAGAGGCACTGTGGGAGAATTCATTTAAATACTCATCTGCAATAATTTTGCAGGAAAGCACCTATAAATTATTATTGCTTTTGCATTAAGCATTGCCCATGCCTTTCAGTCACATAACGTGAATGGATCAGTCGCTGTTATGTAGTTGACTGCGAATGAACGCACATGGCCACCAAAAGTACTGGCTTTGTTTTGTCTTTACATGTCTGCAGTGGAGGCACGCGTGTGGGACTGATGTCACTGAGCACTGCCTCCTTCACATCCACATGTCACATAAAAAGAGGAAAGCATTGTGTGGAGCCGAAACAATTCAGTGGCTTAACATGTCAAGACAATAGAGAGACTCCCTGTGAGTTGCTTTACTCGTTTCCAGTCCTACCAAGCGTGCTATTTACACCAGCATCCATCAACAACCTGTGGCGTCCATGGATATCGCAAAGACACAACAGTCCAACAAGCTCTTTAGGTCTTACCGCGTGGGGCCATGCACTCCAGCAAACCCCACCCCCTGCACACGTTAATGACTGCTGAGGCCCCAGTGGGCTGCAGACATACAACAAAATGATGTGTGGGGAGATGGAAAGCACCCAGCCGGGCTCTGAAAGTTTACAAAAAAGGGGCGATTAAAGTGTCGGAAAAGGCCGGCTAGTGGTGATAAGTTAGGTGGTGTGTGATCAGCTTCAGGATTAGCAAAGCCACTTTTAATAGCGTGCACATGGACACTTTGAGGTGTCTTAGTTGCACCTTCTGCTGTTAAATGGTAATTGCACTTACTTGGCTTTCCCTAAACGGCTAGTTTTACTATGTGAGCCATCTTTGTAGTTCTCATCTCAGTCTCAACATCTTCATTCATTCTCTACTGCAGCATATTATAACCAGTATAAGTCCAGATTACAGATACACACTCTGTTACTGTCCAGCAGAAAATCCTGCTCCTTAAGCCGTTAAGAGCGACGGCCAGAGCTGAGCAAGAACATTTTTCTATTGTCGCTGTTAATTTAAATGTTACAAGAAACAGAGCTTTAGTTTGGTGAGAGAAGAATCTGAAAATATTTTACCTTGTGAGTTTGGTTACCTCATTCTTTTCCTCCTGTGGGTTAAAACAACAATAATAGCTACCTTTTATTACAAAGACCAAAATATTTTAGTTCAGGAAAATCAGACGAGGCCTCTGTTGCTCTGAACTGTGTTAAACTCCAACACTGGGCGAAGGCCAGAGTTTGAATCCTGCCCCGCAACAGTGTTTGAAAGCAGGGTGTGGAATATGACTGGACTGTGTAACGACAAGTATAATTTGACCTTTTCAGGGATCGCTGTCCTCTGGGTCAGAGATGTTCTCAAAAATTGTTGGACTTTTAACACGTTGCACCCACATTTGGTCTCGTGTTGAGCACAGTTCCAGTGTTGCTGATTGCGAGGGGGAGAAGGAGGGAGATGTGATCCAGATGTCCCGCATTTGATTGAGACCAGAGCCTGGCCATTAAAAAAACACAAACTGAGTCATATAGTTGTTCAACCAAAGCACTGGAGCGCATCGGCTTTTTTCTTTTAAACTATCGCTGGTTAGAGAAAAATCGATGTAAGTGGGATTTACGCATCGCTGCTTGCTTCAAATTTAAAAGACAGAGCTGCTGCCAGGGAAGGGATGCCAGCTGAAGACGAGAGGAACCTGCGAACACCAAGAAAAGCGGTTATTGTTCCAGGCCTCCAGCGGTTTCATGTCTCTTAACATGGACTATGTGAAGAGGAGAAGAGTGGGAATAACCCCCCTGCTGCTCTGCCTGCCTCAAGTTGCACAGCAGTGACAAGAAAAAGCAATGTGAGGCTAAACACCCGGTTTACAGGGTGACCTACGTTACTGGAAAGCATGCATGCCCACGAGAGGAGAGTAACTTTTTATTGTTCCATTTAAGTTGAATCAGGATCAGTAAAAAAAAAGTTAAAAGGGCAGTTCACCCAAACGATTTAATAAAAAGGAAAATGGTATGCACCCCTGGTGGCTATTTTGCAAATGGAGTTGTTTCATTTTCTCCTGCACTTAAGCTCATTCAGTGCAGATGAAGAGAATGACAGTTGGTCCTCCTCTAGATTCTCACTACAGTTTACATGTGTTGGAGATTTCGTGCGTTTTAAATTGCTTGTGTTGTTATCCAGGATGAAACGAGTGTTCTGTCCAGTATAAAACGACACTGGGCTCCACAGTGACAGAAACAAGTAAACACATTCTCTTGGTATTATAGAATAAATGTTGTGGTTTCGCTGGTGTGATACGCACATGTTCTGTAGTGGTTCGGTTGCATAGTTGCTGTATTCTTCATACAAGAGATGAATGAGGTGATCAACTGGGAAGCCATGAGGGCTTAAATCAAATTTGAGAATGGCTCATTATTTAGGTACATACGTCAACTACAAAGGCACCCGAGGACTGGACAGAGTGTTTACTTGTCTTCTGAGGTTTTCTGTCATATCACTCAAAGTCAAAGGCAGGATTGGTATGTTTTTAATGGCTCTGAAGAAGTCAGTGAGGCTCCTCTAGGTTGACAGCTGAGTTGCGTAAGCAGCCCTTCATCTTGGTGTCCTGCTGCTGTGAAGCCTATACAAGCACTTTTTATCCATTCTTCATTAAAAAGTTAATAAAAAGCATCTGTGCTGCATGTGTGATAGTTTTTTGTTTTTGCCACACAAACAGCATGTCTGCAGAGATGCTCGTCTGTCTGATGGAGCTGCCACGGTGCTGGAAAGTTCTATAAAGTGCAAGTGGTGTTCATCGTCATACACGATATAACATTTTGGACTGGTGTGATGGTCAGCTCTCCTTGTTTACTCAAGGGGAGCTGAAGAAGACAGAAGGAAACGAGGAAAGAGGAGTGTGTGGAGGTCGGGTGCCGGGGTCAGCAGACCCCTGGATATTCTTAAGCGCCGTGATGAAAACCCAGTGTGACAGAGCAAGCAGCCACCACATCACTCAGGAGACGCCTTAATGGCATTGACCAAGATGGTGAAATGGTTATGCCGGGGTCTTAAGTGCAGCAGTAGTCATTAAAATAGCATTCAGTGACAGATGCTCAGTGTAATCATTTCTCAGATATTGGAAATTACAGCTCCTGGTGATTTATAGCGTAACCGCTGCCATTAGATCTTTAACAGTTGCAAGGCAGGTGTGGTTTTTTTTCTTCTTTTTTTTCTTTTTAAAGCAAGTCCAAATGATTTATGGTCCCCTGGCATTCGAAATTGCACATTAAAGACATTGTGAAACTTACAAGCAGCCCACACCACCATTTAAATACCGGCCAAGCCTCGGCTCCGGCATGTGAGCCAGATCTGTTGTTTTGCACATTTGGAGTATTAATTAGAATGTCTAAACAGGCAAGCCAGCACATGTGGACACTTCAGCCAGTGTATACATTTCAGCGGGTCAGTCAGTCAGTCACTAGGAGCCTTCCCACCATATTCTCATGAACCGCGCTAAAGCTACGCTCGACCACCCACCTGCATAGCTGTGTCTTCCTTATGTTCCTCCGTTTCATCCAGTGGACTCGGAAGGGGAGTGAGAGCAGTCGGTATACCAGAAAATGCTTAAATATACAGACTTTGTAGGTTTTCCCTGTGACCTTGTGGCCCCGGTTCTCTAATTGGCTGCTTTTAATGCTTTTAACAAGGTGTCTATAGAGACCATCGCAATTTTGACAGAAAGAAAACAGAGCTCAGATGGACTCGGTGCCCTCTATTTTAGCTTTGTTATTGTTGTAAAATCTCCAGAATTCAATGGTTGTTTTAAACATGCTTGTACATCTTTGTGCTGCAGGAACATTTCCTCACTGCGAAAATCGCCCACAAATGTGGTCGTTTAACTATAAAAAACGTCATGTGCTGCTGACACCTGCTAGCAGGCCCCAGAGTACAGTACAGGCAGACGGTGTAGAGACACTGGTCGTGCATCGACCACAGATGAAAGCATTATAAGTCAGCCTGCTATTAAAAGATCCCTGAACAGAAATAAAACGCAGGACAAGGAGTGAGTTTAAAAAGAAATGGACAGGAAGAGAGAGAGCAGCGAGCCTTCCTTTGCTTCATCCCATCGTTGTAACTACGTGTTTATTGGTTGTTTCCTTCATTTAACAAGAGTCCCAGCTTTATATTTGAAGGCTGTCTGTGGATAAAGGGTGTCTAGACCCTGCAGTTAAAACGCTGGCAGGCTGGGGGCATTCATATAAAACCCGGGGACTTTCCTGTAAGATACTGCTTTTGTCTTTTTACAATGTCGTGGCTCCACACTTATTAATTACATATTTTTGGGTCTACACCCAGAGCCAGCACTTGCACATTAACTATGCTGTGGTTGGGATGCTCTTTAGATGAGAAGGAAAGAGAAGTGCATTTTATTTTATTTTTTTTTGCAGGGGGAAGAACTGTGACAGATTTACGTCTGCCCTTTTTTTGTCTGTCCGGTGCATCCAGAGTTGAATATTAGCTAAATGAAAGCAGATTTCATGTTTCAGTAATCAGTCTTTTGAATGCACCCTTAAGTGAGTGGGCGTGTTGATTACGGTGCCTGTCGTTTTCAGTTTGCTGTGTTAGTTTCATAGACGTGACCCTTCAGCGGTGCTGCCGCTGAGGGGAGCGGGAGAGGGATGTGCTGACGGAAGAAACTGCCTGATCAAGGAAAGTGAAGAAATGTGCGGAGGCCTGCTGGGAAAGACATGATTTGATTTGATTTACATGTAAAACACAATTAAACAAAAGAACCACGTACATTGTGCACGAGGTGCGAGAGGCAAAAAAAGGCCTGAGATAAAATGAGAACAAATTGTTTGGAAATTCAGCGAGTAACCGGTGCCGCACACAGGTCATCTCTGGGCCTGTTTGTGTGTCTTGATGGACAGACGGGGCACCGATTTGGCCCGGGTAGGCCTTTAGGGCTGTAATTTATTTCATCCTGTTTAGTGCAGAGGACTGTTTCAGTTTATGTTGCTGGCTGAGTGATTAAAAACGGCATCCGGCCTCCTCTTACTCGTCTCTCGCAGACACGTCATTTAGATTTTTCCTGTTGCAGCAGAGATAATGGCAATGGCAGTCTGTTCCCATGGCTGTTGTTTTATACAGCGATTTCCTTTTTACTCTGGAACGAAATACAGCAAATAAGAACAAATGATTGAACGCTGGTGTTTCTGTTTGCCTTAAGATTTCTCAAGTCATCCACACTTAACGGGTTCTTTGTTTGCCCGACCACTCCACCGGGTTTTATTAAATTGTGCTTGCCGCTCTTTGTGTAGTCTCGCTGACGGACAAACAAACGGCATTAATTAAAAGTGCTCTCTAACTGAGGTTCTCCTTCAGCACCTCCTCCCCTCGACTCGATCCTCCCCGCCGCTGCGGTGTAATAATATATTTGGCGTTATGGGACGTCCCCGTGAGGAATTCCTGGTGTTTGGTGAACCAGAGTCTCTCTGCAGTGTGATTTCAGACACAGCGGACAGCAGTCATTAATCACCGCACTGTACAGGAGTGTGCGTGGTGCGTTTGTGTGTGTTGAAGGTAGCTTTGTTTCCCTTTCAGTCATGTTCATCAGCAAACAAATCCTATCTGTTTTTGGGGAAGTGATGTTGGCTCTGCCAGCAGTGCACAGGGAATGCCTGTTGTGCTGTTCTTCCTCTCCCTGTTAGTTATTTCCGAATGCTGAGATATGACCTCTGGCGTGTCGCCTTCTCCGCGGGGCCCTGGCTGCATGTCGGCGATACGGAGGTCTAACGAGTGACGGGCTGCGTGGCCCTCGGGCTACACCGGCACTTTTTCTTTGCCAGACTTTTGCAGCAACATCCTGTTAAATTTCATTTTCGGGGCTGCAAAGATCTCCATGTGTTCGAGGTTTACTTCTCAACCTTCCCGGATTTGCAGTGCGATGCGTGAGGAGGTGTTTACAGTGAACCCTGCAGTCAGAATGTTGTCTGACATGTCCAGACAGCCGCAGATATGATGTAAAGCAAACTTTCAGGATGTGGATAAAAGCCAAATAAAAGAAAGAGAGCTGTTAAAAATCCCTTAGTTCTGTATGTTCTTGTTATCGAGAGGAAATGCTAAAACACGAATGTCATACAGTGAAATCTGGACGTATAATATCCTATAAGCTGCAGAGTTTCTGCTGTATTTTTCTACTTTATTCCTGCACAGGATTAAGATCACCTCTGACCTCCCTGTGGCACACACACGGGAATACTATCCAATAGACAAGAAGCAATTAGTCACAGTGAGTGTGTATCGTAGGTTTTTTTTATTCTTTTACTTTTCCACCTTATTCTTTTAGTAAAGAAAAACATTTACACCTCAAGTGAAATTTCTAAAGCACAAGCTTTATTCATTTTTATCTTTACAACCATGTTTATATTTGACTTGGCCTCTTATCAGCTCAACATGTAACATCTCAACTCTGCTGATGAATGTCATGAGCCAGAAAACGCTAAAACTCCTCCAAAGTTCACTCATATTTCCTCCCACGTTGCTTCAGTGTTTGGGTGAGAGGTTAAGAGCAGACTTGGGGTTAGGTTCCTCCAAAGGTAAAGGTGAAGAATTTTGAAGGGCTCTTCAGATAAAGCTCTGATATGAATGTAGTCCCTGAAAGTATTCACAGGTTTGAGTATGTGTGTGTTTGCTCAGAGCAAATCCCTGCTTATTCTGTGGAGCTCGTTTCTCATTATGCTGAAGCCTCCTCAGTGGGAGATCAGGAGGCATAAGCACTTAATGACTGAAAGGGATGAGTCCGGCCTTAACATCCCGAACCGTATCTCTCTGCATGTCGGCGTATTCACCTCACTACCCCACGCCAGCACCCAAGGGCATCTCCCGGATCTCCTTCATGAGCATTCCCTGCATGTCCTACCTAAGACATGCGACTGGCGCCGATGGGACTTTCCCACCATGCTGAAAAGAAAATTTGTTCCTGTTCAGGGGCGGATAAACACGTTGTTTGGACGCCTCTGCTGTTTGATATTTCAGTTTAGCACAGTACGGAGGTACGAAGGGATCATAGACTCAGACTTCGTTTCCTGAGCAATCTGCAAGTATCACCCAATGTAAACACTGCCGGCTACGTTATCGGACACTTTCAACAATGCGAGTCAAATCGTTCCTGTGGCGAAGCCAGAGAGAACGAGGGTTTTGTTGACTTTTTCACGTAGATGGAAGTGTAGTATATTTTGATGTGTAATATGGATATAATGTAGCCGGCTTGCAGACGTTCTCTGACTGGATCACGAACAGTAAAATCCTCTTTAAGTGTTTCTTTTTCTTCTGCATTTCACAGATTCCCTTTGTACCCCAGAGGAGAGCGGTTTCATTTTGAATATGGCGTCTACTTACTCAACAAGAACATCGCCCAGGTAATACATTGCATCCACACGCACTAAACATGTTTGACGACATTTTTCAATTTGAACATTTATAGATCTTACTTTTTTGAGTTGAAAACTTATTTAGAAAATCATACTAATTTGTAACTGTAAGTTGTCCTGCAGTTTCTAAAAGTTGCTAGTACCGAGTGCAGCGTCTCGTCCATTAACCTCCTAAGACCCGAACTCTTCCACGGCAGCATTTTTCATTTCTCTTTGATATTTCGGCATATTGGGGCCCGATGAATGTAAAAACAAAGAATTACCAGATTTTTTTTTTTTTTTTTACCTTATTTTTGTTTTTAAGAAAAATAAGAGCGACATATGAGGATATTCATTTAAAATTTTGATAGAACAGTAGCAGGATAATGTCCTCGTAAGTGGATATCAGGCCCTTATAGAGCAAAATTGAGTATTTTGGTCTAAATAACCCAAAATGTGATGTCCACATATGTGGACGCAGGTCCTAGGAGGTTAAGTTTCACAATACGGCGTTCAGTGTGTCGAGACCTGCTGTTGACATACAGGTGTTAATACATTTACACTCTGCCATCACTATAAAGGATGATGATATTATATCGGTCTCATGTCGTCAAATTGTCTCATGAAAACAACAAAACCATTGTGTATTAATCCATCGCAACACCTGCAGACTTCCCCAGTCTGTGTGTTGCTCCCAGGAACATCTGGTTGGTCATTAAAAAGCTTGATTGTTATTAATGGAGGTGTTAGTCATAAAGAAATTCCTGAAACAGCTGTAAAAGCCTTTTAGTCAGACTTAATTTAAATATTAGTAAGTGCTGAATTATTGCAATCTATGCGGACTAATGTGGAATGAAGTTTTTACGCCCTTGATGTAAAAGTAATGAATGATACTATTAGTCAGTTGAAGAGACAGACATGCAAAGCTCACAACACACTCATCAACTCATTAACGCTTTTAAATTAGTGCCAATTTACAAGTGTTAATCTGTGATCGTTACCTCTGCCAAGGAAGTTATGTAATGGGTTCAGTTTGTGTTTGTTAGCAGGGTTACTCAAAGTTATGGATGATTTGCATGGAAATTTTACCAGATGTGCAATTTTGGAATCGAGCTGCATGTAGATCCAGGAATAATTTATAATTCCAAGATAGGATGAAATTGGTTTTTGATGTCATATCTCACGTGTCAAATTGGACGTTGTGTAAAAGTAAAAACAGAATGAGATGATTTGCTAATCTCATAAACCCATATTTTATTACCAGTCGAACATGGAAAACATTTCAGATGTTTTTAACTTTTAGCTCATTTTAAATTTGGTGGCAGCAGCAGTAGGGCTGTTCGATATAACCATATATATCGGATGACGATATAAAAACGTCTGTCGTTTCATTTTACGCTGTCGTTTGTTTCGTGGTGTCGCAAAATAAACTGTTTACGGCGATATTTGTTCATGGTTCTGATGTCACTGTAGTGGCTATATTCATTTCTTAAAGTTCTCTCTTTCTCTTATATTTAATATAACCACACTACGGACGGACAAGCGCCTGTTTTTATGCGTTGTCGTTAGCAACAGCGACGGTAAAACCATCGCGTGTCCGCTTGTTTATGTTCCACATAAACCTTTCACAATAAAGCTCAAGATCCTGTTGAGACTTTTCAAAATAAACTGAACCACGTGAAAGATTATTTACGGATGAGAAGTAAAAAAGAGCCGCCAGGTGCTAAAAAATAAAGCTTAGACTCAAACGTTAGAACAGGCTTTTCCCCGCAGCACGCCGTGGAATAAATACTCACAAAGAAAACGGCGGCCGTTACAACTTATGTCTAAAAATGTATCGTTTCATGCATCGGTTAAAACACTCGACTCCAGCTACACGACGCGCAGCTGGAAACACTTCACGCAAGTCGAGCTGCCCGAGATTCACAGAATTTACAGAAAATGTTAAATTTGTGATTTATATCGTTATCGGACGATAGATGTCTTATATCAGGACATGAGGTTTTGGTCATATCGCACAGCCCTAGCAGCAGGTCTCAAATTTGGGATGGAAAATAAGAGCCACTGAAAACAAACAGCTGAAAGAACATTTTGCAACGAATTGGTTGAATTGGCAGCAGCTCAGTAACAAGATTTGCTATAAAGAGCATCTTACAGAGGTGGTTTTTCAATAATCAGAGGTTCATTATTTTGCAGAAAACTTGTATCTACAGTACAAAGTAATATTTTGAGGACTTTGAATATCATCATCTATTTTTGTTTGATGATCTGAAACATGCAAGTGTGAAAAAAACAGCTTAAATCTTTTTATGTGACTGTATATACTTAATAGCAGGAACAATTTATTTTTGGTTTTGGTCTTTTCATGTGTTCTGTTGAACTCTTGACCCGTCTCGGTTTATTGAAGTACATATAATGTGTTGACCTTAGTTACGCCCTCCAGTTATCCTCGAGTCATTTGGCACCGACTTTTAACAATTTGCGTTCCACTCCCTGTTTTCCTCCTCGTTCGGCCGAGGATGACGGAGCTCTCCACCTCTTAACTGGGCCACTCGCTCTAACAGGTGGCTCACTTCAGAACGTACTGGGAGGTTTCCGTGTTAATGCTACACCACGAGCTTCTAGCCAGCAATAAAATCTGCCATCTTCCCAACAGCATCCAAGAATAAGAAAATAAGTGAGATAAGAAAACATTTTAGACGGCAAAAGAAAATAAGTGCTGTCTAAAACCACTAAATGGAATTCACTGCTATTACCGTGTCATGTAGCTAAATGATGATTTGTGTCTCATGATTTCAGAAGGGAAGCTATTATTCACGTTAATAGCAGAATGCACGTTGTTAGGTCAGTGTTCTTTGTTGATTAATGGCAAACTAATTCCATCACTGCTTGTCAGTCTAAGCGATCTCTTGTCAAAGGTGAAATATTTGCTAGGCTGAGGTTTGTATTTTTCTCTGGATTTTACTGTTTTGTAATAACTGTCAGGGCTAAACACACATGCACATGTTCGAGCACTCACATATGTACACAGTCATGCATTCACACTCGCAAAGCCTTGGAAAAGTTTGCAGTAAAGCTCAGATGAACATATACGAGTATGCAAGTTTGTGTGCAGGATGTCTTATGTTCTGGTGTTGTATCGTAGGCGGATTCAAATTGACTGGATTTTAAAGGAAGATCATTTGGTGTGCAATCATCTCAGTTTAGTTTTTTTATCAGAGCCACACATCAGCTTTCTGTTTCACCAGGCTCAACCACATAGTGACATCAGATGCAGCACAGCATGCTCTCTCCTGCTGAAAGTTTAATTTGCCCACTGATTGAAGGCACATGCAAGGATGGCTTGGCTGCAGGAGAAATATTCCTGATTGAAATCAGCTTATCCGTAATGCAGATATTGTCAAGTAATATTGTTGAATTTGTCGGTTCAAAATGTGGCAGTGATTCATAAAGAGGTCTTTTTGGGATTTCAAGAGTAAAGCGTATTTTTTAGACACATTCCTTTTGTAATGATGAAACTGGCCTTATATATGGTGCTTCAAAGGAATCTGGTCCACTGCAGAGGAACAATGAGTTCCAGACAGCTGGACGTCCTCACCAGTGTCCATGAAACCAATGCAGAAAGATTCAAATTAAAGGTTTGAATCCAGATGGAAGCCTTCAGCTACAGCACAGGTGGGTACATGTGCAGAGTGCACGATAACTTTGTAAAAAGAATCTGTGGAATGATGAATTAATAAAAAGGCGGCACGCCTGCTATTTGCCAATATGCAATGCTCGCAAAGCCTCATCTGTGCAGTAACAGAATTCACTACACAATAAGTGTAAGCCTTGCATGTAGATTCCCAAGTTCTCTTTGCTGCCGTGGCCTCTTGTTTAGGAGAGATCCAAACACTTTGTGTCTTTGCTTTGTTGACCTTGAGAAATGTGCTTCTAACAGCTCAGAGGAGCGTTACTATTTTTACAGGATAACATTTCAGCTTTAGTTCAAAGCACTTTATTATACTTTCCATGTGTGCGTCTCCACATTATGGATGAGTTATCAGCTTGACTCCAGAACAGTATGGTTGTGCTACATGAGTAGTCCAGCTCGATGCTGCGATTGTTTAAAACCTGAAAAAACTGAAGAAGTGGTAAACATGTCACAGTCAATAAAATGCAACGCTCCACAAACGGAGCTTCTTCCTCCCAGTTTGGCTGATTTCTGAACTCCACATTAAGCTGTTCACTTATCTGAATGTAAGCTATCAGTTTTGTGGTCTCGCATCACAAAATTTCAGGGTTTAGGACTTAATCCCGGGAAATGCAGGCTTAACTCGTATGTAATGTCTCCTTTAAATCTAATTAGAAGTCATTAACTGTGATTGTCAAGCACTTTATCAGCTGGCTGACTTTAACTTTTCACTTTTACTGCTCTATGTTTCCTGTCGAGGTTCTTATTGGGGCTTTTACTGGGAAATGGCTCATTTATTGACCCTACACTTAAAGCTGTGGTTTTCTCTGGCTAATATTATTTTCAAACAGACGGCTTTTCTAGTTGCAGCAGAGAGTCATTATTGAGATTGCGGTTTTTAAATTTTTCTTTGTGTCTTTGGAGGCCTCCTTGTTTTGAATCAGCCACGTTAAGCAGTCATGCACAGCTTGTCCAAAGTCTGGCTTTGCAGACAAGCAGAGGTCTGGTTTCACAGCAGGCCCGACTGAAGGTCTGATTGGCTGCTTTGGTGGTGACTGGACGCTGGGTGGGATACATTAGCTGTCCGTCTACTATTAAATTGCCTTGTGCGGCCGTGTTTGAAAGTGATACAGTCGAAGCTGGCGAAGGATCTGTGCCATAGCGGGGCGGGGCGACCCTTCTTTGATGTGGCAGAGGGGAACGTTTGCTCCTATTGGGATGGAGAAGATGCACTGAGCATCCTGGACGTCAGCTGATAACAGACTCCACAGGAGTCTGTTGGACTGGAGTCTGTTGTGCTCCACAGGAGTCTGTTATGCTTGTTCAGCTTAATTTGTTTGAGGATAAGAAGTTTAAAAACAAAAAGCTATGAGGAATGTTCGGACTAAAGTCCAGCTATTCTCCCCAATTCCCTCTTTTATTTCTTGTGTAATCAGAAAATATTGCAAAATTTGCAACGCTTGAGTGAGTCACAAATGTTTGTTTGGAAACTTTGCCTTTTTTAATAACATGTATGTTTTCTCTTTTATTCCAAGCTGAGCCGATCCCCAAACCTCAGAGTTTGGAGAGTTTTCTCTCTCTCTTTGCTTGGCTGTTACATGAACGAATTACATGAGTTTTTTTTTAATAGTATGTAAGTGGGCCTGATGTATCCATCTACAGGGAGGCATAAGTGTTAAAGTCTGCCTCTCATCTATACACAGAAAAAACCCACCGAGTTAGGGTGGCTGAGTGGAGCGGCTTATTGTCATGTGCTGCGTTTCCAGATTGCCAGCTTTATCCACCATGCTCTGTTTTTGGGAAACAGGCATGTGGGGCTTATTAGATGACAACTGATGCTACACGAAGGAGCCATGCTTTCAACAGGAAGAGGTCAACACAACAGCTAGTTCTCAGACTCAGTGCTTGGTATATCATATTTTGTGGGCCTCAGGCACAGGAAACCAAGTATTGGGATTTAAAACACAGTAAATCTGTTGCAGCCCAAGCAGGTCACCCCTGGGTTCACCTTTATTTCTGTCTACAGGAGAAAGTCGCTTGTATTCTTCCACCTGCCAAGTCTCTGGGCAATTTCACACCATGGTCTAGAGGCAGAGTGCCATAGCGGTGGTCTGGGGCATACGTCAGAGCGCCTGCTGTCATTAAGAGCGGCAACTGTGGCTCCATAAAACACAGCTATGACTCATGGGGGAGCCTACTGCATTTAGTGGTTAGTGGAGGTGGCAGCAAGCGCAACACGAGCTGGTTGGCTGGAGGTATTCTTGGTGCAGCTCCTTTGGAAAGGTTGTTTAAAATTACAGCAGTATACAAGAGTTGGTGTTTACAGTTGGATGATGGGAACGAGGCTCACAGGAAGTTGATTCTGCTTCATTTATATATGCTGTCACCTAGTGTGAGTTCCTTAACTTTGGATAAATAGTGAAATGGGAGATTTAATACTAAATATATTCTAAAAACTAATTTTCAAAGTTAAGGATTATGAACATAAATCAGAGCATACAGTGTTCCGGTTGTGTTGTATGGTCACTCAGCCCCTAATAGTGAAATTTATATTTTGCTTATCTCAACCATCCACAGCGAGCGTGTTTGGATAAAATACAACAGGGGAAATTGTCCTTTTTCCCTCACAGACGCCGCTGAAACCAAAGTTAGTCAGAAGTCTGACAGATTTGTAAATAAAATGTGAGCTGGCAGGAAACTGGTCTCGTTTTGCCATCTTAAAAAAGAACATGGAAACATTACTGTGTGTCTCTTCAGCTTATGGTGAGGTGTGTGCAGGGAAACCCTTTGACCTCATCGGCTCTTTTGTTCATTGTTGCTCTTCTCTCATTCATCTCTGTTCAGTTCCCATGCTCCAGTCCAAGCTTTAGACCCTCCACCTCGTCGCCTCTGTGACAGAGTTTTTGACCCCAAGTCACAAGAGATGGGACAAAATCTTGGCATAGCCCTCTGCTGCCATTAGCTCATGTGATTGCGCTTCGATAAAAACCATATGACCCACTCAAAGACACGCAGAAAGTGAGCATTGCACTGCTCCCTTCCACCTCATAACTCCCCTCCACCTCAGACTGAGTTGTCACGATGGTTAAAATTCTCCATGGGAAACTATCTCCAGCTATTACCTTATTTTCTTTAGTATTGCACATGTTGGAGATGGTACAGGTCGATGGCTGACCGGGTTTTCCCTTTAAAGAAACAATGGGTGGGACCGTATTTGCTCATGAACTCAGTTTTTCCATAGTTGACATTCCTCCGAACAGTTTTGTGTTTACTCCGTCTGCCAGCCTGTGATTCAGAGGTGGCGGTATACAATGACTGATTGTTTAGTAGTCACATGTAAATGATCGAAATGTGTGTTCTTGCTGCCCGCTTTATGTTTATGTGTATGTATAGTGTAAATGCAGGGATTCTAATTTCAGGGATTCTTGCAACATCTCCTCATTCTTAAACAAACTGAATAAAGTAGCAGTGGAACCCAGATCCCGAGCTTACTTTGAGGCTTTCACGTTTATAAAGAAAAACAAAGAAAAAAAGACAACGTTTGGCAGCGATTTATCTTTCATTTTCCGAGGCACTGCTTACACAAGAAAAGTCCTCCTGTATCTGGCCTTATCTGCAGTATTTATCCTTTTTTTTCGCCTCTGCACAGCTCAGATTCCCTTGAATGAGAGCAGAAACTGGATCTTCAGCCTGTTTCTCCAAAGGATCTTTCTGAGAATTTGGAAGCGTTTTAGACGAAACTTTTCTGTTTCCCTCAGAAATCCGTTGGTGTTTCTCTCCTCATCTAGCTATGACTTTGCGGTTTGTGACTCACTTTTTGGTGCGTACCAGAGAATATTCCCAAAAGCAAAAAGAAATCTAGGAAGAGAAACGGCCGATTACATCTGCACTGTCGCCCCCTCCACCCAAAACAACAGCGATCGTTCTCCGGTCCGGCTGCCTCAGTGCAGACCTCATCTCAACAAAAAGAGCCCTCGATGTTCAGCAATCGTAATGCAGCCCACTGTATGCTGTTTGTTTACCTGAACCCTGGACCGCAGCTCTCCAGGCTCTGCCACCATTTTTACTCTGGAACAGACGGAGCCTGGAAGTAATCAGGCCATTTCAACTGCCGGCTGCCACTCATTGTCTTCATCATTCCATAATGGCCACATCCGCTTTCTATTTCAAAGGCATTAATATGATACAACACATAAGGGCAGGACAGGCACCGGAGTACACAGCTCTGAATCAATCGCGTATCCGTCACTTTCACCTTAACAGGAAAGAAGAAATGAGGTACTAGCTGACGTTCTGTTTTAGGCCATAAACGTGTCTGTTCTCCTCCAGGCTGGTGAACAAGAGCTTGAAACGCTAAGCTTTGAGCATCATTTCCCACATGGCCACATGCTACACAAATGTTGGATAATCATCCGCTCGTATCTAACAGAGGAGAAGTTATTGAGCCAAAGTTTAACAATGTGTTATGCATTTAAAGGCCATTAAGGTGCCACTTTTAACAACATCTCTTTACTCCACTTCATTATTCTACTTTGTTTATCACATTTCAAGTGAGAAATTCTTGCTGGCAGCTTATAAGCAGGTTC
This sequence comes from Perissodus microlepis, assembly GCF_051167445.1. Lineage (NCBI taxonomy): Eukaryota > Metazoa > Chordata > Actinopteri > Cichliformes > Cichlidae > Perissodus > Perissodus microlepis. Next base: position 2,339,032 of record NC_140470.1, read on the forward strand.
AGTTGAGAGCTGCATAGATTGTATAATGAAATTGCCAACAAGCCGAGCTGAAGCGAAAAGGTCGAGTCTGTAACCTGCACTGCTCCGTGATCTCATTTGGGTTGTGCTTTGTATGTGTTGGACAGATAATATATGAATTATAACAAGAACAGGGTGTTTGCAATTTTGTGTGAAATAATGCAAATTGTAGTTAAATTGTTGCGCTTTCATGTTGTGTCACACAGAAACGACTTTGGATTATTGGAGCGACTGCCTGTGTTGGGTTTTATTTTATTTTTTTGAGCACATTTAATTTGTATTATGATAAAAAAAATCATTACTCACCCTCCTAGTTGAATGACTCGGATTACTTAGAAATAATTTGATTAGCATTAATCCATCAAGGTAATCGATATATTGATCGAACACTCGTAGGAATAAGGTGTAACACATCGTCTGAATGTTTCACCTTCTGAATTGAAAGCATTTGAATAAAATGAAGTTAATGATGTGGGAAGAGTCCAAAGGTCACATGAAAGGAGGTTTCTAACCAAACTTTAACTTTTTGTCTGTTACATTTATGTGTGCGTGTTCTTGCATGTCTGTGAAAAGGACGCAGCTATATTCACGGCTGCCGTCTTGGACCAAACTGAACGGATGTTTTGCCACATGAATTGGGAGCTGCTAGCAGTCTATCTGCAGGAGATGTGAAACTTGATCATCTCACTGCTACAGAAGTGGAAGAACAGCTACTGAGAAATTACACCAGTTCTTCTGATGTTTGTAGTAGAGGCTGTGGGGGAAGCTCCTTTGTGGATTAGTTGTTCTGCGTTTCTCTGGAAAGCCATATTCAAGCTATCCCTTAACCAACGCCAGACTTTAATGTACACCCCTCTTTGCCCTTGGGTTTTCGTAGCCTTACTGTGTGGTCCCTATTTTCCATCACAAACTTTTGTTGTTAGCTACAGCTTGCATCCACTGCCACTTATTGGCCAGAGAGAGTTGTTGGCGGGACCCTTTTTACAACCCAAAGTAGGAGCACCCGTTTCTATAAACAGATATTTACCATATCCTGCTGTGCCACGGAGATTGCGATAGTTTGGCTGTGGCGTTTGACGTTCTGCTGTCAGATACCGTTTTTGGGAATTGATAGATGCTCCAGAGCTGACCAGGACAATGAAGAAAGCCACCTTTGTAGTCTGTCAGCTCTAACTTGCCTCGAGATTTACAAGCAGGTCTCAGACCACATTTCTAAGTGTATGTCACTGTTCTGCGGTTTCCACTTATGGGCGTGTGTACGTAGTGAGGCTGTCACTGCACAGCGATTATGCCTGAGCTCTGAGCTTTTATGAGAATTCCTCTGGACAGCCACCTATGACTTTATGAAACACTTAAATTCGTCTAATTGAATTTCCACATTTCGTGGTTGGTAGTTCTAGGTTTGTCCTTCGCCGCAAAGAGGTACCACAGGAGCTAGTTCCACTACAGAGAAGAGTAAAAGTAAATGTTAATCCTGTCTGTGTATAAGGGAAAGTCAGTGATTGGAAAGAATTCCATATGAGGAGCAGTACTGTGTCGTGTCTCTAGTTAGTCAAAGCCACACCGTTTTGCTACGTGCAAAAGCTGATGGTGTGTAGGCTCACTCGTTGGGCGGAGGGGGACCTACATGTCGTCGAGTAATTTGCATAAACAATTTTAATTAATAGGTTGAGATCCACGGATGATAAGCAGCGATCTTGTGCCATGTTTCATTTGCTTTTGTGTGTCATCCTTTATAATCCATCGGTGCAGTCGTGTTATGGTTATTGTAAAATGTATTTTCCCACAGGTCAGGCTGTGGATTTTTTTTTGGCGCGGCGGTCTAAAAAACGAGGGCTTTGCTGAGATTCTGGGTGTTTAGAGAGTGTTGGCTGCTCTGCTCCATCATTTACTTAATAGTGTGTCTGCAGTTTCCAGCTGGTTGGAATTTGTAGCCGAGGCCTGTGTGTTTGGAGCTCGCCTTGTTTCACTAGCACTCTGTTAGAGCGTTGAAGCCTCTCTCCTCTTTTGTCTAAAAATGCTGACTTAGGTTAGAATTAAACAAACTTCTCAACAGATTAATGGAATGAGAGGAAGCCGGGGGTTTGACTGGAGGTTTTATCACTTCCTTTGATCGTGGTTATTTGATGGTGTGTTACAGTATCTGTAGTGTTTGGATCCATTCTGTTTCCTTCTTGGAAAGCAGACCAAAGCACACAAACCAAAGGATTTTCTCTGCTTTTGGAGGCCAAGCTTAGCACCAGAGGTCCCTGTTAACTCGTCATAAGAGACGACGGGGCAGAGAACGAGTATATTTTATATCAGCAAGTTTAGAACAATTTGTTTTCCTTTTTAATTCATCAAACCTCGTGTGTGCTCTCATATGGGCTTATGTGAGTAGAGGTATTTGTTCTTGAGTGCTGGCCTCATTACAGCTCAGTGATATTAAACAGCTCTGAGAATAAAACAATGCTGGCCCCAGGTGGTCAGTATTTGAAAAAATATCAGCCATTCCAGCTCTGCGTTCGTGCCTCTAGCCGGTGCTTTTCCTGCCTCCATGTGGATTTCATTACAGCCCTTTGACTCTGGCCAGTCGGCAGCCTTTGATCTGAATTAGCACCGCGGCTGTGGTCCACAAAGTCTGTACGTTGGGCGCTTATCATCGCAAAATCGCTGCTGTATCACTAATTTAGTTTTGTCAAGTGAATCTCAGAATTAGTCTCTTTCTTGAAATGCCACTCTCTCCAACACTCCCATCTGCCAGTCTCACCTCATTAGGGCAGTGTCTCTCCACCAGCCCCTGGTGTCAGCTTCAATTAGCTGGCAAAGGTGAGAGGATGTGGGTGGAGTGTCCTTACTGTCATGTCATCATCCCTGCCATCCAGCCATAGCTAAGCTTTTTTGTTTTGTTTTGTTTTTTTAAATTAATGAAGCGTCTATGATGCGCCCAAGCCTGCTGCCCCAGAGGTCACGTAACCATTTTACAGTTGTTGAAGAAAAGAGGCTAAGTGGCTCATGAAAGAGCTGTTAAATAAACACCGGCTCACGTAAAAAAAAACCCAAAAAACTGAGGGAGTTCTTTGTCTTTGAAAATAATTCGTCTAAGGTGTTTTCTGTAAATCTAAATAACGTATTTTCTTTCACCGTGGTCTTGAGACAAGTAATGACTTTCCCAGCACTTGCAGACACCTACAGCTTTAGTTCATGATGCAAACATATGCACGATCAGATATATAGTGCAAGAAGCAGCTGCACACTGATGAGCTGAAACATCATACATACTCACCGTGGAAGCTCGGGACTTATGTAAAGATTTTATCTGTTCTGACAAGGGTGAAATTGTTATTGCCAGAACACCTCGGCTCATGGGCTGCTCTCAACCAGCAGTGTTGAGTAATTACAGACAGTGGTCCAATTCAGCATCATGTTGGGGGATGTGTTGAACCACGTCTGATCTGCAGCGGGTCCAGCTCAAAACTTGTGGGATATAAAGGATCCGCTGCTCTGATCCTGTTGCCAGATACCACAGGGCACCTTCTAAGCAGTGGGATGAAGCCACGCAAAGGACCAATAGCCTATTAGGCAAATTCAGTTTGAACATTCTGAGCTGTCGGTGTAGATTTTACCGTAATATTTTCTTATGCATGTTCAGCTGTTAGTAATGATCACTGTTAGAGGAAGTCCCCTTCAAACTTTAACTTCCTTCTAGAGGAAAGGCTTTCCATTTAACAGCCATCCTGATAATGGCAACACACTTATTTACAGGAAGGAAAACTGCATCTATAGAATAATTAGTCAAATTTCATAATACCCACCCCACCAATTGCCAAGAAAAACTATAAGTACACTTAATTACGTCTGTACCAAGACAATAAGTAGATACACACAGTTCAATCCGCTGTGTCCGTGCATCAACAGAGCTCAGTCGTTGCACTGTGTAATTTTTCTTTAGATTTTAAATCATGCTTTTTATTTGTTTTTGTTTCTAATGTCTCTGTAAAGCACTTTGAATCACCTTGTTGTTGAGTTGTGCTATACAAATAAACTTGCCTTGCCTTGCCTGAGGAGTCTTTGAGTTCTACATTTCTCTCTTATAATGTCCCTCTTTCTACTTCTACATAAGCTATATTACATATATATATTCAGTTTTACTTTACTGCATATCAACTGTTGTGTTTGTTTTGGTGCTTCAGGTTTTTACTCACCCGTTATGACGCCAAGCAGACATCTCTAAAATTTTAGTGGACAAATTACTACCAGTGCCATGGAAACACCCACCAACCTTTTTTTGAATGCTAAAACATGTCTCGGCCAAGTTGTTGGCTCGTGCTTTTCAGAGCAGTTCGGTTGCGTCCTGCCTCAGTATCCAACTATAAATATAAACACAAATACACATGGTGTGATCCTGCGTCAGCGCACATGTTTTTATGTCTTTGGAGCCTCAGCCTTACAACTGTTACAGCAGTCAGAGTGAAGCAGGTTAGTGTTTCTTGAGAGCTGGAGGGTATCTCTCTTTACCACTGCTGGGAGAGCTGAACGACCAGAGAAGTTCACCTGTCAGAACTAGTGCTGGGCCATATCATACCGTTCACGGTAATACCGGTATAATGTTGGGCAACGATAAGAAAATGAAATATGGCGATAGAATATGGGTAAGACATGCATGCGCAGTGCCTTTGTTTTCATACACACATGGCGGAAAAAGCATGGCGGTGACGGAGAATAAGAAGGGCGAAAGCGGATCGTTGAATGAAACGGATGAACCAGAACTGGTTTGTAAAAATGCTGCAGCTTCAGTGGTGGAACTGGTTTAGCTTTCGTCCGTCAGATACACAACAAAGCACTATTTTTGGTAGAGCATGCTAGCGGGCCGTCGTTATTACCGTGTTGTTTGGAAAATACGGCACACTTAAAATCATCCTTTGATTTTCCTGAAGATCGACAGAGCCCCTTATAATCCCGTGTGCCTTATGTATGAATCCTGGTTGTGTTTACTGACTTCGAAACGATTTTATGTACACGGCGCTCGAAAATCTGTCAAATGTTTCAGTACGACTTTGCTGAGCTACGAAGCCGCACCGCTTGATGGATTGTCGGAGCGTTATGGCTATCGTAGGCAGGAGCCTCGCGGAGTGATACGTACTGTGCTTCAACATAATGTTACCGTATTGTGTGTGTATAACCTCTTTTTAAGTGTTGTGGATATTATACATGGTTATGCTGAGGATATGTCGGCCAGTTTCCACTGGAAATGCCTTTTGGTTAAACTGTCAGTGAGGAATTTGCATTTGCACTGTTAAAGTTTATATAACTTTAATGCACATAAAAAACAGCTGCTTGTTTAAGAGAAAATACATTGCTGTGTCTGCTTGGCTGTCTCCACTTGATGGCCTCATCTATTGGCACTTTTTAGAGTTGTGATCAGCTGAAGCAGCTCCAATGAGATGTGCTGTGTGAACAGCTATTTGGATTACCTGGCTTTGCTTTTATTTTGTCAAATTTCATCAGATCAATTTTTGTCTTTCTTTGTGAGAAGATGTTTTAGTCGGGTCGATGAATTTGCAGTTTTATGAGAGCTGGATTCCCTCACATTTCACCGCAGCCTTCAGTGCAGCGGTGGCGTTCGTCCAGGTTAGTAGAGAGTTTGAAACCGCACGTTCAGCCTCACACCTTCCCCCCTCATGTTGAATTAATGGAACAATCTACATAGTTGGCCTACACAAGTGTGTTTGTGTGTTGGGGGGACTTGTCCACACAATAGCTATTTGTTCCTTGTTCCATCTCTGCTCTCTCTCTTTAAATCCCAGTCATGGTTGGTTGGTTGGGAATTAGGTCATATCTTAAAAATATGTTGGTTTTCTTATTAGGAAAATCTCAAGTGTGTGTTTTTGTAAGTAATGAATGCACTTCAGATGTGTCTGGGAAAGTTATTTGGTGCTTTCACGCTGTGGGGATTAAACTTAAAGGTATGAAATGTTTGATGTGCGTTTTATATTGTGTATATATTTGTCTTGCCTTAGCAGATGGAGGCTGGCAGTTACTCAACAGGAAGTTGAGTAAATTATTGTATTCTAGGTAGATAAAGAGCCGTGAACAGTTTTTACTAAGCACACAGTCAAGCAGGTCAGAGGACGGCATGAATGATGATTGTTAGAGTAACCTAACGAGATGTGAAAACATTTTAATTATTTTCTTTTCATTGTATTGTTGTACATGAACGGATTTTCCTAAATCTTGCCCCCGACACATGCCGAATAATAATTAAAAAGACCAAAACTAACACTCAAACAAATATTTTCATACAATTTAAAAACTATAAACAGAAAGTAAAAATGAAATAAAAACTAATTAGAAGTATGACTCAGACATTCTGCTTCCAGATTAGATCCTAATCCTCACCTGATTTGAAGCAAATGATGCATTAAACACTCCACATCCAGGTGTAATCAAATATGATGTCATTTGAATTACAAAGTTGTAATCAGCGATTTTTTTTCTCTATTGGACTGCTTCATATTCCAACATTTCAACCCTTTGGCAATGTAAAAAAAACCCAGTTTAAACATGGTTAACGCTCTGCTGGGTCACAGTTGAACGAACCCAGATGATCGGGAATGCTCCGGGCTCTCCAAAATAAACGGGACCGAGCCGATCCTCTTCCTATGTCGTAGCAGGTTTTAATTTGATACTTGGAACCAGTGAAAGCCGAGGCTTCTCCTTTTCTCGTGCATTACTGTATTTGCTGTGTTTTACAACACACTTTGTTCATAGTCGTATTTGTCGGTCCTGGTTTGCGCCACTTTAATTACTCATGTGCCATCTGATGGTTTAAATCCCAAACGACATTAACACAAGTCAGTCTTTAATCCTTCCATTAGAAGTCTTTTACATAAGTGTCCTTTCTGAAGCATAATGAAGATTTTGTCTTTGCCTGTAGTTCTTACTACAATCTACTGGTAATATTTAATATTTGCATCTTCGTGGCTGATGTATAAATACACTTTTAGACTATTATTCAAATCCAAAGTGCAGTTTTTCTACTGAAGACGTCCATATTACAAGTGGTACACATACAGTGGATATATGAAATTCTTCTTGTTTTCCTATTTATGCTTTTATCCTCACAGAGTCAAATTGCTCCGAGGGGCAGTTTAATATGGCACGTTTTATCCAGTAAACTCGCAGCAGGATCTGACTGCAAGTCCCTTTGAACTCTCTGAAATATTGAAGGTCTAAGATTTCATCTTCGGCTTTCTGCTTACTGTTTTGATAGGGCATGTACTTGGCCAGCGAGCTGTACTGCAGCCCAGACGTAGTCATTTTACTGTCATCGAGGTTGTATTCATACTTGACAAACTGTTTCGGTGACGTAGGCTGAAAGAGGTTTTAATGCTATCTGCCAGATGCAAATGTTTGCTGTTTTTATGTAGTGTGAAATAGTTTTTAAACAGCCAAACCAAAGCCCACATCATTTATTATTCATTCTTCAGTTCTTGTCATGGCTCACTCATGCTTTAGACTTAAAAATAGACAGTTAAACTAAGCAGACATTTGGATAAGTAGCTCTCTCAAGCATCACTCTGAAAGCAATACATTTCCAAGCTGGTAATTCGGGCAGATGAAAAATGTGCACAGAGTTTTCCAGCCCAGGCTCTCCCTGTGACCTCGGATCCAGCGGTAAAATTAATAGAAAATCTCACTTGTAAAGACATCCACAAAGTAAAGAGGAAACGAAAAGAAAATAATATGCCCTATTCACCAGAAGTTAAATAGACTCGGAGAGAACATGTGGGCAGCGTGAAGCTAGGATAGGCACCTGCCCACAAGCCATATATTCATCCTCTGGTCTAGTATTTTCCAGGGGCCTTGTGGAAACACATGTATTAAAAAACAGGGAGAGAAAAATTTCCCCTGTAAAACACCGCAGCGCTTTAATTCCAAGTAATAAAACGAGTGTGATCAGACTCGCGCTATTTTTGAAATAAGTAAGTTGTCATGAGTATTTGTGGTCGATTCAGGAGAAGCGTCCTCCTTCACTGGATCCTTACCTCTAACGAAGAGTACGGTAGATGTGTGCGATGAGCTCTGATGAAGCTCCAGTTTCCTGTGCCCTTCATTCTTTGGCACCAGCTGCTGTTCATTCCACGGACATGTGTGGCTTCACGAGCTTTGTGTGCTTTGTACTAGAAACTACAAAGTAGTGAATTACCATACTCTGCTAGGTGTGCCTCGTCCAAGCACCGGGAGTCCTTATGAGAGCTGCCATGGAGGATTGATGATAGCCTTCCATGCCAGTACTGCTGACAGGAAATTGGAGTCGGTGTTGTGATTTCAGAGAGGGCTAGCACGCGTGGGTGTTGGGTTTCTTAGTTTGTCTAGTGTTACAGTGGGGAGGGTCATTAGCTCGAGGGCCGGAGCGACGCTCGAGGAGGGTGGCACCTCTAATAAGTGACTCTGTAGCACGTTAGACACGCTGCCTGCTGCACTGATCAGTACTCACTCAGGAACCACATCATGGCACTGCAGCACCCACCTTGTCCTCGCAGTGCTCGGGCTCAGAGGAGACTACCATTGGTCTCTTGCCACCAGTGGTCTCCCTAACTGAATTTCCTATTCGTCTCATACAGCCTTTCCCGTAATTATGTAAATCTGTTGACTGAATTTGGCAGCAGCACGATACTCGGCAAAGTGTAACAACAAGTAATGCGACAGAAGAATCTGGTTTGAATTAGGGCTCTATTTGAACCGGACCCAGGCTCAGTGAGTACACCACACCTGTATTACATTACTAGAGTGTGGAGGAGACAGAAGGGAGGGAGCGGAGAGGGGAAAAGGAGAAAGCCAACACAGTTAAAAAATGTTAAATGCAGTGGGAGAGCTTTCAGTATGAAATACTAAGAGCTGTTTTATCACATGCTTGTTTGACACAAGAGACGGGAACAAAAATGCACAAAAATGACTACATTTCAACCGTTAAAGGAGGAATTTCAAATTCTTGTGTGACGATATGCAGTCATGCAGTTCCCATGAAGATATCAGTGGTTTGCTTTGGGTTTCATGCATTTTTAAGCGATGCTGCCACTGTGCTAAAGCCAATAATTTGGTCAAAAACCTTAACCTGAAACATACTGCTGCACTGTATAAGTGTGTAGATGGATAGAGGACATTTAAAGCTCATTTAAAAACTGTTTCACATTAGAGGATGCAGTGCTATAACACTTTAAACTGTAGCAAAGTGGAAAATGAGAGACTTTTGTTTCTTTAGTCCTTGGGGTTCTTGTTTGCAAAACCGTCCACTTGCATTACCCACACTGTAACGTGACCTCTGACAGTGTGGTCACACGCTTAGGGATGTCGGCCAGTAGGAGCTAATGTAACCCAGGCTTCAGTCGAGCCTCCTGCACTCAGCTGAAGTCTGGGCACACCCAAGATGATTTAGAGACACAATTGTTTTTTTGTCTTTTTTTCCCAGTGGATTCTTAAAGTAAAATGAAGTAAAAAAAAAAAAAAAGTAAAAAGAGTCTATAAGTACTGTTTTCCCTTTCCTTTCCGTCACTTTTCTCCAATCTCGCTCAGGTACCCGGATCCTGGATGTTAGACATTATGTGCTGTAGATTAGTTACAGGCCACTGCGAGCTGAGCTGTGGAGCTTTAGATGATAAGGGCAGATAAAGTCTTCAATGATTAACCCGTGACTTTCATTTACCACGGAAGGAGTCGCGTTACATCTTTTCAGATAGATGTTAACATTTAGCTACATTTCAGCTCCTTTGGAAGTTCTCACTGTTGCTTATACTGTGCACCTCCTCGTCTACATGAAGGGCTGCTCGGTAGAAGAAAGGGATTTGATTGTTTAAGCCTGAATGTGGTCTCAGTCTGTTTTCTATCAGCCGCTTTGAGGCAGGTCTAAAAATAAAAAGCATGATTTAATGTTTGGTTGATTTAATTAGTGAGAGTAAAACTCTAACTTATTTTTATAGCGCCTGCCCTGCATGTGTTGACACTTTTCTGGAATTGACGGAAGCAGTTTATCAACTAGTCAGCGCTTAATGTTGACAAAAAATCTGATAATGACTTGAAAGACACGATCCAACTTGTGTTGAATAGGTATGTGTTTGTGGCAGCGCAAATCATTTTTGCCTCAATATGGGCTTCGATTTCAGCCAAGGTGCAGATGCTCCCACCTCCAAGAAAAACAGAAGAAATAGAGGGCTTACAACATTACTCAGTAGTCTACAGTGCTTTTTTTAAGCAATAGGTAATTTTTTTAACTCCTAAAATAGAAATATGAATTATGAGCTCCTATAACAGTTGAATCATTATCCTTGCCACACAGACGCACACTGTAGCTGTTCAGCCTCTCCTCTATGGTTACGCACGTCCAGAAGGACAACAGGAAGTCTAATATTAAATCGTGTTTTTCTAAAAGAAAACCAAACGAACATATGAAGCACCGTTTTTTGAAGTATACAACACCTGAAGAAATATTACTGTTCTACTTTGTTGATGCGACTTGCTTCTTGTTTGGAGCCAGGCTGTTCACTCGAACTGTGACGCCTCTTGGACGTGGGTGGACCGCTGCCCTGCACTGGTGTTTGAGCATTTATGAATGGAGTTGCCTGCGTTTGCATGCAGCACACTTCTAATCGAATGTAAAACTGGGTTGATGTTTTAAACGAAGAAATAAAAGAAATACTTATGCTAGAAAATAGTCATGCTTTTTTTTTTTACAAGTTGTGTATGACATGGTGGTGATTCTTTAAACTCTAAAGATGTGGGAAGTCTTTCTCGTTGGTAAGCAAACGCTCGCAGTGTTTATGAATTCTAAGCTTGGCTCAAAGAGTGGATGATGATAGCCGTGGCGTGTATTCAAGGCCGGAGAGCTGCTCGGAACTTAAGGGAAGTGAATTTTTGTTGTGAATGAATGACCCTAGCCAGACTAAAACAACTTTTCAGCCCTCCTCTGTATATTTATTCAGACACATGAAAGGCTCTGGTGATTAATCAACTTGGACTTCATGTTGTGCGCTGTGCTGCACGACAGTTGAGGTTTTGAACCTGCATTGCACCACTTGACGTTTTTCCTGTCGGATAACTCAAAGCCGCAAATGCAGAATCTAAAAACAGCAGGTCGGCGATTAACACGACCACGTACAACATTAGAAATGCTCGTCCTTCCGTGAAACTGTCACTTTTTCTCACTACTCCCATCTGCTGCCCTTTTGTCTCGGCCATTTTGCGTGCATCCTGCCCACCGTTTCAATATAATTCATTTAGTGGATGATTGATGGCTGTACAGGCTGATTTTCATTATGGGCCTACTGTGTAGGATAGAATAGGCCAGATGGGTGGAATCATAGGAGCACCATACTGTACCAAACATAATCAACCATTTCTAATCCACCAGTGAGCTAGAAAGAGATTCTCAGAGGGGACGTTCTGTTTAATGGAAAGCAAACGGGGTTGAGGAGGGGAAAAAGCAAAAAAAGATAAAAATTGGAGATAAGACCAGAAGGTATTTCTGAGTGTAACTGCTGGTTTCTGGTATTTGTTAGTGGTGCCGTAGTTACACCAGTATGAAGCTAATACTAGCTTTTCAACAAGCCAGTAATGTATTTAAGTTCACATCCAACTACCAGCAAGCCTGTTTGGAGAGAGAGTAAAAAAGCTTTTTCTGCCGCTACAGTTTCCAGATTTCCCTGAAATGCATCACATTAAGGGAGTCATGAGGTTACCACTCTGAAAACAGGACGGCGTGTGTGTGTGTGTTTAAAACATGGCTTGGTGCGTTGCAGTTTTCTCAATGGTACTTCAGGCTTTGTCAAGTTTGAGTTTTTCTTTTGTTTTTTAATCAAAAATTCCTCAAAAATGGCTCTTCTGATAGTAAAGTGTCTGTGAAGGTTCTCAGTCATCCAGGTCATCGTAGTCAAAGGAGCTTGCAAAGAAAAGCGTCTGGACTTCTTTAAGTTACTTGAAGACGTTTCACCTCTCATCCGAGAAGCTTCTTCAGTTCTAAGGTCAAATGGTGGAGAGTCCCAGATATAAACCTAGTGGGAGTATCCCCCCACAGAGGGACAAAAGGACCCCCTGATGATCCTCTAATCGCCTGAGCCAAGGTGTGAAACTGGGTGTGGGTCCCAATCAGCCAGAGTTTCGGGTGAGTTCATTGTGAAACCTGGCCCCACCTTATCATGCGAATTCCTGAGGTCAGATGGCCCAGGATGTGAGTGGGCGTTAAGGCGTCTGGCAAGGGATCTCAAAACTGGATTATAGATGGCAGAGAGTTGGTGTCGTAAACCCCCGCCTCTGTTCAAAGATGGTCGCTCACAGTGGACATAGATGCTTCTTTCACTCCTCTTTCAAACCATCTGTCCTCTCTGTCCAAAATGTGAACATTGGCATCCTCGAAAGAGTGTCCTTTATCCTTAAGATGCAGATGGACTGCTGAGTCTTGTCCTGTGGAGGTGGCTCTTCTGTGTTGTGCCATGCGCTTGTGAAGTGGCTGTTTGGTCTCTCCAATGTAGAGGTCTGGGCATTCCTCGCTGCACTGTACAGCATACACCACATTGTTAAGTCTGTGTTTTGGCGTTTTGTCTTTCGGGTGAACCAGTTTTTGTCTGAGCGTGTTGCTGGGTCTGAAATGCACCGGGATGTCATGCTTGGAGAAAACTCTCCTAAGTTTTTCTGATAAACCTCTTCTAAGATTGGAGAGGGTAGAAGGATTTCCAGTTCCTGCAGGGTCTGGCTGATCTTGATCTGGAGGGCATCTATGGTGAAATGGACCTGTCTTATCCTTTCACTTAAAAGGTGATTTTGTGCTCTCTGTAGAATCAAGTCTGCTCTGTATCCCCTGACAGTGGATCCAAGGCGCAGGCTCTTAGGAACAACTCTGCTTTGTCTACATCTTAGGTTGAAACGGAGATGGTTCCTATAATCCGCTAGTTTCCTTGATTCCCTTTCATACTCCCGCACCAGTTGAAGGGTGTTCCTCCCAAAATGTACGGCAATATGTCTGTGAAGGTTCTCAGCGAGGAATGCCCAGACCTCTACATTGGAGAGACCAAACAGCCACTTCACAAGCGCATGGCACAACACAGAAGAGCCACCTCCACAGGACAAGACTCAGCAGTCCATCTGCATCTTAAGGATAAAGGACACTCTTTCGAGGATGCCAATGTTCACATTTTGGACAGAGAGGACAGATGGTTTGAAAGAGGAGTGAAAGAAGCCATCTATGTCCACTGTGAGCGACCATCTTTGAACAGAGGCGGGGGTTTACGACACCAACTCTCTGCCATCTATAATCCAGTTTTGAGATCCCTTGCCAGACGCCTTAACGCCCACTCACATCCTGGGCCATCTGACCTCAGGAATTCGCATGATAAGGTGGGGCCAGGTTTCACAATGAACACACCCGAAACTCTGGCTGATTGGGACCCACACCCAGTTTCACACCTTGGCTCAGGCGATTAGAGGATCATCAGGGGGTCCTTTTGTCCCTCTGTGGGGGGATACTCCCACTAGGTTTATATCTGGGACTCTCCACCATTTGACCTTAGAACTGAAGAAGCTTCTCGGATGAGAGGTGAAACGTCTTCAAGTAACTTAAAGAAGTCCAGACGCTTTTCTTTGCAAGCTCCTTTGACTCTGATAGTAAAGGTTCACACTAGACCTGTTCGATATGATGATATGTATCTGATGACGATATGAAAACGTCTATCGTTTCATTTTAGGCTATCGTTTGTTTCATGGTGTCACAAAATAAACTGTTTACGGCAATATTTCATCGTTTTGATGGTCACTGTAGCAGCTATATTAATTTCTAAAAGTTCTCTCTTTCTCTTATAATTAAAATAACCACACTACGGACGGACAAGCGCCTGTTTTTACGCGTTGTCGTTAGCAACAACGATGGTAAACCCAGCGTGTGGCTGGTAAACACTGGTAACAGCGAACACTTTCCCGGAGGACTTTAGACTCAGCGCTTACTTCTTAGCGATGCACTTGTCTGGTTGCAGTTGCCAAGAAAGACAAAGAAAAGATGCATCAACAGCAACACAGATTTGTCACGTTGTTATTAAGACGTAAGAGCAGAAATGTCATTTGCTTTTATTTTTAATTGTTGCTCACAGCTGCAAACATGGCAAAGAGGAAAGTTCAAATGGGATGTAAAGGCACAGTTGTGCCTTTAGGAAAGTTTCACTTTCAGGTTCAGTTTCAAAGTTATAAATCCAGAATAATTTGTTTTCTTCCTCATGTTCAAAGTTCAAGCCGAGCTTGGTTAAATCATGTTGTATTGTAGGTTCAAACTGTATAAATATAAACTGTATAACACAAGAAATTATGCGGCCTGGCTTTGCAGCTTAGCCACAAAGATAATGTCAGTGCTGTAATCTTTCTCCTGACTTAAACTTTTTATTGAAACATCAAAATAACATATCAGATGAAATCTCCCCATATGTAAATATAGTGTTCTGACATTTCCACCATAGCAGCCCACTGAGGTGAATCAGATGTTTATTTCCTCAAGGCTGGACTCGGCCTTGAAGCCGTTGGCTGCAGCAGATACGAAGGCAAACAGAGAAAAGCGATTCAGAGCTGTATGTGTGGATCGCTGTAAACAAATGAACAAAATGTACTTTGACGTGCCACTGCGTGCGCTGGTTGTACAAAAACACAGATGCTAATATAATAGCAGCTATAATGAGAACAGTAAAATCATCTGCAAAGCAGTTCTGGCCACACACGCGCTTGCGTGTGGGGCGGGTGATTTTCACGCACCAGCCAAACGACCCGAAAAGACACCACAGCTGCCCCAAAGCTGCTCTAATCAGCCAAGAAACTGCTGTTTTATTGCATGTCTCACTTGAACAGAGGGATGGTCCATATGCATCACAACCCATATTGGTCCGAATTGAGGTAAATGCAACATTAGGTACAGTAACGCTTTTTCACTGTTTCATTGGGCTTTTTAGAATTGACCAGATTTTAATAGTAATTTAAACCTTGGTCTGCGTGTTAGCTTTGGCTTAACAAACAGCACTGCAGGCTTTACTGAATTCCATCTATCATGATGAGAGGAGTGACGGGAACAGTTTAATTACGCTGCAACAAATTAGTCCACACTAATGGTCATAATTTGTTACAGGGGATTTTGCTACACCAAAATATCATCCAGCTCCTGTAATATTATTTCTACGTATGCTCTGTTTCTTTGTAATTCACTGGTATGTAAGCTGTTCATGAATCAATCATCTTAACCAGAAAAGGCACAGCTCTGAAAAATTGTCTGTGGCAAGTTATCTCCCAAAGCTCCAATTTTCAACATATGAGGTCTAAGTATGAAAACGAATGCCTGGGTCAGCCTCGCTGCCTCTGCTGAAGTATCCTGTACACAGTCTGACCACAGGGACAGTGGAGGGAGGAACCCCTGGTTAGCCCCCTTATAACAAGCTGTCATAGGACCTAATGAGCTCCCTGATTACCTTCCCCAGGGAGCATGTAAAACCTATGTGCTCTGTAAAATAACCGTTCCTGGCTTTACCCCAGTGGACAGGCTAGTCATGCATATGATACTGCAGAGTTTCATTTGGAGACTTTCACCTTTTAACTCATCAAGTTCAGGTTTTGGGCTGCAGCAGATAGCAACCTCTGATGCTGAAACACAATGCTAGTGCAAAAATGGCATTTCCTGGAGTGGAAAAACGGGTGAAACCCAGAGACTATCATGTTAAACTTAACATGAAAAGCATGTTTGTAGCCTGGTTCCACTACAGATAGTTACCCTTTTATGGTGGGTGACTCCAAGGGGAAAAGTGAAGTGTGCTGTAACTGACAGGTGTTCAACTGTCGGCAGTAGCTGTTTGCTAGACGTCACCTTTGCTAATTCGAGTCTGAACTGGACCTCTCACCTTTGCACTTTTGCAGCCTTTTGGAGCATTTTAATACAGTTACATGATAAATAATATGTCTCACTGTGCAGTACAGTCCATTCAAGAAATGTGTGTTTTAGTTGTGATGAGTTAAAGTCGAGTACTTTATTAGTTTATTATTTAGCACCAGGGATGCAGCTTGCTAACCAGGCTTGATAACTTGACTCTCTCTGACCTAAATATGGTGACTTTTGTTTTTTCTTCTCTTGAGGTTTCGAAATCAGACTTCAGAAACCAGTTACCTGGGCGACCGTTTCTGCAACGCGTCGTCAGTAATAAACCTCAAAATTCTCAGCAGCCACCCATATTAGTGGTTTTAATCTGAATGTGATTAGTACTGTGCTTATTTAGCATCTTTACAGAGTTCAGAGCAAACAAGCAGATTTTGCCAAATGATGGGTGGCATGTACTGTAAACTGACTGGTTCCCACCAGCCCTGTTCAGCTTGCGTGTGTTTGTGTGTGGTCATGGCTCCAGTGGATTGGCAAGCTGGGCCTGTATACACTGCTGCATTCTTTGGGCTGTTCCTCTATCTTGATGATGAATAGGGATGAGTCCCCAAATTCTCAGATGTGATGGGTCAGTTGCATTTGTTCTCTAAACTCAAACACTCATAATAAACCCTGCTGTCATACAGGCTGATTACCCACTAGACGCGCTGCAGAGTCTCCAAAGCCCTGAGTGGGTTTTGTTGAAGGGAATGTACACACATACACTGTGTGTAGCAGCGAAGATCCCTTGCTAGATCGATTTCACTATGTCATCATTTGAAAAAGCCCCAGTGATCTGATTCTGAGCAATTGTTTGAGCGGCTCTGTATTTGCTGACAGAAACACTGATATTGTTTCTGCATGCTGTTGGTTTGCGCAAAAGTTCAATCCTGCTGTGTGCAGCAGAAAACAAGCCCTTTTTTATTTGGTGTCAGTGACACACTCCCAAAAAACAGTTTGAATTTTTAGACCAGAATCTAAACCTTCCTGTTTAGCTGTGTGTTTCCATCCTGCAGTCGAAGCTTTCATGGAGCACAGAGTTGGAAATAACACCCAGCTTTAAGCCAATAAGCTGCATCAGGTCTTTCTCACTACTGCTGTTTCAGCTGCTCCCTTTAGGGGTCACCACAGTGAATCATCTGCGTCAATCTCATCATATCTCTAGCATCCTGTTCTGACACACCAACTTTCTTCATGTCCTCTTACTTTACATCTGTAAACCTCCTCTGAGGTCTGCAAACCCTCTCAGCCTTGTTCAGCTCGGCCTCCTCCTTTTTGTTAGCGCCGCTGTCTTCAAACCATACACCATAGCAGATCTCTCTACCAGTCTTTTCATTCACTCTTGCTGCTATCCTTCTCTCACATTTCACCCCTGACGCTAATCTTCACCCACTCCACCTTGCCTGCACTCTCTTCCTCACCTCTCTTGTGCACTGCCCGTTGCTTTGGATGGTTGACCTAAGGTATTTCAGCTCATAAACCTTGGCTACTTTAACTGCTTTCATGCTAACCTTCCCTATCATTCACACATATGTAGTCTGTCTCACATCTACTGACTTTGGTTTCTTTTCTCTCCAGTACATCCCTCCACCTCTCCAGGCCCTCTTCCACCTGCTCCCTGCTCTCACTGCAGATCACATAAACATCATACTCCACAAAGACTCTTGTCTGACCTCGTCTGTCAGCCTGTCAGTTACCATTGCAAACATCAGAGCAGACCCCTGATGTAGTCCCACCTCTACCTTTAAACCCATATGTTACTCTCACCGTCCTCATGCATGTGCAGCACCAGCCTTACATGCTTTTCTGCCACTCCTGACTTGCTCATTCAGTACCACAGCTCCTGTCTTACTCTATCATATGCTTTCTTTAGCTCCACAGACACAATGCAACTTAACTTCTCTATACGTCTCCATCAATCAAAGCAAACATCACATCTGTAGTGTTCTTTCTCAGTATGAAGCCACACCACTGCTCACTGATCACCACCTCTCTTCTTAACCTAGCTTCAGCAGCTCTTTGCCATAGCTTCATGGCTTTGCTGATCCCAGGCCTGTGGCCCGCTGTTGCTGGGTTTTTGCAGTATTCTCAGCTCTCTACGTTCCATTTTTGATTTTCTGTTTGTGTCTAGAGATCAGAAGGCGGATCAGAAGAAGAAATAAGAGGGTTGATGCTTGCATATTTGAAAGCCAGCTTACAGGAAAAATGTCTTCCCTACACAAAGGCCACAAGCAGCACTCATATATATATACACATACTCTGTGAACCCTGAGGAGAAACTTAATGCAGCTTCTACCAGGAAGGGCCAGACTGGTTTATGAATATTGATAGTCTGGCTGGCTGAGCGCTGGGTCAGCTGTAGGGCTGTATGCGTTCAGCCTTACAAACTGTCTGAATGTGTTTAACACCTCATTACAGAGACAGTGTGAAGCTGCAGTCACCCAGCACTGGTGGCTCTGCACTGCTGCCAAGCACACACTTAGCTCAAGTGTTGTTGGTGCACACTGGCAGAGATTTGGCTTGAGTGAATATCCATGCAGGTAGAGTTTGGAATTCTTCAGCGTTGGCTTGTAGGAGGCATACATTATAAAGGATCAGCCATGTTCCTCATCAGAATACAAAGCAACCACATATGGGCTTCCTCAGGGCGGACATATTTATACCAACTGTGCTCATTTCCAGCACAATATATTTGTCTACAGATGGTACTAGAGCTGTTTTGCATGATTTGCAGTTCAGTAATAATCCTTTCTTACATCGTACTACGTCTTGGTGCAGTCCCTCATCCTCTGAAACAAGCTGTTCGCTCCTACTTTCTTCTGCTTGGCTGCCCCTCGCAGAAAGAAGATTTGAACACCAGGTAGAGTGACGGCGTAGACGGGGGGTCGACTGTATGTCGCACAAAACAAGACCAAAAACGTCAGAAGCTAAATTGCTCACGACAGCCTCCACAGTGCTGAAGATCACTGGGAGCGAGACTGTGACGTCACCCATCAGTCTCTCGTATTCGCTCATATCCGCTTGCTGTACGTCGCATACTTTCTAATCATAAGGAAAACAATAAAAGGAACAAATCCAAATGCAGGCTCATGCTTTTTCTCCTCCACACGTACTCGAACTTACAGCCACGTAGTTTGACATCATTGTTTTTCACACACTCAAGAACACAGGCCAAGTAATGGGATTTTAAAGATAGCAGCGTAACAAAATGCTAACTGAGAAGGAAAACATACATTATGTTCTACAAAGGCTTTAACCTTATATTTATATCTGATTCATGATTCCTGCTTTCTTGTTTTTAAAGCTCTGGGACTGATGTGAGGTAGGAAAGAGTTTTGAATTTTTGTAGCATTTAGCAGCCAGCCCCACTTTGCTGACATTGCTGTGCTTTTTCTTCTTTGGGTCTAAATCTGTTGGTGTTATTGATCTTGGCCTACCGATTCAAACCCAGTTCCACCATCTCTTGGTCAGAACCCCGATGTTTACCTTGATCCATGAATGGGATCTCTGTGTTGTTCTCGTAGGTTTTGGACCGTTCCATCATCAGCTGGGTTTTGAGGTGTCACCCTTGTCTCCGACTCCCCCACTATGAGCTGTGTTTGATAAAACCTCCCTCTGATACTGTCAGAGCTGTTGATTCTGGTGCTCCCCTAACAGACACGGACCATTTGAGACCAGAACACACACATGCAAAAACACACTGCAAGATTGATGCAAAACACTTCACTCCATCATACACATACTGTACCCTTCATGCCATACAGTGTGCACATTATTCTGGCAGCTGTTGACATTGAAGGGGATTTATGTTGAGTGGACCTTTTTGTTTCAGTGCCTTTATGCCTCTACTTGCTATTAATCAAGCTTTACAAGAGCCACGCTTGGTGTTTGTCTGGGTGTCTCATATTTGAAGAGCTTCTACTGCCAAACATATTTTTGCTTTAAACCTTTTCAAACCGCAACTTGTGTTCACACCGTCCACCTGCCAGGTGGGGTGACAGTACCACATCATCCTGACATGTGGTGCAGTGAACACAGAAAAACGCAGAATTGAACAGATCAGCTCCATCAACGCTTACGGGTCCTAATCTGGCTTCAGATGGATATCCTTACAGTTACCACTGGTCTCTGTGTTGTGGGCTGAGAGACGAGTGTGCAGCAGTCCTCTACAGAGCCTCACTGCTCTCCTGTTGGTTATACAGTGAAACTTATGTCTTTGGGTAAATAATGCATATAAATATAATTTGGGGAATTTTTATTGTGTACCGTGTTCTTCGGACCATAAGGCGCACCAGATTATAAGGCGCATTAAGTGAAACAAAAACAGTCAGATAAGTCAAACTTTCCTCAACTCATTCTTCTTGCTTCCTCCACTTCTGTACCATTGATTCATTAATGTTGAATTCTCTGCAGCGGCTCTATTCTCATGTTGTTGCAGTATATTAATGACTAACCTGGTATTGTGGATGGATTATCTCAGTTGTTCTCCTGACTGAAGTTTGGTGCGTTTACAGCATCCTGCCATGCGATTGCATTTGTCTCTAACCATCAGGAACCCTCACGTTAACTTTTATCAAGTGGAAAAAAAAGTTAGCGTTCAACCTCCAGCTTCACTGTGTTTACGCTATGCTAGGATAGCTGTGTCGCTAGCGATCCCGTAGCACATCATTATATACCAGTTAGCCCAACTTCAGTAACCCTACAAACGTCACTGCTGTTTAGTTTTCTGTCTTCATTTATGTTGGAAGTGACAGCAGAGCTGTACGTTTGAATTCTTTCAGAAATCTCTCAGTCAGAACATGCTATATCATGTTTAGGTGGAAGCTAGCGAGCTAACTTCCTGCTAACTTCTAACTCTGTTAAATGTAATAAATTCTGTTTTCATGGATGCCTGGATGTTAAACTTAATTGTTACACCTGATAAAGCAGCAACGCTGATGATTTTATTAACGATGAAAGAATTTAGACAGTTTGTAACTCTCAGTGATGCCGCAGTGTTCGACTTTGGGACCTGAAGAAGACGGAGTTTAGGACCAAGATTCCTCCCCGAGGCTCCTGACCACGGTAGCCATAATGCTCCAACAATCCATCAAGCGGTGCGGCTTCGTAGCTTAGCAAAGTCATGCTAAAACATTTTTTGACAGAGTTTTGAGCACCATGTAGCACAGAAAATTGGTTCGAGGTCAGTGAGCACAACCAGAATTCATACATGAGGCGCACTGATGATTTTTGAGAAAATGTTTAGTAGGATTTTTAGGAAGGATTTTTAGTGCAGAAAATACGGCACTCTTTAATTGTGCTTTGTAACCACAATCACTTCGCACACTTCATTTAAGAGAGCCCCACAAAAGCACCGGATTGTGAAACCTAAATGTTAGGTGTGGCTACTGTGCCACTATAGCAAAATTTACCACAAGAAAAAAAAAAAGCTTGTATGGATGTGTCTGAAGGCCTGCTGACGACCTTGAAAACATCTGTCTCTTCTTTTGCTAAACAGGTAAATCTAATCTTTGACCTCAGAGGCCTCAACATTTATTTCTCCTTAATTCCTTTTTCTGTTAGGCCGCTTATCCATTAAGTGCTCGTATATCAACGAGCTGCATCTGAGTGCATCCTGAGTGAGTGGACTGTCATAGTCATGTGCGCTTCATCTCTTCACCACAGAAGTGTTTAAAAAAGAAATTTGAGTGGTTGCTGTGGCACCCAAGTGGAAACAAAACAGATGTAAGCCGATGTAGGCAGTGTGTATGTGATAGAGGGGCCTCTGAGATATAAGCTAGACGTGTGGCATGATGCTCCTCTGCTGTTCAGTGATATAGGTTAAATAAACTCCCCGGGACAACTGATGGCTTGCTGTGACATCACTCAACTGTTGGAGGAGATATTTCTGGCACGAGTGCTGGAGGTTCAAGGTGGCCTTGAAACTTTTTCTTTTTTTTAAATGTAAGATTTGATTGTATCATCATGAAATAAAGTGCTGTGGCTAAAAGGAGGGGACTGTTCAAGGCCAAATATAGAAGTCAGAGAGATCATGGGAGAATGTAATGGGCTTTCTAATGTCCTGTCTTTGCCCCATTTCATCCAGATGTTTCAGTAACGTGTTTGCTGTTTCTTGCCACCCGCATCTCATCTCCCGTCTTTCCACACACTTTACATATTAGCGCACATGCCTGTTATCAGGGAAGACTGCCCACTCTGTGTCCAGATGGGTAATAGTCTGAAGGGGAGAATAGTACTGTGTCATGGCGAAAGAATGCAGACTTCTTCTGTAGGTAATATTTCTATCTCCTGTAAACATGGAGACTGTGCACATGTGTCAGAGTTAAATGCGACGGTGCCGGCCACCATACGCTACGTGTAAGGTTACATGTGGCTCAGTACAACGTGGTAGGTTGTCAGGAGTTAATGACACAGCATGTGGCTCCCTTGTCTTGCAGCTGAGATATCAACATGGACTGACCACCCCAGACCTGCAGCAGACACTACCCAACCTGAAGAACTTCCTGGAACATGGGCTGATGGTGCGATGGTAAGAATGACGCAGACACCTTCTACAGTGGGTGCTAAAGATGATTCAGAAATCTGCTCTGTGTTTGCAGGCGACACATGCAGCTTCACACGCAAGCTGTGTTTAGCTAAATTCAAAGTATAGGCCATGCTCCAAGTTAATAGTTTGTAAAGTTTACTAAGCAGGGCAAATGGACATGGACAGTCTCAAACACGCTAACTTTGGAGTAGACATTTTTGCTGGAGATCTGCTAACAACGCACACATTTCTAAACACACAAGCTGCCAATTTACATAAGTAATGACCAGCACATTTTTCAAAAGCTGAACTATTAGAAAAAGGACAAAGTCTTCAGTCTGACACTTTTCAACACTCTCACTTACAAACACTTTTGTCCCTGTTAGTGATTTTAACCATGAAATGGGCTAAAGTAGGCTAATAGTAGCACTGCTGCCAAAAACAAACAGACTACTTTTGAATTAGTCAGCTAATCAGCAATAGTGCCATTCATGTTTTGTATCTTAAACCAGCGGTCCCCAACCCCCGGGCCATGGACCGGTATCGCTCCGTGAGTCGTTTGGTACTGGGCCGCAAGAGTTGAGGCTCGGGTGTGACATTTATGGTTTTCAGGGTTTTTATCGTTAACTTGATTTCCCTGGCTCTTTTCCCGCATGTTATGAATAAATCGTCTTTTTTTTTTTGGTACCGGTTTTATTTTGTTGTATTTATCCGCGACACCTTAAAGGCCGGTCCGTGGCACAAAAATGGTTGGGGGCCGCTGCCTTAAACAACAGATTAATACAGAATATACAGCGCAGTAGTCGGCACATTAGTAGGAAATGAAAATAAAGATTTGATGCAGCCATTCGTTGCGCTTGGTTTGTCACATAGACTGTTATTTACAAAAGACTTTGAAAGTGCTGCTGAAAGAATACTTTGTTTTAAGTTATGATGATGTAACGTCCCTGCACATCATCATTCCCCTACATCTAAAAAAGAAGGGGTGGGTAATGAGTTTTACAGCAGCTACTTTGTCTACTGGAATGCTTAGATCTCTGCTCCAGTCTTATGGCCTGTGAGTAACCCTTTACTAAAACCTGAGAGTTGGTCTCCATCAGACTTCAGCTCCACTTCCCTATAAAAGACAAAGCTGTCTTTGATCTCCTCTCCCAGGGTCAGCAAAGGGGAAAATGTGTATTACACACATTAATTGAATAATCTTTTGTTTTGAAAGGAAAGACGCCATGAAAAGCTCGAGCTCTCAACTCTGTCCCACTCCCAAAAAATCTTCACGGGAAGTGGAAGAGCCCAAAGACAGATGAGATGAAAGCGTGGGTCTGCTAACCCTGAAGCTGTGTGTGCGCGAGCGCATGGGAGGTTTTAAAGAAAGTGGAAGTCTTCTGCAGCGGTTTTCCACAGCCACGCTCTTGTGTGACAACGAGACCACAGTGACAGAGAGGAGTTGCTCTGTACTGACTCAGAAGCCATCAGCTGAGTGAAAGAAACTGCCGTTCCCATCATTTTGAGCAGCACTGAGCCACAAACACATGTTACAGATTTATCTGTCATTAGCACTGTCAGAAGATATAGAGCTTCAGCTATGTTGCCACAGCGATTAGATGGTTCGGCATTTGGAGAAAATATGTACGAACTAGATTGATGTTCACTTTCGTTTCTGTAGAGTAAATATTAAGCAGCCAGCAGCTGATTAGTTTATTTTAGCACAAAGACTGGAAGCGCACTCTGTCTGCCTACAGGCACCTCTGAAGACTAATAATTGATGGCGTGCCACAACACTAAGTCGTCTTTAAACCTCTCGTACATATTGAGCAAAACTATTTTAGTTAAGTTTTGATATTTTGCCATTTAGCTACTCAATACAGCAGAGTACAACAGGAAATTGTAACAGATATTAGACATAAATATGTATATATTTAAATGAAACCTACAATGGTATGCTGTCCATGTTTATGTTCTGGGACTCAACTCCACTGGATTTATGTTGGTGTGGGTTCCCAGCCTTACAGGTCATGGTTATCTACGAGTTTCAGAGACGAGTTTGATGCTGTTTCATCCGAGAAGCTTCTTCAGTTCAAAGACCAAATCAGAAACTCAGACATTTACACTGGATCCAGATGAAACCATAGAGCCCTTTGTTGTGGTCTCACTCTTCACTTGCAGTCCCAAAACTGAGACAGTGGAGACGGTCAGAAAATGACTACAGCAAGACAGCGCCTTAGAAAACAGAATTAGCTTTACCCCCCATCACTGTTAGACCTCTGCCTTACAACCAAATATTTTAAATATTCAGTTTCAATTTTTCATTTCAATTTTATTTACACAGCGCCAAATCGCAACAACAGTCGCCTCAAGGAGCTTTATATTGTAAGGTAGACCCTACAATAATACATACAGAGAAAAACCCAACAATCACATGACCCCCTATGAGCAAGCACTTTGGCGACAGTGGGAAGGAAAAACTCCCTTTTAACAGGAAGAAACCTCCTGCAGAACCAGGCTCAGGGAGGGGCGGGGCCATCTGCTGTGATTGGTTGGGGAGAGAGAAGGAAGACAGGATAAAGACATGCTGTGGAAATACAATAAAGGTTTCTACAGACAAAAACATGGATGTGCCACGGGCTCCCCTGTGTCACCCACTGTGGCAAACCTTGTGGAAGTGGAAAGTGAGGCTCTTTGCTCTTTTGAAGGGACAGTACCTTACCACTGGTACAAATACGTTGATGACAAATCAAAACCCAAGAAATAGAATCCGTCACTGTTCACATCAACTCAGTGAATAGAAACATAAAATTCACCATACAAAGAATAATAGTTTGCCATTTCTGCACTGTGCTGTGTACACTGAGGAGAATGGAAACGTCAATGCTGAAGTTTATCGGAAGCCCACACACGCAGACCAGTATCGACTCTTTGACTCCCACCACCCTCCGGAACATAAACTTGGAGTAATCAGGACTCTGCATCACCGGGCAGAAAACGTCCCCTCTGAGGCAGAAGGGAAAGAAAAGGAACGCATGTAAAGAAAGCTCTTTAAACATGTGGTTGTCCCAACTGGGCTTTCATCCAATCAGCAGAGATGCACAGTAAAGAAGGTCAGACACCAGCTAGGGTGAGCAGAATGGACGGAACAACATTGGGTCAGTCTTTCGAGGATGCCAATGTTCACATTTTGGACAGAGAAACCAAATAAAAGAAGTCGATTCTGTTCGTCTAACGTAGTGTTTGTGTTTGCATAGTTGAAGCTGGCACCGCTGGTGAACAGCGGGCTGTGAGGTCAGTTTAATGGTCAGAAACTGTCTCAAAGTGGTGTCCCCTGAAACCTCTGCTGATAATGACCACACCCGTTTTCACACATTGCCTTATATGATGAGGAACATGATCAATAGTGGGTCGGGGACCCTCTTAAGGAGCAACTCCCATCAGGGCTTAAATACCTCGGACTCTCCACCGAGCTCTTAGAACTGAAGAAGCTTCTCAGATGGGAGCTGAAACGTCTCCGAGAAACCTGAAGAAATCCACTTTTCTTTCCAAGCTCCTTAGATTTTCACTGGATTTACATTTCACAAAAATCTTTTTAGTTTATTAGTTTCTACTTTTTAGTTTCTTTCTTCGGATTTTCTGCCTCTGCTCTGACTTTCGCAAATAGAAACCAGTCCCTGTGAGCACCACAGCCTCCTCTTCTAATTGTGGAATGAATAAAAACAAATTGTAGGCCTCCCAAAAAAATCGTTCCCAAAACTAGATTCATTCTTTAATCATTCCATTAGGTGTTCCACCTAAATTAAGCGCCCCCAGCTAAATAAATGGTTGCTTAAGTAACTTCTGTAGCCTACTGTTACCCTTACCGCAGTAAGTCACAGGAAAAATGAAAATCTTAAAACAGCAAAAAGCAGCTTAGTAACAATGTATATGCCCACTGTCTCAAAGTGTAGTCATAAGACAAACGTTCCAGTATTTCACTGATGTAATGTTACTTGTATAACTTCTATAAATGGAACATTCCGTCTTTTTTGGATTCGCCCAGATGAAAGTCCAGCCTGACACAGGGCTCTGTTGATGAAAGAATCCTCTGTAAAGTGGTGTGAATGAACAAATCTGTCAACTTCTGACTGCTGCTTGAAAAAATAAACTTTATTGGTCCTTGATCTGAGCAAGAAGAGTACATGTATGTTTTCAACATTTTATTTGTTAATTTGTGTTAGTTAATAAGTTGACCAACACATTTTGTCATAAAAGTACAGCTTTGTTGGACGCACTGTTGCTTTCTATCCGTGCCAGTTCCGGTTCTTCTTCCTGCCGGGTTTAAAAAGGCTGAATTCAGATGGAATGCCTGGAGCTGGGACTCGGCTTATGAAATATGGATGTTTTTAAGAGGCTACGTGACAGCTGCAGGTAATTTTGCTATATAGCCTGTGAGAGGCAGGCTAATCAGCTGCCTATCCTCATCTTTGCCACCTTTTTCTTCCTTCCACACATCCAAACAAGAATGATGTGGTGAAGGCTATGACAGAGGGAACTGTTTCCAGAACAGATTTGGAAACATTTGCCTCCTACATATAGAAATAATTCATACCCACACCACGGGTGCATAGTGGGTTCATCTTGGATATTTTATACAGACCGAATGGAAAAGCAGAAAGAATGCGTGTAATGCGTGTTTTTATACAGTGGGCTTCGTGATGCTCATCTGGGAAACTGCTGATCATATCTTAATAGATTTCCAAACAGTTCTCTCTCAGAAACACATCATAACATGTCAGAGTATATACAATGCAGCCCTGGTGAAAAATGAGCAGTATAGTTTTTTCTTTTTCTTTTTTGTCCTCTAATCTCGCTGAAGGATGGGAAGCAGTGGGAAAATGGTGAATCTATTATCGAGAGGCATATAGAGACAGCACCAGAAACCAGTTCTTTGTAAACTACGCAGTCTGTCGACATCAAAGCAAACACATTCAACATGGTCCCATTTGCCGCTCCGCATCCGCTGAGGGCCTGGCAGAAGTTCACAGGGTCCTAATCCCACTCTGCCTGGAAGCAGGGCTACGTACACGTGTGTGGGGGAAGCAAGGTGTGGCAGGGCGCCTAGCCATGCACATTCAACGCCACAGCTGGTGGATGTGAATCTTCCCCAAACCCCACAGTGACTGAAGTTAGCAAAAGGATTTGTGTTGCATGAAGTACACAGAGGGTTGTAATATTTAGACAGCTGCGCTCCTGTCAGTGCAAAAAAAAGGAAGAGAAATTCTTGAGTTATACACCTAAAATAAGCATTTGTAAGGGACGTTAAGCTTGACAGGTTCTCTGTGGAATTGCTGTATTTTTGATCATTCTGAAAGAACTCCAGAACGTTTCCTTTTTCGTGTTTTCCAAGCATCCATTCCTCCTCATTTGGGAATACATTTTATCTTTCTCTCACCTTTTTTTAAAAGTTGTGATACCGTTTTGTTTTGGTTTTTTAATATCTTACATTCTGACAATATGTAAGATAAATATAAATACTAGGGGTGTAACGATACTCGTATCGATATTGAACCGTTTGATACAGTGCTTTCGGTTCGGTACGCATATGTATGAACAATACAAAATTTTTAATTTATTTTATCAACTTTTCTTCTGACGATGCTGTCTGTGTTGAGCGCTCAGTGGATCTGCGTTCCACTACTCCGCTTAGGCTGCACTGTCGAGTGCAGATCCACTGAGCGCAGGGCAAGCTAGCGAGACAGAAGTTAAGCTCTCCTTGCAACATGGCTAATTGAACCTCCCCCACCCTCATTCAGATCTGGCGTTTGGAACTATTTTGGTTTTCATGTGAAGTATGACCCTGAAGGTAAGCCTGTCATGGACTAAAGTAAAACAGTATGTCGGATGTGCCACGCAATGCTCAATTACATGGGTGGGAACTAGTGCGTTAGCGCAGTTAGCTCGTTAACGTGTTGGCCATCCAGCCCCACGCACGGGGCGATCCGCGGTAGCTCGTTAACGGAGATTTGCCGTGTTGTGGCGTTAACGTCATTTCAGATTAACGCTGACAGCACTAGTGGGAACACAACGAATATGACTGCACATTTACGCCGACATCATCCTAGTGCAAAGACAAGTGGAAGCAGACAAAAACAACAAGCACGCATGCTACAAACTTTACCCGAGTCATTTAGACAGCCGTTAGCACAGGATTCTCCTTATGGGGACCTGATATGTTTAATATGCTGCTGAGAATATAGCCCAGAAGAAGCGTATAGTAGAGCTTTTATTTTGAAAGAGCCGTTTCTCTGTAATAAACTCTCTTTTCCAAAGATGAGTGATTCCTCGATCAGATAGATTTTTTTTTTTTTATTACTTTGTTGTTTCAGCAACATTAAATTTAAAAACTGTACTTTTGAGTTAAAATATATATTTATAATTTTAATAAATGACAAATTAAAAAAGCATGAACATTTTTTTGTATCGAAAAAATATCGAACCGTGACACCAAAGTATCGAACTGAACCGAACTGTGAATTTTGTGTATCGTTGCACCCCTAATAGATACCCCTCCCCACGTGGTCGTCTGTGGCCCAAACACCTGAGTTTGACAGCCACTGACCCAACCCAGGCTTTCTATGCATCATAAGTGGAGTTTGTACACTGCTCGTCATAAATAGTAGAGAGTACTGATGTTTTGAGGGGACTGGATCACAGGAAGACGATAGCAACATGCATACTGCATACGCAGTATATCAGCGTTGCAGATTTTGTCTTTGTAATTTCTGTAGCACATCAGCACCATTGAGTAGTGCGAGGATGTTCTCAGCTTTTGTTCCACATGCTGTGCTGTGGTCAGTCTGTCTTCAAAGGCCAGACAGTCAATAAGAGCCACTCTAATAAAGCAAAAAGAAAACTTAGCTTCCTCCATACCACGTATCAGGTTTTTAGTCATGTTTACTTTAGTCGTTTCACAGGGATTTCCCTGAACCACATCAAACGCACAAGTCTTATCTGCTGTTGTTAGCTTTGGCCCAAAACCTGTGACGCCATAGCAGCATTTGGATATGATCGGGGGCGTGTTGTGAAGCCTGTCAGGGGATTAGACAGTAAAAAGACTTGACTCACCAAATTCCTCAATCGCCTTGAAATGTGCCAGGTTTGACAACAGCAGTGGAAAGGAAGAGAGAAGGCAAAACGCTTAAGAGGGAAGGCAGCTATTTCTGGCTTGGCAAGTCAAGTTTTCGGCTTGATGATTTAGACAGAGGCCTGTTCGTAGCCTTTATAATGTGTAGTTTGTTTGAGGATGGGGCCCAGTGAGACTTAAATGTCTCCTATAGGTGAGCAGCTTGTGCTAACTGTGGAGCTGCACAGCATACATTAGGGAGCAACAGGTCTTCTTCCAGTCAGCGTGAAATGTCAAGCTCCTCGTATGAGTCCAAGCTGCACAGAAAGTTTGAGACCTCAAGTCTAGATTACAGCATCTCATCTTCATAAGTGGTGTACACGTGGAGGCCAGTACTCTATATATACATACTATATATGTATATTGTGTCAAAAAAGAGGAAAAGATGGTGTCATTGGTGTTTATACTGTATGTAAAACAATAATAGTTTGTATATACGTTCCAGCAATGCATTCAGTTGGCAGGTTGCTGTGATCCTTCACGTGCTGCAGACTACAGAGAATACTGTAAACAATGGAGTCAGAGCTGCATTATGTAATGACAGCACTTCTAAGTTACCACCAGCATCATCTTCACTATTATTGGGAAAAAGCCCAAAAAAGTATGTGATCTGACTTTGAAATATGTTTAAACAGAGGTAAAGGAGCTCCGAGGCGTGGAAGAATATCTGTGTGTCACCCGCGGTTAGTAACTCATCTGACGTTCTCTTACAAAACTGTTGAATTTCAGGTTAACTGTGGTTCTGATATTTTTATATAGTAACTCTAAACGGAAGTGCTATAAAGCAGAACTTTGGTTTACTGCACTGCAAAGGCAGTTTACTTCTTACCTGAGTACATCTTCATATACTACAGACTCTGTGCACAGACAGCAGGGTCTAGAGTTTTTAGAGAGGATCTAAGTGAGTACCAGTAAGAGATACACATTCATAGACACTACTTCCTTCCAAGTCTTATCTATGTTTGTGATTGGTCAGATGCTTCTAACACCACTCCTTCTATGTGCAAACACTCATAATAAGCTCTGGATCCATTTCACAGCACAGGACATAATTGTCCTGTGCTGCTTACTATAAGCACTTGGCATTATTTAAATATGACCACTTTAAGTTCCGGCTTTTCCAGACAGCTTTAGGAAGTGTTTTCATGGCACGATTAATCGACACACATTCTCACATATGGTCATACACATTTAACCTAATTGCCAGTATTAAATAGCACAAAATAGCTATAACAGTTAAAATGTTGTACGAAAAAGAGAAATGTATTCCTGCTCGTAGGTTCTCTTGGCTGGCTTCCTCCCCGACACACCCAGTCTCCTCTGTTGCTAATACTCTGCCGCACAATTTGACACAAGTAATGACAGTAATAGGAGCCTAACCTTGAAACTGAGTGGAACAAAGTAACACGGTCCAAATACAAAACTCCTCATTCTGTAAAAGACTGTATGGTGACTGTGTGATTTTATGCCAGTGTCAATAATGCATTGTTCTCTGGCATAGAAGAAATCGGGGCAGGCAGGTTGAATGGTGAGCCAGCTGGAGGGAGGACTGGAAGAAAATAAGCGATACTAATTAAAGTCAGTGGCTTCTAATCAGCCACTGCCGAACAGACATCAATCGGTCAAACTAGAAAACAGTAATCGTTTATTAGCTTGTTATAAATGATGCGCGGAAATCTTCCGATTTTTACTCAGTCTTCTTCAGTTTCCAAATGTGCATTACAATTCAGTCTGAACAACATTTTCCAATTACTTAAATGGAAAAAGACTTCTCACGGCATCTGTCTTTATGCGTTTCCACTGGTTCAGGTTTTGAATCTTTTTTTGAACTGGCTTCCAAGGAGGCCAGGATGGTTCCATTTGGAAAGTTACAGATAAGTGTTTGAGATGGCAAATCATTCAGCTTCTCGCTCTGTTCCTTCTTCTTATTGATGTTTCCAGAAAATTAGGTGGTAAAGAGCACATTGTTTCCAATTTGCCCGAATACGCTTTGCCTCAGGACTGACCATGTGGCCGTTTGAGGAGAGCAGTTGTAGCAGATGATGTGTTCTGGTTGACCTGTACTGCCAAGTAAAGCAGAGCCTAGCTCCTGTCGACCACACTTGGATAACGTCATTACCTCTTCCCTTTATTGTTTTTTAAACCTGGCCTTGTTTGACGATCCAACATTACATCTCCGCGTAAGCCTCCAATTAGCTTAAATGTGAGCCATGAGGGACAGTATCTCCAGGTTGTTACAATAAGCAGTTTCATACTGGAGCTTCAGACTGTGAATGTTTCTCATTTACTGCATCACAGGCACTTTGAAGTTTGACACGTTTCTCTTAAAACTAGACGAGCTTCTCCACTCTGCTTAGCGAGGTGTCCTGCCCGTGAACCCTGTCAGGACCACCCTGGCAGGGTGCCTGAGAGGGTCAGACCCAAGGTCCTTTTTACAAGCTGTCACGGGTTTGGTGGTGAAACTGTCCATCAGACTTTTGGGTAACGCACGTGTCAGCCAGTGCTGTCATTACTGATGTCAAATGTTACAAAGAAGACTTCCTCGGTGAGTGTCAGCAACAGGAAGGACGTCTGTTACGACTCCATGTCTGACTGATCAGAGATTTACCCTCGATTCACAGGAAGGTCCTGCTTCAGCTTTAACCCCAGCTATTCTGCACCAGAACGGTCATTTTTAGCAGAGTATACGTGGCCTTGGCTATCGGAAGAAGCGGCGAGGCGCCTGTTTAAATAGATTTATGGCTCCAGTTCATGGGCGGGGCGATCCGAAGACTGTTATCTGTGATGGAAGAAAATGTCTGACATACTTGGGTCGGCGCCTGCTGCTTTTTCCAGCAAGCAGAAGTTGAATGCATAGTGCTCTCACAGACTGCACAAATGTTTTCTGAATGGTGTGAGGGGAAGTGACCTACAAAGAGCTGCAGCTGCTGCTCTCCTGGACCAGGGGAAAGACTTCTTAGGATTTCCCACTTTCTTCTGTTGGCTGCAGAATTGATCTTTGATCTGCTACAAATACGAACAATATGTTATAACAGATTTTAACAAACTGTCAGTGTAAAACCGTCTTTTGACATTGAAAAATACTGTTTGGATTTATTAAAGAGGAGCAATGATAAAAGTTCAGGACTGAAAGTTGTGGTGTCATTTGATTCTTCCATAACTATATGCTTTACTTGTGGCATTAGATTGCTCACTTCATCATCAGGTCCGCTCATTCAGAATCCTCTGCTCTGGGAGATTGCACTGGCCGTTGTTGAATTGACCTGGCTGCATATATGTTAACAAAATTGTGTGTTGTTAGTTGATGGCCTGCAGACGTTTTCATTGACAATATCACATTTATGCAACAGCCTCTTCACTCTAAAATACCCTGCTTACGATAAATGTGGCCAGAGGTTTACAGTACATACAGTCATGGTCATTCTTTTTCCAGGTTTCCTACAACAGACTCTGCTTGTAAAAATAGGCTGCAATTTTTCAACGAGGTCAGGCCCTTCCACAAGCTTAATGTTGGCCTCATTCACTTATCTGAAGGTGACAGTTTCTTCCAGAGCATAGAAAAGTGGAGACGCATCCAATTAACATGTACTTGCATGCAGTTATTTGATCTAATGATCTTGGAATCAGCAGTTGTTTAGAAAAAGAGACCTTTTCAACTTGTGCAAGTCATTCATTCTTCTTAGATCTCCTGATCTTGGTCAAACAAATCCCTTTGATGCTTGCTGGCAAAGAGAAACTGCAAATCAATCATGTTCACTAAAAACAGGTTGAGAGGCCTTGGTATTGGTTAAATTAGCTTTGGTTAAATGTTTGAACCTTCAGCACAAGTGCTAAAAAGATTTAAGTGAGTGTGTGTGTAGGCCTGTGTACTTTTGACCGTGCGGATCAGAGAAAATGAATCCAAGCTCAAGCAGTTGTCATTAAAGGTGTACAGTGTACAATTATTCCTCCCTGGAAAAAGGAAGAAATCGTTACCATGACATTCACGCCAATGATGAGTGCATGTAAACCTCTGAGCACAGCTCTATATTTCATCTTAAATATGGTGCCGTTATATAGAGAGGCACTTTGTTATTGTAGCTTTTTAAATGTCTTTGCTTATTCGATGTCTCTCTTTACTCCTTACAGTGACCGACATCATGTCTCCAGCTCCATCCCAGTGCCCACCAAGTCTCAGCTCGGTGTGTCTGCAGCTTCTGAGCTGGCCTATCCCTGCCACACCAGCTCCCCAGACCGAGGCCTGAGGAACAGAGCGAGTTCAGAGGCTGAAGCAGAGCTTAAATACAAGCCAGCAACCCCTCCACCCAGCTACAATACAGCCATCAGTGAGGGAAAGTCCCAGGTTGGCCTGGCACCGCCTTCGCCGTCACCATCACCCACACACCTGTCATCCTCCCTTGATCCAAGCAAGGCCCCACTTGACCTCTCCACGAATACGGAAACCATTGTGGAGGAAGAGCAGAAGGAAGAGAAGCAGGAGGCTAGAGGCACAGCGGTGGAGGCAGAAGGACGTGAAACTGCTGAAGGAGAGAGCGAACGACATAAAGAGAACAAGAGTGATGAGATGGAGGAGAACCCGTCCAGCAGCTCAATGATACCAAACTCTTCTGCAGTGCAGGACACTGATGAAGAAACGATGCCCACTGCCCAGCACCCAGGTGCCATGAATGGCTCCTTAGTATTAGAACAGGCGCCCATCAGCCTGATCCCAGAGCTGCGCTGCTCAGTGGAACAAGCTGAGGAGATCATGGGCACAGAGGCCACTGGTTTAGGTCTGGGGATGGGCTTGGGATTAGCAGACGAAGCCCGGCTGGATGACTACCGTTGCATCCCCGTAGACCATGCCGTAGCTGTGGAGTGTGATGAACAAGTGCTGGGAGAGCTGGACATGGCTGGCTTCGAGGAGTTTTCCAGGCGAATCTATGCACTGAATGAGAACATGTCCAGTTTTCGTCGGCCACGCAAGAACTCTGAGAAGTAAGGCTGAGGACCCGAGGAGAGACGAAGGCAGGAAACTTGCACAGATGCTTTTGGAAAAAATGCGAGGCTTGGAGGACATGTGTGGCGCTCGCTCCTTAACCATAGCATAAAAACATCGTAGGAGCTCTTCTGGAAAAACAACCAATTTGCACTTATTGTAAACATTTCCATAATAAACATTTAAATAAGAAGCAGTTGAAAGTGCAAGTACTGGGACAACAAGCACTGCTCTTACTGTTCATGCAAACTTTAATATGTTTTACAAACAAATTGAAAACAGTTTTAAGACCTTTTAGATTCACAGAAGGATTTAGCCTCAGTTTAACTAATCCCCCCTCTGTTGTTCCAGTAAACGGGACCACTACAGTAAAATAACGCTCAGTCTTGACCTTGCCTCCTTTTAGATCCACAGCCAGAGTGCAGCTCAGTACCTCCACAGCTCCCTCCTGATCACTCTGCTAGTCTTTTGAATTAGTGCGTTTTTTCTTTTTGAGAGTCGGATGTCCCAGTAATTCCACCTTTGACTGTACAAGCAACTGTTAAAATGCTTCCCGAGCCTTCATTCAGGGTGTATGACAGTGGGCACTTGCAAGAGGGAGTACTTGGAAGTAAGTGTGTGAGTGTGCACACACCTCACATCAGCATGTCACCATAGTCACACAATCACAGTTGGAGTAATCCCTCCAATGACCCCAAGGACACGGCAGTATTCTGCTACCACAGAGCGAGGTGGGAGCTGGAACCCGTAGCCCAGTCAGAGACTTGTTAACTGTGACACGCTGCATCTCCTCGGCTTCGACAGGCTGACCCCAGTCGTCATTCTCCTCACGGGCTCGAGTTTCTCCTTCAGGTCTTAAATGAGGATCTTAAGAGTGGCAGGTCGAAGCTCTCAGATCTTGGCAGGGATACGGTGTCTTTTTTTTTTTCTCAGCTTTTACCTTTTAAGTTTATCGTCCCCCATCGGCATAAATTTAACGACATGTCCGCTGATTCTTACATTCAGTAGACCAAAACCTGTCACTGCGTGTCCGTCGTCTGTTGGAATGTCACTCAGGCTCTCTTCTAACTGTTAACGAGTGTCTCAATCCCACCGTCTGTGATTTAGCGTCTCCCTGCTCCCAACGCTTTCTTGCACTGGTATTCAGTTTTTGCATTATTTATGTCTCTCAGCAACTGTGTGTGTGAAGAAATCAATATTTAGTTTGAATTCACTCATGAATGTTGTCAAACGTAGTAGACTGATGTCATAACCAGTATCCGGGTCCAGACTTGGACAGCTGCTTTGCACCGCTGGCCTTGATGAAGATGGACTTTCCACTGGCGGCGCACGTCGTGTTCCCGATGCAGTACCGTGTTTGCTGATTGTTGGGGTTTATTGTATTTAAAACTAAAAGGTGAAGCATATTAGATCATTTCCATAACCATACAGTTCATTAAGTGACCATGTACATATACTTTTGTATGGAGATTTTTGGGGGCGTTATTAAAGACTTGCGGTCCAATGGCATGGGTGTATGTATCCCATTTAAGAGTCGTCTGTTTGCATTTGTTTGGAATATTTCCTATCAAAAGTAGAAACACCAGTAATTCTGTCTCAAGCATCTCATTCACACACAGAAGCATTCACACTTCAATGGAAGTGTTTGGGGAAACTGGAGCCACCAACTTTCCAGTTGCACAACTGCCCTGAGCTAACATGGGAATGCTAAGAGATTCCAAAGATTGTCCATCCATTCAAAATCCCCATGAAGCGATTTGTAATAATCCCTTTGCAGCTGACACGGGACACTAGTGGGCAACAACTGACTGACACAATCTTGGTTTTCCTCGTCCACATCTAAGCACTGAAACTGAGTTTTTGAACATTTTGTTTTTCTCTGCTTTGACCTCAAACACAGTTCACATGTAGACAAAAGGCCAACATGCACAGCCAAAGCTGTTTACCAAAATACCCGTGTAGGTGCTGACAGTATAATTATTTACCATACCAGCATGTAGAGGTCAGTGGGTTTCCTTCACTCCCACTGCTAGTTGCTTCAGGGTGACAGTAAATTTAAAGGTCTCTACACGGAGCTCAATGGGTAAAAAAACAACAGAAATTCCCAAATTTTCCAGATGTGACTTTGTTGTATAATCTATATACAGACCGAGCTTCTTGAGATTTTGCAAGAAAACTGCAAAAAAGGGTGTTTTGTATCGCAACCACTTTTGTCCATATTTCAGGATGTGGGGGGGCAGTTCGAGCTCTTATTAGCAGAGTTGGAAGCAGAGAAATCATTTCCGGGACGGCTGAGCCAGAGCAGCGTCTGGCTGTGTGTCTGAGGTAAAATAGGATTATTTTACTGTTTGTATGTTCAGTACCGGTGCGCTTTGTGAGCAACAAGTGGTCTGGTCTGGCTCATTAGCATGCCAAAAATCAAAAAAGTAAATACCATAAATTTGTTCCGTGTAATTATTTGGTGGGAAATGCATTAAGACTGGGCGAATAACAGAAAACATTTTTACTGCATGAGTTAATATAATAAAAGCCTCAAGTCTCCACCTGCCTGCTTCCATAGATATTCCAATCTGTGTTGATGCATCACTGCTACGCCCTGTGCGGATGCCTCGCAACACCGTAGACTGCCAACATTGAAACTATCATTACTATAACTCTGAGAGACTATTATTTGTGCTTTCATATCACACTCATCAGACCTGAGGTTGGACAAGAATCCTGGGAGCGTTATGCTGCTACCATCAAATGTTTATTTCAATACAAGTCAACCTGACTTATCTTTACCAGCAGGGAGGTAAATCCCTCCCTAGGTGGGCTTTTCCCAAAATTACTGTGGAATCTTCATGCAGTTATTTACACGTTGCGCTGCAGACATGGTGAACTGACCGGCCAGTTTGGCTCTGCAACAGTAAAAGTATTCATTATCAGTAAGCAGCCTCATAATGTGAAGGTTGGGCCTCTTTAATACATCGCATTATGTAGCATGTTGATATGTTTATGGTTAGTACAACACTGCTTCATAATGTAATGACAGGGAAATGAGTTCTTCCTCCTTTAACATGCAAAAGCACATTAACCTGGCAGGTATGGCCTTTTAATCTTTTGCACTTGTCTAGAAAACATCCCACATGAAATATTTCACATATGGCTGCGTGCCATTTTATCACCTTGTGCTTCTGACTGGTTCTTTAGCTGCACTTTGTATTCCTCATTAGTTGGTTATTAATTAGTTATTAATATATTGCTTTCAGGGCCATGAATTGTGATTTAAACCTTGTTTTACTCTTGCAGACATCTCAGACGAGCAGCTCATTCTCAAATGGAATTCAACTTGTTTTTTTGCTTTTAAATTTGAACTACGTCTGCACGGTGATACATGATAACACCACAAAGAAAATGTGATTTTTCAATGATTCACTCGACAAACTGTATCTATAGATGTAATGTTCTTCTGTGCAAAAGTACACCCATGGCATCAGTAGCTAGTATCGCCACTTTTAGCAGGAATAATTCCTGGGGTGTACTCTGCCTTTTCCCCCTTTCTTTGCTCTGAGCAAAAAATGTTTTTTGTAGGTCAAATTTCTGCAAATTATTTCTGATTCTTCTTTTTGCATGAAAGCGTCTGCTCCTGAGCTGTCCTAAACAAACTGGTAGTTATCTGAAACCTACACAACTCATTGAGAGATCCATTCCATGCCAAACTAAAGGCATCCACAGCCTTAACAGCAAAACACAGTCTGTCATTTTCCAATTGGCTGAGTACTTGAATACATTTAAGTGTATACACACACACGCACGCACGCACGCACACACACACGCGGTCGTGCAATGCAGTCAGTGCTTGACGTAAGCCCTTTTGTAATGAAGTAAACCCTTCTGCTTTCCTTTACCTCATTATGCACTTAACTGAGTAAAGTGCAGCCTGTGTGGTGGTATTACCACATCATTTTTGTCCCTGCTTCAGGTAATGTATCAATTTGTTCACATTAAGAGCCGGAAAACAGTAACTTAAAGGCTTTGAAGCAAACTGAGTGCCTTTAATTCACATCTCCCGTAGTTCTTTGAAGCAGATCAATATATTTTCACTTATTACTCATGGAAATTGCTCCTCTTCCAGAATCACCGGCTGGATTGTTCATAGTTGTTGCCGTGTCCTCTCTGTTTGCAGCTTTACATAAACCAGTTTCCTTTTTCTCCTTTAAGCTTCTTGTGGCCCTATGCAGGCTGTTGGCTCCACAGGTGTCAGCAGGCCTCAACACTTCTGGTAAAGACACTTCATTGAGGCCGAGACGGGACATTTGTGCCACTATGGAAGGCAGATCTGCAGTGTGCGTGTGCGTGCCTGTGCACAGGTGCATGGATTTTAGTTTTGAGAGTTTGCAGGTTATTGTTGTAGTTTAAAGTTTATGAGAAAAATGAACCGAGGCGCTGAGCATGAGAGTAAGCAGGCCTCGTTCCTCGCTCGCAAGGATGTCCGGATATTTTTGGGCTGAGTGCTCAGCTGAACTACATGGTCTGCTGTGCTGTTCATCTTCACAGGCACCTCACAAAATACACATCAGCCAAACCAGCCCTGCTGGTTGTCTAAGCCCCTGTCTCTGGGCTTTACACCCCTGTGCGTGCGTGTGCGTGCGTGTGTGTGTGTGCGCGCGTGCGTGCGCGCCTCCACAGCAGTGTCCTCATTAACTCAGATCATCGATTTAAACAGCCTGGTTAAATTGTCCTGTCTGTCAAATCCTCATGGCCATGCTGTGACTGAGAAGAATCCATCTTAGCAAATATCATGAGCAGGATAAACAGAGCGCACAGGAAGGAGAATAGCTGCAATAAATCAGCAGCTCATTTATACAGCAGCCATATCGTCCGACACACAGTCCCAGGTCAAAGTCATTCACCCTCCCTTTGTCAGTCCTAGGTCTCACTGATACGCTGTATCATTGTCATGACCTGTTTCCCATCACACAGTAGGCTCCGTGTCATTAATCCTGACACACTACACCTCAGACATGATGAGATTTTGGATATTCGTTTATGGAAAGCTGTGAAAAAAGATCGCACATTATGTGGATCAATCCTCTCCTGAGACGCTAAAAGTTTACATTTCTCAGTTAAATTGTTTATTTTTAAGCAGCGATTCCTCTGAAGAGAAGTTAAATCTACAAGGAATAGTTCAACATGAAACCATCGTTCATAAGTCATAAATCACACCTTCATACACTCAGCTGTACTCGGCCTAGCTGTGGATGATTAATGTTAGTGAGTGTTAGCAAACCTTGTTATGTGACGGGTGTTGATTCAGGTGACCAACGCATTGTTTTTAGAAACCAGTCTCACAGCACCAAGGAAACTGCTTTCCTACTGCCTTTATAACCATGTAAAACATCCTTCTGTCACCTGATGGTTTGGTGAACTTTGCTTAAAACAACGTCAACATACTTTTACTCACATTTTTTTATGATGTTATTTTAGCATTTTCACATCCAAAATCAGACAACCTCCTAGTGACGAGCACTTTGTGACAGTGGGGAAAAAACTCTTTTAACACTCGAGCCAAACCAACTTTATTTATAAAGTGCTTTACAAACAGCAAGTGCTGAGAAAGTGCTTAACATAACATAAAAATAAAGTAAAATAACAAGAAGACCCTCCTTGAACCGGAGGGTCAGCCATCTGCTATGACTGCGGTTAATTTTTGTTGATGCATAGTTGCATGTCTCTTAATTTTTTAGCAGCCTGCATGCGACAGAAATTAAAACAAAAAAGAAAAGAAAGAGAAAATAAGATGCAGCTCATCTGGAACAAACAATCAAACAATAGTTTTCTGGAAAACGAAGTCAAACACGACACAGCAAAACATTCAATTCAGTTTATTTATACAGCTCAAAATCACAACAGTCACCTCAAGGGGCTTACAATAGTAAGGTCGACCCTATTATAGCACATAAAGAGAAAAACCCAACAATCATATGACCCCCTATGAGCAAGCACTTTGGCGACAGTGGGAAGGAAAAACTCCCTTTTAACAGGAAGCAGGGAGGGGCGGGGCCATCTGCTGCGACCGGTTGGGGTGAGAGAAGGAAGACAGGATAAAGACATGCTGTGGAAGAGAGACGGAGATTAATAACAAGTATGATTCAATGCAGAGAGGTCTGTTAATACATAGGGAGTGAAGAAGAAACACCCAGTGCATCATGCATCAGCAGCCTACACCTATTGCAGCATAACTAAGGGAGGATTCATGACTCCACGGTTCCTCACAGTGTTACTGGAGGCCAAGATAAGAGTAAGAATCTGGTTAGATACCATATTTCTAAGATTTTCATGGCCGAGTACAATAACATCAGTTTGATCTGAATTATGTTCTTTGACAACAGAAACTGTCTCATTGTAAATGGATACACAGTCTCCTCTTCACACCCTGTAAATACTGAAGCATCTCTTTGTGTTTCAGTCTCTGGTAAGTAGCCTGGAGATGCAGTGGAGCCTTGTGATATGTGCACAAGGGGTATACTGCTATGCAGACTATGTACAGTATTCAGTGTTGGCTGTATTACTGAAGAGCCTGCATCCAAAGTTTTCAACTCTGAGGTTAACATTTGCACAAAGACATTTCATTGGTTAGTGAGCTGAGACCTCATACAGCGACTGTAACTCTTTAGCTGGCCGAGAGTCACAATATAGCTATTAGGGGACTGCGTTACAAGACAGCAGGGAAATGCAGCGGTTCTCGTGTCCTGGCTGAGAGCTAAGGCCAGTACCGAGTGGATTTGCTCATCTCGGCCTGTCCTGGGTCTGGACCCGGCCGGTCAAACTGGTTCTGGCCCGCTTCAGCTGTTTAAGCCATCTAAGAAACAAAACTGGCTGGATTAAATCCCAGTCATCTCTCCAGTTTTTACAGTAGTAAAGCTTCACTCCCCTCTATCACTCACAGTGTTTTCCTTTTAAAACGCAAGCCCAAATCTTTCCCAGCCATTCACCAAAGCCTGACTTTTATGGGGCTGACTTATTCTCTCCACATGGTCCAGTTGAACGCCTTAATGAAACGCAGTAGTGTCCAGCTGATTTCACTGCAGCAATATCAATTTTGGGATTCGGGGTGCCGTGAGTGCATAATTCTGAGTAAAAAAATAATATCACAATGAGCATGACAGATTTATTGTGGACTTGTGAAATGAAAGCCAATCGCTGAGAACTGATGTCATCGTGCTCATATGTGCATTTCATTGTAAATTCATTCTTGTTGACATTGTGGTTCCCTACAGTTACCTTCACATCTTTTGAATGACGTAACTGACACCTGACATGCAGAGGAAGACACAATGAGCCTCAGTAACAGTCCCCCTACAGCTAACAACAGGAAACAATAGGTAAAAACATATCACAGCACAGAGGGTAAGATTAGATTTTAGCCGGGTGATCATTTCGGCTTTTGAGGCATTGTGCTGTGTATGATGTACCTGTTCAGAAATAGGTGTTCTTGCATGATAACATCATGTTTGCTCCTCTCTGACAGGAAAGGGATTCCCTTTCTCTGCATGCCTTTAAGGTACAGCCGTGCATTCGTTCATGATTCTAACCTTGCGACTAAATATACTCCACGATGCTCCCTGTGTCTGTGTTACTAAGTGAAACTCTGTGGTTTTATTAGCCTGTTACTTAGCACTAACTAATAGATATGCATTCATATTCATTGGATATATGCAGTTTATGGCAGCAGCTCACTAAGCAAGCAGTTTTCTTTACCTGCTAATGTAGTGCTGAACTAAACTAAAATGTTGAAGCCTGGGAAAGACGTC
Organism: Perissodus microlepis; assembly: GCF_051167445.1. Taxonomy (NCBI): domain Eukaryota; kingdom Metazoa; phylum Chordata; class Actinopteri; order Cichliformes; family Cichlidae; genus Perissodus; species Perissodus microlepis. Next base: position 2,381,401 of record NC_140470.1, read on the forward strand.
GCTGTGGAGATATTTAGTTTTAATACACTGCCAGTGAAAAGTTTGGACACGCCTTCTTTTCTTTATTTTCATGACTATTTACTTTGTAGATTCTCAGTGAAGGCATCAAAACTATGAATGAACATTTATGGGATTGTGTAGTAAACACAAAAGTGTGAAATAACTCAAAACATGTTTTAAGTTTTAGATTCTTCGTAACAGCCACCTTTGCTTTGATTACTGCTTTGATCACTTTGGCATTCTCTCGATGAGCTTCATGAGGTCGTCATCTGAAATGGTTTTCCAACATCCGTGAAGGAGTTCCCAGAGATGCTGAGCACTTTTGCCTTGCCTGCAGGTGTGTTTGGGGTCATTGTCCTGTTGAAGAATAAATGATGGCATGCATGTGACTGCAGGATGCTGTGGTAGCCATAGTGATTCAGGTTGCCTTCAATTTTGAATAAAACTCCAACAGTCAGTCATTTTCCAACTGGCTGTGTATTTGAATTCATTTAAGTGTGTGTGTGTGTATATATATATACACACACACACACACACACACACACACACACACACACACACACACACACACACCACACCTCCTCCTCCATGCTTCACAGTGGGAACCATGACTGTAGAGACCATCCATTCACCTTTTCTGCGTCACACAAAGACAGTGGGTGGAACCAAAGATCTCAGACCAAAGCCCCGGGTTCCACTGGTCTGATGTCCACTCCTTGTGCTTCTTGGTCCAAACAAATCTCTTCTGCTTGTTGCTTTTCCTTAGTTGTGGTTTCTTAGCAGCTAGCACAGTCTCCTCTGAACAGTTGATGTAGACATGGTTCTGCTGTGTGCCATTTATCTGGGCTCTAATCTGAGGTGCCTTTAACTTGCAATTTCTGAGGCTGCTGACTCGGATGAATTTATCCTCAGCAGCAGAGGCGACTCTTGGTCTTCCTTTCCACTTTCATTGCAGCACTTGATGGTTTTTGCGACTGCACTTGGGGACACACAAACAGGGCTGTCAGCTGTGTACCAACCTGACTTCTGCACAACACAACTGATGGTTGCAACTCCATTAAGAAGGCAAGAAACTCCACAAATAAACCCTGACAGGCGCACCTGTGAAGTGAAACCGTCATGAAGCTCACTGAGAGAAGGCCGAGGATTTGCAGCACTGTCAAAGCAAAGGGCTACTTTGAGTCACTGTGTCTTTGACATTGTGATTTTATATCACTTACAAAAAAACCCCAAACAAACCCCCTCAAATATAAATATATATATATATATATATATATATATATATATATATATATATTAAGACACCACTGTACATATAAAAAACATAAAAACCTGAACAATCAGACTGTGCACTTGGTGACAGTGGGATAGAAAAACCTCTTTTAACAGGAAGAAACTCCTGGCAGAACCAGGCTCAGGGAGGGGCGGGGTCAGGTCTGCGGAGGAAGACGGCGTGGAATGAAGTAAGTGTGGACCCAAACGCAGACGACGGAGATGAAGGTGGATGTTGAACAAAAAATGAAAAGAAAACGCAGGGAGAGACACACAGAGGGTAACGAGGAAACGCGTAACAGAAGGGAGACACAGCTGAACCAAGTCTGAGGAGACGACACAGGGAGCACGCAAAACTCGTTTCGAAACATTATCCTTTGTTTAGTTTACTTTTTCTTTACTTTACAAATTAACAAACTGACATCACATTAGAGTCACGCAGGTTTTTCTAAAACACAAGCACTGCTTTATATTTATCTCTAACAGAGATGGAACTGGTAAACGTTATAACTCCTAAACATCACCTATATAACATTTAGCTCAGAGCGCTGCTGTGCCTCAGCAAAGCCCCGCAGAGCTTCTAGCATAACTATATGTGCTAACTGTGAAATACTGAATTTTCTCACAAGTATTCAAATAAAAGAAAATACGCCTGCACCCTGCAAAATCTGACAGGTTTAGGGTGTCGTTTAAAAGGTCACTAGCCAAAAGTTACAGCTCCAGGGAGCATACTGCTCCTGGAATATGTTACTGATGGGCAACAGAACTGAGTCGTGCACATTTTTTTTATGTCATTTTGGCATGGACTGAAAGTCAGGTCCTACACAACTGTTAATCAGCTTTACGGATTTTATCCCCAAAACAACCATTAAACAAGTCACACGCAAGTCATAGTGTCAGTTTTACCACGCGTGTCCTTTCAGGGCACTGCAAAACCATGCTACCTTTCAAGTATTGAAAACACATGTTGTGCGAACATGTATCATTACCATGGTGGCGTTAAAGGTAACAGAAAAATCACTGTATTTAATTCAGTTTCACAGTGTGTCTGAAGGGGCTCCTGCAACCTACATTCATTTCATTTTTAATGGCCAGCAAGCAGCAAAACAAACCAGAAATCAAATTAAAAACACACGTACCCACTTCTGTTACTACACACAATATGAATAAAAAGTACATGAGCTTTAACTTAGTAACCAGCTTTAAAAGGACAAAACGTCGCTGCCTCTGATTTGGAGCTTGATCACCGGCATTATTCTTCAGCACTTTATTCCTCAGCGGGCCTCAGCGCCACGGTGCTGCACTTAGCATGCAGGTGCTTCTTCGAAACTGAAGTACAGCTCTTTGAACTGCTCATTGTCACACCAGCACAATTTAGTTTCTCACCCTGAAGCTGCTCTTGACCTTTTCACCCAAAATTCCAGAAAATACAAAAAAATCACTGATGTCAGGGTGTCCTCTCACAAACTGAGCCACGCAGTATTGTTATTAAAAAACTGATTTGCAAAATTCTGTGGTTATATTGTTTGTTGCAACAACAAAACTGATCTGGACTGGTAAAAATGCTGCAGCAAGAGTCCTGACAGGGACTAGAAAGAGAGAGCAGATTTCTCCTGTATTGGCTTCCCTTCACTGGCTTCCTGTTAAATCCAGAATTGAATTCAAAATCCTGCTCCTCACATACAAGGTCTTAAATAATCAGGCCCCATCTTATCTTAATGACCTTGTAGTACCATATCACCCTATTAGAGCACTTCGCTCTCGCTCTGCAGGCCTACTTGTTGTTCCTAGAGTATTTAAAAGTAGAATGGGAGGCAGAGCCTTCAGTTTTCAGGCCCCTCTTCTGTGGAACCAGCTTCCAGTTTGGATTCAGGAGACAGAAACTATCTCTACTTTTAAGATCAGGCTTCAAACTTTCCTTTTTGCTAAAGCATATAGTTAGGGCTGGACCAGGTGACCCTGAATCCTCCCTTAGTTATGCTGCAATAGACGTAGGCTGCCGGGGGATTCCCATGATGCACTGAGTTTTTCTTCTTCAGACACCTTTCTCACTCACTATGTTTTAACAGACCTCTCTGCATTGAATCATATCTGTTATTAATCTCTGTCTCTCTTCCACAGCATGTCTTCATCCTGTCTTCCTTCTGTCACCCCAACCAATCACAGCAGATGGCCCCGCCCCTCCCTGAGCCTGGTTCTGCTGGAGGTTTCTTCCTGTTAAAAGGGAGTTTTTCCTTCCCACTGTCGCCAAAGTGCTGCTCATAGGGGGTCATATGATTGTTGGGTTTTTCTCTTTATGTGCTATAATAGGGTCGACCTTACAATATCAAGCACCTTGAGGCGACCGTGATTTGGTTCTGTATAAATAAAATTGAATTGAATTGAAAATGATGAAATGATGTTACCGCTTTGTGAAGTAGCTACTGTATGAGCTCGTGTCCTCTTAACTGTATGCATAACAGCCTGGCTACACTGACAAATGAGACAAAATTGCCGTACATACAATCCACATTACTGCTTCATAGAGCTCTAGTTTATTTCTAGTTCACCATGATAACCTTGACACAAACCACAGGCAGCAAAGTCGTGGCTGCTTTGCTCATGCAGTCAAAAGCACGTTAGAACACGTGTAGATGAACTTTAATCATTTTTATGAAACACAGTCTGAAATCCTCGTGTTGGTAATAATGTTTGGTCAGGATCAACGCTGCAGCTGACCAATCACATTGTTATGATGTCATTTGTTTCTTGAAAATACAATTCACAGTTTTTTTTTTAATTTTGTAGTTTTAATATTACTGGATGAAGTATCTTGTTAGGTAACTGAACATCCAGCATTTTGGGTTTGTCCCAACCCAAGTGTGCATGGGAACGTCGAAACCGAGAGCAAAGCCACATCTTAGCTGTGCAAACACATCCGATAATGGGACACATATGGCTGCTGCCACTGATAATCACTAAAATCCGGCTTTTTATAAGGAAATCTTCAAGGTTGTTAAATTGGCTCAATGTTCTCCTCACTAATCACCTCGTCATGTGGGTAATTGTCTCATCTTGAACATCACAGGTGCGCCCGGTCTTTAGGACCTAGCGGCATTTATGCACATCTGATGTTCATTGTCCCCCTGGTAGGACTGGCTACACAAAAGAGGCAAGAAGAAGTGAAAAAGACGGAGTGAGAGACATGAAAACTGTGCTTTTATAAACGCGTGTGTGAAAGAGAGCCACTCGAGTGTTGAGGAGGTGACATTTCCATTGAGGGAATATCCACCCAGCAGGTGGGACCGTCTCTCCTGTTGGAGGCACTCAAAGCCTCAGCACGCCTGGAAACTGTGACTGATTTAACCAGAACAAAGCCTCTGAAATCCTCTTCTCATCCGCCCCTTCTAAGCCTACTTGCACACAGTCTTCTGTAATAATAATTCCACGTTCAGGGACATTATTATCTCACCACCATCGCTTCCTAAAGCTGAGAGCTCATGTAAGATATGTATCTGGTGGTCACATTTTCAGCTAAACCGTTCATCAGCCTGTCAAGTTCATTTCTGACAAACTGTCTCTGTTCCTCCTCTCAAACTTGCCAAAGCTCTGTGCGGAAACACAGTTCAACATTTTTAAGTCATTCTGGGAGAACTCCCAGTACTTTACTTTAGAGTGAAAACTCTTACTATTTCCCACTGAATTCTCAAACCTACTGGTGGTGAAACTCTAGTAACAGGGCTGAACACTTAACACCCTTGTTAACAATTTCAGCATGTTACAGGAACAAACACAGTAAATGTCTGTTTATTAGGAGCAAATAAGAGGAAAAAGATCACTTCACACAGGCAGGGTTTAAGTAATTATTATTAAAATGATTGTTATGCTGAAATGACTGTTTGCTGTCATGCATGTTGTCATCGAAGTAATTCATAAGATTTGGGAACGAATAAGGCGATCCTAAAAGCTGCGACTGAAGTTTGGATAAAAGCTTTGCAGCTTTGTCAACAGAGCCCGAGATACATCCAAGCGCTCATTCTCCAAATGTAGCGTCAAAAGGGCCTTTCACAGTCATGTGTTATGTTAAAATGGTAAACACTTTCTCATTGGCACGTTGTGTTTTTTCCACATCTGCAAACTCCTGAAGGTTTGCTAAGGTCAGAGTATTTTTTTCAGGTTTTAACTGGATTCTCTTTCTGTAGATCACGCCGCTGGGCTCGTGAAGTGAGCCAGTTGTGCTGAACTAGAACATAGTATAATAAGAAAACTGCATTAGCACGGTATCTGCAGCTGTGCGCAGCTCTGTGCATGTCCCCACGTCTGTTTGTGGTGTCTGCCACCTCTTACAGAAACAGCTTTATAACCTTCTCTAAGATCATTGCTGACATCTTCCCTCCAACACAACACAACACAACAACCTTGCTGCAGACCAGCAAACGTCCGACACTTGCTGATGATCAGTTAATCAAGTGCATTTGACTAGCAGATTAAGGTTGCATTTAGCTCATTTTAAGACACGCTAAGGACCCAATTATTTTTATTGTGTCCCGATGCATAAAACCTTAGAATTTAAATTGCGTGTGCTTTCTTTTTACCACCACTGTAAATCCAGAAAATCTTTCCAGGGTGAAGATTTTCACCCTGGAAGGAGTTTTTCAAAAGTTCTGTTTGAGCCCGTTTATGTATGGAAGAAAGGCCAAAGCGCCCAAGAACAGTACCAGCACCATGAACTGAATGATGGCCAGCACATGCAGCCTTTTAAGCCTTTACAAGCTTGAAATTTCCTTTTACTTTTTTTCCGGAAAGAGCCAGTGTGACCGGTGGGCGAGACTAACTTAATTCCCAAAGGTTGTTGTGTTGTGTTGTGCTCGGCCTCTTGTGTCGGCCCACGGTTGGCATCCTTCTCTCATCATTTGTCACATTAGGGCTGGATTCATTCTGCTTGTTTTCTCCCTCTAAAATTTTAGTTTTATTTTAATGAATGCATAAAAAAAATCTTGGAAACTGTTTGTATTCCATAAAAATGTCACTTAGCTTGCCAGAGGCCATTTATTTTTGCTTAAGTAGAGAGGAGGAAAAGCATTATGCACAGCTCGGCTCTAATAACAATAAATCACAAGGTGGATTTGCAGACAATAAAACTGGATGTGTGTGTTTCATGGCTGCAAAAGTTTGAGTATATAGTGAAACAATACTCGTTACTCTCTCATTGCCTTCACTTTAGTTCATCCACCACAGAAATCCTTTGGCTTAATGTCACAAACACATTTTTATTACTCTGTCAGTTCCTTTCAGTCAAAATGAGCCCGTTTAATGCTTTTCAATAAACCTTTTCATGGCAGAATTTTGTATTTGTACCAGCGCAAGTGCAGTTAATGTTATTATACTGTGTCCCTGTAATCAGGGACTGTGAAAAGCTGGAACTCAGGCGTTACTGGAATACGCCTGTGCCACGTCCACATCGCTGGTTCGGTGTAGTAGCTTAAACAGCATAAAGTTCCTTTAAGTGTCTGAGTGCATACATCAGGTCATCAGGGGATACTTCTTTGTTGCACCTTGTCCCACTGCAGCCGGATGAGAGAAAATGTAAAAAGAAAAGCGATTTGGCACATTTGCAACATCATATGGAAGAAACAGGAGAAAACCTGGGAGAATTTCCATTGGCTCAACAATAAATGTCTTATAGTTCCATATGTTTATTGTCAAGTCAGCTCTAACGTCCCAGCAACAACTATGCAGTAGTTGTGTCGCAGTAACATTATGATAAAAATGAATTATCGTACCTTTTGTTGAAGAAACAAGCAAGCGAAAAACATTATCCAATAACTATTCTGGCATACGCAATAATTATAGTATCAAAATGTTATGGAAATTGTACTATTTCCAGTACGACTGAAATAAAATACTGTTATTTGTCTGCGTAAAATCAACAAAAGGGTGTTTGTATTTTGAAATTTAAGCAATGCAGTGAAAACAAGAAGCACTTTACCAAACCGCCACCAAAGCAGCTCTGGGCAGTATTCACTTTTAAAGCAGTCGTACTGGGTTCTGGATTATTTTAAACTTACTTTAAGAAGACAGCAGTGCAGCAAAAACAACAGGCTTTTTAAATTTGAGCTAAATATCTTCATTATTTTTTTATTTATATGGATATAGTACATGCATAGCATTCATGTCATTGTTTAGTCAGATTTGTTCAAATGTGTGTAATAAATATCAAGTAAAAAAATATTTTTGCAAGTTTATTGTCTGTGAAGGTTCTCAGTCATCCAGGTCATCGTAGTCAAAGGAGCTTGCAAAGAAAAGCGTCTGGACTTCTTTAAGTTTACTTGAAGATGTTTCACCTCTCATCCGAGAAGCTTCTTCAGTTCTAAGGTCAAATGGTGGAGAGTCCCAGATATAAACCTAGTGGGAGTATCCCCCCACAGAGGGACAAAAGGACCCCCTGATGATCCTCTAATCGCCTGAGCCAAGGTGTGAAACTGGGTGTGGGTCCCAATCAGCCAGAGTTTCGGGTGTGTTCATTGTGAAACCTGGCCCCACCTTATCATGCGAATTCCTGAGGTCAGATGGCCCAGGATGTGAGTGGGCGTTAAGGCGTCTGGGAAGGGATCTCAAAACTGGATTATAGATGGCAGAGAGTTGGTGTCGTAAACCCCCGCCTCTGTTCAAAGATGGTCGCTCACAGTGGACATAGATGGCTTCTTTCACTCCTCTTTCAAACCATCTGTCCTCTCTGTCCAAAATGTGAACATTGGCATCCTCGAAAGAGTGACCTTTATCCTTAAGATGCAGATGGACTGCTGAGTCTTGTCCTGTGGAGGTGGCTCTTCTGTGTTGTGCCATGCGCTTGTGAAGTGGCTGTTTGGTCTCTCCAATGTAGAGGTCTGGGCATTCCTCGCTGCACTGTACAGCATACACCACATTGTTAAGTCTGTGTTTTGGCGTTTTGTCTTTCGGGTGAACCAGTTTTTGTCTGAGCGTGTTGCTGGGTCTGAAATGCACCGGGATGTCATGCTTGGAGAAAACTCTCCTAAGTTTTTCTGATACACCGGCTACATAGGGGATGACAATGTTGTTGCGTCTGTCCTTCTTATCCTCCCTCGTTGGTGTCTGGTCTTCTTTTCTGTGCCTCTTTGCTGACTTTAAGAACGCCCATTTAGGATAGCCGCACGTTTTGAGTGCTTCCTTTACATGTGTGTGTTCCTTCTTTTTTCCTTCAGGCTTAGAGGGAACATGTTCTGCCCGGTGGTGTAGGGTCCTAATTACTCCAAGTTTGTGTTCCAAAGGGTGATGGGAGTCAAAGAGGAGGTACTGGTCCGTGTGTGTGGGCTTACGGTAAACTTCGATGTTGAGTTTGCCGTTCTCTTCAATGTGCACAGCGCAGTTTGCCTTTCCTGGACTGCGCTGTGCACATTGAAGAGAAGTATGTAGTTCTGTCATCAGAAACGTAGTTAAACTAAATAAATGCCACCTGTGGCCTCTCAGTCCGCCTTAGTCAATAGACAACGGACATTTTTTGAAACTTGTAAGTAAAAGTAAGTAAAGTAAAACTTTATTTATATAGCACCTTTCAAGATAAAAATCACAAAGTGCTTCACAGAAGCTAAAATCTAAAAATAAAAATCAACCAAAAGCAAGTTTAAAAAGATGAGTTTTTAGCTGTTTCTTAAAAGCGACCACTGAGTGCACAGATCTCAGGCTCAAAGGGAGAGAGTTCCACAATCTGGGGGCCACAGTTACAAAAGCTTTGTCGCCTTTTGTTTTCAGCCTCGTGTGTTGGACAGCAAGCAAGCCCTGGTCACATGACCTCAGGGACCTGCTGGGAATGTATGGATGTAAAAGTTCACTTATATATGTTGGTGCTTGTCCATGCAGAGCCCTGAAAGTCAAGGTCAAAACCTTAAACTGGATTCTGAATTTAACGGGGAGCCAGTGCAGCTGAATCAGCAGGGGTGTGACATGGGAAAACTCAGAGGACTTGGTCAGAAGCTCTGCAGCAGCGTTCTGAACAACTTGCAGACGCTCCAAAGAGGCTTTACATAAACAAGTAAACAAAGAATTACAATAGTCCAGACGAGATGAAACAAATGCATGAATGACATTTTCTAATTCATGTCAGCATAGGTGGACTTTTAAACTGAAAGTGTAATATTTGGGATGAATCGCAGACATGCTGTAATGTTGGCATAGCATGCAAGTGCAAGAGTGCCTGACAATAATGGCAATAATGATAAAGATTAACATTTGGTGAGCTGGTTCATTGTGTTTCAGGGGTTCACTTAGAAGTCAGCAGGTAACCCTGAGATCAGATGAGTGCAGGAGACATCACGTGTCTTTTGACCTCACTTGTTTTTCATTTCTTTGTGATTATCCGACCTCTGTTTCCACCCACCGTAAATCTATTGCTCAACAATACAAACAAGTAATTCATTAAAAATCATCAGCCTTTATCTGTTGCTCACCAAGTTTTGATCTTTAGTTTTGTATGATTTTTTTTCCTTAATATGAAACAAGTAATCTATTATCACAACAACATTTGTTGCCAGTGTTGCCAGTGGTTGATGGTAAAGATAAAGAAAAATGATCAAAAGACACATGAAATAATTATCCTGAGACGTTCCGGTTTTTTTCCCCTCGCGTGTTGGATTCTTGGATTGAAATGCATGTGCGTCTGGTGAGAGGCAGGCTTTCATTTGTGAGCGTGAGCCAAGATACTTGATGTCTGTTAGTGAAGTCAGACGTGAAAAAAACGTCTTATGTTTGTCTAATATACAGTGTAAGCAGAAATGACTAGAACATGCTTTTCTGTTCTGGTCATTGCTGTAGGTCCAGGTTTTATGGCTTTCTTAGCTTTTTCTAGCCGAAGTCTGTTTGTATTCATAAATCTGGATGAGATACATTAAGTGATTTTACAGACTACACACATTTTATTATCAACAGGTAACTACAAGACCCGAGGCACCCAAGGGAGATACATTTAGGCAACGTGAGATAAAAGTTGGAGCTGGAAAATACAGCTGCTTCAAAAAATTATAAGGACACTGGAGCATTAAATATCTGTGGTTCTGTTTGCATTTAATAGCACTTCTCCTGAGTCCAGACTTAAACTAGCCTTAGCCTTCTGACTGTTTCGCTGCGTGTTTTCAGCTTACACTGTAAGAGTAACATTTTTGTCATCATCACCATCCGGTTCTAGTAAAAGAACAGATTTCATTTAATTAGTCTCTTTTTCCCTTGCAAGAATTATCCCACATGCAACTTGTTCACCGCGTTACTACTGCTAGAGTTAGCTAACAAACCTACGAGGCAAGATTAATGACATAAGAAGCTACGTCAAGCTTAAAGCTTTGTTTCTTTCTTTATCTGGCAAAGCTGCTGTGGTGACTTAGGCTGAACACATCAGCTGTTAACAGCAGGTTATATTACATTTTGGGTTTAAAATCAACTGCAAGCAGATTCTTTTCCATACAGCATTATGAGCAGCACAGCATCATATCACTACCTGAGGGCACCTGTGTCTGCGCCATCTGCTTCTGGGTAACAAAAAAAACAGCGTGCTGATTGGCTGAGCTAACATGAAATTTTGAAAAAGAAAAAATACCTTGAATTTTGAACTTATCAACTCAAAATTTTGAGTTATGGATGACATTTTTTCACAGTGGTGGAAATGTACTTATGAGTGACATTGCTGAGACATGCTGGACTGGAGTCTAAGCTGCTGCTGACATTTTTGTACTTTAAGGATCGCAGTTACTAGAACACAGAACACACACTACAAAGTACCCATTCAATCAATGAAATCGATTTGATTTTGATCTGTGTGAAGAAAAATCAAAGCAGTTTCCAAAGGACAGTAAGATTTCATATTTTAAATGTATCCAGTTTAATGTTTCAGATCTCCAGCCATCAAGTTAAAATAAAGATTTTATCACTGAGCACTCAGTGATAAAATCTTTATTTTACATCTGATGATTAAATCCCAAAATTAACAGTTTTATTCAGCCTTGTCTTGTCTTATTTCCAACAGTGTTGCTGCTTTATCTCTATGTTCTTTATCAACAGTTTGTAAACATTATCTGACAGCATCTCTGATTGGACAGTTACAGCTGGGGTTTTACTTCTTGTTGAGTTCAACTGTGTTGAATGTTGCTTGTAGCATAGTCAGGTGTGTCAGGTGTGGTAGGTTACAGGTGCTGAATGGGAATGTTTAACACTGTTTCTTAGTCAAATCCACACTCTTACTCATAAAATATGGTGACAAGTGAAAATGGTGACAGTTACAGACAGATCATGGGACGTCTTCTCTTCTTTAGATTTTGTCAAAGAAAACCTCATTATCACAGCTCATGACTAAAGATGACCGTTTTTACTTCACTGACTTTCTGTGATTTAAAATTACGCTGTAAAGTTAGCATCATTTTTATTGCTCTCATTGACTCTCCCTTTAATCTATAATTGTATAAAATAACATAGTTATGCAAATACGAAACAAAAGCTAAGCTCCAATGGACAGTCAGTCTGCTCAGTAAAAGGTAGTTTTGTATAAAGAGGACAGCATTTCAGAGCTATGGCAGAGAAATACTCCCCTACTGTGAGACACAGTGAGGATTACTTTGGTTCCAGGCACTGGGTGTTATTCTGGAGGGACTCTCGGTCCAGTGCTGCAGCGAGGCAAAGAAACACGGCTGGCCTCTGTTTTGAGGACCCTTCCAGAAATTCCTGGGCTCCAGCTCTGTAGCCGCTCTGACAAACAGCCGTCACCACTCAGACCTTCACCAACCAACTTCCTCTTGAGAGGAACCCAATCAAATTTAGGCCTATTAATATTCTGATTTAAGTAAGGGATGTTTGCATCAGGGGTGTGACTTTATAGCTTTTCAGGAGCAGAAGCCAACGTGAAAGCGAATCAGTGCCTCGCTGGTGTCTTTAAAGTTATTTCTCAGCTGTTTGAAACAAGAATAGTTAGAATTCTAGAAATACTGAGGTTAAGCCACAGACAGAAGCTGAAGACATTCTTTAGAGGAAACTATCCTGTGGAAGTGCTTACGAAACCATTTCTAACTACATTTTCCAGGAAGTCCTTAAAATAAGCTTTTGATTGATGATTTGATTTCTCTACAACAATCTCAGTTGTTTCAAAGCCATCTCCGCTGAAGACTTTCAGCTAAAAGTAGTTATTTGTATACAGTATGCAAAGCTCACAAATGCTGGCACGAGCCCAGCGTGTACATGTTTTTTTAATCTTAAATTTAAAGCTTTGGTCCTGCGTCTGTGAACTAGATTTATGTAGCCAAAAATCCAAATACCTCCCAAATTCCTGTCAGCCCATGTGATAGTTAAACACTGGTTTGCCTGTTGTTTCTTGCAAGTAAGTAATGTTGAGCAAATGTAATAAATTTGCGAGGGAAACAAAGTCAGCCAAAGCAACAGTAACAGTACTGAGGCTGCTGTGTCATGAAAAGCCGAGATTAATGTGAGATTAATAATTCACAACGCGAGGAAAGAATGTAGCGATTCCTGGCTCAGCTCAGACAATCCTCTGCAAAATAAAAACCACCAACCGCGTCCAAATTTTTATCAACAACACTCTGCATTAGCATATGTTGTGCAACAGACATGTTTTTCCACACCCATACAGATCACAGCTGTAGGTTAAGTCTTGTTCGGTAGCTGCATGTATCTGCCCCGTGTTTGGAGTTTCTGCTGTTAAACCAGTAGTCCATTACTGGCCCTTGAAATGGATACCCAGCCTCCTCTATCATGAAATAGTGGCATTACGCTATTAACATTGTACTCATTACCGGTTTAACACTGAAATCAGACACGGTATCAAAGTCTTTCTGTAATACGAAGAATGACATATTAGGTAATATCATCTTACCTAAGCTTAAGAAAAGCACGTAACAAATCCTTTTAAGGTGTTATTATGTTATTGTATTTTTCATTAGAGATGTCTGATAGTGTTTTGTGTAATTATCCAACCTTCTAGGGGAAAAGTAGTATATTTTTTGGAGATTGCCGTGTTCTGGAAATGTTTTCCATTTGCCCTCTGGGCTTCGTTATTGTTGGCTGGGTCTATGCAAAAAATGACTTTTATTCTGTTGGTATAACATATATGTTTGAGAGAAAATGCAAAGTTTTGTGATAACCCTATTTATGTTGCTAACTATGTGTAGCTCTTGGAACTTCGATGATTGATGAGTCAACACTTTGGTCTGGACTGAAGTATGAGGACATTTAGAGACATTCGGTGAAGCTTGACCTCCTTAATGCTGGATGAACATTCAAAAAGAATGTAAATATTTATTTCTCATGTGCACTCTCTTTTCACCCAGCACCAGCTCAAAACTTTCATTTTCAATACTCAGAATCTTACCTGAAAAACATTTTGAAAATTCTAAGCTGTGCTTCATCTTTTGTGGTAGTTACAACATAGCATGATAATGCACCAAAATAAGGATTTATTCTATTCTATGAACATATGTGCAAACTCACCAGCAGGAGCTTGGGCTTCTCCTTCCTGTCATACACTTTATCCGGTCTTTAAGTCTGACATCATCAGCTGTGTCTGGACCCAAACTCCGCTTCAGGTCCCAAAGTCAAACAAACACTGCGGCATCACTGAGAGTTAAAAACTGTCTAAATTCTTTCATCTTAAATAAAATCATCAGCGTTGCTGCTTTACCAGGTGTAACAATTAAGTTTAACATCCAGACATCCATGAAAACAAAATTTAACAGAGTTAGAAGTTAGCAGGAAGTTAGCTCGCTAGCTTCCACCTAAGCATGATATAGCATGTTCTGACTGAGAGATTTCTGAAAGAATTCAAACGTACAGCTCTGCTATCACTTCCAACATAAATGAAGACAGAAAACTAAACAGCAGTGACGTTTGTCACTGCTGTTTAGTTTTCTGAAGTTGGACTAGTCCTGAAGTTGGGCTAGCTGGTATATAATGATGTGCTACGTGATCGCTAGCGACACAGCTATGTTAGCATAGCATAAACACAGTGAAGCTGGAGGATGAACGCTAACAATTTTCCACTGGATAAAAGTTAACGTGAAGGTTCCCGATAGTTAGAGACAAATGCAATCGCATGGCAGGATGCTGTAAACGGACCAAACTTCAGTCAGGAGAACAACTGACATAATCCATCCACAACACAAGGTTAGTCATTAATATACTGCTGCATGGGCTGGGCTGGAGTTACATCGTAAGGGTTTAAAAACTGAGCTTTAAAATGATTAGCGGTAATAAAAACCGAGAGAAGCCGACAGTGATCACTGACTGTTTTTAGGGGCTTGTTGACATTAAATACAACAAGATACAAAGCATTAAAACATGTTAAAAACACAACAGCCTCACTAAACGCAGTTTGGACCCGGAAGCAGGATTCATCACGTCAACAGTTAAAGAGCAGATAGCAGCATCTGCTGCCAGCTGCTTCTAAAAGCATTCAGGACAATGGAGGGACAGGTTGCTGTAGAACCCCAACAAACGTGCCCATAGTGGCCCATTTACCATAGTGGGTATCTGTGGGCGAACTGTAGGGTTTATTCCATGTGGGGTAGCCCACAGCAATTTTGACATTGTGGGCCCCTAAAAGCACACTGTGTGCTGTCAAGGATGAGATAAGCTGTGTAAGCCAACACCAACAGGCAATATTGTTCTGTTGTGTGACAAAGGCTGGGCTGAATGCTATCAGGAGCTCCGACACAACATGAGGCTTAGCTATAGAAAAGAAGTATAGAGGAGACAGCACTTGAATAAGTCCTGCAGCTGTTACAAAGCATGTAAAACATGCTGGAATAGCTGGCTGAACTGAAATCACTTTTCAAAGCTTGAAATTCATTTTGCAACCCCTAAACAGTGTAACAGGGTCTGTTCCAGCGATAAGTTGGATAAATGTCACTTTAATTTATATCAGCAGTGCAACAGATTTCATTATCTATCAAGAGCACGTTAAAGTGAGTGTAGACTGATTAACTGACTACCCACACGTACGTCACACACTGGCTGTAAAATAGCACTGGACCATTTTAAAGTGTGATTAGTGTCTAACGAGGAGATCGATTCAGTTCAGACTGCGTGTCCACTGAGTGGACACATTACATCATTAAGAGTCTCCAGATTAAGGCTCCTGTCAAAAAACTGTCTTGCTCGCAAAAATAAATTCATACTTTTTATATGTTCACTTCTGGTTGAACCTTTAGAAAACGAATAAGCAGGTCAGAGTCAATATTTCGGACCTTACATTAAAAGGGATAGCTCAGTAGGTAGAGTGGTTGCCCCATGATCGGAAGGTCGGAGGTTTGAATCCACTGACCAGCTACCCTGCTGAGCAAGGTACCGTCCCTACACACTGCTCCCCGGGTGTTGCTTTGGTGGCTGCCCACTGCTTCACTGGGTGAATGGGTTAAATGCAGAGGAGTAATTTCCCTATGGGGACTAACACATACACATGACATTAAGCAGAGCAGGTTAGTGGAGATGTTCTGCTTGGAGGAATAGCACTGCTTCGGAGCCCTATGCATTATTTTCCATTTAATGTACGATCAAATCTTGAGAATAGGGCACAATATTGTCCTGTTGCCAGATGTATGTAAAAGTGGTCTATGTCTGAATGACATGTCATCACTTTAAAAAGCAGGATCACATAAACATTCTAAGTTCACACAATCGATCACTCTGTGTCCCAAAAAGGTCGTTTTTCCCATCTAGTTATTGCTGGATTACAGTGACCAATCAATATCTTAGCTATCATGTACAATGCTAATCATGTTAGATGTGCGTGTAAGGTTTTCACTTTCTTTTGGTGGACACTATGTTTTCCTGTTGAACTAAAGCATGAATTTACAGGACACGGTGCAAAAGGAGAATTAGTTTCCAATCTAAGTATTACTAAATGATCTTTTGGATAAAAGGCCACAGTGTTTGGCTTGTAAATCTCTGCTCTACAGGGTTGACTCACATGTACTTTTTAACTGCGAAAATGTAAAATGTGAGCTGGAATTGCTCCTGTATCTGTAAAAGTAACCATCAGTGAAAATTTAAAGCTTTGGATCCTGCTTAGGAACATGAAAACCTCAGCCTCACGGGGAATTTGGAGCTTTGATGGGAGGACCCAATAAATAAAAGAAATGTTTTCAGACTTTAAAGGAGACACACTACAGAGCAGGAAGAGCGGACTGCAGAGTCACGAGACTTGAAGACTAACTCCAGCCCTGCTCTCAGAACCAGTAACATCTATACTGTGTGCACAGCTAATCTAAAGTTCATGTAGCTTAATGAAGACAAACATGCATTTATGGCCAGTATCAATGTATTTTACACAATATGGCATATTTTCTTTTCCTTTTCCCATCATGATCAAACCTTTGTTGAACCTCTAGTTAAGCTGACAGTAGCTCTACAGACAAGATGAAAGCTCCCGTATTAGGTTACACGCCGAGTCATCCATCAGCTGAGGTAAGTTATTTGTTGTTTGTGGACTGAATGGGTCTTGGCAGAGGAGGGGGAGTGCAGGTATGTGGATTCCTCTGGAGGCGGCAGCTGGGAGCAGCCTAACAGCACTGCTGCAGAAGAGATGGATGAGATAGAAGCTGAAACACAGGTCTAGTTAAAGAGAGGAGTGATGAGGGTGGGGTTGGGCTGAATGCTCTACTTTGAGAGCCCCAAGGGACTGGGGCATTGATCTAGAGATGTTTCCTTCAGGCTCCTCATATCTCCTATCTGACTAATATTGACTTTGCCAGATTTATATCTCTGTCTTCTGATGTTTTGTTGGCTTTAGCCATGTCAACTTTGACCCCCATTTCCCTCCACTTTTTATTGGAGGCATATGTGGATACATCATCGGTATTGGTAATCCTTCTACGTAGGAAACAATCCAGCTGTTCCAGTTATGGTCTTTACGAGTTCAAGGCTAACTGAATTAGCACGAAGACACATGACTTTGTTCAAGATGGGCTTCAAATGGACTGAACTAGTTCCTCAGTGTGGCAGGAACTCAAATTACATCTGCAAAAACATCAGATCTAGTTTTGGTACATTAAAGTTCCCCGGTGGAGTGTGTGGATAAAAAACGAGTTAGCCAGCAAAACTTAAACTGTAAAAAAATGGTGACTTATTGCACAATTGAGGATGTTGAAGTGGAAGAGGAATGCCTCGCTTATTTGATGCAGGGAAGTATTATATTACAGGCACACAAATACAGCCAAGATGGTGTGCAGTACTGGGCAACGGGTCAAACATTTCTAGAGTATGAAAATGCTCCATCTGATCACCTCTGTGAAAATCTTTGTAGTGAAGCAACATTTCCAGGACTGGATTCTGCAGTTCTGTGCACATCTTCTTCCACATCGTTTGTGGTGTGAAGGGAACAACTGTCAAGTTCAATTTAACATGCTGCTTTCTCGTATTTAAAAAGAAATATGGCACACCAGAAGGCACTACAAAGGGTGATTAACACCGCCCAGAAAATCATTGGGCGCTCCCTGCCTCACTAAAGACCAAAATAGACTCAAGGACAGTTTTTGCCCTAATCTGATCTGATTAGCTCCTTTTTTTCCACACACAAACACGTATATTTTTCTGTATGCATGTTGATTCTGATAACTGCTTGCCTTTCTTTCAGCACCGATGTGGGACAGTACTCCAGTTTTGTTGTACTATTGTACAAAGTAGGATTTTGCAATAAAGTGTTAATTTCTTATAAATAGTAGCTAGCTGTTCATATTCTACTATTCAGTATTTTTTAAAATGCTTCATAACTGTGATATATGGACTCAGTTTGGTAATAACTGAAACGATTAAATTTGATTGGAGCATCAAGAATGTGTGCTTTCATCAACACACAGGCATCCTAAAAACAGCCTACGAGTCCTCATCCTGAGTAAGAAGAGAACAAAATGTTCCTCTGTTGTTGCAGAAGCAAGCAGCTTGTTTGCATATTGCTATTGTGTTGTAACAAAGCTTCAGTTTGGTAACTGGAATCTTTTTAAAAATCTGTGTGGCTAATAAAAAATGAGCAGCAGCTGTCACAGCATAAATCATTGGAAGATTAATAATGCACAAGGGTTAAAGTGGGATCAGATGTAATCTAATGCTGAGCTCTCCTTACCTTTAAAAATAAACTCCCATCTTCCTTGTCTGTCTTCTTTTTCTTGCATCTTTTATCACCTCAGTGTTGCACATACTGGGAAACGCAGCGACTGTAAAGTTAGCTGCTGGCTAGTACACATATTCTGTGACAAAAACAATTTGTTTCATGATATTTGCTGAGTTTTTTAAAAGCTGCATTTGAAATTACCTGCCACTTAAAACACAGCCCAGTTATGCTCTGTCCTCTTCTGTAGTGCTAGCTAAATTCTGCCAAATTAGCTTGTCTTAGCATAAAGACCTGCTGTCCAAACTCTTCTTCAGGTCCCAAACTCAAACAAACACATCACTGAGAGTTTCATCTTTAATGAAAGGATTAGTGTGGCTGCTCTACCAGGTGTAACAAAGTTTAACATCCATGCATCTGTAAAAAATATGATTTATTTAGTTTAACAGAGTTAGAAGCTTACGGAAGAGGAATAGGGCCACTGTCAGGCTGTAATCTCAAAATTCTGAGATTAAATTCAGACTTTAATTCTGTTTTCTCAGAATTCTCAGATTAATCTCAGAATTCAGAGAAAACAGTTAGAATTCTTACTTTATTATATTCAGAGTGCCGGTGAGAACCCGTACAGACCTGGGCAGAACATGCAAAGCTCCAAACAGAAAGGCGCAGGTAAAATGGTGCCATGAGGCAACAGTGCTGAACACCTATGCTGTCTAAAAGTTAAATAAAAATACAAAATAAATATCAATATATTTTTGATTATTTATTCTATACAAATATTGCAAGTTCATAAATCACAATGTTGAACAATTTCTTTGAGCTAAACCATGACGAAGCTGATCATCTGATGAGCAACAATTCATCCCTTTATTCCTAATAACAGAAATCCCCAGTCAAACACTCTCCTTTGTGAGCCAGTTCCTGTAGGCCAACATGTAACTCCATGCGGGTGTGCATGCGTGCAAAGATCCCTGTAACCTGCGCTGACCGCCCTATGGTTGTCCTGAGGCGACGGATGCAGTACTTGCTGTAAAAGCCACAATAGACAACATGTCACCATAATCCCACTTACAAAAGAGCTAAGAATAGAAGCCAAGTGGATACTGGAGATGGACACGAACAATGGTGAAGATGGGGGGAAATGTGCCGCAGTAGAGACAATGATTCATTTTATGGCTCGACATAGCTACATCATCCCGATTGCTTACCTTTACAGCACACCTTAAAAGCTCCCTTACATTCGTAGCCTCCAGTCAGATCCTGGTTTCCTGTGAATAACAGGGATTTGTACAGTGACTGTGTCTGAGGGATAATCTTAAAGTTGGCTCTTCTACTCTGCCTGTCCGTTTTCTTTTAGGATGGATGTTATTGTCGCTGCTTGCCAGATGTCAGTACTTGAGTCGAAGCCCCCTGCTTGTTAAGCAGCTCAAAGAACACGACAACCAACTGATATGTGCACCACGGCCGGCAGGCTTGGCTGATTGTAGGGTCAAAATTTTTTCTGACCTCTTTGGACCCTTAACAAATGGCTCCCAAGGCGTTGGGGCAGCAGTCATATCCGATGTGCTGCTCCGTCCATGCAAGACACATGTGCTACAACTTAAGTCTGAGGAATAAATCATCTTGTATGAGGGGAATAAGGAGGATTTCACATTAACCCCTGAATGCCTTGTACTCACATGGGATATCCTCCTGGCTACAGGGATAAATAACATCCAGGGAGCCCTATAAACTCTTACACAGCTGAGGATTTATTCTTCTTGAATTCCGCTTGCTGAATGGTAACGAGATCAGCCGTCCTGCAGGGTAAGAGGTAGACATGAATGTCAAGTGACGTCAGTTCAGCCGGACAACAATACAAACCGCAAAGGCCTGAGGTGTAACACCACACTACCTGCCTGCCAGTCCCAAACATCTTTCAAGGTGGGGACTCCCTTTTGCACCAAAAAGAAATAAATCAGCTGTCAGGCTGGCAGCTACGAGGTGTGAAATACTAAGCTGAGAAAAAAAAAGCCAAAGCAAAGATAAAGTCAAATTTAAAAGGGGCTGCGGGGGTTCAAAATCCACCCAGGTGCAATGTGGGAAAACCATGAGGCTCCTTTTCCTGGTTGCCCAGGATGTGTTTGAGCAGAAGATGTATGTGACCCTCGGATTTTAATACCTCTCCATATATATACGCTGCTGCACAAAGGCAGGGGGCATGTGAAGTAGCTCTGAAATGCCTCTCTGTAAAGCTTTTCCATCTGCTGCTGTAACTTTAACTGCATCCCATCAACCACGGCGCTCAGCAGCCTGTCACTGCCGAGGCAGCAGCGTTTAAGAGCTGTCACATTGTACGCACGCAGCTCCGCTCTCGCTATGTGGCTGTCGCTTTATCAGACAGGTACAGAGAAAACGCTGGGAAGAGAAGGAAGGAATGTAGAAAAGGAACAAATGCCTTAAAGAACTTAAAATGGACAGAACCAAAGGAAAGGAAACAAAGAAATAAATAAGAGGGACGGCACAACTGGAAAAGGGGAAAACAAGTACTGAAAGAAGACAGAATGAGGAAAAGGAAAATACTGAATGCAAGAAAGGGAGATAAATACTGAATACGTTAAAGAAAGACAGGCTGAATACCTTTTTATGCTCGGCTACGTTTTGACGAGCAAACGCAGTCTGTTTTCCCTCATTGATTTACTCTTCTCCTACTTAATTAAAAGCCTGCAAACACGTCCGTCTCCCCTCCCCAGAGCATATAAATTTGGCCTCACTGTATAGAAGAACTCTTCCCTCCCCTGTGGTTGAACGCAGCGAGCAGACTTTCTCTGTTTCTCAGACTAACAGCTTCTGGCATCTCCAGACAGGAATTCCTCCTTGCCCCTGTGATCGCAGCAGGCTGGGATTTCGACACGGAGGGAGCTGCAGAGAAGCATGTTATTATTATTTTTGTAGACGCAGAGTTCTGCGGCTCTGCATCCCTGATCCCTCTGTGCAGAGGGTTAAACTTTGACAAACTCTAGCTTGAAATTCTTCGGCCACGTGCACATTAGCACGCATTAGTGGCATCTAAGCTCCTTCTGTCACCCCCAGGTGGTGCCGTACAGGCCGATCAATGCGACCGCAACCACGATATCACAGCTCGGCTGTTTCTGCGCCTGTTGCTGAAAATCCACAGGACTGAGGAAGAGAAACTCGGGGACATGAACACTGCAGCCGTGTATGAGGTGTGTGTGGCCTGGCTCTCTGTCTCCCACACACCACCCCCGCCATGACCGGTTGCTTAGCCAGGAAGGTGACCATGAACTAATAACAGCATACTCCCTCATACAAACACACGCTCATCCCAGGTGGGTCACAGCTGCTGAAGAAACCATTTGCTCCAAAAATACCAGCACTGACACAGGGAGGAAAACAAAAAAGCAAATTAATGAAGTCCTCCGCCCCCCCCGTCTTTATTTAGTGCCGCCGGCCACGGCTGGAGTTTTCCCATCCTGTGAGATTTCATTCAGAGGCTACCTCACATTACTTTTTTAAAACCATTTCTCAACATTATGAGCTGAGCCGCTCCTGCTGTGAGGAAGAAGATGAAGCCCTGCAGCTCTGCGGCAACAGTCTTACTTCACTGCTCACTTATTGAAGAACAGCATCGGTGCAGCTGCTATCTCATCGGCCAAGAGAGCTCTCGCTGGTTTTACGAACATGAAGAATGGGAGATTGTATCGGTGTAAAACAGGGGAGTGGGGAAATTAATGGTTTTTCAGCCATACAGTGAGAACAGCGGGATTTTCCACTGTGGGAATGCATGGTGGGCTTAGTCGTAATACAGTGTAATGAGATCTAAGAGGGACCCTTGAGTGTGAAGGGGGCTGTCCACACTGCAGACTGGCTTCATGGACTGCTAGAAAGGTGAGATCAGGCTGGCACCACAAGTCAACAAGTGGAAAGCATGTGTGGGAGTGTGCGTGTGTGTCCTACAGGGAGTTTGTGGCATAGCAGAGCATCCCATATTTTAATTAAAACAGAATTGATCAGCTTTATGGTTACAAGTGGGAAAATGTTGCAAATTTTTGGACTTTTTTGCTCTGCTGTAAACACCAATAAAACAGCTTTTTATGTGCACATTCACATAATGTACTGTACACACACACACACACACACACACACACACACACACACACACACACACGCACACACACACATGTGAATAGCCAATAGCAGTGTTCCTCAATGAGAATGGCTACTACATGCCAGAGGGTATTTATGGAGGGAGCTGGTACACACACATAAACACACACCCACTCAAAAGGACATTAAAGCTCGGAGCTTAGTGTTAATTAGAGGCCATTCCAGTGACAGCTGGCAAAGGGCACACCGGGCTGTAGCTAGAGGAGAGGGATAAAACATAAAGCAAGCGCTCCTCTTGGAATATGTAGAATGCTGAGAAATATCTGCAAAGTAAACAAGCACCTTGCAACCATGAGGAATGGCTTTGTAAACAGGATCGCCCCTCCAACACCTGGATTGCACTAAGGCCTGCTGTCAATATGCAACTTCATTTGCTTTCTGGTATAAAAAGGAAATGACAATGGCTGCCTGTAACTTAGTTTGTTATACCATCTCCTCTGGATGGTTATGACCTGTGCGATTTTTAACCCTGGGCAGTTGGAGCAGTCCGAGGGGTTATGTAAAGTAGCTCCACGCCATGAGGTGTAGAACGTTTACTCACAGCCGACCCGTCTCCTAGAAATGTAGCTTACACTTCATTTGTGATACGAAGCGCCAGAAAGATTACATTTCTGTTAACACGATGAAGAAATATTGATTCTTTTTCTTCTACTTATCCAATTCAGCATCTCTCTGTGTGCCTATCACCACTGTCAGAGGGCAAGAAGCAGGGTGCACCCTGGACAGGTCAGCAGTCAGGGACAGACAACCATTCACACCTGTGGTCAGTGTAGAAGTTTAATCCACACAAAAAGGCCCCACATTAGATTTAAGCCAGGACCTTCTAGCTATGAGGAAGCACTGCTAACCACCATCTACCACAAACACCTCACAGACAATCCAGTGACTGTCATAACTGTCAATCATTCACTTAATCAATAAAAAAAAGTGGAGAATGTTGATCCACAGAACATGCTCTTTGGCAAGAAACAAGATATTTCCCATGAATAAGGAATTCTTAGTAATTCCAGGTCCTAGTAAGTTTGAATTTTCTGGTGAGATATATATATATATATATACACGTAATATCTGTTTTACACCGATGTCTGAGCAGTAAGTAGAAGCAATAGTTTTTAGCAACCCATTGTGTGCAGTCTAACTTTCCCTCACAGACAAATAATGGCTTTCTAAGTAGAGCGTCAGAGCCTATAAAACGTGAATGCCTTTTCAGCAGGTCATCCATTGGCAGAGTGTTTTATAGTCTTCTTCCTGTTCCAGATTTTCACAGCCAATTCCTGCCTACTTCATTACACTTTCATTGTGCTCCCTTGTATGTAGTCATTAAGTCTTGAGAACAACTCTGGTTTGTTCAGTATTTCTTCTCTATGTGCAGATTAGCCATTTATTTTTACATACATTTACTTTAGGAGCAAACGAGAACATGCAGCGTATCACTGACTGGCTACAAATTAGGCAGCTAGTGTATGCTAATAAAGAGCTGTGTTGTACTCATCCTGTAAACCTTTTATTACACATTTCTAGCACTCTTGAGAGTCTTGGAAACAGATTAGCTACATTTCTGGCTAATTTCAGTGCATACTATAACTCTTTTTTCCCAAGTTGTGTTTTGGTATTCAGTAGCTCCAAAGGAAATATATGACCATCTTACAATAAAATGTGTGCTATGCTGATTATCAGGCTATGTTTGGGTGTCTGTGTATGCAGCATGCACTTATTTTGGTGAAATACCAGCTGGAAGATGGTTTGCTTAACTTCTGAGGTCCATCACTGAAAGGTGGCTATACTCCCTCGTTAATGCAGAAATACTAATAATGGCTACTTAAGTTTACATTTTGCAAACAAACCCAGTATACACAAGTGAAACTACTGTTAGAACGACTGGTCTAAAATGAAGCTGCTCTTGAAGCCTTCTTTCAGCAGTTTTACAAAATGCCGTCTGGAGGCTCGTGGTCAGAAGTGACGAAAACAAGAACAGCACTGCGACTCAGCCCCCAAGGCCGGCGACCAAGGGGCAGACCAAAAAGGCGATGGATGGACCGAGTCAAAGACGACGTGAAGAAGATCGGCGCCAACCTGAACGACGCCCTTGATCGTGCTGAATGGAGGCGGCTTTGCAGAAAAGCGGACCCTGCAGAGCGAGAAAAACGCTAGGAGGAAGAAGTCCGGAGGGCGCTGAAGCTTCTCCTGTTTATTTACTGCGTCTTATAAACTCAGTAAAACGGAGGTCTATATCTAATGTTATTCTGGGACTTTTGAGCAGTATACATGTTTTTGGTCAATGTTTGCTTGGTTCCAGACCTCTGACTCTCCATCAACAGTTCAAATTTTGTCAAACAATTCAAACAATGTCTGCTCAGTCTGCATATCAGACTGGGTCAGCATCAGATTCGGGCTGTAATTCCAATGGACCTTGGAAACCTTCTGAATACTTTAGGAACATTTCTGGCTTCTTCATCCTCATTTAGAAATGCAGCCAAATCAGATTGTAGTTGGAACCAGAGAAGCATGATCACTATTGAGACCATACGCATTTTTGGAGGGTCTAATAACTTTAAAAGTGTTATACAGATGTTTATTTCAATATTTGAGATTTTATGGTGGGTGCTGGCATTTTTATGGTATGTTATGGATTTAAAAAAACAACAAAAACAATTCCTCTGGTGGATAAGTGTGGTTTTGACAGGAAAATCAAAGCCTGTGTGAGGAGCTCTTTCCTTACACGGCAAGTATTGAACATTGTGCCATAAAATAAGACATTTAACGAATAATAATGACATGACTCAACTTTGAACGGCACTCACAGTGACAGGTGAACTGATCCTATATTCATTTCTATGTCGAGCACCTCTGATGAGGGCCAAACTGCGATCCGATGTTCACCGACGTCAGAGGTTCTCTAACATAACACATCCTTTGACTTGTTCTCTGGATTCAGTACTCAATGTCTTTCAAAAGTACTCTAAAGAAAAACCCGTCCGCAGCTCTGAGCGCTTACAATAGACCTTTCAGATCAGAGTAGACTGCAAAGTAACAGAAGACAAAAAACTCCCTGCTGTGGACAGCTGGGTGTTTGAATGTCATTTACCTCGGACGAGCACCATCAGAAGGTAGCAGACCTGGTATAATGCTCAGTTGACCGGTCTGCCTGTAAACCTTGGATCTTGGCTTTTCTGCAGATGCTGCTGTGAGCAAACAGTATTTCCTGATGACAGAGCTGTTCTGCCATGATGAAGACCTTCATGATATTAGGCAGCAGAGATGGGCAGTAACGCGTTACTGTAATCCGATTACTTTTTTCAAGTAACGAGTAAAGTAAGGGATTACTATTGCAAAAACAGTAATTAGATTACCGTTACTTTCCCGTAGGAACGCTGCGTTACTGCGTTACTAAAACCGTGATTTTTTTGCGAGAATGTCTCATGACAGTGACGTAAGCAAGTGCGACGTTTGTGACAACAGCTGTGTGCAGATCAACTGTGGATCATATATCGAGTGCGGAGAGAGTATGAGCGTGCAGCGTTTAAAGCGTGGAAGTACTGACCTTACTTTGAGTTTGATTCCATAAAAAGTGACAAAAACATTAGCGTCCGTTGTGCGCGGGAAGAAAACTTCTTTTTACAGCGAAAAAAACCCCTAAACTTCCAAGCAAGCACCGAGTAGCTACCACGTAATGGGAAACTCACAGAGGAACTCGCGGATTCTTCCACTGACCGCTGCGGCTCACCTGCACCAGGGCAAACCTCCACCTACCCAACTCCTGCTTTACAGGTGAAAATAGAGCAACAGGACCGCAAGTCTTTGATTTTATTTATTTTCTGCTGTGTTTTACTTGCATCTATTTGAAACAGTGAGTGTAAACACACACAAAAAAATATTTTATGTGCTGGAATGTGCAGAAAATAGGTTTAAATATTAAACAAATTTCTTCCAGTCAGAGAATGGTGCATATAATTACATTTTTGCTTGATGCATAAAGTTAAAAGATTAAAACTAACAAAACAAGTTTTAAAAAGAGACTTTTCCATTTGATTACATTTTGTATGATGATTATGCAGAAAAAGTAGAATTGGGCTGAAAGATCTATCACTTTATCACCTGTTCAGGTTGTAAATCGTGTTTTTAAAAAGTAACTAAGTAACTAAGTAATTAATTACTTTTGAAAATAAGTAATCAGTAAAGTAACGGGATCACTTTTTTGGGGAAGTAATCAGTAATTAGTTACTGATTACTTTTTTCAAGTAACTTGACCAACACTGTTAGGCAGTGACTTTAATGTTGTGGTCACTGATGTGAGCGAATCCAGGGCTGGTGATTAATGTCTTTGACGTCCTAAATGTTTCACAGGGCCATTTTTAACACGTTCATGAATTACACACATTCATTATTAAGCAGCCTTTTTACCTGCCTGAAACCAAAAGCTATCGATCGACTCCAGACACCACAGTATCCTGTTGTCACATGACCCCAGGTTTAGTGTTTTTACTGCATGATCCAAATTAGTTTTAGAAATTCAGCACTTTTACAGATCTGACCTCACAGCTTGAGATCCTCGGGTCTTGTATCAGCTCCAGAAGCCTTTGGTGAAAGCTAAAAGGGACAGAGGAGCTACCACTGTGGTCTCTGGGCTCCAGAACAGCCTTTTCTTTATTTATAGAAAACCTTCCCTTGTATCTGGATGAATTTTAAATATATGATTTCACAGTTTAAGTTCTTTTTGAGTTTATCAACTTTTTAAAGCCCTTTTCATTAGACAGCCCTTTATTTAGAACTATATACAAGCTGCAGTATTATTAGTCCCAGTATATGAAAAGTTATGGGGCACAACATTTTTATAATCTGTGAAAATGACTCTCTGGTGTAGCTCTGTGCTAGACTTTCCACTCTTTAGCATCTCTCTGCTCTTTTAAACGGTCCCTCTGAAGCAGTTTTTTCTCTCTATTTGTAATGCGCCTCTTCAACAGAAAGCGGCGTCACCTGACGCTTGCCATGGGGGACCAGCAGCGGGAAAGAGAAGAGATCACATCTGGATTTGACCTGCAACGGTGCCTGAGAAAGAACAGACCCACTGTCATTCAGACTGTGGTCCTTTTCCTGATTGTTACCCCACTCGTCCTCCTGCATAGTAAAGGCTGTCTCCAAACATTCAAGGGTGACATTACACTTCTTTATCTCCTTGTCACCTCAGTTAGAAACAAAAATAAACTGAGCTCAAGTAGTCCAAACATGACAGCAGAGAGCGGATGCAGAGTAGCGGTGTCTTCATGCCTACGTCCATTAAAATAGTCCAAGTATTTTGTGCCAAAAATAATTGTGTCCCACATTTGCACTGTGTTGGTTCACGTGTAAAACACACTGATACACATCATGATGTTGGAACCAGCCAAAAGCAGCTACTGTAGCCTAAGGAAGGAATGACATAATGAATCATGGTCCTATTCTCTGTCCTGCTGAGACGTTGATGAAAAGTTTTGTCATACTTTTATATCAGTGCTAGGCAGTGTTGGGGAGTAACAGAGTACATGTACCGTATTTAAAATACAAAATATGAGTAACTGTATTCCGTTACAGTTACAGTTTAAAAAGGTGGTATTCAGTTACTTTGTTGAAGTAAATGGATTACACGGCGGTCTTTTCCTGTTTCATATGTTAGGCTACGCCCTCTCTATGTTTGGTAATTCCACGCCGTTGGAAACCCAAACAAAACATTAAGAGGCTCAAATGCCCGTGTCTCAATCTTGCATCTCATAATGACGTGAAGAAATATTTTTTAAAATGATTTAATATGAAGGCAACAGGCAGAGTGTTACAGGCATCGCCCTAAAGCATGGAGCCTGATGGGCAGTGTAGTCATGGACTGTCATACCCGTGATGTGTCTGTGAGCGAGGAGGGAGAAAAAGGAAAAGTACGAGCTGTCACCGAGCAGAAACGGGAGCTGGAAGCATGTAAATATAATAATAACCACTGCAGCCAAACAGAGAGCCTGACGAGCCCAGCTGTAAGTAAGCTGTTAAGACTCGACTGTACGCTGTGTTCGTGTTTTCCTCTGAAACAATAAGCTCCGTTGGAGCAGCCTTTCAACGCCTCTCTCTGTCTCTCACTAGCAAAGTTGACCCAGACAACAAAGTAAAGCTAGTTTTCAGCTACGAGCCCGACATGAACCCGACGTATTAGCCAGAGGTCCCTTTACTACGGTTCGGAGCCGCGGACCTGTTTTATATACGCGCCGAATAGTTTTCTATACGAGATCACTGCAAAACGTGCAGCCTTACCTAATATCCACCTACTGTTACTCATTTATATTAAGATTTAAACATCTAGCTGGTGTTGGTATGGAGAGTAACCTTCAGTAATAGTAATAAATCACACAGCAATAGTTCATTCATGTAGCTGTAAAAAGCATGATAATATATTAAGTAATCCAAAGTATTCAGAAGATGTTACTCTCATTGAGTAACGTAACAGAAAATACATTTTGGGGCATGTAATCTGTAATCTGTAGTGGAATACATTTTAAAAGTAACCTTCCCAACACTGGTGCTAGGACTATAACGCTGGAGCCGAGAGGCCGTGAGGATTAAAGGTACAGGCTCTGAAGTGGACTGAAAACCGTGATTTTGAGTCTGTTTCCGTGAGTACAAAAAAAGCTCTGTTTTCTGTTGTAATAGAGAATATTCAGGGGCTAAAGTGGTGTTTGACAGGAGGGAAGCCTGAGTTCGGTGCAGTACTATGAGCCGTACGAGTCACAGTGATTTCTATTGTGAGCCCAAGTCATCTTCAGAAAGATGTAAGCGACTGTTTCAGCTTAAATTTAATTTGATGTCTTTAAAACAAGATGTCTGCAACACTTGAAGTAACTTAACATTGATCATGAACACCAGGGCTGCTCTGCACCAGCCCAACAAAGTGCATCGCTGTAAACTTCAACACAATACAGCAAACTAACCAGAGGGCAACAAACATGCAACCTTCGAATAACACAAACTTCATGTTTTAGAAATTGTGCTGCAGGATTTCACAATATCAAAAAAACTTAACATTAAGCATATTTATAGATACAATATCTTTCAGGAATAAAAAAAAAAAACTCCAAAAGCACAATACATATAAGCTTTAAATTTCCAATTTATCAAATGTAACTGAGCAGTCACTGCCTTTCAAAATGATGGCTCTTCCTTGTTTTCTGTCTTTCTTTCATTTTCGTCATTCTCAGTGAAGTTGTCTTCACTCTTTTCACTCCCTGGGAAATTCAGCAGGTTTACCTTTAGGCTTTACCTTTCTCTTTCTGAGCGTTGTTGCTGTCGCCATCTTGTTTTAAAACATTTGTGGGGGGGGGGAGAGTCTGACTATGAATTTGCGGGATCACTTTCTTTTGACTCATGATATTTACAACATGAACTTATTGTTTTATTCAATACATATACTTTAAAATAGCACCAAAGCCTGTAAAATGATAGGCTTATGTAAAGTTTTGCAACCAGAGTCATCATCGCCAGCTGGCATTAAAATCATGCAGGTTAAAGACGCTTTTCACACCACAAAGCTGTCCATAAAAAAATCCTGTTTTGGTAGACGTTTGGAGCTAACGACACCGGGCTAATGAAAGTGGATTAATGAGTGTGAAAAACAAAAGCTGTACCGGGTCACCTTATAATAATGAAAGATTATTTTCACTTTTTACACTGAGGAGTGAATCTACAGCTTAATGCTGTAGTGGTGGAGGGGTCAAAACAGCACACAGTAATGCAGACCTGCAACAAGGGCCGACCCCTGGAGCTCAAATATTAAGCATGAAAGGTGCTACTAGAGCAGGGGTAGGCAACTCCAGGCCTCGAGTGCCGGTGTCCTGCAGGTTTTAGATCGCACCCTGGGTTAACACACCTGAATCACATGATTAGTTCATTACCAGGCCTCTGGAGAACTTCAAGAAATGCTGAGGAGTCATTTAGCCCTTTAAATCAGCTGTGATGGATCATGGACACATCTAAAACCTCCAGGACACCGGCACTCGAGGCCTGGAGTTGCCTACCCCGTACTAGAGGATTGCTCCAAAAGTGAGTCAATCCCTGTAGACTCTCATGTTAAAATGTCTACAGCACTAAAACGCTCAAAGAACACTGGTGGGATAGTAGATAGATAACATAACATCTGATAACATGGGCTGATACGAATCATTTACCTGGATAATTGAAATAGCAGCAGGGCCAAGTTGATCAAGCTGTGCCCTGCAGCTCACAGTCTGATAGGCCTCACCCGCTACTGTAGTCGTTCACTTCTTCACTGACTAATCTTATGCTTACAGTGTGCTAAGGAACATCATGGAAGTTGGTGCTTCCATTTTGGTGAGTGAAATTCTACAATTTTTCTAGTCCACTATTTAACAATAATTATTCTATATGCGTGTCTTACACCCTTAAACCATATCAGTTAACTCTTGGCTGGAGAAATAGTCATAGTCACCTTTTATATTATATATGGGCAGCTGTAGCATCAGAGAGGGGAGATTTTGCAGCTTACATAAACTGTACATTGAGATGGGTGGAGAATGTGGGTGGGTGTGACGCAGTGCATGAACTAATTTTTGCACCATTTATGCAAAAGTTGTGAAAAGGTGGCTTCTGCATGTCCTATACCTGCATCATCCCAAATGACGGGAACGCGCGCCCCACCTGTCACAGAAATGTCACACATGTCCCGTGACAGCTCACTCTACCTGTGGCAGAAAAGTGATGGAGTCATTATTCCAGGCGGAGCTCTACAGGCTGCTCTGCTCCTGCTTCCTCCATCCGCACAGAGCCGCAGGCTGCACTCGAGTCGGGCAGCTTTAAATCACAGGAGATTTTCTGGGCTGAGCTGTACTGTGTCCTCCTTCAGAGCAGACCACGTACATTTGGACAAGGATGAATTAGACTATTATTAATTATCCAGCACACAGGTCACGGGCTCCATAAATAACGGATGACTGACAGGCAGATTTTAACCAGAGAAACAGGCAGGGTCTTGTGAACTTTAAGAAATCTGGATTATGAGGATATTGCTTCAGTGAAGTATTATTTTAAAGACTTTAAAGACATAATGAAAAAGAAAAACTTTATTCCTTCAATTCAAGTCTGCGATGTTTTCTTTGTCTGGAGACGTTTTACTTTTTAAAACTTTTTCCTGTAGTTATCCCAAAATACTTTCATATTGATAATAGTACATACTCATTTACATTAAATATTTAAAGGGCTGATTTCACAGGGTCATCAGGGTACAGCAGCACCATTCAAAGGTGAACATACTTTAATGAATGGCTCGCTTGTTTGGAATTTTTTAGTCGAAATTTGCGGCAGGCAGCGCGATCATGCAAAATCCTGTAATTTTAAAGGTATGCTTCAAAAAATAACTGCTACAAAGCATCCATCAAATTCGATCTCTGACAGCGTCTCAGTGTTTTTGCTCCAAACCTAGCCTGGCCCTGCTCTGGTTTTGTGTTTCCCACCCACCAAGGCAAATAGAAGGCGTGTGGGACATCAAAGAGCCAACACGCCCCCGGGGCACGCAGGGGCCAAAGCACGTCTGAGTTCAGGCAGCGTTTCACCCATACAAATCACCTCCTGATTATATCAGTCTTATCTTTCTGCATCCAGCCCGTCACTCATTTCTTTAAAAATATAGCGATGACAGTGAGGTCGGTTTGTCCATAAAACGCTACACAGTAGGACACAAATAAACCCAGATATCCATTTGTTGACTTAGTTCAGGCCATGATTTGTGTGCCTGCTTCTGGTCAGCGCAAGTCAAATATGAGGTCAGTACTATATTTTGAATCTGCAGCCTCCTTTTCAATAGCTCCGGAGCAGTGACAGGGCTTTCCGCCACACATTCAGTGCTAGGAGTCAAATAAACAAATAATTCCATCCTCGTTACCTCAAGGTGCTCATCGCTATACATGTTTAGTGAGGGAAGATTACAGTTTTAATAAGCGCGAGAGGAGAAGGCCTGTTGGCCACCCTGTGTCAAAACATTTATACAGCATGCAAAAGGCCCTGTGGTTTCTCCTGCGGTCAGTGGAGAAAGAGCTGATTTTTATTTTAGTCTCGAGCCGCAGTGCCTCAGTCCTTCCAGGGCAGGACAGTGGGAGCATTTAGCGGAAGAGCCACACGGCTCAGACATGCGTATGACTGCGTGCACGTGTGGTGGGATGTTTCAAACTCGGAGCAGAGAAGGTGAAACACCTGCACAATGTCATCCTTGTCCCATCTCGCTCACTGATGCAGTTTAATTCAGCGTACAGCTCGGGAATAAACTGAGACATTAGGTAGAAAAACAAGAACATGATAAGCCATTAGAGTAGGACTGAGTCTCTTTAGGCTTCCTTGTCTCTTTCACCTCACCCCGACCAGTTACAGTGGATAGTTGCCTCCCACGAGCCTGATTCTGATTCATAGAGGGCTGCGTGATTGTTGAGGTGACTGTTGTGAATTGGCAATACAAATATAATATACAAATGAAATTGAACTGAGCTCACATTTCTTTCTTTCGTGCAATTTTTATTTTTTATTTATTTTTTAAACAGCTTGGGTTCATTTGTTTGTAGTTTCTGGACGTTATTCTCTGCTCAGAAAATAATTTCTCTGGGAACAGGATGAAATCATGTCTAATGCAGAGCACTCACAAATGGAAAAATCAAGACAAAAATTCCCAGGAATGCCAGTGCAGCTGATCCTCAGGGGTCACGGTAGAACAGGTCTATGAATACTGCCTTAAAATATTCTTGTAAACAAGAATACAACCCTTGTTCCTCTCACCCTGACCTGCTCGTGGTTGGTAGCTGAGCTGCCCTGAGCCTGGTTCTGCTGCAGGCTTCTTCCTGTTAAAGGAGAGTTCTTCCTTCCTACCTTTCTTAATATTGCCGAGCGTTTGCTCGCACACTATGAAGGGCCTTGAGTTGACTGTTGTTGTGAGTTAGCTGTAAATAAATACAATTTAAAGTGAATTATACATTAAAAATTCATTAAAAATGTCAAATTCAATACACACCAGCACCAGAAACTTCACTTTTTCCCAGAATGAAATATTAAATTTGGATGAGCTCTAATGCAAGAACTCGCATTTATACTCCTACAGGCTGAGTTTGGATGGGTGGTGTTGCTCGCAGTCATCTTAAAAGGACAGCAT
Organism: Perissodus microlepis; assembly: GCF_051167445.1. Taxonomy (NCBI): domain Eukaryota; kingdom Metazoa; phylum Chordata; class Actinopteri; order Cichliformes; family Cichlidae; genus Perissodus; species Perissodus microlepis. Next base: position 2,415,087 of record NC_140470.1, read on the forward strand.
GTCACTTATCACGTATAACAGTTCACAGTGATCTGCTGATCCGTGTTCACAAACAGGTGAGAATCATTAAGCTGTGATGGAAAAAAACGGACTGTTTGATGCAGCCTAAACCTCAAGTTAGCTAAAACGATGTCCACATTCCCCTGAAGTGAGTACAGTGCTTGGACGACTGTTTTTCTGTTTATTTTCAGCGCAAGATGAGCTGAAACTGTTTAGAACCGACTACCTCAAAAACCTTATGTTACACAGTTGATTGACAGCTATTTATAACAAGCAAACTGTAACCAAATGAGATTTCTGGGTTTCAGCTGAGTGCGAAGTGTGTTTCCTTGCAATCTTTTTGGGGTTGGATTGCACTAATTACGGAAGATCTCATTCAAAGAGTTATTCGTCAGCAAGCTGACAGCTCGTGCTTGGATTTGGGGTCCGTGCCAGTAGACTTGGCAGCTTAATTGCTAGTAAATGAGTACAAGGATCTGGAATTGTTTCTACTCTGTGTGGTTGAGCAGTAAATTTCATTCATGAACCATTATATCTCCAAATCGAATAAAACTTTCTGACAAGACCACTATTGGTCACAGGCTGAAGAGGCTACACTGAGGCAAGTCAACCTTTAAAGACTCCCAACAAAAGCAGAGCATTTTTGCTGTGATTTGGTTACTATGTTGCCATATTTGCAGTTTTGCTCTCATATTCAGCGTCTCGTGGATGTTGAATTTCGCAGCTTGGCTAGTACGATAAGCAGTTGTGAGGAAAAGATGATGAGCACACATTAAGCACAGTAGCTCCCAGCTCTGGTGGCTATTAACCAGCAGCTCCCCACCAGTCATTCTGACAGGCTGTGTTTAGCAGTCATTCCTTTAGTCAGAGAAAAGCATCTCAGCATTTTCTCAAAGGAAGCTTCTTACAAAAATGGAAAAACAGAAAAAGAAAGCCTCGACAAACAAACAGAAACATATATGTCTGTTGTCCAGAAAGAGATCGCAAGAAAAATGAACCAGAACAAATAAAAACCAAGACATTTACTATCCCGTCAGCTCATTTTGTCTCCGTGGGAATGAGCTGAACATTGACACCAAATGGGAATTCTGGAGCTGCTAAATGTCTGCAAAGGCAAAAATGTTTTGAAATCTGATGCTCTGCCCTCCTACAAAGAAACAGGCACCGCAGTTTCACGCATCCGTGACTTTGACTTCATAGGATTCTGCTTTATGGTCATTAGTAGGATGTTTTTTTCCATGCTGGAAACGATTAGCAAAGTCTGTTGTAGCTCTTTTCCAGGCCAAAAAAGACGATGTCAGAAACAAAGCATTTGCGGAAGAACGGCAGAAACGTGAGCGCCACAGAAAAGCTCCGCGCTCCCCATGTGCTGGCAGCCATTTTGGGTGCAACTGCAGCGCTGTGACCCGATAGGCGCTTTATGTGGCAGCCATTTTGACATACCATAGTAGGATAAACACAGGTGTGATCGATCGCTTTAATTATGCTAGTGTGAGAAAACCATTTTAGCGTGAGGCCATAATTAATGATATTAATTACAGCCGTGTTTACAGCGCGGTGATATGTGAAAACGGCCTTTTGCACACTTTGTGCTGACACTGTAACGTGCAAATTAGGTCGTAATGTTGACAGTAATTTAAAATAAAGTCTTTTGAAAGTTGGTTCATTAATCTCTGAAAGCACTGATCGAAGTTTAATGAAAAATAACAGCTATTAATATATAAATGAAACAACATACAAGAACGTACTGAACGAAAACTGAAAATATTGGGACACTGAACACTCAGACATCTACTATTCAGTTTACCTGTACTGCTAGAAGTACATGGAAGTACTGAGAAAGTTGTGATACAAATGTCAGTGAACGTGTCCATTCGAATGATCTTCTCTGTGGTATTAAATGCTCTTAACAATCCTTAAACTCAACTTGGTTGAACTCTGTTCAAATCTGGAGAGACACCAAAGAAAAGCACGATGCAATTTTATATTTGGGATTTTTTTCTTCGGAGATGTTCCTGGAGCTGTCTCACTATTGTCCAAGTTTGTTTAAAATGGTTTCCAGCTGTGAGGATCCTCTTTTCTTCTGTTGCGCATTGCATTGTGGGAAAATCAAGTCTATCAGCTCCCTCGAAAAATAAGCATATTCATTGTGTTTGCTGACATCCTTCAGGATACGTTCTCTGTTGGTTTTGCAGTCTTAGACCGTTTTTTATTAAACTTTCACATCAGTTAAGACGCAATAGAGGAGGCTTGTTAACAGATTTTTGCTGAATGTTCAGTGCACGAATCTCAGACATTTCAATGTGTTTCCATATAAAACGTCTTCAAAGCGCTCAGTGAAACGCAGTAAAGAGCGCTCTGCTTTGCTCACTTTCACAGAACGTCCAATCAAAGCCTCCATTACTGCAGCTAATCTGTTTCCTGTAAAGTCGTGGCAAAGACGTTACGGGATGAATAATGCTTAAGGGCGACATCTCTTGCTGAGAGCTTACAAATAACTCCTGAATGAGACTAGATAATCCCACGCAGCTCTCCTGCTTCGCTTCACGGGGAGACATTGTGAAGATGCTTCTGTAGATTCCTCCGACCAGCAGCAGGGGATGGTTGGCTGCAGCGTGGGGTACAGAGGCACACAGGAGCGGCTGCAAATGTAATCCACAGTAGCTAAAGAGGCCACATAGAGTCTAAACTGATAAGACTGTCTTGGGGCTAACGACAGGCCACAGCAGGTACCCGTCCCATCCATTTCCCTGTAATAAAGCCTAACTTACAGCCTGGTCCCCTGAGGCTTCAAAGAAAGAGTCGGTTAAGTCAGGGCAACCCTGCTGAGGGTCACAGGAGCTGAGAAGAAACAAAGTTGCAAACCGAAGAAGGTGGTTGACTGAATGTTTGACTGCTCGTCTATCTATCGGTCTGCAAACGACACCTGTGATATATGCGTCTCTGACCAGTCTCGTGGAGCTGATGGCCAAGGTACAAAGAAGCCATGTGGTGCTCCAGAGGTCAAGGAGGGATATCAGGAGGCCAGCTGCCCCCTGACCCCATGCCTCTAGAGGAGGGCTACAGGCCATTCAGCTCTTGGCAGCATGTGTCCAGGGTCTAACCTGAAACCAAACCCCTGCCTGGCCAACGGTTTTCATCATGCTGGAACTTCTTACAGTGTATCTAAGCAGAGGGATTCTCCTGTTTGTTATCCTCAGACATGGTTTGACTCATCTTTGATTGGTACAAAGAGAGAAGACAAAAAGAGAGACTTCCTTAGTTTGATGATGTTGCATCAGGTGATTTGAGTGGAGAAAAATCCGGCTTATCTTTTCTTTGCAGCTTTACGAGCTGAATCATTTTGCTCACTCTGACGACTGCCATGAGAAATAACAGGAGCGATTTTTTAGATGCTGCACAAACTGCCCCCTCGAGCCAAATATATCAGCAGGGAGAGGATATTCAAATTATGACTTCAGTAGAAACAGACAACTTCATGCCTTCAATTACAATAAACATTTGTGGAAACTTGGATCATCATGTCATGCGTGATAACATGTTGTTTTGACTGAATCGGACCCACGTATGAATCTAGAAATTGGATGGCGGCGTTGCTCTTTTCACCACTTTGTTCCAGATTGAAATATCTCATCATGCATTACCATGAAATTTGTTGCAGATATTGAAATTTCCTAGCGGAGGAATTCTACTGGATTGGCCATCCACTCTTATTTTGTTTTATTAAAATCCCTGAACAATTATAGGATGGATTGCTGTGCTGTTTGGTACAAATATACATGTTCTCTGGATGAAAGTGGCAGTAATTTAACATTTCATTTAGCACCATTATTAAGTCATTTTTTGAGTTTGATTCATTGTTAAACACTGTTTATGCCTAAACACACACAGTTAATGACAATTCCATCAGTCTCTATTATGCAGTACTTTAACCTCTGGGACTGAAAAACAAAGCCAGATCCAATAAGCAAAAACTGCAGTTCCTGCAGTCTCCACTTGAGGCTCCATAAAGATCCCCTGTGTCAAAAGTGCGTGTTGTAGTCTGGAACAAAAATGGTTTGGACTGAGATTTCTCACATGATGTCATGTGCACATTGCTCACAACTTCTCCACCATATTGGATGTGACCACCACTGGTTGAATGTTTTTCCCCAGCAATAAACTGATCCGACTGCGTGGCTGTGGAGGAATACTTGTTTTCCTCACCGATGGTGGTTGCAAGATTGCCGCCCAAGGACCAGTCTGCATGACAGGGGTCTTTATTGAGTTGATCGTGCACTGTCATCGCGACTGTCACACGCCACAGTCTGTGGTTAGTGGTCCCGTGCCTTCTTTCATATCAACTGTACTCATTTATTTGATATTGTAAGGCCTGTTGTAAGTTCTGGGGGCACGGGGTGGGGCGCTTGATCGATGGGCGTACCGACACAGCGGACTGTAGCTGTTAGCAGACTTCATTTTTAACATTAGCATGCCAAACTATGATGAACAAAAACATTTTTCCTGGATGTTAGCATGCGTATGTTACAATGCTGCTAGAATAGTATTAGTTTTATTGGTACAATATATCTTTGTCTCTCCATTTTCAACTGTGTATTTATCGAGCTTTTTAATTCACGGGGAAAAAAACACTTATATCTCCATCAACACTGTAGCAAGATTGCAATTACACCATGAAATTATAACGCAGCGTTGCTCTGAAAAATAAACAGAGAAATAAGCCACAGAGACGAGTCAAACTCTGCGAGGTAGCATGTATGCACCACCTTTATCACTGCAATGTGATTTATAACACATCATTTGGAGTGTGTAATTAGGACCTGTAAATCTGCTTAGAAAACACTGACTGCTTGTATCTGTGCGCAGATGAACCCCTGCAGGGCGCCTCGGGCAGTGGGTCTGAACCCTGATAGCAGCAGCTCCCCCACAGGGACACCAGATAGCACAACACAGCACATCACAACAGGACTATCAAGAGGATCAACAGCTTTGGGGAAGAGTAACAATTAAGCACTGAGTGAAAATCTAGCATGGTGGGCACCGCAGGCCAAGCAAACATGCCTGGGAAACCGCTCCCTCATATGGAACCGTACTGGGTTTTATGATTTGAGCCAGTTTCTGTGATTTTAGTTCACGGGGGACCAGTAAAGCGCTTTGTAAAAATTCACAGAGTTTATGCAAGTGAAATTCTCTTGGCCAGCAACTCTTTCTCATCAGTTTTCCCAAGTTCTTGATGCACCTTATACCACAGGTTAGACATGGAGGGGAAAAAGGTGAGAAAGAAGAAGATAAAGCAAAGTGTGTGGAGATAATCTGGTTCACATAGCAGAGCTGAGCTTAGTAACACAGACTGGCTGCGTTCACGCTGGACTGGACGGACTTTGACTCGCAGCTTTGGATCACATTCAGGAGGAAGAAATGCATGCTGATGTCAGACAATAGAAGATCGGAGATCAGCAAAATGTTTGACCCTTCTGTCCGATGGACTTAAACACCTGCTGGCAGATGCTGACAGTTTCAGTTTATCTCTGTTTTGAGAGTGAAGCATTGCCGTCATACGATCCTGTCCTCTGATCACAGCAGGATAAACAAATCATTCCTAATTGTCAGTTCTGGGTGTTCTGACTCACAGAGCCCAACAGTTCTCTGCTAACAAGTGATATAACAAATGTAAAGTCATAAAAAAGGCTTTAACACAAAAAGGAAAGCAAATTAGGACGATTCAGAAGCAGCAGAGACAAATTACTTCCTTGTGAAAACACTCGGTTGTTGACAAAAGTATTAACTGGAACTGCTTCAGGTGAGAAACAGCAAACGATGTGAATGGCGCAGTGACAGCAACAGCGGTGGCTGAAATGAAGGCTCTGAGATTTTTTTCTGCACGTGTTGCTCTTTTCTTTGTCTTCTGTGATTGTTGCTGTTCGTGCTAATCTCACATTTCCTCCCGTATTATTATAATGAAACCACTGCTGCAGCTGTTTCTGGAGAAATAAAAACATATCAAGAGGACCACAGGACTTCTCCCAGGAAAGACTGTTCAGGCATGTTCAGCAAAGCAAATATAAAAGGTTTCATGCACAGGACGACGGCTGATTCATCAACATCTTGACTTCAAATTGCCTGAAATTATTGCTTCCAGCTCCAAGATGTCAGCTGTGCCGGCTTGTATCATGCCAGGGGATTGCACCTATTGTCTGTATTTGCATTTATCAGTGACAGTTGTGTCTTTCACTAGTGTGCTGCAGAGGAATGCTTTTGGGGGCAGGGGCCATCACCGCAGACCTGCCTGACCTCCGCAGCTCACTCCAGTAGGTCAGATTGGCCTTCACCCCGTAATCCCACAACAACAGGGAGCAACAGAGACAGCTCAGCTTCTATAATGGCCAGAAACTCCCTGCAGGGACAGCCTCCAATAAAATCTCTTTGTTCCCTAGTGAGCGCTACATCTCAGGTCCTCATCAGTGCTTTGGTTTGGGGATTTCAAGAGAAACTAAATACCCTGTGGCCGCTTTCTACGCATGTTGTCAGAGGAGTGAAGGTAAGATTGGAGCGAGGAGATGCAGATTTATTACGCTGCTCACAGAGTCCTGACTGAGTTTACTAAAGCAGAGACCTCGGGCAGAGAAACACACTTTACTTTCCCTTTCATGTCTGCCTCACTTTCATTATCGTCATCTTCATTACTATGGTTATTAGTTTTGACGCTGTGCTTTTGTTCCAAGTATCATTATTTATTATTAGTAGTATTATAGTATTTTCATTCTCATTAAACATCTTCAGTGACGACATGTTTTTCATGTTTTTAATTGTTGGGATCAGGAGTAGATGTTCATGCGGACACAGAATAAATCATTAATATCAAAGTGTTGCACTGAAAGCACACAGATGTTATTGTGATATTAAAAATATATCAAAATCAGTGATTGAAACCTAGAACGATTACAAACATTAAAATAGGTGAATAGTTAAGGGACAAACTCAGAGCCTGTATATCAAAGATGGCGTCACACTCAGACTTCACTAACTGATTGGTTAATGAAGTGTAATTGCAAAGCCTCAAGCTTTCACCCTTCTTATCTTGGTCATTTGAAACTAAACATGTGAGTGCCTGAGGAACTGAGGAATGCTTTGAACTGGAAAAAACTATAATTACTGGTTTTGGTCAAGCAGTAACCTGTTAGGTTGAAAGTGCCGGTGTGAAAGTTTTAAAAAGTGCAGTCCTTCCCGTGGCCTCTCGAGGCTGGACAGTTGTACTAGATAAACAAGTGAGCAGCCTCAGTGGGAATTGGATGGACTTGATATTGACTTTAGGTTGTGGCAAAGTAAGGCTTAGCAGGACAGCTATTCGGTTTTTGCTAATTGCAGTCACTGAACTGGACCTGTAGTGTTCCTCCTTTCAGGAACACGGAGAACCATTCGACTAATAATGGTCTGCTGTGTGCAAACCTTACAAGAAGTTTGTGTGAAGTCATCAATCACACTTTTCCATTACTGTAGTTGTCGATGCCAATCTTTTTTGTTTTTTTAAACAGATGGGACTTTCCACTGTCGCCAAAGTGCTTGCTCATAGGGGGTCATATGATTGTTGGGTTTTTCTCTGTATCTATGAAGCGCCTTGAGGCGACTTTTGTTGTGATTTGGCGCTATATAAATAAAATTGAATTGAATTGTTTCTTTTTTGTCGAGTGTTGCGTTTTATCATTACGTAGCCATAATTAGCTGGTGTCTGTGCCAATACCCCCGTACAGTTTACAGTTTGCGTGTGTTAGCTGATATATTAGGCTTCCACTCACATCGGACATCTGGCTCAAAACTTCTAATATGGCCTGAGGAGTAATGTTGTGTAGTCACAATGAAGAGTCCAAACCAATAACTTGTGTCACTGTGGCCACATCCATCCTTTATATACAGTCTATGGTGCTGATGCAGCATCGGTCAGATTTCAAAGCCAAAAACATGATACTTCAGTAACAATAGTCCCTTTCTTTAATAAGAGTGCATGAGGGCAGCTAGCTCATCTATTTCACCGCTCAGTTGTTATATTTACATATATCAAAACTGGACAAACTAGTCTTGCTGTGTGGTCTGAAGTTCTTTTTAAAAAACTGTTATTTCACCTTCCTGCTGTTAAAAAATCCGATAATTCCTCACAGGTAGTAACGTTTGTAACCACACAGTGTGCGAGTGTATGAGTGTGAGATGAGATTTTGAATCGGTGGTTTGTTTGTTTGTTGCCATAGAGATGAAAGATGAGTATTTATAGCTGAATACTAGAGGTCTGGCTTATCAGCCATAGAGTTTGGTAGACAACGTTCAGAAACCCCCTAATCATTCTTGAAAAGCCTTCGGCAGCACTTTGAAAACCACTTTGATTGAACAGCATGGATTATAATAACTGTTCTTGTGCTGAGTGCTGCTATCCTGCAGTGATACCCTGGATATCTAAATATGATTCACATGACTATAATCAAAACCTCGAGTATCACTTTATTTGAAACGTCTTCCAGACTGCCAACGCTCTCTGCTTTCATTATAATAGGGCACTAAACACAAAGGAAACCTGCCAAATTCCATTTGTTAATGATTCTTCAGATGAATCTGTTTACAGCTATTGGATACCTCAGCATGTGAAACAGGAGAGGCCAGCAGAAAAACAATGGAGAGAGTAAATATTTGATCCATCTTTCTTCTCTGCTATGTCTAGCTGTCATTACAAATAGAGGGTGAGATTCAAAAGATTGCATGCCTTGGGTGTATAATGACTCATAAACACTTGTGTGAGAAATGAAATATGGTTTTAATTGAAGTATAAATGTTTATGACAGTATGAGAAACATCAAAGCCATAACTTAGACTCTGTGTATGGCTGTGGTTGCTATCAGAGACTGCTAATAATGTTTACCTGAGTTGATGACCAAATTTTCATTGTTGCCTTTTTCAAGCAAGCAAACACATCTTTTTGAATGACTGTCTGTCAGTAGAGTGTGTCTCAACATCCACTTCTCATTATTCAGGTCATTTTCCATTCAAAGGGGGAAAGCGGGTTACAGAATGCAACCCCGCAAGCACAGAGAAACACATAAACAGCAAGCACCGGTGCACAGCAGCAAGTTGCAGCTTTGCACTGAACTTTTGCACCGCGATTCGGTAAAGGCGCAGAACAGAACGTATCTTTGTTCATTCATTCATATGCTTAATAACCAATCTCTTAATCTCGCGAATTCAGTGTTCAGTAATCATTTCAACTAAAGCTCGGAGCTTGTATGCCTCCGAGTTGAACTCGTTTTTTTTGAGGGGGGGATGATTTGTCTTTCAAATCTTTTCGAAAACAAACCCCTCCACTCAGAATGTGCTCTGCTTATTGTTACCTGGATGCTCGAGCAGTGCAGAATGATTTATGCACAGAGTTTAACAGCAAAACGCTGCACACACACACACACACACACACATGGAATAGAGCATTACTAATGAGTCATTGTTTGTTAACAGTAAATAACTACAGCGGTGCATCATTAACAAATACAGTTTGTTACTGATGTCTATTATAGAGTGAAACTGGGTCCAGTTCAGCTCAGGTGACAGTGACTGATCAATCGAGGACTTTGCATGTTTGCGTTGTGCTAATTTATCAGATAAGCACACAGAAGGCTGTAAGTTAGTTTGACAATTGCCAGTCGGACCCGCTTCACCCAGTAAGGCTTGTGCTTAGCGCCGCTGTGCTCTGCCTCAACGTCGCTGGCATCCATCTGTCTGAAAATTCTGCACACGTGTAAACCTTGAACATGAGAAGGAGTAGATGTAATCCTAAAAATATTTTTCTAACGAAGTAATTGCACAACATATATACCGGACAGAAACATTACTCAAAGCAGAATGTGATTGCACGTGTTAAAGCGCAAATGTGAACGAATGCACTGCATTAATTTCATCAAGTAAATATATATAAATACTTTCAAATTGCTTATTCTAAACACTGGAATAATTAGATCATTAGCAGAATATTTGTCTGTCATTTTTCATATCATATTAAACTATCAAATTCAAAACTCTTGCTGGATGTCTCCCTCTGTAATAATACAGGCAGTTTAACCCGAACGACATCACTGCTTAATTCATGCTTGAAAAGTCAGTTTAAAAAAGTCAGAGTCAAAGATGCCAAACCAAAGCGGATCAGTCATTTATTTTTTTCCAATCAATATTTTTAATCAGTGATTGGCCATGAAACATTCCCACTGTTATCTGTATAAGGCTTTAAGACACAGCTTATACAGATAACATAGAGGCTATAGAACAGGGGTCTCAAACTCGCGGCCCGGGGGCCACTTGCAGCCCACGTCACCCCTACGTGCGGTCTGTATATTGACATGAAAAAATAAAACGCAATTTGACCCTTGAAGCTACTTTTTCTGTTTGCTGTTGAATGCAATGTTAAAATAAATTCTTTAAAAAGCAAAAAATGATTTAATATGAAGACGACATGAGCAGAGAGCACAAACATGCTGAGGGATTGTCGGTGTTAGTTCAGTGTGAGAGTCAAAAACTCATGACTACACTTATGTCTGCATTTTGATTTTGTTAAATCCGAATTTTGGGAGTTTTGTCTTGTTATATAATATTTTAAATAAAAACAAAAAAATATTTTTGGGTTTTTTCTTGTTTTTTTTGTACTACCTGAACACTAAAGTGGCCCTCCAATGAGATGACAGTGTCAGCAGTGGCCCACAGCTCAAGCTTCTGTGTCAGATTACAGAATACTCTAATGACTTTTGAGCTGAAACTATTCTTTTTTTTTCTTTCAAAGTGCTCCACAAATTAAAGGATGATGATATTTAATGTTAAGACAAAAAAAGAGGGTGTGCTGCAATTATAGGAGCATCTGGACGCTTTGCATCACACAGAGAACATACCTGAGCAAACACACGAGGCTGCATGTTATCTCTACTGATGTTTGTCATTTTGATGATTACAAGCACATGTAGGGTTTAAACACACCCGAGGGAAGTGAACATGCTCCTCTGTGTCCCGGTATGACATCCTATTCCACACTTCCACATGGATACTGAACCGAATAGGATTCAAGCAGCCTTTCTTTCTACATCCCCTTCGGCCCAGTGTGAGTTTCTGGCATCGATCATGACTTTTTATTCCCAGAAGTGTGTGGACTTGTTTCCATTAGCATGTGGAAAAGCAAGTCATCTCAGTAGCATCAGTAACGTTGGAATATGTTGCTTATTTTAATACGATAAGCTAACTGTGCCATAGAAAACTCCACTGTTGTTCGTCTAAATCAGGGGTGCCCAATCCTAGTCCTCGAGAGCTACTGTCCTGCAGTTTTTAGATGCATCCCTAATGGTTTGATTACCTCTTCAGCATGCCATCAAGTTTGGCAAAGGCCTGATAACAAGCCATTCATTTGATTCAGGTGTGTCAAAACAAGGATGCATCTAAAACCTGCAGGACGGTAGCTCTCGAGGACTGGGATTGGACACCCCTGGTCTAAATAGATCAAATAAGTTATGGAGGTGTAGGGCTGTGCATGCAGGTGGTGTGTTCTGGTTTTTATTGCATCCAGCTGTTGCTTAACAATAACAGTTTCTCACCATAACTGGGACAATGGCTTGCAGAAAGATTATTTCTACCTTATGAGCTTTTAATGAGCAGCTCCCAATCAAGAGCTGAACATATGAAAGTGGAGACAACGCAGCACAAATCAGGATTTCGGAGTTCTAAAGCTGGCTATGGTATGCTGGTAGCTATTTCTGTTTCAACATATTTATCGCCACAGTCATGTAACATCTAACTAATTGTAAGCAGCCACTTTTCGAGTGAGCCGCGCTGAGCGCTGGCCCAGGCGCGCTCATTCATTTCTGGCTTCTGTGGACGACATATGCATTTCAATTTGGATAAAACGTGAGCTACACGTATATCTGTTCTGTGTGTTTTAAGAAGACTGCTTCACGCGCAATGTGTGTGTGTGTGTGTGTGTGTTTGTGTGTGTGTTATTTATTTCAAGAAGCCCGGAGCAGAAATAACCCATTTTCCATGTAACCACTAAACTCTTCTCCAAAGCTCGCTTCTCCTCACCGCAGCAAGTCAGCCAGTCTGTTCCAGGATGTCCACTCAGTGAGTCACGGAGCAACACGGAGCTCGGCTTTGATATCACACGGAATGTCAACATTTTGTCAAAGCAGTGGACTGTGTTGTACATATATATACATTTGTACTGTACGCAATGTCTACTACTGTTTGACTCCTCAGATGATCTGCAGTGAAAACAAACTGAACCTGAGGCGCTGTCACGAGCTCAGGTTTACAGACGCACGCGCTCTGCAGTCACAGGGTGACAGGTATGCTCGAGCACTCTCCCACTGAGTGATATTTATTGAATTGAACTGATCATTTTCTCTTACCGAAGAACAGAAAAAATAATGCAATTTATTTACATTAATTTAATTTAAATTAAATTAATTGACGTGTTTTTCTGCTACACACGATGTAAAAAAAAAAGCCATTAAAACATAAAATTACTATAGGTCAGGGGCGATTCTAGGATCAGAGCTTTGGGGGTGCTGAGCACCCAGAGAGCTGCCCAGCCAGGCAAGGTAAACTTTACTCGTCACAATGAGACTTCTTCCCTGTCTCTGTCAGTCCCTGCATCCTTAAACGTCTCCAGTTGTCCTGAGTTCCCTCTGACTGTCTCCTTGGTGCATTTACACCCCTGTTCCTCCCTCTTCGTCTCCGTTATCAGTCATCATAATTTTACCATCTCTGTGCAAGTCTGCAAATTTCTTTATTAAATCATAAGATTCTTAAATTCATCAAGTCTCTCTGTGCCTGGGTCCTCGTCACAAAACATGACATCACTGTTTTGTGCATTTTAACACAATTTAATCCCCACATTTGTGAAAGAAAAGCAAAACACTATTTTAAAGTCAGTAACAAAACCATCAAATCTGATAAAGGTTCTTTAAATGTTGCTAAAGAAGAATGGATTGGAATTTAAAAAAAAAACATATCCTAACCTTAATTACCGCGGGAGAATAATGAATGATGCTCATAGTGAGTAAGAAGTAAACTGCGTGCATTTCTTGGACAGAGATTCACTTTTAATGTGTATGTATAATATAATACAGATATATAAAAACACACTCCAAAAATGTACAAATCTACAAAATATTGATAAAAAATTATAAAAATGGAGGCAACTTTGCCTATGGTACAATGTACACAATGTATGAAAAGATCTTTACTGCAGATACTACTATGGCTCTGCAGATTTTTTTCTTTTATTTTAACCTATGTCGCCTCAGCTTGAGGTTGGTAAATCAGTTTTGGTGATCAACTCTCTCAAGCAGTTTAACAGTTTCTGTTTGCCCGTCACTGTTTGCTGTCTGTTTTCTTACCTGGTTCTTCCTGACCTTGTACTTTCTCCCCACGTTCCCCTCTTTCCTCTCTCCCTCTTTGGACTGACAATCATACACAAATAGATTGTATTCAATTAGATGAAAAAATTACATTAATATGAAAAAATATTCTATTAAGATCACTAATAAAAAAGTCCTCTCTCAGTCTACTTTCAACCAAAAGGCAAATAACCAAACCACATGAACATCTAATAAAATATATAAATATAGAAACACTGATCATTGACGGATCATTTGTTCTTACACTTTTACCTGAATGTTGTTCCTGGGTTTACAGTTTTTTCTGAATGCTTAAACCCTAACTGTGATTCTTACAGCACAATTCCTAAAACTATTAATACTTATAGCAAAACCACTCACTGAGTTTGCAAAACTAAAAGCACAAACACTGCTTTGCACTCAGTTTGCCATTTTGTAACACACACTTTGCAAACCTGTAGCTACAATCCACTGCACAGCACTCTTTTTGCAGAACTGTAAACACAACTCACTGCTTTACACTCAATTTCCAAATGATCAACGCACTCCTAGCAAAACTATACACATTTATGGCCATTATTTACACTATTTTGCCAACCGTCTGGCACACTGTCACATGTGAAAACTTTTTTAGATAATTAGTTCACTTTGCAATCAGCCTAAGCACTATAATACAGGTAAGCTCTGTGTGTGGAGTACAATGGAGGGAGCAGGAAGAGTGAGAAGTAGAGGAGGCCGAGGAAGAGGATGTGGAGGTGAAGAAGTAGGATGAAGAGGACGACAAGGACAAGGAGGAGCAAGAGGAGGATGAGGAGGGGGGAGAGGAAGGGTAAGAAGAGTAAGAAATAGAATTGCTGATGACATCAGAGCTACAATAGTGGACCATGTAATCAACCGTGGAGTGACCCTGAGGGAAGCTGGCCAACGGGTCCAGCCTAACTCGAGCCGCTACACTGTAGCAAGCATCATAAGGACATTTTGAAATGAGAATCGGTGAGTACAGTCACTTTGCACTAAGATCTGTAGCACTGCCGTATGCTAATGAGAAACACAACAATACCATAGATGTAAAATCCCAGAAGATATTTTCCCCAGTGCCTTCGACTAGAGGACATTGCATGTGATGTAGACAAAATTTTGTGGCCAGATCCAGAGAGATGACACGATGTAGACTGATTTCTTTTTTTTCCTCAGTGAAATTACTATTTCGTTTTGACTTGGAAATAAACACTTGTGTTTGTTTTCATGTGTGTAAATAAACACCAACTTGAAGTTTGGATCCATCTATGTTTATGGACCTATGACAAAAGTATGACCTCAATCTGACATAGCCTACCTTGTGCACAGAGAAAGAAAAAGCCAGATGTGTTTTTCATTCATACCATCAGTGTGTAGTTGGTGCATTGTGTGCTTAGTAGATGATGGCTTGTGTGTACTGTTTGATACGAAAACACAATTTTTACGAAGGTGTGAAGAGTTAGTCTAGCTGTGTTCGCTTTTGCAAGAGAACTACAATGTTTTGATAATTGGGTGACAGGTTTTCTTATTTGTGTGTAGAGTTTTGCAAAAATAGCCAATAGTTACAAAAAATGTAGTTAAGCAATCAGAAAAAACTGTAATACATATGACAAAATAACCAACTTCTCTCATTCCATTTCAAACAGAACAGTGGTAACAGCAGCAGGCTACGGACAATTTTAATTTTTAGATTTTAAATAGGCTGTATAAATTTCAATGGGAGCAACAGGACGGTCAAATGTTGCTTATTTTACTACAGAGCAGGACGGATTGTAAGTTAGCAAACATCGTCGGAAAACACGTTTTCAAACCTGCAGGTTACCTGGTGTAATGCTTTTCAGCTAAAAATAAACATGGTCTGACTCCTACCAACTATATAAAGAGTAACTGAAGGTTAAATGCAGCGAACATGTCCTGTTTTAAGCCAGGCACTTACACCTCCGCTCCGCTGCGTCTCAGCCACCATCGCTCTGGCAGCAAGAGCGCTAAAGCCAGAGCAGGGGAGAGCTGGAACAAACCATTTTGGGAGGGGGGGGGTATCTATACTTTTGTTCTTAAAATGTTACGTCTCAACCAAGTACTGTATGCTTTTATATTTTTAGTAGTGTGTCACACAAACAGCAAATATTATCAAAAAAGTAAGAAATTTTTGGGGGTGCTTTGATTCATTTTGGGGGTGCTGAAGCACCCTAAAATCGCCCCTGCTATAGGTCCTGCATTTTAAAACTCATTGTTAGAAACAGTGTACGTTTCTAAAGTAACCTTAGTATTTTACTTTAGTTTTGGTTACTGGAACAGTGTTAGACAATGTGCTATTCTTTGTCTGCTAGTTACTATGAATCTTTCATTTAATTAGCTACTCTGGGAGTTGTATAGCAAATAAATGTAAGTTTAGAGAAAAGAATAATAACATTTTGTCCTAATACATTCAACCGCACTGTGTGTACCTACATTAATATTTACTCATTGTCACTCTTTGTTGGTGGTGTCAGCTTCCTTGTGTGTACAGTAAATAAATACAAATAAATGTAACGGATGGATTATTAAAGCATTTTAATAGCATGAAAATGGTGTTTTTTCATATTATTTTCTTACTAATTTTAATACAAAATGTTTAGTATCTTAGAGGGCTCTGACCAAAGTCACTTAAGATTTGCTTCTTTTTTTTTCATAGTTTTTGGTGAAACACAAGTGAAGCAACAATCATAAGGTAATAATTTCCATTTTAAAAGTAATGCTTCCCACTGCTGGCAGGCTGCAGGCAGGCAGAGCGCAGCCAGAGGGATTAGAGCCACTGTAAGCAAGAGAAAGGGCAGAGGGGTGCACAGGAAATGATCATGGCCCCATGGAGGCAAGTAGCACCAGACAAGCTGCAGGAACCCAGGCCTGAGGGAAACAAGGAAAGTGCAAGGTCAGTAGAGCGTTTAAAGAAAGAAAAAGGCTGAGCACAAATAACTACAAGAGAAACACGCAGAGACGTACACGAGAAAGTGGAAAGATTCAGAGCAAAGATTCTCCTCATACATGTAGGAGTTTCTTCATGACCTGAAGACTAACGTTCAATTTTTAAACCCTAGAAATAACATCGTCCTCTGGTCTGTATATGAGGTCAGGCAGGGGAGACTGGTGCATAGGTACTCATAATAAATCATTTGTGTTAGGGATGGCTGCTCAAACACATTGCTCTGGCATGCAGAGAAGGAGGAAGTATGCTAGTTTGATTCCCTGGCATATCGCTCCATGTAGAACCAAGGTGTTTTCTGTCTCACTGAGCTTTTATTAAGAGCAGCTGCAGCTCTGAAGGTGGTAATTGATTCTGGCAGAAGGACTATGGCAGTTAGAGCAGCGTCTAAAAGTAAACAAGTGCAGCCCGAAAGCATCAGCGCCATTCTAATAACAGAAGATCGAGAGATCGTCTGCGGGTTGTTTTACTCGTTTTAGTCCAGTTTCAGCTTCAGAAAGACAGAGTATGAAGAGCAGACGACACTGAAAGCAGCTGATTGTCATCTGTCAAATGGAATATAAGAAATAAACAAACAAAGATGCAGCTCGAGATTCCAAATGTGCAGACATGAAATGGTTCCTTCCAGCCAGGGCCAGCAGTGATTAAAGCACAAAGCCATGCAGGGTCTTTCATGTGGGGACCATCTCATGTGCCCCTCTCAGCTTCAAGGCAAAAACTTCTCTTTTATGCTGACTGGCAGCCGCTCAGACAGATAATTTCTCCCTCCAACCATAAGGTTAAACTCGTGATGAAAAGTGTCGTTGCAGATAAATGGTTTCTCTTGTCCCTGTGCTGCCACAGCTGAAGTGCTTCAGCACCCCTGGTCTTGTTTGGCAGACAGAAGGACAAATCTGAGAGCAATTGAGGTTTTGCCACTTTCCAGGATTACGGCCCAAAGAAGATTTCCGACCTTCTTCTTCTTCTTCTCAGAATCTATTTACCTTCGGCAAAAATCACTCACTTGCAGTTAAGCAGGAATGATATTCGTTGCCAAGGTTTGAGGCGCAGATGTTTGAATCTAATTTTACAAATTGAACAAATGCACACTGACACAGCAACAGCTGAAAGACTAAAGGAGAATTCAGGATCAATGGAAAAAAACTGACCGACTCTACATTCCAGACTGAGGATGGCATAAGGGAGTACTGATATCAAGATTTCTGCTTTTAGATGCATTTCAAATGGTCTCCAGTCCTCTGTTAATCAGCTCATATTAAACCGGTTCAAGTAGCATCTGTGCTTTGACCTTCACCCCAATAGAAACCAGCCCACTGAAAGTGTGCGCACATGTGAGAGTGTGTGACAGAGACGGCTCAAAGGACATATGCAAAAGCAACAACCTTTAACAATTTCCATTCCTGAAAACCACACACGCACCAGCGCACATCCAAAACGCTGCCAGAGTTAAGAATGTAAACACACCGATTAAAAGTCTGGCAAAGACGATCAGATAGACCAAAGGCGTATCTGTGAGATATTGCAAGGACGAATGATTCCGAGATTCATTCCAGGGTCCTCATCAAAGCACCCTCAAGTGTTCGAGCCAAAATAGAGCTGGACACGCAGCTGCACCTCGTTGAGAAGTTGGGCTGATTTAATCTTTGCTAAAACATGATCTAATTTAAAACTAATGTGAGTCTTGTGTGGTCGAACTGCGGCACATCTTCAGACAATCAGACTGATAAGAAAAAGTGACCTTTGAGAGGAAAGGAAAACATTCGAGAGGTGGTGGCGGGACCTCTCAGGGCAGGATGCCTCCTTTCTGTTCTCTCTGCTCATCTAGTTTGACATCTTTAATTAACTCGGTAAAAAAAAAATGCATGCATGGCCTCCCAGTGAGCACTCAGTTCAAAGTGGCACCTCAACACTGCTGGCCCTGTGTCCAACTGTCACAGCCAGTGATTGGTGAGCAGCAGTAATTGTACCACGCTGGCATGAAAGCTCACAGGAAATCCCTCCAACAAAACGCCCGCCAGGCTGGAATGTTGGCACTGCGCTGGTACTCGGATCTCTCAGACCGAGCTGAGCTCGAGGGCCATGTGATGCAGCGAGGAATGCCGGAGGCCGACGTCGGGTCAAAAAGGGGAGACGGAGGGTCAGTGTTTGGAGGACAGCGGTGGGGAAACCGCAGAAGTTAGCAGAAGATTTTGAAAGAGGATTTGGGGCCAGCAGTCGAGGCTGTAGTGTTAATCCACAGCTGGCTGGCTGAAGAGAAGTGTGAGGACGCCTGTGCTGAGGGGGCCATCCATCACTGTGAAGTGCTCTGGGTCTTTTCTGTCAAACGCACTTAAGGTGTGAGGGATAGTCCACTTTGACGGTTTTCAGAGGTACACAACAAGAGGCTCATGTAAATTCCCTCTCATTTCAAACCGAGTAACTGAAAAGAAAGTAAAAGTCACACGCTTTTTAGCTGATTACATTTTATCAGATGGTAGATTTCATTCTTTATTTAAACTATTAAACTTTATTTAACTAACCAAACGATTGAGAAACTTGCAGAAAAAAGCACTCATGAAAGTAGAGTCATTTATACGAACACCACCATCATGTTGTGAAATAATGTGCCATGTTTATGCAAACAGAGCTGTATGTTTCAGTGTGAGCACCACAACATAGAAATCTGTCAAAATCAGGCAAAAGCATCTACCGCCGGTCTCCATGAGCATGGCTGCCTAACATGGACAGCTGTGAACTGTGGAGAGAAGATTGCAATTCAGATTCTTCGGGGAACAGATCTGTGTAGGAATGTGCTCTATCAGACCTCACTGACAATAATCTATCTCTACCTCGGAGAAAAGAGCAAAAAAAGGAAAATGACGGAACTGGAAAACCAGAGGAAACAATCTGTCACGCGTCTTCATCTCAATTTGCCAAAGTTAAATGGTGTGATGGGAGGAGGCAGGGGTGCTGTAATTATAAACACAACACATGACAAATCTGTACACCGTTTATGACAAGCTGCGCAATCACACGTGCAAACCTCGACTGAGAAGACGGTGTTAATCAGACATCTGCGAGCTGCGGGCCGTTCCACACAGCAGAAAGTCGGCGTGTTCCCGGGGTGCAGGTTCAGCGGCGAGAGAAAAGGCTTCCTTCATCATTTACTCAGCATTGGATAAACTTTGCTGCACAGAGCTAATTTACTGGTTGCAGATTCAGAATTCTGCTCTTTAGTCTGTTTAGAGTTAATAAAGAGTTATCCTATCTTATCTTATCTTATCTTTTTGGCTAACAGGCAAGCATGGGTCATCTAATTAGCCCCTAACCCTAACCATGAAAAGCGAATGCCTAGCCCCGACCCTTACCCTAAACCTAACCATAACCCAATTGTAACCCTGACACTAAAACCACATTTTCAGTCTCAAAAATGCCCTCAAACCTGTGGGGACCAGGATTTTAATCCCCACAAGGGCTGTTGGTCCCCACAAGTATAATAAACTTCCCATTTTGGTCTGCTCCAGCTGTGCCCTTTCCAAAAGTCACACAATGCCCCGAAAGGCCAAGTGTTTGTTTCCCTCTGTAGAATTAATGAGAGCATCAGTTCCTGCCACCTCCATCCTCCGCATGGACCGACTGCGCCCAGCTCCCGCTCTGCCTGGGCTTTGAAAGCAAGAAGTAAATATTAGGACTTGACTATTTAGAAAGAGCTGGAAATGCGCAGCCTGCAGGGCCACGAGAGGGGCAGCGGGAGGGAAGAGGAGCGACTGGCTCCGCTGGCAGAACATCTGAATTGTGCTCCCCAGCAGGACGTGACAGAGATGGGTGCTAATCGCTTTGACCCTTCACACCAAGTCGCTCCTCGTAATGGCACTCTGGTTATTCCTCTTCAAATACAGATTAGTCTTCCCTTACTTACTCCTCACCCCGCTCGCCCCGTACCTAATGCCTTTGCTCATTTCAAGTATCTTAGGAAGCAGATGTTCGCCGTAGCAATCACAAAGCTCACTTCCCACCAGTCAGTGCGTGCAGAAGACGTGCACATCATTTTCACATCAGTAACATCAGTATCGTCTTCCACATAAATGACATTTATTGTGCTGCTGCTGTATGTGTTTCCTTCATTGTTGTGTGTTAACGTGGACTGAATTGGACCTTACTGGGAATATGATGTATATGAGTGTGGAAACACAACCTACTTGTGTTCACACACATGTTACACTGTATGCGTGTCTAATGTGGGCTGGAAGTACTCAGTGCTGTCCTGTACTTACTAACACTGCAGTCTTATGTGTTCCAAATGTGGTTTGTGTGATTAGATTCGCGGTGCATCTTGAATGTATTCGCACTCCTATTTTTAGCTGTGCGGTTGTCATCGGATCCATGTCTAAACAGGTTCGCGTAGACTGCCGTGAAGCTCTTTGTGTAGTTTTAATGAGCATCGACACAAGATTGTAAGGCCACACACAAGCAGTGTTGATAAAACTAGCCAGGATGTATCTGGAAGTCGAGGAGGTGAGGCTTTAGTGTAGCAGCCTGTTCTTGCCTGGCTACATCACTGCGTAGTTTTAACAGCCGAGCCCAGGGTTCAGTCCACTCCCAGTCTCAGGCATACTGTTGCTGAGGTGTCTAGCTCAGAGATGCCACAGCAGAGTCTTTCAAACAACAAAGAAAAACTTTGAATTGTCAAAAAAAGAAGAAGAAGCTGTTCAGGATATTAACCAGGGGTTAGTAACATACTGGTAGGACACGTGTTTGCTGCAACATTGTTAGAAGGTGGCTTTAGGTGGCTCTGTGGTGTAGTGGTTAACCAGTTCACCTTACACATGAGAGAGTCCCACTGTGAGACCAGCAGGAAACACAAACCTGGTCCCAAGCCCAGATAAACACACGAGGAAGGGCATCTGGCATAAAATATGTACAAATATGTGGGTGCATCCACTGTGGCAACCCCTCGGGAAATAAGGGAACAACCGAACGAACCTTCTTTACTCTCAGAGGATATTTTTAGCCATCGCATATGTCAGATATTGCATCAATTTGGCGAGGATGGTGTTTCACAAATACAGAGAGCACTGTAACTTCCTTGTCAGTTATATGCTTTAACAAATAAACACAAGTGAAATGAATATAGATATTATGCAAATATATCCTGGAACTAATAAAGCACAGCATTAGATCGGCTGTAGTCCCAGCAGATGGATCAGCGGATACCCATCTAAGTATCCACGGGGTGGCTGGTAGCTCAGGTGGTAGAGCAGGGCTCCTACTAACCGGAAGGTTGGTGGTTTGATCCCCGTCTGCATGGCTGTAATGTGCTTTGAGTGCTCAGATAGAGTAGAACATGTAAAAGAACCAGTCCATTTGGCAAACCTCACCATTACCACCTTCAGCCATGGCTGCTGTCCTCTGTGGTCGGGTTTTAACTGTAACTACAGCTTCTGTTTGTCATGCATGCGTGTGAAAGAAAAGACCTATGTTGCCATATACATACTACTGCAGATTAAACTAACCATTAGCTTAGAAAACTAAGACTTAGCTGTCTTAGTTACACAAGTCTAGGCAATATTTTACAGATATTGTACAATGAATGAAGGCCGCCTTTATTTGCTTGCATGCTGAAGGACATGTCCCGATCAAAAATGACTCAGGAGGCCACGGTAATGCCAGTGAGTGTTATAGTAAGTTAAAATATGTCTGTGGCCGTTCAAAGACTTTTCAGTAGCAGATTATTAATAATTGATGCTGGTTTCCACCTTGCTATTTCTTTAGCTGAACAATTTTTGCTCTTTTCCCACAATGCATGTCACCAGTCAAACAATTCACAAATCAAATCAGTGCTGCAAACAGTGCTAATCACATATAATGGCTTTGCTGGCTGCCCTTCCTTCTCAGTCCTCTGCCAGATAAATGGTATTACCTCATACAGCCCGAGAAATATGGAAGCAATTAAAGCAAGCGGGTAATCTGGCTACCACTCAAAATTACCCTTATGTTACAAATGAAGGGGAGGCTGAAATAAATATGCGTGTATATAAAGTTGATTCCCTCAACACATCTATTGGTTTTTCTTCTGGTTAAAAAGGAAAAGAAAAGTTGTCCTTCAAATGAAAGCTCAAGATGAAAGATTTGCGAGGGCAAAAGACTGATTTACTGTGACGCGCTTGAACTGCAGCAAGAGAAGAAACGTCTGAATTATTTGCCTCGGCCATTTATTTGAGCAACTTGAGAGAACGGCTGCATTTTTACTGAATGCCAGGCTCACATGGTTTATCTGCTTTAAGGCAAAGCTGTGCGTATGGATGAACGTACAGTTTTAGCACTTGGGCCTGAACTCGTCCTCGTGCTCTAGTGTTCGCCCGGGTTGATGAAATACTTTAACAAAGCTGAACGGTGATCGTCAACCTCCTAAATTTTCTGATGCAAAAAAACAAAACAAACCTCAAAGAAAAATGAATTCAACCTTTGGGCCACAGTCACAATGAGAGTGGAATATTTGCTCGAAATAAACAGCACCCACAGCTGTTTTCAATATATCAGTATATATGACAAACAAAGTCCTTTCCCAACAATATCCACTTGTGCATTTATTCTATAAAACTGGACACTGAAACAAAGAAACACAAAAGCTGTGCGGCACTTCAGATGAACATCCACAAATCAGCACCAAGTGGGACACTTAGTTTATCCCAAATGTTTTGAATCCATCCACTTTTTTCGTTTTTTAAAACCGCTTATCAAACTAGCGTTGCAGCAGGAGGTGAGGAGGCGGGGTACACCCGGGACAGGTTGCCAGTCCATTTTGTTTTGAATTTTTCTGCCATAAAGTCTCTGCCCTGTCTGTCAGAAATATGAAAACTGAGCCATAAAAAACCAAGTCTGGACATCTGGCAAACACATCCGAAAAGAGAGAAAATATAATTGTCCTCCTCGCTTCCTTTGCATAAACTGACTGATGAAAAATAATCCAAATCTCTTGCATAACCTCACCTTTGTCCCCATGTTTTCTATTATATCCACTCCCTTTCTGTTCTACATATAACAAGATTCCTTTCATGTGCATATATGACATCATTCAACTCGGTGTGACAGCTGCCCGTTAAATTAGGATACAGACGAATCCTTCATGCAGGGTGATGAAACGCCTCGCACAGGCGATCGGCCTGATAACTTATCTGCGGCTGGTGTGTGTGTGTGTGTGTGTGTGTGTGTGTGTGTGTGTGTGTGTGTGTGTGTGTGTGTGCCAGGCAGCTGATCTCAGCACTGCTGGCTAGGTGAATGTCTTTCATTACTAGTTCTTTCAATCTGGCCTCAAACGGTGGGAGGTTTTATGTCGGCCGCTGGCTAAAATATCCTCAACCATACTCTCCACATACAGCCGGCCTCACAGGGCACGCACTTATCGTGCAAAACACACCTCAGAAAGTGCCATTAAAGTCGTCTTTACATTTGTGATCCTGAATATTTTTCCATGAATCATATGCCGAGAGTTTACATAGTTTAACTCAGCCAGACACTGGGTAAACACGGCGGTGTTTCACTGATCTTCATGTGAATAAAGCTGCAACGCTCTCCTCTTTAACCCCTCTCAGTAATGTTAGCTGTTTCTTTCTCGGGGTTTGTTGACTCCTCGACTGAGGGCACAGCCTGCTCCGTTGGCCCCCCAGACAGATTTACCGTGATTACACGGACCAGTGTTTACTTTTCCCAGCATACTTAGCCGGCTGTTTCTTTTATTCATATTAATTCACTCTCGCTCGTTCCCTCTCCACGGCTCCCATCGTCTGTCCTGTCTCTGGTAGCTTTTACTGAAGCTCTGCCATCCAGATAAGAGCTGATTCATTATCTTTATGTTGAGATTATGAAAGTTTATAGTTTATCTGTTTCAGGGTTTTAAAATCCTGTTTAGTCTGAATATTACGGCAAATTTGTAGTTAAACCGAACAATATGACGTGCCGTTTAGCTTTGGTAGTGTGGTTCTACTCTTACAGACGGTTTTTTACTTTATAGTAAAGTAAAAGTTCTTTGACTTAATGTGCCAGGCTCTTGGAGATTACTCGTTTACTATGTTTGTGTTAAATCATAGGCTCAGTGTGACGCACTGTGATTCATAACAGGAAAATAATATGCGCTGGAGCCTGGCTTCTTTCTGAATAAATCCAAAGAGTTAAAAGAAATAAAGTTACAAGAGAGAGCTGATATTATAAAGTTACACAAATAAAACACAAATAAAACATCTCCAAGTTAAACTAGGAGATGAACCAAAATAAATGAAAATAAATAACTGATTTTATTTATTTTGTTCACTCTACGTTTCTTATATACTATTTCATGGTATATATGTGTGTTTTGATTAAACACATATGTTGGCCAGGATACTCGGAAAAGCAGTTTTTATCTTGGGCCCCGTTTTGCTGCTCAGGTGACGCTTAAACACTTTTTTTTTTCTAAAACTCAAAGGAAAGGGGTTTTTTTTCTACCAATAATAACCTATAATATCCACACTAATATACACAGAAAAGAAAACCTAAGCCAATTAGCACATGAACCTTTAAAAAGCCTATAAACAGACCTTTAAATGACCTTTAAACAGCTCAATAATACAGGAATAAAAACACATTATATTTTTTATTATTAATATTATTTCTGCAGTGGAATCCAAAATCTTCACTTGCATTCACGTAATGTTCTTCTGTGACTTCCTGCCGCTGTCACTGTCTGTTTCTCAGCTATCCATATGGAAAAGAAATAGAAAAAAATTATAACAGACTTGCATCAGATGTGGCCTACTTCATATAGTGAATCATGTAAGGCTTAATATGATTTACTCATGAAAGTGGCCACTTTCTCATTACTTTCATATATTGTTTTAGTAAGTATCCAAAACATACAAGTTTCATTTATATAATTTTTCAAGGGATCTTATATCTGTTTTCACTCTTGTATGTTTTTCATACAAGCTTCACACAAGACAGATACAAACTTTATATACACATCTTTTCCATATGGGAGTAACTGGGTTGTCGTTATCTAGAAAGGCGCATGCTTTGCATGATCTGCTATCTCCCAGCAACATGCCTGAGGACACACACACACACACACACACACACACACACACACACAAAAGGCCTTTAACAGCACAAACTGCTGGGTTCCTTTTAAAGGCTGGAGGCTGAGGGTGGGGGTGGGGTCCTCAAAAGTCCATTTACAGTACGGGTCAGTACACCTCAAAGCCTTTACCACTCCAGCCAAATTCTTTGTTTCCCCCCATTCACAGCTAGTTATCTGGACTGCAGGCTGCACAAAAGCCAATTGGCATTATATTGTCCGGACTGACATTAACCCCTGATATTTCCACTGTTCTCTGTTAGAGTCCCCTTTTCCTTCTCTATTACCAGGCAATTCCCACAGAGCGAGAGGTCAGACCAACCGTGGAGAGATACTTAGATACTCTGACAACAACAGAAAGAAAGAAAAGAAAAGAAACATAAACTGCAGTAGCGATTAGTTCCGTTTTATCTTTGGCATCGTTTCCGACACAAAAGTCCTTAACGGGCCGGATGAAGGTGGGCCAGAATAAGCAGCCCATTCACGTCCAGTTTACTCACACGCTCACTCTTCTGCTCCGCCACATCTTTATGCAAACGGATGAAACAACTGAATAATAACTGATAACCACGGGCTCACAATTGCCGCGACACACTGAGGCAACATGAAATTTTTTTAGCATGTGTCTAAGTGAGATACTTCCATAGGGTTAGCGAAAGGTCAGCCGAATAGTTGCACGGCTTAACGATAACAATGGTTGTTCACGGGGTCAGTTGGCTGCTAGCTTCAGCCTTTGCACACTAAAGCAGGTCAGAGTAAAGGCCTATCTAATCTTTAGACGTGTGGTGCACATACTCTTATGTCAGTATTTCATAACTATGTGTTTTAGGAGAATTTCTCAACTTCATATAAACATTAAAGTCACTTTTACAAAACTGTTAAACATGACCTTTTTTTAAATGCATTCAAATACTCAGGTTGCATCCTCTGCAGGAATGTCTCATCCTCTGTGGAAGCTTCACTCGGCAGGTGAGGCTTCACATTTCTGCAGCGTTGAACTCGGTGACAGATGGCGGTGGGTGGACTCGCAACCTATTCTCTCTAAATGCCAGGCTGAGGAATGCCATTGACTGAAGGGTCCTCGGGACTGTTGTGTGCAGATAGAGCAGAACCCCGCTCACCTGAGCATAGCGCATCTTCCCTGCCCCCAACCAAAAGTTTGCAGTACCACCGCCTGTCACCGACTTTAGACTGTTCCTGCAGAACAGCAACCTCTGATCAAATGTTTGTATGTGTGAGACTTCTTAAGAGTTTGCTGTTCAGTCACTACCTTGAGTCACACTGTCAACATGCGTCATCTTTGGTTCTCTGCTGAAACACTAAAGAGGTTTGTGTCTCCAGGGCTCTTGGCTTTTGATCCAGAGTCACATTTCTCCTCATTACCTGAAATAGAAGTGGCTAATCAACTCTTCTTAACCTACCAAAAATGAAGCTAAATTAAGAGGACAGCTCTGAAAGGAGTCCAGCGTCATAAAAGAACCACTAAAATCTAAATGACTGCTGATAACATTCCCTTCAGCCTCACTTTTCCAGAGTATGCAGGGCTGTTTTGGCAGTTTCTCTGTGTATCCACAGGCTAGGGTCAAGTAGTGTTACAGCTTGAGTGAGCGCGCTGCTCGGCGCTGCGGCCTATCATGTGAGCGCCCAGCGTGGACTCGACGTCGTCCATGGCTATTTCTGTCAGTGTAAAATCATGAGAACCGCTTTATCCAACACAAGGCTGGTCAGAGGGTAATGTCTCTGCACAGCACTGAGTCTGTTCCCTCTAACAGGGCGTCAGGCTGCCTATATGTTCAAACTGAATTAGATTAGTCTTTTTTTAAAGACGCCATGTTTGCGCGTTGGAGGTCTGGGCCTCAGACAGATGAGTGTTTAACTGCTGAAGCTGTGGTAGGAGTGACAAAAATCCTTTTGCAATGGCCTTTGTGAGGAGGTGGAATGTCCAAACAAACAGTTTCCCAGGGTTTGGGTAATTCAGAGAGGGATCCCAATAGGCTGTTGAACTCTGCAACTCATTATTGACTGAGCTGATTTACAATCACTGCACAATATGATTTGTGGTTAACTGGCATTTTATGACCTTTTGGAGTTGAAGTGAGCTACACCTAAATTTGCTCAGCGTAAAACTAATTACTCTATCTAATGAGTCTTGAAAAAACAAATACAGTATCCAAGTAAAGATGATAGTGAAGATCATTTAATTATTTTATAAATACTTCTTTCTTTATTTCAGTATACAAAATAACAGTATGTACATCCACACAAAAGTGGTTTACAAAAATCCATGAGTTCAGCTCATATGCTCTGAAAAATAGAATATATTTTGAATTGCCTGCATGTCAGACAAAAATGAGATAATGCACCATTTCAGAAAGTCCTCTCAATCCACAGGGATGCATCCATGTCACGATCCACACGGGATACATGCTGAGAGTCCAAAACATCAACTGCAGATATGTTCCGTGAATGAAAAATGCTCAAGTTCCCTTTATGTTGCTTTTCTTCCTCTATAGTCCATTGCTGAAGAGGAAAAAAGTTGGAAAAGTACCTAAAAAAAGGATGGATCCACGGGAACCCTTCGATTTCTGTGGATTAAAGCCAAACGCCAAACGTAAGCCTTTGTCTAGTCGGGAGAGAAGGCGACGTTCTCTCCTCCAGCATCGAATCCAATATTGTTTCTTTTTATTAGAGATAGAATGAAATAGACTCAGACCCAGTAGCCCTGTTTGGGGGATTTATAACCATTAATAAGAGAAAGAAATTACCCAGGAGGACGGCGGTCTTCGCATGAACTGACTGGCACTGTCTCCACACTCCAGGTTTGTGAAGCGCAAAAGCTCAGAAGCCCAGTTGGTAGTTCGGAGATTTTGGTGGGAAACAAAAATGACACTGACACAAGAAGGGACCGCTTCTCACTGAGAGACGCGTGCTAAAGCTTAAGACAGAAGTAAGCCTTCTCTGTATTTTTAGTGCTTTGGTTAATCTGAAGCCTCGGCCGGCTGGCTGCTGGTCGGGCCGGCAGGTTGGTGGACTCATTTGCAGACGTATCTCTCCACGTTGCGCTCGCACATCTTGCAGGTTACGTAGCAGCACCAGTGATACTTGCAGTGGCAACGCTCCACCAGCTTCTCTGTGTACGCGTTGTAGCCACGGCCGCAGCACATCAGGTCACAGCTGTCACTGCCTGATGAGGTTTTGTTGCACTGCCTGACAGACATGAAAAACATGCAGTTAGACTGTGACTGTAATTTTCCGTTGCAATAGCTGATTTCTCTAGCCGAGGCAAGGACAAAGGAGGCGCATTTTGGAGCGAGCAATCAGCCGTGAAAGCTAAAATATTTCCAGTTCCTGCCCGAGACAATTAAGCTAACAGCTCCATTCTAAAACGTTTTGCACAATCTCGCAGCCTGTCGAGAGTCAACAATAGTCCTTTAAAATGGTTTGACCGAACTCTGCGCTTTAACCTTTGCGCTCTCCTTCTCCCAAACATTTTTTTCTTCCATTTTTTCTTTTTGTTTCCTTGTCTTTGGCCAGTGGATGCTCTGGAGCCTCTCGTTTAGAAGCCCGGGGCATCTTTTAGGATGAGCAGAGAATAGCCCCGCCATAAATCACACCGAGTACACAGGCCTGCCCTCCCTCTCTTTATCTGGCCCTCTTCACATTATTGCTTTGTTTTATGATGGCAAAGTGTTAATGACCAGCAGGGTGAGAGAGCTACCGAGCTAATGGCTGCTGCGCTGCGAGTAAAAGAAGGGGAGGAAGAGGGACAAGAGTCAATGAGAATGCAAGACAGGTTTATGACATCGGTGGGAGCTGCCACCCCGGACAGTTATGTTTTGTCAGAAGTACGATCTTCTGTGGTTTCACATCTGCTGGTTTAAAGTCATTTGAGACAAAAGCCCAGCCTCTTTCTGGGGACGTGACTCTCTTTTGCACCGGTGATCACGCTTTATCCATTACAGAGTGCGGCTCACATTTACTTTGCCTGTCCCAGATTGTCTCAGAGAAAAACTGGCAAACCGTTGCTGTTGCTTTAGTCCAAAGACATGCATGTCAGGTGACTCGAAATTGGGCCTAGATGTAAGTAAAGTCTATAAAATAAAGAATGCAAGTAAATGTGGCTTGTAGTGCAAAGCATGTTGAGGGTCACAAAGACTAGAAAAGGGCCTTTAAATGCTCTTTCATTATATATACCTGACCACAGAGCATCCATGAGGACTCGAGCACAAAAACGCTTAAAGTCAAGCAGCTGAAACGATAAAGAACAAAACAGCTGCTCGACTATGAAGCCGGGAAGCAGGAAAAATCTGTCTACATACTAACAGAAATAATTAATAGCCACACAGGAACGCTTAACAGTTAGCATCAGATTGACACTTAAATTAATAACAACAGCAAAACAGCTGTCTGGTGACTTTGCAGGAGCGCTAATGCTGCAGACTGTGAGGCTGCTGCAGTTATCAGCCTGCCAAAAGGATGCAGCAAGCACAGTGAGTGTCCTTGACATGAAGCATGTCCATGTTTATCTGTACAGTGACATCAGGCTGAAGGACGCATGATTTGCTAGTCACATGCTATATGTGCACACATGTCTGGTGGTCTTATTTATATATTTATATCCTCCATAGCTCATACAGCCAGGATTGTATTCTGGTATAATGGAAGTATTGCAGTCCACAAAACTACATGTGTTCCTGTAAACCAGTGCGCATCTCGTCTCACATACCATAAAAGAGAGGCATGGCACTCCTGAAATCCTGAAATCTGCTGGAGAATTGTGCAACAACAAACATTTTAAAACCTTAAAACAAAAAAAGTCTTTTTGAGAGGTTTTTATAAGCATTCAATGGTCATTGTTCTTTTATCAGGTTAGTTTAAACGACACTTCTGAAAGGACTTGAAGTGAATCTGTGTAAGATCAGGTCTTTACAGCAGGAACTTTATCCTCCTGTACTGTGTAATTCACAAAGAAATAATGGACCTGAACGGTCTCCAGCAACATACACTAGAGAAATTAAATAAACATACAACTTATGTGTGTCTTATTTATCTGGTACCTCTTAGCCCAACCTCTCCCTTTAACTTCTAACAAAGGAGCACCATCCCCTGTCAAATACTGAAGGTGAGCAGCCAAAGTAAATCTTTATCTGTGTGGCGCAATGAAAGATTTCCCTGTTTGTGTGGCCCTCTCAAATCAATATCAGCTATAGTGCCCTCGGCCCTAAGAATAACCACATTCGTATTCATTTCAGATAGCGGGACAAGGACTCCAGTCACAGTGGGCCTTTCAGTGGCACATGCTCAGACACACCACAGACGAGGCTCTCTCAGGGGCAGGCACTTGTTATCAGCCAGCCTGTAAATCAAACACTGCCACCAAGCAGGACAGCACTTGAGTCAACATCCTGGATGAGCGGACATTCAGAGCTGATCATTTCCTCTTTGTCAGCTACATAGCTGTGGTGCTCATTTGACTCATGCTCAGAGAGCTATAATAACCACACACACACACACGTACGCACAAACTGGTGCATCGTGGCTGTCTTACCTGCCCTGCGTTCCAACAGAGCCCTGTTTTTCATTCTTGGAGCAGAAGTCCGGAGAGCTCTGCAGGTACACGAGCTCATTGTCCCTCACCGGCCTGATGTCAATGTCTTTGGGCACCAGCTGCTTACGTGTCCCCATGGGCCGGTGAACCACTTTGGTGGCAGACAGGTACTTGGTCTTAAGGTCCATGGCGATATCCCTAAGGTCTTGCAGTCCTTTCCAGCAGGTCCTTATAGAGCAGGATCCAGACACACCGTGGCACTTACACTTCATCACTACTGACTCTCTCAGTACCTAGACATGAAGATGGAGGAAGTTAAACTACGATATACGGGACAGGCAAATATGGAAACGAGTCTGCATTTTTTTCACTCTTCTACTCTGTACCTGTCTGCCAACTTCACTGTTGTGTAGGTGCATCAGTTTGTTGGCGTGGGAGCTTGAGCGCTTCATCTTCATGGGAGCATCAGAGAATTTGGAGCCCATAATCAAACCGTAGTGCAGGTTGTCACCACAGCCGCCCCAGCGATAGCCAGGCTCTGGAATCTCAGCCGGGACGGGACCACACGAGCAAAGCCGCAGATCTCCAGTGGTGCACGCCCGCGCTATGGTGTGGCTGATGGTAGCCGCAGACAGGGCGTAGACGAACGCAGCCTCCCTTGTTCCTGATGGAAACAGAAACAGCAAAGGTGAAAAAGCAAAATATGCCACATAAAATAGCAGAGCTGACATTCAAAGCAGTTCAAAAGACAACTTTTGCTCTCAAATCAAGTGTTCGGAAATCAGTAACCCTTGTTAGTATGAAACCAGTGATTACACTCCCTATCATCGTCACCAGGCTAAAGACTAGTGCGACGTCATCGGACAGCTTCTTCTTCTCCAAGAGTTTACAAACAAGAAAAATGAAAGTAATAAAACTTAGCGATACTATAATCAAAGAAGTAACCACAAGGTTTTAGGCCTGTGCGTCAGGCTTTCCTTTTAGTAAAGCTAATAGGACATACTGGGTCAGGTGACCCTGACCCATTATTTTGTTATTCTGCTATAAAGCTCAGGCTGCTGGTGGGATTCCCACGAGTTTATAAGCCTTTACTGCTTGTTAACTTTTCTCTCTGTGTTTTGCCGTTTTCTTCTTGTCCTATTTTTTGCCAGCTCTTGTAAATAACTCCGAGATAGCTGCTCCTTCCTCACCATATCCCAACAAACTAAATATGGAGCGCAGAGTATACTTATGTAGAGCAATGTGTCACCAAATCTAAGGGTGAGTCTGAAATTTCGATATATCTTCGTGATAATGTGAGCTTCACATGTAGTGTCGTGCTATCCTTCTGTGAAATTCAAAATAACTGAAAAAAGTAATAAATAAAACCAGAGAATCGCCTTCCACCCACTTCCCCTCATCTCAGTAGTTTTTGTTGTAGCTGGATTTAATTTTCTTTGTGGTAGTGGCCATCGCATTTATGCAGAAAACTGCATACATTCTGACTTTGTGGTGACTTGTGATTTTCTTTTGCACATAGCCAATGAAAATGTGGAGTCTTCTCTCATTATGTGGGACCTTACAAGAAAAAGTACCTTAAAGTCTATTTACACAGACATATAACGCTTAAATTTTCCGTATAATCGTTGCAAGATTATATGTGTAAAATGATTATTTTAAACAAGACAAAAGAAAAAGACTCATCAAGTTTCTTCTGCATGGCCACCTTCTCTACAGTCTGTGTTCAAGCTCTCTATTTCTCTGTCTCAAACATCGGAGGTCATGCTCTAACACAGAGTGAGCGCTGATGTAATTGGTGGTGATGTGCGCACATGGGAAGCACACATGCTATAGGATGGGGGGCAATTGCAAATAAGGGGAAGAAATCACGTATGAGCGTGGGCTGTTAGATCAAAGACAGAGATGAGCCATTTCCTGTTCATTTGGCAAATGGCAGCCATGGCTACCCCTCTCGCCCCATCCGATCCCATCCACACCTGTTGCTGGTTCAAAAATACTTTTAGCAAAATAAAACAGCAAAGTCACACTGTAAGCAATAGTGCAGCATGAATTTCTTTTTAGGAGATTTCAGAAATAGCGACATAATTTATATATCGCTGAACGTACAGCTCTGCAGGAACACATGCTGGCAGTAAAAGAAAGTCTTTAAACTAGAAATTGTTTACAAAAGGCCAAAATCTGTTTTTTTAGACATGAACCACATATGCAGCAGACATGTGTATGCCTCCCCCGAGCCCGGACGGTTCCTCCTGTTAAAAAGGGAGTTTTTCCTTCCCACTGTTGCCAAGTGCTTGTTCATACGGCACGGTCTGATTGTTGGGGTTTCTCTGTATTATCGTGGGGTCTTTACCTTATAACATAGAGCAGCTTGAGGCAACTGTTATTGTGATTTGGCTCTCTGTAAATCAAACTATATAGAATCGTGGGCATAAAACACGAGGAGCATGTTTTTTAAAGCAACAGCCCCTTCTGCCCCGTTCTTCTGTTCGGTTTATAAAGCGTACC
This sequence comes from Perissodus microlepis, assembly GCF_051167445.1. NCBI lineage: Eukaryota > Metazoa > Chordata > Actinopteri > Cichliformes > Cichlidae > Perissodus > Perissodus microlepis. The sequence goes on from NC_140470.1 coordinate 2,448,611, forward strand.
TCGGTCGAGGTCTGGTCGGTACTTCGGGGCATCGATGGGTATGTCAATGGAGGAGCAGTTCCAGCGCATGTCGGCGAAAGTCTTCTGACACGTCTTCTTGACTTCTCGAGCAGCTTGGATGATGGTCTGCATGAGTTCCAGGTTGCTGCGACACAGCTGAGCTTGGGAGGACACCATGCCGGGCAGTTGCTTACAGTGCTGGGTCTGGTTGATGTGTAATGATGCGGGAGTATGAGACAGCGCTCTGCGTGGAGTGGAAAGAAGCAGAAACAAAAGCTTTTGTGTCAGCATACATTATTTAGTACTTATTCTTTTCATTGCCATGGTGACGGCAACAAAGGCTTGTTTTATGACTTGTTAAATTATCACGTTTGTGGAAATGCAGGCACGCCGTGAGTTTTATTTGGAATGGTGTGTAAGCAATTTGAATTCCCTGCGCAGGCACAATTCAAGCCCACAGTGAGACACGTTGGCTGTTAACAAACAATTGGAAAACTGCAGCAGATAACGCTCCGGGCAGGGAAACGTTTTTGGCATGCGTTGCAGCAGAAAACCATCTTATCACAGTGAGAATTCCAGAGGAAAGTCAGCTCCAGATTCATAAAATACACGTGACACGTTCTTGGTCTTTGGTTAAAATGCACGAGAGGCCTCGAGGATATGCCAAAAAATCTAGAAGCCAGATAGAAAATTGTAGATCCCCTTATCGTCTGAGTGTTTCTGCAGGAAGCATTGCCCTCTGTGGCCTCGGTTTGACATAAATCACTATTAAAGGGAGCACATATTTGATTTGAACAATTTACTGGGAATGAATGTGACAGAGGAAGCACAGGTGGAGCAGGTTAGATCTGTGGGATCTGTCCCTTTGTACACTGCTGATTGGTTTGTGAGAACCGAGCAGGGCAGCCTGCACCCTGGCCTGTTTTGCATTAGGAGGCCGAGGAGCCGCCGGTCTGTGCCCCATGAAAAGCTGTGACTCCACTGGGCTCGCAGTAACCTGGTGTTGTGCCGGTGTTGTGCCAAAAAGTGATTGTCTGCCAAAAACTGATTTCCAGTATTTGCCAAAAACTGATTGCTCGTATTTAAACTGCTATAAGTAACTTGTTGGGCTGTAATATGTGAAACATATGTCAAATGCATCCCTTATGGATGATATAAAGTTATCTTGAGCCACAAACAACATTTGTGTAACAAGGTAGAAGCCGCTATCAGTTTTTGGCAGTGACTTTTATATAACCTTTATTTATGCAGTTAAAAAAAATCTCATTAACATTAAAAATGTCTTTTGTAAGAGTAAGCTGGCCAAGAGGAAATATTACAATAGTTCAGTAAAAATATTTTAAGTGGGGATAAAGGACCGGATTGGTTATAATGTAAGTACAATAACACAGAGTTATAAAGATACTTGAAACACAGATAATTTTTTAATTCTATATATAACCCCTTTGTAAACCCTGTTCACCGAAGTCTATTTGCCAACATACATAAAGATATTACACAGAAAAAAATGACACAGAAACATTGGAAATCAGTTTTTGGCACCCACAGGTGTTTACAGCCGCGTCTGTTTTGCATTGCACCTCCGTCCGTTATGAAGACTGTAAGACTTCTCACTGGGATTTGGTGCGTGCCATCCCACCGCTCGTTGGCACATCTGCTCAAGCGCTCCCACTATGAGCATTGCAACTTTTCATTCTGATAGGAAGTCACAGATATTTTTGCTACAGCTAAATGCAGACTTTAGTTTTCCCAGAAGGTCAGAGAAACAAGACACACACCAAAAAAAGACGGAAAATGTTAACACACAAAGCGACATGAAAACGGTGAAGAAAACCTTCCAGGGTTCGTAAGATTGACGAACATAAATAAAACCTGGATGTTTGTGGACTTGTTCGTTGGGAAGTTATTGTTTGCATGTTCCAGAAAGTAGTTGCAATGGTCCTTTCTTTCAGCTTGCACGGCGTCTTTCTGCAGCGAGCTGTTTTTATGATTTGAGGAAAAAACTGGACTACGCGCAGAAAGCAGTGACATCACTGTCTGCGCCACCACGAGGCCTCGCCAGCCCGATTTTATTTCCTGCTCTCTGCCTTTGTATACAGTGGATGGTAAATTAAAACTGAAATATTCATGCAGTCTTTTCTTCTTTTTTCTTACTTAGGCCACATTACAATCAATAACACAAAATAGTTGCTGGCATAGTTTCATACGCTGGAGCACTCATCACCACACATGGACAGAGCTCCCCCACCACCACCAGCAGAAACAGTGCAGGAATGCTGGGGCCCATTTCAAAGCTGCCATGAGCCCTCCCCTCTATGAAACATGCAGCAAAGAGCAGTGTGGTGTATCTTCATGATGTCATCTGTTTTGACGCTCCTTGAAAGCAAAGCGTTGTGTAAAAATGGCAAAACGACCCCACGAAACGACAGAATACTTACAGCCATTTGATGCCAGAGCAGACCTGAGACAGCATCAGAGCCGCGATCACACCAAGAGGCAGGACATGAGAGCTGCCCCTCATGGTTGGACAGTAGCTCCGGCTTACGCAGGACACAAAACACAAAAGACTCGATGAACTTCTCGGCTCAGACTCAAAGGTCAGCGCTCACGGCACGACGCCCCTTCTTCTAAACCCTGTGATAAATCACAAAGAAAACATCAGTGACTTAGAGCTGCCGTGATGCGCCAAGCTGAAGCATTTCCAGACTTTTTATGAAGAGAGAGATGAAAACACTGCGTGTTTGAGTTCTGAAGCAATGATCATAAAAAGGGATGAGATGAGTTTTCTGACAGCAGTCTCACACACGCACAATACCAAAGACAGACAAAATGGAAATGAGTAAGCCTGCGCTTCTTAAGAAAACAGTTTGGCATCAATGTAAGCACTCAAGGACAGGACAGAGAAAATCCATTCAGCTTAAAAATGCAGATACACACACTAGAAACTAAAGAAGTTACAGTAAAACTTTAAAGTCAAAATTATTTCTTGCCTACTTTTTGTTATTTTGGAATAACCTGGAAAAGACAGTTAATCATTGATACTAACCACAAAGCGCAGGATCATTCCTGATGTGATGTTTAGGGAGATATATATATTTTTTTTAGCTTCGAGGCAGAAGGAGAACCTTTAATTAAGCGCTCTGGAGAAAGTAATATTTTTAGTTTTTATATTTAAGATTTTTTAGGTTTTTTTTGCTCTCTTCGGCTGTAAAAATTGCGGAAAAATCTCAACAATTTAGACTGACATTAGGAGAACACCAGCGAGGATCAAGGCAGAGATGGAGGGCCAGCGGACAGGGAGCGCGTCACAGGCGTTTATCTGCCCGCTGATTTGAAAGCTCTTTGAAGGCAGCTTAAAGTGAGCGGTTATCGCTGCAGGTAATAAACGGCTGATAAACGGCGCTCTGTGAAGGCACAGTTCCGCTCCTCGCCGCTCACTGGCCCCTTCAAAATTACACATATTAATTAGCGGTGTGACTAATAACCTTTCAAACGCCTACTTTATGCTCTAAGATTTTTTTAAATAGAATAAAAAGAGTTTCCAGAACAGCGTCGGCCCTTGTTTGCAGTTTGGCGTCAAATGCGTAATTCCCTCTGTCCAGATTTACTTCTGCGGGCCCTGCTGGTTAAAGCGGTCTAAGGGGCAGCTCGTGTTTCTCTCTAAAAGATGACGGCTGATAACCTTTTTTTTACTCTCTCTAACTCTCTCTCTCTCTCTCTCTCTCACACACACACACACACACACACACACACACACACACACACACACACACACACACACACACACACAAGCCTATCAGATGTGAGCCCCTCATCACGCCGAGATAGGCTAAGCGAGCCAGGGCGCATCGTGGATTATTTAGTCCTTCTTTTTCCCCCTCGAACGACTGTGGCCTCTAAAGCTTGGCTACTAACACTCAATGCAAAACAATCACATTTGAATGTAATTAAATCTAATGTCATCTTATCGTCAGTCTGTAACGCTGTTAGTCAAATCTCACGACGCACGCTGATGTCGACGTTTTTATATTTTAAACACCAAATTTAAATTTTAATCTGTGCCAACAAACCAAAGTAACAGGGTTCAATAGTCTTCATATATTTTTAGTAAAAATTCCTCCTGCAGTTTTTTCCCAGCAAAAACTCCCTTCCTCTATTTCTATCCTAAACTTTTACGCACTGAGTTCTCAGACAGCCAGTGGGGCTTTTTCTGCAGCCAGACAAACTGGGGCTCACCTTTGCCGTCGATCTCGGCTTTCCCGTTCAATAAATCAACAGAAGCGGAGAAAAGTCCAGTCCCAGTCTCAGTATCCTTTCAACAGAGCTGTCCGTGTCGCAGTCAGCCAGACGCTTTAGTAAAATCCAGCACGGGGTGGCAGAATAGCTCCGGGCAGGTACGCATGGTGTGTACCACAGCCGTGTCGGTCAGTGAGTGCGAGCGGGACAGAGCAAGGTTGGGCTAGAGGAGAATGAGTGAGTGAGCCTGAATGAGGGCAGACTCAGCTCTAAAGTACCCCTGCCCCACTTTGATCTCACTGCTGATGTCAGACATGCATTAGCATAAGAAAGCAGTCCAGAGCCGAGCATGCAGGGCTACTGGGAAATAATGAAATGTTGCTGGACTGAAAGTGCTCCGGAACAGGGAGCTGGACTGACTTACAGCGTGTCACTGATGATGAATGGTCCACGCGCTGATCTTATTTTAAAAGCATTTACAGTGTCTCAGGCTTGTCATGCTCCCGAAACATCCCGGTATTCCTGAAGCCTTTTAAAAAAACAGCCTGTGGCTGCTCATCAAGACCCGCGGAAATATTCTCACCTCAAATATTAGACTTCATATGAACGGATTGTTTGTGGATTCTTATTTTCATGCCACAATCCTGCTCTGTTCTCATGTTTTAAAGTAATAAAGTATTTTATTATGACTTATTTATTATATTAAATGTAGTTAAAAATAGAAAGAAATTCAAAAACTGTCAAACTGGTGATAACATGTGGACACTTTTATTTCCTATACTTGTCTCATGTTTTGCATCAAAGTCAAGTCACAAACAATACAACGGGGGCATGGCAGGAGAATATCTGTTTGGTCCTTCTCTCTTTTTTGTGTTTGTATTAAATCTTGGAAATAATGGAATAAAGGAAATGTCCTAGCGGTGGACACGCCCTGACGTGAAATATAAATCTTCACTAAAACTTTTAAATTGGAACCAGTGCGAAAGGTAAACGATGCTCTGAATTCACAGTGACAGCTTTTATTTATTAAGAGTGGATCCCATAAAAATGTTACAATATATATACTATAATACAGTGTGACATGATATTGTGGTACTCACACACACACATATGCACACAGACAGAAATGCTCTCCAGCTTATATTATTTGAGAAAAAAAAAATCAAATAAAAGCCTCCTAAAGTTACAGCAAGTTTTCCCTCACTGGCTGATTTCCTTAAATCTTAACCACACTGAAAGTGATACGTCGCCGAGCCAGCTGTGGGAAAGTAATGTATAGTTTCCCTGAGACTCTCCTGCACCTCCAACGCCCAGACAAGAAGCCAGTACTGAGCTGTTGTCCAGACCTTGGCCTTGCAACTGGTGCAGCTAAGCACGACTGGCCTTGTGCACTGCAGGGAGCAGCAGGCCAGGTGCTGTCATGCTGTCCTCTGGAGCATTTACAGACCGCAACGAGCCCTCTGCCTCTGATCTCTGTAAAAATCTGTTTGCCAAACAGATCAAGGCATACGATAGCGTTGCATGTATGTATCTTTTTCACGGGACAAAAGTATGCGATCCTCGGTTCCAAGAGAGATTCGATGTGTTTTACATGGCAGTCAACTGTGAATGGGCACGGCGTCGGGGTGTGTGTGGGAGTCGTGGAGCTTCCAGCAGGACCGGGCCCGTCTACAGAGACATTTTACACACAGGCTCTCCATTCCTGAGTTTAAGATCAACACGCCGGCCCTTGATCTCCACATCTTGTCTTCCAAGCAACTCTTCTGACTACAGAAGAGAGCCACTGGAGTTCATGATAGCGAAATAACTCATGTCATATACCAGCAGAGGAATGACAGATAATCTACATCTCAGATGCAAACCAGCTTTACGGAGATAGGGTTACACTTACATGCTCTTTTTTTTTAACTGTCACTGTAATCAGCTTTAGACATGCTGGGATCACTGGTGAGCACGAGTGTCTATGGAAATACCTTCTATAATTACAGTTTCCAAAACCGGCATTTGTATGGCACTGTTGTTTAACCCAGTGGTTTGAGCCTGAGCTTGGGAATTTATTTTCAAATGAGCCAAGCAGCAAATGAGATAAATCCCCTCAGATTACAGTGAAATACTTCAAAAAACCTAAACATGTAAAATGTGCATAAATAGAAAGGGTCATTTATCAGCCGCGGAGAAATATTGTATGTGCAAATTGCACATCGCAGTTTTTGTTTTGCAAAACTTTCACCACAGTGTAAATGTTTGAGTTTTTTCTTTCTTGTTTTTGCTCTGTCGCGGAGTTGCCCGACTCCGGCTGAATAAAGTATTAATGTCTGATGAAGAATGAGTCTCACAGGGCCATTGTGTCGCGGATCTCAAGAGGATCGAGCCAATATCGTGAGTCAGGAGGCTCACCGGGGGAAGTGGAATAAGGACACTCGACTTTCACCCAGGAGGATCAGGGGCTGAATGGGTGCAGAGTTGCTATTATGCCTGGGGAAAATATTCCCATGCTGCTGCCGAGTTGCAAAACTAAACCTTCGACCAAGGGTGCAGTGCAAAAGAAAAAAGTTTCATGTTAAAATAAAGTGCAGAATTAAATCACGCGTTCTTAATGTTTGAAGATGATGTAAAATAAGATGAGATCTCTTTGATTTTAGTACAAATGAAAAAGCTCAGTCATGTTTTTATTTTTTAAATCTGGTCCCTTTCATTTTGTCTGCGTTTGCTAAAATGACAGAAATATGCAAAGCGCTGTGATAAAAACGATAAAGGTTTAACTCTGACGAGGTGGCCCTACATACACATCTGCCTGTTCACCAGTGTAATTGCTCTCACAACAGATAGCATTCCATATTCAAATTCAAACCAGGAGTCTGATTAACAGCCATCATGAATGCAATAAAGCCAAAAACTTGAAAAGGAATGTTCAAATGGAAACAGTGAACCGTATCGTTTAGTTTTCATTTTGCCTCTCATCACCAACCAAACACTGAACAGCGCAAGGCTCTGCTCTGACTGACTGTCGACGAATAACGAGAACGGGATGTCAAAGCCTCCTCGGAGGGGTGAAAATCATCCAATTTGACGTGGCGAGAGACCGTGACAGCTTCACATCAGTCAGGTGAAAATCCCATCACTCTGTGGTGTCCCTGCTGTGAAGGCATGCCATAGCTCACAGTGGGGCTCACCTCAGAAACGGCGACCTTTGTAAAGTCTGTGCCTCGCAGCACAAACCTGGGCCCACATCTTTCGTGTGCCATGTGTTTACAACCCTGGTCTGTAGTGGGCTTTGAAGACGGGGCCCTTTCATCAAGCGACAGATGGGATGCACTTTTTGAAACATGTCATGTGGTCCTCCAGGAGCGCTCGGACTGCGCTTCAACCACGATGAGCTATGTGTTCGCGAAGCCACCGCATGATCATTCCCGAAATAAATACCATCACTATGGATGCGGTGACCTGAGCTTGGGGCATAAAGCTCGCCTACATTATGGGTTAACCATCCAAAGGAGGAGTGGATTCCAGTAATACAGCTAATCAAACGCATTGCAGGCCTGCCATATCATCAGAACATCATAAATATCAGAGCTAAACGAGTCCAGTTGTGGCACGGAAAAGAGCAAACACGCTCAAATACTTCTTTTTCTCTGCAGTGAGCACAAAACACTGTCACCAAAGATGGAAATGAGAAGATCAGGACAATTAACGATTTCATCACAAATGCCTTTTTATGCTCTCCCGCTTCACGTTATCCGAGCTACACTTGAACACAGAGCCGCAGCCTACAGCTGTGAATTACAATATGTGTCTATAATCCATTAAAATGTCTCAGGATCTGTTCTGTTATTTACCGTCCACAGAGCAGCTGCAGGATTTGTCTCCTGACATCACCGCTACAGTCTGACTCCTCCCTGCTCGGCCAGTTCGAGCCATCAATTAAAACGGAGCTTGAAAACGAACAAATGTGGATTCTGTTTTTCGGGGCTTGGTGGGGTTGAGTTCCCCCTTTAAAAAAAGGAGACATTTTTCCCCGTGTCGAGGACAGCAGCGCCGCCTCGCACGGATCCTTAATCACTGCGTGTGTGACGCCATCTCAGTGTGTCTGCAGAGGTGCTGCTGAAGAGGAGCAAAAGGTGCTGAGGGCAGAGGGGATTGAAGTGAACCCTGTGGGTGGGGAGATGACTTCAGCAGCTTGGGACGCGCCGTCTCTCCGCCCGCACCCCTCCTGGTAAACAGAAAACCCAAGAGCGATAGAAGAATCACAAGGACAGGCACCAGCCTGGCTGCAGGCCTCCAAACAGCACAATAGATAAATTGTGCAGATACATCTGGTTCTTATGAATATACCCCTTTAGATTGTGGTTGATGGAGGCGTGAGAGCACCAGAGCATCCTTATAAATGATCAAAGCCAACTTCTTCAAGGAATACAAAAGAATTTGAAATTGCGAGCTGTGTGCCCGTTGCTCTGTGGAAACGGTTCAGGGCAAACACCAAGTCGCGCTTTGCACAGGTTCAGGAAGCGAGCCGACCTGACACGGCTCACTTCAGAGACACAAATGAAGCTTGTGAGCATAGAATCATTATTCATGGTCAGAGGATGTCTTCTACAACTTGCTGGTAAAGGAGCACACACAAGGACAATCCTTCACATATTACTTACTGTCTCAAACAATATAGTTTTACAATGGCAAGTACAGATGAAGTGTTCTTGAAAAATAAAATCAATAAGCTGACATCTGAATAATTCAAACCAAAAGTTTTGCTCTTAGTACAAGAAGGATCTGAATTCTTGCCCCTGCTGCCAATTTTCCCTGAAAGGGAACCTTGAAATAAAATCCTCTTAAGCCCTCTGTCTTCCCCTCCAGAGCGCAGTTAAATCCTTGCTGTGTATGGACATAATTACAGAGTGTCACGGATGTTACATCAGCGCAGAACCCTGACTTCCAGCAGGAAACCCGGTCCACGGGTCAATTATGGCAATAGGATGTGCTCTTTATGCTCAAACGTACGGGCCACACCTGAGAGTAACAGCGTCCAGCTCCACATCCAGCACGTAAATAAATAAAGCGCAGCTTGTAGGAGGTGTACAGCTCACGGGGGAGTGTGGAGAGTTATTGCAAAACAGCATATATACGTGCTGCTGCAGCGAGGCCCTCAAACCCTGTGGCTGGTGGCCCACAGCAGAGGCAGAATCAGCAGCTGAGAGGGGACGCAGAGACCCTCCTTACACACCGAGCTGGGCACCGACAATTGGGCCATTGTCAGGGAGACGTGCTGTTGCTGCTCATAGGAAGAATACGTGACTATTTAAAAAAAAAAGTTAGATGATAGAAGCTTTTCATGTCAGCAAACGTGTTTCAATAAGTCATGAAACCTGGAAATGTAGCCACTTTGTCAGAGAAACAATCAGACACAGAAGTCATTTAGTCAAATCAAAACAAACTGAAAATGTGATCAGATTTGAAATAAGCTCTGGTGTTTGTCAGTATAGATTCTGTCAGTAAATAAGCAGGTTCCCAGGAAGACTTGGAATAACCCAGAGGAAATGAAAATATTGTGCAACGCCACTTTAAATTTAGTTTATAATGTGGAGCAACAATATTGCCATTGTTCCAACAGCCAGACAGAAAGTATTAACCTACTGCTCAAACAAAGTCTTAAATGCTAACAGCTACATAACCTTGTTTCTACAATTTCAGCGCAGCAGGGGTTTTTTTTTTTGAAATTTTTGCTTCTTCACCATGTTGGAATTAATAGCAAATAATTGACAAGAAAGTCAGACAATGCCCTGCAGCAGACCTACACAATGCATCTATTCCGAAAACATTACACATTAACCAAAGCGTAGTTGTATCAATGCAGGCAAAGAGCGCCGATTTGCATCACTAGCGAAAAGTAGCCTGCAGTCTCTTACATGCCGAGCGTTGCAGTGCCTTTACTCATCGCTGGAGGACAAACAGAAATTGTGTAACACACATTTACCTGCTGTCCACAGATAACTTAGTGGTTGTATGACCTTAATAACAAACCTCCCTTTAAACCCACATCCTTGTTGATCAGTGAGTCATGCAAGTCACGCTCCACTGAATACAACAGTCTGACCAGCATTTAGCAAACATGGATGTATCATCAAGTAGCTTCAGGAAGAACGCATCGTTATTATAAAACCTGGCTCAGAAGAAAACATACACATTATAACCAATCCCACACATCCCAGCATTCATCAGTCACTTCATACCACGGTCAAGTATTTCTGATGGCCCCATTGCGCCATCTTGTGTTAACACACTGATATGGCAACAGGCTTAAAGCAGTTCTTACCTCATGTACAAAGACAGGAAACCACAAGTCCAAGACCCAAAGCATCTTTTTGGAGCATTTTATTACTTTTTTGACAAATATATATGAAGGTTTTCCTATTAAGGAAACATTCTTTCAAAGATAAGTTTACAGCAAATTCATTCCTGCAAAGAGACAGGAAACAGATATGATGGAGCTAACCATTTCTATTTGTGCCCAGTAAAACGCAAGGGTGCAATTTAATCATTAGAATCAACTGATAACAGTGACACAAAAGTCAGTATAGTCATTTCTGGCAATGAAAAACAAACAAACCCAAAAAAACAAGTATTTTTGAATGCCAATGGGACGTCTTTAAACATCCGTATTATGATTTGGTGGGGTGAATTATTAGTTTTGCATCAAGGCACACAAGCATTGATAACTGTCAGTGGAGCATCATTTGTTTTCTTGATTTTTTTTGCCAAGACACTGGTCCCACTTGGCAGTACAGCTGTACAAACTACAGAATAAAAACAAACCAAAAAAGCATAAGATAGGACATTGCATGATTATAACCAAAGGGAATCTCAAAGAATTCAGATCGATAAATGTACACAGCAATATTGAGTTCAGATCTTGGGACCTCCACCTGTGTCGAGTTCTTCAGTATGGTAGGGGGTGACATCGCACTGACTCTCACTGCTCAAACGTGCTAGCCGTTACAGAGGATGCAGCTCAGCGAGGGATCTCTTTTCCTGTTCACAAAACTCCTGTAAACTCCTCCTTCCCTGCCTGAAGTTGCTCTCCCTCCTTGAAAACGGTAAGATGACCTGAAGTCGGAGGAGAGTTTCAATGTTGCTGAAACTTCTAATGTGTGACGTCTTGAGTGTGTCGAGCACAGTAGTTGGAAGATAGCCTGCCAGAGGATCCAGCCATTTCTCCTTCCATGACTTCATCTCAGAGTGAAGGGAGGCCTGATCTGGCAGGTCCTCCTTGTACAGGCGGAACACAAGACCACTAAGAATGCTGGTTTCTACTTTGGACATTGCGTAAGGCACAATCTCCAGACACCTTAAGGTATCCAACACCTTTTCTGCGAAGAGGTCATCGATTTCTGCTATTGAATGCTCTACAATTTTCATGCTTAAAGATTCTTTGTAAAACTCGCTCAACGGCTCGAGGAGCGCTGAATGCAACATCGTAACGTGGAGTTTAGATGCCAGGGCAACAGCTTCCTCAAACCACACTTTGTGATGGCTGTCAAGATCACTCTTCAGTTTACTGAGGGATGCTTTGACATCAGGCAAGTTGTTCACGGCGAGCAACATATCTAAGGGTTTGCCCTGAAGCGACTGGCTTAGCTTTTTTGTAACAACCAAGACGTTCTTCTGCACCACCGTTGACAGAATGAACTCAAAGTTTCTGATTGTGTCAAAGAACTGAGATGCTTGTTGCTGGTTTGAAGTACTGCCCTCCACTTTCAGCTCGTTCAAGCACAGCATGATTGCTTCTAGGATATCTACAAACACCTCGTGCATGTCGTGACTCTTCTCCCAGTTCTTCATGAGCCTGTCCCTCAACTCGTTGCCCTTTCCCTCATCGCGCTGGAACACTTGAATGATCACGTCTTCCAGCTTGTTCTGGCGTTTCGCGTCTTCTGTGAGCCAATGCAACAGCTTACCGATGAGAACCGCTCCATCGGCTGCCTCTTCGGCGGGACAAGACCTAGCGAGCCACACGTTGAGAGACAAAGCAGAGCTGACAGTTCTAATGGCATGCGGGTATTTCTTAGCTATCGCTAAACTTACAGCCCTCATCTGAGCTCCCACTTCACCAACACTCAGCGAGGCCTGACCTCTACAGTACTCCATGTTGAGCCCCCACTTCTCCGACAGGGCGTTTTCAATAGCATTCGCAAGGGCGGCTGGGTCTTCGCTAAAGGGGATAAAGGCCAGCGTTTCCTCACACTGGATGTCCTCTTTGTTCAAGTACCTGATGCACAACGGGACATAGAGCTCACCGTCAATTGCAACTGCTTGCTCAGTTATAACTGTGAAGAACTGAGAGTCCCAGAGTTCCTTGAGGATTTCTTCACGTAGCTGGGGTTCGTAGAAGGACACTGCTGTTCTCGGTCCTGGAACCATCTCCAGTATCACGTCATCCTCGGCGGATTTCACCTCACCGTCTTTGGCTTTCTCTGCTACACTGGAGCCATCTGACTCTGTTGGGGCTGCTGGTTTTCTTTCAATGGCGGCTATTTAAAAGATAACAAATGTATTCAAATATTAATTAACACACACACACACACACACACACACAAATTGCTACTCTTGGTGTCTGTTAGAACTACTCTACCGATATTTTGTTGCCAATAAAGCACTTACCGCTGTCCAGCCTGTGTTTTTGCAGAAATTCCATTACCTGAAAATAAATGTGCAACCATGTGAGTTGTTTGTTGTTTGCAGTTTGTTTAGCAATGAAATTATCCACATTATGAGTTATGGCTGCATTAGTCGTTTGAGCTATAAAATAGCAGCTTTTTCCAAACTGGCAAAGAGTCTTGACTTGAACACTTGGTGAATGAATTAATGGCAGGGCTAGTTAATCAAAATGAAGAGTGTATTAAAGTTACCTGGGACAGGCATGGGCTGCTCTCTGGATCAACCTCCACGCACTTCTCAATGACCTCTGGCAGCCTCGTTAGTGTTGTGCAGTGAGAGAGGAGCATCACATGATCTGTTTTGCTTCCTTTGCATACAGTGTTTCTCAACAGATCCCTCATCGAATTCAGGGTAGTCTTCATCAGATCACACTCCATACTGACACTAGGCAGGACAGCTACTAGCCTAAGCAGTAAGGTAACAGTTGGATGGCTCTTGGACTCGGGGTGGACTAGCGTTTCAGCGATGGATGTTGGAAGAGCAACATCTTGGTAGTTCTCCCTCCACACGGCTGCCCAGGTGTTGAGCTCTTGTTCGGCAACTTCAGGCTCGGGTAGATCTGTAAGGTAGAGGCTGAAAGGCTTGTATGTGGACTCGGACAGTACAGGCTGTGGATTGCAAGAAGGCAGCAACGACAGGACTGACAGAGCCTTCAGGTGGCTGTCTGAGAAGCTGTACTTCATTTCATCAATTAAACTTTGCAGAAGAGGGATGCTGAGATTTTCTCTGTAATATATTTCTGGTGATTCATAGCTGTTGGCTTCCTCTGAGAAGCACACTTGCTCCGGAGCGACCCTGGTCGCCAGCTGGAATGCTTGCTCAAACCAAGTGGAGTGCATAGCGCTAACATTTTCTAACATTTTGTTGAGAATCTCTATGACGGAGGGGATTTTTTCCACTTCACAGAGAATATCAGCAGGGTTTCCACAGCGAAAAACAGTGCTACAGTTACGAAGAGGAGCGCACGCGTTCTTTAGTATTACAAGGGTGACGATGTAATCCATATTTCTCAGAGCAGTAGACAAAACTTGTGCATGCATTGATTTGGCACCTGTGGCAGTAGAGCTCACAGCGTCTAGGCAGCTAAGAACACCCTCTAATGTGTCAGCGAGTATGTCAAAGAAGTCCTCCCTCTTTTTCCACCTCGAACAACAGGTTTCTGGAATTTCCTCCAGGGCCTCCCTTGGCATATTTAAAAGCCCGTCGATAGCCTGTGCCAACTGTCTTTCCAAACTAGGAGACTCGTCAAAGAACAGCAGCAGGTCTTCTGTAACATCCAGCATTTTTGCAACCGATGAGCAAGGCACACTTCTCGCCAGCCAATGGGCAAGGCCACAAGACTCACTGGGTGTCACAACACAAAGCGGGTAGCTCCTGAGGAATTCCAAAGACATTTTCTTCAAGCTTTGATAACCTGGGCCCAGCTGCATGAATGCCTGCCCCCGGCACTGCGACATAGGCAAGCTCCAGTCTTCAGTGAGAATCTTTGCGAGGTTGTTCGCTTGTCTATCAACATGGCAGTTTTCATCGAACGGCAGAAAGCCCAGGAGCTCGACTTTTGGAGCCGACTCTCCAACGTACCTCACAAAAACAGGTAGATGGGTCTTGTCACCAATTTTAACAGCCTTGTCTGTGATGAGCGAGAAGAAAGGAGATTCCTGTATTTCTTTCAGTATGACGTCTCTGATTCCATTCATGAGGAGCTTCACCATTTCGTCACTGCCTATAGAAGATGTGTTTTTTCCCTCACATCCAAACCAGTGACACATCCTTAGTTCCTGGACAAAAAGTTCTTGGTCTTCTTCTGAGAGCTCACAAAGAGTGCTATTCTTTTTCCCCAGTAGAGCAGCCAGCCGGAAAAGTGTTGCTAGACTCTGACGATTATCACCTTTGCTCCCATTCTCATCTGCCAGTTTCAGCTCGGGCTCCTCCATCTTGTCTGGAGATTGGGGGATTTGGAGCTCCTCAGCCTCCACCTTTATGTATTCAACTAATAAACGAGAGAGAAAAAAACAACACAGTGACTTTGACAAGTATTAGAAACATGGCAAAAAAACCCCATAATGTCTCACAGCAACCGTACCTTCCATATTATTTTCAGCGTTCTTGTTGAAGCTCTTGGATTCCTTATCCTGTAAGAATACCGAGGTATATTATTCCAGTGTTCATTAAAGAAACCCAAAATAAAACAAACTCTATTAAAAAAACAGAAGCACATACCAGACAGATACCCTCCAAGGCTTGTGGCGTAACCTTCAAACACTGGGTCACCATGCGGTCCAAGTCTCTGCTGAAGTCCGTGCCCACCTGCAGCAGAGCCAAGCACGGCGACCTATCTTTGGGATTCGTATCCCTCAGGTACTCTTGGAACTTCTTGTGGCGCATTACAACGCCGCAGTCCTCCAGCGCTGTGCTGGGCAGCACCGACATAATCCTCAGCAGTGTGTTGATGTTCCCAAAGTACTGCATGAGCGGTAGGCGTAACGTGTGAAATATGGAGCTCGGGATGGTCACGGACGCCACTTTGGTCTTCCACGTCACTCTCCAACAGCACAGCTCGGTGAAGAAGTTGTCGGCGTCGGGCAGATCGCTGCTGTAGAGGGGCGGCTTTGATTTCAAGCTCTCAAACACGTAACTCACTGTGACCGAGCACGGGACCAGGGACAGGAAGTTCAGAGCTTCTTTGTGGTCTTCTGAGAAATGATCCTTCACAGTATTGATCAGGTTGTCTACCAGTGGCACGCTTAGGCCATCTTTATAATAACCGACCGGCTTTATCATGCTGTCCCGTGGTAAAGAGTTCTCAGGCACTTCAATCTGCACTCTCAGACTCTGTGCCATCGCACAGGCCTCGTCGAACCAGTTCTGGTGAAACACCTTCATGTTTGTTTTCACTCGGTTCAGAGTGGCCACAATACCGCTGATCTGACAAAGCTGGGATGCAGCAGTGAACTGGTCCTTCTGGATACCAGCACTCAGCTCTCTGGTAAAAGAGGACGCGTTCTTCAGCACCACCATGGCGATGATGAAATCAAACTCCATGACCTTGTGGAGAAGTGCTCCAGCTAGTTCCGATACAGACGCTTTCCATCTCTGTGGGTTGTTTTTGACTTTCTCCAGACATTCGACCAGAGGCTCCAGCATCTGCACAAACACCTCGTAAGAGTCGTGCTTCTCTTGCCAACAGGAACAGAACTTGCCCTGCAACTCCTGGACTTTTTCGTAGCTCTCTCTGAGACCAAAGTCTATCACGTGGTCGAGCTGCTTTTCTAGAGCAACGCTACTGCCAAAAAACATCAACACCTCTTCAAATGTATCCAGGGCTCTTTTAACAGCAGGCACTGGGATGGATTTTGACCACCACGTGTTGAAAGAATAGCAGGAGCAGTGTGTGCTTATAGCCAGAGGATACTTCTCTTGCACTTTGCAAGCAAAGGCTTTCAGCTTGTAGGAAACATCACCAGAGCCCAGGTACGCTTGACCTCGGCAATTTTTCAAATCGAGTTGCCACTCCACGGTGACTATTCCCATAAGACGCTGTACCATGACATCGCATTCCAGATCCGCCTCGAGGAATCCCATCAGCTCTAAGCGCATGACATCGAAACTGTCCACAAACCGCAGAAAGAGCGGAAGATAGTCTCTCTCGCCCAGCTTCATGACGCGGTCAATAAACAAGGAAAAGAACGAGCTCCCCACCTCCATGATGATTCCCTCCCTGACAACGTTCTCGCACACACTGAGAACTTCTTTCATTTCAGACTTGGTCACGTACTCGACTTCTCCATCCTGAGGAGGACAGGCGTCACCGTGGAGCCTGCTTTGGCTGCTGTATGCAGAGGTCACTGCAGCCTGTAGTGCAGACTTCAGAGCTTCTCTGTCAGTTTCTGCACATTTCATCTCCACAAGCCTGTCTGGATCCATCTCCAGGTTTATGAGCTGCAGTTCTTCCTCAGTGTCCTTCTCTGCGTGGTTTCCAAAGGAAGTCACTGAAACGACAGGGACAATGTTTCTGATTTGATTTTGAAAATTTGAATTTAAATATGAATGAATGTAATCGAAGTAAAGTTTTACATTTCAACCTCATTGAGTTAGTTTGGAGTTAGGGCTGTGCGATATGACCTAATTTTTTATATCCTGATATAAGACATTTATCGTCCCAACGACGATAAATAATCACAAAATTTTATTTTATTTTTTTTTTACACTCGACTTGCATGAAGTGTTTTCAGCTGGGCGTCATGTACCTGGAGTCGAGCATACAACTTATGTCTGAAAAAGCATAGTTTTAACAGCCGCCGTTTTCTTTGTGAGTATTTATTACACGGCGTGCTGCGGGGAAAAGCCTGCTCTAACGTTTGAGTCTGAGGATATTTGGAGCACCTGGCAGCTCTTTTTTTGCTTCTCGTCCGTAAACTCTCTCCACACTCTTTCACGTGATTCCTGTGTAGGTGGTAGAAGAGGTTTGCTGTGTTTGAGTCTGAGGTCGGGGCCGGTTTCCTGCATAATTTGCAGAGTACAGTTTTCTGTCCGTGTCAGACTTTTCATAACCAACCCATGTCCGTGCTACAGAGGCAGCCCCTCATTTAGGAATAAGGTCCTGGATTTGTTTTGACTGGTCCTTCTGTTTGTCATCATTTTAGTTTATTTTGAAAAGACTCAACAGGATCTTCAGCTTTATTGTGAAAGGTTTATGTGGAAAATAAGCAAGCGGACGGCAGAGCCACACGCTGGGTTTACCGTCGTTGTTGCTAACGACAACACGTAAAAACAGTCGCTTGTCCGTCCGTAGTGTGGTTATATTAAATATGAGAGAAAGAGAGAACTTTTAGAAATTAATATAGCTGCTGCAGTGACCATCAAAACGATAAAATATTGCCATAAATACTTTATTTTGTGACACCATGAAACAAACGATAGCGTAAAATGAAACGATGTTTTTATATCGTCATCAGATACATATCATCATATCGAACAGGCCTATTTGGAGTCACCAAACTTATATAGCAAACAGTTGATTTAATGTGGTTAATTTGTTTTATTACATAATGAGATTACTCTATACTCTAAACCAGCAACCTTTCTTTGTGCTACGGACCAGTTTAATGTCGGTCAATATTTTCACGGACCGGCCTTTAAGGTGTCGAGGATAAATACAACAAAATAAAATGATACAACAAGACAAAAATGCTGGTATTTTGTAAATATAATAATAAATGCGAATTCAGTGTGTAATTGTGTAACTTTATTGGCAGCGCCCTCCTGAAATGCACCAACAACACTGAGAGTAACATCCTCCTCTCTGCCCCTTAATGCTCTCTGGACGCTATGGTAACGCGTAAATATTTCTTTCAAAATAAGACAACTACACCAGGGGAAAAGACCCAGGGAAACAGAGTTAATGATAAGAACCCTGAAAACCATAAATTTCACACCTGAGCCACAACTCTCGCAGCCCGGTACCGGTCCGTGACTCGATGGTTACGGACCGCTTCTCTAAATGATGGCGTGCATATTTGGCTTACATTGTTGAGTCAGTGACTTGTGTACGTTGCAGTAGTTATTTTCTTGGAGGCCGAGCATGGAGCTGGTTCAAGTGCAGAGGCCAACCATGCTGACCGTATTTTGTTGTGAATAAAGTTCTGTTTAGTTGACTTCTGTTACAGGACCACTTACTTACTTACATTGTTATATACAGCTGCATTTAACTATATTCAATGGCTCATAAATAATGTGTGAACAACAAGCAGAAAATTATTTCATGATTTGCTTTTTCATAATCTCACCTTGTGGAGGCTTCTCTTTTGTATCATCATCCTGCAACACAAACAGGCACCAATGTGACGTCATGTCAGGATAAATAAACGATCACCACTGATTTAAGTCAGATATGAAATTTGTTCAGCTTATCAACTCACCATTTTCAGCATCTGTAGGATGTCTGGGTGCTTCTGGACATACGAATCCACCATTTGTTCAACACTGAAGTGCACGTCCTGGTTAACGTAGACGTACGCCATGCTGCACTGTCTTTGATCATCTGGCGTGGCTCTCAGGTACGAGTGGCAGCGCTCCAGCACCATGTGGTATTGACCATACACGTCTGCCTCCGCGTTTACGCAGGGAACAGTTCCCAAGACCCTCAGCAAGCTCTGCACGTTCGGGTAAAATCCGATATCTGGAATCTTGAGGGTAGCAAAGACCGTGGTTGGAAGAATCCTGCGCTTGCTCGCGTGCCTCCACTTCACTTCCCAGCAGCCGAGCTCTTCGTAGAACGTGTCGGGCCGCGCGAGGTTGTTCAAGTTGGCGTCTGCTACTTTATCCCTGCGGATGCTGAAATTATGGTCGGCCATGTAAGACGGCACCAACGAGAGCCATCTGAGAATCCTCACCATCTCTGTGCTGAACACTCTCTTCACCTCTGCGACGAGGTACTGCAAGATGGGCCGGCTCAGAGTTTCTCTGTAAAAGTCTTCCAGCGGCGTCTCGGTGGCGTCCCCTTGAGCCATCTCCGGTTTGGTGACCTCCACTCCCAGCTTCTTCGCTCGACCGACTGCGTCTGAAAACCATTTCCTGTGGAATATTGCAAGCTCTTGTTGGTATTTGCTTACCAACTTTAAGGCATTGGAAATTGTGTACTGCAAAGTACTGCTGATGCTAATTATTCCCCTGAGACTTGAGTTGAGTATGCTCACACAGCAGAGGGTGTTCTTCAGAACAACGAGTGTCATAATGAAATTGAAATTCTTCAAAATGGGCTTGAGCTTGGCCATCTGCTCAGCAGTGTCTTCATCTACCTTTGAAATGATCTCATTGATGCAGTTCAGGAATGGCTCAAGAATATCTAGCATGGTCTGGAAGGCATCAGTGCCGTATTCCCAGTTCCCACTAATAGCTGCCTTTATCCTGTCCACTTCCCCTTTTATGTGCCCGTATGTCATCTGGATCTTTCCCTCCAGTCGCTTGCACAGCTCTGGTGTTCTCCTGAGTAACGAGGCCACTTCCTCTACAGTGTCTGCAACCGTCTGGATGGAGGGCACGGGCATGCAGCGGATGATCCATATGTTGAAAGCGTACGGGTCGCTTGGCGACAGCACGACTTGTGGAAACTCCTGCAGAATTCGGCAAGTGAGATCTCGCATTTTCTGACACATACTACCTGTAACGAGATAAGTGAGTCCTCTGCAGTGCTCCATTCTGAGCCCCCACTTGTTTCGCAGCTCAGACAGGAGCATGTAAAACAGATTCTCTCCATCCATGTCGCATGGCAAGAACCCGACGAGGTGCTTTTGTGGAAACCCGGCTACTGTGACGGACCTGATGAACACTGGGATCTGCTCCTTTCCTTCTATCTTGGTCACATCCTGAAGCAGAATGGAGAAGAACCTTGCCAGCCTGAGGCTGTTCTGGATCTCCTCTCGCATCAGTCCTTCGCTGAACTGCAGGATCTCTTTCTTGTCGATCTTTTCCAAACAGACCTGACTGAGCGCCCGCTGACCCCTCGCGCCTCCGATCGGCTCGTCGGCATTGATGTTTGCACCGTTGATGCTGAATCCCGTCAATGCCAGGATTTCCTTAAAGTAGACTTTCAGAGTCTCTTTTGCTTTGGAGGTGGCTGCATCCTCTTGGGTTTGGTTTTCTTTTTGCAGTTCACTTGCTGCGCTGTTCTCTCCACATCCGCTCTCTTCTTTCGTCTCCTCCGTTACTTCTGCGGCTGTGTTTTCTTAAGCATGAGAAGACATACTGATTTCAAAAACACTTATTCAGTCAGTCAGTGTTTACAACACGAGCACATTCGCTAAAATACACGAAACCTTGAGGAAATGTAAAAAATGAATCCAAGCAGTTACTGTACCTTTTGTCTTTTTCACAGCAGTATCATCCTCTTCTGACTAGTTTGGTGAAATGGATAATTAAACATTTTTAGGATGTTAATGTTTGATTTAAAAAACATTCCAACAAGAGCAATTCAAAGACCTGGACAGACACTTACAGGATCTCTGGCTCGCTTCCTGCTGTAGGTTGACTGATTGTTCGCAGGCCTTGTGACGTCAAATATTGTTGGAACAGCATCTTCATTTAACACACAACTGGATGAACTCTGGATGAACAAACATGCACACAAACAAAAATATGAAGCAGACACACTCTGATGCATTTCTCTAATATCAAAATGTCAATACAGGGGATTATAACAAAGAAATCAATATGATCTGACATTTGTAAACAAAGCAGTTTTTTGCACTTATAGTTTGAGTGGTGTTGATAAAACTGTGAAGAATCTTTTATAGTTTTATTAAGTTGCATTATGCTGATTGCACAGATGTGCTTGCAAAAAAGCACTTGTGTTTGACATCAATAAGCTGCACAAACATGGGGATTTTTAATCTCCTGTTGTATGATATCAGGCTGCCCACGTGCACCTAATGAACTGGAATTCTCTTCTAGCACCTACTCGCCCCACACTGAGGTGACACTCAGTGTGGGTGGGGCTGAAAGTAGGGCTGCTCAATTAATCGAATTTTAATCACGATTACGATCTGGGCTTTCAACGATCATTAAAAATGACTGAGCCGATTATTAGCCCCTCCCTCGTTCTTTACTCTCGCGCTGCTCCGTGTGGCAAATCGAGCGCACCTCTGCATTTCGAACACGTGTCACAACAATTAAGAGCAGCGGTCCCCAACCTTTTTTGCGCCACAGACCGGTTTATGCCCGACAATATTTTCACGGACCGGCCTTTAAGGTGTCGCGGACAAATACAACAAAATAAAACTAGTACCGGTACTGAAAAAAAGAAGATTTATTCATAACACACGTGAAAAGACCCAGGAAAACCGAGTAAACGATAAAACGATAACAAAATAACGCTGAAAATCGATAAAAACCCTGAAAACTATACATTTCACACCTGAGCCTCAACTCTCGCGGCCCGGTACCAAACGACTCACGGACCAGTACCGGTCCGAGGCCCGGGGGTTGGGGACCGCTGATTAAGAGGACCCGAGGGAAGCTCGGAAAGCTAAGCAGAAGTTATTTGGAGAGGAGAGTGACTGCTGCTGGTTGAAAAGAGAGGTAACAAAACTTCAGTGGTGTGGAAACGTTATGGGTTCGTGGAGTCAGACGTGGATCAAGTAGACACAGTGTGTAAACTTTGCTACAGTGTAGCTGCACCACAGAGCAACACTGCAAAGTTCACTAAACATAGATGTTTACATTTTTCATTTATTTTTTATATTGCAAACATTTGCACTGTTATCAGTATTTGCACACTATTTTATATTATTTTTTGACAATCTTTAAAGTCATTATTCAACACATTGTTATTGTTAAATAAATATCGTCAAATAATCGAGATCTCAATTTCAGTGAAAATAATCGTGATTATCATTTTTGCCATAATCGAGCAGCCCTAGCTGAAAGCCCTGTGACATCATTTGCGTGCTACATCCTTACAATCCCTCTGGATTCTGTCAGTGGCACAAAAACCTCTGCTTGCTTGGAACCCCGGCTGTGTAGGTACTAAAACAGTACCCGGTACCAGGTTCTACCACCTAATGGAAAAGTCTAAAAACCGAGTCGAGTAGGTGTTACTGCAAAAGAGCCTTTTGTTTAGTTAGTTGATCTTAACTGAGAGCAATGAGCAGCAGACCCGCTTCTCACCTGGTGAGAGATCATAGACGGCTCAAAGTGCTTTGCACAAAGTCTGTAAAGCTTATGCAGCTGTTCAGGAGGTTCTGAAGCCAAATCTGGACGATGACAGTTCTCCAACCATTGGTTGCAGCTGCAAAACACAAGAGGACAAAGGTGTCAGTTGTTGGAGGCACAAACAAATACAGAGTAAAACGGACACCAGCGAAACACCGAACATAAACAAAAAACCCATAAAAGCCCCCAAACATCATTTGGGTTCTCAAAGCATTGAAATGTCTTAGGATGTACTTAATTATGCGCTGTATCCAAGCACGGCCGTCACCCACCCAACTCCCCTGATGAACTTCACTCACAGTGAGCATAATGAACAGTTTGTCACAGCGCCCAAACCCGTCTCTCTC
Organism: Perissodus microlepis; assembly: GCF_051167445.1. Lineage (NCBI taxonomy): Eukaryota > Metazoa > Chordata > Actinopteri > Cichliformes > Cichlidae > Perissodus > Perissodus microlepis. The sequence continues at coordinate 2,471,611 of NC_140470.1, forward strand.
TCACACACACACACACACACACGTATTTGGAAAGCTCTCTTAAGGGGCACAATGAGGTTCATGATTTTATGCATTGTGGTTTAACTGAGGCCATTTCTGGAAGCAGTGGCGCACACACACACACACACACACACACACACACACACGTCGCATAGATTAATGAATTACTTAACGCAGGGACAGCAGCTGCTGAAGAGCATTTGGAGTGTAGTGTTTGGGCGCTGCTACCGTGCTATGCTCAGGCTCACCTAGCTGCTAGGTGATCACAAATAAACTGGGGTCCACGTTGGGAGATGTGGCACAGTTCAGATCACCTGGCCTAAGCAGCCCCTGTTTACTTTCACTTCAACGCTGTTCACTGTGAAGCAGAACTATGACTGCACTGCTTGTGTTTTTATGGACACTGAAACTTACAGCCAATACAGTTTTATTTTTTTGGCTGTCTTTATTTCTTCAGAGCGCATAATTGCACTTTGCCTCACTGGTGGCACTACTGGAACAAATTAAATGAATTAAGTGTGAATGACTGCCGTGGCTGATTCACATGAGCTCGTTTCCCTCTGACACAGCCTTATTATTATTCATCTCTACTAAATTGCTTTAGTAGTGCATTATTAGCTGTTTTAACATCAGATGGGCGCTTATTTACACTTAAGCCAAAGCTGGAGGAAAACTCCTTTAAATATGTCTTAGACCCCATGATCTGCTAGTAGGCAGTATTTCCTCTGGCATGGAGGACTTCCTGTCCACAGACACTGTACCTTGATTCAGTCAGCTAGCGTGCATCTGTCACTCAGCCACAGTCCTTATTAATTCTCGAATTTATTTGTAAGTCGGTCAACAGAGCCAGTTATGATTCACGACAACAAAAAGCTAAAAGGACGGACGAGATAACTATTAATTAACAGGGCGATCACATGGACACTGCTTAAATATTGTAATATTTATACGCTACACAATGAGCTGCGATGGAAAATTACTATGGAACTGCGCAGCTTTGTGAGCAACAACCAAAACACCACCAAAAGCATTATTAATTACAGGTGTTTTAATTGTGCTAAGCTAACGCGAGTCATTCTCATATTGCCGCACCGCTGGGATGGTAAGTGCTGTGCACTGATGGTGATTTAAATAGAGCACAAAAAAAAGTTTTTAACTAAGGCTTCTCAGCGTGTGTGAAATGACTGAACTTAAAGGAAATCCCCAAAAGGCCGTTTTTCACGTCGGTGTCCGTTTCTGAGGCTGAACGAGTGACCGGAGTCTTATTTCACACGGACTTTTCTTTCAGGAGTAACGTTAAGTCTGCGCCATTTTCCACCGAGTTGTGTCACTATTAGCCAACATGATGTTAGGCTAACGCCAGTGCTAACAGCCTGTAGCCAACACATTTATTCTGCATGCTCAGCGGCTCGTTTCTCTAGCTGCATCTCAATGAAATAAGCATAAGTCTTACCGCTCCGGATCCAATGGAAAGCTAAAAAGTGGAGTGGTCTTTTCGGATCCCCGCTGCTGGTAATCACAGTTCGCTGCGGCGCAGCAGTCAGTCATTTTGGATTGCAATGAAGCTAGCAAGCAAGTTAGCTAGCTTAGCTGGCGGTTGCAAGCTGGCAAGCCTACTGTGAGCAAACCTGTAGGACAGTCTACAGAGTCATGCCTTGGGCAAAACCTGCAACCGACACAGTTGACTTTCACTGTTATTCTCGCTTATTGCCTCTTTGCCAGACTAAGAACCTACTAATTCCATGCTTTCAAAAGTTGATGCTGCGTGCTGAGCCAAAGTCGCCAAAAGCGTGTTATCCCATCAACCAGGAACTAAGTGCTGCAATAAAAATATTCACCAGCAGAGGGCAGAATACCATGACCAAAGAGCATTATTGTCAAGATGACTTACTCCCTATTCTGATGTAGCCTGAAAATGCGCGCAGGAATTAAATAAAAGTAAGGTTTGTTTTGTTGGGATATACAAATAAACGAGGTTTACATTCACAACTTTTGGCATGGCGTCGTTAAAATCCTCCGTATCCATCAGCTACTGGTACAGTTCAAAAAAATGTCATTACACAAACATTAAGCACAGGTGTCGTACTTTTCTTGTTCTAACTGAACACTCTTTGAATTTGACTTGGCGCTTCCTTTTCTTTGAGCACATTTGATTGTTTCTTTCATTTCAGTGATATATCTCCTGTCTGTGAAACGCCAGACAATTCATTAAATAAAATGTGGAAATAAATAATTTATGAATAGTTTTCCAAAATAAGAATTAATACAAATCTGACATATCTAATAATTTACATTTTTAATTACTCAATTGTTTCTGTGCTGCATCATGAATTAATTATATCCTTCAACCTTAGCCATCAAAGTAACCAGCCTTTGAATTGGCCGGGAGTTGTTTTTTTTTTCAATCGGCGTTTGTCAGTTTAAAGTGCAGAGTCTGTCCTTGCATGCTCGCTAGTTCCTCTTTGACAAGTACACTCAAGAGTCCAGACTTCTGAGGACACAGCTCAGTTAGACAGCAGCAGATTTGATGACTATGGATCACCTTAAGTATACTTTACTGGCTTTTTACCCTTATAAGTAATATTTACAATGAATAGGTTATATATACAATTCTATAGGCACCCCAGCAAGTTGTTTGGCTATAAAAGAGTCACTGATGTTAAATTATTATGGAGTGAACACTGGGTTTATTTAGAAGAAGGCGATAAAGAACTATGCCAAAATTCTCCTTCTGCTGTTTTAAATGTCCACAGTAAAAGGGGATATGTTCAAGCAAGAAATCACTCGTCTGAATAATTTTATGGCTTTATTTTTTTTAAACAAAGAAAATGCATCCAAATTATGGAAACGTGTGTAAGACAACAAAAACAAAACCTGAACAGAGTTCAGGGCTGCACTCAACGTTCACCAAGCAGCCACGCTGCAGCATAGGAGGCCGTTTTCCTGTAAATGGAGGGCCGTCATCGGCAAAACAAGATGGTGAACTTGACATTTTTTCTTCAGTTTCTGGAGCCAGCACAGCGACGCTTGTATGTGTTAGGAAGTATCTAACACCTGTCTCTGCTCCGCTGAGCGTGATTCCCAACTACGACTCCTGCTGCACCTCAGGGTATGTCTTCATGTAGGTATCAGCCAATGAATCCAGATCAAACCTAACATCATAGTTAATGTTCAAAAGAGCAAGGCTTTTGGATTTAAATCTGTCAGGCGTGCTGTCCATGTACATTGTGAAGCGCTTGTATGCCAAGTTGCAGTTGTCCTCTAAAGCCAAGGCAGGCAGGACACCGATCAGTCTGAAGACCGCCAGCATGTTTGGGAAGAACTTGACGTCAGCCAGCTGCAGTGTTTCATGGAGACTGGAGGGAAAAGTCTCACCTTTCCCCTTTTTGTTCCATTTAACCCACCAACAGTGCAACTCTGCAGAAAGGGTTCCTGCATTTGGGATGTCATTATTAAATGCCTGCACATTCACCTCTTCGGGCTCTGTGGATTTGTGCTGCTCTATGACAGCAGGGATCAGCGACAGACACCTGAGAAGCTTCAGGTGGTCTTCACAGAAGAGTCGATTCATTTCTCGGATGGTGTGATTCACCACAGGAACAGACAGGTGTTCCTTGTAGTAACTCTCTGGCCGCATGGATCCACATTCTGCCTGATGCTTCCTCACGAACGACCGAGGAAGCTTCGCTGAAATTTCCATGGTTGCAGCTATGGTAAGAGCCTCATCGTTCCAGAATTCGTGATACACGTCGATGTTGTCAGACACCTCTTTCAGAGAATGCAACACAGCTTTTAAACTGACTGCAGCTAAATGGGTTTCTGTTGCGTTCCCTTGTATATTTTTCCCAAAGGCTTGGGTGAGCGTCATCACGTTTTTCAGAACAACCAACGCCATCACGAACTCAAAGTCGGTCAGTGCTTTTGAAATCTCTAAAGCGTTTTGTGAGACTTGATCACTCCATTTCATATCTTCATTGTCATGCACGCTGTCTATACAGAGTAGCAGTGCCTCCAGGATATCCACCGCCAATTCAAACGCATCATTTCTTCTGGTCCATCCGGTGCGACAGATCTCTTTCAGTTCGTTGGCTTTCTCCTCGTTGTCAGGGTAGAAAATCGAAATTGCGTTCTCGAGCTCCAGCTGCAGTAACGCTGACTGACCGAAAAAAGACTCAATCTTCTTAAAGGTAAACATGACAAGCTGAACCCCTGACGAAGCCATCCCACTGGCCAGCGACATGTTCAAGGACTGACTGGAGCTCAGTGTGAGCACAGCCCTCGGATGCATCTCCATTAGTTTGGCAGCCAGTATTTTTATTTGATTAAAATGCGTCCCTGAGCAGGAGTGAGCTTGTCCTCTACACTTTTCCATATCTAACCCCCATTTGTCAGTCATTTCAGACAGCAGTTTCTCTGCAAGGATATCTCTATCTCCTTCGAAGCTCAAGAATCCGACAAACCTTTCCCTCTGAAAGTTAGACTCGTCCACGTAGCGAACAAAGACAGGTAGCTGCCATTCTCCCGAGATCTTCACTAGATCACCAGTGAGTAAAGAGAAAAAACTGCTTTGTTTAATTTCCTCCACAAGCTTACTGCGGACGAATTTCTCACACACCTCAATCAGCTGATTCAGCTGTTCGGTGGAGCAGCACTCCTTGTTGTCATCGTACCTCTTCTTTAGGACTTCATCTCCACACATGATGCGATTATCTAGCAATGCCTGAAAGCTGCTGGACCCAAGGCCTTGGTCCTTATTATTGGCAGGCCCCATAGGAGGAATGCTTTGCTCTCCCAGCAGGAGAAGGACTTCAAATAATGACTTCAGATACTCTTTGTATTCTTCTTCCTCTGATAACGTCGGGATGTCTTCCTTAGCTGTTGCTACTTGAGACTTTTTCATTTCTGAAAAAGAAAAGGAAACGCTTGAAGGTAAACTCAATAACTCCTCTTGTAACAAATGAGCCTGTGGGATGTTTTATAGTTCCATTTTTCATTAATAAATATCTGTGTGTGTGTGTGTTGATGTTTCTACTTACTCTTCCTTCCCTTACTTTCCATTTCATTGTCTTTGGTCTACCAAAAAAGATATAAAAATGGAGTTAATATATACCACTTAAAATGCCACTGAGATACAATCATAATATACACATGTGGTCAGAAGTTTACAAACATGCATGATTGTTATGGTAATTTTAGGCTTTTAATAATTCTTTTAAAGTGTCCTTTTCCTAAGATGAATAACAGAGTACTTAACTGACTGCCCAACTTGAGGAGCTTGTGCCAAATAAAAAGCAGTTCCTGTTATTCAGACACGTTTTTGGCTTTAGTGAAGATAACACCAAACAAAAAGAAGGAAACAAAACACTTGCAGCACAATTATATTACAGAAGTCTCCCAGCTTTAGTAGAGTAAGCTATTCACAGTAGAAACCTAGTGAACTACAAGGAAAGAGAGTGTGCATGTTGATGTGTTGATGATATTGCACTGTGGTGTGGCTAAACAGAGTATGATCAACAGGACAGTGATTCCTGACACTGAGAATGTCTTCCTTTGTGGATAAAAGCATCTCATTACAGCATACATCTGTAATGAATTCCGAAAATACAAGAATTTGGTGCAGAACTTTGAATTTCTTTTGGATTTTCTTTAATTCACACAGGTTTGAAATTGGACATATTTGATTAAATAGCAAGTTTCACCTTGACCACATGCTTTTGGTAGTCATTAACAAGCATCTAGGATAGTTCTGGTAGAATATTTGATCACTCTTGGCAGAACTGGTTGGTTTCCTGGCATGGAGCTGTTTTTTACTACTATAGTCCACAAATATTCAGGAGGGTTCAGTTCTGGGCTTTGGGCCTTGCTTTTGTCCACAAAGGAAGACATTTTCATGTGTGTCAGAATCACTGTCCTGTTGATCATACTCTGTTTAGCCACACCACAGTGCAATATCATCAACACATCAACATGCCCACTCTCTTTCCTTGTAGTTCACTAGGTTTCTACTGTGAATAGCTTACTCTACTAAAGCTGGGAGACTTCTGTAATATAATTGTGCTGCAAGTGTTTTGTTTCCTTCTTTTTGTTTGGTGTTATCTTCACTAAAGCCAAAAACGTGTCTGAATAACAGGAACTGCTTTTTATTTGGCACAAGCTCCTCAAGTTGGGCAGTCAGTTAAGTACTCTGTTTTAAAGGGGACAGTACCTACTGAGGGGAGTATTAACAGATTTTAAAAAACACCAAAATACCAACATGGGTGGGAATGTGTCAATTAGAGGTTTCAGATGTTGGTTTTGATTGACTTTTTATTATTTGCCCCGCCCTACTTACTACCAAAGAATAATAATAAAAAGACCCTCTTACTAGAAATTAATAAAAATACTTAGAAATTATCCACATATCTCACTTATCTTAACTGCACTACTGTATAGTTCTGTGTAAATAATCATTCTGTACATACGATGTTTATAACTTGCATAGTTCACATTTCTGTATAACTGTATATCTCAGATTTCTGTATAGCATAGCCTGTACATAGCTTGTACTCACTACAGCCTGTACATACTTATAGTTATAGAATATTCATAACATACTTCATACCGTGTACATTATAACATACCATAATAGACCCATTTCTGTAATATACTTACATATCTATATTATTGCTAATATATATTGTAATATATCTATATCATGGCTAAAGCACTTCTGGATGGATGCAAACTGCATTTCGTTGCCCTGTACCTGTGACATGTGCAATGACAATAAAGTTGAATTCTATTCTATTCTATTACTACAAGATCCAGATGTTTAATTATGAATAAAGGTATCTGTCCTTTCTCAGCTGTCTTTGTAATGAATATTAAAATCTTTCCTCAATTTTAAAGACATAATGTTAAACATGAATAAAGTCTTCATTTGTGTAATGCTGGTATAAATTTTTTGTGATGTAAAAAAAAGTCATTTTCCGACTTCATTGCTATAACATTGCCATGCGTTTACATTTCATACTGTGCAACCATGAGACAAGCGCAGACATGTCTGAGAGCTGCGTGTCAGCCTCCGTTGACCGTTCACTACAAACACAGCACAGTACTTTGAAAAATGTGTAAGAAAACTATTGTTGCTAGAGGTCGAGGCAACAAGGTGTTTCACCACTTAGGCAAAAAACACACCATCATATACAAATGACTCCACCGAGCACTGCTGGAGCACAAGAGAGTTACACTCCATAGAACAGGAAGACCAAAAGGCTCATGGAAACTACTGTTGCAGTTAAATGGTGGACATGCAGGGCTTTAAGCAGCTGGTTAAAAAGCTCAGCCCAAGATACAGCATCCTAATCCCAATATTTTCCAGTTTTATTGTGTTACAATATTGTTCAGGCTCCTGAAGAGTTAGACGTTTACTTTAGTTACTGTTTAAGTGTCACGCAGTTATTTTCTACTTAAAATGTGTAGCAAGAAAACTGCCTACGCTTACATTTGTCACTGGATATACTCCTGTGTCTTTATTATTGCACTGTGTAGACTCACACTACAAATTAGGCAGTCTGTCATCACTGACAGTAGTTCAGTGGAAAAGAAGGATGGAAATATCGTGATATAATTTTGGAGCTGTATTGCTCACTCTTATTGCTCCATACAAGAACTGTTGACTATCTTTTGAACCACGTTGTGTTAAAAATACAGTAGTTATTCATTCTTTTTGGTTTGTATAACATGCAACGGCTACTATTATCTTCACCCCTTATATGCAAACATAAAGTGCCTCTCTCACTTTGTGAGAGCACAGAATGACTGCTTTTCCTCTTCCTCTCTTTTTGTGCTGACACACTAAATGTCACGTGCCCCATGTAACTGCATTTATCTCATTTTGCTTTTGTTAAGCATTTCTGTCACAAAAATTCCTCTATTTATCCTCCCATCCACCAAGATGGTTTGCTCGTTTAGTTTTTGGTATGCTCTATATCAAATATATTTTCATGTATATTTATTCTTTTAACTTTGGTGCATTAAAGCCTGAGTATACTGCAAAACCAGAATAGATCATCAATAATTAAAAATGTCTGACTTTATCAGGGATTCGCATCCCTGATGGGAATCCATGAACACTTCTGATTAATTTAACCCACCGTCGGTTTAGTGCGCTTCGCCTGTCCATTCTGAGGTTGGCTTGACATATCAAAAGCAGTTGGTATGGAATCATCCTTCAGCACTGTACTCTGAGCATCCTGTAACCAAAACACATACGATGACCTCGTTAATGAGGTAAAACCTGAACTACAACAAAAATAAACTGAAACCCCAATTTATTTTTTCAGATTTTATATAAGGACTGAAAACTCCATTGTTTCTTGTAATACGGACAATTTGGACCAATAGTACTTACACTGTCAATCAAAGACGTTTCAAAATGTTTCCCACAAACTCTGTAGTATCTGTACAGGTGCTCTGGTGATCTGTCAATGAGGTCTTGCCTCTGGCATTTTTCAGCCCACTTCTTGGACCTGAAACAAGGAACCAAATTGTGGACAAACTTCAACAGTACTGTATACTAATTAAACAAGATCCTTTAGTGCACATGTGCAGATATTAAAATGAATATACAATGTTGAAAAACAGAGATTTTTATTGAATTTGGAAACAATTGCTAGGTTGGGTTAGAAGTATAGTGACTATGTCTTACAAGAGATGCTTTTACAATGTTTTGAATATGAAAGCTATGAATGCACACAGAAGCTTCAGTGCATATAGATCACACAAGGCAATTTTCAAAAGCTGCCAATAACAAATTCAACGTTATAGTTTTGTGTATTCTCGAGGAACGGTGCAGGAGATCGGCAATTAGTTCTTTATTATATACTAAGTGAACCAACATGCTCTACACAGGATACTGCATGATACTTCTTTGTGAGACTATATGTCTCAGAAACTATAGAAGCTGCTGGTAGAGTTCAGACACTAATTAAAGATTTACAAGGATTGGGTTTGAATACCTAACTGCCAGTGACTCGTTGATATTTACATTTTTAAAACTTTATTTCCTACCCTGCTTAAATCTTGTAACACTGCTTTTACCAAACTGTTATGACAAACCGTGATCTTCCAGATGTGCTTAGCAATATGCAAAAAAGTAAACCTACGAACATTTTTACTACCAAATGCTTTTTATTAAAAACGGTACTAAATAGCTAAATGCAAAGGTTGCAAAAAGCGTGCCATAGTTTCCTCTATAACAAAGTCTCACTTCTTGCTAGCTTGGGGTTACTGTTTGCGATGCTAACATCAGTTACCTTTCTGCATCATTCGGGAACCGGAAGAGGGGCTGAGGGTCAGATTTGCCACTGGGACAGTTCGGCACAGCGCAGTGATTTTGCATTCTATATATTTTACGAAAGAAACCCTTTTTATAAAAATCGTTTTATTTTCAGAGGGTAGCAAAAGAACTGCTAACGTCAATAGCGGAAGCATAAAAGAGCTTCCGAGTTGTGCTTTCAAAATAAAATACTTTGGACTAACTGGGTAATAATTTTATATAATTTTATAAAATAATTTTAGTATTTTTAGGAAAAAGATTTTTGTTCCTTATCAACTCAAAAACTACTGTACTTCTTTACAGTTTAAAGCTTTTTTTAAAACTACTCTATATTTCTAGCTAACGCACAACAAAGGTTTATGAATTTAAATAGACCTAATGAAAATGCCTAGAACGCGACACATATAAGCAAACAAATAACAAATGCATGGATAAAATTACAAATTGCCGCCTCGGTATGCAATATATGCCGTTATAATTCATACGACTTTATTCTGAAGGCTGTTATTCTAGCACATGAGTAGCTTGACTTGGAAAATAACGTGCATCAAATGAGCGCGCGTTTCTTTTCTGTCCCATAATCCTCAGCGGTCTTTTCAAACTCTGAAAACATGCCGAGGCATAATCCCAAATGTATCTTGTGTTTGTGCTGAGGCGTGGGATCCGTAATCTTAATATAGCACACACAGTCATTGGCTGTTATGCTTATTTTAAAAAGATAATTAGCTTTTATTTACTTGTGCAGAAAACAAAGTTAAAGGCTTGTGAAGACTGACATAAAAGCACCGCTTAATACAGTAGAGGCTTTCATAAGTCACACTCTCGTGTATTCGTTTGTTCCAACTCTATTTCCTGACAGCTGGTGTTTAACTGTCTCGACTTTTTTTAAGGGCAACATTGGGTGTATATCGGTCAGCACGGACCGGTATTACAGGAATTTTATTTGGGTTCAAACATTTAAACAGAAGGGGGGATACAAACCTAAGGGCTGGAAGAATGACGTTATCTGTTGTTCTCGCGCTTAGTTTGGAGATATTTTATTGGTTGGTTTTGGTTTCTCGCGATACAGAGGTGACCAATTGGAGCGCTGCAGCGCCAAGTCAAATCCTGAAGAAGCAAAACGAGGTGTGTTTTTCCCTCAGATTGAGCTGTGGGGCTGAGGTGGAGGGGTTTCTTGGAAGATTATAACGAAGGGGTAAGTCAGTGTTTCATATATAAGCATTACTTTAGCCCACTATCGGAGACTAAAGGCAAATTTTCATTATGTCCAACTTGTATTCTTTAACGTTATATTAGCTAGCTAACCTTAATTTACGACAGAGTACTGCATATGCGTATTCAACACGTAAAGTGAAGTTTAAGTTCTTAGCTTTTACTAAATGATTGAGTTTCGAGCACTTCACGTGCAAGATGATGTTAATAACTAATCACGCAGTGTATTCCTTGCTTTGCTCACATTCCAGCATTCCTGACTAATTTAAGCAGTTTTGAGGGGCTACACAATGGAAGTTGCAGTTTCAAGACGGAACCACATCAGTAAGAAAGTAAGCTGACATAACATGACATTTTTTTGAAAGCCCATCTTGAATTTAGCAGATATCATGATGTAATGTTGTTGTTTTTTGTAACAGGAAAACAAGGAAAATGCCCAGCCTGCACATGAAAGAGAGTTAATTATAAAAGGAGAGAAAACATCTGTTGTGCCATTCCAACTGAAAAATGGCCCAAAACAGCAGACCCTACCAAAGAGTCAGCCCCTTAGAGCTAAGGCTAAACAAACTGACACTAGGTCAGTGCCTGAGGCCCAGAAACCGGCACCAGCTGCTGTGTCGTTATCAAGGAATGCTCTAGGAATGTATAAAGGAAAGATTGTCCAGTCAAAAATTGGGTCTATTTGGAAGGCAAGTGCAGGTATGATGGATCCTAACCCATCGGCACCGAAAACGGAGAACCAAAGGCCTGGAAAAATGGCAAGAAGAAGGTCCAAATCTGCTGCTGAGATGCAGAGACATGGTACTCAAAAACCTGCACCAGTGAGGTCCAAGTCGGTGTCTGATGGACCTGCTCAGGTTTCCAAGCCTGCTGCCAGCAGTCGTCATCCTGCTGGATTCTCCTCTGCTCGCCCACCTGCAAGAATCGTCCCAGCAACACTAACCACTGCTGGCTCTAGAAACACTACTGTGGCTCCCACCAAGGCAGGTGGGACTCACAACCCAAAGACACAGATTTCAGAACCTGACAAGAAGGTCAGCAAGCCTCTTGCCTCAAACACTATCAGTCAATACAGATTTACTATGGAGACTGCAGAAGAGAGAAAGTAAGATGTTCCACACATACATGCGATGTTTGCTGTATTAGAATAAAATAAAAAAAAAAAGGTAATTTATTTATGTGCTTTCTACAGAGCAAAACTGGCTGAGTGGCTGGCTTCAAAGGGTAAGGCTCTCAAGAGACCAGCCATGTCGACAGCAAAGCCCTCCAAAACCAAAGTTTCTACAAAACCGGTCGTCAAACTTCCATCTCAGCCTGCTGCACGCCACATGCCTGAGCCAAGACTGGAAATGTACAACGCTGACACTGCTGTAGGCACTGTTTCCTGTGGAGATACTCAGAGGGCAGGACCAATAGCATCCAGCCAAACTCCAGTGATCATGAACACTACACTAGACCTAGAAAATTCTGATGGGGATCTGTCTGCTGAGTCACAAGACAGAGTGGATGATGTAAGCAGAAATGGAGCATGGTTTCATCTTCTAATTAGCTCGATTAAAATGTATAATATTGAACATCAAAGATCTCCCTTTGTTTTATAGATTGTTGTGAATCTCTGTGATGCCTTGGAGGCCATGGAAACGCCATCGAGATGTAGTGATGGTAAAATAATCAGCATCATGTCAGTTCTTTAAATATCTGATGCCTTTGTTTACATATTTGTCATTTGTGTTGATAAGAACTCACAGGTTTGACAGATAAGTGCAACAGTGAAATGGAGGACAGCAAGCCTATAAATGAATGTAAAGCGGAGGAACTGAAGATTGACATGCCTGAGGATGCTGGTAAGCAGGTGAAGGATGAAGCAGAAGAAAGCGATGATCAGAAAGTGGAGATGGATTATGTAGAAAGTGATGATGATGATGATGATGACGACGACGACGTGCTAGAGACAACTCCAGAGATGGAGGATGCATCAGTGATCAAATACAGCGTGAAAACAACGCCATACTTGCAAAGGTGAGCCGGTCAACTTTCTCTTAGCAAATCTATTCAGTTACTTGATTATTTGAGCCACTTCGTTCTTAACTCTTACAAAATGATTCTCTCAACATTTCAGTGTCAGAAAAACAATTGAAGGCGAGATCGGCACGAGTGCATCCAGGAGAAAGAGCAACATTAATGATCTCAAGTTTCTGACACCTGTGCGCCGCTCCTCCCGCATCCACAACAAATCCAGCCAGCTGCCCAAGATGCTCGTCGATCACGATCCCTGCGTATCATCGCTGGCTGAGCTGGTGAAGCTGGATGATAATCCTAACGCCTACATCTACAGAAAGAACACTGCACTCGTCGCAGATCTCCCGGACGAGTCCAGCCTCTAAAGAAACCTATATTTGTACTATTTCTAAGGGGGGGTGTATTCAGCAATGCTTGGTACTCAACCTAATTGACACTTTAAAGATGATTTTAATATTGAATTGTGCTAATATGAAATATTTTACTGTATTTATGTTCATGCTGTCCTGCTTTGTTTCCTTGAATACTAACTTTTCTAAAGTTAACACTTTATGACAATTAAACACTTTTCTGCAGTTGTCTTTAAAAAAATGAAGTCTTGAGTGCATCTTTTTATAGAACCTATGTAATAAATTGAAACTGTCTTCCATCTATAAAGTGGGCAAGAGTTAAAATTATGATTAAGTAACCCTACATGGCAGCTAATTGGCTGTTGTTCACTGATGTCGGACCATCACATTTCAGAGCTTCCAGAGTAGCTCATGGATAATTTGATTTCCATATCAACCATTACCTGCTCAAGCGTGGTTGGTCAGCAGTAAACTCTACAAACATTTTTGCTCCTAGCCTACTGTTCAAAGCATGAGAAACAAGAGGATCGGGCAGCCAACAAAACTGATCCAACTGAATATCAACAGCTGACTACAGCCTACACTGCATTTCATTTCAGTGATGGGGAAGGAAAAAAAAGACACTCAGTTGTATTCTGATTTAATCCCACTTTAATTGACCACATTGTAAAAATTCAACCGCTCACAAATGGTCACCTCTTGGCAAAATACACTTCCTAGATCAAACTGGACGTTTTGACATCATCTCCCTCTGATCCCAGATGAGATGTTTCATTATAAACAAAATTTAAAAAATGAAAGTCATCTATAAAGAAAAAGGAGACGTGTGATGCCATTTTCTTCCCCCAAACAAAAGGCATATAAAAAAGGTACTCTTTTCCCGCTCGACTGCTGACCACAGAGGAAGGCGTTCAGTGCGCTTAAAGGCCGTTTTCACTGCTGTCTGTGCGCCTTATGTCCTTGAAAGACCCCGATTGTCCAGATCTTTCACCTAAAGAACAGGAGAACACTTAGCTTAGAAAGTTCTGTTCTGAAACTGATTTTAGATGTTTACACAGTTTAGCTTTAAACTGTGGAAAGGTCACTTTATTAAAAAGACAAAAAACAAAAAAAAGCCCGCCCTCAAACAAACTAATCTTTGAGTCACAAGAATTTGCATTAATCAGTAAACTTAAGCTTTTATAGTTTAGTCATATAACATTTCATTAAATTAAAAACAATGTTTACTATAATGTAAGATAAGCATGTGAGAAGCTTGAGGCAGTTTTAAGCAATAATCCCCCTTCATATTCTAATAATCAGAAAGTGATAAAAACTGAAATGAGTAAACCTACAATGGAAACAATCTGGAACCAAACACTCAACATGAAAATACAGAACTATAACAACTGTTATAGAGACAAAGTTAGCTTGTTTACCTTGTATATCCTAACCAGCCAGTGCTCTGTTGTGTAGGCCTCCTCCAGTACATCCAGTTCAAAGTCTTTGTTCCCAATCTCGGCATTCCTCACTCTGTCATAACCAGGTGGGCGCTCTGCAAAAGAGGGAACCAGAATTAATCAGAAAAACCACTGGCTGTGTATTTGTTTTGTTTTTTAAATTTCTGAATCACATTCCTCCAGTTGGAATTTAAGAGGCTCATATAAAGTGATAAATAGATCAGACTAGGGGTAGAAGGTACTAGAAGCACTCACTGGCCTCTGTGTAGACCTGGCCAAAGCGGTAGTAACACATCTTGTACATGAGGCAGTTAAGCAAGACTGGCGAGCCCTCGCGGTCCACCCTGAACTCTCCGGTGGGAGTGTAGTAGTCGTGCTCCTTGATATGCTTGCCTGTGTCTGTACTTCCTCCAATACGGACCATCCACAGAAACTTGTTGATGTCTGTCATGCAAACACATACACCAATTAGAAAGGTGCTTATAACCGTCCAAACGGTAATGTCTTACTTCATGTGCTGAATGTTTAATGAGTTGACAAAAAAATGGAACTCCTAAAATTCAATTACACTTATTTAGAAGCTTAAAAACACAACACCTTACGTGCTGCACTAGTTATAGAGTATTAGGCGGCGTACCATCTGAAGAGTAGCCCGTCAGCCCTCCAAAGATGACCAGAACATAACTGACGTCGAGCTCTCTCATAATCTCGTAGGCCCTTTCCTCTGTCGATGCCATGGCCTGCAAAAGAAACGGCAGCATGGTCAGCACAGCAGCATTTCATAGACAATTTCACCTTAAAGGTCACCCAGCTCACCTGTCCAACTCTGGAGATGTGAGTATTGTTCCATGTGTTGTTGTCCACTAGAATGGTTCGATTAGCCATGGCAGTTATCTGATATCCGTAATCCCACCATGACATGACTTTGGCATCCTGGATAGGAAAAATAACACTCAGATACGTAGATGGAAAATCTGATCAAACGGCTGTGACTGTTGATCACTCATGACAACGATCTATAGTTTAATGATCAACCTTTTCTTCCTCACGTGGGGATTAACTGACCTCAGGTGTGTTGTGGCGGAGCCAGTAGTAGGCCTCTCTGAAGTCATCAAAGATGATGCGGCTGCCGTCACCTCCACGGGCTGACAGGACAATCGATGGAGAGGAGTAGGCTTCGCTGGTCACCCAGGTAGAGTGGAACGTGTACGTGATGAGGAAGAAAGCCATTACCAGAATCATCCCACTGGCAACCTGGTAGGTTTACACAGAGCATGTCAACATGCTTTTATATTCATTATTACTACACTTTATTTGGGATCAGGTAGTTTAAAACCAGGAACTGGGCCACTTAACGGGTAATGGAATAAATTGAGGGAGTGTGAAATAAAGAATGGGAGGAGATTTCAAAGGTGAAAACAGCCAAATACTCAAGTGAGAAAGTGTAGAGAGAACCTATAAAGTGGATCTGCTAAAGTCTCATTTGTGTGTTTAATTCCCTCTAGTGAGTAACGTTGTTGTTGCACTTATAATTTTTGTGGGAGTGTCTGCATTGCTCTGCAGGCACAAGTAAAATGGAGTGCTTATGTTGACTTGGAGCAAACAAATTTTGAACAACATTTACTGACACTGAGACGCACGAAGGAGGAAACACTGAGTCTATACATTTTGTCAACAGCACATCAAGACTGCCAGGATACTAACATTAGCACAAACTAGATGCAATTGCAGCAAATTCCATTTTGTTTTACAGAGGTCTCATCTTTGTGCTGTCAATACACTGAGGTCACACTGCATATTACCATCAAGCAGATCTATCATAGCTGTTGAGATCTGTGTAAATGCATAGTTATATTTCTTGGCAGGTGCAGGTCAGGCTGCGGTGTAGCTTTGCACCCATCGCTACACTGAAAAATCATCTAAATCATGAGGAAGAATCAACTAAACACACGTTTTTTTTTTTTTTATTTGGTCAAGGTTGTGAACCTTCAACAATGCAGTGTACCTATCCCACAATTGTTTGTAAACCTAACAGTAATTATACAACAATTCACTTTTAGGTGTAGTATCTGTTTCAAGTTGCATGAAATATCAAATGCAAGAAGAGAAGAAAAGGTTTGTGTTCTCTTGGACAAGATTTTAAACTGCACATGAAAATCAAAACACTGAGCTGAGAGCTTGACAATGATGGATTATTTAAAATAATCAGTAGTTGTTCTTTTTTTTTGTACAGGTTTAACCTGTCCGAATGCACAGATTTCATGTCACAACACGACCATGGCATAACAAAAGTCACTGTCACAACCTTACACAGCAAGCTTATCCTGTCAGCCAACTCACCTCATTTTTGATTGGGTAGGTGGAATCCTGCTGCTTCTTGCTCTTTTTGTCTGGCCGGCTGACGTCCAAATTCTTCATGTAAGTGGTTAGAACCTGGGACACGCCGATGCCTGACAGGATGCACATGACCGGAGCGAGTACCAGCATCAGACGCACCTGAGGAGGAAACAAGCAGTGCAGTTAAAAAACAAACACTCAAAAACAACCAACATATGACACAGACGGGGCGCATACAACATCCTAGACACCATTTCTTGTTTGCTTCGGTTACATTTAATGGTGTAAAAGTGATGCCATCAGGTTGCTTTTAAAATCCCAGAAGCAAACAACTGTCTCAGATGGCATGTGTAACACACACGCACACACACGTTTACAGAAAATAAAAGAAGGGCAGCAGTACCATGACAGCTGAGAAGTACATGCTGGTGACTCCGTACATGATGATGAAGATCCTGGCATCCGACAGGTTGTTAAAACAGTAGTACAGACCGACTGTAAGAAGAGAAAGGTAAACTGGAATGAAATATGGAGTGATTACAGAATATTAAGCCAGTGCTACGCTGTGCTTTTGCTGACTTGCCTGGGAACATGAAGACTAGGAGCTGCAGATCAAAGTAGTATGAGGACCAGGTGGTAGGCTGGTGCTCGGACACAGAGGCGATGATGGGGATATTGTTCTTGGCATAGGAAGGGTCCAGCAAGGAGTAGAAACGCCCGGTCCACGGAGAGATTTTACCTGACAGAAACGTACTTATCATGTCATGTCAAAAGCTTTTACAAAGGTTTTCCCATTCATTACTGTTATTGTTAATCCTCTTACCTGTCAGCATGAGAACAGCACCTACAGACAACAGGATAAAGCCCACCAGAGAGATGACGCTCTTGAACAGCACCTCAAATTGCTGAGCATTGAGTTTGCTGCGCAGGTAGTCCACAAAAGCATGGATCTGGCACAGACCAAACACGCCAAAGGCTGCCATGTGCTCTGATGACTGCACCGGCTGGTAAATGAAAAAAGGGAGACAAGGAACTGAACAGTGTGATACAAAGCAAAGTGAAACTTCTCATCATGAGAATATCACTACTTTTTAATCTTTAACAAAAAAACGTCCTGGAAGGAGGGTGTGTCAGGTGATGAAACGAGATGGTTCTTTTTACCTGGAAACCAACAAAAGAGATTTGCATGGAGAGGATGGTGCCCAGGCAGTAGACTGTGCAGTAAGCCACATATATGCGGTGTGAGAATCGGCCTGTGAGCATCAGAACCAGGACGTGGAGGGGAATAAGGTTGATGAGGAACACGTAGCCACCCCAGGAGGAAACCTAAATGCACACAGAGACCATTTCATGACCAAAGTCACCTCGTAATGCACTCAGTACAACATGCAGATCAGCTGCATCTCCTCACCATGTAGAAGTAAGCCAGCGCACACATGGACGACCAATACACTGAGCCTGTTTTCACAGCCTTGATCCACATGTAGTAGGTCAACAGCATGCAGAAGATGGCAATACCTGAGCAGGGAGGATCATTTTCTTATTATACTGTTTTGCACTTTCGGTGTATATCCTCTAATGCTACAGCTTTACTTTACTTTCATTATTGACTGAATATATAACATAGTTTACCAGGGAAAAAGCCCTTTCTGACTGATGAATAAAATGAGCAGCCACTGAGTTTCTGTTACCTTCATTATCGTAGGAGCCAGCAACAGAACGAGAGATGTAACCAGGCACCACTGCAATCATGGCAGCTGCCAGGAGCCCAGCACCTGCATCCTGAAGAGACAAAAAACACACTTAGTTAAAACTAGTGCAGGTTAACACCACAGTCCTGCAATAAAGAGTCTTTACCATGTTCAGTTTTGTTCTAGCAGTCTTAAGCCACTTTCACACAGGTGCTGCCACTCTTAAATTCTCTCTACCTGACAGAGGTGCAATGAGGATGGAAATACCCTACAGACACTTGGTGAATACCGTTTAAAGTCCTGGATTCCTAGTGTGAAGTCTGTTTATTTGTGCCTTTGTGTTCAGAGAGCAGGTAATAGTCTGGAATGTGCAGCTAGCGAGTGGTCCACCTGTTTGCCTCCTTCAGGCTTTACTCGAGGAAGCGTCCTGATAAAGAAACCAAACTGAGCATGTCCACAGTAAAAACACACCTGATGTCCACCATATGTGGAACAGAGACCAAAAAAACTTATACTGGTCCCTACTAAGCCAGATATAAACTGTACAATACTGACCTGTCCCAGATGAAACATATCCTGGATTACGTCCCTAACTCTTTGGTTACGTTCAAACTCAGCAGTTGTATCAGGCAGTCTTGGGACTAAAGATAGACGATAATCCCAAATCCCTAACAATGTACCTGCTGCTACAGCCTGTGAATACTGACCAGTCATAAGCAATGTAACATGAGGGTGGCTGTAGCTCAGGTGGCAGAGCAGGTCAGCCACTAATCAGAAGGTCGGTGGTTCGATCCCAGGCTGCCTCCATATCCATATCCTTGGGCAAGATACTAACCCCATGTTTGCCTACTGGTGGTGGTCAGAGGGCCCGGTGGCGCCTGTGTCCGGCAGCCTCGCCTCTGTCAGTGCGCCCCAGGGTGGCTGTGGCTACAATGTAGCTTGCTATCGCCAGTGTGTGAATGTGTGTGTGAATGGGTGAATGACTGAATGTAGTGTAAAGTGCTTTGGGGTCCTATGGACTAGAAAAGCGCTATACAAATGCAGGCCATTTACCATGAACTAATACACTGATCAATGCAGCTGTTATTGTGCCTGTACTGAGAGGGACAGAGCATGGAAACAAATGAGGAACTGGAGCCTGCATATATCAAATCAAGTTGTGTAAGTTGCAATAAACTTACACAAAGTCTCATGGTGTGTAACTGCATTTATACTGACAAGATGTTCTTTTGTATTGTCTATTTTATTCATAACAAACAAAGTAGACTACTTAACTATAACATCTCTCTGTATAATCCATTATCAATCCCAATGAAAATGTTTTCCTGTAACATGTCTGTGAAGGTTCTCAGTCATCCAGGTCATCATAGTCTAAGGAGCTTGGAAAGAAACGCGTCTGGACTTCTTTAAGTTGCTTGAAGACGTCTCACCTGTCATCCGTGAAGCTTCTTCAGTTCTAGGGTCAAATGGTGGAGAGTCCCAGATTTAAGCTCTGTGGGAGCTTAAGTCTGAGAGGGAGAATGGACCCCCTAATGATCCTCTACCTAATCACATGAGCCAAGGTGTGAAAATGGGTGTGGGTCACAATCAGCCAAGGTTTTGGGTGAGCTCATTGGGAAACCTAGCCCCACCCTATCATGTGATTTCCTGAGGTCAGATGGCCCAGGATGTAAGTAGGTGTTAAGACGTCTGGGAAGGATCTCAAAACTGGATTATAGATGGCAGACACTTGGTGTCGTAAACCACCGCCTCTGTTTTCCTGTAACATGATTCTTAATGAACAATGTCTCTGTGTTATAGGGTGATTTTCTTTTTACCTTCAGCTCCTTGGTTAAGTGGTACGTGACTATGGCGGTGAATGAGGAGAACAGGGGAGCCAGGAAGACGCAGACATTACGGATGTCAATTGTGATGTGGAAAAAATGTAGGACATGGTACAGGACAGCAGACGTGATCATCAGTCCTGGAGAAAGAAAACAGAAGCACACCATCATAATTTGACGTGAGCCTTCAAAAACTCACGTAACACACAAACTGCTCCACACGACAGGAGAATCTTACGACAATTTATGGTCTTACCCGGATAAATGGTGCCACCAATGATCCTCCCCAGAGGATACCAAGCCCTGTCATCAAACCAGTTGTGAAACTTATAAAATCCTTCTTCTGCCAAGAAGCGGGTGGTACGGTAGTTGAAGTACCTGGTTGTGACATTAAGGTGAAGGTGAGACAGGACTCTTCAGGAGGAAAAACTATTAATGTAATGAATGATGATGCAGACAGTACTTACGGGTCAAACTCATGGATGACACTTTCAAACCTCAACACGGAGAAGAGCCTGGTGGAGAATGCTGAGGAGGGGAAAGAAAGATTACATGGATCATTGTGATGTGTGTGTTGTATAGCGTTGTCCATGCTATCATATACAGCGAGCAGAGGACTCACAGAGGACAGCGGCCATAGACAGGATCAGTAGCTTCAGCAGCGTGTCCTGTTTCTCATAGGACAAACGCAGGAAGCCCAGCTTGGTCATCTTGGCGAGGTTAGGGAAAGCTACCCGTACTACCTAATGGGAGAATGACAATGGTTCTAAGCACAATAGAAAAAGCACTACAAATGCACTTTTAGACATATGTTTATGCATTTATTAAAAATCCCGCGGAATATGTTTCCAAGTCAGGTTCTAAGAAACAGAATCAGCAATCCAGATGTCAGGAGTTAACTTCCACGTCCAGCCCAACCACATAAGGCCACGCACTAACGTGTGGCGTCACAAAGCAGGAAGTAGACACTCTGGAAACCCTTTGCATGGATTTGTGCCCGTCTATTTCACATGTGCATTAAAAAGGTTTTACGAAAAGTGTAAAGTCGAACCACTAAGCTCCAACGAGCCCTCATGCTTTCAAGACAGCACCACTATCAGAACGAGCCTCAAGTGCTGACAGCTAACCCACATCACAGAAAGAGCAAATGAACGGCAGCTAATACGGTTAAACCAGATCTTAACAACTGCACATATAAAGTGCATTCAGGCATAGTTGTAGTTTATGCAGCGTCTTATTGCTGGTCAGCGTCAGGCCGGCTTGCATCCATTTCAAAGTGTGTTAGTTGCTAGGCTAACCTGCTAGCCTCTTTTTAATGAAAACCACAGTCACGCGCCAACTCCCTGGCTTATTTTTTAAAAAGAAGTATCTGCGTCTCCTTCACGTATAGCAACAGAAAATAAAAACTGGTAGTCCTGGAAAAGCTAACGCTTTTTAATATGTAATCTTCAGACACTTACCCGCTCCGCTCCGCTCCTGCTACTCACTTTTCACACACAACCCTCACCAAGAGCTAATCCCGCCCCGACTAGAGCATACTGCGTGCTTATTGGTTATGTGTCATTCAACGTTTTACGTTCTCGTATCTTATTGGTTCTTTGGATGTCAATCAGATTTTGTTCCTTACCCCGCCGCTGTAGTGTAGTGACGTGTCCTTACCGAGAAAAGAACACAGCCCCCTGTTGGTTGAAAATAATTTCACCTCATTTCGTTGGTGTAGATTCATTCTCATTATTTTTCACATTGTTTCCTCTTACAAATCAACTTGTTATTTTTATGTAAAGTTTTTCTTTCTCTCTCTATTAAAATAAAACTACCCAAAAAATTTGGAAACTTAATTTCTCTGTACATGAGCAATCTTCCAAATTTAACAGGGGTCAAATAATTAATCCTCCCACTGTATCTTTTGGTGATCAGTTAATCACAGGTCTTTTTAGC
Organism: Perissodus microlepis; assembly: GCF_051167445.1. Taxonomy (NCBI): domain Eukaryota; kingdom Metazoa; phylum Chordata; class Actinopteri; order Cichliformes; family Cichlidae; genus Perissodus; species Perissodus microlepis. The sequence goes on from NC_140470.1 coordinate 2,493,739, forward strand.
TCAATCAAGTACAAAAGTCCATCTGCATCTGTGTTAAGCCAGTTTTCAAAACATCTCTGATACCTTTCTGTTAGATGCCTGAAACATTTTTTTTATCAACCAAGGACTCAATCTGATTTTCAGTGATATAAATCATTTATCTATCCTTATCTTTGCAATGCTGAGTTTGAAATGTCGTAGAGAAACAAAAAACACAGAAACACAAGAGCTCAAATATTGAATACTGACCAATTTTATTCAAATTAGAAGTATTACTTTTACAAAACCTCACTCACAAATATCAGTCTGCACAAACACTATGCTCTTCTTACAATAATTGCACACTGTTTAAAATCATGGCCCCTCTCCACATCCACGAGCTCTGATGAGACAATGGTTGGGGTGGGGTCATTGTGTGGCGCTGGGCTTCTGACTGAACATTCAGGAGGTATTAACATTATGTACAGCACAAATAACCAAACAGCCAATGATATTTGGGGATCAGTTATATTTGCATCAAGTTCTCTTTAAGGTGCAAGGGGCACTAGACCAAGCGAGTCGAGGCTGATCACCCGTCTGTTGTAAAGCTACAAGCTACATGACTCCTTTGTGACAGAGCTTAGCGTTGAAGTGGTCAAAGTAAAGTTAAAGATGTAGCGGTTTGGCAGTGTCGTCTCATCTATCAATACACTAAAAGCTCTAATGAAGCTTGCCCTTTGCCGGTGTAGCCGTGTGTATTGTGACGTTAGACAGCAGAATCCAGACTTTTTATTTTTGGGATGGGACGCAGAGGAACAGTTTTGTCAACGCACACAAGTGACTTTCTGGTTGATTTCCGTTACAAAAAGGTCACTCTGCCTTTTAATAGCAGCTCCTGAAACGATGCTTGTACTCTACTGAAAACAAAGCTGTGGGGATTTCAAACTAAAAAACCTCCCTTTATAACTGTACAAGGTTGCAGACGGGACTGTGAGGAGAGCAGAATTTAATAGAGAAACACGTCCGTGTGCAAGAAAGTGTTGGATCTGTGAGGGAGGAGTGTGACTTTTAAGAAAACACACCTGTGCTTTGCTTCTGAACACAAAAAAGCCCCTTCAAAGAGAAAAATATCCTTCTTTAGTCACGTTTGCTTAAAGAAATTAAAACTTTGTGATGTCTTGTGCTGTAATTTATTAAAAGGAGAGTCACTCAAATGGCACATTATGCAAAGAAAGAAAGAAAAGTCAAAGTAAAAAGAAGTCTGGATCTTAGTATTTAAAGTGTTTTGGTTGTGAGGCACAGGTCAGTCGATTTTTGTGTCACACAGAAAAGGTGGATAAAAATGAGTAACTGAGGCGGCACAGATTACACAAAAACATGTAAACCCTTTGTCCTGAACCACATGAACCAGCTGAACTCATCTTCATTAAGGACGATCCTTCTAGAAAAAGAAAAAAAAAATTTTTTTTCAGTGAAACCGCTTGTTGGTGACTATCCTATCTCCTTCACTGGGTGGGCAGCAGCCTCTGGCGGGTCGGGGAGGTGTGAGGTGTTGACAGCCTCTCTGTGGAGGCAGATGACGTCAGTGATGACTGCAGGTGGACAGTCTTGTGGAAAAGCTTGTTGCTGATCAGCACGACCAGGGAGAAGAGACGCAGTTGGAAGTGGCTGGAAGAGTGAAATCGACATCAGTCACTTGTGAAATAGATCCTTTTATTTATTGTTCTTACAGTGTGTTTGTTGGACACTCACTACAGCTTGGTTGGTGTCTTTGCCTCGTTAGCACTGATGATGAACAGAGGGAAAAGGATGGAGAACAAGCAACCGCTGCATAGGAAACAAAGATAGCATTTAAAAACCATTAAAAACAGAGCAGAAGGTCCAAATTCCAGATTCATTATATTTATTTATAACTAATTACTCCATTGTAATATATTGTAATTATAAATAGTGGAGTTCCTCTCCTTCTCAAAGTGAAGGGGATGAGCAGACTGTTTCCTGAGGACGCTCAGGAAGCTTTAATGAGTGCAGCAGGATGGTGGAGATCTTCTACCAGTCTGTGGTAGCGAGTGCCATCTGTTTTGCTGTTATATGCTGGGAAGAAGGGTCAGCAACAGACCCAGAGATGCTGGAACCATCACTGGCCAGAATCTGGAGGCGTTTGAGTCAGTGAGGTTTGGGAGGTCGCTGAACAAACTGCTCTCCATCATGGACAGCCCATCTCTACTGCACACTTCTGAGGCAGCACCGCTCCATCTCCCTCAGAATAATTCAACAGCCTTGCCATAAAGAACACTTCAGGAAATCATTCCTATCATTATCTATAAAACTGTACAGTAACTCCTCCTTGTTACATGTGAACACACCTGCCAGGCATCAGTGTGGACTCTGATGTTTGCTATTTGTCATTGCCATACTCTGATGGAGATGAGACAGCATAAAGGGTGGAGGTAGAAAACTTGTCCCGATGGTGCTCAAGAAATAACCCGAAGCTGAACGTCCTTAAAAGATAAGAACTCATAATGAACTTCAGGAGACACAGACAGGTCCACTCCCCTCCCCTCTTATTATAAACGCAGAACAGGTGGAATCTGTCTCCACCTTCAGTTTTCTGGGCACATCTCCGCTGATCTGGACCCACAACACCAATGTGCTGGTAAAGAAGGCCCAACAGCAGCTGCACTTCCTCCTGTCCTGAGGAAGAATAACCTGGACCAGAAGCTGCTGCTGGCCTTCTATCGCTCCTCAGTGGAGAGCGTGCTCTCCTACTGCCTGGGTGTTTGGTACACAGGGGACAATAATGAGAACAGGACGGCTGTACTGAGGGTAATTAACACTGCCCTAAAAATCATTGGCTGCCCTCAGCCACCCCTGGAGGCCATCACCAGATCCTCCTGTCTCAGGAAAACCAGGGCCATCCCACGTGACCCCTTGCACCCCGCCCAACAACTGTTTGACTCGCTGGTCGGCACCTCAGGTCAATCAGGTCCCACACCTCCACTCTCACAAACAGCTTCTTCCCCTGAGCCATTCGGACTGTTAACAAACACTATCCCTCCACCCTCTTCACCAATCTGAGCCATGGTCTTAGTAACCCCCATCACTCAGGCCACTCACATACGGACTCTCTACTCAGACCAAGTCCTTTGCACCTACTTCTGAGCACTTTGGTCTCCAATATGTGCCTTTCATTAGTTTTGAATATATTTCTGTAGTTTGTGTGTATGTATAAGGTGTAAAAAAAAAAAACACGACTGGAAAATGGACCACAAACAAAATAATACTTGTAATAATGATCACAAAAAAATCATGCAGTGTTAACCTGATGATGTATGATGAGGGCATGGCAGTCAGCAGAGCCATGGGTAAGCCGAAGCCAAAGTAATATGGCCAGTTTCTCTCAATGTTGGACAGCCGCTGGTGCATCTCGATGCCTTAGACAAACACAAAAAAAAACACATCGTTTAGAGGTTTCAGATGAGTCTGTGTCTGTATAGAAGCTGACTGAGGACTCACCATGGTTGAACCAGCGATACTCAAAGCAGTACAGGGAGTAGAGCAGAGACATGTGGAGGAGGCTAACCATCTGTCCAATGGCATCAATGGGGAAGAGACTAACGATCATACCCTGGAGGACCACAAAAATACACACAGCGACACTAGTTGGAATAAAGCGAGAAACACAGGCAGCTATGCAGATTTATTTTAAAGAAAGGATAAAATGTACCTGAATGAGGAAGAGCGCCTGGAGGAGGAGGTTAAAAAGCATGTCTGCGATGATCTTACTGACGCTGGGGAATGGCTGAGCTTTACAGCCAGACACTTCAAATGCAAGGTCAGCTATGTCCTATAACACAGAGCAACGTAATGATATCAGTGTCACTGCAGCCAAACAGGAGGTATAACTGCTTTTAACTCTGTAATGGACATCTGACCCTGCTGTTTTCCCGTTCTTATTTTCGAATATCATCCTCTCAAAATAACCACAACAACAAATGTTTGTCAGAAGTTCATCGACAGGTCTGAGGTTTTGTGATTTGGCATTATCGTGCTGAAAACAGCCCGGTCTTGTTTGACAAAGATGTCCTTTTTTTAAGATCTTAATAGATTGCTCATTTCACATTGATTTTCAGCCTTGTATATTGTGAACAAAGACTTGAACTAATAGAGGGAATATTTGAATAATATTATGTGCCATATTATTTTACATCCCATAGTGCTTCTGCTTTCTCCTGTCTCTTCATGTATCACCCTTTCTGCAGCTCTGTGATTGAGCACAGTTGGTTTCCACTTGCTCATCAGAGTCAGGAGTATGAGACCGATGAGAGTCGCAGGCAGCACCGGTGGGCCATTTCTCTGACAGGGTGTGGCACTGTGCTTGTTCCATCAGCAAGAAGAAGGGTGTGTGATTAGCCCTTTCTTGTGGAAGCAGGGTGATTAATCTGTTTTAACCATTAAAAAATACTTTACAATATTTTCGGTTTTCTGTTGTTGGTGTGGTAGTCACAAATTGATTCATATTCAGTTAGATCAAAGACATGATGCACACATGCCACTAGGTTTTGCTGAATCGGTGAGTGCTCTGGAGACCTCTTTCCTTTCCCTGGCTCATCTGCTCCTACGTGTGGAAATCACACCTGATGATGAGCTGGTAGTCTCCTCTGGTGGTCAGCAGTGTGGTATGTTGGATGTGCTACTTCTGGTGTTGGGTTGATTAAAGTTATTTTTTTAAGCTGTGGGACCCTAGCATAAACCAATCACGACTTTCTTTACTGTGAGAAACATTTTTCTGTAACCGTATGGTTGAGTTATTAAAAATCATGACCCCATTCTAACTTACCAGGATGCTCTGTTACACTGTTACTTACCTCTCGCTAAAGAACATAGTTATGAGGTGCACACAGCATTGCATAACTTCAGGGTTTTTTTATGACAACATTTTTCAGTTTGTACTTACTGCTTTTATAATTTGCAAATAATCATATTTAGCTTTTATTTCCATTTTATACAATATCCAAATTTGTATTAAAAATAGTTGTACAGGAAGGACAAACAAAAGTTTAACCTTAGACTGTTTCTGGCCTCATCCATGAATAGAAGCAACATCTGTGTCTACAGCTTCTTTATTAATAAAGCCCTGCAATGCCATCTAACAGCAGACTTTATTAAACACCAATGTTCCCTCTAATGTTTCATGTGTGTGAGCGAACACACAAACTCCCTGAGCGGACACTTGGACCACTGTGAGCGACATCAGACGTGTGCACTGTGGTCACGCCGGCATCCAATCCATCCAAGTTACATGGTTTATTAAAATAATCAAATTACAGCATTTACATTTATGTTAGACTACTTTTAATTACCTGCTTTAGCCCATTTACAATGAAAATTAAAAAAAATCTTGTTCATGACCTGTGCAGTATGTTAACACTATTGGAAGTAAAAATAACTTGAACTCCAATTTTGAAAACACAACTAACTTATTTTATTTTTTTTATAAAGCTCTGACTTGCTTGTCCTGTAACTCTCTGTCTGCAACATACAGTATATAATGACCAATGTTGGGCAATTAATTATATGGTTACTTCTTCAAAAAAGTAACTGAGTTTTGCAAACAACAAAGTTTTTTGCAGCTGTTTACCTAAAAATGCAGCCAAGGCGTTTTTTTAAATAAACATTTCAAACTATTTACAGAACAATCAGCTGTTCTGCATCAAATTTGATGCCACACAAATTATTTGTGCCGCTCCAAAAAATAATTTCTGTCCACTATGAGATAAAGGAGAACAACAGCCTGATACCTGCAGGCCTGACAACAGCAGATGTATCACTGCTGTAACAGCTGTAACATTCAGCAGTCACCTCATTGTTCTGACACACACAACAAAACTATTGACTACACTACACACTAACGACACACTAACTACACAAGATTTGCGCTAAACGTCGCAAATCTCTCACATCTCAAAACACGCCGTCACTCCTAAAACTTCCCCCTCCCTAAACAACTAAATGGCATGTTGCCATATCATTTTTCCACCAACAGGAAAGGGTGGGGTTTTTTTTGGTGTTGTTTTTGCTCACAGGCTTTCGAGCGCTATCCTTATAAAACGCTGTTTTTACCGTTTCTTCCTGCAGTAAATATAAACAACGACAGTATTCAGGAAGAAAACCAAACATTGCAGATATTTTTATCATAACTCTGGTTTTACGTGGCCGATCAACACAATTTAAAAACTGGTATAAAGTCCACACTTTTTCCGTCTGTCCTGCTCACATCTCCAATGGTTGTACACGTTGTCATTAACGTGGCTTCACTCCACATCAGCCGCTTTGCTCGCTAAAACACCGGTGTCGGCACATAAGGACGCTGTCATAGCCTGTCAACGACGTTGATTGGCTGCGCATATACGAATGTAAATCGCATCATTGGCTGGACTATGGGATAAGGTGGCATCGTTGTAATTCCATACGGGAGCAGCCAGTCACTGACTGACCAACACTGCAAAACAGAATTGTTAAAGTTTTAATTTTAATTTCAATTCAGGTTAGATTTCTTTTTTTGTGCGCAAAGCAGATTTTCTGTGCGCAGAGGCCGTGCCAGCATGCGCGCAGCTTAGAGGGAACATTATTAAACACCCCTTCAAACTTCTCTGTATCCTCTGTCTTTCTTTACATTTTGGGGCTATTTCAGCAGCCCTTGAGGCAGCGCTGGCTTTATAAATCTCAGCAGCTGACACTGATTCAGTATAGTGTACTGCGCTGTGAGCTAAAGTGGAATGCTACTACAGAAAATCGTACACCAGAAGTAATAACAGTCTCCGATGCCTGAAGGGGACAAAAAAAGTTACCATCTCGTGTGCATGGCGTGGAACTCTGATTTTAATGAAGGGCCTGACCTGGAACCAGATGGCATTGACGATCTTGCTGAGGACAAACAAGGGGAGGACCCAGAGAGCACTGAAGACGGACGTCAGGATGAACTCTAACCAGGACCACACACTGCCATGGAGGGAGGGGTCACCTGGAACAAAAACAGCTTTGGTAATTATCTGCTTCCCGTAACATACTGGAAAACTTGGTCCAGATTGAGCAGCAGCCATACAGACCAATGATTTTTGCCGTGAGAGCCTGCAGGAGTGGAATAAACACCCGGTAAAAGAGAAACAGACTGAGCTGAGAAGAGAAAGAAATACCGTTGTTATTCTTTAACTTGTGCTTCCCTGCATAGCGTGGTTGTTTAACTTTGGTATTCAGCTTTGATACTTTAGTGGATAATGATGTTTCACATTTGAGGCAGTAACAGTTTAAGCTTACCCAGAACACTCCTCCATTCCAGGCACAGCATTGAAAAATCCTGCTGGCTACTTTGGGTTCACTAGAAGAGAAAATGAACAACACTAATGTTTCACTTTCACATGACTTGATTTCATTACTTCTAAACAAACTCCTGAGAACTGTCAGCGTGTTGCAGTTTGCAGGGTGGATATGATGATGGCCCCAACTAGATAACATGTTGTAATTCACACATTATTATATTTACTAGTGAAGAAAACAAAATGCGACCAAAATGTGTTCGGGTGCTTACTTGTCCGGTTTGCGCTCCTCACTCTGTGCCCGTCTCTGTGCCAGGGCCCCACTGGCCCTTCTCCTCCGCTGCTCTTCCCTTTTCTGCTGGATACGAGCATCCAGCTTGGAGATTGTTCCAATCCCCAATATGGAGTCCTTGATCCCCTGTAGAGCATAAATACAAAAAGAGACAGTCGGAGCATTTCTACAAGTCTTAAATCTTCTCTGTAATGAATGATCCCCGTGAGGTCAGTAAAGAACATTTGACATTATTTCAAAGACAAATATTATTTCTGGAGGCTCTTGAAGTAACCCGGACACGTTCAGGCTGCACAGGTTCAAAGTATGGCTTAATAACACCGTCACTGGAGCCCAGCTGTAGTTACAGTAGTGCCAACTGCACTTTGCATGGTCATGCTTTGAATTAGCATAAACTAAACAGACAAAAGCATTGGGCCACACATCTTAATCTTTGAAGTCAAACACTGTCAGTCTCATGGCCATGCAGTCTGGTTTTACCAACATTTGTAAAAGAATGAGTCATTCTAAAGACCTTACTGAATAATGCCTAAACATTACTGATTCAGTAGATCATTGGCAATTGCAGAGCAACATCCACCTCTGGCATTAACATCAGCTCAGACTGTGTGATGCAAGCTTCATTGCATGCATTTCCATGGGTGAGCTGATGATGTCCTGATTTGACCAATGCCTGGGGTTTTAGGTTTTGTGAAGCGAGCTAATCCACAGAAAACCTGGCTATGATGAACTTGCTTCACAGTAAAGCCCTTTAGAGAAACATATGCAAACATTATTGTGTCTTTGGAGGTTTTGTCTGGTTGAGTTTGCTCTTCTTCTTACACTTCAGTCACAGATTCAATTTCTGATGAATATTTCTATGCACTCAGTGAGTGCTGAAACTGGAAACAACCTCGTGTTTGCACAGATGCATGGACACAGCAGAGGTTTCAACACAGTTTCTGCTGCATGGAGGCACCTCTCTCTGCTCGTTATGTCCCTACTGTGGATCCACATTGTGAATTAGTGTGACATTTGTTGAGTAGAGAAGCTGTTTATTTTGGCTCTGCACTGGACCGTTACTGAAGCATTAATGATGTTAAACAGTGTAACTTAAGAGGCAAAAAAGCTCTTTAAACTTAGAGCAAAGTTTCCAAACTTGTGAAATTGTTTTTATTGAATATGACTTGTGTTTCTGTATAAGCAGTTTTTCTGTCCCAGTGACCACTGAAATGATCGCTCTACTTTTATTTAGAAAGAGACTTAAAAATGAGAGTCTGGGCTTATTCCAAGATGTCGGCTGCCAAGTTTCAAAACTGGCTACTAGCAGAACTTTAACATCCAATACTCTGACACCAAATGGATGGAACATACTATCTACATTAAGATTGCTAAATCATGTGTATGTCACTGAAATCAGTCAGAATTACAATCTTCAGCTCACTCTTTCTACTGTTTCAACCAGCAAGGCTGAATGGGTCCATTGTTTTGAATGTTTCTGTTTCAGTTTGCATACACTACATACTTGCACGTTATGTCATAAATTATTTATGGGTGCAGTGTCTTTGTGTTTGCTAACCGTCGCAACATCGCGGAGGAAAGCCCTGACGCTGTCTGTCATCTCTGCACCAGCTGCAGATCCATCAACTGCAGAAGGAGGGGGGGCTGGTGACCTGGTGGTCCGCTCTCATGGCAGGGAGGGGCTCACCCAGTAACCTGCAACAAACCAAAACCCAAGGAAACAAAGTGAGGGGCTGAATGGAAAACTTTCAACCTTTGAAATGCAGATGCTAACAGCTCTTGCTACTTGCTTTGCTAAGACACACAACTGCTTGAAGACCTATTTTCTTGTGATTTTTGTTAACTCAACTGTCACATAATATTTAATGTTTTTACCTCTTCAATGAATCAGCCATCTGTATAACAAGCTTATCATTTGGCTTTTACAAACAGTAGCCTTTCTGAACCTGGTAGTTTTCCATGCACATCCATAAAAATAAACCTCCATTAGTTAGCGTTTTACATACATCAGAAAAAGCCTTCTAATACTAAGAAAGTTCAACAATACAATGTTTGGCAAATTCTCTCAGAGTTTTGATATTTGGTCACCGTTTTTACTGTTTCACAAGCTGATGATGATGTAACTCTTTATTTTAAAAACCATACCATTATCAGCCACATTTGACTATATATGTATGTATGTATATATATATATACATACATACATACATACATACATACATACACACACCCATACATATGTATAGAGTCTTTCTAAAAATACTTGTCCGCACACTAAACACGTGCTCTTACAGAATACCTAACCACTTTCATATAGATCACAACTTAATAACTTCTGCACAAAATCTATCAGCATCTAATGCCTTGCTAAGAGAAGCAAAGCTTATGTGCGTTTCATAAACGCTGCTATCGTCTTATTTGTTGCATGGTGACATTATACACCAGCGATGTCCTCTCCTTTGTCTTAAGATGCAAACGTTTGTCCACCTATTGTCTCTGTGCGATACTGTTTTATTCAACGCTAGCAAGCTGACTCAGTGGGTTAGCGCAAAAAGATGATAACACACACTCAGGGCTAACTGGCTCATTGTGGTCTGCTTAAAAATCCTCTAAAACTGGCATAATCTCATATATAGAGTTCAGCATGTTGCCTATGGCCCTGTAATCGATGACTTTCGCTTCTTTAGTGTTCAACTAGCTTGTCTGTTTGTGATGCTAGCTAAATTATCGCTCAACAACTAATTTAACTGTAGACTTTTTCTTCCTGATAACGTCCATACAAGTGATTAACAGACAGCTAGAGCACACATTTAACAAAGGTCTGGTGCTTACCTCATGCGACAGCCACGGTGTTACAATAACTTGGGAAATTCTTTCTTTCTCTTCCTTAATGTAAACACAACAAACAGCATACAGCCACTGCCAGCAGCTAGGGCCGTGGAAAACAAATTGCGCAAGCTCCAACCTCGAAGGAGCATGGGAAGCGTAGTCCTCAATACTGGAAGGCGAAGAGAGAAAGTGGAGTAAAAGCGCATTAAAATGCTAAGGGGTGTGTCCACATTATGACGCATTTTATTGTGTGTCGAGCATTAATTACGTATTTATAATAAGTTATTAAGACGACAGCGATATTTTATTTTCTATATCTCTGATGTTATATGATTGTGAGAGAAGCTAGATAGCTTTGTTAGCTTTGTTATAAGGTTGCAGAATTAAGTTTTGCTGTGTTGCTATCGGCTCACGAGGGAATAAAAGGAAATAAATTTAGAACATATCCACATGCAACTGCAGCAGGTAGTGAATAAAGCAACGATTAGCATGACAAGATAAATGGAATTTTTAAATCTCACATGCAAAGTACGTGGTGTTAGAAAAATGCAGCACAGCTGGGCCTCGGGCTGTATAACAATGAAAGTTAGCATATTCAAATTCACGTGTGTGTGTTTGAAGTGAGGACGCCTTGGAGAGACCTCATGCAGAGAAAATGTGTGAAAGCCTGGGAACTGAGTGAGGAGCAGATAAAGAAAGGTTGAGGTTACGGGTGGAGGTAAAAGACTAAAAGCTACAGCACATATGGGCTTGTAATTGAAATGGAGAAACTGCAGTGGGGCAGAGAAAGAGCAAGCTGCGTTTGAAACGCTGACCTAAAGCTCCTTAAATACCTGCAAAGTGTCTTTTTTTGAAACACTGACAACTTCAAGGACGAATATAAAGCTAAAGAAGAGGCCTACAGTCAATTATTTAAAAATACTACAACAACAAACATAACTAATGCAAAATGTGTTATGATCAATCTTAAATTCGATTTAATTATTTTAATAAAGCGCCCAAGAACTTTATATAAATTTTGAATGTAAATATGGGAGTTTTATTATAATAACCTGATAAGGAGCCATTTCTATCACAGAGACATAAACAGCATATTGCTTAAAACTGAAAATGCACTGTTGTCTAGCTGCTCCACCTTTGTAATGATGGTGGGTCCGTGCATAACATATGAACTGTGGCCAGACATCACTTTCTTTTATAAATTAATCCACTGCATACTTTCCTAAAGAAGGGAAAGAAAGAAAGCAATGAAGCAGCATTCCTTAGTTTTTAGAGAATTCCACCAGCTCTTGTGGCCATGCAGATAATTCCAGGTCATGACAATTATTTAGGAACCTTCCTAAATAAAACTCATTAAGAGTTTGAGAAATTCTATGAGTGAGTGTGTTTTCACAGTGGAAGAGAAAGAGCACACCAAAAAGAAAAGGAGGGCAGGTTTACACACGTGACTCTAACAGCTTCTACAGCTGCATATTGAAAACCTGCGTGTGCAGGGCTATTCCGACTATGAAGCCAATAGAAACAATTAGCTGTAGCTAGTGGCTCTAACAGCTAACCCTGGTTTGTCTTCCTTTTCTGAGGAGCACAAATAATCATCTTTTCTGTCTTGAAACCAAAGCAGTAGCAACTAAAGTTGAAAAAATGCATCAGGAAAGTATTTACAGGGGTCATAAGGCAAGGGATCGAAGAGCCATTTTCCACTTACAAGAGTTGATGCTTGCTGGCCACTAGCTAAGTCATATATGAGTGTTGTGGTGGTACAGAGCTTGTGGGAACCTGGGTGGATCGTGAGTGGCTGGGAGAGGTTAGGAAATCTACAGGCCTGTGCAGAGTCTATTGGACTACTAATGGCACTTAAAGGGATAGTAGAGGCAAACAAAGCAAAATACCCCATTTCAACATGTGTCAACTGAAGAACATGAACTGGGCACCACTGTGGTGTTGTTATGGTCCCCAGCACATGTAGAAATAAGGACCAACTCCATAGAATGAGTTATGAATGACGAACGAAGGGCAGCTATATGCAATTAGCTCCACACATCTAGACAAGTTTCAAAAGAAGATAAAATAATGAACACTTTGGAGATAGTGATATAACTTGCCGCATTCCTCGTTATTTTTATATTTTAGATTACTAGACACTATTTTTAAGATGGAAGAAACTTTTTCAGGATTAAATGTTTTCATTATGTTTGTTGTTTTTTCTGGTAAAGCTCTAAAAAAAGAAGAAAAGAAAAAGGAAGCTGTGTAGTAGTTCTTACAAGCCAAACAATACCGAAGACAAACCCTGCTGCTAATGAGGTGAGTTAGATTTCCATGGCTCCGCGCAGAGGCACTCCCACGAGGCGGTGCACTGTTCAGACCAGCATCATGCGTTCATCTGCACACAGATGCTGCTGTGAACTTAACTCGACTGTTGCTTATGTTGCCAGAAGGGATCTCGCTCTCCATCCATGGTTGTCCTCAGGATAAGAAATGTGCACAAAAGGAAATATGCACTCATCTGCCTGTGCATTGCTGGATTCATCATGTACAGATATCTTGGGTAAGTTCTTAAAATGTTACGTATGTTCCAGTAAGAGGCTGTTGTTTTCCCCTCTAATGCAACGATTCAGCTTGATGTAGTTTTCACAGACACACAATTCAAACAGTCTCAACAGTAATATCGTTTGTGTGGCTTCTATAACAGTACAACAGTGTCACTGTATTACACACAGTTTGATGGTTGTCATAAGAAACTTTATTTATTTTGGGAAGTGAATAATAAGAAACTAATGGATGATGAAGAAAATGTAAAAGAAGCCCATATGAGTTTACTGAAGTCTGATGTCCTCCTGCTCAACTCAAGACATCTGCAAATTCCTGCCAAGCATGTCATGTGGTCAGTTAGAGTACAATAGCCTATGTTAGGCATTAAGTGACTGTGACACACTGAGTGGAACTCCTCTTCCAGCATGTCGGGAAGGGAGAGGAGGATGAGCCGAAAGGTCGGCTTGTGTGCCAACACGTCCCAGTTCACCCTCGAGGGAGAGCCCTTCCGCATCATTGGGGGATCCATCCACTATTTCCGTGTGCCCAGGGCCTACTGGAGGGACCGCCTGATGAAGATGAAAGCCTGTGGGATTAATACCCTCACTACGTACGAACACTGCTCCAGTGATTGAGTTTAGAATCACAAGCTCTGTCACTGCTGAATGTTAACTGTGGGCGCCCTCCATCCTTGCAGATATGTGCCGTGGAATCTGCACCAGCCGGAAAGAGAGGTTTTTAACTTCCAGACACAGCTGGATTTACAGTAAGGAGAATTTTCTTTTATGATTGATCACCACACAGCATCCTTCACACCACCTTCCTAGCTTCTCTAACAATATTACCTGGTCTAAGGTATTTTGGGAATATTCTTCATTTTCTCTTCATCATCTAAGTCCTCAGCGCTCAGGGGAGATGCTAGAGGCAGAGAGTCGCACCTGACAACAGCAGCATCTCCATAACAAAAGCAGCTTATCGAGCAATTAACTGCACAGCGATGATAAGCGAAGAGAGAGGTCCTGCCTCTGCCAGTGTTGTTGCCAGGCACTTTTCAAACTCACCAAACAATAAGAAATGGAGCCTCACTGTGAGTCTAAACTTTGGGTTTGCACAGGAAAAAGTTGCTTGTTGATTTTCTTTTCTGTTTGGATTTCAGAGCCTATATCAGTCTTGCAGCTGAGATGGAACTGTGGGTGATTTTGCGTCCAGGACCCTACATTTCCTCTGAGCTGGACCTAGGAGGACTGCCGAGGTAGTCATGGTGTTCTCTGTATGTAGGTTTATGTAGAAATTCTGAATTTTTTTGTGTGTATATTCATATGGTATGAAAAGGGACGTTAGTTTAAACTGCAAGTCTGTTCAGTGCCTGTCCTGAGTAAATAGATTTTTGTATTTAAGTGAATTTAACCGGACAGCAGAGTTACTTGATCTAACACACAAAGTGACATTTTTGCTTTCTGAATGAAATCAGGGTGGAAGAGTTGCATCTTGTTTAAAGTAAAGGCTTGCTCAGTGTCTCAAGCTTTGTCCAGTATTTTAGACTCACTGTGGCTCTGTTGTGTTAACTGAGCATGTTTTCTATGTCTTTGCAGCTGGCTCCTCCAAGACAGCAGCATGAGACTGCGGACGACGCACCCAGGGTTCATTCAGGCTGTCAACACTTTTTTTGACAAGCTGATACCAAAACTGGTTCCATTGCAGGTCAGGCTGGAAACATACCAGCTGAAGCAGAGTCTGTTAATCGTTTTAATTAAAAAAATATGCTTGTTTGTGTTTTTTTAGTTCAAGAAAGGAGGTCCAATCATTGCAGTGCAAGTGGAAAACGAGTATGGCTCCTTTGCAAAGGATCAGAGTTATATGCTTTTCATTAAAGAGGTGACTACACATGAAACTTGATGGCATAGAATGGATCAATAGGATTATTTTCACTTCTTCCTTTGTGTTTTATTTTGAAAGGCTCTGCAATCCAGAGGGATCAGCGAACTGCTGCTCACATCAGACAAGCACAAAATGTTAAAGTCTGGGGGTGTGGATGGAGGTATATTAATAATCACACACCTAAACATAAACATGCACACACAGAGTTAACCTAATCTTGTGTAGCCCTCAGGACAGTGAAGCTTCAGAAGCTAAATCAGAGAAACATCCAGGAGCTGACTGCTATCCAGGTGAGTCTCACCTTTCCACATCACTTGTATCCATCACTGATGACAGTAAGGAGATGCAAGCTGACTGTGTGCGTGCTGCTTTTCAGCCCAACAACCCCACCATGGTGATGGATTACTGGACCGGCTGGTATGATATCTGGGGAGAGCTCCACCATGTGCTGCCCCCAGAGGGTAAGGAGGGTTCTCTGTGCTGCTAGTGGCATGTTGCTCCCCTGCTATTCATAATCAACCTGGGTGGTCTAACAATGGAGTGTCGCTCAAGGGAGTCTTCATAATTCAGCGAGGTGGTAAAAGAAGCGTACACATCCTTCTCTTAGTATCTATGAAAGCCATTGCTACATAGTGATGTTACATTAGCAAAAAACAGGCATAAAGTGTCCTGTGCAAATTGAATTGTTCTTATATTTTATAAAATGAAAAGAAAAATATTGTGGAAATCATTGCCTGTAGTTATTTTATTAGTCTTTCATTCGTTTTTTACATTTGTGTGCAGTTTGTGCAGTGAAATACAAATCGGTCTAAATCTCCTGCTTCAGAAACCAAATTTGGAAATAGAAATCTGTTGGGTTTTTGTCTTATAATTACTGCTTTAAAGCAAATTTGTTTTAAAAACAGTCGTTTACATCAACCAAACCAGTAAACATGGAAAACCTGCTTGTGAAAAGAAATTTGGATACAGAAATCTATACTCTTACTTTACGAATATTTTACTAACCCTTGAAAAAAATGCATATATGAGTAAAACCAGTCAAAGGGTAGCGTTATTGTCTGTCCCCTCTGATACATCTGATTCACTAGTGCTACTCTATCTCCAGTTCCTCTAAACTGCTGTAAATGTGCTTTCTTTCTCACCCCAGTGTAGATTTTTGCATGAGAAATGGCAGCTACATGCCCACAGTGGACATGCAAATGTCAGGGTCATGCTGCTTTTGAATGAGTCACTTACGTATTTAAGAAAATGAGTCAGAAGAGTTTCGGGATTCAAAATTTGTATTTGCATGAATCCATTATTCTAAACACTGTGAACACGTCTCATTTCTTGTCAGATATGGTATCCGCTGTAAGGGAAATTCTGAGGAGAGGCATGTCTGTCAACTTGTACATGTTCCACGGAGGATCCAGTTTTGGCTTCATGAGCGGAGCACTCGCCAATCCCTCATACAGAGCTTTAGTCCCCAGCTATGGTTGGTTCCTTTGTACTGTGCTCAGTCTCAAATAGACTCTCATGCAAATTCACAAAGACGTTTGAGTGATTAATAACTGCCGTATGAGAGCTGGAAAATGTCGTGTTCTGTACTGTTGACCTTAACACCCAGCAGGTGGCAGCAAATGACAGTTTTCGCACACTGTTGATGTTCCGCAGATTATGACGCTCCTCTGTCTGAATCTGGGGAATACACTTCAAAGTACCATCTTCTCAGGGATTTACTTTCTCGATACAAAAACAGTAAGAAAAACACGAGATATGCAGCACATTATTACATTCAGTTACTGACCTCTTTGCCTCTCTGTGCAGCAGGAGGCTCTGACAGTTTCCCGGACATGCCAGTCCTGCATTACAGGGAGGCTTATGAACCAGCCATTATGTACCAGCACCTTTCATTATGGGATGCTTTAAGCTTCACAGAAGGAGTACGTTTATGTGAGATTATCTGTAACGTATATATCCTGCAATGTAAAGAATTTTGCTTTTCAGACAGTTCAACTGTTTCAATTGTCTCTGCAGCCATTTAAGTCTGCCAAACCAGTAAACATGGAAAATCTACCTGTGAACAACAGAAATGGACAGTCCTATGGCTACACTCTGTATGAGACTATCATCACGAGGGGAGGGCTGTTACAGTCAGGGGACAATGTCAGAGACCGTGCCCTGGTGAGTTAATGCACACTATACATGTGCATGATATTTATCCATAAGCTAATTGCTTAGCTTCCATAATGTGTTTGTAGCTGCTGAAAACAAATTTATTAAAAACAAGGAAGTTATGTCTTGCTGCTAAAAGATATATGTCTGTTAAATATAAACCTAGTGGCATTAGATAGTCAGCATAGAAAAATTGCAAATATGGGAAAACAGCTAACCAGACTCTGTCCAAGGGTTAAAAATATCCTCCTAATAGCTCATTCAGTAAACATTTTTGATATTGTTCATAAAATGAACAGCAAATAAATAAATAATTAGAAAAAACCCTGCAAGAACAAAATGATTCCTTCTTGCTGAAAATTTGAACGATCAAATATAAAGCAGGAGCCAGAGGACAGTTAACCTAGTTTACATCAGTCACACAGGCCAACAGACAAGTTAACAACCACGCGGCAACTGCTGGTCATTATAAGAAAATTAATATTTCGCAGCCGGCTGTGAGTTGTTGTTGTTAAGCTGTTAAGTATAAGCTATTCATTCCTGAAAAAGACAATCAGTGACTTCATGGTAACCAGTTACCTGAGTGCTGTGATTGCTTTGGTCACTGTTGCCAGGGCCACCTGTAGTTTGTACTGAGATGCCGACTTGTCTGCAAACACTACCTCTGAGTGGTCAGCTAGCACATGTTGGGGAATATACATTTTATACACTTTCCTCTAGAGTTTGCCACTTTAGCCCTGACTGAGGTCTTAGCAGAGCAAAAACACTGAGAAACAGTGACTCTGTCCAGTTCGCTCACTGTTACTCAAGATTACAAAATCTTGTAGTTCCATTAAAGGCTGCATGCACATATTTCAGTTGTGAATTGTTTACCAACAGCTTACTTCAGTTCGATGTCAGAACTGCTTACGTTATTCAACAACTGAACAAATGTGATCAAATGTCACGCTGAAGTTATAAACCTAAACTCATCTGTCTGACCATCTTCACAAGTTCTTATGTATTGTTTACAGCTCTCTGCTCGTGGATGTCGTTTCCAGCTTTTTCCTCTCTCACTTTCATTTGTTCCTGTGGGATAGTTGCCCGCTCTGTCTCTACACTTGATGGGCTTCTCTCCCTCACATATTCTCTGGTGAATTTTAAATTCTACCAATTTTCTCAAAGTTAATGTCAGCCACAGCTATATCTGACAGCTCAGGTGCAGCGCAGGATTGAGCCAGAGGAGGACTGCTTTATGACAAACTATTCCACTGTGTAAATCTGAGATTTGTGCTCCTACGGTGTGCAGAAAATCTTCAGACAGTTCATTGTTTTTTCCACAAAAAAAAAAAAAGGATTACAAAATCTTGTAATTCCATTATAGTTCCTGACCTGTCTGGATATTGCAGTTGTGCAAATTACCATTGTTTATATATATAACATATAATGCTAGATATTTATTAAAGTAAGCATTAATTGGATCAGTCAAAGCTGAGCACACTGCTAAAACCTTGGCCCTGTCCTCGACCTGCATGCTTACAGACTCCCTTTCAGTCTATTATTTAATTGAAACCAAACAGAAGTGAACTGAACAGTGTTTTTAGTCACATACATAGAGACTGGAACAAAATCTAAACATCTCTCTGGTAAATAATGTTTAGTGTTCTTCTGCACATCATGCAGGTCCCATGGTTTCAGGTTTATACAGGGTTATGGTTTATCATAACGGCGCTCTCCTCTGGATAAATCCTGAGGTCCACCTGAGGCTTAGTCCTCAAACTCACACAGTTTTAGCACTTTCACAGATGAGTTCACCCCAAAGAAAATCATCCTGATTCTTCTTCCTCTTCTTTTCATTTCTCTACATAGTCACACTGTTTTCATAAAGAACCATGTGCTTAAATTGTATTATTTTTGTCAGACCCTCACTCGCTTCTTTTGCACTCCCTCAATCTAAGGCCTTTATTTTTAGACACTAATTTGTACACCTCTTGTCAGGTAATTACTAAAGTGAGCTGACTGCATCTTTGGATATAAAGATAGCTCACTGTTTGCATCACCCTATGATCTTTCCACTTCCATGGACACACTTTTGTAAATGCATCATCATGCTAATTTGCCCTACAGCACTGACACTCTGCCTTTCTGGTAAGCCCTAAAAGAGGGTTTAGCACTGGCCCAGATATTAGTAGATCTGGTTTGAGATATTAAACTGACAGGTTTGACCACTCATGCTGTCTTTACCAGTTTTATTGCATGAAATGCTCTTAAAGTGAGGACCAACCAATTAAACTTCGGCTTAAGTGGATATGTCATTCTTCAAAGAAAAAGGGGTGGAGCGTTGCTCTGGTGCCTTCCAGCAGGACACAGTTTAAACTAA
This sequence comes from Perissodus microlepis, assembly GCF_051167445.1. NCBI lineage: Eukaryota > Metazoa > Chordata > Actinopteri > Cichliformes > Cichlidae > Perissodus > Perissodus microlepis. The sequence goes on from NC_140470.1 coordinate 2,513,054, forward strand.
ATTACTACAGTTATTTGACACTAATGTTTTTTTACTCCAGGTGTTTGTAGACAGAAGCTACATTGGCCTTTTCAAGCGCCAGAGTCTGGAGCTGGCGGTTCCTGATGGTAAGGTATGACATCAAGTTGACCAGTGAAGAGAAAGGCTTCATTCAGTGTGATGGATGCTGGAGACGCAGCTGTCTGGCTGTTAAAACGATCAAAAAACATAAATGTGATTGATCCCTACAGGGACGTCGTACCTTGAGTTTATTGGTGGAGAACTGTGGACGAGTTCACCAGGGACGGGAGCTTGACAAGCAACGTAAAGGTGACTGACTGAAATTTTTGCTGTTCATCGCTCTGCCTGCTTTTAAATCACTCGAGCAATCAGTTTGTAGAGGGCAAGCCAATTTCGATTTGTGTTTTTGCAGGACTAGTGGGAGACATTTTATTAAACAATATCCCCTTGAGAGATTTTACAATATACAGCCTGGATATGAAACCCAGCTTCATTGATAGGTTTGTAGACTTTATTAAATCTAATACGCTGCATATTACTTGCTTTTGTCTGTAATCGTGTGTTTGATGTGGCCTTATTTCAGTCTTTATCAAGCACCCTGGAAAAGTCTTTCTGAAACCCCCAGCTTCCCTGGATTTTTCATGGGCAGACTGTTTGCATATGGGTATCCAAGTGACACGTTTGTGAAGCTGCCAGTAAGTGAACATAAACATAAACAGCTATGTTAAAAAATAAGTAAATGACATTTAAATGAACGGAAAAGACTAATCACATTGTTGCACCTTGAAATCCAGTAAATTAGAAGAAGGAATTCCGATGACTGAAACCTCTTTGTGGAGTAGCAGGTGGAAACTGACTTTTAAATGTCTGTCATTAGGATCTTTTGTGCTCTATCCTATTGAAGTGTCTGTCTGTGAGTCTTCAATCTGGAAAAGGGTATAAAAAGCTCTTCAAATTATTTGAAATAACAAAATTAACTGTAAAGAAAATCAAATTACTGCCAGTTCACCGCTGGGTAGCTTGCAGGCATTGATTCAGCTTTGCATTCTTCAGCATCGCTTGAATATACAGTAATGTGAATCCGTTTATCTGAAAAGTGAGCTGAAAGTGGACCTTTTTGAAAGGATAATGATCTGAAGCACATTCGTGAAAGAATGGCTCAGAAAGAAGAAATGGAAGGTCATGCAATGACTTAGTTGAAAATAATAAAACTTTCAGTGTCACTGAAATGTTGAATGGGCATTTAAACCAAGGAGAATAATTTTACAGGGAAGAGAGTTTAGAAAGCAGGTACTGGTGGACGTACACAAAACTCCTACAAGGAGTGCCAATGGGGGCAAAATGAGCTTCTGATACTGTGGGTGTAATTTATTTTATTTTAAACAGAAGTATATGAGATCTGTTGGTAATCTTATTCAATGAACCGCTGAAGAATTACCATTTGTGCTGTCCTTCAAGTACTATAAAACATCTTTTGTCTGCGGCATTTTTAAAATAGTCAAATGTTTCCTTGTCTAAATATGTTAAAAACATACATAAAGAAGCCAGGTGTGTTTATACTTGTTTTTTAATTTGTTTTAATAAATGTATGTATCTGGGATCCGCAGGGCTGGGAGAAAGGTGTTGTGTTTATCAAT